>NC_092110.1:9755389-12155389 GCF_045679555.1 Salvelinus alpinus | reverse complement strand
AGATGTCTTTGTTCTGTCTTGGTAAGATGGTCGATCATCTGTTTCCTCTTGCAGGTCAATACCTGAATCTGGACAAGGACCACAACGGCATGCTCAGTAAGGAGGAGCTGTCTCGCTACGGCACTGGCACTCTGACCAGCGTCTTTCTGGACTGCGTGTACCGGGAGTGCCTCACCTACGACGGAGAAATTGTAAAAACCTTATCTGCATGGGGTCTTCCCTTGGGAGTTTTTTTTTGTTAAACTACTGTGAGAAGGTCACTTCCGCTAACTTTTTTAAAGGACATTCTACTCAAATTCATGAAAATGAAATTATGTTCTCTTCCTTTGAAACTCATCTCAAAATTGAGGACAGTTTAATTTTATGTCTTGATCTCAATGACATAGCCAATTCTATATTAACTCCAAAAATGTTTTTGCTAGCGTAACATTACTGTATTTTAGCTAACAACTATTACATACAGGTTGGGTTGGAGCGAGCGGTCGAGCGGTCGCACTTCGCACTTTGGTCCGCAGGTAGTATAACTTTTCATTACATTTCATTACATTTCATTATAGTACAACGGTTTAATTTGTCTAATCTTAGCAATTTCTTCTTAGCTAGCTACATAGCCGTCTTTGTATCAAAGATAATTGCGTAATTATCGTATTTCGTCGTCCTAACGCAGTCTACACTGCTATCTGCCATCTGCCCAGCAGCTAGCCAGCTAGCAAACGTCCACCGTCTACCGAATAGCAGCACTTTGGTCCGCAGGTAGTATAACTTTTCATTACATTTCATTACATTTCATTATAGTACAACGGTTTAATTTGTCTAATCTTAGCAATTTCTTCTTAGCTAGCTACATAGCCGTCTTTGTATCAAAGATAATTGCGTAATTATCGTATTTCGTCGTCCTAACGCAGTCTACACTGCTATCTGCCATCTGCCCAGCAGCTAGCCAGCTAGCAAACGTCCACCGTCTACCGAATAGCAGCACTGTAGCAACTATTACACCCAACTGAACGACTTGATTAGTGTAGTGTTAGCTAGCTACATAGTTGTCTTTGCTGTCTTCGTATCCAAGATAATTGTGTAGTTTAGAGTGTGTAGTTTTAGAGTGATTATCTTAATTTACCGAGGCTAGCTAGCCAGCTATCTGTCGTCCTTAACGTAGGAGACACTGCTAGCTAGCCAACAGCTAGCCAACGTCTACCGAATAGAACTTCTGCACTCAACAACCCGGTCGCATTCCGCTTCGCTCCACAGGTAGTATCACATTTTCATTTCATTTCATTACAGTACAACGGTTTGATTTGTTTGATCGTAGCTAGCTACATAGCTAGCTACATAGCCGTCTTTGTATCAAAGATAATTGTGTAGTCTAGAGCGATTTTCTAGGTTAGCTAGCCAGCTATTGTCGTTCTTTTAACGCAACGTAACGTAATCAACACTGCTAGCTAGCCAGCTAGCCCCCGAATAGCAGCACTGTAGATACTATTACACTCAACGGAACGACTTGATTAGTGTAGTGTCAACAACGCAGCCACTGCCAGCTAGCCTACAAAGTCAACAACTGCCAGCTAGCCTACAAAGTCAACAACGCAGCCACTGCCAGCTAGCCTACTTCAGCAGTACTGTATCATCTTAATCATTTTAGTCAATAAGATTCTTGCTACGTAAGCTTAACTTTCTGAACATTCGAGACGCGTAGTCCACTTGCCACTCCAATCTCCTTTGCATTAGCGTAGTCTCTTCTGTAGCCTGTCAACTATGTGTCTGTCTATCCCTGTTCTCTCCTCTCTGCACAGACCATACAAACGCTCCACACCGCGTGGCATCGGCCACCCTAATCTGGTGGTCCCAGCGCGCACGACCCACGTGGAGTTCCAGGTCTCCGGTAGCCTCTGGAACTGCCGATCTGCGGCCAACAAGGCAGAGTTCATCTCAGCCTATGCCTCCCTCCAGTCCCTCGACTTCCTGGCACTGACGGAAACATGGATCACCACAGATAACACTGCTACTCCTACTGCTCTCTCTTCGTCCGCCCACGTGTTCTCGCACACCCCGAGAGCTTCTGGTCAGCGGGGTGGTGGCACCGGGATCCTCATCTCTCCCAAGTGGTCATTCTCTCTTTCTCCCCTTACCCATCTGTCTATCGCCTCCTTTGAATTCCATGCTGTCACAGTTACCAGCCCTTTCAAGCTTAACATCCTTATCATTTATCGCCCTCCAGGTTCCCTCGGAGAGTTCATCAATGAGCTCGATGCCTTGATTAGCTCCTTTCCTGAGGACGGCTCACCTCTCACAGTTCTGGGCGACTTTAACCTCCCCACGTCTACCTTTGACTCATTCCTCTCTGCCTCCTTCTTTCCACTCCTCTCCTCTTTTGACCTCACCCTCTCACCTTCCCCCCCTACTCACAAGGCAGGCAATACGCTCGACCTCATCTTTACTAGATGCTGTTCTTCCACTAACCTCATTGCAACTCCCCTCCAAGTCTCCGACCACTACCTTGTATCCTTTTCCCTCTCGCTCTCATCCAACACTTCCCACACTGCCCCTACTCGGATGGTATCGCGCCGTCCCAACCTTCGCTCTCTCTCCCCCGCTACCCTCTCCTCTTCCATCCTATCATCTCTTCCCTCTGCTCAAACCTTCTCCAACCTATCTCCTGATTCTGCCTCCTCAACCCTCCTCTCCTCCCTTTCTGCATCCTTTGACTCTCTATGTCCCCTATCCTCCAGGCCGGCTCGGTCCTCCCCTCCCGCTCCGTGGCTCGACGACTCATTGCGAGCTCACAGAACAGGGCTCCGGGCAGCCGAGCGGAAATGGAGGAAAACTCGCCTCCCTGCGGACCTGGCATCCTTTCACTCCCTCCTCTCTACATTTTCCTCTTCTGTCTCTGCTGCTAAAGCCACTTTCTACCACTCTAAATTCCAAGCATCTGCCTCTAACCCCAGGAAGCTCTTTGCCACCTTCTCCTCCCTCCTGAATCCTCCTCCCCCTCCCCCCTCCTCCCTCTCTGCAGTTGACTTCGTCAACCATTTTGAAAAGAAGGTCGACGACATCCGATCCTCGTTTGCTAAGTCAAACGACACCGCTGGTTCTGCTCACACTGCCCCACCCTGTGCTCTGACCTCTTTCTCCCCTCTCTCTCCAGATGAAATCTCGCGTCTTGTGACGGCCGGCCGCCCAACAACCTGCCCGCTTGACCCTATCCCCTCCTCTCTTCTCCAGACCATTTCCGGAGACCTTCTCCCTTACCTCACCTCGCTCATCAACTCATCCCTGACCGCTGGCTACGTCCCTTCCGTCTTCAAGAGAGCGAGAGTTGCACCCCTTCTGAAAAAACCTACACTCGATCCCTCCGATGTCAACAACTACAGACCAGTATCCCTTCTTTCTTTTCTCTCCAAAACTCTTGAACGTGCCGTCCTTGGCCAGCTCTCCCGCTATCTCTCTCAGAATGACCTTCTTGATCCAAATCACTCAGGTTTCAAGACTAGTCATTCAACTGAGACTGCTCTTCTCTGTATCACGGAGGCGCTCCGCACTGCTAAAGCTAACTCTCTCTCCTCTGCTCTCATCCTTCTAGACCTATCGGCTGCCTTCGATACTGTGAACCATCAGATCCTCCTCTCCACCCTCTCCGAGTTGGGCATCTCCGGCGCGGCCCACGCTTGGATTGCGTCCTACCTGACAGGTCGCTCCTACCAGGTGGCGTGGCGAGAATCTGTCTCCTCACCACGTGCTCTCACCACTGGTGTCCCCCAGGGCTCTGTTCTAGGCCCTCTCCTATTCTCGCTATACACCAAGTCACTTGGCTCTGTCATAACCTCACATGGTCTCTCCTATCATTGCTATGCAGACGACACACAACTAATCTTCTCCTTTCCCCCTTCTGATGACCAGGTGGCGAATCGCATCTCTGCATGTCTGGCAGACATATCAGTGTGGATGACGGATCACCACCTCAAGCTGAACCTCGGCAAGACGGAGCTGCTCTTCCTCCCGGGGAAGGACTGCCCGTTCCATGATCTCGCCATCACGGTTGACAACTCCATTGTGTCCTCCTCCCAGAGCGCTAAGAACCTTGGCGTGATCCTGGACAACACCCTGTCGTTCTCAACCAACATCAAGGCGGTGGCCCGTTCCTGTAGGTTCATGCTCTACAACATCCGCAGAGTACGACCCTGCCTCACACAGGAAGCGGCGCAGGTCCTAATCCAGGCACTTGTCATCTCCCGTCTGGATTACTGCAACTCGCTGTTGGCTGGGCTCCCTGCCTGTGCCATTAAACCCCTACAACTCATCCAGAACGCCGCAGCCCGTCTGGTGTTCAACCTTCCCAAGTTCTCTCACGTCACCCCGCTCCTCCGCTCTCTCCACTGGCTTCCAGTTGAAGCTCGCATCCGCTACAAGACCATGGTGCTTGCCTACGGAGCTGTGAGGGGAACGGCACCTCAGTACCTCCAGGCTCTGATCAGGCCCTACACCCAAACAAGGGCACTGCGTTCATCCACCTCTGGCCTGCTCGCCTCCCTACCACTGAGGAAGTACAGTTCCCGCTCAGCCCAGTCAAAACTGTTCGCTGCTCTGGCCCCCCAATGGTGGAACAAACTCCCTCACGACGCCAGGACAGCGGAGTCAATCACCACCTTCCGGAGACACCTGAAACCCCACCTCTTTAAGGAATACCTAGGATAGGATAAAGTAATCCTTCTCACTCCCCCCCCCCTTAAAAGATTTAGATGCACTATTGTAAAGTGGCCGTTCCACTGGATGTCATAAGGTGAATGCACCAATTTGTAAGTCGCTCTGGATAAGAGCGTCTGCTAAATGACTTAAATGTAAATGTAATACAGTACATCTATTAATAGGGTTGGCTACACTTCCAGGATTACAAGCTAGCTAGCTAGTTACCTTGGAGATTTCTCAGACAATCATGAGGATCTGAGGAAGATGTGTAACTTGTCACTCTTACCTTTAAAATTATTATTATTTATTTGTATACATTTTTTTGGTGTGGTGGCAACGATATAGCAGCCGCCACAAATATAGGGGAAACATAGGACCTGATTTAATACTAAATCTGGTCTTGACTCTGTGTGTATCTCTCCCAGGACTATAAGACGCACGTGGACTTGTTCTGGCTCTGGAGAACAGGAAGAAGCCTGCAGCGCTGCAGTACATCTTCAAGCTGCTGGACATGGGGAACAAGGGCTACCTCAATGTCTTCGCTCTCAATTACTTCTTCCGGGTGAGATGGACATCTGACAGAACATGCCATATTGGGCCAGAGATAATAGAAGTCGATGGAGACAGCAGACAGCGGGACCTTGCTATCCTGCTCACTGTATAAAAAGTGTTGTCATCTATTATGTAAAAATAAATAAAAAATCCACCAGGCCATTCAGGAGTTGATGAAAATCCATGGGCAGGAGACGATATTCTTCCCCGGATGTCAAGGTAAATAGACTTTGCCCCATTACCATATTCACCATGGATGAAGTAACTGAAGTGTTCTACTGGTTACTGTAAAATCAGCTGGAAGTATCCGGAAATAAGTCTCATCCAGAAATGTTGTGGAGGGATTAGGTTGTGGGTGTCAAGGATTTGTATGGAGTTAACCATAACTCATAGTGCTCAGTAGGAGTTCAGTGCTGCTGCTTTTGTTTCCCCAAGATCTAATCTGAGTTTGCTGATACAATATTTAATGCTAGCTAGGTTTCCCTCCAGTTGGAGACAGATTTTCATGCGAATATACAAAAATGTGCATAAAGAAAAATTTTATTTTCCCACCAGTGGTGTGTTTCCATCAAACAGACTTCAGTGCATGAGATACAGTACACAAAATGTATTTTTCGTGTAAATTTTCATGTACTGAATACAAATCTAACGTTCAATGTGTTTCCATCGCATTTTCAACTCTACCAAGAGTTTTGTTACACGGTTATCAAAACTTCACACCAAGGTTAGCCTACACAAAACACGGCCCTTAATATAAGTCTTTCTAAAATACCCAATGGGAAAAGTGAATGGTGGAAAAACGATTGGAAACATTTCTCTGTTTGACCGCTAGGTTTTATGGGTATTATGACACCTCCACTGTGTGGCTCTATGAAATAAGTAAATTAACTTAAATATGAATAGGCTATAGTTTACTACAGTGTCTGTAAATTAATATTGATAACGGAAAGAAGTGGAGGGCGCTCAACTAACTTGAGTCGAGCTGCAATCCAAAAATTAGGTCGCTATTGAAAGGTCAACACGCTTATTGGCTACCATGGTGAGCGAGCATTGCACCTTTTTTATTTTCAATAAATATTGATTACCCATTTAATTGTCTTTGCCTGCAAATTGTCCTCCTAAAAGGTAGGCTATATCCTATATGCAAAATGACTGTAGCTCAAGAGAAAGATCAAGTGTTCACTCTCATCATTCTTGCTGCTTCAAGTTCAGTAGATAGGTACAAGATCAGGTGCGTGTGTGGTTAAAATAGTAGGCTAGCCTATGCATGGGCGGAGAAGCATGGGGCAGTTATCTTTCCAAGGAAATTAACTTCTTAAATATGAATAGGCTATAGTTTACTACATTGCCTAAAAATACACATTGATCACCCATATTTGTCTCTGTCTGAAAATCGTCCCACTCTTAAAAAGTAGGCTATCAAACATAGCTCAAGAGAAAGTGCAAGTGTCTGCTCTCGCTCCAAACTCTGCTCTCTTCAAACTATATCTAGCCTATTGGCTGATATAGCCCAGTAATGCCAGATGTCCACCAGATACATATGCATTTTGTTTGGCCGAATGTCTCGGCTGCATTTTCCATACTGAGACACATGTGCTTCGGTTTTCAAGTAGCTAAAAGCTAGCTACACTGAACAAAACTATAAACGCAACTTTAAACAATTTTACAAAGTTACAGTTCATATAAGGAAGTCAGTTAATTGACTTAAATTCATTAGGCCCTAATCTATGGATTTCACATGACTGGGCAGGGGCACAGCCATGGGTGGGCCTGGGAAGGCATAGACCCACCCACTTGGGAGCCAGGCCCAGCCAATCAGAATGAGATTTTCCCCACAAAAGGGCATTATTACTGACAGAAATACTCACAATTACCGCGGTTGGGTTCGGGACCAGTTCTTGCAGTAGTGGGTGGGAGTTGGACAGCAAGCAAGCGGGTGCGGGTTGAAGAAATCAGGCTCGTGCAGACCTCTACATCAAGGTCATCACTGTTCACTTTCACCACACTGTGAAGTTTGTATGACTTTACTCACATAACTGTGAATGAAAACGTAGTTAGTAGCTAGGTTTCCATCCATTTGGCGACAGATATTCATGCGAATGGCCTATTCTACAATCCGCATAAAACAATTTGTGCATTTTCCCACCATAAGCAATCCAATTGGTGACAGATTTTCATGCAAATATTTTTTTAAATGAGCATAAATATGCACATTGACATGTTACGGATAAAAGACAGTGTGTGATGACATAGTGCACATAAAACAAATTTTTGGGTTAAATTCCCAGATATCAAATAGAAAACACAAGTTAAATGGGTTTCCATCGCATTTAACTCTACTGATGGTTTTGTCAACAACAACAAAATTGCGTTGTATAGCGAATGTGCCCACTCTGGTCTTGGCACGTGGGCTCTAGCCAACAGCTCAGATACAGTGCAGGTAGCCTACTACATGATGATATTATTATGGACAAAGGGCGAAAATATTTGCATTTGTCAAACAGCAGCCAAGCATCGATGATCACCAGAATAAGACCCACAGTATTTGGAAAGGAGCATCACATCTCTTCACCATGCACTATCACCAACCTGTGAAGTATATCATTTTTTAAATCTGTAGTCTAATAAACTTTATGCTTTCCAAAGTCGTAGTGGGAGGACCACATAACATGCCATCGCATGACTCAAGTTTACTTCGATATGATGGTTATTATATAAATATTTGCGCATTTAAAGCGTTTCCACCGACATTTCTCGTATAAATAATTTGACCGACACAAAAAGAGCCCACCTTGTCTAGCGTATTTTGTTTTGTCGACAATTGGAAAGTTTACCAACAAATTTTTCAATAGGACCTGTCATAATTTTTTATTTATTTATCCGACGTAAAAAAAAAAAAAAGGTAATTTGTTCATTCGACATGGTGGGATCTTTTTGTTTCGACGGAATTAATTATGTGAGAAATAGCGGTGGAAACCTTTTTTATGCGCAAATATTTATATAATAACCATCCTATTGAAGTAAACTTGGAGTCACGTGTGTGGTCCTGACTCCTACTACGATTATGGAAACCATGCAGTTTATTAAATGACAGATTAAATCAATTATGATGAACTTCACAGTGTGAAAGTGCACAGTAATATTGATGCTCATTTCCAATAAATATCGAGGGTCATATTCTGGTGACATGATGATTGATGCTTGACTGCCGTTTGACAAATAAAAATATTCTCGCTCTTATCCATAATAGTCTCATGTAGAATAGCCTACCCGCACAGTATCTGCGAGCTGTTGGCTAGAGTGGAAGTGCCAAGATGAGAGTAGTCATATTTGCTGTTTGTGACAACTATCGATAGAGGTGAAAATGCGATGGAAACACATTGAACTTTCGTTTTTTATTCGGTACATGAAAACTTTAGCAAAAAAAGTATATTTTGTGTGCACTACATCATCACACACATATGTTTATCTTCAAGTCAGTTTGGTGGAAACACCGCTGGTGGGAAAATGTGCATATTTTCTTTATGTGGATTTTAGAATATTCCCATGAAAATCTGTAGCTAATTGGATGGAAAGATGGCTACTGATGTGTCATGCCATTAAATCTTATGGTTCCCTGACAACTTTTTACAGACCTAACCTGCATTCTCATTTGTACTAGTTGGATTTGAATGTTTTAAATAATGATTTGAATAATTAATTCAATAATAAGTCATTTTAAAACAATTTGCAATGTTGTGCCTTCAGGATAATATCTTTGACATGGTGAAGCCAAAGGATCCATGCAGGATCTAGTGAACAGCAGCCAATGAGACACAGTAACCAGCATCGTCATTGATTTCAACGGCTTCTGGACTTTTGAAAACAGAAGTTCTGGTTGCTAATGACAGCGACACCGCTGACCTTGACAATACATGAATCTTCTGTCAAACTGGGAAGGACTGCAAGACCAACATTAAGAGGATATACAGTGCATTCGGAAAGTATTCCTACTCCTTGTTTTTTCCACATTTTGTTACGTTACAGCCTTATTCAAAAATGTATTAAATAAACATGTTTCCTCATCAATCTACACACAATACCCCATAATTACAAAGCAAAAACAGGTTTTTAGACATTTTTGCAAATGTATTAAAAATAAAATACGTATTCAGACCCTTTGCTATTTGACTCGAAATTGAGCTCAGGTGCATCCTGTTTCCATTGGTCATCCTTGAGATGTTTCTACAACTTGATTGGAGTCCACCTGTGGTAAATTCAATTGATTGGACATGATTTGGAAAGGCACACACCTGTCTCTACAGTTGACCATGCATGTCAGAGCAAAAACCAAGCCATGAGGTCGAAGGAATTGTCCGTAGAGCGCCGAGACAGGATTGTGTCGAGGCACAGATCTGAGGAAGGGTACATTTCTACAGCATTGAAGCTCCCCAAGAACACATTGCCCTCCAACAGTTTGGAAGAAGTTTGGAACCACCAAGACTTTTCTTAGAGCAAGCCGCCTGGCCAAACTGAGCAATTGGGGGAGAAGGGCCTTGGTCAGGGAGGTGATCAAGAACCCAATGGCCACTCTGACAGAGCTTCAGAGATCCTCTGTGGAGATGGGAGAACCTTCCAGAAGGACAACCATCTCTGCAGCACTCAACCAATCTGGCCTTTATGTTAGAGTGGCCAGATGGAAGCCACTCCTCAGTAAAAGGCACTTGACCGCTTGCATTGAGTTTGCCAAAAGGCACCAAGATTGAACTCCTTTGCCTGAATGCCAAGCGTCACGTCTGGAGGAAACCTGGCACAATCCCAGGGTGAAGCGTGGTGGCAGCATCATGCTGTGGGGAAGTTTTTCAGCTGCAGGGACTGGGAGACCTATCAGGATCGAGGGAAAGCTGAACGGAGCAAAGTATAGAGATCCTTAATGAAAACCTGCTCCAGAGCACTCAGGACCTCTGACTGAGGCGAAGGTTCACCTTCCAACAGGACAACGACCCTAAGCACACAGCCGAGTCAATGTAGAAGTGGCTTTGGGACAAGTCTCTGAATGTCCTTGAGTGGCCCAGCCAGAGCCCAATCTAACATCTCTGGAGAGACCTGAAAAAGGTTGTGCAGCGACGATCCCCATCCAACCTGTCAGAGCTTGAGAGGATCTGCAGAGAAAAATGGGAGGAACTCCCCAAATACAGGTGCGCTAAGCTTGTAGCGTCATACCCAAGGCTGCGATCGCTGCCAAAGGTGCTTTAACAAAGTACTGAGTAAAGTTTTTTTTTTTTTCATTTGATATATTTGTTAACATTTCTAAAGGTCTGTTTTTGCTTTGTCATTATGGGGTATTATGTGTAGATTGAGGAATGTTTAAAAAAAATCAATTTCAGAATAAGACTAACGTAAAAAAAAAAGTTAAAAAGTGGTAAAGTCAAGGGGTCTGAATACTTCCCGAATGGACTGTATGTTACAGTTGAAGATTCTTGACACACACTACTGTGGACTTGGCAAGACAGTTGTATGTAATTTAAATGTTTATTAATGTACAGTTCATATAAAAAAAGAAAATACTATGTATTTTACACAAATTATTATAAAAAGCTTTCAAATGAAACCGGTTTACATTAATAAATTAGAAAATATTTGTTTTCTTCAGTATGTTGGACTCTAAGATTTTCTTTCCTCGTGTGTACATAGTACAGTAGGGTGGGAAAATAAATTGTTTAACATCTGTCTTGATAAAGTGTCTCTTGGCATTTCAAACTCTTTGGGCAACTTTACACACGGTAAAAAGTAGTTATCTTGACAATACTGCATTCCAAAAGAGAGTAGCAGATTTTAACATTAATTTATCATGTTTGGCTTTACCTTAGGCATCCCTCTCAAGCCCTGTACACTGAGAAGGGACAATAGCAGATAAGGTCAGCTCTAGCAGAGATACAGTGCGCTCCAAAAGGATAGGGACAGTGACACATGTTTTGTTTTGGCTATGTACTCCAGCACTTTCGATGCAGTCTGTCAGCTTTAATTTGAAGGTATTTTCATCCATATGAGCCGTTTAGAAATGACAGCACTTTTTGTACATGGTCTCCCCCCCCCCATTTTAGGGGCCCAAAAGTATTGTGACAAATTCACTTGTGATTCAAAGTTGTCAAAAGTTTATTTGGTCCCATATTCTTAGCACATAATGATTACATCAAGCGTATGACTCTACAAACTCGTTGGAGTCATTTGCTGTTTTGTTTGTGTTTCAGATTATTTTGTGCCCAAATTGTGTTAGGAATATCAGACCAAATACATTGGTGAATTTGTTCCAATACTTTTAGTTCCCGCATTTTAGGGGACCATGTACAAAAAGTCAGTCATTGTATAATTTCAATTTCCAAGTGCTGGAGTACAGAGCCAAAACAACAAATAATCACTGTCCCAATACTTTTGGAGCTCACTGTATTTCTAATATACGGCCCTGGACAACAGTAATGTCTAAAGTCTTCGCACAGATGCCAATGAGCAACGTGTGAAGTTATTACATTAAAGGCCTGGGGACAGATCACAACATTAAATTGATGGACTCTGAAAAGCACTGTGCATAACTTCTCATAGTAACACAGTAACATAATTGTGGGCATTCTGAAATGAAAATAGATTTTCATGGTTGGCCATGAATATAAATAATTTTCCATTCAAATAAATCTGTACTATTCCTATAACATTGTGCACATCTGGAATGGTTTTAGAAAAAGGTAACTTATATCGCCGCTAACTGGCTGAAAATAGCTGCTAACTTATTGTGTAACAATGTTATGTACCTGAAAAAATAAATCAAAGACCTTTCTTAAACCTGCAAATAGTTCAAATCAGCATCAGATGTGCTCATTCATTGTCACTGACACACAGCACAGCAATGTTCATTGCACACAAAAGTTCATGCATATTTACAACGCAGCAACTAAAAAATGTATATATATATTTTTTTTAAATCCGTGACTTACATAGAACATGATCATTTAGGCAAAAATAAGAAAAGTACACTGAAAGAATGTTGAGGATACATCATTAAATCAATATGATAAAAATAAGAATTCTATGCTGTAGCAAAAAAAAAAGGCTGAGCAGGCAACATCGGGAAATGAGAAAAATGGAAACACCTATTTAATTGAACTGTTAGGTGGGGATGGGGGCAGGACATCTGTTGGCATCAGGTGTGGGATCTTGATCCAGCTCGAAGCTGACGAAGGAGGCTTTGCCCTCCGGCTGCTCCATGGCTGGCTGCTGGATCTCCTGGTTGTGCTCCTCCTCAAAACGACGTTCTGCCTCCTCAGACAGCCGGTTCTCCTCCTCCTCCTCATCCTCCTGTCAGTCACAACATGAATGAGAAGCAGGGATATTACAAAGTAGTAGTAACAAATTAGAAGTAATGAAGCATTCCAAGGTCTGTAAACAGATGCTTTCCACAAAGACAAGACAACAACGTACCTCCTTTTTCATTCTGTAGTACGCGTCAATAGCATACTGGTACTTGGGTGAGGTAATTCCGAACAATGAGGCCATTCTCTCCCCAAGATAGTCACAAACTGAAAGTAAAAAGCACAAGGCAGAGGCACAGTATTAAAAACACACAGAACATTCAATTTATATAGGCTACATTTTAAGTCACTCATCATACATGTTTATCTTTAGAGTGTAGTATACAAAATACCACATTTACCTGAAATAGTGGAGGTTGCCACTCTCCAAATGTGAAACCAAAAGTATGGACCCCAATTCAACTTGGACTGTATCAAAAACATGACACAATAAGAAAACAAAGTTAACAAAATGTGGGAATTATTCATTATATTCAAGTGCATGTCATGGAGTAAAGTCCAGAGAAACCAACCGGGTCAGCTGAGGTCTTAACAGCGATAGAAACTTGCACTTCCTCATCTTCATCTGTGCTGTATTCCTCCATGGTCTCGCCACTGGCAAAGTAAATCGTTCTACGGGGCACCTTCTGCTTCTTCATCCCCATGTCTCCCAGCTCCACACTCTCAAACTCCTTCACCATATTGGAGCTCTGTCAATCATCATAACAACAGTTCATTCTCCAGACGTGTTTGGTTACATACAGCTGGTAGAAACAGAATTTTACTATCATAATTTAACTACTAGAAAGAATAGCAGCTACATTATGGTTGTTGACATTTGTCACGCATTTGAATGAAAACATTCCAACGCAGCATGTTTATTCAAGCAGTTTCTATGAGTGTTTAATTCGTACCGTAGCGAATGAAAGCGTGCTAGTGGCTGTTACTATGGTAGCTAGCTATGCATGTCGTATAAATATACAATTGTGAACGAATTGGCAACAGAATGTACATATTTATTCCTGTTCGAGACAGCTTCCTACTAGCTAGATAGCTACTAGCCAGCTGCTGAGGCTAACGTTACAGTACAATGAAGTAGCTAGCCAGCTAGCTAAAAAAAACACACACACAGTCGTTTTTTTGTTGGCTAAACTCATGAGAACAGGTATAACATTTGAATAATCACACCTTTTCAGTGTCCATAGCTTGCCACAAAGAGATGATGACATTAGAGAGATACAGCGACGCCGTTCTTATGCCGCGTTCAAATCAACTCGGAAGTGTCCTACTTCCAACATCAGTTTGTTCAAGACAACTGATCTTGCAAAAAATCGAAGCACTGTTTCCTGAAGCATTCTGCCCTGTTCTGAAAGAACTCCCTGGGTTTACCGTCATGTTTTGCCTGGATGTTTGGTCGTGTCGTTTTATTAATTTGTTCGTTATGAGAGACTCATTTTTAAGCACTTCCCCACACAAAACACATTGTGGGCGCTCCTCGTTATTTCTCAAAGTTTGTATGAATGAGACAAAAAGTAATCACTGTATTTGCGTTTCATGACGATTGAGCTCAGTCAGAACTTGTGGCTAGCATGAGTCCATTTCGTGACAGCGGTGAGTGATGGCGAGTGGGAATAATAAGTCAGTGGCATGAACGACAGCGCTGCAGCGTGTGGGTCGCGGAGTGATCTTCAACAAAACTGCAGAAAAAAATATCCGGTAAACCGCGAAGAACACGGGTATCTCCCTCTACCTCTCCCACTCGCGCAGCTGCCAAACTGAGCAGAGACCGCTGCTAAGCAGAGAGCGCAGTTGCCACTTGGCCAAATAAATTCCAGTAATTAATGAAATAATTATATATTTACGTGGCGACTCACCATTAACAGGTCCGCTGCGACCCATTCTTTAAGAAACGCTGCTGTAATTTATACCATACACTTTTACAACATTCATTTCATTTTGATAATGTTGAAGTACTAACTAACAATGGAATGTTCCTCAATAAAATTGAAGATGGGACTTTAAATGGGTGTCCCAACTCTATGGTCACTAAAGAACCGAGGTAAAGTTGGTTTTATATTCACACATTCGAACATTCGCCAAAGGCCATTTACAAATGTTAAAATCAATAACTAATTAATCGTTTGTCACATAATCATCAAACTAGATATGATTTATTCTATAAACGTCTTGCATACTTTTACAACCTTTGTTTTGAATACAAATTCCAGTTTTGATTTTATAGAAATATGTAAATATATTTTATGTATTTCTATAAAATGAAAACCTGGAATTTTCCCCTAAAACAAAGGTTGTAAAAGTATCCTAGACATTTATAGAAAAATAATACCTAGTTTGATGTTTCTGTGACAAACGGTGAATTAGTTATTGATTTATACTTCTTTAAATGGCATTTTATAGATTTTATGTATTTCTATCAAATCAGAACTGGAATGTTTACTCAAGGCAAAGGTTGTAAAAGTATACTAGAAATTTATAGAATAAACCATACCTAATTTGATGATTCTGTGACAAACTGTGAATTAATTATTGATTTATACTGTTTAAAATGGCATTTTATAGATGTTATGTATTTCCATCAAAACTAGATTTTTTTTCTTCAAAACAAAGGTTGTAAAAGTATGCTAGAAATGTATAGAATAAACTATATCTATTTTTACGTTTCTGTGACAATGAGTTAGTTATTGATTTTTACAATTTTAAATGGCTTTTGGCGAATGTCTGTTGAATGTCTGTTGAATGTGTGAATATAAAAAGTGCCTTTTGGCAAATTCCAAGCAGGCTGTAATGTGCTTTTTACTGAGGAGTGGCTTCCGTCTGGCCAATCTACCATAAAGGCCTGATTGGTGAAATGCTGCAGAGATGGTTGTCCTGGAAGGTTCTCCCATCTCAACAGAGGAACTCTGTAGCTTTGTTAGAGTGACCACCGGGTTCTTGGTCACATCCCTGACCAAGGACCTTCTCCCCCGATTGCTCAGTTTGGCCAAGCGGCCAGCTCTAGGAAGACTCTTGGTGGTTCAAAACTTCTTCCACGTAAGAATGATGGAGGCCACTGTGTTCTTGGGGACCTTCAATGCTGCAGAAATGTTTTGGTACCCTTCCTCAGATCTGTGCCTCGACACTATCCTGTCTCGGCGCTCTACGGACAATTCCTTCGACCTCATGGCTTGGTTTTTGCTCTGACATGCACAGTCAACTGTGGGACAATATATAGACAGGTGTGTGCCGTTCCAAATCATGTCCAGTCAATTGAATTTAGCACAGGTGGACTCCCAAGTTGTAAAAACATCTCAAGGATGATCAATGGAAACAGGATGCACCTGAGCTCAATTTTGAGTCTCATAGTAAAGCGTCTGAATACTTACAGTATGTAAATAAGGTTTTTTCGGTTTTTGCTTTGTCATTATGGGGTATTGTGTGTAGATAGATGAGAAAACATTTTAATACATTTTTAGAATAAGCCTGTAACGTAACAAAAGGTGACATCATTAAAAAAATATGTGACATCATAAAAAAAAATAGAACACATTTTCTTCCATCCACCATGCGGGTCAAGTGACGGGCACTAACCACACCTGGGATTCTTGTCGCAAGGGATTCCTTTCGCAAGATTTTCCTCAGTTTCCATTGACAACCCAGAGATAACTCCCTTAAAACAGGTGCCCTACCCCTACTCCGGTGTTTGAAGCATGATACTTCGGGTGACTCGATTCTTGTGAGGCCCACTGCCCTGTTCCTCAGACACACAATTAATCAGGGACAAGCCCACGCCTGGTCACTCTGATTTGATTTGACTTTTCCTGACAGGCTACAATTTACCGTCTTCGAGACGCCAAACTGATTTCCCAGATAATCACCCTTTTCAAAAAATCGCATCCCAACAAGAAACGAATCCTTGTCTGATATACTATCATCCCCTTCAATTATCGACACTTATTTTTCATTCCATTCTTCACCACTACTTTTGTCCATTCTTCTTCGGTATTGGGTTGGCGGATCGCAACCAACTTTTACGGGAATACACTGCCACCTACTGTACTGGAGTGTGAGGCCAGTCATGCCCTACCTACATTAACTTCCGGTAATACAAAATTGGGAAAAAGGAACATTACCCTGCCAACTATTAACCCTCACTAAAAAACTCACCACCCCATTCCACTATTTAATCCTACTCTAGGCCAATGGTCTGGGAGGACAGAACACCCCCTGCAAATCTTCTGCAGTACAACCCCACAATCCTAAGTACTTCTCTGCAGCTGCCACCACCACCTTTATTTTATGTGACTTATGTTCCATTTCTACAGTACAGCTGACAACCATGGCTATGAATGCTAAGAAACCCACCTTACTGAAGCACATGTTATTCCCATCCCTCTCTATTGGTCTCTGCCTACTCACAGGAATCCCCTCAGGATCTCTCACCCTGTACCCATCTTTCTCTACAACTTTCTTCACTGCTTCAGCATATGACACTTTCTGTACTACTCTGACGTCTGGAAACCTCAACCTGCCTTTCTCTCACCGGACACCTCCGATCTCCAGTGCCATGGGCACCCCCACAGTTTACACACACAACTTTCTCCACCGATACTACACATTCCTTAATCTCATGCCCTCCTGCACACTTCTCACATCTAGGAATCTCCCTCCTACACACTGCTGCAACATGACCATAAGCTTGGCACCTATAACACTAGTATTTTCGGAACAAAAACTCTCACGGGATAACTAACACATGCTAACTTGGTCTTGTGCAAAGACTCTGCATCAAAACTCAGCAGAACAGCCAATGTCTTCTCCATTTCACCACGCTCTCCACCAGGTCTGCATCGCACCAAACGGCGGGCCTCACAGACACCAGGAATCTACCATTTCAGCTGATCTTCCGCAATACTTAATGCCACCCCATTATCACGCCTTTCAACAGCGCCCTGCTTCGAAGAGCAAAGCAAGTCACAGTTCTTGTCCCTAATCGCATGGTCCGGAGCGCCCTCTCCCTCTGGATGGAAGAAACACAATAAATCACTGTTGAGTTACTTTCACCAACTCAACAGTCCCAAACCTCTTTTTCCATCCAACCTGAAACCACATATGGATCAGCCAGAATACAAGTACCCATTCTCTCCACAAATCTCACTCCCACTGGGCCGGAATCATCCTTGTCATCATCGGGACGAGGCTCCAACTCGGCGGTCTTCACCGCAGGTACTTCATCCTCACTCTCGTCACATTCAATTTCCTTCTGTAGCTCTTCCAAAAGTTCTGTATGGTCCTCTTTTCCATATTCACTCAAAACATGTTCCACTTTTCTCCTTGTCCACCATTTTCTCCCTCATCAGATCTTGCAGGCTTGTGCAATCACCCACTCCATATTTACTCATATGTTCCACTTTCCTCATTTTTTACCGGTCCTTTATCTTACAGGCCATCCAGCCCAAAGATGCCATTTTCTCTCCTTCTCTACATGATGCACTTCTCATTTCAAACTCGGCATTCAATTACACCATGATTCCTGCCTCGACTTGATTGTTTATTTTTTCCCATTCCATCAGTTTACAGATAAGAAATTGTTGGATGCAACCAAATATGTGAATATGGCATTCAATCAAATACCCCTAAATGTGATGAAGGTATCTGCTATTGGATATTGTCCTTGAAAAACAATTCCTTTTACATTTCTACAGCATTGGCTGTGCTAGTTAGGTCAATAATATGGTATCCTACACTGTAACGGTAAAGAGAGTGTGCAAAGAGAAAACGAGGTGGTCTTGTCGTGGGCAGAGAATTCAATAAAATGCCCCCTTATGTGGGGGACTCAACTGCAGTAAAAGTTCCCCCCCTTGCGCACTTGAGAGGTATGGCGAAAATAAGTAATTGGGCCAAACCACTACTGCAAATGGTTTGATAAAATAACTATATTTGCAGATGACAACTAAATTAACAACATATTCTACAGAAAATGAAAGTATATCAAACATATGAATATATAAGTTAAACAAATTATGATCTAACATATGAATATGTAACTTAAACATAAATGATGTCGGCCTGTTTTCAAATGTGGAACATTGCAGAGTATTGTTTTCATCCCCACGTAGTCATAAGTGGTATGATCCAATAGTATTGAACGCAAATCTGCTGGCTGTTTAGTTTTACTGAGAGCGAGTACCGGAACTGGACTGTTGTCGCACAATTTTACAACGGTTATATTTACACTTTCTGTCCGCGATTAATACAGTAGTTTAGTGGTCTGCGCCATGGCTTTGTACGGGTGTGTCGGAGCCATGGCTTTACCTAGCGAGCTTATCGTCCATATATTTTCATTCTTGTCCGACCGTGACAAGCTTCGGGCCTCGTCCGTGTGCGCTCGCTGGAGGGAGTGTCTGTTTTACCCATCGCTTTGGACGGAGCTGAAGTTGCGTGTCGGAGGTGGTGCAAACCGGGAAGGCTCTGGCTCCGAACAGACCCCAAGATTAGAATTTCTCATGAGGAACTTTGGCTCTTTCGTGCGGGAGCTACATCTCGAGGTTACCCCTGTGGACGGATATCTAAGCCCACTGAGCGGAGTGGAGGGCAGGATAGAACCTGTAGAACGCGACCCTCAATTGCTTGATCGCTGGAAAGACGCAATGATCACCTATTTGGAACAGGTGTTGTGTGTGCTCGGATGTATTCGAAACAACAGGTAGTTGGATAGTTACTACAATTATTCAATACATGTTTAAAGCAAATTGAGTCAGCAACTCCGTACATGTCAATTTGAGTGTTTGTTGGGTCGTAGTCGGCTAACGTTAAGTAGCTAGCCTAGCTATAAACAAACTATCATTACGTAATCGGGTCATGTCGTTACTCTAACGATTTCTGCTTAACGTTATACTGCTTGTGTGGTTTTCAGTCTGTTCAAGTTGTAATCTAACTACTTGGAAAAGGCATGTCAGTTTGAAGTCTGTTTTTCTGCTTGCTGTGCGAAGAATGTTGCAAGGAGTTTTTTAAATGACATTTGAACAACATTGCAGCAGTGGTGGTCATGCTCATGGAATCTAGCTAGGCTCAACCACTGAGGTCAACAATGACATTGGCAGCATGCTGTCATTCAGGGTTGGGTGGGTTACTTTCTAAATGTAATCCGTTACTAGTTACCTGTCCAAAATAGTAATCAGTAACGTGACTTTTGGATTGCCCAAACTCGGTAACGTAATGTGATTACATTAAGTTACTTTTAGATGACTTCCCCTTAAGAGGCATAAGAAGAATGCAAAAATGTATGTTACCAATTGAACGATATCTATTGCAGGATAAATCAATGTTATAGTTTACATAGCTGGCCTTATATGGATGCTACATTTTACTTTATGGGTTGGTTATTTAGGCCTCTTCTAACCCATTGCTTTCTACTACATAATAATAATACGATTAAATTATATCTTTACATTAATAACCGAAGTTCAGGCATTCCAATAAATGTTATACTACGTGATCTTCAAGAATAGGACTTGGAGGTATAGATTAGCCAAGTTGTTTTACTTGAGCATAACCCCAAAACTAAGGATTTATTAGCCATCCCTAATGTTGTTTATGATTTTGTTGTCATGGAGGATTGATTGGGCTCATTGATTCGAGTTGAAAAATAAATGCTGCGCTCATGGAACGGCATGCTTTGAGCACTATTGACAGTGCTGTTTACATTTGAAAAATGAATGCCATATGCTGCATTTGCTATAGGCCTATTGTTTACTTTTTTGTTGGTGACACTTTGATATATTCATAATATGCAGCTGTGTTAAGAGCAAATCCAGATGAAACAATAACAAAAGGGTCGCCCCGCCTCTGTTTTTGGTAAAAAACTCAGGGATGGGCCTGGAGAAATGAAACCACTCTCAGATTAATAGACAGAGCTATTGATGCAAGAACTGACCATCCATGATATCAAAATAGTTTTATCCAGCGTTTGTTTACATTTCCAATGTTTACAAACATTGGTGAAAAACAAGCTTATATTTTGTTGGGTTCTCATGGAGTGTGACAGATGAACTAAGCTCATGAGGCATTTAAGTTATATTCTTCAATAATCAATGGATATACACTACCGGTCAAAAGTTTTAACACCTACTCATTCAAGTTTTTTTTTTTTTTTTTACTATTTTCTACGTTGTAGAATAATAGGGAAGACATCAAAACTATGAAATAACACATGGAATCATGTAGTAACCAAAAAAGTGTCAAACAAAGCAGCCAACCTTAGCCATCATAACAGCTTTGCACACTCTTGGCATTCTCTCAACCAGCTTCACCTGGAATGCTTTTCCAACAGTCTTGAAGGAGTTCCCACATATGCTGAGAACTTGTTGGCTGATTTTCCTTCACTCTGCGGTCCAACTCATCCCAAACCATCTCAATTTGGTTGAGGGATTGTGGAAGCCAGATCATCTGATGCAGCACTAAATCGCTCTCCTACTTGATCAAATAGCCCTTACACAGCCTGGAGGTGTGTTGAGTCATTGTCCTGTTGAAAAACAAATGATAGTCCCACTAAGCCCAAACCAGATGGGATGGCGTATCACTGCAGAATGCTGTGGTTTCCATGCTGGTTAAGTGTGCCTTGAATTCTAAATCGAACATTGACAGTATCACCAGCAAAGCACCATCACACCACTTCCTCCATGCTTTACATTGGGAAATACGCATGCAGAGATCATCTGTTCAACCACACTGCATCTCACAAAGACACAGCAGTTAGAACCAACAAGCTCAAATTTGGACTTCAGAGCAAAGGACAAATTTCCACCAGTCTAATGTCCATTGTGTGTTTTTCTTTGCCCAAACAAGTCTCTTAGTCAGGATGCTCTCGATGGTGCAGCTGTAGAACCATCATAGCGCTTGATGGTTTTTGCGACTGCACTTGAAGAAACTTTCAAAGTTCTTGAAATGTTCTGTATTGACAGACCTTTATGTCTTGAAGTAATGATGGTCTGTCGTTTCGCTCTGCTTATTTGAGCTGTTCTTGCCATAATATGGACCTGGTCTTTTACCAAATAGTGCTATCTTCTGTATAACCCCCCCCCCCCTCCCCCCATACTGTGTCACAACACATTAAGAAGGAAAGAAATTCCACAAATTAACTTTTAAGAAGGCACACATGTTAATTGAAATGCAGTCCAGGTTGACTACCTCATGAAGTTGTTTGAGAGAATGCGAAGTGTGTAAAGCTGTCAAGGTAAAGGGTGGCTACTTTGAAGAATCTCAAATATAAAATATATTTTGATTTGGTTAACACTCTTCTGGTTTCTACTAGGGATGCACGATATATTGGTAAGCATATCGGAATCGGCCGACATTAGCTAAAAATGCCAACATCGGCATTGGCCCGATGTCCAGTTTAACGTCAATGTGCAAAACCGATGTCAAAGCTGACATGCATACCTATATAACATAGGTGGATGACGTAATGACGCCACGAAAAATACAGCGTTACACGTGCAACACAGCATTCCTAACCTAGCCCACAATGTCTGCTGTGTGAATCTATTTTGAAGTTTCAAAGGAAGATAACAGAAAGGCTATATGCAACGTTTGTGCTGCTATTTCCCGAGGAGAAAGTGAAATCGTTCAATACCACAAACCTAATTAGTCATTTGAAAGTGCATCACCCCCAGACATTCAGCAACTACTTAGAACAAAAGCAGAAAAAAACTAAGCACACACTTCCAACAACTAAACAAGTTGAAGTCCAGCAGTCATTTGAAAGAGTAAGAACATTTCAGCGAGACAACTCAAAGGCAAAATCCATTAACGCCAAGATAATGGAGTTCATTGCCCTTCACAATCAACCGTTCTCTGTCGTGGATGATGTTTGCTTTTGCCGACTGGTCGAGCACCTCGAGCCCCGGTGCACACTACCAAGTAGGCGCTATTTTTCAGATGTTGCCCTACTAGAGTTAGTTTTGTTGAAACGCACATCCATGCTATTAGCTTCACGACTGACAGTTGGACCAGCTATGTCAGCCCCATGAGCGCGCTTAGTCTGACAGCATAGTGGGTCGACAAGGATTTCGTACTGAGAAAAGCTGTATTGCATGCTCAAGAATGTGCTGGTTCTCATACTGCTGCTGCCATTTCAATGGCATTTGAGAACATGTTTGAAACTTGGAAACATGAACACACTCCTAGCGCCATTTGAACAACTGACTCGAGAAATAAGCTCATCAACTGCATCTGCAGCAGACGTGATACCATCTGTCATGTCATTGAAACGCCTGCTCAACAAAACTGCCAACACAGACCGCGGGGTTAAAACGTGCAAAAGTACTCTACTAGAGGCTGTGAACAAGCTTTTCGGTGGCATTCTCTCTGAGCCTCTTTACTGTGTCGCCACCATGCTCGATGCTAGGTACAAGAACCGCTACTTCGTTAACAGGAATTCTCTCTGAGCCTCTTTACTGTGTCGCCACCATGCTCGATGCTAGGTACAAGGACCGCTACTTCGATGCAGACAAGAAACGGGGTTTATGTGAAATGTTAAACACAGCTGGACAAGATGGAAAAGGACACAGTAACAGTGCGCACCGAGAAAGAGAGGCCACGGACAGACTGCGCTGAAACTTCACTGCTTGACATGTATGATGAAATCCTGGTTGAGAATATAACGACTGAACAAATGAACAACGAAATGGCACAGCAATAAATGAAATAGGTTTTGATTATGTTTTACTGGTAATGGGGACATACGTATATGCCAACAAAATAACTTATTTGTGTGTGTTTTCAACTATTTAACTGTACAAGAATGCTTAAAATGGCGCCAAAATTTTCAATATCGTTTATCGGTATCGGGTGTTTTGGCAAGGAAAATATCGGTATCGGAATGTCATATTGGTGCATCCCTAGTTAATACATGATTCCACGTGTTATTTCATAGTTTTGATGTCTTCACTATTATTCTACAATGTAGAAAATAGTAAAAAATAAAGAAAAACCCTTAAATGAGTAGGTGTTTTAAAACTTTGACGTGTTTGTGTGTCACACTACCGTTCAAAAGTTTGGGGTCACTTAGAAATGTCCTTGTTTTTGGACAAAAAATTGTCCATTTTTAAAATAACATCAAATTGATCAGAAAGACATTGTTAATGTTGTAAATGACTATTGTAGCTGGAAACGGCTGATAGGCATACAGAGTAGAGGTCGACCGATTAATTCAGGCCGATTTTTCAAGTTTTCATAATCGTTTTTTTTGGATTAGTTAAACCGATTTTGCAGATTTTTTCTTTTCTTTTTAAAAATGTTTTCTTTATTTTAAAAAACTTTTATTTGATACATTTTTTACCCCTTTTATTTAATTAGGCAAGTCAGTTAAGAACTCATTCTTGTTTTCAATGACGGCCTAGGAACGGTGGGTTAACTGCCTTGTTCAGGGGCAGAACGACAGATTTTTACCTTGTCAGCTCGAGGATTTGTTTTTGCAACCTTCCGGTTACTAGTCCAACGCTCTAACCACCTGCCTTACATTGCACTCCACGAGGAGCCTGCGTGGCAGGCTGACTACCTGTTACGTGAGGGCAGCAAGAAGCCAAGGTAAGTTGCTAGCTAGCATTAAACTTATCTTATAAAAAAACAATCAATCTTAACCTAATCACTAGTTAAACTAGTAAATCATCAACCATGTGTAGTTATCTAGCATGCCCTGCGTTGCATATAATCGATGTGGTGCCTGTTAATTTCTCATTGAATCACAGCCTACTTCGACAAACGGGTGATGATTTAACAAGCGCATTTGTGAAAAAAGCACTGTCGTTGCACCAATGTACCTAACCATAAACATCAATGCCTTTCTTTATGCGTTTGACAGCAGCTCTTCGCAATGCTTCAAGCATTGCGCTGTTTATGACTTCAAGCCTATCAACTCCCGAGATTAGGCTGGTGTAACCGATGTGAAATGGCTGGCTAGTTAGTGGGGTGCGCGCTAATAGCGTTTCAATCGGTGACGTCACTCGCTCTGAGACTTGGAGTAGTTGTTCCCCTTGCTCTGCATGGGTAACGCTGCTTCGAGTGTGGCTGTTGTCGATGTGTTCCTGGTTCGAGCCCAGGTAGGGGCGAGGAGAGGGACGGAAGCTATATTGTTACACTGGCAATACTAAAGTGCCTATAAGAACATCCAATAGTCAAAGGTATATGAAATACAAATCATATAGAGAGAAATAGTCCTATAATAACTACAATCTAAATCTTCTTACCTGGGAATATTGAAGACTCGTGTTAAAAGGAACCACCAGCTTTCATATGTTCTCATGTTCTGAGCAAGGAACTTAAACGTTAGCTTTCTTACATGGCACATATTGCACTTTTACTTTCTTCTCCAACACTTGTTGTTTTTGCATTATTTAAACCAAATTGAACATGTTTCATTATTTGAGGCTAAATTGATTTTATTGATGTATCAAGTTAAAATAAGTGTTCATTCAGTATTGTTGTAATTGTCATTATTACAAATTTTAAAAAATTGGCTGATTAATCGGTATCGGCTTTTTTTGGTCCTCTAATAATCGGTATTGGCGTTGAAAAATGATAATCGGTCGACCTCTAATACAGAGGCCCATTATCAGCAACCATCACTCCTGTGTTCCAATGGCACGTTGTGTTAGCAAATCCAAGTTTATAATTTTAAAAGGCTAATTGATCATTAGAAAACCCTTTTGCAATTATGTTAGCACAGCTGAAACTGTTGTGCTGATTAAAGGCTTTTAGACTATGAGTATCTGGAGCATCAGCATTTGTGGGTTTGATTACAGGCTCAAAATGGACAAACCAAAACTTTCTTCTGAAACTCGTCAGTCTATTCTTGTTCTGAGAAATGAAGGTTATTTAATGTGAGACATTGCCAAGAAACTGAAGATCTCGTACAACGCTGTGTACTACTCCCTTCACAGAACAGCGCAAACTGGCTCTAACCAGAATAGAAAGAGTGGGAGGCCCCAGTGCACAACTGAGTAAGAGGACAAGTACATTAGAGTATTTCTCAAACTAGACAGACGCCTCAAGTCCTCAACTGGCAACTTCATTCAATAGTACCCTGCAAAACACCAGTCTCAACATCAACAGTGAAGAGGTGACTCCGGGATGCTGGCCTTCTAGTCAGAGTTGCAAAGAAAAAGCCATATCTTAGACTGCCAATGAAATTATGATTAAGATGGGCAAAAGAACACACACTGGACAGAATAACTCGGCCTAGAAGGCCAGCATCCCGGAGTCACCTCTTCACTGTTGACATTGAGACAGGTTCATTAAATAATACCGGCAAAACACCAGTCAGTTGGAGACTTGTGAGGCGTCTGTTTCTCAAACTAGACACTCTAATGTACTTGTCTATTTTTCAGACGCCTCACAAGTGTGATTGATTGTGAATCACACTGCTGCTATGTAGATATCAATAAGTGATATCTTTATCGTTGTAGACTACACCTGCTGTCATCCTCGCCTCCAAGCATTTATTCAAGTTGGATGATCTTTGGATGCCGATAGCAGTCACACCATTGGAAGACGTAGCTTGGACTGTAGCCTACAAACGTATATTCCTGCTGTTTTCCCGCGATCCATCAAACACATTTGGTTTGTCATCATAGTGGTCTCTGACTTATGGTCAGACTCGCACATGTTGAATACATTTAAACTTGCACCCTTTTCAATGCTGATTTGAATGTCATTGAGAACAGAAGTGTCCGTTTTTTTATTATTTTTTCCCCCCCGCAAACATCCTTTCTGAATTCAAAAGTAATCCTTAATGTAATCCTTAAAGTAATCTAGTTTTTCAAAATTATCTGTAACCAGATTACAATATTTTTGCTGGAAACGGATGACAGTTCGTTTTTTCGTAGTCACTTACATGTAATGGACTACATGTAATCCGTTACTCCCCAACCCTGGTGATATGCAACTCTGTCTTTTCGAACGTGTACTTTCAATATGCTAATATCTTTTGGACACATTTGTGTCCTGAAAAGTTACACTTGCACTGCTGCAGAGATGGCTTAAAGGTGTCTTGAGGCATTTCTTTGTTGATAAGTAATTCCAGTGTTCATTCAATTACAACACACTTGTTTGAGATATTTAGTGGCACAATCAAAGGCGGGAAGCTGGGTTTGTGGTAGTGGACCAAACTCCGTTCAATGGTGAAGGAAGTCACCATGGAGTGGAATTTAGTCCGCTAGGTTTGTGGTGGACACCAGTGTGTGATGTTGAAAGGTATTTATTGTCAGAGGCCTTCTGGCAAATTGGTGAGGACATGTATACTGTTTGATTGTGTTTGTTCTAATTGTGGTCTGCAACATACTATCACAGACCTCCACTATGGCTGATTTGTGTCCGGTTTTGACCAAAGCTCATATCTCTCTCTCCCCGCCCCCCAACCCACCTCTCTCGGCCCTCTCTCACTCTCTCACACACACACACACACACACACACACACACACACACACACACACACACACACACACACACACACACACCCTCTCTCTCTCGGCCCTTTCTCTCTCGCTCCTTCTCTCAGAAATCTCCAGAAGCTGAGTCTGTATGGGGATACCTGCATTCTTCAGGATGAGGGCATTCTGGACAGTGCCGATCTCCAGCAGGTTGACCAAGGAGGCAAGAAAATCAAAGAGTGAGTAGCTTTTAGGCAAGGCTACATCTTGCCCAGGGCAACAAAAGGGCATACAGCAGGGCTCTACACTTTTTTTTTTACCAGGAACATGTTTGCGCCTAAATTGAAAAATGTCGGCACACAAAGAAATTTAAGAACACAATGAAAATGATTTGAGTTAATAAAGCTAGGATCCTGATTTTTCTTCGAGGTCACACAGCAAAATACTTAGGTTCAAAATCACAGTACAAACTGTCCTCAGTTGAAATTCTGCCTCATATAATTACATAGAACACACAGGTCATTTTAATAGGATCTCTGGTCTGCCCATACAGTTTTTTTTTATGTATTCATTGTCAGTGAGTAGGCCTTTTATTTGCAGAAATGGAACAGAGAACAAATGTCTAAAGTTTTCAAACTTTCTTTCTGTGTTTTCCTCTGGGCCGGGGTAGGATCCAACAGCTGTTAGTGGAGGTTCTGTCTAACAGCAGGAAGATAAAGTGGCTGTCGTCCGCCTTCATGCTGGGCGTGGTGACCCCCTGCTCCCTGGCCTCTCTGTCCAACCACAGCGCAGGCTCCCTGGAGCACCTCGGCTTGCTGGACAACCAGCTGCCTTGCCTGGTCTCCCCTGTGGAGCTGGAGCGGCTGGTCCACCTGCGTTCCCTGGCCCTCGACTTCTGTGACTTCACCTCTGAGTTGAGCCACCTACTGGCTGGGGGAGACCGTGCTCCGCTACACCGCCTCTCCCTGATGCTCAACGGCGCTGCTCTGGAGGCTAAGCCGCTCGATGGCACCGCCAGTGAGGACGACTGGAAGGCCCTGGTCCAACGCAGCGCTAACCTGCGGGTCTACGTGATGGCACTGGATGTGTGCAGCCAGGACCTGCTGAGGGTGCTAAAACCAAGCCTGCCCCTGGAGAGGATCCACCTGGACAGCTACTCCACCTTGGTCACAGACGGAACCCTGGAGCTCATTGCCCAGCAGTACAACAAGACCCTGAGCCACTTCGTCCTGATGAGGGATGACACCGGCTTCCCTGACCTTGGCATCAACCGAAACGAGGACCCGCTGGTCCTACTGGCCTGGCGCTGCGTACACCTCTCTGTATTGGTCATCCACGGTGAGCCTGGCCCAGATGTTAGCATTACATAGCTCACCACTCTTTTAGTGTGGCCTAACATTTTAATGGGAATTATTGATTTCCAGTGGCATGGGTTCTATAAGATTTTCTGATAGAAATATTTATTACTGGTTATTTCTGGGAGTAATGTTATGTGCAGCGGCAGGTAGCCTAGTGGTTAGAGCGTTGGACTAATAACTGAAAGGTTGCTAGATCGAATCCCCGAGCTGACAAGGTCAAAATATGTCGTTCTGCCCCTGAACAAGGCAGTTAACCCACTGTTCCTAGGCCGTCATTGAAAATACGAATTTGTTCTTAACTGACTTGCCTAGTTAAATAAAGGTAAAATAAAATGTCTAGTAGGGCTGACCCCATTTAGTCGACTGGTTGATTGATTGTTTTGGGCGATAGGCTGTTGGTCGACCGAGTAGCAACAACAGCAACAAAAATCATGGTGTACAAGACATCTGTCTGAGTGGACTGATCCATTGTGGAAGCCGTGGGGATGACACAGTCCAGCAGTCTAAGAAATGTGCTACTGAAACTGTATATGGTTATATTATGTAAGAACAATGGTGCAACACAAATCAAACATTTAACAACTGCGCCCTCTCACACTTTGGAATGTAGTCACTGTCCTCAGTTCTGAAACACATCAGTACACTGTTGAATTGGCGCCTTTTACTAGACCATGTTGCTAAGTGCGTAATAGTTAACCAGCATGGTGTTGAGAACAATGCGGTGGAGGCAGCAGCGAAGTTAGGAGAGATGAGAAAACAGACTTTGCCTTAATTGTCCAAGAAAATTGTGCCTGACTTTATAAATCATCCATAAGCCTCCCAACTGGTGCAGCGGTCTAAGGCACTGCATCGCTGTGCTTGAAGTGTCACTACAGACCCTGGTTCGATCCCAGGCTGTGTCACAACCGGCTGTGCCCGGGAGTCCCACAGGGCGGCGCACAATTGGCCCTTTTTCCTTGATCTCCTTCTTATTGTTATTATTATGATCATAAGTAATTTCATTCTCATTAGTTGGCTTAGTATAGCAGCCTTGTATAACCACTATTGAGCTGTCGGTCTAAGAGCGCATCCTGTCTAGTATAAATATCGTAACTTGGGCCTATATTTCAGTACTTACAGAGCATTCGGAAAGTGTTCAGACCTCTTGACTTTTTCCACATTTTGTTACGTTACAGCCTTATTCTGAAATGGATTCAATAAAACATTTTCCTCATCAAGCTACACACTACCCCATAATGAAAAAGTGAAAACAGGTTTTTAGAAGTGTTTGCAAATGTATAAAAAATTAAAAAACAGATGGCTTATCTACATAATTATTCAGACCCTTTGCTATGAGACTCGAAATTGAGCTCCGCTGTCAACTGTGGGACCTTTATATAAACAGGTGTGTGACAAAGGGTCTGAATACTTACGTAAATAAGGTATTTTGTTTGTTTTTTGGGGGGGGGGGGGCAAACATTTCTAAGAACCTGTTTTCGCTTTGTCTTTTTGGGGTATTGTGAGTAGACTCCCGAGCAAATGTTTTTATTTAATCAATTTTATAATACGACTAACGTAACGGGGGGATAAAGTCAAGGGCACTATTAATAGGCTACTGCATGAATCAATCATTTATTAATTCATGTCATCACAGTCATTCATGATTTGAAATGCATTCAAGCATTTAAGCATTTTCAACCAACTCTCTGGTCCACTTATAATGTATTTAGTGTAGTTTACATTGTTCCAAACGGTCAGAGAAATGATATTGTAATCTAACAGCACTTGTTTGGGACACATAATATGCACGCAGCACTTGCTCCTTACCTCATTTTTCTTGATCTTCAGTATTTTCCACAACTAGTCAAATTTATTCCACACATCTGACTTCCCCTTTACCAGTAAGCAACAAGTAAACATTATCCCGTTTCGAGTTTACCTGTCAGTCCTCTGCATCCAATTTGCTGTTACGGTGTTCAGAGTTTCTAACCAATTTATTGATGTTATTATGATATGCTGTAGGTCAGGCCCTATTGGTTACGTAAAGAGAGCAAGGGTTTAGGGAATATTTAGGGATTAGGGATTTCGGTAACACAATTTATCATTCAGATGGCAAATTATGTTGCAGCTTCTGCAACACGGACAGCGCGATACACTGTTGATGTTCTGTGGTGTCGATGCAGCAGTGAGGAGAGCGAGACAACGGGAGCTAGTCAGTCACTCGCTGTCTTTTTTTATTATTATTTATTTATTTTTTACACAGCGCAGCATGTCTGAGCCAGGTCCGGCACAATCAAATCAATTGCGGTCAAACTCCCTCTAGTCATTTGTGTCTTAATTATTTCAACAAATGGTTTGCTTAAAACATCAGACAAGCTCAGTGCATATAGTTGATTTGGTTAAAACTCATAGGATGTGTCAGTATATGGAAAAATACATGTTTTAAAACTGACCTATCGATTGGTTGAAAGAACAGTATCTTGGTCGACTAATAAAAATTAGGGGACAGCCCTAATGTCTTGTGTGTGTATTATAGAGGTCATATTGGCAGCATGTTGATATGTATAGCACAGATCAAATGGAGTTGTTTTACATTCAGTATCCAGTATGTTCTTTCTACAGTGGCGTTCTCCTCTGTCTGAACACTACAGGCTACACTGTGTGGTCCCACAACCTGGTGGCCATCTCCCGTCTGCGTGGCTCCAGCCTCAAGGTCCTGGCTGTGTCCGAGGAGAGCATTGACTTCGACCCAGACCAGAGGGTCTTCATGGAGGGTGACCCCGTCCACAACCTGGTGAAGGAGGTGTCGCTGGGCCTGGGGCGCGTCTGGCACCCTTCTATGGACTCCAACCTGGTCCTCAGCGAGCCCACCCAGCACTTCCACAGGGAGATGCAGAGCTTCAGCTTGGGCATGTAGGCTAGAGCTGCAGCCGCCAGACCGGGCAGCCATCTGGGTCGTGTTCATTAGGCGTCAAACAAAAGAAAACAAGACCTAAACAGGAGGGACCCCACTTCACCAATAAGCAACGCAAATTTTCTGTTACAAAACGTTTTCCATTGAATGACCTAATGAATACAACCCTGGTCTGGTCTTGCCTGCTGCACATGCTCAGTGTTTGTCTTGGGACCTATAAGGTGGTTAGATCATCTCATTTACATACGTTTATCTTTTAATTGTGTTTATTTTCTTCTCTGTAGCATGAACTTATCCTTTGTGCCGTGTTTATCAGTATTAGCTCTACATTTATATCTATCTATATATATCCTGCTTATGATTAGGAGAGTATAGTCGAATATTTGTTTAGTAGCTAAATGAGCGATTGGTGTTGCAAGGAGGCTTTTCTACACAGCTAGCTTAGTTAGTTGTATTGCAAGTTTTCTTTTTTGCTTTGTGTTTTGTCTGTCAGCAAGTGCTGAGTTAAGAGGTTAATCCACCTTGGCTTTTTGCAATGATGGAATCCTGTGTACTTGTTCGTGCACATTTTTTTAAAATGGGAGATTAGTCTTGTAGTCTTCCGGCAGAGGGAGGGACCGTGCTGATGGAGTGTGTGGTTAGGCCCCCCCCCCAGCCCAGCAAGATCCTGTCTGCTCTTTACTTTTGTGTTTTGGAGATGATATTGTTGCTATGTTACGGGACTAAGATCCTGCTGGTTCTTCTCAACCCAGAGGTGGGATATGATAGGTTTCCACACTGTACTGCTGCAGTACTTAAGTCAGGGGTTAGCGTTGCGAGTTGTACGCTGCAGTTTGCTCTCAGAAAAATCCTCTCAGGTGGGCAAAACATGATTATATGAAGATGATGAGGATGTATATACTATGAAACAATCAGCTAGTCTGTCGGTCTAATGCAGTTTTCTTCACATTTGCCTTGGAAAACCCCTTGTTTTCTAGTATCAGTAGTTTTTGCCATCCAATCTGCCCCTTTTACCATGTGGGGTAAACAAACTTAGTCGTACATTTTTTTATAAGATTACGGTGTTTAAACAATGGCAAAAAGCTACTCCTTGCACATGTTTCTCTTGTTCACAGCTATGTTGGCTGACTCCAGGGCCACAGTGTTTCACCAGCTGAACGTTGGATGGAGGGAAGCATTTGCTTGCTTGCTTCCAAATCTCAGGATTTTTGCACTTTCAGTAAATGTGTCCATTTGAAGGCTTTCTTTTAATCTTTAATCAAAGCTTTCTGTTGATCTGCGGGCCAGTGTGCGTGGTGGTGTGACTGAATACTGGATACTAATACTGTGGGAAGAGGTCTTCCAACACTACGCATACCAGAAGTTGTTGGTTTTATTTTTCTAGACACGCCTTCTCGTTTCCTCTTAACTTTTAAAAAGGTTAACATCCTCGATGTGCGTCTGTGAAAATACTTTTAATGGCGTTTTCTATCGTGTATTTGACGTTTTAGAGCTCAGAGTAGTAGAGGGAATCTGAGGTTGATTGCTCAGTGGTAGAATGTAAATATGAAGATAACAACCTTTTTAATGTGTAAAGTTGTCTGCTATCTAGAATTCCCCTTATATATCCAAATCTTTTTTTGTTGCTTGTAAAGCTTCGGGAGCCAGTCTTGACTGATAACGCAGTAGTGTGTGGGGCTTTGAATAGGTGACCTGTGGTTGTTCTGTGCTGCTGAGATGTTGGAACATTCTGGAAAAGCGGAGTGTAGGTTTCTCTTGTTCTTGTGTGATTTGTGAAGCTGTCGGTCGGCTATTACTATTTGTAGTGTTCCTCCGTGCCCATAACTTTCATTGGTACTACCAAAGCCAGCCAGTTTAGTCAAGGAAGAGAAACACAGTATGCAAAGTTCTGTATATTGAGGGGAAAATAAGTTTGCCTAGAAACAGCTGGCATCGGATGGCAAGGTGCGTGTGTGATCCATGGTTCAAACAATGTAACGATCAGCCTATGGGATCCACTACTAACCTGTTTAGTTGTGGCAGTAAGATATGAGCCTGCATGCAAGGTTCCACTTGGGTTAAACTTACGTAGTCTATCGACGGTTGATGCATGAGAAGTGATAAAGGAATATTGAAATTATATACATGTTAACAGGGGGATTCTTACGTTTTTTTGTTTGTTTTTAGTACCACACCAAAAAGGATGTAGATAATATTCTATATTTGGAGTTAACTTGTTTATGCTGAACAGGGGTAGTGTAAGACCTTGTTAGAATATGACAAATGCCAGTTAATTGTTACAATGTGTAAAACATCCTAATGCTGTGCCTAAATCCAGTGTAGCTTTTGCTCTTTTTTTTGTGTGTTCAGTTCTAGTACAGCATTTCACTACCGTTAAAGCATTTCTGCATTTTCTTGTTGTTGTGGGGGCTGGTTGTGTGTGTAAAGTTTCAGAAGTGCATACATCAAAGAAGGGGGTGTATGGTGTGCTTGAAGCAAAGCATGGTGTACCTCTTTCTCACCCTTGAGCAGGAAACAACCTTTCCATGAGGTGTTCCATACCTAAAAAATAAATGATGAAAGTTAGGAAGAATCTTTTTCCCAACAAGTCACTGGTTTCAACAAAACGGTCTGTCAGCGTGTCTGCATCAGCTGCCAAAGATAACTGTAGGAAACGACCCTTATGAAGTGCCAACGTGCTGGCATAGGGCAGGGCCAATGGCTGATCAGCCAAAATGTACTACTATGACTGCTCTTCCACAAATACTACTAGAAATATACCTACTGAATATGGGGTGAAGTTGGACCACATGTGGTGCACAGCTGTGCTGTGGCTTGGTCAACAACAGAGCTCTCGCTCACCAGTTTCATTGTGAAAAGTGAATGTCATTTAAGTATAGATAAAATCAAGTTTGGTTGATTCTTTCAGCCCTGTACGCTGCTATGAGACGTGTCAGGAACATTCCACTGGGGAGTTAAAAACCAACAGAAAATGGCCAAATGTCTGTATAAAATGTTTTTTTTTTATTTAAATATTTTTTTTAGGGGTAATTGGATCCAGTAAATGATGCACAATTGGTCTTTGCTGAAAAAATGGTTTGCTGTGTGAAGTGGTTGTGCAGCCCAGTCTCACTTTGCATGTTAACAGGCATAGCAGTGGAGGTATTTTATTTTTATATTCTGGAGAAAAGTTATTACAGTTTACAAATCAGTTGGATCCCATTTTTTATTTTATTTTCTTGACATTTTATATGCCATCACAATCCACATCTCTCTTGTAGAAAAGGAGGAAGCTATATAGCGACAGTGAGCTGCTTGAGGGCAGGTCCATCCGAGTTAACTGTTACCTGTAGAACCTCATTGTACTGCGAAAGCTACAGCTAAATGACCTCGTACCAGCCTTATTAAGAGCGTAAACGCTTGAAGAGACCTGAGTGAGGATTCTGTTTTGTTTTATTCCATTATTAAAAACCTGCACCACTATCATACCACAGTTCACTGTTGTGGGGGTCAGGAGGGAGGTGAGCTTAACATGTCACATCTCTTAATGGCTTGCTTGCATTACAGCCAAGTCAAACGCATATAATCCAGTGGCTTTTATTTTTCTGTCACTTACAAATGGAAATAACAATGTGATTGTTTTAAGATCTTGATTCTTTGGACGTGAAACTCTGTTTCAAAGGCTACCGTGGGTTACAGACATGGTCTCTATGAGACTGGCCAGCAGGCCCCAGTTTTAAGTGGTATGAATGTTGTGCATTTGTTTAAAATCAGGATATTTTAATGCAAAATAAGTCATAGAAGTGGCCATGGGGCACTAGCAGTGCGAACACCTAGGCTGTGTCCTTATAAGCTTTCGGGGAAGAAAATAACTGCGTATTTGTATATATCAATACATAATGTATACTCTTATGCAACATATTTCCGGGGTTCTATTTATGAACGTTTAAGCTTTAAGATGGTTTTACCATTTTTGCTAAATGTTTAAATATTTGGACAGCTGTTCTGTCAACTATGTCTCAAGTGAGCGCATTGGATATGTACAGTACATCTGCAAATGGGAAATCCACTGGTGCAGGTGTGAAAATGCCAAGTGTAGAGAATTTTGATTTGAAAAAGTGATGCAAGATAGCTAAAGAAGGAAAAGCCTAAGTGACATATTGGGTAAACCAGCTGAATGTTGAATGGTTATTTTTTAAACCAGTGAATAAAAGCATTACAAAAGACAAACATGGGCTTTGTTATTCATGTTGGCTTAATTTGAATTACAATAATCCTGTGCTGATCCTAGTTTATGGCAGTGCTTTACCTTTGGTGTAATTGTACCTCCCATTAACCCAGTGTACAGTTGAAGTCAGAGGTTTACGTACACTTAGGTTGAAGTCATTAACTCGTTTTTTTTAACCACTCCACAAATTGTTTACAAACTATAGTTTTGGCAAGTCGGTTAGGACATCTACTTTGTGCATGACACAAGTCATTTTTCCAACAATTGTTTGGAAAAGTTTACATACACTAAGTTGACTGTGCCTTTAAACAGCTTGGAAAATTCCAGAAAATTGTCATGGATTTAGAAGCTTCTGATAGGCTAATTGACATCATTTGAGTCAATTGGAGGTGTACCTGTGGATATATTTCACGGCCTACCTTCAAACTCAGTGCCTCTTTGCTTGACATCATGGGAAAATCAAAAGAAATCAGCCAAGACCTCACATTTTTCTGTAGACCTCCACAAGTCTGGTTCATCCTTGGGAGCAATTTCCAAATGCCTGAAGGTACCACGTTCATCTGTACAAACAATAGTATGCAAGTATAAACACCCCAGTACCACGCAGCCATCATACCGCTCAGGAAGGAGACGCGTTCTGTATATCAATCCCAGAACAGCAAAGGAACTTGTGAAGATGCTGGAGGAAACAGGTACAAAAGTATATCCACAGTAAAACGAGTCCTAAGGAAGGAGCCACTGCTCCAAAACCGCCATTAAAAAAAGCCAGACTACGGTTTGCAACTGCACATGGGGACAAAGATTGTACTTTTTGGAGAAATGTCCTCCAGTTCTATTTTTGTTTCATCAGACCAATTGACCATCGTTATGTTTGGAGGAAAAAGGGGGACGCTTGTAAGCCAAAGAACACCATCCCAACCGTGAAGCACGGGGGTGGCAGTATCATGTTGTGGGGGTGTTTTGCTGCAGGAGGGACTGGTGCACTTCACAAAATAGATGGCATCAGGAGGAAAGAAAATTATTTGGATATATTGAAGTAACATCTCAAGACATCAGTCAGGAAGTTAAAGCTTGGTCGCAAATGGGTCTTCCAAATGGACAATGACCCTAAGCATACTTGCAAAATGCCTTAAGGACAACAAAGTCAAAGTATTGGAGTGGCCATCACAAAGCCCTGACCTCAATCCTATAGAAAATTTGTGGGCAGAACTGAAAAAGCATGTGTGAGCAAGGAGGCCTACAAACCTGACTCAGTTACACCAGCTGTCAGGAGGAATGGCCAAAATTCACCCAACTTATTGTGGGAAGGTTGTGGAAGGCTACCCGAAACGTTTGAGCCAAGTTCAACAATTTAAAGGCAACGCTACCAAATACTAATTGAGTGTATGTAAACTTCTGACCCACAGGGAAAGTGATGAAAGAAATCACTATTATTGACATTTCACATTCTTAAAATAAAGTGGTGAGCCTAATTTTTACTAGGATTAAATGTCAGGAATTGTGAAAAACTGAGTTTAAATGTATTTGGCTAAGGTGTATGTAAACTTCCAACTTCAACTGTACATGTCAGAGCTAGATGTGTAACGGCACAGCTGATACAGTCCTTTTTAGGTCATGTAAGGGTTAGTTCTACATGAAGAGGACCAATATGGCATGCCAGTTGTAAATATGACTTGAGCAGAAATTCATTTATTCTATAATATTGTGATTATATCCTTATCCCCAATCATTTGATCTATGAAAATGTAAGAACTGTAAACACTTGAACATAATTTATTAGACTTTTACAATATTTCATATTCCCTCAAGGCTAACACTACTGTAATTTCTTGATCAAACTATGGACGGTCAAGAAATCACAGCTAAAAGGTAATGAACATCTTTCAGGTCAATTGACAGAAAATGTGAATGGATTAAGGGTGATACACTTCCTTTTTCACAATATCTTAATATATACACATGGCAAGTATGCAATTAGGAACTTATTTCAAAGTAAAATTAAAAAGCCTTTGACATTGGAAGAAAACACAGCCTTCCCAAGTCACAACTCCAAAAAAGGCAGTCTCACAGGCAGTTTACCATCAGCAGATTCACACAACTATGGAACTTCTTCAAAAAGACACTGCATTCAACACCAGAAATACACATAGCAACAGTGATGATCACTCAGTAGTTCCAGTTGTGTAAAATTCATGGTGGTATTGTAGTCACTAATCTATTTTTTTGTGTGTGTGACAGACTGTGGGGAAACAATTCTACTGTCGGCCTCTAAAAAAGGGAAAGACAGTCAAATGACTTAAGGTTACACTTCATGAAACAGTCCTTGAGCACACCCTAAGTCGCTCACTACCAGCACAACAGGAAGTGAAGTGCCACACAGGAAGCAGGCGGGGAGAGATGGCTCAGATGACATCATGTGGAGAAGGGGACTGGTCAGGAGGCTGTTCGCTGTCTGGTGGGGAGGGCCTTGGAGGAGGTCCAGGGGGAAAACTGTCTGGGTGGGGCCTCATGGGAGGATAGCCCATATGCAGCAGAGGTGGAAATCGCCCAAACATTCCCGGGGGAGGTGGTCCTCGCACTTCAGGGGAAAACAAGGGGGAAAGCTTTACGTTTAGTCAGTCTAACAGTATACATGCAGAGTCATTTAACCTGCAAGATGTACTGAATGTGGTATAAAATGATATTCCTCATCTCCCACCCATAGCTTGTTAATAGAACCAAATGATTACATAAAAACCTTCAGTTATAAATGCATTATAAGTACAAAGCACATAAGCCTTTAATATGTAAGGGATACAGAGAATAATACTTACTGCCTATGGGGGGTCCTGCTGGACCTCGTGGGGGGAAGAAGTCTGGGGGTCCGAAAGGGCCTGGGGGGGCTCTGCGTGCAAAGTAAGGGTCCATGGGGGGGAGGGGACCCATACCAGGAGGTCCTAAGGGAGGAGGCCCCATCCTCAGATCTCCAGGTGCTGACATGTGGGACTGAGGAAACATTTTAAATATAGATGTAGGATCTTAATTTGATCACCCCGTTACAGGAAAATGTTCAGGTAAAAAAATATATACTACTAATTTTAGTTAGTCAAGGTCTGAACTGTCAAATACAAGTGCAATTTCAAAATGTGGTAGAATGTGTAGAATTGCAGAAAATCTGTGAAACTGCTAATTTTTCTCTCCACCCCATGGCAAATAAGTAGAATTGCAGCAAAGCGCTGTTTTTCTCTCTGGGGGGGGGATTTCTTTCACCCAGGGCCGGCTCTGACTGAATGTGTGGGTTTGAATGTGGGTACGCAGACCCGTGAGCCACTGCGGCCATGATGACAAGCTCAGATTTTTTGTAATCCCACACCCCCGTCAAAGTTAACCATCCCTGTAGTAGAACATTTTATTATCCCCAATGGGAAATTGGTTTTGCAGCAAAATATGCACCTATGGACAGAGAGACAGTACATGAATGAGCCAATGTATTAATATAAGGGTTAGAATACTTACATCTCTTTCATTTTCACCAGGACCCATGCTGTTTTCCATAAATGACAAGTCTGCAAGAACACAAGAGAAAAAACACAGTAAGAACCTAGCTATATCCACTTCAATCTTTGGTGGGTTTATTTCATTCAATCCTTAAGAACTTGATGAAAAGAGGGTTCATTCATGCTCTTTAATGCTATCAGCTCAACTCTGTCAAAACAAGGGAGTTTCCACATTGGGCACAGTGTTCTGATTAATATGTATTGCTTGAAAAAGTAATACATTACATATTATGCATTACTTTGTGTTGAAAGTAACATGTTACAGTACTTTGAGTTACTTTCATGAATGAAATGTTTGACTGTCAGAGGGAGCAAGGCGAGCTGCGCACGCTCTACCAAAGATAGTAAGTAGCCTAACTCAAGTTTGATCACAAGTTTCTCCTTTCATCTGTGGCGCAGCTTTTGTAGACTATCATATGGGCTGCTTACACACACACACACTGCATTCGTTAAGTATTCAGACCCCTTGACTTTTTCCACATTGGTACCTTAGTCTTATTCTAAAACAGATTTTTTTTTATCCCCTTATCTACACACAATAACAAAGCAAAAACAGGTTTTTAGAATTGCTTGTCAAAAATAAATAACTTGTGGAAATGTGATATTTCAGTATTTGTCAGACCCTTTACTCAGTACTTTGTTGAGGCACCTTCGGCAGCAATTACAGCCTCCAGTCTTCTTGGGTATGATGCTACAAGCTTGGCAAACCTATATTTGGAGTTTCTCCCCTTCTCTGCAGATCCTCTCAAGCTCTGTCAAGTTGGATGGGGAGTGTCGCTGCACAGCTATTTTCAGGTCTCTCCAGAGATGTTTGATCGGGTTCAAGTCTGGGCTCTGGCTCAAGGACGTTTAGAGACTTGTACCGAAGCCACTCCTGCATTGTCTTGGCTGTGTGCGTAGGGTCGTTGTCCTCTCTAAGCAAGGCCCTTCTCCCTCGATTGCGCAGTTTAGCCGGGCGACCAGTTCTAGGAAGAGTCTTGGTGGTTCCAAACTTATTCCATTTAAGAATGATGGAGGCCACTGTGTTCTTGGGGACCTTCAATGCTGCAGACATTTTTTGGTACCCTTCCCCAGATCTGTGACTCGACACAACCGTCTTTGAGCGCTCTTCCTTGGACCTCATGGCTTAGTTTTTGCTCTGACATGCACTGTCAACTGTGGGACCTTATATAGACAGGTCTGTGGCGTTCCAAATCATGTCCAATCAATTTAATTTACCCCAGGTGGACTCCAATCAAGTTGTAGAAACATCAAGGATGATCAGTGTAAACAGGATGCACCTGAGCTCAATTTTGAGTCTCAGTTCTGTTATTGTTTTTAAATTAACAAACATTTGTAAAAAATTGCCATTATGGGGTATTGTGTGTAGATTGTTGAGGAAAATGTTTTATTTAATACATTTTACAATAATGCTGTAATGTAAAATTTGGAAAAACGGGTCTAAATACTTTCCAAATGCACTGTAAGAAAATCTGTACAGATATCTGGCCATCTTTTCATTCAAAATATCTCTCGAGCCGCCAGTTCTGGTTATAGATCGCACATACACTGACCCTAGAGCTGTATAGAGGGCACACTTGCCACTAGATGGGAAAGCCCTTTACGGGCTTTTACTATCAAAGAAGCGATCAATGGCTCGCTCAAGAACCAAATGAGGAAACAAGTCGAGATCGGATCATGGAAACGCGTGCAGTAGGGATATGAATCTGAAAGTAACGCCCACGTTAGTTGACGAAGTATGTTATAATATCACCCAATTTAAAAAATGTACTCCGTTACTCATAAAAGTAATCTGATTACATAATGAGTTACCCAACACTGGGCAAAATATCCTGCTCATTCTCTAGCTAACATTATATTATTCTTCAGAGGTATACTAATCATCTACACTCCTACAATTCAGTGTGCTGCTGACAAAGGAGCTTGGTCTGAATCACGTCAGCATTAAAAAGATCCTGTCCTGAAATGTATTTCATCACTTCAGTTACATACTCCAAGCACTAAACATCATTTTGAAGTTTATTTGACAGAGTGGCTATGGTGCAGAGATACAGTATCAATCACTTTTTTTAAACTAATTATACGGCGCTGTAATACAGAGAGAAAAGGTCAAAAAGGAGGATTCTCACCAGATTGATCTCCAGGGTGGGGCCCAAAGTTGTGGGGCTCAGCAGGACCGGGGCCCCTGGGTGGGGGGGGGCCCATAGGCCCGAGGGGAAAGGCTCCGGGCAGGGGTCTCCTGTAGGGAAGGCCTGGGTCTGGATACATATACCCTTTATGAGCAGTGAGAGAGAGAGAGCACCGTTTCAGCAGCCTTATTCAGACCAGCTGCACTGAGGATGGGGATCAGAACAGAAATGTCCAAATCAAAACAACCAGTGTGCTGTCCAAAGGGGACTGGAGCCAAAAGCAGAAGCCTCTTTGCAGGTCACAAAAAAACAAAAACAAGCATAAAATCATGATGCATTTACGTAGTACACAACAAAACAGTGACAGTAGTAGAATGGGTATGATGGAATTGTCGTTGACTAATCAAAATACAGTGATGCCACATGCTAAATCGCTCCCCCATGATAACGGAAGTAAATGGTTAAAAGGTTCCTAGTTCCAGGGCCTCCTGACTGGCGCAGTGGTCTAAGACGCTGCATCGCAGTGCTAGCTGTGCCACTAGAGATCCTGGTTCGAGTCGACACAAACCAGGCTCCTCAATACATTAGTGAGGTTGGGCGATTAGGTCTGGCTCGCAGTTGGCGTTCCAATTCATCCCAAAGGTGTTCGATGGGGTTGAGGTCAGGGCTCTGTGCAGGCCTGTCAAGTTCTTCCACACCAATCTGGACAAACCATTTCTGTAAGGATCTCGCTTTGTGCACAGGCGCATTGTCAGGAAAGGGCCTTCCCCAAACTGTTGCCACAAAGTTGGAAGCACAGAATCGTCTAGAATGTCATTGTAGCGTTAAGATTTCCCTTCACTTGAACTAAGGGGCCTAGCCCTGAAACCTCAGACCATTATTCCTCCTCCACCAAACTTTACAGTTGGCACTACGCAGTCGGGCAGGTAGCATTGTAAAAAAAATATATATATATATATATATGAGGCGCCCGACAAATAGTTCTTGTGCTGAAGTTGCTTCCAGAGGCTGTTTGGAAAATAGGTAGAGTGTTGCAACAAAGGACAGACAGTTTTTACGCACTACAGCACTTGGTGGTCCCGTTTTGTGAGCTTGTGTGTCCTACCACTTCGCGGCTGACCTGTTGTTGCTCCTAGACGTTTCCACTTCACAATAACAGCACTTACAGTTGAGCGGGGCAGCTCTAGCAGGGCAGAAATTTGACAAACTGACTTGTTGGAAAGGTGGCCACATTGAAAGTCATTGAGCTCTTCAGTAAGGCTAAGGCTGTGTGCTCAATTTTATACACCTGTCAGCAAAGTGTGTGGCTGAAGTAGCTGAATCCACTAATTTGAAGGGGTGTCCACATACTTTTGTATATATAGAGTAGTCATACACTCACTGCTCACGACTAGGTCTGCACCTCACAGACTGACAACAGTGATTTGAACCAATAAAGAGAATCTCAAACCTCTCACAGGGCCGGCTGACCACAACAGTAACTAACTGAGGGGAATTGTTTAGCTGTGAAATAATCTGACAGTCAATTAACAAATATAACTCACTCTCACCCTATAACTAATTATATTTCTCTACAACCCAAAAGAAAGTCTGGACATTTGTTTATAGCAAAAGATGGTAAAACATACTGATGTAAATAAATAACGAACACACACCCTTTAGGGCTGATACTGAATGCAAATTAGTATTTTTCCACACACAATATAGTAGACTAGAAGATTAGAATATCTTCTGTCTGTAGTGATTAGAGGGGCTGCTGAGATCATAAGGGGGGGGGGGGGGGGGGGGGATAGCGGGTGGTCATCACTGTACCTGGAGGGGGTATAGGTGGGCCCCTGCGATCCCTCTCCCAGGTGGGAGATATCGAGCCACTGTCAGAGTGAGGACCACCACTCCGATCGGAGTCCACCCCACCGGTGGGATCTACTAGGCCTCGGGATACTGCTTATGAGAGAGAGAGTTGTGGGAGTGGTAGGTGAGCAAGAAAGAGAGAGACAGCATAATGTCAATGAGTTCATGAAGCAAGGATGACAAGACCAGAACAATACGTCATGTGCAAAGACAATGCTCCCTCTGTAGGTGATACAGCTGCACATCATTCCCTATTTTGCTGGTGCATGCTCACCACCAAGGCAATTTAGACTATAAAGATAAGCATCTCTGTAACATATGTATCAACCTTCTAGCAAATTAAGATTCAGCATGTATTTGTATCAGGTGATTAAGAACAGACTTCAGCATTGCCTTACTCAATAACTCAATTGATAGGAGATTAAATAATAATCAAAACTTAATTAAATCTATTTATCCTGCTTTCTTAATGGCATTTTCACCATGTCATGGCACATCAGTAGGTACTAAATAGAAAACGTAAATAGAATCCTAATTATAAACTCATGACATGCCAACGATTAGAACATGATACTCTGCAATGCTTCTAGGACACACGTCTCAAGCCATGTACATTTGGCTGCGGTGCAGTGCCACATGTTGCACTGAAGAGGGGGTTTGAACTGGAGAAGTCACCTCTGCCTCCTGGTCCCATGGGAGGGAAGTTTGGAGAGAGGTGTGGCTGGCCATCCATCAGGGTGGGCGGAGACAGGAAGGCTCTGTTCTCGGCGGCAGGGTGACCCAGGGGGGAGGGGCCATACGGTGACCTTTCACCTGCAGGACAGGGAGACAGAAAGTTCAAATAGCAGAATAATGACCTATTCAACACCTAGTCCCATATTGCTTTCACCTATGCAATCGTCTCCATGTAGGGAGTAGGAGCGAGTTGGGATTCAGAGGAGTATATGATTATAGTTAGGGTGATAGGAGGGTTATTGTAGACTCACCTCTGAACGGAGGTCTGCCCATATTGTCCAGAGCATAGGGGTCTTTCTCCACCAGATCTAGCTTGAACTGAGTATCAGTCAACCTGCATGGAGACACCACAGCTGGAGAATACTTTCCACACGGCAGGGAAATACTATTTTGTAGCAACACGTCTGGTGAAACTGACTGTATTCTTTAGTACTTACTTTTGCCTGAGGTGTGCATTCTCTCTTTTAATGTAAGCCAGGTCACGGTCAGCAGCTCGTGCTGCTAGCTACAATGCAGACAACAGAGATTACAGATGAGTCGCCAAGCTGAGGAAATCCCATTTAAGCTCCGATTCCACATGTGTCTTTCTGCTGCTCATCAATAAAAATGTATGTGGGTCTTGGGGGTGTGGCTTGATGTGGGTGTCTCATGTTTGTAGATCGTACCATGGCAGTTACTGTTGTTTGTCTCTCTTGAGACACCGTGGCAACAACATAGCCACTATCACTTCCTCAAAATAGTCAGAATTGATCTAAGGTCTTAGCTAGATGTAAAATTGTGTGACTAAGGTGTTGGGTGCAGTATTTCTCAAGTTAAAAAAAGACATGTATGTGGGTGTGTTATGTTCGTATATATTGTACCCTGGCAAGTTACTGTTGTTTGTCCCTCTTGAGACACCGTGGCAACAACATAGCCACTATCACTTTCTAAAAATTGTCAGAATTGATCTAAGGAGGTCACAATTTTACATCTAGCTAAGGTGTTTGGTGCAGTATTTCTCAAGTAAAAAATAAATACATTTAAAAAAACTAGTCAGTGCACTGCAAAGTGTATGAGTACTGAGTCAGCTGCTGCTGGCTGTACTCAGGACTGATTTCGGGGAACATGTCTACAACATCATCAGCAAGCTGTCAAACTATCTTAAATAAATCAAAAGCTTCACGCTGTTTATCAGTGCCAAAACATCACTAGCTAGCTAAGTTCCATGTAGTAGTAGCTAGCAGGCACATTGAGCAGGCAGGCCACGTTAGCTAAATCAGCTTATCAAGTCACTGGCGAGTGGCGACGTGTGCGCTTCGGTGCCGTTTAAAAAACAATCTATTACCAGAGTTTGCATCTGTCTTGCAGTGTTTGGGCAAGTTTGTCTCACTGCCTGGAGGTTCTGCGATTGGATAGAGCGCAATCAGAGCAGATTTTTGCCGTTACCGTCTCGTGTTAGTGGGCATGGTTGCAATCCAAACCCAGCCCTTATGTAAATTGTGATGACCTCAGTTACACAAATCTCAGTTTAGGACTATACTGACCTTATGACCAAAATTATCCTACTTACACTTTAGTCAATTTTGGCAATGGAATAAACATTTCTAATATCGATGCCACATAGGCTGTTTTCAACCAGAAATGCATTCAGTTGCTCTTTAACATGACTATGAGCTGAGGTGTGCGCCATAGTGTGTTACTACTATGTACTTACCCAGTTATTGTGTGCCTTCTTTTCCTGGGAGGTTATCTGAAAAATGGAGGGAGAATGACATTTGTTATTGGCCATACATCAGATAATTGCATGTGGTTTATGTTTTCCCCCCTCTTCTCGTCTCTTATGACAGACTGTCAGATCTCCCACCTGGATCTTGTAGGCCTGGTTGGTCTTCTCCAGCTCATCCTCCAGGTCTTGTGCTCTTTGCCTTTGTGTGGAAACAAAACAGCACCTTGATGCAAGCACTCGCAATACAAACCGCCCTGCGAAAATTTTGGACATGTGCAACTCTATGTTCCACAAAATTAATTGGATGTATTCGATTGACAGCAAGTGTACTGAAAGTATACCTTTAAATTTCAGGCCTGTATGAAAACACCGTAAACAAGAGATTTGCAGGGTAGGTTTGGAGACAGGTGATATCTGGAGTCAGGGATGGTTTGTTTGTGTGTGTGTATGTCCAGTAGCCGACCTGTAGCTGCTGAGCTCCTCCACGGCCAGGCTGATACTCCTGTCAGCCTTGGTCAGCTTCTCCTCCTTCTGCAGACGCTCCCTCTCCTCCACCGTCAGCATCCTGACACCAGGGAGAACACCCATTATATGCATACCACAGAGTGGAACAGCCATGATCAGACAAACATTACCAGGCCATGTGTGGTCCAGTGCATCTCAGTTGGTAGAGCATGGCGCTTGCAATGCCACAGATAGTGGGTTCGATTCCCATTGGGGACACCCTTACATAAAAAAGGTATGCACACATGACTAAGTTGCTTTGCAAAAGTGTCTGCTAAATTACATATATTATTATATTACCAGGCATGCAGCAGTTCAATAGTCCCACTTATTGAATATAGTTATTATGAAGTGTAACCAAACTTTCATAAATCAGCCATTATAAATGCTTATAAATCCTTCATAAATGTTTTTTGTTTGTTATGATCAGCCTGTATAAAATGACAAAGTTCATGGATGAAGCTGTGCATTTGGGTCAGCCTTAGAGTGGCTCCTGTATAGTACCTGTGTAGTTTGAGCTCATTCTCCTGGTACATCTCTGTCATGATCTGCAGTTTCTGTTGTAGTTTCTGCACCTGGCCCGTGTACTTCTCACTCTCGGTCTGCAGAGAGTCCTTCTCATTCTTAAGTTTCTTAATCCCCTCTGCAACCCAAGTTTCAACCTGGTGTTAAAAACTAGACATGGTTTTTCATTAAATGTCAGAGGTTTACAGCAGTTTAGGCTGGTTTCCCGGACACTGACGCATGTCCTTTTTAGTCCAGGAGGACACGGCTTAATATGCATCTGGGAAACCAACCCTTTGGGTCTGTTGTATCATGAAAACAGCAACTGAAGCTCATTTCAATATAACCTACAGACATTTTATGTACATTATAAAATTTACTTTGTTATATTCTTGTTTTGTTCTCCGCAGTGAAAAGTTACTACTGAACAGCATAATACTCTGCTTACCTTGGAGATCCTCCATGGCCTTGACTTCATCTGCTAGCTTGGCAAACACCCTGTCCTTGTCTTCATCCACTGACTTCAAGTCTGCATTCATCTAAAAATAAAAAATAAACAAGTCTCATTTCCCATCTATTGCTGACAAGAGTTTTGTTTGTAAAACTGAATTTTATTTAAGTGAAGACATACCTTGGCTGCATGAATTAGTTTCTGTATTCTTTGTCGTTGATGGTTATCTGTGTATAAAAAAAACAAAAGTTAAATCTGGGAAGACAGATATCCCACTTCCTCAATATCCTGACACAAATGTTTTTTGTTTTTTTTAAAAAATCCAATCGATGATCTTGCATAATAATACGAAGAGATGGTGAGCGAAAGCCAGTTGATCATACCTACTGGCGGTTATAGTCTTATCTACCGTAACCTCACCTGGCCCCTCTCCATTTTCCGCCCCTCGTGTCCCATTTCTCTCCTCTCCGTTGGCTCCGTCCTCCAGCACTGAGTCCCAGTCCTTTATCTTCAACAGGCAGTCTGTCAGGGACTAATGGAGAGAGTGAGAGCGAGAGAGAGCGTGAGAAGGCTTTACCATTTAAATAACTATAGTTTTTCCCCCAAGGAAACGTATTTTGTTGAGTGATACATACAACAAAACACAGTATATACCATTTACAATAATTAACACGCAATAGAGGATTACCATTATGACCATAGCCACTTAGGGTGTCAACTAACTAATTGTTAGTTGACACTAGGGCTGTGGCGGTCACAAAATGTCATCAGCCGGTGATTGGCAAGCAAATAAACTGTCGGTCTCACGGTAATTGACCGTTAATATAAGAACATTAAGCATCTCCTGGCTTCCACACATTTTTTAAATTTATTAAACCTTTATTTAACTAGGCAAGTCAGTTGAGAACAAATTCTTATTTACAATGACGGCCTAGGAACAGTGGGTTAACTGCCTTGCTCAGGGGCAGAACGACAGATTTTTACCTTGTCAGCTCGGGGATTCGATCTAGCAACCTTTCGGTTATAGTCCAACGCTCTAACCACTAGGCTACCTGCCGCCTATAAGCCATTTTAAAAAGTCTAATAAATCCATGTAATATAGCCTACACCTTCACAATAAATCCATTATTTTAGACAGGTCTAAAGATGCATGATATGAAGAAAATGTAGTGTATTTCAGAAGAACAGAATACTCAGATGTCCTTATGTTAGGTCCTGATGTGGCTGTGCCAAATGGCTGTGGGCTACACTAGTTAATTTAGCAGACAAGATTTGCTTAGAATTCCCTGGCATTATTTTATATTATAGTACGAAGACTACAAATGAACAAAGCTGAACAAATATAAATATTTCCTCCAAAACGATTTGAGTGAGTGCACACGTGGCTATTCTGTGTTGCGCGGTTAACAAAGAAATAGGTACTCCTATATGCTTCATTTAGAGTTATTATATATATATATCTTTTTTTTAAATAAATTTTACCCCCTTTTCTCCCCAATTTTCGTGGTATCCAATCGCTAGTAATTACTATCTTGTCTCATCGCTACAAATCCCGTACGGGCTCGGGAGAGACGAAGGTCGAAAGCCATGCGTCCTCCGAAGCACAACCCACCTCCAACCCGGAAGCCAGCCGCACCAATGTGTCGGAGGAAACACCGTGCACCTGGCCCCCTCGGTTAGCGCGCACTGCGCCCGGCCCGCCACAGGAGTCGCTGGAGCACGATGAGACAAAGATATCCCTTCCTGGCCAAACCCTCCCTAACCCGGACGACGCTAGGCCAATTGTGCGTCGCCCCACGGACCTCCCGGTCGCGGCCGGTCGAGACCTATGCAATAAAATGCTAATTAATTACTTCAAAATCATACAATGTGATTTTCTGGATTTTTGTTTTAGATTCCGTCTCTCACAGTTGAAGTGTACCTATGATCAAAATGACAGACGTCTACATGCTTTGTAAGTAGGAAAACCTGCAAAATCGGCAGTGTATCAAATACTTGTTCCCCCCACTGTATATGCCAGTTAGGGTCTACACCGCTTGTAAAGCTGATCAATGTGCTTAATTTTAAGAAGTTATTTGGCCACTTTAGTTGTGATACAAACCATATTAAAACATATAGACCTATGGGCTAGGCTACATGAGGTGTGCGACTATGATTCGAACACGTCGCAAAAAAAAGGCATATTTTCTTATGATGGGCATCATTCACAAATGATATATAATTCACAAATGATAGGCTAATATTGTCACCCATCAGACTATTCTTTGATTTAATCTTGTCTTTACATATACTAAATAATATATGTGTGACATTTGTCTTGATTTCGAATGGACCATTATCATGCACCTGCAAACAGAGGATGCTTTTCCCCGTGGTTTATTTTCATGCCAGCCAGGTAGGCTATACTCCTGTTGTAAATATAAGCAATGTGCTTAACATTAGGAAAGTTTAGAAATAAATATAGTATTCCTAGCCTATAGAAAACTGATAGGATCCTCTTTTTATTAGCGGCCATCACTCGGTTTTATTCCTGCAATTGCATAGCCTATAGAAATGTTGCGCAACATGAGCTCCTATGAAGTGTTTACATTGATATTAGAGGGACAACAGAACTGAGTACCAGGCAGTTAGCAAGTTTGGTAGGCTACTAATGACCAGCAGCAGCCCTTGGAGAAGCTTAATTACCGTGACTAAACAGTCATCAGGAATTTGACTGCCTTCATGACTGCCGGTGTGGCAGTAATACGGTCACCGCAACAGTCCTAGTTGACACCCTCAGTAATCTTCAAAGTGTGTGGTGATTGGTTTTTCCCAGTACAAGAAGAATATGCAAATGTTTGTTATAGGCACACATTTAGCTGCATGTGGTTTTTGCCAGTGCAGTAATATGAATGCAAACCTTGATGCTCTCGTCTTTGGTGGCAGCATCCTGCACCATTCCAGTGTAGGAGCTCTCACACATCCTCATCTCCTCCTCCAGTTCACTCATCCGCTCCCCCCAGTCCTCTGCTTCCTGGACCAGCTGTGGGGAGAGGGGGAGAGGGTGAGGACCACACCAGAATATAGGACAATTTCTGCTTTCTCTTCAGCACAACCCATGCAGGTTCTTTGTATAAACGGCAACCAAGCCTGATATGGAACTGGAGTATAAAACACTATAAGTGACAGAGCCATACATTCAGATATCAGTGGCTCTGATTCGTGGGTACTGTATACAGTGAGGGAAAAAAGTATTTGATCCCCTGCTGATTTTGTACGTTTGCCCACTGACAAAGAAATGATCAGTCTATAATTTTAATGGTAGGTTTATTTGAACAGTGAGAGACAGAATAACAAAAAAATCCAGAAAAACGCATGTCAAAAATGTTATAAATTGATTTGCATTTTAATGAGGGAAATAAGTGTTTGACCCCTCTGCAAAACATGACTTAGTACTTGGTGGCAAAACCTTTGTTGGCAATCAGAGGTCAGACGTTTCTTGTAGTTGGCCACCAGGTTTGCACACATCTCAGGAGGGATTTTGTCCCACTCCTCTTTGCAGATCTTCTCCAAGTCATTAAGGTTGAGGCTGACGTTTGGCAACTCGAACCTTCAGCTCCCTCCACAGATTTTCTATGGGATAAAGGTCTGGAGACTGGCTAGGCCACTCCAGGACCTTAATGTGCTTCTTCTTGAGCCACTCCTTTGTTGCCTTGGCCGTGTGTTTTGGGTCATTGTCATGCTGGAATACCCATCCACGACCCATTTTTAATGCCCTGGCTGAGGGAAGGAGGTTCTCACCCAAGATTTGACGGTACATGGCCCTGTCCATCGTCCCTTTGATGCGGTGAAGTTGTCCTGTCCCCTTAGCAGAAAAACACTCCCAAAGCATAATGTTTCGACCTCCATGTTTGCCGGTGGGGATGGTATTCTTGGGGTCATAGGCAGCATTCCTCCTCCTCCAAACACGGCGAGTTGAGTTGATGCCAAAGAACTCCATTTTGGTCTCATCTGACCACAACACTGTCACCCAGTTGTCCTCTGAACCATTCAGATGTTCATTGGCAAACTTCAGACGGGCATGTATATGTGCTTTCTTGAGCAGGGGGACCTTGCAGGCGCTGCAGGATTTCAGTCCTCCACGACGTAGTGTGTTACCAATTGTTTTCTTGGTGACTATGGTCCCAGCTGCCTTGAGATCATTGACAAGATCCTCCCGTGTAGTTCTGGGCTGATTCCTCACCGTTCTCATGATCATTGCAACTCCACAAGGTGAGATCTTGCATGGAGCCCCAGGCCGAGAAGATTGACAGTTCTTTTGTGTTTCTTACATTTGCGAATAATCGCACCAACTGTTGTCACCTTCTCACCAAGCTGCTTGGCGATGGTCTTGTAGCCCATTCCAGCCTCGTGTAGGTCTACGATCTTGTCCCTGACATCCTTGGAGAGGTCTTTGGTCTTGGCCATGGTGGAGAGTTTGGAATCTGATTGATTGCTTCTGTGGACAAGTGTCTTTTATATAGGTAACAAACTGAGATTAGGAGCACTCCCTTTAAGAGTGTGCTCCTAATCTCAGCTCGTTACCTGTATAAAAGACACCTGGGAGCCAGAAATCTTTCTGATTGAGAGGGGGTCAAATACTTATTTCCCTCATTAAAATGTAAATCAATTTATAACATTTTTGACATGCGTTTTTCTGGATTTTTTTGTTGTTATTCTGTCTCTCACTGTTCAAATAAACCTACCATTACAATTATAGACTGATCATTTCTTTGTCAGTGGGCAAACGTACAAAATCAGCAGGGGATCACATACTTTTCCCCCCCTCGCTGTAGCTGTAAATTGACATCTTATATGTCAGGTTACATACCTGTGCATTGTTCTCCTGGAGCAAGGCCTTCTCTTCTTTTGCTGCCTCCAGATTATTCTGATTCCTCTCACTGTTCATGTCATATATTTTCAGGGTTGTCTGTGCCTGAAAAGAGCAAAATGTGTTAAATCTATCCTGGCTCTAAGTGTGTGGATATTATTAACATGCCGAACAGGAAGGAATTACAATTAACGTGTTGTTCATGATATATAACACTGTAATGCGGACATGTGTCAGTGTCATACTTTACCTGCTCTGTCTGGGACTTGAGGTCCCTGGTTTCTTCTTCTACAGTTTTCAAGGTTTCCTGCATATCTGCAATCTGTAAAATCACACAAATCACCACATCTCAAAAATAAAAGAACTGTGAAATATGAGAGCAGAGTGAAACTGAAAAAATAAAAGATGTCAACGCATGAACATCAAAACACAGGAAAAGGTGAAAAATGTCCAGTCCGAAGTCAAACTCACCGTCTTCTCCTGCTGCAACCTCCTCGCTCTCTGGATATGTAGGTCCTCCTTTAACTTTTCTATATCATCTCCAAGCTGTGTATTTGACTGTTTCAGTCTCTGGAACATCACCTGAGTAGGAGACCATTATTGGTTTACTCGGACTTGAAATATGAGAATGTTTATTCAGTATTGAGAACAATTATACTGTGTAATTTCTGTGTCTTACCTCCAGATTCTCCCTCTCTGCGGCTTTAGCCAAAACGCCACTATTCCGCAGGGCAGATTCCAGTTTTTCATACTAAAAAATGTACATAAATAAACATAAACAAACAGTAGCAAAGGCATTCATAACACACAGGTCTATACAAAACATGTAATTTCCGAGGGCATTGCATTGAATAGTGTGCGAATCCAGTGAGTCAGAAACACACACACACTGCATTCTTTGACATAGGACTCACTTTTTGTTGAACCTCACTCAAAGTCTTAAGTACTTTGCACTTTTCATCTAATAGTTGAGCCACCTTCAGGCCCATCCGCCTCTCTTTGCCAGAATATAGTCTGCTCTTTATCTGGAAACAAGAACAATTGTGTGAGCTTGGTCACGCCCCGATCAAAAGAAAGAATGCTGTTGTTCATCTCTATACTTGCATGCTGGTATAAATATCAGACAGTCAACTTACACATTGGTAGAACCTACAGGTGAACAATAGGAGGGTGCCCAACCCCAGCAACGCAGTGACGATGACAGCTTCCCATGGTAGTCCATACAGGTCAGGACCTGGCCTTATGTCATCAGGAAGGGATGACACAACCTGGGTAGAAAATCAGATAAATTGTTTACAATCAAAAGACTTGCTATAGTATTTTTATTCAGGTTTCAGGCCCTGGATTGCAAGTACGTAACAGTCAAAATGCAAACGTCCAACTTAATCTAAACACAGACACACAGCTAGTTGTTGTGAGTGATTGAAAAGTAAAGTGATTGTCATTGCAACAAGGAGCCACAACAAGCTCGCATTTAACCCCATTGTCTACTCCAATCTCGTCACCAAGCTTAAGACTCTGGGTCTGAACACTTCCCTCTGCAACTGGATCCTGGACTTCCTGACAGGCCAACCCCAGGTGGTGAGGGTAGGCAACATTACCTCCGCCACGCTGACCCTCAACACAGGGTTGTGTGCTTAGTCCACTCCTGTACTCGCTCCAACACAATCATCAAGTTTGCTGACAACACAACGGTGGTAGGCCGGATCACCGGCAACGATGAGTCACCCTACAGGGAGGCGATCAGTGACCTGGCAGTGTGGCACCAGAACAACAACCTATCCCTCAACGTCAGTAAGACCAAGGAGACGATCGTGGACTACAGGAAACAGGAGGAGTGAGCATGCCCCCATCCACATCGACACAGTGGAGCAGTTCGAGAGCTTCAAGTTCCTTGGTGTACAAATCACAAAATACTTAATTTGGTCCAAACACACACGCACAGTCATGAAGAAGCTGCGATAGCATAGGCCCTCAAAGTTCTACAGCTGTACCATTGAGAGCATTTTGACTGGCTGCATCACTGCCTGGTATGGCAATAGCACCGCCCTCGATCGCATGGCACACAGAGGGTGGTGCGGACAGCCCAGTACTTCACTGGGGCAGAGCTCCCTGCCATCCAGGACATTTATATCAGGCATGGTGGTAGGAAGGCCCGGAAAATCGTTGAGGACTCCAACCTCCCAAGCCATAGACTATTCACTCTGCTTCTGCACAGCAAGTGATACCGGTGCATCAAGTCTGGCACCAACAGCCTCTTGAACAGGTTCTATCCCCAAGCAATAAGACTGATAAATAGCTACTACTCTATCTTATATCCTGATGCCTAGACACCTTACCCATATACATATCTACCATCACTCCAGTAGCTCTGCACATTGTAAATACGGTATTGTAAATGACCCTGTATATAGAATGCTTACTTACTTATTGTGTTGGTCATATTTCTTGGGTGTTTATTTGTATATATATTTTTTGTATTACATTGTTATTGAATTGTTGGGTTTTGAGTTTGCAATAACTGTATTTCACTGTACTTGTGTATGTGACATAAAAACTTCAAACTAACTAGGCAGCTATCTAGCTACTTAGGGTGTTTTAACACTTGGTCCATTTCAGTCAATTTTTGTGAACTCAGTGCGGTTGGCTTATTTTTTTGTTTTTAGATCGGTTTGCATGAATTCTGCAGTCCGGTTCACTTTTTTTATGGGAATGTGAACAGAAAGCTTCCCAGGTTCGCTTGTCAGTATTCCCGCACCACACACACTATTTTTGAATTTCCGCGCATCCTTGACAATCGTTAATCAATATCTAAAAACAGCACACTTTTCCCCCGCGAATCTGCACATCATCTTATCTCTTTTGTTGCACCAATGTGAGGGTTTATGGTAGGGGGCCAGGTGTTGCAGTAGTCTAGTGTGTGGTGCAGGAATAATTACAAGCGAACCTGGGAAGTTTTGTGTTCACATTACCCTAAAAAGGGAACCGTACCTCTGAATTCAAGCGAACTGAAATCAGACCACCTCTCGAGAGGGTATCGGTTCGCTTCGGGGGCTCTTCTGAGGGGTCTGAGTTCCTTTGGCGTGTTCACACTGCAGAAAATAAATAATTAAGCGAACCGCACTGAGTTCGCAAAAATTGACTGAAAGGGACAAAGTCAAGTGTGAACACACTTACATTAGGATACAACAGATAGCTAACGTTAGTTAGCTGGCTAAATTAACTAACATGTCATTAGTTTACGTTATCTTACCAGGAAACAGTGTTCTCGTGGACAACAAGACAAGACACTAGCTAGCTAGTTAACTAAACAATGTAGATAAGCCATATTTGACAGTCCTACACAATGAATCATTGAATTCACAGAAATTACAAAGTTGGGTAACGTTAGCTAGCTACACCATTTGATGTTTTTAGCATTGACTAGTCCAAGTTAGCTATCTAGCATGGTAACCTGATTTGACACTCACATCTCTCACTTTCTCCACGGCTAGAGTGTAATAGGTCCTTGCTGTCATTTTAAAATCAGCCAATTGGGTAGCAACTGCCTCACCACTTGTTTGATCTTCCATTTGTCGAATATTTCATTGAAATATTATTTCCATGATTATATTAACATTGAAAAAACGAATACCCAGCTGTCATCCTGAAGTATCGTTGGCAACATGAAACTAGAGAGTTAGGACACGTATGACGCTCAAACGTGCGCAGGTTGATGCTATTTTATGCACCCAGAACTCGCTAAAACGACTCACTTTCGTTTATATTGTCCTAAAACGAATATTGGTTGATTTGTATAATTCTAATCCTACACAATAATGTGTTTTATTTGACTTTTCACTCAAAAGGAGTATTGGTAAATGTTACAACGCCCCCACTTCCTGCCTTAATGTTGAGTTGGTATATTCTCAACGTCACCAATTGTAGAACTATCCATGCTATCTTGCATCTTTGGGACGCCCCTACCCCATGACGTTGCCATTTAAAATGGTTAAAGTTAGAGTTAGGTTAGAGTAGAGGTTAAGGTTGGGGTTAATATTTAGTTTAGGGACTTCCAAGGGATTCCAAATACCCCAAAATCGGTCCACGAAGTGAGGAATTTTTGTATGGAGGTCAATGAGAGTGTCTAATTTGGTGAACAACACAATCTAATTGCTAATTTGCTATGTGAGTCTTATTTGATCGAATATAAGTTTCGTAATGGTTAGTTTGTTACAAATGCACTGTTATAAGTGAAGGCACGTGGCATTTCAGCATCTTTGGGGGGAAAAACTATAGCGGAGTTGTTGGTGTTATCATAGAGATATGTTATTGGTCATACACATTTTGCAGATGTTATTGTAGGTGCTTATGATGGATATAATCAGTTTTAGCATGGACATAACCCCTTTTAGCGTGGGTAAAGGGGGATACCTCGTCAGTTATACAATTCTGCATTTAACCCAACCCTCTGAATCCTGGAGGTGCCGGGGCTGCCTTGATAGACATCCACATCATCACCCGGGGTACTGTGGGTTAACTGCGTTGCTCAGGGGCAGAACGTCAGATTTTTACCTTGTCAGCTCGGGGATTCGATCTAGCAACTTTTCGGTTACTGGCCCAACGCTCCCATTGAGGGTTCCACCATTTTAAAGTAGTCAACTGAATTCGGAGCAATTAGCCAATGAAGAAGAAGAACATTGAATACTTTAAAATGGAGATAGCCTCAATGGCGCTGCCCGTGCTGTCACAGATGCTATAGTGGCACAGATAAAAGATGAGTCCTCTATCTCTATAGACTTTTGTTCACATGCATATCTACCTTATCATTGGCTAAATGGTCCCACCTGATCCCGCCTCCTTCCATCTTTGAGGACATGTTTTTCCATTGTTAGAGCGGGTCACTTTACAATCTTGTCAATATAATAGACAAACCTTGCTGACACTCAAACTGATGAAACCTGGATGAAACAAATGCAAATTGTAGTACTCTTCAAAAATGTTTTGAAAACAACACATATTCAACCTCTATACCTATTCTCAAATAATCTATAAACATGGAATAAGTGACCTTTCCCTCCAGCTGAGACCAACTGTCACCAAAGTCCCTCTGCTGTCACCTGCCCTGCCCTTTCAGAGTAGGCCCAGAAGTTGTTGTTGGTTGGGTGTTAACCTTTCAACTTCTCAGTGCATGTCCAAAACACTACCTGTCACTCACCTGGTCAACATCCTGAACCTCCTTCTCTATTCTCTATTTAAAATGCTCATGTTATTGCACTACCACAGTGCAGTGAATAGCCTAGTCACCAAAGCCAACTCCTCAAAGTGTTGGATGATGACTGTGATAGATGATATATTGCATACCAGAGAAACATACCAGAGGTTTTAAAGGACCAGCTTCTTTAGCTATTGGGTCAATTAATAGTGTATTGGGCTGTTATGTCTAATTCAAATGCCACAACCAAAGTTCCCTCTTGGAAGAATTAAGCTATTCTATTATAATGATGATGAAGAGGGGGCATTCATATTGACACATGCATTGTGCAGTCCAATCCTTTTAAATTAGATCTCATTACATCTCAATAGATGACAACAACCTGCCCGCTTGACCCTATCCCCTCCTCTCTTCTCCAGACCATTTCCGGAGACCTTCTCCCTTACCTCACCTCGCTCATCAACTCATCCTTGACCGCTGGCTACGTCCCTTCCGTCTTCAAGAGAGCGAGAGTTGCACCCCTTCTGAAAAAACCTACACTCGATCCCTCCGATGTCAACAACTACAGACCAGTATCCCTTCTTTCTTTTCTCTCCAAAACTCTTGAACGTGCCGTCCTTGGCCAGCTCTCCTGCTATCTCTCTCAGAATGACCTTCTTGATCCAAATCAGTCAGGTTTCAAGACTAGTCATTCAACTGAGACTGCTCTTCTCTGTGTCACGGAGGCGCTCCGCACTGCTAAAGCTAACTCTCTCTCCTCTGCTCTCATCCTTCTAGACCTATCGGCTGCCTTTGATACTGTGAACCATCAGATCCTCCTCTCCACCCTCTCCGAGCTGGGCATCTCCGGCGCGGCCCACGCTTGGATTGCGTCCTACCTGACAGGTCGCTCCTACCAGGTGGCGTGGCGAGAATCTGTCTCCGCACCACGTGCTCTCACCACTGGTGTCCCCCAGGGCTCTGTTCTAGGCCCTCTCCTATTCTCGCTATACACCAAGTCACTTGGCTCTGTCATATCCTCACATGGTCTCTCCTATCATTGCTATGCAGACGACACACAATTAATCTTCTCCTTTCCCCCCTCTGATAACCAGGTGGTGAATCGCATCTCTGCATGTCTGGCAGACATATCAGTGTGGATGACGGATCACCACCTCAAGCTGAACCTCGGCAAGACGGAGCTGCTCTTCCTCCCGGGGAAGGACTGCCCGTTCCATGATCTCGCCATCACGGTTGACAACTCCATTGTGTCCTCCTCCCAGAGTGCTAAGAACCTTGGCGTGATCCTGGACAACACCCTGTCGTTCTCAACTAACATCAAGGCGGTGACCCGTTCCTGTAGGTTCATGCTCTACAACATTCGCAGAGTACGACCCTGCCTCACGCAGGAAGCGGCGCAGGTCCTAATCCAGGCACTTGTCATCTCCCGTCTGGATTACTGCAACTCGCTGTTGGCTGGGCTCCCTGCCTGTGCCATTAAACCCCTACAACTCATCCAGAACGCCGCAGCCCGTCTGGTGTTCAACTTTCCCAAGTTCTCTCACGTCACCCCGCTCCTCCGCTCTCTCCACTGGCTTCCAGTTGAAGCTCGCATCCGCTACAAGACCATGGTGCTTGCCTACGGAGCTGTGAGGGGAACGGCACCTCCGTACCTTCAGGCTCTGATCAGGCCCTACACCCAAACAAGGGCACTGCGTTCATCCACCTCTGGCCTGCTCGCCTCCCTACCTCTGAGGAAGTACAGTTCCCGCTCAGCCCAGTCAAGGCTGTTCGCTGCTCTGGCACCCCAATGGTGGAACAGACTCCCTCACGACGCCAGGTCGGCGGAGTCAATCACCACCTTCCGGAGACACCTGAAACCCCACCTCTTTAAGGAATACCTAGGATAGGATAAAGTAATCCTTCTAACCCCCCCCCCCCTTAAAAGAGTTAGATGCACTGTTGTAAAGTGGTTGTTCCACTGGATATCATAAGGTGAATGCACCAATTTGTAAGTCGCTCTGGATAAGAGCGTCTGCTAAATGACTTAAATGTAAATGTAAATGTAATGACAAAGGGGTATATTAAAGCAGTCATTTAAACATTCTTACCTGTACAGTGAGCCATTTCAGAAGCACCTTAGCAATCAGCATATGAGCAATAGTATCACCAGTGACTTGACATGCAGAAGTCGAAAGATATTCCACCACTGCTTATCTTTAACTCCCTCCCTGGTTTGCCCATCCATCTGCCAGTCTGAATGCCCCCCTCAGTAGAGATTTATTTTCTTTTCAGGTTGGTTAGGTCTTCGTTTTCCTTGCATCATCATTGATGCAGTTTGTCTTGTCTGTATCTGCAATAGAACATATTGTATTATGACACCAATTCATTCTTAAAACATGAAGACATTGTCAATAAATGATGGTCAGATTTAGCACACTTCTAACAATGACCGAATTGCAAAAACTTTGACAAAATATGCTAACCTTTCCAATATTGACATGCAAGAGACATGCAAAATATATTTATATCCAATATTTTTGTTATGTTTGACAAGAGTATTTCTAGTTTTTGTAGTGACACACGTTTTGTGGATTTGTCTTCATCCTCCAGAAATCCACCAGATGGAGTTTTTGTCTCATCCATGTAATACTGCAGGAGCCTCTCAAAGTCTGATATTATAGCAAGGTCCTTATCACCATCTTGGCCCTCATTCAAAGTCTCTGAGCGTCTTAGACTGTAGTCAAGCCGCAGGAGTATGTGCTTCCCAAACAAGTACAACAAAGTAGTTATCTCACCTGCACTTAGGTGCTTTTGGATATTCTTGTATTCTTTCAAAAATGTTGTCGTTCTGTCAGAGTCCTCTACTGAAGGTGACTGAGACTGTGGTTTTGGTTCATGGAGGTCCAAGTCAGGAATAACAGGTAGGGGTTCTTGTTATTCTTCTTCTCATCTCTTTAGTTCTGATAATTCTTGATAATTAGAACAACTATCTGAAAGGAAATTCTCACCTGAATACAATGTATCATGGTCTACTGTTCTCTCTGACAGAGTAATGACATCATTAGCTTCATCAGTGGGGGAAAGCTGATTGACTGCACTTAAATTATCAAAGCTAATTCGCCCATCATCGGTTTCGCTATCCTGTTGGCCTAATTCCTGTGCTCTCTCCTTCTCAAGACTGATCTTATTATGCAATACTTTGGTCCTTTTTGAAAGTATTTCCTTGCTACTGACTCTTAGATGTGGTTATTGTCATCCATCTGATTCCTGTTTTCTTGTGGCAGATTTTTTGTCCTCAATTGCTGTTGTCTGGTCATTCATCATCCTGGATCTATCCTTCAGGACGTTTTCCTCGTCACTGTCTTTTTTAGATTCATTGACTTCCCGTGGTCATGAACGAAATCTTCCACTGACAAGTTTTCTGTATCTGCCTCCTCAAGGATTGCTGTCTGTCTTTCTTAATTTCCTGTTACTGTCTCAGGGGGAACTAGCTCTGAGCTATCAGGATAACTTTTGATTTTAGCATCATGTCTGGAACGGCTCTGTGTTTCATCATTCTCAAAGACATTGTCTCGCTCAACTTCAACTATTTTCCCTGGTTCTATCCACTCTGTCTCAGTAACTTCAATATTTGAACCCTCTTCCTCTATCTCAGATGCTTTGCCCACTATATTACTTTCCCTACCATCATTGGCTTTATCAGATACAAGTTTGTTACTTGTAGTGCCATCATTTAGTATAGTTGAGTCTAACATTGGGTCATGGGTTATGTTTATCAACCCTACTTTATCTATGGGATCAGCCTCAATGTGCCACTCCTTGGAATGATCAGAGGAGAGAAATTCTTCTTGATCAACAACTTACATTACATTGGAATTACTTCCCTCACAGTTAGAAGAGAACGAGTCTTTCAGAGAAACTGAATCTTTGTCAATTTCTTCAACATGAACATTCTTATCTGGTGCCTTGAATGTATTCTCATTCATGTCCTTACTTTCCACCTCCTAATCAAATGATGTCCTTCCTGTCCTGAGACATTTTCAGTGACAGGTTCAGCTAGGGATAGATTCAGATTAGATTCAGCTATATCAGCATTATGCAGATAGGGGTCAGGTGTCTGTGTGATCTCCTCCAGCACTGAAGCATCATCTGTAGCTGGCGTGTTTGTCTGATTATCACTGTCCTCTTCTGCCGGGCACTGAGACACTAGAATACTGTCCTCTCCTGTCTGATTGGATGAGACCACTTTAATGCCTGTAGTGTCAATGTCCTCCACGTCAGCAAGCATTACAGACGTGTCCTTCGATACATCAAGTAGCTCCTCTGTTAATATTTCTGGTTTTGTCTGAATAAGAATCAAATCAGATAGATTTGAAATCCCTGAGCCTTCTAAAATGTCCCGACCAACTGAATGATCAGTCTCAACATCATTCAGGCTATTTTCAGAGAGGTCAGCAGCAGGACTCTCTTGATGGTGATTAGAGACATCTTCATCACTTGAATGCATAAGCCCATTGAGGAGCACAGTTGATTTTTGCACGTCCTCATTGTCCAACACAAATTGGTTTGGCTCTACATCTCCACGAGAACTGAAAGGTTCATTAGTGGTGGTGACATCATCTAACTCTAATCTACCTGCAGAGTTATGCTCATCATTTTCACTGATCTCAGCGATAGCTTTTTCAGGATCAACTTCAAGATTCAGTATGCCAATTGTGTTCTTTAATTGAGGGTCATGGGACAATGAAATATTCTTGCTAGTGTCAAGAGCTTTTTGAATGCCTCCTGTATTTCATTAGCACTCTGAACCTTACCTATATCTAATGGAGGGGGATGTGGAGCCTCATTGCTGTCATTACCATCATATGGGATAGCCGTCTGAGGAGTAGCGGAGATCTCTCTATTGGCATCTGTGGCTGCCGGTTTTATATCTGTTACCTCATCATTTTGAGCATTTTTATAATCGGTATCTGCCTGAAACAGTGATGCCAGAGTGTCAAACATGGATGAGAACACAGACTGAGACTCTGCTTCTGACTGAAGGCTGATATCTTTATACTCTTTATCCTTGTCTATAACTATATCCTCCTCTTCCTCATTATCCTGTTCCCCATAACGGCCTGCAACATTGTTATAGATTCTGCCATACCACCCTGCATCGTCCTCTTTTCTAAATTCACCACCTTTGGTGATTTCTTACTGCGGTCTTCTTGACCGTCGTCATAATCCCCAACAGGTTTTGAGGGGTGTGTGTCTGTTCTCTCTGTCTCCTTACCAGTGTCATCATCTCTGTGGTGCTCTGTTTCTTTTATTTGCTCCACTGTAGCATCATGATGAGACTGACTTAAGTCAAGGTCCTGTGGGTCTGTTATACCTGTCATTTCATCTGGATCAATGTTTTCCTCTCTGCCTGCTGCTGATACTCTCTCTTCAACTTTATCCTGATAAGACTGACAACATTTAAGACATCTCTATTGCCAATGTTCAACCAGGAGTTAGAAGTTGGGGGTTGCTCTTCCACTTCCTTTTCAATGGGCTTCTTCTGCTCTGGAGCTTTTTCATCAAAACCGAAGACACTAGTCAGTCCATCTCCAAACCAGACAGACATTTCGGTCTGCTTTGTCTCTTCCTCCAATTGGTTCCCATCAATGTCCAAAGCACGTTTCCTGCTCCTGAAAGACTGTTCTGGGTTGTCTTCTTTGGGATCATCAGGGCTTTCCCCTGAGACCCACCTTGTTTGCTAGGTGCAGGTTTGGTATCCATGGAGAAGTCTTCCATTCCGGCCTGATTGGCATCTTTGTTTTTGTTTCATCACTGCTCTATGACGATGTTTGGACACAGAGACATCTTTGGAAGTTTTAGATTCTGGAGCATTATTGGTTGTGATCTCTTGCAATTCTGAACCGATATAAACTTCATTGTCCCACTCACTGGAGTCATTATCAATTAATGTGCCATATTCATCAATGCAGAAGAAGTCATGTTTCTGGAAGGAACAGAAGAAGAGCTTTAACAGAATGTCTTTAATAGAAAGGTTTAAAGCACCGATTATTCACCCTTTAATTTACATACTTTCAGTACACATATACATTCCCAAAACGGAAATGCATAGAGCACTGCAAAGATTACCTGTGTGGCTACTTCTTTCTCTGTGATTTGCATAAATTTCCTCAATTTTCACAGCATATTTTAGAAAATACCAATATCGTCTATCAATCTGAAATACAGTTTAGGGCACAAACATTATTGCATATTTCACATTCAACAAAATATATGTAATTGATCATAATTTTAGCTGTATTGTGGTACTTTTCTGTAAAAATATGGGTTGTAATGAAAACCGCCTACACTTCCTGTACATAGATCATCTCCTTTACCACTGAGTTTGTGGTAAACAAATATCACATCCCCTATTTTGAAGTTAAGGAATCTACAGTCAAATCAAATCAAATTTATTTATATAGCCCTTCTTACATCAGCTGATATCTCAAAGTGCTGTACAGAAACCCAGCCTAAAACCCAAAATAGCAAGCAATGCAGGTGTAGAAGCACGGTGGCTAGGAAAAACTCCCTAGAAAGGCCAAAACCTAGGAAGAAACCTAGAGAGGAACCAGGCTATGAGGGGTGGCCAGTCCTCTTCTGGCTGTGCCGGGTGGAGATTATAACAGAACATGGCCATGATGTTCAAATGTTCATAAATGAACACAAATAATAATAATCACAGTAGTTGTCGAGGGTGCAGCAAGTCAGCACCTCAGGAGTAAATGTCAGTTGGCTTTTCATAGCCGATCATTGAGAGTATCTCTACCGCTCCTGCTGTCTCTAGAGAGTTGAAAACAGCAGGTCTGGGACAGGTAGCACATCCGGTGAACAGGTCAGGGTTCCATAGCCGCAGGCAGAACAGTTGAAACTGGAGCAGCAGCACGGCCAGGTGGACTGGGGACAGCAAGGAGTCATCATGCCAGGTAGTCCTGAGGCATGGTCCTAGGGCTCAGGTCCTCCGAGAGAGAGAAAGAAAGAGAGAATTAGAGAGAGCATACTTAAATTCACAAAGGACACCGGATAAGACAGGAAAAGTACTCCAGATATAACAAACTGACCCTAGCCCCCCGACACATAAACTACTGCAGCATAAATACTGGAGGCTGAGACAGGAGGGGTCAGGAGACACTGTGGCCCCATCCGATGATACCCCCGGACAGGGCCAAACAGGAAGGATATAACCCCACCCACTTTGCCAAAGCACAGCCCCCACACCACTAGATGGATAACTTCAACCACCAACTTACCATCCTGAGACAAGGCCGAGTATAGCCCACAAAGATCTCCGCCACGGCACAACCCAAGGGGGGGCGCCAACCCAGACAGGAAGATCACGCCAGTGACTCAACCCACTCAAGTGACGCACCCCTCCTAGGGACGGCATGAAAGAGCACCAGTAAGCCAGTGACTCGGCCCCTGTAATAGGGTTAGAGGCAGAGAATCCCAGTGGAGAGAGGGGAACCGGCCAGGCAGAGACAGCAAGGGCGGTTCGTTGCTCCAGAGCCTTTCCGTTCACCTTCACACTCCTGAGCCAGACTACACTCAATCATATGACCCACTGAAGAGATGAGTCTTCAGTAAAGACTTAAAGGTTGAGACCGAGTCTGCGTCTCTCACATGGGTAGGCAGACCATTCCATAAAAATGGAGCTCTATAGGAGAAAGCCCGGCCTCCAGCTGTTTGGTTAGAAATTCTAGGGACAATTAGGAGGCCTGCGTCTTGTGACCGTAGCGTACGTGTAGGTATGTACGGCAGGACCAAATCGGAAAGATAGGTAGGAGCAAGCCCATGTAATGCTTTGTAGGTTAGCAGTAAAACCTTGAAATCAGCCCTAACAGGAAGCCAGTGTAGGGAGGCTAGTACTGGAGTAATATGATCACATTTTTGGGTTCTAGTCAGGATTCTAGCAGCCGTATTTAGCACTAACTGAAGTTTATTTAGTGTTTTATCCGGGTAACCGGAAAGTAGAGGATTGCAGTAGTCCAACCTAGAAGCAACAAAAGCATGGATCAACCTTTCTGCATCATTTTTGGACAGAAAGTTTCAGATTTTTGCAATGTTACGTAGATGGAAAAAAGCTGTCCTTGAAACAGTCTTGATATGTTCGTCAAAAGAGAGATCAGGGTCCAGAGTAACACCGAGGTCCTTCACAGTTTTATTTGGGACGACTTTACAACCGTCAAGATTAATTGTCAAATTCAACAGAAGATCTCTTTGTTTCTTGGGACCTAGAACAAGCATCTCTGTTTTGTCCGAGTTTAAAAGTAGAAAGTTTGCAGCCCTCCACTTCCTTATGTCTGAAACACAGGCTTCTAGCGAGAGCAATTTTGGGGCTTCACCATGTTTCATTGAAATGTACAGCTGTGTGTCATCCGCTTAGCAGTGAAAGTTAACATTATGTTTTCGAATGACATCCCCAAGAGGTAAAATATATAGTGAAAACAATAGTGGTCCTAAAATGGAACCTTAAGGAACACCGAAATGTACAGTTGATTTGTCAGAGGACAAACCATTCACAGAGACAAACTGATATCTTTCCGACAGATAAGATCTAAACCAGGCCAGAACTTGTCCGTGTAGACCAATTTGGGTTTCCAATCTCTCCAAAAGAATGTGGTGATCGATGGTATCAAAGGCAGCACTAAGGTCTTGGAGCACGAGGACAGATGCAGAGCTTCGGTCTGATGCCATTAAAAGGTCATTTACCACCTTCACAAGTGCAGTCTCAGTGCTATGATGGGGTCTAAAACCAGTCCTCTCCCCGATGCTCTTGTGGCCCTGACCCGACTAAAGCCTATGAAAAGTCACATAAGGTCATCATAGGAATTTTTACTTACATTTTACATTACATTTAAGTCATTTAGCAGACGCTCTTATCCAGAGCGACTGGAAAAAACGAATTTGTTATATGAGATACATATTTCTTTCTTCTCTTGTCGTGGCCAAAAGTTTTGAGAATGACACAAATTTTCACAAAGTCTGCTGCCTCAGTTTGTATGATGGCAATTTGCATATACTCCAGAATGTTATGAAGAGTTATCAGATGAATTGCAATTAATTGCAAAGTCCCTCTTTGCCATGCAAATGAACTGAATCCCCCAAAAACATTTCCACTGCATTTCAGCCCTGCCACAAAAGGACCAGCTAACATCATGTCAGTGATTCTCTCGTTAACACAGGTGTGAGTGTTGACGAGGACAAGGCTGGAGATCACTCTGTCATGCTGATTGAGTTTGAATAACAGACTGGAAGCTTCAAAAGGAGGGTGGTGCTTGGAATCATTGTTCTTCCTCTGTCAACCATGGTTACCTGCAAGGAAACACGTGCCGTCATCATTGCTTTGCATAAAAAGGGCTTCACAGGCAAGGATATTGCTGCCAGTAAGATTGCACCTAAATCAACCATTTATCGGATCATCAAGAACTTCAAGGAGAGCGATTCAATTGTTGTGAAGAAGGCTTCAGGGCGCCCAATAAAGTCCAGCAAGTGCCAGGACCGTCTCCTAAAGTTGATTCAGCTGCGGGATTGTGGCACCACCAGTACAGCGCTTGCTCAGGAATGGCAGCAGGCAGGTGTGAGTGCATCTACACGCACAGTGAGGCAAAGACTTTTGGAGAATGGCCTGGTGTCAAGAAGGGCAGCAAAGAAGCCACTTCTCTCCAGGAAAAACATCAGGGACAGACTGATATTCCAACCATCCAGGAACAGTTTGGTGACGAACAATGCCTTTTCCAGCATGATGGAGCACCTTGCCATAAGCCAAAAGTGATAACTAAGTCGCTCGGGGAACAAAACATCGATATTTTGGGTCCATGGCCAGGAAACTCCCCAGACCTTAATCCCATTGAGAACTTGTGGTCAATCCTCAACAGGCGGGTGGGCAAACAAAAACCCACAAATTCTGACAAACTCCAAGCATTGATTATGCAAGAATGGGCTGCCATCCATCAGGATGTGGCCCAGAAGTTAATTGACAGCATGCCAGGACGGATTGCAGAGCTCTTGAAAAAGAAGGGTCAACACTGCAAATATTGACTCTTTGCATCAACTTAATGTAATTGTCAATAAAAGCCTTTGACACTTATGAAATGCTTGCAATTATACTTCAGTATTCCATAGTAACATGTCCCAAAAATATCTAAAGACACTGAAGCAGCAAACTTTGTGAAAATTAATATTTGCTTCATTCTCAAAACTTTTGGCAACGGCTGTACTTACTTTCATAATCCACAAGTTAGAGTTGGAAAAATGCAAATAGTAAATGTCCAAAGGTATATCGTTGAAATAGCCATATTGATGTTGGAAAGTCCAGTCATGTAAAATGGTCCAGATACTAAAACCTGACTAAAGCAGTCCTTGAGGTGAACAGTCAGGTTGCATTGAATTCCATAGTGTCAAATTGACATTGCCTTCAAGCTGTTGATGTCACATCTCAACAAGTATGGACGTTTCAATAGCTAAATGAGGGATTCAAGATACAATGTAACAGAGGGTAATGATTAACTTGTAACAAGATACCAATTTAATTGTATCAAGAGCTGATCAATAAGAAACACAAACAACCAATGATTTGATAATTATCTCCCTTCAAGTGATTTAAAGTATTTGTATAGTCATTATGGCGTAGTAGATTTTGTTAGAAAAAAATATGTGGAACATTCTATTTTCGACTTTGACCTGTGGAATTTAGAACGCAAAATACACATGCAGCATCTTCTTTAAATCGCCATGGCAACGGGCGCATTCTATATGCGTCAGGCTTGATTCGAAAGTATAACAAGATGGCGACAACGTTTGTTTTGACGTGAGACTTGTGTCGTTATCCAACAAAATAACCTTTATAATGTGATATTTTAAGAAGTACAATAGTAAGTGCAACGGTCATTGGTTAATTTAACGTCGTATCAGTCTAACGCTGACCATATAGTTTGCATCATCATCATGAAATCTGACGTGGAGGAACTGATGCCCAGGCTTCTGCCTGTGGAAACATGCGGCATTGAAACTGGGGAAGACTTCAATCTTAACGAGCCTCCAAGAAATCCCCAGGAATATCTGAGGCAGGTTCAGTAAGTCCCTCAGCTCTGTCTTTTGATATTTTTTCACGCAAATGATCAGGAAACACGCATTCACGTAAGTAAAAACAACACTGCCTTTCTCATTTTCAGATTAGAGGCGTCTCTCTGTCCAGATGTTGTGGTGGCGAAGATTGACCCAAAGAAATTGAGAAAGAAACAGACAGTGAATGTGTCGGTAAGTTTCACCACACTGACACAAATTAAATGTAGCCTACTGTCTTGATTTTCCCCAGCCAACGCAGATATATTTTGGGCTCCCGAGGGGCGCTGTGGTCTAAGGCACTGCATCTCAGTGCTAGAGCCGTCACTACAGACACCCTGGTTCGAATCCAGGCTGTATCACAACCGGCCGTGATTGGGAGTCCCATAGGGAGGTGCACAATTGGCCCAGCATCGTTCAGGTTTGGCCAGTGTAGGCCGTCATTGTAAATAAGAATTTGTTCTTAACTGACTTGCCTAGTTAAATAAATAAAATAAATAAATTAAAAATGTATAAAGGGGAGAGGGAGCGAGAGAGTCTGTCTGTATAATTTCCTGTCAAATCTTCTATTTGGTAGCTCACGGGTTGCCAAGCTGCTCCACAAGGATTTTCACCGAGTTTAAAATGGCAGCGACAGCAAGTCAGCAACTTCTCAGAAATAAGACGGGTAACTATAGATTTGACTACCCTTTCGAGTTGTTTGTCGCTTTGTTTTGAAGTGACTTATTCTGATAATGTTTTACTACTTGCAGAGTATTAGTAAGCACAGACTACACTGGAGTGGTCAAGCTTTAGATGACAATGTGTTCATGGTAAGTATGAGGATGATTTTTGTTGTTGTTGGTAGAAGTGAATTGTAAAATACAGCAACCCTAAAGTATGTGTTCTGTCTGTATCTAGCCAAAACAGGATGCAGAGGAACAATGGAAAAAGTTCTGCCTGGGTGAAAATGTTTATCTGAACTCTCCTCCAACTGACCCTGTTACTGAAGATCCAGGCCTTGATTATGTGAAGGTAACTGTATATAGACCACAGAGGAAATATTTAAGTGATGCATCTTGCAAGATTTCTGTGTAAAAATTGACATTAATCATGTTTGATATTTACCCACCTGTTTCACCAGGTTGGTTTTCCACCTTTCCTTAGCATAGTGAGCAGGTTAAATCAGGTGAGTGTTTTCACAGCATTGGCATGATACTTACTACACTAATTGTTCATCAATTGATGCTTTCCTTCATTACCTAAATGACAATACTTGTGTTTGACACTCTCTAAATGATTATTCCCTTCTAGGCCACAGTCTCTGCAGTTTTGGAGTACTTGATAAACTGGTTTGAAGAGAGAGAGTTTGTCCCACAGTTAGTAAGTTCAGTTTCTTTAATTAATTATTTTATTTATTTATTTCACCTTTATTTAACCAGGTAGGCAAGTTGAGAACACGTTCTCATTTACAATTGCGACCTGGCCAAGATAAAGCAAAGCAGTTCGACACATACAACAACACAGAGTTACACATGGAGTAAAACAAACATACAGTCAATAATACAGTAGAAAAATAAGTCTATATACAATGTGAGCAAGTGAGGTGAGATAAGGGAGGTAAAGGCAAAAAAAGGCCATGGTGGGAAAGTAAATACAATATAGCAAGTAAAACACTGGAATGGTTGATTTGCAGTGGAAGAATGTGCAAGTAGAGATAGAAATAATGGGGTGCAAAGGAGCAAAATAAATAAATACAGTAGGGAAAGAGGTAGTTGTTTGGGCTAAATTATAGATGGGCTATGTACAGAGTTTGTGCCTTTTTTTTAATGCTAATATGTGCTCAACTTCTCTAGGGAAGATGGCAGTATGCACTGCTGGCTTGCCTTGAGAAACCTCTCCTCCCTGAAGCACATTCTCTAATAAGACAGCTGGCCAGACGTAGTTCTGAAGTGCGGACCAAACTGGTAGGGTGATATAGTGGCTTGTATTAATGTTGAGATGAAAGGTTGCAAACCAACTTCCTTATGGAGGACTAAAATGTAACTACATTAATGTTAGATGCTCAAATGTTTGCATGATAATATTTGATAATGATGAACAGAGTATATTATAGTCATTATTTTGTTTTTCTTTCTTTCCCATTACAGGAACACCAAGAAGATGAAAGTTTGTCTCCTCTCAACTTGATGATCTGCCTTGTTGCTAGGTAAGTTTATTTGACTTCACAAACTCATAGCCAGGAAACCGTGTCATTTGATTGCTCATGTTTTTGTTTTTGTTTTACATAGGTACTTTGATCAAAACGACTTGGCCGATAAGGAGGACTAAACGGGTTGATGAAATCCACGATGAGGTTGAAACTCATCACCCCATGAGCTGTAGCTCTATGAACCCATCACCATGCTCAGATTTAGGATCCACAGGGAGTTGTACTGTGGCAATTTGAAGCCTTTAGATAAAGCAACTATTTAGTCTTATGGAGAACATTTGACCCAATACATTTGCCATTTAGCAAACACTCTTATCCAGAGCGACTTACAGAAGCAATTAGGGTTAAGTACCTTGCTTAAGGGCACATCAGCATATTTTTTTACTTAGTCAGCTCAGGATTCAAACCAGCGACTTTTGGTTAATGGTCCAATGCTCTTAACTGCTAGGCTACCTGGTGCAATTAGACAGTTTATTTTTTTCTATTACAGTTTTTGTTCACTTTCTGCTATTGCTGGAGTTAAATGTTTGCTTTCACAATTGTTGTGGCTTCCATCTCTACAAGCCCACCACTGCTATGTACCATCAAGAAAAACTGTATGCCATAAAGACATTGGACATCCTTTTATTCTCAATGAGTGTTTTAGTGACTGTTACCAGATATTTTAGGCTCCACTGTTCTGTGGTGTAACTCTATGACCAAAACAACCAAATTACTAATTATTTGTCATTATCAAAATCATTCATTGATCAACAAACTAATGGACGTGTCGACTGGAGAAAGCTTACAATTTATGGCCGTGCGCGTTAAGATAACGAAGTTGCCGATTGGGCTTTTGAGTTGTCAATCAAGATAGTGAAGCGCGCTTTTCACCCAGTGATGCTTTGCGACCAACACTTAGCTGGCGTGCCCGTGAGGAAAGGTAGTTACTGTAGCTAAGATGGCGGTGGCAGTGGGATCTTTGCAAGCCCAGCTTGAGAAAGCGAAAGAGAGTTTGAAAAATGTAGACGATAATATTCGTAAATTAACTGGTCGGGATCCTAATGAATTGAGGTATGACAAAAAGGCATTTTAAAATGTAAATTGTATTAACATTTTCAGCATTCGTTCGTCTTCTAGCTAACTATGCAGAATAGCTAGCAACAAATGCCAATCCCACGACAAAAATGGCATCTCCCATTCTCGTGCATAACCAGCTAGCCGCTTGGTTGTGTGCCTGTGCTGTCGAATGGAATCGGCCGCGTGTTAGTTGGCTAGCTAGCTGCAAGTACAAATACTTATGCAATTACTATAGTTAGGTAACTAACGTTACTGTTTTTACTTAGCTAACGTTATGTCCATATATTATTGTTCAACTGGTAAAGTTAGCAAGTTGGCTAGCTACTCGGTTGTTGCTCGCTAGTGTCCTTTGGCTGGCTAGTTTCGATTCAGTTTCATTTCCAGACTAGTCAGAGTAACTAACGTTACTTGAAGTAACAGTTAGCTATGCCACATTGATTTATTTTTGCTTTTCTATATATTTTTTATTCTATACCCCCCCAACACTCCCCCTATGTAACGTTGGCTACGTTTTTCTAAACAATGTTAGTTACAGCTAGCTCTGGTCGATCTATGTTAACATTACATCTAAATGTAACGTTTCCTTACAGACCTGGCCAAGTTAGACGGCCAACCATCCCAGGTATTGGAGGAGGTAGGGGTCGAGGAATCAACTTGTTGAGGTAAAACACATTTCATATTTAGGCTTTATCTCCAACATTATGTGTGGTGATTGTATTTCATTGAGCTATATGTCGTATTTGTCTGCAGACGTGGACTCTCCGACATCAGCGGTGGACCAGGAGGACCCCCAGTGAAACAGAGGGATATTGAAGGGGCCCTCCTGAGGTAAGAGTAATCTGTAGATCTAGCCCACTTTCAGATGTAGTGGAGGTGAGTCCATAGCCATGGGAAGTAGGGGTGTTACAACACCCCCCCCCCCCCCAAAGAAATCGCAATAAAAATGTTTATAAAAACATTTCAATGGGCCTTCCTGTATTAGGAATCCAGGCTGTAGGGAGTCCCATAGGGCGGCGCACAATTGACCCAGCATTGTCCGTGTTTAGCCGCTATAGGCCGTCATTCTTAATAAGAATTTGTCCTATTTAAATAAAGGTTACTTTTAAAAAGTAGTAGTTATTAATAATAACTGACTGATATAGCAGTCTGCAGCACAGGGATTTTTTTCTCTCACAAAAGTAATGTTAGTGCGCTGGGCCTTTACTGCTGCTGTATTAGTGGATCGATACAGCCATCTTCAGGGCGGGGAGAATTTAAATATTTTTTTATAATAAAATAGTGGACAAATTTTAAAACACTGCGTTGTCAGAACATATAATTATTAAAAGTAAATATCCTCTATAAATCACACTGGGTATGCAGGGAGGTTGGTTCAAGTTCTCTTTCAATTGCATAATCTTCTTACTCTGCCTGTCCACTCTGTCTTGAGCTTGCTCTCTCTGTTGCAACAATTGATCAACTGGTACTGGCTCGCAGTGTGTTAGGATGTTTTAGGGATTAATCCAGCAAAATAAAATGTACAGATCTCATACATGTCCTCTAAAGAGATTAAGAATTTTGAAGATTAAGTAATTTTTGCTTCCCTCATCTTCTAATGCCCGGTTGAGTAGTTAACAAAATAAATATAAAACCAGTGCAAATCCACTAGTTACCGTACACAGGATGGATGCACAGACAAGTGAAACTAATAGACACCGAGGATATTGACAAGGCAGATAGCCAGAGGGAGACGTATCTTGTGCAAGAACCCAACTTTCACTTAGTAGGCTGTCATTCTTTGTTGCATGATTATTGCAGTCACTTCCATATGGCGTCAATTAATCGGTAGTGGGCACTCCTAAAAAGGTATTGCCCTACACCTGGTGGCATTCAAATGGGTTTCTATTTGATGTGGCCTGTAAATCACACATTTGTGTTGCTCGTGTCTTTGTTGTATAGGCTGGCCGGTGACCAGAGAGGGAGGAGAGATTCACGCCATGACAGCGACGCTGAAGATGATGACGATGTCAAAAAGGTAGACCATCATTATACACTCACTGTCTGAATATTTTACCTTGATGTTTTAAAAGTCCAACTCTCCACTTGCCTTTGTCCAAACACAGCCAGTGTTGCAGTCATCAGTAGTAGCTACCTCCAAGGAGCGTACACGTCGAGACCTGATCCAGGATCAGACCATGGATGAGAGGGGAAAACAAAGGTAACGTGTCATTGTACATGCTTAGGGAAATAATGGTCTTTAGTTTGTGTGTCTTCAAGAAATCATGTAAATGTTATTCTTTGTTTTGTCCTTTTTCCCTATAGGAATCGACGTATGTTTGGCCTGTTGATGGGAACATTACAGAAATTCAAGCAGGAATCTAATGTGGCAACGGATAGGGTAGGAATATTGTTTACTCTTAACACTGGTGAACTAGTACTCTAATACAGTAAATGCATGAAAAGTCCCCTTACAGAATTAGCCTTCAAGCTAGCTTGGTGAAAATTATTCCAGCCGTTAGGCTATAGTTTGGAATGTTTGCTAATGGGGAAATTGTATGTATGTGTGAATTTATATATACTTTTTTAATCTATATCTTCTCAGCAAAAGAAACGCATTGAGATTGAACAAAAATTGGAAGTTCAAGCTGAACAAGAGCGCAAAAAAGTAGAGGGCGAAAGGCGAGAGCTCTTTGAGGAGAGGCGTGCCAAGCAGACAGAGCTGAGACTGTTGGAACAGAAAGTGGAGCTTGCTCAGTTGGTAAAGACTTTTCTTGAAACTTGAAAGCAATATTCAACCTCATTGGTTGTGCTGGTGCCAAAAAATTTAATGTTTTAATCTGTAATAACATTGCACTAAGGTGAAATGAAACCTGTGTGTGTGTGACAGTTTTCCCCATAAGTAGATGGGACGATTGAATGCTCATGAACTTTTTTGTATTCTAGCAAGAGGAGTGGAATGTGCACAACACAAAAATTGTCAAGTACATCCGCACAAAGACCAAGCCACCCATCTTCTTTCTGCCTGGGAGGATGTGCTCAGCCACTCAGAAGCTCTTAGATGAGTCTCAGAAAAAAATGAATGGTAAGCAATTGTGCAATTAGCCAAATTATTCTGCCCTCCAACAAGTAGCCATAATACACTTCCTATCCTTGGTGTGCATTGTGGTGTCACTGAATCGTAAACATTTTTTTTTTTAAATCCCTGCTTTCAGTTATGTTTGAGGAGAGATGCGAGGCATTTGCTGAGCATCTGAATAAGATGGAGGCTCGGCCTCGGCGCCAGTCTCAGAGGGACACCGCTCTGGGTAAGGACCTGAAGAAAGAAGATCGAGAGGAGGGTAAGCCCACGGGTCAGGTAGTCAAAGTGACAGGTAACCGGTTTGATGTGGAGATGGAGGAGGAAGATGAGGCAACAATAGAGGAGGAAAAGAAGGAAGAGGGGGGTGAGGGTATAAAGCGTAAGGAGGACAGAAAGAAAAAGCCAGTAGAGAAAGTTGGGGAGCAGGAGTCTAAGAAGGGGGGGACTAAAGCAGATGAGATGGAGGAGGCTGAGGAAGACAGTCAAGACACTAGAATAGTGGAGTTCAGAGATGTGGGGGAGCAGATGGAGGTTACTGCAGTAGTAAGGGAGGCTGAAGGGCAGGCCAGGGATGGGGATCAGAAGATGGAGGATAGTCCAGTGGAGGTAGGTAATGAGAAAGGAGTAGAAGAGCAGCAACTGGTTAAGGCAGAAAAGGAGCCCCTTCACGGTCAGGACCTCACAGCTGTGTCAGACGACCAGGAGAAGAGCATTGAAATGCAACCAACCGAAGATGACGAGCCATGTACAGAAGTGGCCACACCCCTGCTCTCAGAGTGCAACCCTAGTGTGGAAGTCTCTGATGTAACATCTATGGCTCCTGAGGTTCAGATCCCCCTACTGGAGGCTGGAATGGATCCAGAGCCGCTCACAACCGAGCAGCGACAAGAGGCTGATCAAGGTGCCATAAAGCAGACCACTAATGCCCAGCCTGCCCAGGCCCAGGATGATGCTGCGGCTCCCAAGGAGCTGGCGCCCCCGAGCAAGGAAGCCAGCAGGGGACGTAAGAAGTCAAAGGACAAGAAGGGAGGTGGTGGTGGCAGCAGTAGCTCATCTAGCAGCTCCTCCGGCTCCTCGTCCAGTGGGAGCTCCGGCTCCTCCTCTAGTGGCTCCTCCAGCAGGAGCAGCTCCTCCAGTGGCAGCTCCTCCAGCTCTTCTAGCAGGAGCCGCAGCCGAGGGAGGAAGGACAAGAAACGTAGGAGGCGGCCATCCGAGAGGGACAGGGAGCGGAAGAAGGCAGTAGTTGAGAGGAGCCACAAGTCGTCCAAGGGCAGTGGTCGTGAATCTAAAGGTTCCAAAGATAAGAGCTCCAAGTCTGACAGGAAGAGGACCACCTCTGAAGGCAGCCGGTCAGGGAAGAGGTCCTCTCGCGGTGACAGGGATCGCAAGTCAGATAGGAAGGAAAAGAGGCGTTAAAGTTGAGTGAGTTCTGCTGTCATGTTTTGTTTCTACTTTTGATAAATACATTTTCGTAACTGAAAGGTTGTGGATTTCCTTAAATGCAATTCACCAGAAGAGGGAAGCTAAACTGCCTCAGTGTATTGTCTTGGAATAATGTGGGTTTTTAATCATCAAAGCTTTTTCTCTAGTCACCAGTCAGTTTTGACATGGTTTTGGCGCTCTGGTTTCTGGACTTCTTTTACCTCGATTTTTATTTTATTAGACTTTTATATTGTCTGCTTTTACTGTAATTGATGCATCAAGTTTACATTTTCTCTCCCATAAATGTCTTTACTTGTTCTAAAGCATAGGAGCAATGAGAAGAGGGTGGGTTGCATACTGGTGTATTCTCTGAATCCAGTGTTTAGGTGGTAATTGTGCATTTTCAGTTGTATAATGTTGAACACTTGTAACCTACAACTTTTTGATCCATATAAAGCCAGTCTGACCATGCACAATGTCTAGCTATGCGTTGTGGAAGACACTTGTTTTGGAAAGTAATGTTAATCTTTTTTTTTTGTCCAAATGAAACCTAAACATCTTCAATAAAAAAAACACGATTACTTGTTGACTGACTTGTCTTGTCTTGCAAATTAGGATGCTGGACTCCATGTATTTCGGAATGTCGCTTTAGAATGTTTTTAGATTAATAACTGATGAAACATGTTTCATAGAATTCATGGATAGACCCTCTGACAGACTAGGACTTTATTTTAACATTGATATATGGAGGATGGTGTTCTAGACAGACGTTCAATCTGTAATATGACATTCATTGCCTTAGTTCCCAGCCTTCATACCGCTGCCTGCCAAGTGACTTGATGGAAGGTAGTCCTATTTGAACATGGTGCTTCTCAAATGCTATTGCTAGTTATATTATTTAGATCAAGTGACTTGAATGAGTCCAGTACTAAATGTACAGATGGACAATTTTAAGTTTAGATGGGACAGACCACCCTCTTCATAACTGGCATATAAATGGAAATATTAACACAAGGTTATTTGGTAGTGTGACTGGATACAAATCGCACTGGATGCAAAGGCATTAACATTGTCTCTGAAATGTAAATTTCCAGAAAGTTGAGACTTTTCGATTTTATAGATGTTTTGTGCGGTCAGTCCTTCATTCTAGTTATACCAGAGGCGCAGTACTTGTAAAGTCCACTTGGTGTCAGTAGTGCCTCAGTGAGTTTCTGTTGCTGACTCACTGGCTGCGTTTACACAGGTAGCCCAATTCAGATTTCTTTCCACTAATTGATCTTTGGAACAATTGGACTGGCTCATGCCAATAATTGGGCAAAAGATCAGAATTGTGCTCCCTGTGTAAATGCAGCCATTGAGTACTTGTGGACAAACAATATGAATGCTAGAATCTCTAGGTTATACATTTCTTTATTTAACTAGGCATGTCTGTTCAGAACAAATTCTTATTTACAATGACGGCCTACCCCGGCCAATTGTGCGCCGCCCTATGGGACTCCCAATCATGGCCAGATGTGATACAGCCTGGAATCAAACCAGGAACTGTAGTGACGCTTCTTGCAGTGCCTTGGACCGCTGTGCCACTCAGGCGACCACATAATCAATTGCTATGTTGTTCATTATAATCTTTTAAGTGTGAAGAATATTTACTTTTGATTTTGGGTCAGTGCAAGGATAAAGGTTGTTTACTAGGCCTGCTAGTGGATAGTGAGGTCCAGCTGTGTTCCCAAGATCTCCCTCTGAATCGCTGTAGCCAGGCAGATGTTTCCCCTAACCCTTTGCTCTGAGTTGTTCTTGTTGAAACCATATACTGTGTTGCCATGTCTGTAATACAATATATCTAAACAAGACTCCTTTAATTATAACTCTAACTTTGTTTCTCCTCCATTGCCCACTCATCCCCTTCACGCTGGCTTGTGCATTGGGCAGCAACAAAGGCATTCCATTTTTGTCTGTTTCTGGCAGTCTTGTCCACCATGCCCCAGCTCTGCTGATGTTGTTGGACCTCGGTCTTGATTGTTCTCCACCAGATTGTCTTGGGCCTCCACCTCTTAGTGCCTTCAAAAAGTATTTGCACCCATTTACTTTATCCACATGTGTTACAGCCTGAATTTAACATTGATTAAATTACAATACCCCATAATGTCAAAGTTGATCATGTTTTTAGACTGTTTTAAAATTTAAAATTAAAAGCTGAAATGTCTTGAGTCAAAAAGTATTCAACCCCATTGTTATGGAAAGCCGAAATAAGTTCAGGAGTAAAAATGGGATTAAGTCACGTAGGTCCAATAATAGTGTTTAACATGATTTTTGAATGACTACCTCATCTCTGTACCCCACACATACAATGATCTGTAAGGTCACTCATTCGAGCAGTGAATTTCAACCACAGATTCAACCACAAAGACCAGGGAGGTTTTACAACGCCGCGCAAAGAAGGGTGCCTATTGGTAGATGGGTTAAAAAAAAAAAACACATTGAATATCCCTTTTAGCATGGTGAAGTTATTAATTACACTTTCGATGGTGTATCAATACACTCAGTCACTACAAACATACATGCGTCCTTCCTAACTAATTTGCCAGCGAGGAAGGAAACCGCTCAGGGATTTCAACATGAGGCAAATGGTGACTTTAAAACAGTTGAGTTTAATGGCTTTGATAGGAGAAAACTGAGGATGGATCAACAACATTATAGTTACTCCACAACACGAACCTAATTGAAAGAGTAAAGGAGGAAGCCTCCACAGAATAAAAATATTTCAAAACATGCATCCTGTTTGCAATAAGGCACTAAATTAAAACTGCAAAAAATGTGGGCCAAGAAATTAACTTTATGTACTGAATACAATGTGTTATGTTTGGTGCAAATCCAATGCATCACTGTACGACTCTTCATATTTTGAAGCATGGTGGTGGCTGCATCATATTATGGGTATGCTTGTCATCGACAAGGACTAGGGAGTTAAAAAAAAAAAAAAAAAAACGGAATAGAGCTAAGCACAGGCAAATCCTAGAGGAAAACCTGGTTCAGTCTGCTTTCCAACAGACACTGGGAGACAAATTCACCTTCAGCAGGACAATAACCTAAAACACAAGGCCAAATGTACACGAGTTGCTTACCAAGACGACATTGAATGTCCCTGATTGGCCTAGAGACAGTTTCGACTTAAATTGTCTTGAGAATCTATAGCAAGACTTGAAAATGGCTGTCTAGCAATAATCAACAACCGACTTGACAGAGCTTGAATAATGTAAAAAAAGAATAATGTGCAAATATTGTATAATCCAGGTGTGTAAAGCTCTTAGATATTTACCCAGAAAGACTCACAGCTATAATTGCTGCCAAAGGTGATTCTAGCATGTATTGGTGTCTCAGGGGTGTGAATACTTATGTAAATGATATATATATTCTATATTTCATTTTCAAGCAATTTGCAAAACTTTCTAAAAACTTGTTTTCACTTGGTCATTATGGGGTATTGTGTTTAGATGGTTGAGAAAAAAAAGACATGTAATCCATTTTGAATTCAACAAAATGTGGAATAAATCAAGGGTATGAATACTTTCTGAAGGCACTGTACATCTGCCTTCTGGAGTCCAATGGACAGCTATTCTTGGGATGGAGTCTGCACTCTTTCTCAGGACCTGTCCAATCCAGCAGGGTCTCTTGAGTATGGCATCCATGGCTTCCTGCTTTGTTTGTCTAAGGAGGTTGGTGTTTGATATTGTGTTTGGCCAGAAGATGTGCATGATTCTCTGGAGAAGACCGGGGGGCTGTACGGGACAAAAGTGAGTAGTCAGCTGTTCTTTCTCCCGGCTCATTAGCGTCCTGCGTCTCTGATGAGGCCGGATAATGCAGCCCTTCTATTGATCCTCATCCTCCAACTGACTGACCCACCGGAAGAAAACTGCTGGATAAACAGTACCAGACCTGGGTTCAAATACTATTTGAGCTTGCCTTGCACAATGGAACCAATAGAATAGTGTTAAAACTGAACCCTGGCACTCCAGGCTGGCGTGAGAAAACGGTCAAAGTATTTGAAAGATTTTCAGGTCTCAATATTACAGAAGTGAAGTAAGGGAGTGCTGGGTAGGGGAGGGACAGTGAGTGACCAGCCTGATAAACAGATGTGGAGTAATAGGCTAGTGACAAGGCAAAAAAGAGTACTGTAGTTCCAGTAGGTAACTACATAGCAAAATAGTAATGAAGTACAGAAAACAATACCTAGATTTGAATTAAGTTCAACTACAATGAAGCTACTGCAAAATGTAGTTCAATTACTAGTTGAACTACATGCAGTTCACTTCTCCCCAACACTGGTAAACACAGAGATACATAGTTTTGATGTCTTCACTATTATTCTACAATGTAGAAGATAGTAAAAATAAAAACCCTTGAATGAGTCGGTGTGTCTAAACTTTTGAGTGGTAATGTAAATTGCCCTGGTTAATTTTGTATTGTGTTATTCTGTCTTTAAAATGGTTTCATACGGCTCTTGTTATAACTAGGACTATGAGCACTGCCGTGCCTCTGTTATGTTTGATTAGCTGAAGCCAACTACCTTTTCAATGTGTTTCATGAAACAAGGATATAGACTGTGTTTAGACAGGCAGTCCAATTCTGTAATTTTTTTCACTAATTGGTATTTTGACCAATCAGATTAGCTCTGAAAAAAATCTGATGTGATTGGTCAAAAGACCAATTTGTGGAAAAAATATCAGAATTGGTCTGCCTGTGTAAAGGTAGCCATAGTAGCATAACCAAGTTGCAGGAAATTAACCTTTAATACAACAGTCAGCCACTATAGCAGGTCTAACTTTTCACCCCCTTTCCCCCACTGAAGGTTGATTCAAAGTCTTTGAGGTGACCCGGACATGAGTGAGTCCTAACAGGGTGAGGAGACAAAGTAGCCAGTTGTGGTTGTAGTTCTGGGGCCTTACCTAGTTGAACAGCTAACTGGTCATTCTGGGCAAGATGCAGCGACAAGGGCAGTATCCTTCCTGTATGACTGGAAGGGTATTTTTTGGCTGACCAATCTCCATAGACAAACATTGGCAGTAGAATGGCCTTACTGAAGAGCTCAATGACTTTTAACGTGGCACCGTCATAGGATACCACCTTTCCAACAAGTCAGTTCGTCAAATTTCTGCCCTGCTAAAGCTGCCCCGGGCAACTGTAAGTGCTGTTATTGTGAAGTGGAAATGTCTAGGAGCAACAACGGCTCAGCCGCGAAGTGGTAGGCCACACACAGAACGGGACTGCCAGGTGCTGAAGCACGTAGTGCGTAAAAATCGTCTGTCCTCAGTTCCAACACACACTACCGAGTTCCAAACTGCCTCTGGAAGCAACGTCAGCACAAGAACTGTTCGTCGGGAGCTGAAATAGGTTTCCATGGCCGAGCAGCCGCACAAGCCTAAGATCACCATGTGCAATGACAAGCATCGGCTGGAGTGGTGTAAAGCTCGCCGCCATTTGACTAGTAGTAGAAACATATTCTCTGCAGTGATGAATCACGCTTCACCATCTGGCAATCCGACAGATGAATCTGGGTTTGGCGGATGCCAGGAGAATTCTACCTGCCCGAATGCATAGTGCCAACTGTAAAATTTGGTGGAGGAGGAATAATGGTCTGGGGCCATATTTCATGGTTCGGGCTAGGCCCCTTAGTTCAAGTGAAGGGATATTTTAACACTAAAGCATACAATGACATTCTAGAAGATTCTGTGCTTACAACTGTGTGGCAACAGTTTAGGGAAGGCCCTTTCCTGTTTCAGCATAACAATGCCCCCCATACAGAAATGGTTTGTCGAGATCGGGTTGGAAGAACTTGACTGGCCTGCACAGAATCCTGACCTCAACCCCATCAAACACCTTTGGGATGAATTGGAACGTGACTGCGAGCCAGGCCTAATCGCCCAACATCAGCGCCCGACCTCACTAATGTTCTTGTGGCTGAATGGAAGCAGGTCCCCGCAGCAATGTTCCAACATCTAGTAGAAAGCCTTCCCAGAAGAGTGGAGGCTGTTATAGCAGCAAATGGGGGACCAACTCACTATTAATACCCATGATTTTGGAATGAGATCTTCGACGAGCAGGTCTCCACATACTTTTGGTCATGTAGTATGAGGGCAGTGCACGGCAGCTCTTTTCAGATGGCATTTTGTCTGTTGAATGGCCTCCTGATATGTGGCAGGTCCATGAAGTCTCTGTCTTTTATTAACTGAATGTTTTTCCTGGTTTTCTCCTGTTGGATATGGAAAGTGTTACATACAAAACACAAGTGTTCAAAAATACTGCATTTTGGAAATACATGACAATGTTTTTGTTACTGTATTGCATTTGTGTGTGTTTATTTATGTATTTTTGAGTAGGTATACATTACTGTAACAATCTTTTACAACCGGCTACAGTGTAACACTGAAAATGCAAAAGGCATAAACCTACTTATGGGATATTCATAGTAGTGTTTTGTGTTGAGCACATCAGTGTGTTGTTGGTTGGTAGACAGATGTATTCATATGATGCGTGTGTGTGTCATTTTGATGCAAAAAAAAAAACATTTTGGAAAGAGAAAACTGTTTTGAATGCAGTGTTTGCTTTTGCTAGAGATTTGTAGAGTTTTTTGTGTTTAGAGTTTTGGGAAAATGAGCCAAAGATTCAGCAAACGTGTGTAAACAATTGTGGAAAACTGTAAACCACCATATAATGGTATTGTGGCAGCCATAATGTATTTGGAGTCAAATGTGGGCGGGGCCACCTTATGTAATTGCAAGAGGCTAAACATATAAAATCCACAGAGGAACCTTTTACTGAAAAGAAATGACAGTTTTCACTGTTTCAGCCCACTTGTTTCCCTCAAAAAACGTGTAACTGTGTGTATTTTTGTCATACAGGACCATGCAGCACTGAATGAGAGCAAGTTGTCTATTAATCAGCTACCAAAAAGTAAAGCTTACGTTCATAAATATTCATAGTTTATATTTCCACCTATTGTATCTCTGTGTTTACAGGTCTATATTTCCAAGATGCATTAAGATATCCTAATGCTGTTTATTTGTGTATGTAGTGCAGACAACTGACTACTTGTATTCCACATTAGCAATATCAGAGCTTGCAATATTGGATTACATGAGCTTATGTTCCCCCCAACCAGGCATTCACTTTTTGAGTTTAGAGCGTGTGTCACAATATCTATCAATTTAACCACGTTTTCGGGTAAAACATTTTTTTCACAACCATCCATTTCATAAATGGGAGACATTACAGATGTAAAAAAAAAACATGGTTGTTCATCTCAAAAACTAAAGCCCCTTTTGAGGATTGTCCACAAGCCTATAAGTGACGGTTCTTGGAGAGCTGCCCATCAGGACAGTTTAGGTGCTGGGGTGTAGGGGGAGGCAGGGGTAGGGGGGTACTATGGTAGAGAGAGGCAGTGTGAGTGACCAGCATGATAAACAGGAGTGGGTTATGAAAAACTTTATGTATTTGGTTCCTGGTCTTCCTACAGAATCAGGTAATTGCCAAAACGTTCAAGTGACTGTGAAAGAGGCAAGCTATTGGAGAAGTGACGTCACAAATATTTTGAGGGTTTAATAATAAGTTACGATACTTCTCTTCTTGGCCCTTCATCATATACAGCGGAACTGAATGATCTAATCCTCCTGACTCTTGCATTTAGGTGTTCTTTGAGCTCTAGTACTTTCTCAGTGGTCAGCTGTTTTGAGAGTAGTCTGATTTTCAGATCAATAGTGAGATTTTTCCCTTCAAGCTTCAAAGCCGAGAGTGGGTGGGGGTAGAGCTGGGCTTAATGAGACCACAGGGCTCTTTAGAAGCTGCTGTGTGTCCCCTAAAGCCAGCTCAAACTAGCTGGAACACACTAGGGGTGTGTTCCAAAATGCATACTTGTGTTCTATCTAGACTAAAGCGTTTAGCGAGTCCGGAAGTAAACTGTAATTTTTCAAGGGCGATTCCAAACATAAGAACGTGAAAAGGCAAGTACTAAGTGTGATGGAATTGGAGACAAGTGGGCGTGGAGTTGCTGTGTGGGAGTACAAGAACACACACATACATGTAATAGTGCCAGACATGCACACAAACATATACAGTTGGCATTGCTGTTATGATTTTAGTTGTCCTTGATATCCTTTGTTTTAAATGTATTATTATTTTTTTTTAAATGGCATTGTTGTTTTGCTGTTTTCTTCTGTCTTTTCCTTTTTTCTCAGTAGTTCGTTCTCTTGGTTGTTGGTGCATTGGGGGGTTCTTGGGGGTGGGGAATGGAATTCATTGTATTTTTTATTTTTCTTCTGGGGGGGGGGGGTCTCGAATGGTTGAGGGACAGCTATTGTGAACTGAGGGGGGATCTTGGAGGGTTCGGGTTCACGTTTTTTGGCCTGGTGGTAGATCTGTCAACGTGCCCTTGAGCAGGGCACTGACCCAGGATGCTTCTGTGTCGCTCTGAATGGGAATATGTTGGATGACTGGTATGATGTAGTTGTTGAGCGGCTTCACTGCAAGTATATTGTATGTTTCGGATATTCAATTAAAAAATATATATTGTAGCGACCCGCACAGACAGCTGTGTGTTATGTGTTAGGCTAGTAGGTGGTTGTGTTGTACTTACCAGTACCCAGTGTTCGCGGGGTCCGACATGCCAATCAACCTGCTATCTGCCAATCACGGGAATGCCTGGAATGTTCTGATGCCGGGCATCCTGGCGGTTGGCGGAGTGGCGTGGAGGGGGGTTGGGCAGGGGGATGGAGCATTGGAAGTTAAGACCAGGTTTAGCCTTTGTTCTCTCTCTTATGTCTGGCCTTCACAAGAGAAGGTCACGGTTGGCTTGTGGTTATCTGTCATTTATTTGGCGTGGGCTACGGCCAAACAGTAGCCTGTGTAAAGTTGGGTTAATAAACCGTCAATTCGTAAACTCAATCCTCTGTCTGGACAATTGCTCCTTTATGATCTAGTCAGGTCATTACAATATATATATAAAAAAAAAAAAAGTGTGATGGAAATGTTATACATGTGCTTTTCTTATAACTAATTTTTGTGTTCTATTCATGTGCTGCTCTAATAACCAATTTCTGTGTTCATGCAAGTGACTGACTGTAAGAATCCTCACTATCAGTAGCTGCATTTTGGCAGTACACCCAGACCTTTTTTTGAGAACGAAAGATATCTCAGTTTCAAGGTCTCAGCTTAGAGAGAAGAAGCCTCGTGAGGTATTGGTCTGTCACATGTTATGAACCAGTATTGGTCAGTCACATGAATGAAACAAAACGGTAATGATTAATGAATTATGCTAAATCATGCAAATATAACTGTGTATAGCCGTATATAAGACAACTGCTGGGACCGCCCAATGAGAACTCCTGATTGACATGTGTACTATGGTGCATTGAGTTGGTTGCAACATCACCAGTGCGCTGACAATAAACGATGATTGATTTAAGATTGACTTCGAGTGTCCCAGTTTAAGAATTTCCACAACATATGTATACTGGAAGTTCTATTAGCACACATGGGAGCATACTTTTTCGTTCCCTTCGCCAGGGAAGCTATCCCATAAAACCTTGCGACACAGCGAAATTTATAAGAAAATCTTGCCACTTGGGAGAAAATGTAAGGAATAAATAACTTTGTTAAATGTAAGTATTACATTTATTTACCAATCAATTTAATTTTTAATTTTTATTTCATATGAATTTTGAATTCAAATGTTAAGTCACCGCTGTTTATCAGCCCGCTAGCCAAGCTAAGTTAGTTCGTAGGAAGCGATGGCTAGCTAGCAGGAGATCTCGTCCTGGTTATTAGCTAAACAAACTAATTATACAATCATCAGTGTCAATTCTGAAGACCCGGACATTTTTTATTATTATCCTGAATTCGTGAACTTGCTAGCCAGCTAATTAAACATGTAGAAAATAGTGTTTTTGTTTTCAGGGACAGATGACAAATGATGCGTTCAATTCACTCCATGGCAGGACAAAATATTTGTGCCCGACTGGTTTGGATGCAAGACATTTTAACAACATTTGATTAAAAACGTAGGAAATATAGCTAGCTGTGTTCTGTTCAATCTAGGCTTGCTAGCCAGCCAAGTTATTTGTGCATTCATACATGATCAGTCAATACATGCATGCAGTCTGTTCACCTGACGTTAGCTAACTTTCTTGTTACTTTCCCCATTGCAAATAAAGAAAATGTTTTAAATAATGAAATGATAAAGTGAAAGTAAATCAGTGACAACTTGATCAAGCCTATGAATATGTAAAACTGTTTACAAAATCATTGTACATTGATAAGGTTGTTGTGGTTCTCAGCAACTGGAACCAGCACTGAAATTTGAGCAGCAAGGTTAATTTCTCCTCCCTTGGCATAATGTTTCTGCTCTGTTCTCCTCAGGTTTAAGCACAGCCCACCCCATCAGCCAGACAGATGTAAAGAACTTGCAAACCTCTTTCCCGAACTTGAAACATCACTATGTTAAAAGTAGATCCACACGTTATTCTCTATCATGCAGAATTGTCAGCTCATTGTAACATGAAGCTCATTCTAAAATACAGACGAGTGATTTCTGTCCCAGGGTACTGCACCGTGTGCGCATTTTTATTCCTGCCCAGCAAACACCATGTTCAATTATTCATTGTCTACAATTTAGACCACAGTAAGTTGAATGGGGTGTTAGTGAAAGGCTAGAACAAAAACCTGTAAACTCCTGTCCTGTGTATAAAAAACCTGTGGCTTTTATGACAAAATGTGCCCTCATGTACTGAACAAGCTTTTGAATGTTGATCTCCTTGATGTGCCTCACTTGGGGATGTTAAAAGGTTTATTCTATTCTACTGAGCCATTTACTTTATGTTCGTATTATCTTTGACTATTTATTGTTGTTTTATAGTTGAGAAGGAACCTGCAAGTAAGCATTTCATTGGACCATGTGTATCCTGTACATATGACTAATAAAACTTGAAATTTGACTTCTTTTGTACAACGGACTGTGTTGTAAGATTTCATACACAGATACAGGAAATCCAATTAAAGGGTCCAAATTGTTTTTAAATGACAAGTGTTGATGTCTCCCCACGGTTCTGGTTTTGAGGCTTAGGCATCTGGGGACTGCATTTCATTTGTCCAATCCCCTGCAAGGAGTGAAAAGCATTAATAATATTTCAATGGTGTATTCATTTAATTTCATATATATTCCTGTTTGATATGCATGCATAATAGGAAATTGGACATGTTCTCCTTTAAAAAAAAACAACAACCTTTATTTAACCAGGTAAGCTAGTTGAGAACAAGTTCTCATTTGCAACTGCGACCTGGCCAAGATAAAGCAAAGCAGTGTGACACAGACAACAACACAGAGTTACACATGGAGTAAACAATAAACAAGCCAATAACACAGTAGAAAAAATTAAGTCTATATACAGTGTGTGCAAAAGGCATGAGGCGGTAGGCAATAAATAGGCCATAGGAGCGAATAATTACAATTTAGCAGTTTAACACTGGAGTGATAAAAGAGCATATGATGATGTGCAAGTAGAGATACTGGTGTGCAAAAGAGCAGAAAAGTAAATAAAATAAAAACAGTATGGGGATGAGGTAGGTAGATTCAGTGGGCAATTTACAGATGGACTATGTACAGCTGCAGCGATCGGTTAGCTGCTCAGATAGCTGATGTTTAAAGTTGGTTGGAGAAATAAAAGTCTCCAACTTCAGCGATGTTTGCAATTCGTTCCAGTCACTGGCAGCAGAGAACTGGAAGGAAAGGCGGCCAAATGAGGTGTTGGCTTTGGGGATGATCAGTGAGATGTACCTGCTGGAACGTGTGCTACGGGTGGGTGTTGTTATCGTGACCAGTGAACTGAGATAAGGCGGAACTTTACCTTTGCATAGACTTATAGATAACCTGGAGCCAGTGGGTTTGGCGATGAATATGTAGCGAGGGCCAGCCGACTAGAGCATACAGGTCGCAGTGGTGGGTGGTATAAGGTGATTTGGTAACAAAACGGACGGCACTGTGATAGACTGCATCCAGTTTGCTGAGTAGAGTATTGGAAGCTATTTTGTAGATGACATCGCCGAAGTCGAGAATCGGTAGGATAGTCAATTTTACTAGGGTAAGTTTGGCGGCGTGAGTGAAGGAGGCTTTGTTGCGAAATAGAAAGCCGATTCTTGATTTGATTTTGGATTGGAGATGTTTAATAATGAGTCTGGAAGGACAGTTTACAGTCTAACCAGACACCTAGGTATTTATAGTTGTCCACATATTCTAGGTCGGAACCGTCCAGGGTGGTGATGCTAGTCGGGCGGGCGGGTGCGGGCAGCGAACGGTTGAAAAGCATGCATTTGGTTCTACTAGCGTTTAAGAGCAGTTAGAGGCCACGGAAGGAGTGTTGTATGTCATTGAAGCTCGTTTGGAGGTTAGTTAGCACAGTGTCCAAGGAAGGGCCAGAAGTATACAGAATGGTGTCGTCTGCGTAGAGGTGGATCAGGGAATCGCCCGCAGCAAGAGCGACATCATTGATATATACAGAGAAAAGAGTCGGCCCGAGAATTTAACACTGTGGTACCCCCATAGAGACTGCCAGAGGTCCGGACAACATGCTTTCCGATTTGACACACTGAACTCTGTCTGAAAAGTAGTTGGTGAACCAGGCGAGGCAGTCATTAGAAAAACCAAGGCTATTGAGTCTGCCGATAAGAATATGGTGATTACAGAGTCGAAAGCCTTGGCCAGGTCGATGAAGACGCTGCACAGTACTGTCTTTTATCGATGGCGGTTATGATATCGTTTAGTACCTTGAGCGTGGCTGAGGTGCACCCGTGACCGGCTCGGAAACCGGATTGCACAGCGGAGAAGGTACAGTGGGATTCGAAATGGTCAGTGATCTGTTTATTAACTAGGCTTTCGAAGACTTTAGATAGGCAGGGCAGGATGGTAATAGGTCTGTAACAGTTTGGGTCTAGGGTGTCACCCCCTTTGAAGAGGGGGATGACCGCGTCAGCTTTCCAATCTTTAGGGATCTCGGACGATACGAAAGAGAGGTTGAACAGGCTGGTAATAGGGGTTGCAACAATGGCGGCGGATAGTTTTAGAAAGAGAGGGTCCAGATTGTCTAGCCCAGCTGATTTGTACGGGTCCAGGTTTTGCAGCTCTTTCAGAACATCTGCCATCTGGATTTGGGTGAAGGAGAAGCTGGGGAGGCTTGGGCGAGTAGCTGCAGGTGGGGGGGGGGCGGAGCTGTTGGCCGGGGTTGGAGTAGCCAGGAGGAAGGCATGGCCAGCCGTTGAGAAATGCTTGAAAAAGCTAGCCTTTGCTTTCCTGACTGACTGCGTGTATTGGTTCCTGACTTCCCTGAACAGTTGCATATCGCAGGAACTATTCGATGCTATTGCAGTCCGCCACAGGATGTTTTTGTGCTGGTCAAGGGCAGTCAGGTCTGGAGTGAACCAAGATATAGATCTGTTCTTAGTTCTGCATTTTTTGAACGAGGCATGCTTATCTAAGATGGTGAGGAAATTACTTTAAGAATGACCAGGTATCCTCGACTGACGGGATGAGGTCAATATCCTTCCAGGATACCCGGGTCAGGTTGATTAGAAAGGCCTGCTCGCAGAAGTGTTTTAGGGAGCATTTGACAGTGATGAGGGGTGGTCGTTTGCCCACGGACCCATAGCGGATACAGGCAATGAGGCAGTGATCGCTGAGATCCTGATTGAAAACAGCGGAGGTGTATTTGGAGGGCAAGTTGGTCAGGATAATGTCTATGAGGGTGCCCATGTTTATGGATTTAGGGTTGTACCTGGTGGGTTCCTTGATGATTTGTGTGAGATTAAGGGCATCTAGTTTAGATTGTATGACTGCCGGGGTGTTAAGCATATCCCAGTTTAGGTCACCTAACAGAACAAACTCTGAGGCTAGATGGGGGGCGATCAATTCACAAATGATGTCCAGGGCACAGCTGGGAGCGGAGGGGGGTCGATAGCAGGCGGCAACAGTGAGAGACTTATTTCTGGAGAGATTCATTTCTAAGATTAGAAGTTCGAACTGTTTGGGTATAGACCTGGAAAGTATGACAGAACTTTGCAGGCTATCTCTGCAGTAGATTGCAACTCCTCCCCCTTTGGCAGTTCTATCTTGACGGAAAATGTTGTAGTTGGGTATGGAAATCTCTGAATTTTTGGTGGCCTTCCTGAGCCAGTATTCACACACGGCAAGGACATCAGGGTTGGCGGAGTCTGCTAAAGCAGTGAGTAAAACAAACTTAGGGAGGAGGCTTCTGATGTTGACATGCATGAAACCAAGGCTTTTTCGATCACAGAAGTCAACAAATGAGGGTGCCTGGGGACACGCAGGGCCTGGGTTTACCTCCACATCACCCGAGGAACAGAGGAGGAGTAGGATGAGGGTACGGCTAAAGGCTATCAAAACTGGTCGCCTAGAGCGTTGGGGACAAAGAATAAAAGGAGCAGATTTCTGGGCGTGGTAGAATAGATTCAGGGCATAATGTGCAGACGGGTATGGTGTGGTGCGGGTACAGCGGAGATAAGCCCAGGCACTGAGTGATGATAAGAGAGGTTGTATCTCTGGACATGCTGGTTATAATGGGTGAGGTCACCGCATGTGTGGGAGGTGGAACAAAGGAGGTATCAGAGGTATGATGAGTGGAACTAGGGGCTCCATTGTAAACTAAAACAATGATAACTAACCTAAACAACAATATACAAGGCATATTGTCATTTGAGAGAGACATACAGCGAGGCATAAAGTAATCACAGGTGTTGATTGGGAGAGCTAGCTGGACAACAATGGGTGAGACAACAGCTGATCAGCTAAAACAACAACAACAGGTAAAATGGCGATGACTGGGCAGAGAGGGTCAGTTAACTACACACAGAGCCTGAGTTCGCGGCTGGGGCCGACAGATAAACAAAAAATAAACAGAATGGAGTACCGTGATTAATGGACAGTCCAGCAGGCATCAGCTATGTAGCCAAGTGATCATAGGGTCCAGAGGGCAGCAATAGATGGAACAGGGAATCCGCGTAGTATGCCAGTGTTTGTTTTGTATTCAATGCATTTAGGTTACATTAGGATGAAGTATTCTAGGCTTTCTAATCTAGTAATGCATCATATCACCTATCAATTAGTTATCTATGCATAAGGTGAATATAAAATCTATCTTTAACATCAGTGTCATTTGATAATATGCATGGGTGTAATAGCATGGGTGTTATTTATCACAATGCAAGCTTGCTCATTGAAATAAAACACCAGCAGTCCTAATGCAATGCAATATTAGCTTCACAGTGAAACACCACTATTCTGGCTATTTGTCGTTCTTAAACTCAAAAATGGTTGTTTAGCTTACCTGTTATACGTCCACAACTGTCACACCCTGATCTGTTTCACCTGTCCATATGTAATTGCCTCCACCACCTCCAGGTGTCGCTTATTTCCCCTTGGTGTATTTATCCCTGTCTCTCTGTGCCAGTTTGTCTTGTACTTTCAAGTCAACCAGTGCGGTTTTTCCCATGTTCCTGCTTTTCTATTCCTCCCGGTTTTGACCTTTGCCTGTTTTCTGGACTCCATTCCCACCTGCCTGACCATTCTGCCTGCCATTCTGTACCTCTGGGACTCTGAACTGGTTTTGACCTTTTGCCTGTCCACGACCATTCTCTTGCCTTCCCCTTTTGGATTGTTAATAAACATCTTGGACTCTAACCATCTGCCTCCTGTGTCTGCATCTGGGTCTCGCCTTATGCCCTTATACACCGATGCGGATTTTAAGCGCTCTGCATCCTCCCATACCAGGGCATATAACCAGAGGTTTTGCCAACCCGCAACTAAGGGAGCCAAAAATGAATTATTTAAGCTATATAATTTCAAGGCTCTAGCCTACAAAGAAATACATTGTGAAGCATTTGCGTGTGCGACACAATAGGCTGGTAGGGACATAATGCGTTCAGCATTTAAACATTTTGTTGTATTAAATCAGTCTATATATTGTGCATACAGGCTGTGACTTAGAATGAAATACAAAATGACTTGTTGTCTTTGAATTCATCTTTATAAACACGTTTGGCCAGTCTGTGGCTTCAGGCTCATGCGATAGTGCCTGGAGACGGTGTTTAATTTGTAAATCGGGGGGTCCTGGAAAACATGGTAAGTGGGGGGGGGGGGGGGGGTTTCTCAGGGTGGCTCTGAGGAACCGAAACACATTGAGAAAAAAAGTGTCAAACCCAACTTAGCAGCGCAGCAGACCGCATAAACAGCCAAGTAGCCTACTCTCTATGGTGAAATGGACAGCCCTCTCCAAGGTGCTGATTAATTCAAAGCATTTTAGATGTCACTGTAGTATGCCCACACACTTGAGTATAGCTGCGTGCTTACACAAGTCAGATTTATTATAGACTAATTTTCTAGACATCAATGTCCAGCAGATTTTGTAGATGTCACTGCAGAACACTGGCCATATGCATATGCACACATACTCAGCTGTTGGCTTTACAGGACCTGAATTTCATATCATTTTCAAGACAATGTAGCAGTAGAACAAATATCGGAATATAACTTCAAATAACATTGGTTAATGTAGGCTAAAGCAGAACACACATGAGAATATATAGGCCTCCTGCCTATGTGACGATATGATGCACATATTCAGATTAACTTCACAGTAAAGAACAAGTTTGTAAAGAAAAAAAATAATACATTTGTTTTCAAAACCTCCCACAACGACTCCACTCATGTCAAGTCCATTTAACTCCTGGCAGTCAATTTCTTGCTTAAAGCCATGAGCGGGCCTGTGACGTTTAGCCTCCTAAGACTGTTCAGAAGACTCTGGCTGTACAGTATTTTTTATTTTGAGTGTTAACTATAACCTGGGTGTCCACTTTAGCCTTGTCTACAAGGCTTGCTGCCACCAAATGCGCCTTGGTTCAGGCATGTTCAAAAACAATTTTTTTGAGAGCTTTGTTTATTTTTACGTCAGAGGATATTACTGTACATTCCACCCACTCTTTTTCTAGTTTAATCCCTCCAGTCGTTTCTAGGCCCAAGCTCCCTACCTTCTTGCATGTTGTACAGCCCAGCTTTGAATTCTGTATGAGGGGCAAACTTCAAATTGCACCTTCTCCGAGCACTTCATCGGTGTATGATACACTGTCCCCCCCAGCTCTCTGTCTCCTTCTCCCGCTGAGTCTGACTCGCTAGTAGGCCTACTAGCTAGTGGAGGTGCCAGTGGTGATGCTGAACTGGCAGGATTACATCGCCATCAGGAAAAGTTTGCCCCTCTTTCCTCTCCTCCGGCACTGACAGTTATCTGGTTCGTTCTGGGTTCGATTCACCATCTTTCTCTGTATTTTTGGACTTGAAAAATGTCAAACTCGATTGCCTTTTCTTATCCATTTTTTATTTGGCTTTCCCACGTTTCATATTCAGTAGGGAGACGACTAGCTTTAGGCTACGTGACGTGATTATGTAGGGTCCTCTTCAATAGCTGAGCACCACTACCAAGATCCTGCTCCGGCTCAAATTAAGCACTGCCTGGAGAGCTGGCCAGCAGCAGAGAATATCCTCTCCACACGTGCAGATCCACTGGGGATGCTAAACACCCTTTCTGTTTAAAAAATAGTTTTTAGTAGGCCTAAAGGTTTAGGCAAAATAACCCAATCAAAACAAATGTCCTTGAACGGGGGAATATGCCAGGCCTATTGGGCCAAAATCAATTATGGCCCATTGTGTAGATAATAGAACGAAAATGAATGTTTAAGAGATCTGATTTGTCTGACTAAATGTCTTGGTGCTGATGAGCCATACCATACCTTGCCTAGGTAATACCTTGCCATACCATACCTTAAAAGGATATGTGAATCTCAATGTGACTTCCCTGGTTAAAATTATAAAAACATAGATTTGCACTATACAGGCTCCAGTAGTTCCTTACAGAACTATGCAGACCTAACCTGCAGACAGAGTGCCATGGAAACAGCAGGATTGGAAAATGAAGAGCTACCATTATGTTGAATTTCCTCAATGTGTACCACCCATCATCATCCATCCCAACTACTGTGTACCCAACTGCTCTGCTTTGCGCGTGTAGGCACTTAGATCAGCTCCACTTGTAGCTGGAAAGTGCTTCATTACCAACATGTCAGCAGAGAGAGTGTGGATGTAGTGATAACAAGCTTGAAGCTAATTTTATAATGTGTGTGTAGGGCTATTATATGTCGTACTATTCTGTGGCACTCTTAAATCTTTATAAGGTATTGAAAGCTATTATGGTCTTATGTTGCCTGTGAGTATTAAAACGTTCCCCAGAAATAATGTTATTCATGAGCAAACATTTCAGTGAATTGCACATATCGGGTCCATACCTGTGAATATTTCAAAAAGTTTAAAATGCAAATCAGACAAAATGTAATTGCATGTGATAAAACGTTTGCTGTTCCCATTACATAACCTGCCACATTTAGCCCTATGCTAACCTGACCAGGTGTCAGTGATTATGTCCACTAACAAATTCTGCATCCGCCAATTACAAATGTTGACGTAGTGGGCGTCATCAAACACTTTTCCATGAGAGCGTCCTTAACAGTAGTCAAACTGCACCATCTGCTAATCAACACTGCAGCTCAGTGTTGCGAGCCTGGTTCCTGGTAATATTTGCAGGTGCGGCAAATTCAAATCCCAGGTGAAATATATTTTTTTCCTTTGAAATGTAGAATTACATTTTAGTGTGTTGCGAAGGGAAATGCAACCAACACATTGAAAATGAAGATTAAGAATAGCCTACATTTAATGAGAAGCTGCATATTTCTTCAGCCTTGTCGACAATTAAGCCCACTGCTAATAATTACGTTTACATACACTGAGTGTACAAAACATTAAGAACACCTGTTCTTTCAATGACAGACTGGCCAGGTGAATCGAGGTGAAATCTTTTATCCCTTATTGATGTCACTTGTTAAACCCACTTCAATCAGTGTAGATGAAGGGGAGAAGCCAGGTTAAATATGGATTTTTAAGCCTTGAGACAATCGAATCATCAATTGTGTGTGTGTGCCATTCAGAGGGTGAATGGGCAATTTTTTTTTTTTTATGTGTGAAATGGATAGCTTAACGTTAGTAGCTAATAGCTTAGTTAAGGATGCATCATGCAATATTGGCATACACAAATTGTGACAGACCAATTTACCAAAGTAAATCTTGAATTTGGAGGTTTAAAAATATCCCTCTGGCGGCCAAGTTGACCAAAAGAAAAAGCCATTGGTTGGTGGATATGAAGTTTAAAATCTTTGATAGGCTGATGCGGAATTTGTTACAGGAAATAATCACCAGCCAGCTGGTCAGGTTAGCATTGTGATATATGCCAGGTTATCTTATGGGAACAGCTATACCGTGCATTTGGAAAGTATTCAGACCCCTTGACTTTTCAACATTGTGTTATGTTACAGCTTAATTCTAAAATTGATTCAATTGTACACACAATACCCCATAATGACAAAGCAAAAACTGTATTTTAGACATTTTTGGAAAAAAATGGAAATATCACATTTACATAAGTATTCAGACACTTTTCTCAGTACTTTGTTGAAGCACCTTTGGCACCGATTACAGCCTCGAGTCTTCTTGGGTATGACGCTACAAACTTGGAAAACCTGTATTTGGGGAGTTTCTCCCATTCTTCTCTGCAGATCCTCTCAAGCTCTGTCAGGTTGGATGGGGAGCGTCGCTGCACAGCTATATTCAGGTCTCACCAGAAATGTTCGATCGGGTTCGAGCTCTGGCTGGGCCTCTCGACATTGAGTGGCCCACTATTGGCCTATTTATTGCCTTACCTCCTTACTTCATTTGCACACACTGTATACAGATTTTTCTATTGTGTTCTTGACTGTACGTTTGTTTATCCCATGTGTAACTCTGTTGTTTTTCTCGCACTGCTTTGCTTTATCTTGGCCAGGTCGCAGTTGTAAATGAGAACTTGTTCTCAACTGGCATACCTGGTTAAATAAAGGTGAACATTTCTTTTTTTGAGACTTGTCCCGAAGCCACTCCTACATTGTCTTGGCTGTGTGTTTAGGATTGTTGTCCTGATGGAAGCTGAACCTTCACCCTAGTCTGAGGTCCTGAGCGCTCTGGAGCAGGTTTTCATCAAGTATCTCTATGTACTTTGCTCTGTTCATCTTTCTCTCGATCCTGACAAGTCTCACAGTCCCAGCCACTGAAAAAGATCCCCATAGCATGATGCTGCCACCACCATGCTTCACCGTAGGGATGGTGCCAGGTTTCCTCCAGACGTGACGCTTGGCATTCAGGCCAAAGAGTTCAATCTTGGTTTCATCAGACCAGAGAATTTTGTTTCTCATGGTCTGAACGTCTTTTAGTCTTTTAACTCCAAGTGGGCTGTCATGTGCCTTTTACTGAGGAGTACCTTCCGTGTGGCCACTCTACCATAAAGGCCTGATTGGTGGAGTGCTGCAGAGATGGTTGTCCTTTTGGATGGTTCTCCCATCTCCACAGAGGAACTCTGGAGCTCTGTCAGAGTGACCATCTGGTTCTTGGTCACCTCCCTGACCAAGGCCCTTCTCCCCGATTGCTCAGTTTGGCCGGGCGGCCAGCTCTAAGAAGAGTCTTGGTGGTTCCAAACTTCTTCCATTTAAGAATGATGGAGGCCACTGTGTTCTTGGGGACCTTCAATGCTGCAGAAATGTTTTGGTATCATTGCTCAGATCTGTGCCTCGAAACAATCCTGTCTCGGCGCTCTACGGACAATAACCTCTACGGACAATTCCATGCACTGTCAATTGTGGTACCTTATATAGACAGGTGTGTGCCTTTCCAAATCATGTCCAATCAATTGAATTTACCACAGGTGGACTCCAATCAAGTTGTAGAAACAGCTCAAGGTTGATCAATGGAAACAGGATGCACCTGAGCTCAATTTTGAGTCTCATCGCAAAGGATCTGAATATGTATGTAAATAAGGTATTTATGTTTTTTATTTTCCATAAATTTGCAAAGATTTCAAAAATCCTGTTTTTGCTTTGCCATTATGGTGTGTTATGTGTAGATTGAAGAGAAAAAAAGGCTGTAATGTAACAAAATGTGAAAAAAGTCAAAAGATACTGCAGCTATCTGTTTAGTGATGTTCTGTAAAATGGATTCCTAAGCCACATACTTTTTGGCAGAGCATTTAAATAACCCATTAACATTCCTAAGTGTGTATTTTCACCATGCATAACTCACACACGCACACATACACACCACTCAATTGTGTGTATTATTTCTCTCTTAGAAATACACATGCATGCACACAGGCCTGCAAATATCCGAGAGAGAAAGAGAGACATGAAAATCCTATTCCATTTGTAGTATTGGCCAGCTGAAATAGGTTGGCGGTACTGGCCCTTTCCCACAAAGGGAAGCCAAGCAGAGTGGAGGAGTAACTTATGTTCTCATTGTCTTTCTGACAGATCCCACTACAAAGCCTGGGCCTGTTGGGTGGGATGGGAATCAAAGCCAGTGGCTGAGCCATGGGATCCGGGGGTACTGTAGCCTATCCTCTGCTCTGACCACTTTGGCTGAGACACCAAGTCAGGAAGAGGGGAGCTGTAGGATAGTAGGGTAAAGTGTCACCTGGGCCACCGTTTGATATACAGTATCAGGGAGGGCAGTCAAAATGAAAAACCTTCTTGTGCTTTTGTGTTACTAGCTCGCTTTTGTCAGCTCCAGTGCAGTCAACCATGTTTCTATTAGCTTTTTCATAGAACAATGGCCTTTTGAATTTCTTGGAATCACAGTTATTATGTAAAACTATTACCATGTGTAAATCGTACAGTCTCATGAATAAGTAAAGAATGGTAATGTTCAACGTGAAATTAGACTGGGAAAGCTACACATTCTTAACAGACCAACTGCATGTTTCAGGGAAGCCATACATTTATGTATCTATATGTATGACGAGTGTATGTACTGTACAGCTTCAATCACAGAATAATATCCTGTAGTGAGTGATGGAGACAGCTGTGTTGTTCACACTGCTGTAGCTGGATACAGTGTTAAAGAATGTGCTGCCAGATCAGTGCTCTTTTCACCTTGGATTAGAGTTTACCTAGTCTAGTTGGCTCTGTGGGCATTGTCACAGAGAATATCTACCAGTTTGAGTTTATTGACCCTTAACTAAATTTGGGTGATGACTTTGTGTCGTGGCAGTGGGGGATTGATCAATTGGGAAGTCCACTGCAGGTCTCCTGTGTACTGTATGTCACAGCCGGTTATAAGATGAGGAATATTAGCATAAGAACTGTTAATGTGTCTGGTTCTAATCTGAATCCTGTGCCCATGTCTCATGTTAGATATCCTCAGAGGGCTGCATTAAGAGTCCAAGGAGGACACATAGACTGTGTCCTAAATGGCACCCTATTCCTTATATAGTGCCCTACTTTTGACTAGGGCCAATAGGGAATAGCAACCATACTCCCCAGGTTACATCATCTTATGTGAGGGTTTTAACGCTTTCAAGTGAAGCTTATTTTCAGTTTGGGAAGAAGTTATAAATGTAGAGAGAGAATAGGGTACCTTTTGTTAGGGTTTTAAATGTGGAGGACTGTTGTGGACTGTTGTGGAATTTTGGCCAGAGATAACGTTTTTGAGCTCATCTCTCCTCCACTGAGAAATAGTCTACCAGACCCTTCCTGCTCATATGGGAACAGTCAGTGGCAAACAAATCCCTGTTATCTTTGTGCTACAAGGTAAGAGTGTCAGTTCTACATCACCTTTCTAGTTTTTCTTACAGTACGACACCTCTCAAAATACTGTCATAACTCATACTTTTGCTGTCTGTTTCGAAGTTTAAACCAAATGAAGTATCCTGTTTTTAGAGAATTTCTGGCTTTCGCCTTTTAGTCTGAAAAGTAGCACAGCTGCTTGAAGAAAAGAAAGCATCATTTTTTTTACAAACTGGATTCATCACCATGTTTCTCTAGCTGAGACTCTAGTCTATTGACGTTAACATCTGATAAAGTGTTCTGACTGAAGCTACGTCTGTTTTTCTTTCCTGAGCGCCTCCCGACCATGCGACAGGTTCTGCATACGGCTTCTAATTCGATGGTGTTCTATTTTTAAACAGCCGAAAGCCTCAGGTAAGTTTAATTCCTGTATGTGATGGAGTGGTTCTAGCCAGCCAGCCAGCCAGCTCCTATCAAATAAATAAATAATGCTGGTTGCCTAGGAAACCAATCCACCATTAAGTTCTACATCACACTCCACTGCAAAGATTTTTTATAGTGTGGTTGAAAATGGATTTTCATATTTTTTTTATTTTTCCTTGTTTTTTGGATTGTGTAAATTGTTCAATCTAGCCCTATAGCTTTGTAATGGATCTCCACTAGCAGTTAATGGGATTAGGATAGATCTCTGTTCTCGGAACTCTGTTCCCGCATTATAAACTGGCAGTGTGGATAAGTGATTTTTTTGTCGACATTTAGAAAGTTTGCAGATATACAAAACCTTGCAGAAAGCATATCCAACTGACAATCTCTTAGATTTTTTTTTTTTTTTAACTATTGGAACCAAGACTGAAAGGTGGAGCATGTCTAACAAAATTATAATGTATGCTTAATCCAGCATATGCTAATATAGAGAATGTATTATAAAACAGACAAAATTCATAAATTCCACAGCACATTGACAGAGTAATGTCTGAAGTGTAAAACTAATAATGACTCAATAATCCATGCTTTCTGGGAATGCTACAGTTGACGTCGGAAGTTTACATACACTTAAATTGGAGTCATTAAAACTCATTTTTCAACCACTCCACAAATTTCTTGTTAACTTCTTATGGCTGCAATCCTGCTACCGGGATCGATATGACAACAGCCAGTGATAGTGCAGGGCGCCAAATTCAAACAACAGAAATCTCATAATTAAAATTCCTCAGACATTCATGTGTCTTATATCATTTTAAAGCTAATCTTGTTGTTAATCCCACCAAAGTGTCCGATTTCAAATATGCTTTTCAGCGAAAGCACTACAAACGATTATGTTAGGTCACCACAAAACCACAATAAGCACAGCCATTTTTCCAGCGAAAGATAGCTTTCACAAAAACCAGAAATAGAGATAAAATTAAAAATATAAATATATAAATAAATATAATATAAAAAATCTGAGTTTACATTGGCGCGTTAGATTCACTAAATTCAAAAACATCAAGTGATTTTGCATAGCCACATCGTTTCAACAGAAATACTCATCATAAATGTAGATGATAATACAAGTTATACACATGGAATTATAGATATACCTCTCCTTAATGCAACCGCTGTGTAGGATTTCAAAAAAACTTTACGGAAAAATAAACCATGCAATAATCTGAGACGGAGCTCAGAACAATAGCCAAATTAGCCGCCATGTTGGACTCAACAGAAACCAGAAAATACATGATAAATATTTCCTTACCTTTGATGAACTTCATCAGAATGCAGTCCTAGGAGTCCCAGGTCCACAATAAATGCTTGATTTGTTCGATAATGTCCGTTATTTATGTCCAATTAGCTACTTTCGAATTGTTTACCAAACGCCCTAACCAAAATCTCAAAGCGCGCCCACTATAACGTGACGAAATGTCCAAAAGTTCCGTTACAGTCAGTAGAAACATGTCAAACGATGTACTGAATCAATCTTTAGAATGTTGTTAACATACATCTTGAATAACGTTCCAACCGGAGAATTTCATCGACTTCAATTGACCGATGGAACGGAGCTCACTCTCACGTGAACGCGCCAGTTCAATGCGTGGGCACCTCATGGAAGTGATTACTCATTCCTGTCTCCTTCAGCCCCCCTTCACATTAGAGTAATCAGATAAAGTTCTATTGACTGTTGACATCTAGTGGAAGCCGTAGGAAGACCCATCCATATCTCTCTGTATTTTCAATGAGAGTTTGGTTGAAAATCTGGCACCCCCAGAAAATATCCAAACAGGAAGTGGAACTTCTCAGGTTTTTGCCTGCCATATGAGTTCTGTTATACTCACAGACATAATTCAAACAGTTTTAGAAACTTCAGAGTGTTTTCTATCCAATACTAATAATAATATGAATATATTAGCAACTATGACATAGGAGCAGGCCGTTTACTCTGGGCACCTCTGTGCACCTTTCATCCAAGCTACTCAATACTGCCTCTTCAGCCATAAGAAGTTAACAAACTATAGTATTGGCAAGTCGGTTAGGACATCTACTTTGTGCATGACACAAGTCATTTTTCCAACAATTGTTTACAGACAGATTATTTCACTTATAATTCACTGTATCACAATTCCAGTGGGTCAGAAGTTTACATACACTAAGTTGACTGAGCATTTAAACAGCTTGGAAAATTCCAGTTTCCATTTAACTATCTTGTGTCGATGAAAACAACTGGACGTAATGATGACACGCCTACAGTATTGCAAAAACCTATAGTGTCAAATAAAAATGTAGTTGTTGAAGAGTTTCCATTATCCATTTAGGTAAATTGCGCATTAATAAATTGTTGAGAGCCTGTTTGCCCTCCCACCTATCTGTTTCACGTCTCAGGTAGCCCGCGAAAGCCAGCATGGATAGAATGCCATAATTGACTGATATTTGACATATTCTAATAATTCTTATGTGCCAATGTGTCGCCACGGTTGATGTCTTGGTGAAACTTGCACTCCTGTAGAGCTGAAATAATTGGATGGTGAAACTTTCCAGGCAACCAGAAAAGCAATTCAGGTATTCTTGAAAGTCAGGACAATCCTTGTCCTGCAAAGAAACAATTTTTCTAGTTAAAAAAATGCGTTTAGCAAGACATAGGCATTTTGAGTTAATTGTGGAGTGGAGCTTTATATTTAAGCAACGCGGCGACCTCCCCTGCATACCTTCAAAATGATTCAGCAATCATCATTTATTCTAAAAACATTGTTTCCATCATCATTTGTCTCAATAAAGAAAGTTAGACAGAAAAAAAATCCACCCTGTCTAGGATAAAAATGTTGTCTATCTTTAGAAAATACACTTGGATCCTGTTAAGGCCTTGCAGCAACGGAAGCATGGAAGCATTTCTGCTTTCTTTCAGGACAGAGAAGCGATGAAAAAAAAAAACGTAATCAAAAGAAAAAATCTGAAGCTCAGCAAGCGAAAATACTAATTGATAACGTGATTCTTGCAATAACAATGAACACATGCGTCCATGCTGTCTGTTCAGGACACTCATGATCACTTGGCTAAATATGTCACCCTCCCTGAGAAGGAAGAATTATCTATTTGAATTTGTTGAGTCCATAAACACAGTGGTCCAAACAGAAGTAATGAATAACATCCACAATGCCAGTTTTCACACTTTGATGGTAGAGGAAAACACTGACATCACAGTGAAAAGTATAGGGAGCAGAATGTGTTTGCACTGCTCAGTATATCGTGGATGCTGTAACCGAGTTCTACACAGAACACAATCAGGGTCTGCAGAAGATGGCGATCTCACATCTGATGGTGTGTCTGTCATGTCAAGCACAACGGAGTGGCTACAATATTGAAACGCAAATACCCAATCTGACTGATCATCACAGCGTCGCTCATAGGGACTGATGATGCCTGGAAAAAGGCAGACCCAGAAATACATAGCGCTACTGAGGTCAGAGCCGGAAAGCATCAGCAAGCAACACTCAGATTACAAGTTTATTGTAAAAGAAGAAAATGAAAATGGGAGTGTTGAATACATTTTCAGATATGGTAACGATGACACTGAAGTGTAAGGAGTTGGAAGACGTGGCTAAACTTGTTGACATGTGTGGTACTTTCCAAGCGTCAATCGCAGACAATGAACGCAGGTTCAGTCTAATGAACCGGATCAAAACTAAATCGAGGAACTGCCTTCAGGTGAAGCACTTGGATCAGCTCATCAGAATAAAGTCTACCATACAAGAAGAGGGGGGAATAAACCTGGACAGAGTCTACAATCACTGGAAAAGTGGTAAGAACAGAAGACAGAATTTATAAGGTACAAAAGATTAGATTAGATTCAACTTTATTGTCATTGGACAAGTACTGTAATGAGGTCTGTGTGCAGCTTGTGTAGAGGAGTCAGACGCAGGACAGCAGATATGAGTAAATAAACGTAATTTACTCAAAAATAGACAAATACAATACAATAAAGCGAGCCCACATAACAGACCGTATTACATACAAACAAACATGGGGGAACAGAGGGTTAAATAATGAACAAGTAATTGGGGGATTGAAACCAGGTGTGTAAGACAAAGACAAAACAAATGGAAAATGAAAAGTGGATCTGCGATGGCTAGAAGGCCGGTGACGTCGACCGCCGAACGCCGCCCGAACAAGGAGAGGGACTGACTTCGATGGAAGTCGTGACAAGTACAAGTACAGTACAACGAAATGCAGTTTGCATCTGACCAGAAGTGCAAATAAAAGAGTAGAAAAAAATGTACAAGTTAAACAATTAAGTACAATGCATGTTAAGTGGGATGTATAAATGTGCAATGAAGGCAAATGGCAAGTACAAAAACCAACCCTTTCCATTATCTGTTTGATTTTACATTGATTTTGATTGAACAAAGATTTAACTTGACTATGTGCTGTATTTATAATAGCTTTTTTTTAAACAGAATATTGAATATGTTTAAAGGCAACTATGTTGTGTGTGTCTGTCCAGATGCAGCACACAAAGGATGATTTCCAGTACCATAGGGCCAGTGGACAACGGAAAGGACAAGTGAAATAAGTTTTAGGGTGAACTGTCCAAAACATAAGTGATCTGTTTGATTAGTGGACAACAAATGTAACAATTAAAACTAAGCAAAACCTTAAGCACTTATATTTTGCTATCATTTTGATACTGAATGTTATCAGATCTTCATCCAAAAACTAATATTAGGTAAACGCAACCTGAGTTTACAAATAACAACATAACAAATATACTTATTTTTATTTATTTTCATGAACAAAGTTCTGCAACACCCAATTCCCCTGTGTGAAAAAGTAATTGCCCCCTTAGCGTCAATAACTGATTGTGCCAACTTTAACTGCAATGACTCCAACCAAACCCTTCCTGTAGTTGTTGATCAGTCTCTCACATCGCTGTCAAGGAATTTTGGCCCACTCTTGCATGCAGAACTGCTTTACTCAGCGACATTTGTGCGTTTTCAAGCGTGAACTGCTCGTTTCAAGTCCTGCCACAACATCTCAACTGGGAATAGGTCTGGACTTTGACTAGGCCATTCCAAAACTTCAAATTGGTGCATTTTCATATAGACCTGATTGTGTGTTTTGTATCATTGTCTTGCTTGCTGACCCAGCTGCGCTTCAGCTTCAGCTCACAGACGGATGGCCTGACATTCCTCTGTAGAATTCTCTGATGCAGAGCAGAATTCATGGTTCCTTCTATTAAGGCAAGTCGTCCAGGTCCTGAGGCAGCAAAGCATCCCCAAACCATGACGCTACCACCACTATGCTTGACTGTTGGTATAAGGTTCTTACGTAGAATGCAGTGTTTGGTTTTCACCAGGCATAATTGGACCCATGTCATCCAAGTGTTTGGTTGCAGTCATTGCAGCTAAAGGTGGCACAACCAGTTATTGAGGGTAAGGGGACAATTACTTTTTCACACAGGGGCAATGGGTGTTGCATAACTTTGTTTATGAAATTAATTAAATAAGTATCTATTTATGTTATTTGTTCACTCTGGTTCCCTTTATCTAATATTAGGCTTTGGTTGAAGATCTGATAACATTCAATATCAAAAATATGCGAAAGTAGAGAAAATTGGAAAGGGAGCAAATACTTTTTCACGGCACTGTGGGTAAGGGTTAAAGTGACTAGGCAATCAGGATATATAATAAACAGAGTAGCAGCAGCGTATGTGAACTGTGAAAGTGTGTGTGTGTGTGGCGTCAATATGCATGTGTGTGTTTTGTGTGTGTGAGCGTATGTAGTGCGTGTTTGTGTGTGTTGGAGTGACATTGTAGTATGTGTGGGTAGAGTCTAGAGAGTGGGGATAGAGTGGGGATAGAGACAGTGCAAAACAATTAAGAAAAATAAATAAATAATAAAGGGGGGTCAATGTAAAGGCAGCCAGACAGTGATCCAATCAGCATTGAGTTCCAGCCAGGGAAGAACCCCTTTTCCAAGAGACCACCGACACACCATGCATCCTTAATTCTGATAAATATAAGAAAAGGCAAAGTTATATTTTACGATAAGATAAACACAGAAATACATGGTTGACACATGTATCCATGTGAGCCCATGTATCCAAAAACGACTATTCAAGGAGAAAATATATTGCAACTGCAAAATGCAATTGATAGCTATGTTGGCACAACAATGTGTAGAAACACCCAGGTAGAAGAATAGACACACACAACTTTGTTCATGCATTTAGTTAACGTGCGTGAAAAATCACCACTTGAAAACACCATGCTCCTCCAACAACAGCGATAATTCAACAGAAGTACCTTTGCTTTCTAACCCTCTAACCCTCACTTTGCTTACCTCGTCCTTTTAGGACAATTGATCACTCTCACCAACATAGTCTTTGGAGGGAGACTTTGTTCTAGTGGAAGACTCTTGTTGATGCCCTGAATCACATAACTCTCCCTCATCTTAGCTCTCTCTGCCTCCGCTTGCTGCTCCCAGAGTCATTAGGGTCCCAGCCGGGGGGGGGGGGGGGGCGACCATCCAGCCACAGTCAGGCAGCCAGCCTTAATCGCTCCACTATCACCTGCCTTCCTAAGTAGCTATGCTGATTCAGTGTGTTCTGGTCTGTTCATTTACCATAGAGGAAGCCGGGTGATTTTGACCAGGGTGGTGTTATTTATTTATATGACATTTTGCAAGATGCACCATCTCGTTTTCAAGTGTCCAAATGAAAAAACAAACAATACTTAGAAGCAAGAATATGAGCTCTACTCGATGGATCTGTTGTGTACCTCTGGTCTGAGCTGACAAAATAACAAAGACTGACTGTAATAAAGCAATAATAATGATAGTAGTAATCATATTAACAGCAATTAGGGATGGATCGAAATTTACAGAATGGGTACCTGGACGAAAATGGGCGAGGGTCATGCTTGATCAATTTCAGTCAAGGGGAGGGTTTAGTATTTTTTTTATCTAGCCCACGGGAGGGTCATGTAATTTATGATATGTCAATAGAATTAGTTTCTTATTAGGCTATATATTGATGTGTGCTCGATGCCGCCCCTCATCTCTGATTCTCTGCAGAGCCTATAGGCTATGAAGTGCATGCTCAGAGAAGCACAGAAGCACTGAGTCTTTTGCGTAGTTGGGATGGTATAGATAAAACTAGACTGCATTACACTCGGCAATGGATATTCCAACCCTGAGTCCTGTCCTGCTCTGCTCTTGCTGATCAAAACTTTTTATTGTGCTGCTTAACAATTTATGTGCTGTGTAGGCATACAGTGGCAGTTCAGGAGGAGAGTCAAATAATTATTCAAAAAATAATTTTTGATTAGGCCTATTCCTCCCAAAACGATTTCTTCCGCCCGGACTAGCCTATGTTCTGTTCAGTTTGAGAAGGAGAGCCAGAGGTCAATTTTCATAGCTTGCTACTACTATACTAGATTTTAATAAAAACAATATGTTTCTTGCCCATGATGTATTTATCAGAGTTATTGACCTCACAATAAGCCAGATTTGAGAAACGTACATTGTGGCGCGAAAACTTGAAGCTGCTGCACAATCAATCGGAAATGGACAGCTCATGGTGCTGAAATTAGGCAAATTCGAGGAGGCATAATTCATCTCGTACAATGCTGTGTACTACTCCCTTCACAGAACAGCGCAAACTGGCGCTAACCAGAATGTCACATGCGCCAAATACAACAGGTGTAGACCTTACCGTGAAATGCTTATAACAAGCTCTTAACCAAAAATGCAGTTCTAGAAATAGAGTTAAGAAAATGTTTACAAAATAAAAGAAAGTCATTTTTAAAATAAAAAGTAACACAATAAAATAACAATAATGAGGCTATATACAGGGAAGAAGCTGTTCAGGAGCCTTTTGGACCTGGACTTGGCAGGGACCGCTTGCCTTGCAGTAGCAGAGAGAACAGTCTATGAGTTGGGTGAATGGAGTCTGACAATTTTTCGGGCCTTCCTCTGACAAAGCCTAGTATATAGGTCCTGGATGGCAGGAATCTTGTCCCCAGTGATGTACTGGGCCGTACTTGATTAAGCTATTTACTTTCTGTACAATAGAAGATGTTTAACCCCAGACAGCTTTTAGGGAAACACTTGTGACCTTCTCTCGCTGGGTTAAGCCATCTATGCCATCTATTTTGTGAAGTGCACCAGTCCCTCCTGCAGCAAAGAACCCCCACAACATGCTGCTGCCACCCCCGTGCTTCACAGTTGGGATGGTGTTCTTTGGCTTGCAAGCCTCCCCCTTTTTCCTCCAAACATAGCGATGGTCATTATGGCCAAACAGTTCTATTTTTGTTTCATCAGACCAGAGGACATTTCTCCAAAAAGTACAATCTTTGTCCCCATGTGCAGTTGCAAACCGTAGTTTGGCTCTTTTATGGCGGTTTTGGAGCAGTGGCTTCTTCCTTGCTGAGCGGCCTTTCAGGTTATGTCGATATAGGACTCGTTCTACTGTGGATATAAATACTTTTGTACCTGTTTCCTCCAGCATCTTCACAAGGTCCTTTGGTGTTGTTTTGGGATTGATTTGCACTTTTCACACCAAAGTACATTCATCTCAATCCAAGATAGCATAGCAGCAGACGTCTTTGTCTTGTCTCGTCCCATGTATATATATTTTTATATCTTTTCTTCGCATTCTTTTTAATATTTTTCCTAAACCTCAACTTCAAAATACTCTCCTGCAACTTGCCTCACCCAATGTGGTGTGGATCTGTTTTTTTTTCTAAAGTATTTTTATTTACCTCCGAACTGGAATACCTCAACTGAAGCTAGCTAGCTATCTAGCTACCAGCTATCAGCTATCAGCTATCGGTCAGCTAACCAATGCTAGCGGTCATCAGCTAACCTTTAGCTCGGAAAGCTCTTGCTAGTTCGTACGACGCGTTTCAAACCAGAGCATACCGGACCTATTTTTCTCTTCATATCCCCGGATTCCTACCGCAAACTCTGAACCTTTTCATCTGGATCATCACAGCTAGCTAACCACAACCCGGGTTGACTACTCCTGGCTAACGTTTCCGTCCCGGAGCTAGCACCAACTAGCCTGGAGCTAGACCATGGTAGACCCATCTCCCAGCTAGGGTTCCTGGGCTACTCCTGAAGCCCACTCCTCGGCTACAATTTCCGGACCCCTTCTACTGCCGGTACGGGGCACCGAACCCCGCCGATCCTTCACGACTGGAATACCGACATAATCTGCCCGAGGATCCTAACATCCTAACCTAACACTTCACAAAATAGATGGCATCATGAGGCAGGACAATTATGTGGATATATTGAAGCAACATCTCAAGACATCAGTCAGGAAGTTAAAGCTTGGCCGTAAATGGGTCTTCAAATGGGCAATGACCAAGCTTACTTCCAAAGTTGTGGCAAAATGGCTTAAGGACAACAAAGTCAAGGTATTGGAGTGGCCATCACAAAGCCCTGACCTCAATCCTATAGAAAATTTGTGGGCTGAACTGAAAAAGCGTGTGCGATCAAGGAGGCCTACAGTTCTGACTCAGTTACATCAGCACTGTCAGGAGGAATGGGCCAAAATTCACCCAACTTATTTTGGGAAGCTTGTGGAAGGCTACCCGAAACGTTTGACCCAAGTTCAACAATTTGAAGGCAATGCTACCAAATACTAATTGAGTGTATGTAAACTTCTGACCCACTGGGAAGGTGATGAAAGAAATAAAAGCTGAAATAAATCATTCTCTCTACTATTATTCTGACATTTCACATTCTTAAAATAAAGTGGTGATTCTAACTGACCTAAGACAGGGAATTTTTACTTGGATTAATTTTCAGGAATTGTGAAAAACTGAGTTTAAATGTATTTGGCTAAGGTGTATGTAAACTTCCGACTTCAACTGTAATACTGTATGTTTTCTTGAATTTGATCTGGATTTGGGGACTATGAAAAGAACACTGGTGGCATGTCTGGTGTGATAAGTGTGTGTGTCAGAGCTGTGTGTAAGTTGACTATGCAAACAATTTGGGATTTTCAACACAATGTTTCAACTCTTAGACAAGAGAGAATGGCATGCGTATATTTTGACCATGACAGTTTACAATCTAAGGTACCACCAAGTAATTTAGTCTCCTCAATTTGTTCAACAGCCACACCATTCATTACCAGATTCAGCTGAGGTCTAGCACTTAAGGAATGATTTGTACCAAATACAATGCTCTTAGTTTTAGATATGTTCAGGACCAGTTTATTACTGGGTACCCATTCCAAAACACACTGCAGCTCTTTGTTAAGGGTTTCAGTTACTTCATTAGCTGTAGTTGCTCATGCGTATATGGTTGAATCATCATTATACATGGACACACATGCTTTGTTTAATGCCAGTGGCAGGTCATTGGTAAAAATAGAAAAGAGTAGAGGGCCTAGAGAGCTGCTCTGCGGTACACCATACTTTATATGTTTGACATTAGAGACGCTTCCATTAAAGAAAACCCTTTGAGTTCTATTAGATAGATAGCTCTGAATCCACAATGTGGCAGAGGTTGAAAGCCATAGCACTTAAGTTTTTTCAACAACAGGTCATGGTCAATAATATCAAAGGCTGCACTGAAATCTAACAGTACAGCTCCCACAATCTTGTTATTTTCAATTTCTTTCAACCAATCATCAGTCATTTGTGTCAGTGCAGTACATTTTGAGTGCCCTTCTCTATAAGCATGCTGAAAGTCTGTTAATTGGTTTACAGAGAAATAGCATTGTATTTGGTCAAACACAATATTTTCCAACAGTTTTCTAAGAGCTGGCAGCAAGCTTATAGGTCTGCTGTTAGAACCAGTAACGGCCGCTTTACCACTCTTGGGTAGCGAAATTACTTTGGCTTCCCTCCAGGCCTGAGAACAAAGATTTTCCTCTAGGCTCAGATTAAAAATATGACAGATAGGTGTGGCTATAGAGTCAGCTACCATCCTCAGTAGCTTTCCATCTAAGTTGTCAATGCCAGGAGGTTTGTCATTATTGATCGTTAGCAATAATTGTCCCACCTCTCCCACACTAACTTTACAAAATTCAAACTGCACTTCTTTTCTTTCAGTTTTTTTTTATACATGAATATAATTGCTCACTGTTTGTCGTGGGCATTTCCTGCCTAAGTTTGCCCACTTTGCCAATGAAATAATAATTATTAATTAATAATAAGCCATCTGATTCAATGAAAGATGGAGTTGAATTTGTCTTTCTGCCCATAATTTCATTTAAAGTACTCAAGTTTTTGTTCCATCATTCTTGATATCATTGATCTTGGCTTCATAATAAAGTTTCTTCTTCTTTTTGTTGAGTTTAGTCACATTATTTCTCAATTTGCAGTAAGTAAGCCAGCCAGATGTATAGCCAGACGTATTAGCCACTCCTTTAGCCCCATCTCTTTCAATCATACAGTTTTTCAATTCCTCATCAATCCATGGAGCCTTAACAGTTATAACAGTCAGTTTCTTAACAGGTGCATGTTTATCAATAATTTAGATTTTTATTTTCATTCATTTTCAAGTCCGATTTTCACCATGTAACTTTTGTTATAAATAAAGTTCACTCCCTTAAAAAGTACTATTAATGAGAATAATAAGAATAGGCAAATATTAATAGTCACGCTCACACAAGATTTTTTCACTGGCTGTCCCCCAGGTTGTGGCAGGAGGACACATTTGGCTGCCAAAACATGTAGTTTATTAAGGTACAGATTAAATAAGTTATGATGAACTTCACAGGGTGGTGAAAGTGCAAGGTGATGAGCTTGATGCTCCTTTCCAATAACTATTGAGGGTCTTATTCTGGTGACATGATGATCGATGCTTGGCTGCCGTTTGACAAATACAAATAGTATCGCTCTTTCCATAATAATATCATAACGTAGGTAGCCTACCCCCACTGTATCTGTGAGCTGTTGGCTAGAGCGCATGTGACAAGACCAGAGTAGACACATTTGCTATATAACGCAACTGACAAAACCATCAGTAGAGTTGAAAATGTGATGAAATCCCATTTAACTTGTATTTTTCATTCGGTACATGATAATTTAATGGCAAAATGTATTTTTATGTGCACTATGTCATCATGCACAACCTTTTATCTGCAAAAAGTTGATTCATTTCGAACGTCTTCATTTTAATTAGACTAACGACAAGAGAGTTTTGTGTTGGAGCCTATTTCTTCCTATTTAAGAAATTAGGTAGGCCTACCTGTTTGACAGACATCTCCTTTGGGGAAATGTGCATATTGTTTTATATATATTTTAGAATATTCACATGGACATCTGTGCAAATTGTAAGGAAACCTAGCAAATTAAGTAGCTATTTGGGCTTTGTCAGTGTTATTGTAGTCTACCCATGTTCTCTCATCTCTTGTTCAAATTGTACATTATGTACTGACTTCTATTTACAGCCCATATTGAATCAGCAACTAACCAGCTGTTAGAGCATTGTCTGTCTGCCTCTGTCTGCCTGTCTGTCTGTCTGTCTGTCTGTCTGTCTGTCTGTCTGTCTGTCTGTCTGTCTGTCTGTCTGTCTGTCTGTCTGTCTGTCTGTCTGTCTGTCTGTCTGTCTGTCTGTCAACCCCCCCAGCAGATGTTTTGAACCAGACTGTGTTGTCTGGCCAGGGCTGTGTGTTTGGATTTTTGGTAGCACTGCATAAAGAAACAGTGCCTCTGCCACAGAACAAAGGGAAATGCAGTGCTTTCGGTCTATGCCCTGTGCGTTTCATTCATTCCTACTTGAATATACACTGAGTGTACAAAACATTAAGAACACCTTCCTAATATTGAGTTGCACCCCCGTTTTGCCCTCAGAACAGCCTCGTTCCACAGGGATGCTGGCCCATGTTGACCCCAATGCTTCCCACAGTTGTGTCAAGTTTGCTGGATGTCCTTTGGGTGGTGGACCATTCTTGATACACACGGGAAACTGTTGAGCATTAAAAACCCAGCAGCATTGCAGTTCTTGACACAAACCGGTGCGCCCTGGCATCTACTACCATATCCCATTCAAAGGCACTTAAATCTTTTGTCTTGCCCATTCATCCTCTGAATGACACATACATAATCCATGTCTCAATTGTCTCAAGGCTTAAAAATCCTTCATTAAACTTTCTTCTTCCCTTCATCTACAATGATTGAAGTGGATTTAACAAGTGACATCAAAAAGGATCATAGCTTTCACCTGGATTCCCCTGGTCAGTCTATGTCATGGAAAGAGCAGGTGTCCTTAATGTTTTGTACACTCCATGTTCATTTCGCATTAACTCAATTTCAAACAAGAGGGGGAATTTCAACACCAAGAATCATCTGTGATTTATGTGTTCACGTCTGCTGGTGTTTGAACTTTTTCTTTTTCTTATTTTCCTGCAAATGATTTGTCGTTAATGAAAGGAAATGTTTGTTCTCATATACTGACATTTTTCTCATCATCATAATTACAGACACCCTCAGGGTGGGATGCCTAAACACCAGTTATTAATAAGAGACTCCAGCTGGCCAGCTATATTTGCACATTCATGTGTAGAAATCACTGGATGCAAAACAGTATAGAGATTATACTTATAGAGAATGGGGTAGGCAATGAGAAAGGCAATGGATAAAAAACGTGGGCCAATGTGATTTAAAAATATATATTTTTTTGTAATTGATGTCATCTTTTTCCTTGTAAGTCACTCTGAGTTGTTTTTATCTAAATAACCTTTTCACGCAGAAAAGTATTAGTCAGTGGTGCTTTACTGCTTAATGTGGTTAAAACATTTTTTCATAGAGATCGTCCTTGTTGACACTCCAAATATTAGTCAGGTTTGCCCTAGCTTTGTGAAATTTGGTGGTTTTATCACCAAAGTCACAATTCCACTAGCTGCCCTACTATAAATTGTGCTTTACTACTAAATACGGTCTGTACACTGTAGAAAAGTTACTGTTGTTTTTATGGTAACTTACTTGCAGCCAGTTACCTTTAAGTTATTGTAAAAAGTACACTATGTTACTGTAATTGCTTTACTCTAACCTGGGTCCAGCAACTGATTCATAGGTGGCCAAAAATAACTAACTGAAAGCCACCCCCCCCCCCCCCCCAGTGTGCATTGCCTTTTCGAGTGAATTGTAGAGTTATCCCCGATGACTTCCTTTGTTAGTGAATGAGACATGGTTGTTGAATTTGTTAATTTTCAGTTCGGTGGTATTCACCAAGTGAGTTCCCAGGCAAATGTCATCATTCAGATTAAAATCTTAATGAAAATACATTACATATCTTATAAGGCCTTATTTTTAGGCCTATTTTACCCTAATGCAGTGGCCTGAAACTCATGGTTTACAGGCCATTTCAGGCCTGCCAGTAGGGTTGCAATATTCCAGTAACTTTCCCAGAAATCCTGGCTGAAAGGTTACGGATTTTCTGCTTATTCCCTCCCATTTCAAGGAAGGGAAGGGAAAGGGAAAGGGGATACCTAGTCAATTGCACAACTGAATATATTCAATCAAAATATGTCTTCCTCATTTAACCCAACCCCTCGACGTCCACATCATCTCCCAACCGAGATTTCTGGAAAACCTGGGAATTTTGCAACCCAACTGCAGGTCACATTATGCTGGTTTGCAAAGTGATGTGTAATTCCAAATGGAATCCAGCCAGAGATAGGATATTCAGCAATTAGAGTTTTTATTCACACGCAACCTGCATTCAGAATGACTGTCAGGTTTAGGAGCATTGATTAAGTATACTACCTAAACCATTTAAACTGGAACAACAATTTCAGTAATGGGTGCATTAAATCTAACTAACTGATTGAATTGTTTTTTACTTTTTTAAACTTTGTGTAGCAAAAGATTAATACATAAATCAATGAGCATGCAATTGTGCTATTTTGTGTATTTGTTTGCGCTGATCGTAACTTAATGTTTCCACCATCGTTTCCTATGCCCGAAAAGAGCTTTTGGACATCAGAACAGCTATCATTAAGGATTTCTACTTCAATGAGTCAAAGGCGAAAGTCACTGATTATCGTGGGCCAAACCCAAATCCCAGACACTCGAAGGATACCTGATGAGACTATGTCGGAGAGGGGATAAATTGCCTCTTACCTACGTTCTGTTGACGAACGTCCAATCAAAATGGAGAATAAACTGGATGAGCTCCATTTGAGACTAGCCTTTTAACGTGATCTGAAGAACTATATATATCCTATCCTATGTTTCTTTGAGTCGTGGCATAGTTGTAATTGACATAGTAAATATACTAGCTGTTTTTTCTATACATCAGAAGGACAGAACGGCTGTTTCGGGGAAGATCAGAGGAGGGTGTGTGTGTCTTTTTGTTAACAACAACTGGTGTGCGATTCCTAATATAAAGGAAGTCTTGAGGTTCTGCTCGCCTGAGTTAGGATACCTCATGATAATCTGTAGACCACACTATTTACCAAGAGAGTTTTCATCTTTATTTTTTGTAGCTGTCTAAACCAATGCTGGCACTAAGACCGCGCACAACAAGCTGTATGGGGCCATAAGCAAACAAGAACCCCCTCACCCAGAGGCGGCGTTCCTAGTGGCCGGTGACTTTAATGCAGGAAAACTGAAATATGTTTTACCTAATTTCTACCAGCATGTCACCTGTGCAACTGGAGGCGAAACAACTCTAGATCACCTTTACTCCACACACAGAGACACATACAAGCTCTCCCTTGCCCTCCATTTGGTAAATCTGACCATAACTCTAGCTTCCTGATTCTTGCTCACAAGCAAAAACTCAAACAGGAAGTACCAGTGATACGCTCAATACGGAAGTGGTCCGATGAAGCGGATGCTAAGCTACAGAACTGTTTCACCAGCACAGACCAGAATATGTTCCAGGATTCATTCGAAGGAGTTGAGGAGTTTACCACATCAGTCACTGGCTTCATTTAATAAGTGCATTGACAACCTTTTCCCCACAGTGAACATACGTTCATATCCCAACAAGAAGCCATTGATTACAGGCAACAGTCGCCCTAAGCTAAAGGCTAGAGCTGCCCCTTTAAAGGAGCGGGAAGCTAACCTGGATGCTCATAAGCTAACCCGCTATGTGCTACGCGCTCTGACAAACCATCAAACAGGCAAAGCATCAATACAGGACCAAGACCGAATCCTACTACACTGGCTCTGATGCACGTCGTTTGTGGCAAGGCTTGCAAACTATCACAGATTACATAGGGAAACCGAGCCGTGAGCTGTCCGGTGACGCAAGCCTACCAGACGAGCTAAATACCTTCTATGCGCACTTCGAGGTTAGCAACACTGAACTATGCATAAGAGCACCAGCTGTGACTTTGTGTTCACACTCTCCGTAGCCAATGTGAGTAAGACCTTTAAACAGGTTAACGTTCAGACGGATTACCAGAACATGTACTCAGAGCATGTGGCAAGTGCCTTCACTGACATTTTCAACCTCTCCCTGACCCAGTCTGTAATACCTACAGTTGAAGTCAGAAGTTTACATACACTTAGGTTGGAGTCATTAAAACTCGTTTTTCAACCACTCCACAAGTTTCTTGTTAACAAACTATAGTTTTGGCAAGTCGGTTAGGACATCTACTTTGTGCATGACACAAGTCATTTTTCCAACAATTGTTTACAGAAAGATTATTTCACTTATAATTTACTGCATCACAATTCCAGTGGGTCAGAAGTTTACATACACTAAGTTGACTGTGCCTTTAAACAGCTTGGAAAATTCCAGAAAATGATGTCATGGCTTTAGAAGCATCTGATAAGCTAATTGACATTTGAGTCAATTGGAGGTGTACCTGTGGATGTATTTCAAGGCCTACCTTCAAACTCAGTGCCTCTTTGCTTGACATCATGGGAAAATCAAAAGAAATCAGCCAAGACCTCAGAAAAAAATTGTAGACCTCCACAAGTCTGGTTCATCCTTGGGAGCAATTTCCAAACGCCTGAAGGTACCACGCTCATCTGTACAAACAACAGTACGCAAGTATAAACACCATGGCACCACACAGACGTCATACCGCTCAGGAAGGAGACGCGTTCTGTCTTCTAGAGATGAACGTATTTTGGTGCGAAAAGTGCAAATCAACAGCAAAGGACCTCGTGACGATGCTGGAGGAAACAGGTACAAAAGTATCTATATCCACAGTAAAACGAGTCCTATATCAACATAACCTGAAAGGCTGCTCAGCAAGGAAGAAGCGACTGCTCCAAAACCGCCATAAAAAGCCAGACTACGGTTTGCAACTGCACATGGAGACAAAGAAATGTCCTCTGGTCTGATTAAACAAAAATAGAACTGTTTGGCCATAACGACTATCATTATGTTTGGAGGTTAAAGGGGGAGGCTTGCAAGCTGAAGAACACCATCCCAACTGTGAAGCATGGGGGTGGCAGCATCATGTTGTGGGGGTACTTTGCTGTAGAAGGGACTGGTGCACTTCAAAAAAGATATGGCATCATGAGGGAGGAAAATTATGTGGATATATTGAAGCAACATCTCAAGACATCAGTCATGAAGTTAAAGCTTGGTCGCAAATGGGTCTTCCAAATGGACAATGACCCAAAGCATACTTCCAAAGTTGTGGCAAAATGGCTTAAGGACAACAAAGTCAAGGTATTGGAGTGGCCATCACAAAGCCCTGACCTCAAGCCTATAGAAAATCTGTGGGCAGAACTGAAAAAGCGTGTGCGAGCAAGAAGGCCTACAATCCTTCAATACACATCCTTCAATACATCCTTCAATACATCCTCCAATACACCAGCTCTGTCAAGAGGAATGGGCCAACGTTCGCCCAACTTATTGTGGGATGCTTGTGGAAGGCTACCCGAAACGTTTGACCCAAGTTCAACAATTTAAAGGCAATGCTACCAAAAAACGAATTGAGTGTATGTAAACTTCTGGCCCACTGGGATTGTGATGGAAGAAATAAAAGCTGAAATAAATCATTCTCTCTGCTATTATTCTGACATTTCACATTCTTAAAATAAAGTGTTGATCTATCTGACCTAAGACAGGGAATTTTTTCAAGGATTAATTAGGAATTGTGAAAAACTGAGTTTAAATGTATTTGGCTAAGGTGTATGTAAACTTCCGACTTCAACTGTACATGTTTCAAGCAGACCCCTATAGTCCCTTTGCCCAAGAAAGCCAAAGTAATCTGTCTAAATGACTATTGCCCCATAGGACTCATGACTATAGCCATGAAAAGCTTTGAAAGGCTCATCATGGCTCACATTAACACCATCATCCCAGACACTCTGGACCTACTCTAATTTGCATAATGCCACAACAGATCCAGAGATGATGCAATCTCTATTTAACTCCACACTGCCCTTTCCCAACTGGACAAAATTAACATCCTACATGAGATTGCTGTTCATTGACTACAGCTCAGTGTTCACACCATTGTGCCCTCCAAGCTCATCACCAAGCTAAAGACCCTGGGATTAAACACTTCCACCTGCAACTGGATCCTGGACTTCCTGACGGGCCTCCCCCAGGTGGTGAGGGTAGGCAACAAGACATCCACCACGCTGATCCTCAACGCGGGGGCCCCTCAGGGGTGCATGCTTAGTCCCCTCCTGTACTCCCTGTTCACCCATGACTGCGTGGCCGCGCACGACTCCAACACCATCATTAAATTTGCAAACGACACGACGGTGGCAGGCCTGACCACAGATGACGATGAGACAGCCGACAGAGAGGAGGTCAGAAATCTGGCAGTGTGGCACCAGGACAACAACTACAGGAAACGGAGGACCGAGCACGCCCCCATCCACATCTACAGGGCTGTTGTGGAGCAAGTTGAGAGGTTCAAGTTCCTCTGTATCCACATCAATAGGGAACTATCATGGTCCACACACATCAACACAGTCATGAAGGGCACGACAACGCTTCTTCCCTATCAGGAGGCTGAAAAGATTCGGCATGGGCCCTCAGATCCTCAAAAAGTTCTTCATTGAGAGCATATTTGACTGGTTGCATTACTGCTTGGTATGGCAGATGACCGCAAGGCGCTACAGAGGGTAGTGCATACATCACTGGGGCCGAGCTCCTTGCCATGCAGGACCTCTATACCAGGCGGTGTCAGAGGAAGAAAATTGTCAAAGACTCCAGCCACCCTAATCATAGACTGTTCTCTCTGCTACCGCACGGGAAGCGGTACCAATGCACCAAGTCTGGAACCAACTGGACCCGAAACAGATTCTACCTCCAAGCTATAAGATTGCTAAATAGTTCATTAATAGCTATCGGGAATATCTGCATTGACCCTTTTTGCACTGCGTTTGACTTATCACATCCCCTTGCCTAATCACTTGATCCCTACCTATATGTACATATCTACCTCAGATTACCTCATACCCCTGCACATCGACTCGGTAGTGATATTGAGGTGTCTAGCGATAAGTTAAACCTCATCAATCAAATGGATAGGTGTAAGCAGTTATGGTAATTCCAAATGCCCTTAATTAACTAGGTGTCTTCACTAGGGGAGGGGGGTGAAAAAGAAAGGATGAAAGAGAGAGGTGGGAAGAGAGTGGAAGACAGAGAGAGAAACAGAGAGAGAAAGACAGCAGTGCAATTGTACTTAGACTTGCGTATTTCAGCAACTCTTCTCTTCCAACTTGTTAGGCAATCATATCTACCTACGTGGGAAGGATGGCCAGCCACACAAGAGGGTGATTTTTACTAAGGAGGCGATGTTGACTGAGGTGCATGCTGGTCATTTCGGAGTGAAGCGCATGATTGGCAAAATCAACCTACGCTTCTTCTGATGGGGAATTGTCAAGGAGGTGGACAGCTGGGCAAGTGAAATAACCTTTTGTTTATCAATCACATTCTATTATTTCTGAAATTATTATGATTTCAATTAATGTCATATCGGAGCGCACACAATGTTTCAATTTGTCACTTTTTGCTTAAAAGGTCAGTACCCTGTTGAGCCTGACAAAAGTTTGAGAGGGTGACGACTGTGGCGCAGGAGTTGAAACCCATCAAAGTTGTTTTATCATCGCACATGATCGGTAAGTGTCCCAATTCAAATTTTGCCCTGATAATTTGTTTGGTAATGGTTTCTTTATTTGACCACAGCAGAGTTCAATATTATAGAATGTGTGTGTGTGTGTCAGTATCCTTACAAATATGAACATCTGCATACTGTATGACACAGATACAGGTAAGCATAAAGTAATCTTCTCTCTAACACTTTAAATGTTAGGGGTGGACCTCATCGAACCCTTCATGAAATCCAGGAATGGCAACAGCTGGTGTCTGACGGAGACCGATCACTTTACCAAGTGGGTGAAGGCAATACCCATTAAGGTCAGTAAAGGAAGAGTATGTGCTTAACTCTAAATTCCCTCCTGTAACCCATTAAAACGGGTGATTGGAACCAAAAAATAGATTTTCGTTTTGTATGATACCCATCAAGGACGAGACTAGCGAGGCCACCTCCAAGGCGATGGTGGACATCTTCAACACCTGCCCCCAAGGAGGTATCCTTGAGTTTGGATCAGTCTGATTCTCTGAGTTGGAGTTGGACCAGCTTGAGGTAGGCTATACCTTCCAAAAGTGTTGAACTGTACATATCTCCCATTTTATAACACTGCACTAATCCATCACATTTTCTCACAATAAAGTGTAACCTGTGTGTTTGCTTGTTTACGTCGCTGCCTCCTACCCTGTTCCCTTTACTCTGCTCCTGTTCTCCAGGACCTAGGGCTTCTGCCCAACACCCAGACGTGGATCCACCGGATGTCCTCCATTACCAACCACCCTCCAACTTTTCATTACATCATCTACAGCTACTGTTGTCATGTTGTCATTATCCGTTAAGAAAGTATTCTTGCTATATCATACCGGGCACATAATACGTGAGATACACAGAGGAACTAAAAACACTAGCACTGCAAACACTCAGAACAAAGAGAGCAGCAGTGCCTGGACTTTGCAGTGTCCCTCTTCAAGTCCCCCTTCTGAGACTGGCTGCTTGTTGAGAACAAGTGACAGGTAGAACCTCGCAACCACCTCCTCTATATTCCAAACACCAGAATTCATTATTTTAGTATATGATTGCCATGTGAATGCACAAAAATCTGTGAAATAAATGAATGACACAATTGTACGAAAAATGATAAAAGTTTATGTATTAAAATCTTAAATATTGGCAGGTTGGTTTTCACAGCTGTTTCACAAGGTGTTCATTATTGTAAGTTATCCTTTGATTGCATTTATTTGCTCCACATTATTCATTGTTGTATCCTAGGACCTACAATAGCTACATATACAGTATATTCAACCACACGGGTGTACTAATGAACTATATGAGATATAATTGTTTTTATCATAATAGAGGACTACTGAAATTATATTATTTCAGTGTCAATAAGGGACGGGCAGGTTAAAATAAAAACATGACAGCCAGACGAGCCAGTGTATGAATCAAACAGATTTGCATATGATTGGAGAGGAAATAAGCTGACTTAGTGATCGGTAAAGTAAGTAACATTAATGTGTCAAGCAGATTACACATTTTTATTGCCATTTCTGAAACGTAGCAATGTTTAAGACATTAATTTCATATTGTAATGTTAACAAGGTACCCAAAAGTAGTTTGAATTAATGTTTTCATTTTATTAGCTAAACAAAACTTGTTTAAACAGCGAAATTGTCGTGGAAATCAGCCTTGTTTGCATAGCGATTATGAACATAACGTCATTTAGGCTGTAATGATCTCCAAAGTTCTACTCATTAGGTCATCACAGCGTTGATATAGCAAAGGACGCTAATAGTTTATCGAATCCCATTGTAACGTAGAGGGGGACACTATTTGGCTGGAGGACGTTATTTGGCATGACAGGCCCGTAAGTAAACATTTCACTTTTAGTCTACACCTGTTGTTTACAAAACGTCACAAATAACATTTGATTTGGTTTGATGCAAAAACACATATATTAAAGGCCCAGTGCAGTCAAAAATATGATTTCCTGTGTTTTATATATACTTCCACACTATGAGGTTGGAATAATACTGTGGAATTGTGAAAATTATGATAATGCCTTTTGAGTGTAAGAGCTGTTTGAAAAGACCACCTGAAATTTCTGCCTGTTTTGGTGGGAGGGATTTTGGCCTTCCATTGTCACATCACCTTGTGGTAAATTAGTAGACCAAGGCAATAAGAAAGAGAGTTCCAAACCTCTCTGACAATAACAGCGAATTTTCAGTTTTCCCCTTCCCACTTAAACCCCTCCCAGACAGTCTTCGCAAAATTATTGTGTGGGAATTTGCTATTTGTTAAGAAGCTATTTTTGTTTAATTCAATTGAAAACAATCACAGTAAGGAAATTCACTTTTTTTGGGGGGTGATGTGTCACGGCCGTTGTAAGGAGGAGACCAAGGCGCAGCGTGGTAAGCGTACATTCTTCTTTATTATAAGAACGAACACTGAACAAACGAACAAAATAACAAAACGAACCGTGAAGCTAATATGAGTAGTGCAGAAAAGGCAACTAAACATAGAACAAGAACCCACAAACACCAAAAGGCAAATGTCTACCTAAATATGATCCCCAATCAGAGACAACGATAAACAGCTGCCTCTGATTGGGAACCATATCAGGCCACCATAGACATACAAATACCTAGACCTACAAAAACCCTAGACAATACAAAAACTCACGTAACCACCCTAGTCACACCCTGACCTAACCAAAATATAAAGAAAACAGAGATATCTCAGGTCAGGGCGTGACAGTACCCCCCCCCCCCCAAAGGTGCGGACTCCCGGACGCAAACCTGAACCTATAGGGGAGGGTCCGGGTGGGCATCTACCCTCGGTGGCGGCTCCGGTTAGGGACGTAGCCCCCGCTCCCTGCGCTGATCCCACCGCTTCTGTGGAACCGGACCGTGGATCGTCGCCGGAGACTCCGGACTGTGAATTGTTGCCGGAGGAACCGGACCGTGGATCATCGCCGGAGGCTCTGAACTGGGAACCACCGCTAGAGGCTCCGGACTGCAGATCGTCGCAGGAAGCTCCGGACTGGGAACCCCCGCTAGAGGCTCCGGACTGCAGATCGTCGCAGGAAGCTCCGGACTGGGAACCCCCGCCGGAGGCTCTGGACTGCAGCTCGTCGCCGGAGACTCCGGACTGCGGACCGTCGCCGGAGACTCCGGACTGCGGACCGTCGCCGGAGACTCCGGACTGCGGACCGTCGCCGGAGACTCCGGACTGCGGACCGTCGCCGGAGACTCCGGACTGGGGACCGTCGCCTTAGACTCCGGACTGCGGACCGTCGCCGGAGACTCCGGACTGCGGACCGTCGCCGGAGACTCCGGACTGCGGACCGTCGCCGGAGACTCCGGACTGCGGACCGTCGCCGGAGACTCCGGACTGCGGACCGTCGCCGGAGACTCCGGACTGCGGACCGTCGCCGGAGGCTCCGGACTGGGGACCGTCGCCGGAGGCTCCGGACTGGGGACCGTCGCCGGAGGCTCCGGACTGGGGACCGTCGCCGGGGGCTCCGGACAGGGGACCTTCGCCGGAGGCTCCGGACAGGGGACCTTCGCTGGGGGCTCCGTGCCCTGGATTTTCGCTGCGGGCTCCGTGCCATGGATCATCGCTGGAGGCTTAGTGCCATGGATTATCACTGGAGGCTCCGGGCCATGGATTATCACCGGAGGCTTCGTGCCATGGATCATCACCCCAGGCTCCGGGCCATGGATCATCACTGGAGGCTTCGTGCCATGGATCATCACTGGAGGCTCCGGGCCATGGATTATCACTGGAGGCTTCGTGCCATGGATCATCACTACAGGCTTCGGGCCATGGATCATCACTGGAGGCTTCGTGCCATGGATCATCACTAGAGGCTTCGTACTTAGAGCCGGAACAGGTCTCACCGGACTGAGGAGACGTACTGGAAGCCTGGTGCGTGGAGCTGCCACAGGGCTTACCAGGCTGGGGAGACATACTGGAGGCCTGGTACGTGGAACCGGAACAGGTCTCACCGGACTGGGGAGATGCACTGGAAGCCTGGTGTGTGGAGTTGCCACAGGGCTTACCAGGCTGGGCGAAACATACTGGAGGCCTGGTACGTGGAGCAGGCACCGGATACACTGGGCCGTGGAGGCGCACTGGAGGTCTCGAGCGTAGAGCTGGCACAACCCGTCCTGGCTGGATGCCCACTTCCGCCCGGCAAATGCGGGGCGCTGGCACAGAGCGCAACGGCCTATGAATGCTCACTGGAGACACCGTGCGCACCACCGCATAACACGGTGCCTGACCAGTCACACGCTCCCCACGGTAAGCACGGGGAGTTGGCTCAGGTCTGAACCCTGACTCCGCCAATCTCCCCGTGTGCCACCCCCCCAAAAAATTGCCTCTCGTACTTGCTTCGTTGAGCTATCTCCTCGTATCGTCGCCGTTCCGCTTTCGCTGCCTCTATCTCTTCCTTCGGACGGCGATACTCCCCGGCCCTTGTCCAGGTTCCTGCTCCCGCCAGGATTTCCTCCCAGGTCCAGTCCTCCTAAACATGCTGCTTGGTCCGTTGGTGGTGGGATCTTCTGTTACGTCCGTCGTTAAATGAAGACCAAGGTGCAGCGTGGTTGGCGTACATTTTCTTTTAATTTGAAATGTTCCACCAAAAAACAACAAACAACTCAACGAACGTAAAGCTATGAGTGCAACACATGCAACACAAAAAGACAAGATCCCACAACTGAAGGAGGGAAAAAGGGCTGCCTAAGTATGATCCCAAATCAGAGACAATGATAGACAGCTGCCTCTGATTGGGAACCATACTCGGCCAACAAAGAAATATAAACATAGGATTCCCACCCTAGTCACACCCTGACCTACCAAATAGAGAATTTAAAGGATCTCTAAAGGATCTCTGCGTGACAGAAAGAACAAATATATATACAACGCATTCTGAAAGTATTCATACCCCTTGACTTTTTCCACATTTTGTTACATTACAGCCTTTTTCTAAAATGGATTCATGTTTTTCCTCATCAATCTACACACAATACCCCACAATGACAAAGTGAAAACAGATTTTTAGAAATGTTTACAAATGTATTAAAAAATAAATAAAAGAAATACCGTTCAATAAGTATTCAGACCGTTTGCTATGAGACTCGAAACTGAGCTCAGGTGCATCCTGTTTCCATTGATCATCCTTGAGATGTTTATACAACTTGACTCCACCTGTGGTAAATTCAATTGATTGGACATGATTTGGAAAGGCACACAACTGTCTATATAAGGTCCTGAATAAAAAGCAGAAGAAACTCCGCTATGAAACCAAGATAAATGAAATAAAGAATGATAGTAAAAAGCTTTGGAGCACCTTAAATGAAATTCTGGGAAGGCAAACTCAGCTCCATCATTCATTAAAACAGATGGCTCATTCATCACAAAACCAACTCATTTTGCCAACTACTTTAATGATTTTTTCATTGGCAAGGTTAGCAAACTTAGGCATAACATGCCAGCAACAAGTGCTAACACAACACATCCAAGTATAACTGACCAAATTATGGAAGACAAGCATTTTAATTTAAAATTATGTAAAGTTAGTGTTTAGAGGTGAAATTTGTTGTTGTCTATCAACATTGACAAGCCACCGGGGTCTGACAACTTGGATGGAAAATTACTGAGGATTATAGCAGATGATATTGCCACTCCTATTTGCCACATCTTCAATTTAAGCCTACTAGAAAGTGTGTGTATAGGGGCACATGGCGAGACCCAGATGCAGACACAGGAGGCAGATGGTTCGAGTCTCTGATATTTATTATAATCCAAGGGGCAGGCAAGAGAATGGTCGTGGACAGGCAAAAGATCATAACAAGGTCAGAGTCCAGGAGGTACAAAGTGGCAGGCAGGCTCGAGGTCAGGGCAGGCAGTATAGTCAGGCAGACAGGTTCAGAGTCAAGGCAGGCAAGGGTCAAACCCGGGAGGACTAGCAAAAAACTGAGAAAAGGAAAAAGCAGGAGCACGGAGTAACACGCTGGTTGACTTGACAAACGAGACGAACTGGCATAGTCAGACAGAAAACACAGGTATGAATACCCAGGGGATAATGGGGAAGATGGGTGACACTTGGAGGGGGTAGAGACAAGCACAAGGACAGGTGAAACAGATCAGGGTGTGACAGTGTGCCCTCAGGCTTGGAGGGAAGCAAAAGTCATTTTGCTACCCAAGAATAGTAAATCCCCCTTTACTGGCTCAAATAGCCGACCAATCAGCCTGTTACCAACCCTTAGTAAACTTTTGGGAAAATTTGTGTTTGACCAGATAGAAATGCTATTTTACAGTAAATGAATTGACAACAAACTTTCGGCACGGTTATAGAGAAGGACATTCAACAAGCACAGCACTTGATTGGCTGAGAGAAATTGATGATAAAAATATTGTGGGGGCTGTTTTGTTACACTTCAGTGCGGCCTATGACATTATCAATCATAGTCTGCTGCTGGCAAAACTTATGTGTTATGGCTTTACACCCCCTGCTATATTGTGGATAAAGAGTTACCTGGCTAACAGAACACAGAGGTTGTTCTTTAATGTAAGCGTCTCCAACATATTCCAGGTAGAATCAGGAATTCCCCAAGGCAGCTGTCTAGGCCCTTTATTTTTTTCAATCTTTACTAATCAATTTCCACTGACTGAGGAAAGCCAGAGTGTCTATGTATGCGGATGACTCAACACTATACATGTCTGCTACTACATCGACTGAAATGACTGCAACACTTAACAAAGACTTGCAGTTAGTTTCAGAGTGTGGCAAGGAGTAAGTTAATCCTAAATATTTCTAAAACTAAAAGCATTGTATTTGGGACAAATCATTCACTAAACCCTTAATCTCAACTAAATCTTGTAATAAATAATGTGGAAATTGAGCAAGTTGAAGTGACTAAACTGCTTGGAGTTACCCTGGATTGTAAACAGTCATGGTCAAAACATATTGATACAACAGTAGCTAAAATGGGGAGAAGTATGTCCATAATAAGGCACTGCTCTACATTCTTGACAGCTCTGTCAACAAGGCAGGTCCTACAGGCCCTAGTTTTGTCGCACCTGGACTAACTGTTCAGTCATGTGGTCAGGTGCCGTATAAAAGGACTTAGGAAAATTGTAATTGGTTCAGAACAGGGCAGCATGGCTGGCCCTTGGACGTATACAGGGAGCTAATATTAATAATATGCATGTCAATCTCTCCTGGCTCAAAGTGGAGGAGAGATTGACTTCATCACTACTTGTATCCACCGAGCTATCTGTTTGAACTACTGGCACACAGCTCGGACAGCCATGCATACCCCACAAGACATGCCACAAGAGGTCTCTTCACAGTCCCCAAGTCCAGAACAGACTATGGAAGGCACACAGTACTAAATAGAGCCATGACTACATGGAACTCTATTCCACATCAAGTATCTCACACAAGCAGTAAAATTAGATTTAAAAAACAGATAAATAAAACACCTCATGGAACAGCGGGGACTGTGAAGCAACACAAACATAGGCACAGATGCACATGCATACGCACACACGATAGCATACGCACTATACACACACGTACACACGGATTTTGTACTGTACATATGTGGTAGTGGTGGAGTAGGTGCCTGAGGGCACATGGTCTGTGAATGTATCGTGATGTTTTTAAAATTGTAAAAACTGCCTTAATTTTGCTGGACCGAAGGAAAAGTAACTGCTGCGTTGGATCCATAATAAATACAAATACAGTGAAGCATGGCGATGGCAGCATCATGCTGTGGGGATGTTTTTCAACGGCAGGGACTGGGAGACTAGTCAGGATCAAGGGAAAGATGATTGGAGCATATTACAAAGAGAGATCCTTGATGAAAAGCTGCTCCAGAGCACTCAGGACTGGGGCGAAGGTTCACCTTCCAACAGGACAACAACCCTAAGCACACAGCCAAGACAATGCAGAAATTGCTCCGAGACAAGTCTCTGAACGTCCTTGAGTGGCCCAGCCACAGGCCGGACTTGAACCCGATCGGACATCTCTGGAGAAACATGAAAAGAACTGTGCAGCAACGCTTCCCATCCAACCTGACAGAGCTTGAGAGGATCTGCAGAGAAGAATGGGATGAATTCCCCAAATACAGGTGTGCCAAGTTTGTAGCATCATACCCAAGAAGACTCAAGGCTGTAATCGCTGCCAAAAGTGCTTCAACAAAGTATTGAGTAAAGGGTCTGAATACTTATGTAAATGTGATATTTCAATTTTTTTTTAAATTCAACAATCTATGTTTGTTTTGCCATTATGGGAAAATAAAGACAGACAGTGCTAAGCTCATGAGGCATTTCTAAGTTATATTCTTCAAGAATCAATGTCTAAATTTCAAGAATTGAAAAGACCACTGAACAGTTCCCTAAATCCCACAATGTAGCTTTAACATCCTTGCTGTCCAGTAACAAGCTGCAGGAAGAATTGTGCTCTTATAGATACACTCCTGGGGATTGTGGGAAGGAGAGGAGCGATTCTCATTAATGAGGAGGGTACAGAGAGAGGCTTGTAGCAAGTGGAGCGGCCATTCTTCCTCTCTACAGCCTACAGATCACAGGAAGAGATGGTAGGAGAGATGGAGACAGAGATTGAGGGAGGGGAGAGAGAAAGATAGAGAGAGACTGTATCAAGCGGAGCGGCCAGTCCTCCTCTGTTTCTACAGTCCACAGATCACAGAGAGATTGATGGAGAGAAGGAGGGAAAGATGGTGGGAGGGGTGGAGAAATGTGTGGTGGGAGAGATGGAAAGGAGAGGTGATGAGAGAAAGAGTTGGAGAGAGAAAGATGGATAGATGGAGAGCTTGTCAGTTAGCACTCTTAACACAGCAGTTAATGAGTATCACTGCTGGAGAGATGGGACCCTGGAGGTTTTTGACTATGTATGTGCGTGTGTGTAAATGTATGTACATTATGTAAATCTGTGTGTTTAGGAAGGGAAGGGTAAGGAAAGTCACACTGAGTAAGATAATGTGTTCTCCCCACTTCCCTCCTGTTCACATTCATTAAGTTGTGTGTGGAATTCATGTGTCTCTTTGAGTTTCAATTCCTTCCACCCCAAAAATACATAATTCATTTCCACAGCTGCAGTGCAGATCCCCTCTGTCTGTTTATGATTGTGTTTACGAGTTTGTGAGTGTGTGCGTGTGTGTGCACGTGTGGGGGCGTGCATCCGTGCCTTTGTGCATGTGTGTGCGTGTGCGTGTGTGTGTGTGTGTGTGTGTCGGGGTTTAAATACCATATCGCATCTTGTTCCAAATAAACCAGCTGAAACCGAGGGGAGGCTTGTTTGCGTTAGCGTGTCCTGCTAGGCTAGTGTTGGGCCATGAAAAATGCAGATGAATGGATAATTCAGATTTGTTCATGACAACATTAGCACAGGCAGGAAAACAGGAGCCAACAAAGTTATCCCCCCAAGCAAGTGGGATACACTGGATTTGTTTAGATTAGAATGTAACTGGGTTTGCAGAGGATAGGACACCTGAACCTCGTTAATTACTGCACTATGTCACAAACTAATTATAGATTGTTTACAGACAGTATGCACCACTGCAACATGCTGTCATTTGCAGCTTTAACTCTGCATGTATCATTCTGCATCTCTTATATGAAAACTCAGACCTGGTCTGCATCTTGTGAAACTGCTGTGACATATTTACTGTCACTGATCCAGTTCTTCCAAGCAGTTTAAATAGTTCAGGTGGAACCTTTTTCAATGTGCTTTACTTTAAAATGGCTAATCTGTCCTCATATCCTCTGACATACAGTAGTTTTCCTGCTCCAGCTCCAGCTCCACCATTCTCCCATGACTCTCTCTCTCTGTGCATGACTAACAGGAGTCACCACTGCGGCAGTTGAACCATGTCTGTTCAAAATGGTGCATTCCAAGGAAATAATAATGATGGTCCCCAAGAATGCTTTCACACTGGCCTCTCATCTATTTCCATAATTGGCTGTTGTAGCCTGCTTTGAATGATAATATAAAGACTGAATCTAAAGACTAAGATAAGAGTCTGCATATGATGTATTATTATGATACAATATTTATTTGCATGGATACTTAGGCTTAACCTACTTTGTTTGTCATGGGGTGTTCCAGAGAAAGGCTTATCTGATTTTGTACACATTGTAACGCTTTTGACACCAACCCCATTTTTTATGTGTGCATGAGAGAGAGAGTCAAACTGACACACTCACACACCACAACAATCCCCTGCCGGCTGCAAAGTGGAGAGTGGACGCCTGCTGATAAGTTGAGCGATAAACTCCATTCACTCTCACTGCAAACAGCCACGAGCTGCCAAGAGTGACTTATGGAGGGGATTGTCAAAGCAGCGTATCATAACAGAGTATATCTCATTTGTAGCAGATACATGATATGGCCAGGCTGTGGGGATGAAAAGTGTGTGTTCAAGACGAGATGGTTTGGGATGAGTTGGACCGCAGATTGAAGGAAAAGCAGTCAACAAGTGCTCATTATATGTGGGAACTCCTTCAAGACTGTTGGAAAAGCATTCCAGGTGAAGCTGGTTGAGAGAATGCCAAGAGTGTGCAAAGCAAGAATCTAAAATCTAAAATATATTTTGATTTGTTTAACACTTTTTTGATTACTACATGATTTCATATGTGTTATTTCATAGTTTTGATGTCTTCACTATTATTTTACAATGTAGAAAATAGTAAAAATAAAGAAAAACCCTGGAATGAGTAAGTGTGTCCACACTTTTGACTGGTACTGTATGTGAAGGGCATCAAATCTGCCACGCTGATTAAAATTAAACAGACTAAAAGCTGGTACGTGCATTTACTAGAAGATACATAATTGCATACCTCTAGTCTACACTACACATCCTATATTAATATTTTGAGAGTGTTGATAGTGATAGAGGCTATCTATGGGTACTGTAACTGCCAAAATAATGGAAACACTTGAGTAAATGAGGGATACAAAGTACATTTAAAGAAGTTGCTTCCACACAGGTGTGGTTCTTGAGTTAATTAAGCAATTTACATCCCATCATGTTTAGGGTCATGTATAAAAATGCTGGGCATGCCATTATTTTGGTTGTCATGGATATGCCCACATAGGATGATGATTCTTCCATCCACAGAGCACGAGTGTTCATTGAATGGTTTGATGAGCATGAAAACTATGTAAACCATATGCCATGGCCGTATCAGTCACCACATATCAACCCAACTGAACATTTATGGGAGATTCTGGAGCGGCGCCTGAGAAAGTGTTTTCCACCACCATCAATAAAACACCAAATTATGTACTTTCTTGTTGAATAATGGTGTTCATCCCTCCAATAGAGTTCCAGACATTTGCACAAACTATGCCAAGGCACATTGAAGCTGTTTTGGCTTGTGGTGGCCCAACGCCCTATTAAGACACTTTATGTTGGTGTTTCCTTTATTTCGACATTTACATGTAACTATCAGAACTGTCACTGAGTGAAGGATTGTGTTAATGAACTCAAGTTAATGAACTTTCACTTTGAAGTGATTTTCTATCAAGGTATCTTTACTTTTACCACCACAGAGAGGAAGGCTTCAGACGGATGGATGATGGGAATTCCAACCTGTCTGTCTGTCTTTCCAGAGTGTGTCACATACACAACTTCTGATCATTCTAACATACATCAAACACACAGATCATGCTACATACCACATACAGTGCATTTGGAAAGTATTCAGACCCCTTAACTTTTTCCACATTTTGTTACGTTACAGCCTTATTCTAAAATTGATTCTATCCTCTTTTCCCTCATCAATCTAAACACAATACCCCATAAGGGCAAAGCGAAAACAAGTTTTTCGAAATTTTTGCAAATGTGTAATATTTTTTTTTTTACAGACCCTTTGCTATGAGATTCGAAATTGAGCTCAGGTGCATCCTGTTTACATTGATCATCCTTGAGATGTTTCTACAACTTGATTGGAGTCCACCTGTGGTAAATTCAATTGATTGGACATTTGGAAAGGCACACACCTGTCTATATCAGGTCCCACAGTTGACAGTGCATGTCAAAGCAAAACCCAAGCCATGAGGTTGAAGGGATTGTCCGTAGAGCCCCAAGACAGGATTGTGTTGAGGCACAGATCTGGGGAAGGGTACAAAAACATTCTGCAGCATTGAAGGTCCCAAGAACACAGTGGCCTCCATCATTCTTAAATGGAAGAAGACTCTCCCTAGGGCTGGCCTCCCGGCCAAACTTAGCAATCGGGAAGAAGGGCCTTGGTCAGGGAGGCGACCAAGAACCCGATATTTATGGTAGAATGGCCAGACGGAAGCCACTCCTCAGTAAAAGGCACATGACAGCCCGCTTGGAGTTTGCCTAAAGGCACCTAAAGGACTCTCAGACCATGAGAAACAAGATTCTCTGGTCTGATGAATCCAAGATTGAACTCTTTGGCCTGAATGCCAAGCATCACGTCTGGAGGAAACATGGCACCATCCCTACGGTGAAGCATGTTTGTGGCAGCATCACGCTGTTGGGATGTTTTCAGCGGCAGGGACTGGGAGACTAAATCAAGATCGAGGGAAAGGTGAACGGAGCAAAGTACAGAGAGATCCTTGATGAAAACCTGCTCCAGAGCGCTCTGGACCTCAGACTGGGGCGAAGGTTCACCTTCCAACAGGACAATGACCCTAAGCACACAGCCAAGACAATGCTGGAGTGGCTTCGGGACAGGTCTATGAATGTCCTTGAGTGGTCCAGCCAGAGCTCGGACTTGAACATGATTTAACATCTCTAGAGAGACCTGAAAATAGCAGTGCTGCGACACTCCCCATCCAACCTGACAGAGCTTGAGAGGATCTGCAGCGAAGAAAGTGAGAAACTCCCCAAATACAGTTGTGCCAAGCTTGTAGCGTCATACCCAAGACAACTCAAGGCTGTAATCGCTGCCAAAGGTCCTTCAACAAAGTACTGAGTAAAGGGTCTGAATACTTATGTAAATGTGATATTTAAAAATTCTTTTTTATACATTTGCAAAAATGTCTGAGGACCTGTTTTTGCTTTGTCATTATGGCGTATTGTGTGTTGATTGATTGGGGGGAAAAGTATGTAATCCATTTTAGAATAAGACTGTAACATAACAAAATATGGAAAAAGTGAAGGCGTCTGAAAACTTCCCAAATGCACTGTACATCGTCCCGTATATGACAGCCTTTCCTTTACATAACCTTGTAACTCCCACTCCCAGTCATAGACTACAAACAGCTTTTTCCAGTCTCCAATCTCTTTAAGGGGGAGAGACCCTTCACAGCCTATAGCTCCACGCAATCTGTGTGACTCTGGAAATTCTCTTTGTATTGCAGCTTGGCTCTAAAAACACTCTGATCTGTGGTGGAACATTTCTAGGAAGAAGAGACTTGACTCTACCAGAGCATGGCTTTAAAACACATTCTCTTAGTTGAAACATCTAAAAAAAACACTATGTCAAGACTGTTTTACTTGTCTGCGAAAACACCCATTGGGTTGTGAAATATGTCTTAAGAATCACTCTGTTGTGAACATTAATCTAGAATACAATAATTGTCTGTGGTAGAGTTCAGATTAGAGAAACGGTTTCTTTGAGATTCTGTGCCATTAGTTATTTCCTTCCTGTTCAGCCTGGGATTGAGTGGAGTGATTTTTCTCGGTCTAAATATTGCTATAGCCACCAACCTAGCCACACACACACATACTGAACATACAGTACATACAGCCCACGCATGCGCGTACACACACACACACACACACACACACACACACACACACACACACACACACACACACACACACACACACACACACACACACACACACACACACACACACACACACACACACACACACACACACACGCTTACAAGCACATATTTCATCACTTCAAATGCCACGCTTTGCATAAAGTTCAGATTGGTTGATATAATACCATGGAAGCTGTTATAACTCTGCAACCATTCATTGTCGTATAATCTTTCTCAAATGTCTCTCTGCACATACTGCCATGCTCTCCTCTATCCATTCACTGTCACAGTGATAGCGTCCTATTGAGAATGGGGATGGAGAACTCAGTGGTTTGCACTCATCTGGAGAAGTTGTTAATCTGTTACAGCTGTCAGGCCTCTGTGTAGTGCGTACACTAAAGCCATGCTCATTACCTTCATATTGACTACCTTGGATTGAGACGATAGTAAGCTGCTCCTATGGCTTTCTCAAAGTTAATGAGAGACATCACAGATGAACCTGAGAGTGTACCATTAAAGGAGAAAGGCCTTGAATTTTTTGCATAGTAAATTACTTGGTCTGACATACTGAAAATAAGCTGTGTGCTACATGAACAGATTAAACAAAAATATTACATTAGTTTAAAATATATCTATCTGTTGTAAAGAAAGGCAGTGCATTTTTTGTCTAAAAGAGGCAATAGAGAGGCCAATCATAGGAATTGTCCTAAATGGCACCCTATTCTCTATTTAGTGCACTACATTTGTTGTACTACAAGTAGTGCACTATATAGGGAATATGGTGTCATTTGGGATGGAGCCATACTCTGCTCCTTGGTCCATATCAAAGGTGGTGCAGAATTGTGAGCACAAGGAGTTCTCTCTCACTAAGAGTGGAGCAGAGGGGTCATTTAACAGTAATTTACACCTTTAATTACATAATACCAATGCTCATATCAGTGTAATAGATTAAACTCTAATCATTGCATTACATGAAGACATTAACTGACTGATAAGATTAACCTAGCTTTAATTAATGAGTGAGCTTTTATAGTGACAGCTAACAAACCAGTGACAAACACCTGGCAAAAGCAAGAAAATACAATTTGGCATGTTCCCATGGACAAGGTCAAAATCATCATGTCATTCCTCAGGACATGACAGTACATCTTCCTGTATCTAGCATTTACCTTCTTAATATGAGCTGCTAATTTCAAACCAATCTAGTTAAGGTATTCGGTGTCCCTAAACCGGGACAAGAATGTGACTAGAATGACGTTGTAAACTACAGCCAATTCCAGGACATAGACATATCTTATATGGGCAGAAAGCTTACATTCTTGTTAATCTAACTGCTGTGTCCAATTTACAGTAGCTTTTAGAGCAAAAAAAATACCATGTTATTGTTTGAGGATAGTGCACAACAACAAAACACTTTTATCACTGAAACTCAAAAATGTACTTACATTCAGTAATCCTGTCCCTGAGGGTCCCAGAGATAAAATGTAGCATAGTTTTGTTTGATAAAATCTATTTTTATATTCAAATGTAAGTACTGGGTTCTACAGTTTGACCGCACTGCTGTCTCTGCCCCCCCCTCCCTGTAGAGAAGCTAATGAACCATTATGTATGACATTCTTGGAGTGTGTAATAAAAAATAAAAAATACCATAACATTTTTTTGTATGTTCTCTATGGTTATGTACTTGAAAATGTATAAATTGACCAATTCGGTACATTTGGGCAAACTCCTGGCAGTCTCGATACAAAATATTGTGACGTGAAGTAATTCTTCACTGGATCAGTCTGAAACTTTGCACACACACTCCTGCCATCTTGTGGACAACATCTAAATTACACCAATCCTATTTCAATGTATGGCCTTTCCCTTGCATTTCAAAGATGCTGAAAAAAAAATATAGAAAACACATTTTTTTGTTTGTATTATCTTTTACCAGATCTAATGTGTTATATTCTCCTACATTAACTTCACATTTCCACAAACTTCAAAGTGTTACCTTTCAAATTGTATCAATAATATGCATATCCTTGCGTCAGGTACTGAGCTACAGGCAATTAGATTTGGGTATGTAATTTTTGGTGAAAAAGCCCCCCAAAAGGGTCCGATCCTTAAGAGGAATATTATTAATACGAGCTGCTAAGGTATTCAGTGTGCATCATTCATCATAATGATGCTTAATAAAATGTCATGGCCACACTTCACTCAAATGTACTTTCCCACCACAGCCTAGCTAGGTAAGAATAGAAGAGGAGCAGCTTTTTACTTTACAGCCCTCATTTTAGTGTTACTCTGGCCCAGATGTCCTTAGAGTAAAGGACACATTAATTGGAATGGGTAATTAAGATAGCAGCGTGAGCCACATTCAGGTTTCCTGCCTCTGATGTCGCTGTAATGAGGGAGAGGAGGAATGTGTCATTCCCTTTAACAGTCTAAGGATGTGTCCCGAATGGTCCTGGTCAAAAGTAGGGCACTACAGTATATAGGGAATACGATGCCATTTGGGATGCAGCCTCAGTCTCCCACACTTTTATAACAACCAAATTGGACATTTTACTTTTTAATTAATTCTTAGACACATGAAATGTTTTCCTGTCAAGGTAGGAAGTTATTTATTTGTGTGTGAGGAGGATAATGCATGGATGAACAGTCAGAATAGCCGCTTCATTACATGCCAATGCTAAATAAACTGTTCTCCAAATGGACATCCATCTTATCCTGGTAGACACACTGAGCACCTGTATCATACGGGTAATCACTCTTACTCTATGGGTAGCAAATGAACAATAAAACAGACAACAATTTATCAACCAACCTTGGAAACATGTCTCGGGTGATTCAATTACTCCAAATTGACCTACAGCGCCTACTGTCCCTGTATTATCCTGGTGATTACTCTTATGGGTATCAAATGAACGATTAAACAGACAACAATTTATCAACCATCATTCAGATTGAATACATGTCTCAGGTGATGCAGTGTTTTCAAATGGACTAGACACATGGATGGAGCACCTGCCTTACTGTATATCAGACTAAAAATGACTCTTATAGTATGGCAACTGAGCAATCAAACAGACACCCAACTTATCGACCAACCAACTAAACAAAGTGACTGCATGTCTCAGGGGAAGGCGCGTTATACATCGCTGTCTGGGTAAATCTCAGAAAAAAGGCCATGGAATACCAACGTAGTATAGCTAGCCGCTGTGATTCAGATACGGATTTCAACAAGGCCCATCATCCTTCAATCCCTCTGGGGCTGAACTCTGAATGGGGACATCTCTCTCTGGGGACGGAGCATTAGAACAGATGTGTGATCCTGGGTTCTCCTCTCTCTCTCTCCATCTCTCGCTTTCTCTCCTTTTGTCTGCTAGTTCTCTAGAGCCCAGTTAAATGGCTGGGGTATAGGAAAAATGGTCACAGACATGCATAACCTAAAAAAACATTCACAAAACGTATGTTTGATCAAACAAATAACATTTATACTATCAGTAAGAATATGCTATATCATATATTTTGGGGCATACAAGGGCATAATGGTTGGTTTATATGCATCCTGTTTATAATATAGACATACCATTTATAATATAGAGCACAAATTAACTGCTTTATCTTGGCAGGTCATTATACCCAGCTGCATTTACTATTTTGCTTACGAGAGAGTGGCTCAGAAGGAACAGTTGGGTGTCTTACATTACACAAATAGGTATCCTCTGTGCACTGTGTCCATTTGTGAAAAATGTGGTTTTAAACATGTCATTTCAGCAACATATCGGGCAATGGCGAGAAATGGAATGATTCAAAATGTAAATGCTTGAATCCCAGAGCTCTATTTTAAACTGATATCTCCCACTGACCGACCAAATGCTGGGCTGAATCAGAACCATGAGCTGAATGACATTCAAGCAGTGGCGCAGGACCTCACTTAAATGAAAGAATGTCAGTCCTGTTTCTGGGATGAGCTGTTCTTTACCCTTACATTTTATTTTACATGCATACACACACACACACTGCCTGTATAACATTTTATTTGCTGGGCAAAATGTTGGATTTAAAACTCTTTACTGTGATTCTAAACGTAGAAAATATTGTTGTTGATCTCTGTAAGCAGGCACTATGTGTTTTGCTGTCAAAGCTATAGTTATAATAGCTATACTGAAGATCCACAATAAATGGGGGGGATATTAAGCATTGTAGACTTCATAACAGGGTTATAATAACGTAATGTCAACTGCCAGAAGTGTAAGACTGATTGTCCTGCAGTATGCTACAATGGTCTCCTGGTATCACAAGTGCAATGTCAGATGCTACGTCTTAAAGTCTACCGTCAGAAAATAGCATCATTCTCTGAGACAGTAATACCACCCTTTCCCACTTGACCCCCCTCCTCCTCCCCTGACTTTTATCCCCTTTCCCAGAATGAGCTGACATCAACAATATGAGCTGTCCAACACTGATGTCAATCTATAATGACAGGCTGCTGTGAATTTAACCCTGTCTGGGAGTGAAGCAGGAGGGCATAAGGCTGATGAAGGGAGTGGTTAGAGAGGCTAGCGGCCGCTTGAAGCGTATTACAACATCTCCATTCTTCAGCACCATGCAAACCTCCAAGACAATGGTTGTGTGTGGCTTTGTTGGCAAGATGGTGGTGCTAGTAATGGCAAAGGGTTCAATTTCCGCGGCGATCACATACAGTTGAAGTCGGAAGTTTACATACACTTAGGTTGGAGTCATTAAAACAATTTTTTCAACCACTCCACAAATTTCTTGATAACAAACTATAGTTTTGGCAAGTCGGTTAGGACATCTACTTTGTGCATGACACAAGTAATTTTTCCAACAATTGTTTACAGACAGATTATTTCATTTATAATTCACTTTATCACAATTCCAGTGGGTCAGAAGTTTACATACACTGAGTTGACTGTGCCATTAAACAGCTTGGAAAATTCCAGAAAATGATGTCATGGCTTTGAAGCTTCTGACACAAAAATGGACATCATTTGAGTCAATTGGAGGTGTACCTGTGGATGTATTTCAAGGCCAACCTTCAAACTCAGTGCCTCTTTGCTTGACATCATGGGAAAATTAAAAGAAATCAGCAAAGACCTCAGAAAAACAATTGTTGACCTCCACAAGTCTGGTGCATCCTTGGGAGCAATTTCCAAACGCCCGAAGGTACCACATTCATCTGTACAAACAATAGTACGCAAGTATAAACACCATGGGACCACGTAGCCATCATACCGCTCAGGAAGGAGATGCGTTCTGTCTCCTAGAGATGAACGTACTTTGGTATGAAAAATGCAAATCAATCCCAGAACAACAGCAAAGGACCATGCGAAGATGCAGGAGGAAACAGGTACAAAAGTATCTATATCCACAGTAAAACGAGTCCTATATCGACATAACCTGAAAGGCCGCTCAGCAAGGAAGAAGCCACTGCTCCAAAACCGCGATAAAAAAGCCAGACTACAGTTTGCAACTGCACATTGGGACAAAGATCGTTCTTTTTGGAGAAATGTCCTCTGGTCTGATGAAACAAACATAGAACTGTTTGGCCATAATGACCATCGTTATGTTTGGAGGAAAAAGGGGGAGGCTTGCAAGCCAAAGAACACCATCCCAACCATGAAGCATGGGGTTGGCAGCATTATGTTGTGGGGGTGCTTTGCTGCAGGAGGGACTGGTGCACTTCACAAATAGATGGCATCATGAGGTTGGAAAATTATGTGGATACAGTGATCCCTCGCCACTTCGCGGTTCACTTATCGCGGATTCGCTATTTCGCGGATTTTCATAATGCATTTTTTATTTTTTTTTGGTGCATTGTGCTCTGCATTCTGATTCGCTAAAAACTCACTCCCGCTTCTTGTATCAAAACATGCTACGAATTGTGCTATCATTTTGTCGTCTCGTGCAGTTATGTGTACGTACATAAAACAGCTTGGCAAATTTACATTAAGTTGGCCAGGAAGGAAGGAAGGACTAACGCTTGGTCGCTTAGCAACCATGGTGCGAATGGCCACTGAACTTAAGCGAGTAGCTGAGGAATGGGACCCTTTGATGAGCCGTTCATTACAGTTCTCCAACGTAATCGATGGTGGCATGTCGGTGTACAAGGATCTTTTTGCAAAGAAGAAAAAAGAGCGACAACAGCTGCCTATCACTATGCTCTTCTCCCGAACAAACACACCTGCACCGCGGGCTTCAGAAGAAGAGAACACTGCAGAGCGCAGTCAGGATGCAGCGGCCCAGTCTGAAGAGCAGTGAAACGGCCTACACGTGAGTCACTGTATTTGTATACATGTAATAGTTGCTAATTGTAAAAAAAAAAGAAGTTTTCTATTTCGCGGATTTCACTTATCGCGGGTCATTTTCGGAACGTAACCCCCGCGATAAACGAGGGATTACTGTATATCGAAGAAACATCTCAAGACATCAGTCAGGATTGTCTTGAAGCTTGGTCACAAATGGGTCTTCCAAATGGACAATGACCCCAAGCATACTTCCAAATTGTGGCAAAATGGCTTAAGTACAACACAGTCAAGCTATTGGAGTGGCCGTCACAAAGCCCTGACCTCAATTCCATAGAAAATGTGTGGGCAGAACTGAAAAAGCGTGTGCGAGCAAGGAAGCCTACAAACCTGATTCAGTTACACCAGCTCTGTCAGGAGGAATGGGCCAAAATTAACCCAACTTATTGTGGGAAGCTTGTGGAAGGCCACCCGAAACGTTTGACCCAAGTTCAACAATTTAAAGGCAATGCTACCAAATACTAATTAATTGTAGGTAAACTTCTGACCCACTGGGAATGTGATGAAATAAATAAAAGCTGAAATTAATCATTCGCTCTACTATTTTTCTGACATTTCACATTCTTAAAATAAAGTGGTGATCCTACCTGACCTAAGACAGGGCATTTTTACATGGATTAAATGTCAGGAATTGTGAAAAACTGTTTTTTAATATATTTGGCTAAGGTGTATGTAAACTTCCGACTTCAACTGTACACATACTAAACATGTATGCAATCTCTGCTGGCGGCTGCTGGCATCAGCCATATGACATCACCTCTATCTAGCATTGTTGTCACATACTCTACACCAAGCACGCCATGCTGCTGACATGTGGACAGAAAGCAATGATGTTGCTGCCTCTTAGAGAAATAGGACTTGACCCTAGAGGCTTGTGGTTCAGTGTGCAGTTCATGTTGTCTCCTGTAGATGAACAACACTGAACTGGACTGGGTTGTGGTTGTTCTGTGCGCAGTTCAGGCTGTGTAGGGCTATCATATATTAACAACACATAACTGAACTGTGTCTGTCTATCCAAGCCCTGATAGTAAACTATTAAGGGGTTGTGAGTTGAGATTCTTTCATGGAGAGTACACTTGAAGTCAAAGTGATACATTGTGTAGGAATATTACAGTAGGCATGTACAGCATGCTGCAGTGGTATTGGGGTCAGACTAACTATCTTATCACAGACAAGGTCACAGAAGCGAGACAGTGTCCAGATAGGCCTGTAGTGCTCTCTCTCTCTCAGTAAATATTGATTCCTCAGCGGATATTGCATAAATAGTAAGGGTATTGCATAAATCATAAATCATTTTGCAGCACAGCATGAAGTAGTCACAGATCTGCATGAAGTAGTACTGCAAAACACACCCAGGTGGCACTATAGTACCTTCTTCTCATCTAATTTCCCCAGTATTGGAACCCAGAAGTACAGGTAATTGCCAAAATTAAAAAGTATATTGAAAGCAGGTGCTTCCACACAGGTGTGATCCCTGAGTTAATTAAGCAATTAGCATCCCATCATGCTTAAGGTCATGTTTAAAAATGCCCAGTTCCTCATTATTTTGCCTTCCATGGCTAGAGGAAGAGATGTCAGTGACTCAACTTTAAAAGAGGGGTCTTAAAGGAGCATAGGCGGGTTTAAAGTGTGTGTCTGTCTCTCAGTCACCAGATCTCAACTCAATTGAACACTTATGGGAGATTCTGGAGCGGCGCCTGAGACAGCTGGAATTTCTCATGGAAGAATGGTGTAGAATCTATCCCAAGGCGCATTGCTGTTCTGGCGGCTCGTGGTGGCCCAACACCCTATTATGACACTTTATGTTGGTGTTTCCTTTATTTTGGCAGTTACCTTTTGGCAGCGTTACTGACTTCTTCATGCCAGGAATGAATTACTCCAGGATATATGGATGCTTTTCATAAGAGCTGTTAAAAATGTAAATGAAGGCTTTTAAACATACTTTTACATGCAAAAGCTCTATTTAGAAGCTTGAGGACCTCCATTTCAACAGTTAATGACAAGTTGGAGCTCATACAGTAAGTAGCCTTCTCTACCTACTATCTATCTCTGCCCCTTTAGTAGTCACAGATCTCAATAACAGGAAATCAGACGTAACATACAATAGCAGGGTAGAATAAGCTATTTTACCCTAACCATGTTCAAAAGAGTGATAATAGTTTTTATCCACTGATTTGATACAATGGCTTAACCCAAAAAGTTATTTACCTCTCTCTAGAATTGAATTGCAAGAGCAACACATACCTGAAAGATTCCAGGTACTTCGAGAGATAAATATAGTTGCAGCAGGTAGCGTAGCGGATAAGATTGTTAGGCCGGTAACCAAACGGTTGCTGGTTTGAATCTCTGAGCCAACTAGAGGAAACATCTGTCAATGTGCCCTTGAGCAAGGCACTTAACCCTAATTGCTCCTGTAAGAGCATCTGCTAAATGACTAAAATGTTAGTGGAATCATCCATGTAGCAATGAACACACAAACACAACTTTAATGACATCCAAGGACTATCTGAAACACATTTCTTGTCATCAAGCTACTTAATCCTTGAAACATGAAACATACATCCATGTTCAGTCAAAATGGATACATTGGAATTTATGTTGACCATCACGTTTATTTGCCTTTGTTTTAACTCACAATATTGATGTCACACTAACCCTAACCCTGATCTGTGTTCAACTCAATATTAGGAAGATGGGGTGGGCAGGTAGCCTCGTGGTATTTGTATATATTATGGATCCCCATTAGCTGCTGCCAAAGCGACAGCTACTCTTCCTGGGGTCCAGCAAATTTAAAGCAGTTGATACAATTTAAAAAACATTACAATACATTGCAGATATCACAACACACTGTATGCCCTCAGGCCCCTACTCCACAACTACCACATACAGTTGAAGTCGGAAGTTTATATACACTTAGGTTGGAGTCATTAAAACTCATTTTTCAACCACTCCACAAATTTCTTGTTAACAAACTATAGTTTTGGGAAGTCGGTTAGGACATCTACTTTGTGCATGACACAGGTCATTTTTCCAACAATTGTTTACAGACAGATTATTTCACTTAACTCACTGTATCACAATTCCAGTGGGTCAGAAGTTTACATACACTAAGTTGACTGTGCCATTAAACAGCTTGGAAAATTCCAGAAAATTATGTCATGGCTTTAGAAGCTTCAGATAGAAAAATGGACATAATTTGAGTCAATTGGAGGTGTACCTGTGGATGTATTTCAAGGCCAACCTTCAAACCCAGTGCCTCTTTGCTTGACATAATGGGAAAATCAAACAAAATCAGCCAAGACCTCAGAAAAACAATTGTAGACCTCAACAAGTCTGGTTCATCATTGGGAGCAATTTCCAAACGCCTGAATGCACCACATTCATCTGTACAAACAATAGTACGCAAGTATAAACACCATGTGACCACTCAGCCATCATACTGCTCAGAAAGGAGATGCGTTCTGTCTCAGAGATGAGTGTACTTTGGTGAGAAAAATGCAAATCAATCCCAGAACAACAGCAAAGGACCTTGTGAAGATGCTGGAGGAAACAGGTACAAAAGTATCTATATCCACAGTAAAACGAGTCCTATATCGACATAACCTCAAAGGCCGCTCAGCAAGGAAGAAGCCACTGCTCCAAAACTGCCATAAAAAAGCCAGACTACGGTTTGCAACTGCACATGGCGACAAAGATTGTACTTTTTGGAGAAATGTTCTCTGGTTTGATGAAACGAAAATATAACTATTTGGCCATAATGACGATTGTTATGTTTGGAGGAAAAAGGGGGAGGCTTGCAAGCCAAAGAACACCATCCCAACCATGAAGCATGGGGTTGGCAGCATTATGTTGTGGGGGTGCTTTGCTGCAGGAGGGACTGGTGCACTTCTCAAAATAGATAGCCTCATGAGGTAGGAAAATGATGTGGATATATTGAAGCAACATCAAGACATCAGTTAAAGGAAGTTAAAGCTTGGTCGCAAATGGGTCTTACAATTGGAAAATGACCCCAAGCATACTTCCCAAGTTGTGGCAAAATGGCTTAAGTACAACACAGTCAAGGTATTGGAGTGGGCATCACAAAGCCCTGACCTCAATTCCATAGAAAATTTGTGGGCAGAACTGAAAAAGCTTGTGCGAGCAAGGAGGCCTGCAAACTTGACTCAGTTACACCAGCTCTGTCAGGAGGAATGGGCCAAAATTCACCCAACTTATTGTGGGAAGCTTGTGGAAGGCTATCCAAAATGTTTGACCCAAGTTAAACAATTTAAAGGCAATGCTACCAAATACTAATTGAGTGTGTGTAAACTTCTGACCCACTGGGAATGTGATGAAAGAAATAAAAGCTGAAATAAACCATTCTCTCTACTATTATTCTGACATTTCACATTCTTAAAATAAAGTGGTGATCCTAAGCCAGGGAATTTTTACTCTGATTAAATGTCAGGAATTGTGAAAAACTAAGTTTAAATGTATTTGCCTAAGGTGTATGTAAACTTCCGACTTCAACTGTACATATCACTTACTTGACTATACCGTAAGGGGAAAGGGGCTTTTTTATCGCGGTTTTGGAGCAGTGGCTTCTTCCTTGCTGAGCGGCCTTTCAGGTTATGTCGATATAGGACTTGTTTACTGTGGATATAGATACTTTTGTACCTGTTTGCTCTTGCATCTTCACAAGGTCCTTTGCTGTTGTTCTGGGATTGATTTGCACTTTTCGTACCAAATTATGTTCATCTCTAGGAGACAGAACGCGTCTCCTTCCTTGGCGGTATGACAGCTGCATGGTCCCATGGTGTTTATACTTGCGTACTATTGTTTGTACAGATGAACGTGGTACCTTCAGGCATTTGGAAATTGCTCCCAAAGATGAATCAGACTTGTGAAGGTCTACAATTGTTTTTCTGAGGTCTTGGCTGATTTCTTTTGATTTTCCCATGATGTCAAGCAAAGAGGCACTGAGTTTGAAGGTAGTCCTTGAAATACATCCACAGGTACACCTCCAATTGACTGAAATTATGTCAATTAGCCTATCAGAAGCTTCTAAAGCCATGACATCATTTAATGGAATTTTCCAAGCTGTTTAAAGGCACAGTCAATTTAGTGTATGTAAACTTCTGACCCACTGGAATTGTGATACAGTGAATTATAAATGAAATAATCTGTCTGTCAACAATTGTTGGAAGAATTACTTGTGTCATTCACAAAGTAGATGAGTTTGTTAACAAGAAATTTGGAGTGGTTGAAAAACGAGTTTTAATGACTTCAACCTAAGAGTATGTAAACTTCCATCTTCAACTGTATGTATGGCTCCACCAGGGCCTCATATACAGACAGTATAGTCAAGTAAGTGATATGTATGTATAGCTCCACCATGGCCTCATATACAGACAGTATAGTCAAGTAAGTGATATGTATGAATGGCTCCACCAGGGCCTCATATACAGACAGTATAGTCAAGTAAGTGATATGTATGAATGGCTCCACCAGGGCCTCATATACAGACAGTATAGTCAAGTAAGTGATATGTATGTATAGCTCCACCATGGCCTCATATACAGACAGTATAGTCAAGTAAGTGATATGTATGAATGGCTCCACCAGGGCCTCATATACAGACAGTATAGTCAAGTAAGTGATATGTAAATAGTCACAGAGGGAGAGGAAGTTTATTTTCCACTGGATATTTAGCTGCATGAATAATGGCTTTCCCTGCAGCTTGGACCTTCACTTTGACTGAGAGGCATTAAGGAAAGAACTGCAACACAGCAGCCAGCTATTAGAGTCTTCACTGGGTCCCCAATGAAATACTTCCAATGGGATACTAGCTAGCTACATCCCTGAACATATTAAGGATTTTTCCCGCCTCTCTTCTCTTTCAGAATAGATCTGAAATGAAAAGATAACTGCTTTGATAAATGGGCAGTCTGCTTCCATTTTGAGTTTAACTTCCATCAGCGTGAATTGTTTGGGTTACAGCACCAAGCACTTAAAATAGTGGAAATACAGTTCAGAAAGGAAACACCACGTGTACGTTGAACTATTTAGAAAAGATTACAATGCATAGTCTTGGCCTTAGGTTCTGCTCCTTCAGGTTAGCTCACAGCCAGAGCGAAGCGTCATATAAAGATGATAAAATAAGAACACAGAACCCAGACAGGTGGAGGCAGGGGTGGAGATTGGATATCCGAAAACAGCAAGGATAGCGAGTAACAGCTAGTTACAGCAGCAACGCAATGGCAGGAGAGATAAAAGCACAAGTGTGCACGTGACATCTGGCATCAGGGAAGCATGTGTAGAACTGGTCAACTTAAATAAACCGCATGTAAGTAGAGTATGAATCCAATTGCTGCAATATCCGATCAGCTGATGCCACAACTCTCTGGGTTCCCTTCTGAACTGGCTTTGCTTAATGCTATGGGAGGTTTCCCCATACTCCTTTTCTGTTTACAACCCTCCATTCTTAGTATGCCATCTGACCATAGAACTGGCTCCAATCCCGTTTACCAAACTCCAGGTGTTTACATTTGTTGGATGACATGAAAATAGAGCTCTTTGGCCATGAACACAAGTGGTGGATTTGGAGTTGAAAAGAGGAATCATATGCAGAAAAGTGCAGGAAATAACCTTTTCATGTCAAGCTGGCATTTTTTAAAAACACATTCTTTAGAATAATTTTTGAAATCAAGCCAACATTAAATGAATCATTCCAAACCAATCTTGTATGCATATTTGTTCACACATAGGCGACACAGTTACGTGTTTACCAACAAATTTCACATTCATGCAAACATAAGTGAGGCCCTTACCCAAGGGTTTCCTCTTCACGTATTCCACATGCAAACATATGTGTAAATGTGAGATTACTGTATGTTCTGATGGACACAGCAAGTACAGATGTTTGAGCACATCTCTTGAAAAATCTGTCATATTAAAATGACTGGTAAAAAAAAGTGTTATTTGTTGTTCAGGTACAGCAACAACACTGGGTACTAGGTGGCAACTTCAAATAATCACAACACAACAAACACCAGCAAGAATCAGTTCCATTGATTTAACATCCATCGATAGCATCGACGCACAATTGTATTGTTGTTCAAGCTTAATTCCCCTTGAGGTATGAGGTAGTGAAGAGAGAAGTGAAAAAGCTGGGAAATGTGAAAAGGCAGGGAGTGACGAGGTAAGGACAGCCATCTTCAAACACTGTCACAGTAATACAGTATATTGATTAAACTGGAAGAAAGGGACTTACAAACAAGAAATAAAGAGACTTCCGTTCACGAACACCAATGTACTACAGCAGTTTCATCATCACTATGACAAGAACAACAAAGTCTGAATCCAAGAGTAATCCAGGGGTTAGCCAAAGGGATTTGATCATTTTAGGATTAAGCCAGGGCAGTTCAGGACACACACAATGTTGATTCTTTCAATCACTGTGAACCATGGGATAAAAGCAGGGACCATGTCATCTTCCCCCCTTTACGCATGCAGGTGCTGAGTGACATTTTGGATTGATTTACCAGTAATTTCCTCAGTATTCTGTGATGATGACAACATCCAGATAGACTGACCAAAACCCAATTATTGTCAGAGAACAATAAACCACACAATACAAAGCTGCAAAGCTGCCTGCACACAATGAGTAGCCCAGAGAATGGGAATGAGGTGGCTACAGCTCGAGGTTGAAAAGCTGTGTAAATCTCCAAGCAGATTGCAACGGCTTACAACACGAGTATAGTAAACAATATGAAAGCAAAATCGCTAACCAGCATCTCTGTTTGGGCTATTGTTCAATCTATCGCGCTGTCGTAGGTTATCTTGGTGCGACCTGCTCTAAGTTTGCCCTCTGACCACTGCTGATGAGTTGAGACATTAACAAACAACCCATCAGATATCCCAATAATAACAGTGTGCTCACTGGCTGTAATAAGAATCCCCCCGATCTTTCGCACAAAAATATTTTTCAAATTCTTCAAAACACTTAGTCAATAAGGACATATGCTCATTAATGATTAAAATGATGTCCACTTCAAACCCCCATGTGGTTGTAAACGCAGCAGCACAGCCAAATCGGCAGAGCTCCCTTTGGCATGGTGTCTACTGTCTAGAGCTGCTTTCTCCCCATGGATCCTCCGCCTGTGCAGAGCTGTAAACAGAGTGAATGGCTGTGCAACGCCTATTCTTATCTGGACGGGAATGCAGGGATAAGTGCTTACTTAATAATCGGCAAATCCGGAGGGAAGAAAACAGGCCTATATATATATATATAAAGTTTTTGTGGAGTTCACTTCAAGTGATTTAATTTGAGGCCTAGACAGTTCTATTGTGTGCTGCAGGAAATGACTTGCTGCTGCAGCACATGAAAGTGTTTTTAGTCTCTCCATGTTCTAGAGATGCTGCTGTGCTGAGTAGTTGCAGAGTTTAATCTGAAATATTAGAAGGAGCACATATTAAGGAGTATGTCATTATTTCCTATTCCTCATTATTTCTTATTCAATGAATGGTAAATACCGTATTGTGTAATTTTGGAGTCACTTTTATTTACTGAATAATGATGAGTGAGAAAGTTACAGAAGGTCAAATCATACCCCCAAGACATGCTAACCTCCCGTTATTGGTAAAGGTGAGAGGTTAGCATGACTTGTGGGTATGATCTTTGACCCTCTGTGACTTTCTCCCTCATCATTATTCACAATTAGTTCAGGATTATCCGTACTTATGGTAGCATTCACATGAATGTAAAAGTGTTTAGAAACGCATTATATTGTTATTTACAACAAAAATGACTCAAACAATGCAATTCATTATTTACCATTAATTTCTATTGGGCATAAAATAATCTGAAACACAAGCAAAACTAACTGCAAATGCATCCAACAAGTTTGTAGTCACAAACTTGATGTAGTCATTGTGTGATAAGAATATGGGACCAAATACTACATTTTTTATTACTTTATTTCTAAGAATCTTTAGGGGCCTCAATAATTTTGACCCTTATATTTTTGAGAAGTTAAACAAAATATCTTTCTCTGAGCAATTTTATTTGTATTGTCACACCCTGATCTGTTTCACCTGTCTTGTGCCTGTCTCCACCCTAAGTGTCACCTATTTTCCCCCATTATCCCTGCGTTTTCTGTTTGTCTGCTGCCAGTTCGTCTTGTCTCGTCATCCCAGTGTGTTTTCCGTGTGTTACCAGTTCTCAAGTTCTTGTTTTCTAGTCTTCCCGGTTCCGACCTTTCTGCCTGCCCTGACACTGCCTGCTGTTCTGTCCTCTTGACTCTGCCTTGGATTATGAACCTCTGTCTGCCCTCGACCTGCCCTTTTGTCTGGCCCTTTGTTATAGTAAATATTCTGAGAACCGAACCATCTGCCTCCTGTGTCTGCATCTGGGTCATATCCGGAGTCGTGATAAGTATAAAATAATATAATTTCCCTTCTATTCATTTTATATAGCTCAATATTTTAATTATTGCTCATCTTTATCAAGGGTGTCAATCATTACGGACCCCACTGTTTATAATACTGTATTTTAAGGGGCATAATAGGGAATGTCAAACTTTCTCTTAAAATGTATATCTTTTGTTTTATATTTTCTGTCTGTCTTCATTTGTTCCCCATTTCATGGTAGCCCCCGACAATGATTAATACTTTGATGAGCGGTTAATCAAAACAAATCACATTTTATTTGTCACATGTGCCGAATACCACAGGTGTAGTTTAACAGTGAAATGCTTACTTACAACCAACAATGCAGTTTTAAGAAAAAAAATAAGAAATATAACAAATAATTAAGGAGCAACAATAGCGAGGCTATGTACAGTGGGTTCCGGTATAGAGTCAATGTGCAGGCAATGGTTAGTCGAGGTAATATGTACAGTTGAAGACGGAAGTTTACATACACTTAGGTTGGAGTCATTAAAATTCGTTTTTCATCCACTCCAAAAATGTCTTGTTAACAAACTATAGTTTTGGCAAGTCGGTTAAGACATCTACTTTGTGCATGACAAGTCATTTTTCCAACAATTGTTTACAGACAGATTATTTCACTTATAACTGTAACGGCTGTTGGAAGGAGAGGACCAAGGTGCAGCGTGGTACGTGTCCATATTTATTAAATGAACACTGAAATAACAAAGATAACGACCGAAACAGTTCTGGCTGGTGCAGACACACAAAACAGAAAACAACTACCCACAAACACAGGTGGGAAAAGGCTACCTAAGTATGGTTCTCAGAGACAACGATAGACAGCTGCCTCTGATTGAGAACAACACCCGGCCAAACACATAGAACTAGACAACATAGAACACAACATAGAATGCCCACCCCAACTCACGTCCTGACCAAACCAAAATAGAGACACAACAAAAGAACAAAGGTCAGGGCGTGACAATAACTCACTGTATCACAATTCCAGTGGGTCAGAAGTTTACATACACTAAGCTGACTGTGCCTTTAAACAGCTTGGAAAATTCCAGAAAATGATGTCATGGCTTTAGAAGTTTCTGATAATCGACATCATTTGAGACAATTGGAGGTGTACCTGTGGATGTATTTCATATCCTACCTTCAAACTCAGTGCCTCTTCACTTGACATCATGGTGGGAAAATCAAAAGAAATCAGCCAAGACCTCAGAAAAAAATTCTGAAGTGCCTGAAGGTACCACGTTCATCTGTACAAACAATAGTACGCAAGTATAAACACCATGGGACCATGCAGCCGTCATACCGCTCAGGAAGGAGACGCGTTCTGTCTCCTAGAGATGAACGTACTTTGGTATGAAAAGTGCAAATCAATCCCAGAACAACAGCAAAGGACCTTGTGAAGATTTTTGGAGAAATGTCCTCTGGTCTGATGGAACAAAAATATAACTGTTTGGAGGAAAAAGGGGTTGCTTGGAAGCCGAAGAACACCCTCTCAACCGTGAAGCACGGGGGTGGCAGCATCATGTTGTGGGGGTGCTTTGCTGCAGGAGAGACTGGTGAACTTCACAAAATAGATGGCCTCATGAGGTAGGAAAATTGTGGATATATTGAAGCAACATCAAGACATCAGTCAGGAAGTTAAAGCTTGGTCACAAATGGGTCTTCCAAATGGACAATGACCGCAAGCATACTTCCAAAGTTGCGGCAAAATGGCTTAAGGACAACAAAGTCAAGGTATTGGAGTGGCCATCACAAAGCCCTGACCTCAATCCTATAGAACATTTGTGGGCAGAACTGAAAAAGCGTGTGCGAGCAAGGAAGCCTACAAACCTGATTCAGTTACACCAGCTCTGTCAGGAGGAATGGGCCAAAATTCACCCAATTTATTGTGGGAAGCTTGTGGAAGGCTACCCGAAACATTTGACCCAAGTTCAACAATTTAAAGGCAATGCTACCAAATACTAATTGAGTGTATGTAAACTTCTGACCCACTGGGAATGTGATGAAAATTAATAAAAGCAGAAATAAACCATTCTCTCTACTATTATTCTGACATTTCACATTCTTAAAATAAAGTGGTGATTCTAACTGACCTAAGACAGGGAATTTTTACTAGGATTAAACGTCAGGAATTGTGAAAAACTAAGTTTAAATGTATTTGGCTAAGGTCTATGTAAACTTTCGACGTCAACTGTATATGTAGGTAGAGGTAAAATGACCATGCACGGAAAAGAAACAGAGTAGCAGCAGCGTAAATATGGGGGGAGAGTTAAGCCATTTGATTAACTGATCAAGAGTCTTATGGCTTGGGGGTAGAAGCTGTTAAGAAGCCTTTTTGACCTAGACTTGGCGCTCCGTTACCGATTGCCGTGCGGCAGCAGAGAAAACAGTCTGACTTGGGTGGCTGGTTTCCTTGGCAATTTTGGGCCTTCCTCTGACACCGCCTGGTATAGAGGTCCTGGATGGCAGGAAGCTTGGCCCCAGTGATGTACTGGGCCGTACGCACTACCCCCTGTAGTGTCTTGCGGTCGGAGGCTGAGCAGTTGCCATACGAGCTGGTGATGCAACCAGTCAGTATGCTATCGATGGTGCAGCTGTAGATAATACTTACACAACAAATAAACATGCCTTGCTGTTTTCAGATAATCTAATCGTCTAAATATGTTGAATTGCTATCTGACTCTTTGCCATGCAGCCAGGGTTTATATTGTTCCTGATATATCATCAGCGAACATGAAAGTCTCGCCTTGACGCGTCTTACCCAGAATCTTGACATTTGGATTATGAGTATGGCCTGATATAGCTTTAAGCCTGCTTTTATCGATCAATTTTAAGATGATTGCTGAGAACAGAATTGTCCAACCCATCAACTATCTCACTGCACCCTCATATGCCATGTCTTGAAACATGCAGACAGACAAATTAAAAGTACATTTACATTGTAATACTTCTGACATCCATCTTTCCAACTCCGCCCATTTCTTTAGGATTTTATTACATTCCCAGAAGTCAAGAATTAATGAGTTTACTCTTTAGTGCATTTAACTATATGTCACAAGTAAAAGCCCTGAGTATCGAGTTGATACAATTCCAATTCTGTAAGGTTAAAACCACCCTTAGACTTTGGACGTAAAACCTTCATTTTTATTTTATGAATTTTTCTTGCCCATATAAAGTCATGGTCGAGTATACTTTTTTAAAGAATGTCTTTGATGGGGTAATTGGTATTACCGGAAATAAATACTAAAACTTTGGGAGCCATGCCATTCGGAAGAAGTTTATTCTACCTGTAAGATTTATGGAAAAATTATTCAATTATATTAAATTAAATTGGCTTTCATATTGTTAAGTAATGGAATAAAGTTATCTTTATATATGTGTTGTTTGTTGTTACTTATTAAGCATCCTAAGTTTTTCATATTTTTTATGGTCCACTTAAAGATTGCTGTAGATTGTGAGTTATTCTTTTTCCTATTGCCATTATTTAGTTTTTTCCCAAGTTGATTTTATAACCTTAGATTTTTGAGTATTCTGAAAATATTTTTAACAAAGAGGGCATCGAGTTTTCAAAATTGGTCAGGTATACCAGGAGATCATCTGCAAATGAGTTTAGTTTACCGATATTGATACCTGTTACGTTTGGGTCATGTCAATATTATTTGCAAGCGGTTCAATTGCCAGTGCAAACAGGAGGGGGAAAAGGGGACAACCCTGTGTGGTGCTCCTTTTCTAAAGCAATTTCATCAGATAATGTATTAACATAATTTTTGCTTTAGGACATTTATAATATTTTTATAACATTTTTTATTTTAGCTGGAAAAATGTAGTTTCCAAAGATTTGAATAGAATAGGCAATTCAAGACAGCGGAAGCCTTTTTGGCATCAACCGCCATTATTGGTACATCTGTATCATCTTTTGTGTATTGTATTCAACTGAAACATGTTCTTGTATTTGTTTGTGTCTATTTTTCTATAAACCCTATTTGATGGATATGTATCAAGTATGCTAATACTTTTGCCATTCTATTACTTTTAAGCTTTGTTATTATTTTATAGTCAGTTTATTAAACTTATGGGTCTCTCATCAGTAGGGGACTCTCCAGTTTGTCCTGGTTTTAATATAACTGAAATAACTGTTTGATACATTGAACTGCGAAGTACTGAATTGAGTGATGTGTGTTGTCATTTGTGTAAATAGAGGCACTACTTTGTCCCAAAATGTTGAATAGAATTCTATGGGAAAGCCATCCATTCCTGGTGCTTTTCTCTGTGCTAATGCTTAAACAGTATATAATATTTATTTTTGGGTGATCTGTTTTTAATAATATTTTTTTTGTCTGCTGATAATTGCTTCAGGGTTATTTGGTCTAATAACTATTGTTTAATTCTGATTTATATACATTTTCATAGAAGCTTTTAAAATTGTCATTAATCACGTTGGTAAAGGTAAAAAATATATACAATTTCAGCCTCTTTGGAGCCTCCCTAAATGTGCTTTTTTTATTACTACGTCTACCATTCAGGTCACTTGCTAAAATAATAGTTCCTCTCTGGATTTGATCTACAAAAGATATGCCCCTGGTGGGATATAAAATGTATATATTTCACCATGAAATTCAACTTCTTCAACTTCCTTCTTGGTCCATGTGCTAGGATTATCAGTAATCAAGGTAAGACCCAAGTGCAGACTAGTCAAGGCAGGCAGGGGTCGATAATCCAGAGCAGAAGCCAAAATACAGGATGGCAGGCAGGGTCAGGTCAGGCAGAGGTAGGTAATCCAGAGGTGGAGTAAAGGTACAGGACGGCAGGCAGGCTCAGAGACAAGCAGTGGTCAGGCGGGCGGGTACAGGGTCAGAAGGACGAGAAAAAGAGACTAGGGTAAAACAGGAGCTGAGAGAAAACGCTGGTAGGCTTGAACAAACAAGACGAACTGGCGACAGATAGAAAACAGGTATAAATACACAGGGGATAATGGGGAAGATGTGCGACACCAGGAGGGGGTGGAGACAAGCACAGGTGAAACAGATCAGGGCGTGACAGTACTAGGGACGCATACCTGGTTGAGCGGGTGCCGGCACTCAGAGATGAGGCCTGGGTCAGGGATGTCCCTAGCAGAGACGCAGCACCTCTCCTCCGGGCCATAACCCTCCCAGTCAATCAGGTACTGGAATCCCCTGCCCTGATGTCGAACCTTCAGGAGGCGTCTCACCATGTATGTCATTGGTGAGACGAGGGAGAGGGGTGGGCCTGGAAACAGGAGACAAGGGGCAGTCAGACATAGTTTTAACTCTAGACACAGAAAAGGTAGGAAATATACGGAGGGTACGGGGAAACAGAGCACGAACAGCAGAGGGGCTAATTGGGGGGGAAGGTCTCGGCTTCTGTGGTAGTAGCGGCGAGCCAGCGCCTTCAGGCTTGACCTTCTTGAATACCGGTCGGTGCTGCGGAAGCGAAGTAGCTCGGGCCGTACTGAACCCCTCTCTGAGGTCCTAGTACTCTGCGGAGCAGGCGGAGAGTTCCGGGGCAATTTCCAATCCCCCAGGAAGATGTCCCGGGGCAGGCAAAGGTGAATTCAGGCAATAAGTGTGGCAGGACGGGCTCCAGGCCATGGTGGCACCAGTAGCTCAGTCAATGGAGGGATTGTGCTGCTGGAGCCAAGCGAATCCCACATTTTACAGGAACCTGTGGAGACTCAACCAGCAGGAATTGGATTGTCTCGCTGTGGTTCCCCGACACTCGTAGGTTGACGGGGGTGGTCTGGTGGGTGACCCGGCCTATAGAGCGCCCGTCCAGTGCTCTAACACCCATGGGAATGGAGAAGGCTTGCGTGGGGATGCACAGCTCGGACGCCAGGGTAACGTCCATGAGACTCACATCGGTCCCTGAGTTGATGAGTACCTGGAGAGAGTACCCATAGAGAGGGGGGAGAGTAAGGGGAGAAGAACAATTATCTTTAAGACGCACCAGAGTACTCACTCCAAAGAATGAGCTGGGCCTCTTGAAGGGACACAATGACCAACAGTACCGCAATACAGACAACTCTGGGTGTTTAGTCTGTGTACACGTTCGGCTGGAGGCAGCCTAGACCTGCATCGGCTCGGGAAGAGGCAACTCGGCAGTCTTCGGAAGCTCTTGGAGGAACTCGGGTAAGCACGGATCCTCTCGGGGACTTCCGGAGATCATCAGATGCAAGGTGGGATCCTTGAGAGAGCGATTGGGACTGCAATCAGACCTCTTCTCACCCTTTAGTTCCCGTAACCATCCATCAATCCGGATGGTTAAGGTGATGAGTGAGTTGAGATCAATCGGTAGTTCCCGGGCTGCAAGCTCGTCCTTTACCCCCGCCGATAATTCGTGCAGGAATGTGTCAAACAGCACTTCCGGGTTCCAGGTACCCTCCACTGCCAGCATGCGGAACGCCACGGTCTGCCACGCCGAGGGGGCCCTGCCGAAGCAACTTCCGGGAAGCCCCTCTTCCGGACACCGGAGCCTCAAAAACCTTTCTCACCTCCACCACGAATACCTCCAGACTGAGGCAGACGGCGGATTGTTGCTTCTACACCGCCGTGGCCTAGGCGAGTGCCGTTCCGGACATCAGCCTAATAATGTACGCTATCTTCGAGTGGTCTGAGGGGAATGAAGAAGGCTGCAGCTCGAAAACGAGGGAGCACTGGGAGAGAAAGGCCCGGCAGGTTCTGGAATTTCCATCGTAGCGCTCCGGGGGAGGTAAGCGGGGTTCCCGGGAAACCGGGGTGACGGCGCTGCTACCAGCCAGGTTACTGAGGGGCTGGGAGGTTACCGTCATGGTAGGCTGCCTACGGAATTGCTCCCGTCCAATGCTAGGTCGAGACCATCAGACCACAAAGTATCTCCTCGTGTCTACCAATGAGGGCTCCTTGGGAGGAGACGGCGTTACGGAGCTGGTCCAAGTCTGCAGGGTCAGTCATGGACAGTTCGTACAATCAGGAATCAAGGTAAGACCCAAGTGCAGACTATGTGAAGTGTTTAATGTGTAACAATGTTTATTGTAACCGCAGGGGCAGGCAAACAACAGGTCAAGGCAGGCGGGGGGTCAATAATCCAGAGCAGAGGCCAACGTACAGGATGGCAGGCAGGCAGGGTCAGATCAGGCAGAGGTAGGTAATCCAGAGGTGGAGTAAAGGTACAGGACGACAGGCAGGCAGGCTCAGAAACAGGCAGTGGTCAGGCGTGCGGGTACAGGGTCAGGACAGGCAAAGGTCAAAAACCAGGAGGACGAGAAAAAGAGAAACGAGGGAAAAAACAGGAGCTGAGACAAAACGCTGGTAGGGTTGAATAAACAAGACGAACTGGCAACAGACAGACAGAAAACTGTATAAATACACAGGGGATAATGGGGAAGATGGGCGACACCTGGAGGGGGGAGACAAGCACAAGGACAGGTGAAACAGATCAGGGAGTGACAGGGATATAAGGGAAAATAATTCTTATTGATCAGGATTCCTACACCCCTGCTTAATACTACAGTGGGTGACAGCATAGGCATCTCCAACCCAGCTCCTCTTTAAATATTCAATTTCTCCTTTTTGTAAACTCTTGCAAAAAAAACAAACACATGCGCTGACAATCTCTTTAAGTGTTCGACAAACGTATGCTTTTTTCCCCCTAACGGAGCCCGTGAACGTTCCATGTGATGAGTTGGATTTTGTTGGTCTTGTATTGAATCAAAGTTAACTTTGTGTTCCATCTATAATTGAAGAACCAAATAAAACATTTTAGCAGACATGATATATGAGGGCAGTGGGCATTCCATAGAATTGGAGGATCATAGTATAAATACATAGTTATTGTATACATTACATACATAAAGTATGTGGGCTGAGCAGACATTTAAAAACACACAAAAGAGCATAAAATACTTTAGGCGCTATGCCTTTAGGGCTTTTAAGCTCCAACTCCTCATGTACCAAAGAAACAGTGCATATATACATTTTGCACACAGTGCATTCGGAAAGTACTCAGACCCCTTGACTTTGGACTTTTCCCACGTTTTGTTATGTTAGCCTTGTTCTAAAATGGATTAAATTGTTTTATTCACTCATCAATCTACACACAATACCCCATAATGACAAAGCATAAAACAGGTTATTGGAAATGTTTGCAAATTTATAACAAATAATAAACTGAAAAATAACATTTACATCAGTATTCAGACCCTTTACTCAGTACTTTGTTGAAGCACCTCTGGCAGTGATTACAGCCTCAAGTCTTCTTGGGTATGACGCTAAAACCTTGGCACACTTGGGGAATTTCTCCCATTCTTCTCTGCAGATCCTCTCAAGCTCTGTCAGATCGGATGGGGAGCATCACTGCACAGCTACTTTCAGGTCTCTCCAGAGATGTTCGATCGGGTTCAAGTCCGGGCTCTGGCTGGGCCACTTAAGGACATTCAGAGAATTGCCTCGAAGCCACTACTGCGTTGTCAGTCTGGGATCCTGAACGCTCTGTACTTGGCTCCATTCATTTTCCCCTTGATCCTGACTAGTCTCCCAGTTCCAGCCACTGAAAAACATTCCCACAGCATGATGCTGCCACCACCATGCTTCACCTTAGGGATGGTATTGGCCAGGTGATGAGCGCTGCCTGGTTTCATCAAGACAGAGAGAGAGACTTTTAGCTTTCTTCAAAACAATTAAACTTTATTAGTAATTACTGCAGTAATGGAATGTTAACAATCACCCAATGGTGTAGAGTTATCGTCCAAAATTAACAGGGTTAGGTTACAACTCTTTAGTTTTCCTGAGTCCTTGTGACAAAGAAGAGATATGTGAAACTAATACAAAGGTACATTGTGCTCTCATACAAGACATCGAGATTTACATGGCGCCTAACATCTGTCACTAGTTCATTTACTGCTTGCTTATATAAAAATAATAACGCAACATAGAATACTAAATCATTTCCTTAAATAAATTGGAGATTGAGTCTCCCTGGCACCGACAGACAGGCACACAGACACTAATCATGGAATGGAATGTTGTCTTATCACCAAGCCATTGTAAATTTAATGTCAACGTTAATTAAATCTCAGAGGCTTCTCTCTCTTCACGCAGACACATGAGAGTTCTAAGAAACCTAAGCTGTTGCCTCTAAGAAAAACAGACAGTATGAGTACTAATATAAGATTACATTCGAATATAAAATTAACATAATGTTGTAATTCTTCGACACTTCCAAATCATGTCTAATCAATTGACTTTACCACAGGTGGACTCAATTTCGAGTCTCATAGGAAAGGGTCTGAATACTTATGTAAATAAGGTATTTCTGTTTAAAATGTTTAATACATTTGCAAAAAATATAAAAAATCTGTTTCATTTTGTCATTTTGTGGTATTGTGTGTAGATTGATGACATTTTTTTTATTTAATCAATTTTAGAATAAGGCTGTAACATAACAAAATGTGGAAAAAGAGGTCTGAATGCTTTCTGAATGTATTGACAGTTCTTGTTTTACATACTATATTTCCTCTTTTATATTGTCTTTTCAGTGTCCATGTATCTAATTTGCATTGAACAATTTTATCATTATTATTTCCTACAGGGGAACAGTTACTTGGGGACAATCGAGTCTAGAACAGCCAAACTCAACTGGCGGACCGCGGTCCGGGTCCGGACCCTAGGGAAGGGTCAATCCGGACCGGACTAGGGCTGTTGCGGTGACCGTATTACAGCCACACCAGCGGTCACGAGTCATGAAGGCAGTCAAATTCCATATGACCGTTTAGTCAGGCTTCTCCAAGTTCTGATGCTGCTGCTGTTCATTAGTAGCCTACCAAACTAACTGCATGGTCCTCAGCACTCTATTGTCCCTCAAATTAAATAAAATGTAATTTGTCACATGCGCCGAATACAACAGGTGTAGTTTAACAGTGAAATGCTTACTTACAAGCCCTAACCAACAATGCAGTTTTAAGAAAAATAAAAGTAACAAATATTTAAAGAGCAGCAGTAAAATAACAATAGCGAGGCTATATACAGGGGATACCGGTTAGTTGAGGTAATATGTACATGTAGGTAGAGTTATTAAAACGACTATGCATAGATGATAACAGAGAGTAGCAGCAGCGTAAAATAGGGTGGGGGGGAGGGCAATGCAAATATCTGGGTAGCCATTTGATTAGATGTTCAGGAGTCTTCTGGCTTGGGGGAAGAAGCTGTTTAGAAGCCTCTTGGACCTAGACTTGGCGCTCCGGTACTGCTTGCCGTGCGGTAGCAGAGAAAACAGTCTATGACTAGGGTGGCTGAAGTCCTTTACAATTTTTAGGGCCTTCCTCTGACACCGCCTGGTATAGAGGTCCTGGATGGCAGGAAGCTTGACCCCAGTGATGTACTGGGCCGTATGTACTACACTCTGTTGTGCCTTGCTGTCGGAGGCCAGGCAGTGATGCAACCCATCAGGAGGCTCTCAATGGTGCAGCTATAGAACCTTTTAAGGATCTGAGGACCCATGCCAAATATTTTTTGTCTTGTGAGGGGGAATGGGTTTTGTCGTGCCCTCTTCACAACTGTCTTGGTGTGCTTGGACCATGTTAGTTTGTTGGTGATGTGGACACCAAGGAACTTGAAGTTCTTAACCTGCTCCACTACAGCCCCGTAATTGTAGTCCACAATTATCTCCTTTGTCTTGATCACATTGAAGGAGAGGTTGTTGTCCTTGCACCACACGGTCAGGTCTCTGACCTCCTCCCTATAGGCTGTCTCGTCGTTATCGGTGACACTGTTGTGTCATCGGCAAACTTAACGATGGTGTTGGAGTCGTGCCTGGCCGGGCAGTCATGAGTGAACAAGGAGTACAGGAGGGGACTGAGCACACACCCCTGAGGGGTCCCGTGTTGAGGATCAGCATGGCGGATGTGTTGTTACCTATCCTTACCACCTGGGGGCGGCCCGTCAGGAAGTCCATGATCCAGTTGCAGAGGGAGGTGTTTAGTCCCAGGGTCCTTAGCTTAGTGATGAGATTTGAGGGCACTATGGTGTTGAATGCTGAGCTGTAGTCCATGAATAGCATTCTCACATAGGTGTTCCTTATGTTCAGGTGTGAAACGGCACAGTGATGAGTGCAATAGAGATTGCATCATCTGTTGGGGAGGTATGCAAATTGGAGTAGGTCTAGGGTTTCTGGGATAATGGTGTTGATGTGAGCCATGATCAGCCTTTCAAAGCACTTAATGGCTACAGACCTGAGTGCTACGGGTCAGTAGTCATTTAGGCAGGTTACCTTAGTGTTCTTAGGCACAAGGACTATGGTTGTCTGCTTGAAACATGTTGGTATTACAGACTTGGACAGGGAGAGGGTGAAAATGTCAGTGAAGACACTTGCCAGTTGGTCAACGCATGCTCGGAGTACACGTCCTGGTAATCCGTCTAGTCCTAAGGCCTTATGAATGTTGACCTGTTTGTAGGCCTTACTCACATTGGCTGCGGAGAGCGTGATCACAGCTGAACAGCTCATGCTCTCAGGCATGTTTCAGTGATACTTGCCTCAAAGCGAGCATAGAAGTAATTTTGCTCGTCTGGTAGAATCATGTCACTGGGTAGCTCTCAGCTGTGCTTCCCTTTGTAGTGTGTAATAGTTGCAAGCCCTACCACAACCGACGAGCGTCGGAGCCGGTGTAGTACGATTCGATCTTAGGCCTGTATTGACGCTTTGCATGTTTGATGGTTCGTTGGAGGGCATAGCGGGATTTCTTATAAGCTTCCGGGTTAGAGGCCCGCTCCTTGAAAGCGGCAGCTCTACCCTTTAGCTCAGTGTTGATGTTGCCTGTAATCCATGGCTTCTGGTTGGGGTATGTACGTACAGTCAAGTGGGGACGACGTCATCGATGCACTTATTGATGAAGCCAGTGACTGATGTGGTGTACTCCTTAATGTCATCGGAAGAATCCCGGAACATATTCCAGTCTGTGCTAGCAAAACAGTCCTGTAGTTTAGCATCTTCTTCATCTGATCACTTTTTTTATTGACCGAGTCACTGGTGCTTCATGCTTAAATTTTTTGCTTATAAGCAGGAATCAGTAGGATAGAATTATGGTCAGATTTGCCAAATGGAGGGCGATGGAGAGCTTTGTACTCATCTCTGTGTATGGAGTAAAGGTAGTCTAGAGGTTTTATCCCTCTGGTTGCACATTTAACATGCTGGTAGAAATGAGGTAAAACGGCTTTAAGTTTCCCTGCATTAAAGTCCCCGGCCACTAGGAACGCCGTCTCTGGATGAGCGTTTTCCTGTTTGCTTATGGCTGTACACAGCTCATTGAGTGCGGTTTTAGTGCCAGCATCAGTTTGCGGTGGTAAATAGACAGCTACGAAGATTATAGATGAAAACTCTCTAGATAGATAGTGTGGTCTACAGCTTATCATGAGATACTCTACCTCAGGCGAGCAAAACCTTGAGACTTTCTTAGATATCGTGCATCAGCTGTTGTTTACAAATATACATAGACCGCCACACCTTGTCTTACCAGAGGCTGCTGTTCTATCCTGCCGGTACAGTGTATAACCCGCCAGCTGTATGTTATTCATATCGTTGTTCAGCCACGACTCAGTGAAACATAAGATATTACAGTTTTTACTGTCCCGTTGGTAGGATATACGTGCTTTTACTTTGTCCATTTTATTATCCAGCGATTGTACGTTGGCCAATAGTTCCGATGGCAAAGACAGATTAGCCACTCGTCGCCCGATCCTCACAAGGCACCCTGATCTCCTTCCCTGAAACCGCCGTCTCTTTCTCCTGCGAATGATGGAGATGAGGGCCTGTTCGGGTGTCTGGAGTAAATCGCTATCGTCCGACTCATTAAAGAAATATTATTAGTCCAATTCAAGGTGAGGAATTGCTGTTCTGATTTCCAGAATATCTTTTCGGTCAAAAGAGACGGTAGCAGCAACACTATGTACAAAATAAGTTAAAATAATGCGAAAAAACAAAATAGCACAGTTGGTTAAGAGCCAATACAATGGCAGCGATCCAACGCCACTAGGACTTTTTTAGGAGTAGTAGTTTTTTAGTAGTATTCCCTCTAATCATTCTGACATCAATGCATGATCAACTTTTTGAGAGCAACATCATCCCTACAACACCGCATGCTACGAGGCATTCTGACAGAGGCCAATGCCAGTTTTGATAACTTACTACTGCGCAACAATGTCAGATGGCTCCGCAAAGGCAGGGTTTTAGAACACCTTGGGCCATTCAGAAGGAAATCAAAGCTTTCTTATCAGAGCAAAAGTGTGACAAGGCAACTTTGGAAGATGAGGATTTGGAAGATGAGGATTTTTGACAGACATTACATCACACCTTAATCAACTGAATGTTAAAATGCAGGGATGGGACACAACAGTGTGTGACATGATAACAGCAGTCCGGGCTTTCCAGAAACAATTGGAGCTTTTCAAGAATGATCTCCAGGTAGAACTTGTCCACTTCCCCAATCTTCTGGTGCAAACGCAGGGAGACAAAGATATTCCCAACCATGTTGATTTCATCCAGAAGCTGATGGATAATTTAGACTCGCTTTGATGACTTCACTGTTGGAAGAGAACTGCTGATGCTCATCCAGAACCTCTTCTTGGTCATACATGTGAAAAAGTTGTCAGAAGAAGCAAAACAGATCTTCAGCTGGGTAGATGTTGCATCACAGCAAATGGAGTTGACTGAGCTGCAAGAAAATGTGTCTTTTAAGGAGCAGGCTGGTGATTGTGACCCGGTCACTTTCTGGGGAAAGATGGTGCCTGCAGCTGATGTCTCTGTTCTCAAGAAACTGGCACTATACATCCCTATTGCATGGCCCACAGTGACGTTCTGTGCATTCAAATGATTATTTTTGTTCAACTCTTAATGTATTTAATGCACAAGACCATTCCAAAGCAACTGGCCTTGACAACATTCCTGCCAGATTTCTAAAGGATGCTGCGGTAATTATCACCCCCTGTGTAACTCACATTGTGAATCTGTCTATTGAACTAGGGTGTTTTCCCAGTGAACTAAAACTTGCAAGGGTCATTCCTTTATATAAAAAAAATGAATAAGTTAGATCATGGAAACTATCGGCCTGTCTCAATCCTGTGTGCTTTATCGAAGGTCATGGAAAATACTTTGTTCAATCAGATTAACAGTTATATTTCCTTATATAACCTATTCTATGAGCTCCAATCTGGCTTCAGGAAGTTCCATTCCATTGACACCTGCCTACTATATCTGACTGACCACATAAGGATGGAAGTAGATGGAGGGAAATTATGTGGTATAGTTATGTTAGATCTCCAAAAGGCGTTAAATACAGTGGATCATGAGATTCTGTTAATCAAACTAACAATTTAGCAGTACAATGGGTCAGCTTTTACCTGCAAGGAAGAAAACTGATGGTGGATGTGGATGGGACACTGTCTCAACGCAACATCTTGAACTGCGGTGTACCCCAACGGAGTGTGCTGGGTCCATTTGTATTTCTATTGTATATAAATTATCTGAAATCTGCATGTACATGTGACCTTTTCCTATATGCAGATAAATCTGCACTACTGGTTTCCCACAAAGAGAAACATGTGGTTGAGAAAGCCCTCAGTGCTGAACTTCTGAATGTCAGTAAATGGCTATATGACAATAAGCTGTCACTTCACCTTGGAAAAACAGAGTCCATCTTGTTCGGGTCCAAAGTGAAACTGAGGAAATCCCCTGATTTTAAGGTGGTAGTAGGTGACATAGTAGTCAAAATACTCTGTTAAGTACCTTGGATGTGTGCTAGATAGCCTTCTGACAGGGAGAGCATGGCACAAAATGTTATTGCCAAAGTGAACCATAAAATTAGGTTCCTGGCTAGAACCTCCAAATATCTGGATAAGAATGCATTGGGGACATTGGCAGGGGCTCTTGTTCAGTGCCACTTCGACTATGCGTGCTCTTCCTGGTACAATAGTGTCCCCAAGATAATACAAAATTAATTGCAGACATCTCAGAACAAATTAGTCAGGATTATTCTTAAACTTCCAGCACTTACGCATCTTGACTAGTCCCACTTTGAAAGCCTTAGATGGCTTCAAATGGAGGAGAGAGTCGCTCAGATAAAATTGTGACTTGTACATAAGATTGTCCACAGTATGGTCCCCAGACACTTATGTAACTACTTTAACTTAGTAAGGGATAACCATTCAACTAGAAGTGAAACTGACGTTGTTCCTTTTAGATTTAAAAGTGGTATGGGGAAATAAACATTTTTATACTCAGCTGCCATTCTTCAGAATAATCTTCTGAAGAATTTGAAACTTATAACCTCCCATAGGAAGTTTCAAGTTCTCACTGAAAAAATGGCTAAATAGTAGCACAGTACTGCCGGGAATCGGAGTTGAGACTTGATTATTTTTTTCCTCCAACCTTACTGAAAAAAACTGGCTTCTGGCAAACAGTTGTGGCAAACCTTTGGCCAATTTGCCATACATTTGCAGCAAGGTCATATTTTAGTTTTGTGGCAAACTGTTACAGTAACTTTGCTGCAACTTGTGAATTTCAGACAAACAATTCTGGGAAACTTTTGGTGAACATTCTGTTTGAGTGCAAACTCATTATGAATATGCACATTAGATAAGGTTTTTGGTTACAGTGTGTTAAACAACATTGAAATGTATCGACATAAACCAAATCACATACATTTAAATTAACTTACTTTAGAGAAAAAAAACGTAATAAAATTGTAGTGAATATACTTAAAAACGTGTATTCAATGTCTTTAACAGATACAAATAAATCCAATACAACTTGAAGTCATCAGCATGGCAGCAAAGACTGGATATTTCCCAAATAAATTGTTTCATCTTTTTATGTAGCTACAACGTTTACATGTGAACACTATTTGAATGTTTACCTTGTTTATTGGGACAATTACATAATTATTTACATGAGCCAAGTGATAACTGAGCAATAGATTAACCAATGGAAGTTTATAAGATCTTTTAACAAAATGTGTATAATTAAAACAAAAAAAATGAAAGTTCAGAACAATTGCCTTTTTGAGTAAATTTTGGCCCTGTGGAAGTCCTTTGTCTAAAGTTTGTTGAATGCATGCACTGAAACCATAAAACAAAATTAGGATACTGAGAAAAAATTATATTTGGTCATCTTAGAGAGGTAGTAATTGAGTTATGCCTAATAGGGCAATTCATATTATTTTTCAAAAATGAATTATTGTTACTTGAAAATTGCTGCGTTAAAAATAACCCAATTTGGTTAAATTTGACAACCTAGAGCTGGGTCAATATTGGCAAAACAAAGCATTGGGTTAATTCAACCCAGCGGGTTTGGGTTGTGCTTTGAACCCAGCACCTTGGGTTGAGCACTTGACCCAACTGATGGGTAAATAAGACTATATTGCTGGGTTAAAACAATCCAATATGTTGGGTTGTGACAAATCCAGCACATTGGGTTGGGGGACTGACCCAGCAGCTGGGTAATTTATGTAACCCTTGGGTTATTTTCAGTGTTATACTAATAAAAATGTTGCTTGCATATTTTTTCCTTCTCTACCATTACACCCCCCCTTTCCTACACACACAATCAAGATACAATGTTGAATTTTAAATAATTTATTTATTTTGCCTGCATTTCAGAACATACATCACATCAGAGAATGTGCAAGAATATATACATGTTTTAAATAGCACATTGAAGCAAGCCCTATTGTCTAAATATGTATAATTTCCCTAGATAAAATTGCATAAAATCTGATTATTCTAATTTATTTATATTGTTTCATGAACCAAACAGTCCAAACATCAGACAAAAGCTTCAGTTGAAATTGATGTGCACACTCAAATCAAAAATAAAATAACATTTTATTTGTCAGATGTACCGAATATAACAGCAGTGAAATGCTTACTTACAAGCCCTTAACCTCTTAAATGTAACAGTAACATTTAGATTTCTGCCTAAATAGACATACTCAAAAGTAACTGCTATTCACATGATTCTGAAATGCAAAAACTTGGTACATTTGGAAAGAAGACATCTGGGAGATTGAGGAAATTATCAGGAGATAGATACTGTAGGAGTTGCATAGTTCAGAATACACAAGATCAAGCACACACAAAATAACAGTTATTTTTTGTTTTGAAAGTCATCTTTCATTGACAAGCTATAAGTGAATTATTGATTCCCAGAGCTGAAAACACATTTGAAGAATATCAGAAAAAATGGCATTGATAGACCGAACAACTGGAAATGGGCAGATGTTTTAGTAAGTGTTGTGGTCTCGGGATGTTTCCTAGTCTCTGAGCCAGGAAGCAATAGTTTGCATTATGCATAAAAGCTTCTAAGCCTTGCTTTGTCCCACCCAGGTCAACTGCATATCCCTGGAAATCTTATCTCATTGGCTACAAGACTGTCAAGGTGCCATAGTAGCCAATCCCCTGTGTAATGGATGCCTAAGCAGGCAACATCATATTTTTGATGCGCAAAGATAGTCACTCGGTGGACATTCGATGTTGCTATTAAGTCATACATCATCAGATAATTGGCAATAGACTAGATTTGTTCTTATCAGCCTCAGGATTAATTTGATATCCCCCATGTAGCTATAGCTCAAACACAGACCAAATCGAAGCTTAACTTGTAAGAATTTTGATGTTTGGTGAAAACGTTTTGTAACATAAACCTTTTGACTCTGGGGTGCTGATCAATAATGGTAGGTCACAGGCAGACAAGTAAGATGTCCTCATGATCAATGGCGTCCCGGCTTTCGGTGTGTATCAACGTTTTCCGTATTTATATTGTTTATGCTTCACAACGCTAACCGGAATGTAGGTAGCAGCCATCTTGAAATGAGGTAATCGGCTCAGCCTGATTTTATACATTCGTATGTCCATTTTTGGTAGTAAGTCACACAAAAGATTTCAAGGCACCAATCAATAGCCAAGATACTCAGCTTTCCGTAGACACCCAGCTTTTACAGATAGTGGCTACCGTTCTCATACGAGATTGAATAAAATTCAGCTGTGTAACTTTCTGAGGATCCCATGACCCATGACAAATCTTTTCAGTCTCCTGATGCGGAATAGGCATTGTCATGACCTCTTCACGACTGTGTTGGTGTGTTTACACCATGATAGTTTGTTGGTGATGTCATGACACTAGCCCTCTAGCAGAGATGTGAAACCCCTCCTTCTCCTGTTAGGAGGTGGCAGTTTTATGACTTTAACAACCACGTCATAAATTCCGTGCAGAGACTCTTCTCAACCTGACAGTGCAATATGGATAGATAGTTTCACAGTAAGACAAAGGGACTCTCCCGCACAATTCTACTACATCCCAGAATTGGAGAATTAAACATTATTCCTAATTTAGAGAATGTGGAAACGGTCGGTGGAAAAGTCATCTACGACCCTGTCAGTTTTGTTTCATGTTTGTGACCTCATGAAAGAAAATACAGCCACATTACCCTAACTCTATTTATACAGGTTCCTCAGTTATGAGGCTTGCATCTGAATATTGGATCAAATGTTTGACTAAGTATAAAAATACTTTGAAAAGATTACAATTTGATTTAAGTCTTCTTAAATGAAAAGTGTTTGTTTTAATGGTAACTCGTGTCCAGGCAGTGGACACGCCCAAATGAACAGACATTGGTTGGAAATGATGAACAAACCCCTTTTCCACTCTAGAATAAAAGCCCTGTGACGAAAAGTCCAAATACTTGTCCTCGCGTTTAAAAAGGGCTAATTCTAATTTCAAATCCACAGGCCAGAAAATGTGAGAGCTTGCGCCACACGTGAAATGGTATGAACTATTGATCACTCAAGAAGAAGTGAGTCCTAGATTACAGCCTAACCTCTCTAGGGCAGCGTCCCACCTGGCCAACATCCGGTGAAATTGCAGAGCGCAAAATTCAAAAATACTAAATTCAAATATTTAACATTCTTGAAAATATATGTTATACATCAAAATAAAGCTTAAACAGGTCAACATTCACAAGGCCGCAGGGCCAGACGGATTACCAAGTGTCTTCACTGACATTTTCTACCTCTGTCTGAGTATGTAATACCGACATGTTTCAAGCAGACTACCATAGTCCCTGTGCCCAAGAACACTAAGGTAACCTGCCTAAATGACTACCGACCATCTGTAGCCATGAAGTGCTTTGAAAGCACCATTATCCCACTCCAATTTGCATACCACCCTAACAGATGCACAGAGTATGCAATCTCTATTGCACTCCACACTGCCCTTTCCCACCTGGACAAAAGGAACACCTACAGTGGGGAGAACAAGTATTTGATACACTGCCGATTTTGCAGGTTTTCCTACTTACAAAGCATGTAGAGGTCTGTAATTCTTATCATAGGTACACTTCAACTGTGAGAGACGGAATCTAAAACAAAAATCCAGAAAATCACATTGTATGATTTTTAAGTAATTAATTTGCATTTTATTGCATGACATAAGTATTTGATCACCTACCAACCAGTAAGAATTCCGGCTCTCACAGACCTGTTAGTTTTTCTTTAAGAAGCCCTCCTGTTTTCCACTCATTACCTGTATTAACTGCACCTGTTTGAACTCGTTACCTGTATAAAAGACACCTGTCCACACACTCAATCAAACAGACTCCAACCTCTCCACAATGGCCAAGACCAGAGAGCTGTGTAAGGACATCAGGGATAAAATTGTAGACCTGCACAAGGCTGGGATGGGCTACAGGACAATAGGCAAGCAGCTTGGTGAGAAGGCAACAACTGTTGGCGCAATTATTAGAAAATGGAAGAAGTTCAAGATGCCGGTCAATCACCCTTGGTCTGGGGCTCCATGCAAGATCTCACCTCTTTGGGCATCAATGATCATGAGGAAGGTGAGGGATCAGCCCAGAACTACACGGCAGGACCTGGTCAATGACCTGAAGAGAGCTGGGACCACAGTCTCAAAGAAAACCATTAGTAACACACTACGCCATCATGGATTAAAATCCTGCAGCGCACGCAAGGTCCCCCTGCTCAAGCCAGCGCATGTCCAGGCCCGTCTGAAGTTTGCGAATGACCATCTGGATGATCCAGAGGAGGAATGGGAGAAGGTCATGTGGTCTGATGAGACAAAAATAGAGCTTTTTGGTCTAAACTCCACTCGCCGTGTTTGGAGGAAGAAGAAGGATGAGTACAACCCCAAGAATACCATCCCAACCGTGAAGCATGGAGGTGGAAACATCATTCTTTGGGGATGCTTTTCTGCAAAGGGGACAGGATGACTGCACCGTATTGAGGGGAGGATGGATGGGGCCATGTATCGCGAGATCTTGGCCAACAACCTCCTTCCCTCAGTAAGAGCATTGAAGATGGGTCGTGGCTGGATCTTCCAGCATGACAACGACCCGAAACACACAGCCAGGGCAACTAAGGAGTGGCTCCGTAAGAAGCATCTCAAGGTCCTGGAGTGGCCTAGCCAGTCTCCAGACCTGAACCCAATAGAAAATCTTTGGAGGGAGCTGAAAGTCCGTATTGCCCAGCGACAGCCCCGAAACCTGAAGGATCTGGAGAAGGTCTGGAGGGAGGAGTGGGCCAAAATCCCTGCTGCAGTGTGTGCAAACCTGGTCAAGAACTACAGGAAACGTATGATCTCTGTAATTGCAAACAAAGGTTTCTGTACCAAATATTAAGTTCTGCTTTTCTGATGTATCAAATACTTATGTCATGCAATAAAATGCAAATTAATTACTTAAAAATCATACAATGTGATTTTCAGGATTTTTGTTTTAGATTCCGTCTCTCACAGTTGAAGTGTACCTATGATAAAAATGACAGACCTCTACATGCGTTGTAAGTAGTAAAACCTGCAAAATCGGCAGTGTATCAAATACTTGTTCTCCCCACTGTATGTGAGAATGCTATTCATTGACTACAGCTCAGCGTTCAACACCATAGTGCTCTGAGACTAAACACCTCCCTCTGCAACTAGATCCTGGACTTCCTGACGGGCAGCTCCCAGGTGGTAAGGGTAGGTAACAACACATCCGCCATGCTGATCCTCAACACGGGGGCCCCTCAGGAGCACATGCTCAATTCTACAGCTGCACCATCGAGAGCATCCTGACTGGTTGCATCACTGCCTGGTATGGCAATTGCTCGGCCTCCGACCACAAGGCACTACAGAGGCTAGTGCGTACGGCCCAGTATATCACTGGGGCCAAGCTTCCTGCTATCCAGGACCTCTGTACCAGGTGGTGTCCGAGGAAGGCCTTAAGTGTCAAAGACTCCAGCCACCCTAGTCATAAACTGTTTTCTCTGCTACCGCATGGAAAGCGGTACCGAAGCGTCAAGTCTAGGTCCAAGAGGCTTCAAAACAGCTTCTACCCCCAAGCCATAAGACTCCTGAACAACTAATCAAATGGCTACCCAGACTATTTGCATTGCTCCCTCCCCCCTTTTACACTGCGCTGCTCTCTGTTATTATCTATGATTAGTCACTTAAATAACTCTACCTACATGTACATATTACCTCAATTACCTCGACTAACCGGTGCTCCCGCGCATTGACTCTGTACCGTTACCCCCTGTATGTAGCCTCGCTATTGTTATTTTGCTGCTGCTCTTTAATTATTTGTTACTTTTATTTCTTATTCTTATTTTAAATTGCATTGTTGGTTAGGGCTTGTAAGTAAGCATTTCACTAAGGTCTACACCTGTTGTATTCGGCGCATGTGACAAATACAATTTCATTTTGAGTTAGCTACTAGTTTAAAGCAATGAAATATCCAAGTGTTACAAAGAATGAATGTATGGAGTACATTTATAAGAATAATACATGCATTTACTTACCTTATCAATCTTGAAGACGATACACTCATTTATCACTCAAAAAAGTGTTATGAGTGAGGGCACTACAATCATAATGTATTTCCAGGGTGTTGATGCATCTTCCTCCCAATATAGCCTCTTCCAACACCACAGGTAGGAGAAGCATACCCATCTGCAAAAGTGAAGTGTTGCTCTGTCAAATCAACTCATATTGTTGCTAGCTAGCTAGCTACCTTAGCTGTCTAATATGCTACTGAACCGTAACACTAGCATACTGACATGCATGGTATTAAAAGACAGAAATGTTTTCACCTAAAAATACAAATGTTTATTCAAATCATTAGTTAGCTACCTATCAAATGAATTGTGCAAAAATATGATAGCTAACAGCTAGCCAGTCAGTGGTGATGACAGAATGAAACTGGTATGTTTGCAAACTTCTGGCAACATTTTGTGGCACACTATTTAATTTGCACAAAATTTGCCACAAACTTGCAGAAAGTTTGCAGCAAAGAAATACTTTTTGTAAGGGCAATGACTTTCTGATCAGAATGAATTGCTTGCGTTTTTTTTCTTCAATCTAGCAGACATGTTCTGGACTAATCGAATGGACTGGGCATGTACCTTGATCTCCTTTCCCTCCTGTGCCCTCAGAATGTTGACTTTGGTCTGATAGTTCACAGCTTACCATGTGAGGGTATTTAGTGTTCTTCTGCTTCGCGCCGATCCCGATAGCATCGCTACAGATCCTCTGGTGATGCATCAACACCAAGCTCCTCAGATATCAATACATTCAATGAGGAGGATGAAGGCTTTACATGGGGAGATTAATGTCAACAATCCCTCTCACTCACTCCTTACGCTTCAGCACACATGATGAACTGAGTAAACATACAAATACATAGACACACATACACACTCACTGACACACACATGGGCATGCACACCACACCCCGCATGCACACACTAAGCCCGAAGACAGTTAGACAGACTTTCGTAGAGTAGCATATGAGCTAAAGAGCTGTAAAAAAACAGTGTATAATAAGTGTATAATATCTGAAGTGAGGAAAGTCTCTCTGACTGAAATCCAGGAATGCCTTCCAGTGATTGGGTTTGTTTTGGTGTGAGATTGATGATGAAAGGACAAGCAAAAGTCTGTGATTCGATACGACAGTAAACAGGCCCTGTCTTTTCTATTAGCATTAAAGCTCTGAGTGGCTCTTTATACGCCTCCATCAGCACTACAGAGCACAAACAGTGGTGTCATCACTAGTCTGTTTCCACTTCTTTGAATGGGCTTTAATTGGCAAACAAAAAGCTACACCCATAAGCCCCCTGCTCACAGAATTGTTGCATTGTTATGACATCATCATAAGAATACATACAGGTGTAAGTTTTTAAGTTGATCACTTTAGTTGCTGAGAATGTTCCTGCTCCGCAGAAAATGCAGAGAAGTTTAGTGATTTACATAAATTCACTGAGAACCCACTTTAAAACACGTTTATATTAACAGTATTGCAATTTTCATGTTGTCACGCCCTGACCTTAGAGATCCGTTTCATGTCTCTATTTTGGTTTGGTCAGGGTATTCTATGTTCTATTATTTGTATTTCTATGTTTTGGCCGGGTAGGGTTCTCAATCAGGGACAGCTGTCTATCGTTGTCTCTGATTGAGAACCATACTTAGGTAGCCCTTTTTCCCACCTGTCTTTGTGGTAAATTGACTTTGTTTATGGCACATAGCCTTCAGCTTCACGGTTTGTTTTGTAGTGTTTATTGTTTTGTTCAGCGTCTTTATAATAAAGTAAAATGTACGCTTACCACGCTGCACCTTGGTCTACTTCATTCAACAGCCGTGACAGAACTTTCCACCACAAACGGACCAAGCAGCGTGGTAAAGAGGAGCAGCGTGTTCAGGAGGACTGGACATGGGAGGACATCCTAAATGGCAAAGGATCCTGGACATGGGAGGAGATCCTGGCGGGAAAGGATCGCCTGCCGTGGGAGCAGCTGGAAGCAGAGAGGAAGGCGGAGGCAGCGAGAAAGAGGGCCCAGGATTACACAGGGTCACGGCTGGCACTAAAGACCGGGAGGCCACTCCAACATTTATTTTTGGGGGGGCACACAGGGAGTTTGGCTGAGTCAGGTTGGAGACCTGAGCCAACTCCCCGTGCTTACCGTGGCGAGCGCCGTACTGGTCAGGCACTGTGTTATGCGGTGGAGCGCACGGTGTCTCCAGTACGCGTTCCTAGCCCGGTGCGCTACATTCCAGCTCCCCGCATCAGCCGGGCTAGAGTGGGCATGCAGCCAGTTCGGAGGGTGCCGGCTCAGCGCATCTGGCCGCCAGTACGTCTCTACGGCCCAGGATATCCTGCGCCGGCTCTGCGCATTTGTCTCTAGCCCAGTGCGTCCTGTGCCAGCGCCCCGCATTTGCGGGGTGAAGATAACCACCCAGCCAGGACGGGTTGTGCAGGCTCCAAGCTCGAGACCTCCAGTGCGCCTCCACGGCCCAGTGTATCCGTTGCCTCTGCCAAGGACAGGGCCTCCTGTATGTCTCTCCAGCCTGGTGAGTCCTGTGCCTGCGCCCAGAACTAATCCTCCTGTGTGTCTCCCCAGCCTGGTGAGCCCTGTGGCAGCTCCACGTACCAGACTGCCCGTACGTCTCCTCACTCCAGTGATGATCCATGGCACGAAGCCTCCAGTGATGATCCATGGCAAGAAGCCTCCAGTGATGATCCATGACAAGAAGCCTCCAGTGAGGAGTCATGGCACAAAGCCCCCTGCGACGTTCTCCAGTCCGGAGCTTCCAGCGACGTTCTCCAGTCCGGAGCCTCCAGCGACGGTCTCCAGTCCGGAGCCCCCAGCGACGGTCTCCAGTCCGGAGCCCCCAGCGACGGTCCCCAGTCCGGAGCCCCCAGCGACGGTCCCCAGTCCGGAGCCCCCAGCGACGGTCCCCAGTCCGGAGCCCCCAGCGACGGTCCCCAGTCCGGAGCCCCCAGCGACGTTCTCCAGTCCGGAGCCCCCAGCGACGTTCTCCAGTCCGGAGCCCCCAGCGACGGTCCCCAGTCCGGAGCCCCCAGCGACGGTCCCCAGTCCGGAGCCCCCAGCGACGGTCCCCAGTCCGTAGCCCGCAACGAGGGTCCCCAGTCCGTAGCCCGCAACGAGGGTCCCCAGTCCGGGGCCCGCAACTTAGGTAGCCCTTTTTCCCACCTGTCTTTGTGGGAAGTTGACTTTGTTTATGGCACATAGCCTTTAGCTTCACGGTTTGTTTTGTAGTGTTTATTGTTTTGTTCGGCGTCTTTGTAATAAAGTAAAATGTACGCACACCACGCTGCACCTTGGTCTACTTCATTCAACAGCCGTGACACATGTAGCCTATATTTGTCCAGCTAATAGCCTACTCACTGATCAAGCAACATTATGGACTTAATGTTCAAATCCTGTCGCGACAGGATTATTTAGCAAATTAAGATCTGACATCGGTATGGTCAGTGTTCTAGGTAAATAATTAACCATAAGTCTTTCAAAAGAGACTCTCCAGGAAACCTGCCTTGAATGTGCTTTTTGGTCCGAGCCAAAAACTCAATCTGTGTTCGGGGAAACATGACGATACTGTATATTGTAACTTGTGCTGAGCGATTAGTCCTTTTTGGGGTTGGTTCGGTTTCGGTTGCATTATTAAAAAATAATCATGGTTTAATATATTTTTTTATATTAAATGAATTATGAAATAATCACATTAAAATAATTAGAGCTTTTTAATGGAAATGTCAAAGCCCAAAATAGTGAACATTCAATTGCCATAACATTGAAAATATTCCATTATCTCTGTCAGGTTCACATAGAAAAATAGGAAATCACTATTAAATAATACAATATCTCAGTTGTGTATAGTACAGGCATACTTTCACAAACTCTATCCCTCTCTCATCATTGTGTTGTGTACATTCCTCACTCATACAGCAGCGTATGCGGTCTGTGTGTATCTAACCTAACATAGCAGGCATAAAGGTTTATTCATTTGTGTCCGAGCCGGAAAAGTATAGGCACAATTGATTATAGTCATTGTAGTTAAGTACCACGTTTCTGCACTGAACTATTGTAGCCCAGCATCCCATATACTGAACAAAAATATAAACCCAACATGCAACAATTTACACGATTTTACTGAGTTACAGTTCATGTAAAGAAATCAGCCAATTTAAATACATTCATTAGGCCTTGTCTATGGATTTCACATGACTGGGAATGCAGATATGCATCGGTTGGTCACAGATATCTTAAAGAAAACGCATTGGAGTGGATCAGAAAACCAGTCAGTATCTGGTGTTAGCACAATTTTCCTCATGCAACATGACACATCTCCTTTGCGTAGAGTTGATTAGGGACATTTTCAGCTTCCAGGAATTGTGTACCGATACTTGCGACATGGGGCCGTGCATTATCATGCTGAAACATGAGGTGATGGCGGCAGATGAATGACAGGATCTGGTCACGGTAGGATCAGGATCTCATCACGGTATCTCTGTACATTCAAATTGCCCATTGAAAAATGCAATTGTGTTCATTGTCTGTAGCTTATGCCTGCCCATACCATAACCCCACCGCCACCATGGGGCACTCTGTTCACGCCGTTGACATCAACAAACCACTCGCCCACACAATGCCATACACGTGGTCTGTGGTTGTGAGGCAGGTTGGATGTACTGACTAATTCTTTAAAACAATGTTGGAGGCTTATGGTAGAGAAATTAACATTCAATTCTCTGGCAATAGCTCTGGTGGACATTCCTGCTGTCAGCATGCCAATTGCAGGCTCCCTCAAAACCTGAGACATCTGTGGCATTGTGTTGCATGACAAAACACATTTTAGTGGCCTTTTATTGTCCCCCGCTCAAAATGCACCTGTGTAATGATCATGCTGGTTAATCAGCTTCTTGATATGCCACCTCTGTCAGGTGGATGATTTATCTTGGCAAAGGAGAAAGGCTCACTAACAGGGATGTAAACAAATTTGAGAAAAATAAGCTTTTTGTGCGTATGGAACATTTCTGGGATCTTTTATTTCACATTACATCCTGCGTTTGTTTTTGTTCAGTGTAGTTCTTGACTCAATTCCTCTCGTGATTGATTTGATTTCTCTCTAGAGAAATGGCACGTTGGGCTAACAAAAAACCCTGAACTAAATGGAATTCAAGTAATTGAACCAATGTCCTTCAATTAGTTGTTTTGTGGTATCAAATGTGCAGAAGCCTAATGATGAGTGAATCTGAATATTCCACTCCAACAATTGATGCATTTTCCTCCTATCACTGTTGCAAAATTCACCCAAAAAGCTGCTTTGAAAAACGTATCAATATTTTATCAAACCATACATTTTTCAACGGCAGCTTCAAAGAAAGCTTAATTCGTCTATTCTCACACATACCATCTACAGCATTTGGTCATCTAAGCCAGGAGTGGGACGATATCCAAGACAGATGAAAGTTATTACCCATAACATTGCTCTTCTTTAAGTTTGTTCAACCATACATCATTTGCTGGGGCTTTGTCTTTCCTAGGCAGAGCAGCACATCGCCTGGTCGCCCAGTGCTCACTCTAGTGTGAGTTGGAGATGTATGACTGTACTCTATCATGGTAGCAAGCAGAGTTGGCATAGCAGAAGGAGTGAGTTTTTTGTTTTATTGCCCACAGTCTCGCTCCAGAGCCAGGGAATGCTGACAGAAGAGGTTCCTAATGAAAACACACTAATTTACTTCAACTGTCATTTGTCCCACTGAGGCCTCATCCACTACCACACACCAGAAGGCCTTAGAACATGAAAACATCACAACAAGTTAAATATCCCATAAGCAAATGGTTGGTGCTGTAAAACAAAAAAAGATTTTTGAAGAAGAATTCCACTTTGTTCTTTTTTCTGTCCATCCTAAATCAGCCAGCAGCAGGCAGTCGATGTGTTGTGTGTTAATGTAACCATATGGACCTGGCTGTCGGATCAGGCTGTCTGTTAGACTTTGTTCCATGCACAGCTGTGTGTGGAACTCCTGGAGGTACAACTGTCTGAACTGTCTCTGTCATATCTTGCCATCAAACAACCTGCCACATTCACACAATGAGGGGAAGATTATAAGGGATTTTCCCTCCAAACCCTTGGCAGATAGCTTTACATCTCTACTCGGATAATGTGACATGAGATTACATATTCGACCCTATCTCTTGGCAGATAATGTACCAGCACCATAGAAAATACATGACACTTGACATATCATCTGACATTTATATGTTCTACTGAGTGCCGAAAACGCTGTTCTCCTACACTGTAAGATGGGAAGGGATTTCTCGGCGTGACAACCAACCCAACCAGTTTCATAGCATAGCAAAAGTAGACCTAAATCACTGGTAAAATCTTTGAGGCTATTAATGGGAATACAATGTGGCTTCAGTCTCCCTATTCACAATTAAGACAAAAATGGTTAGCATTAGAGTAGGTCCTACAGTTTAAAAAAAAATGTATTTACTCATAACTAAACAGAAACAACAATTACTATGAGATGAAGCATAATTGTGCAGGGAGAGGAAAAAAACGAGCATCCTTACAGTATGGCTGGTGAGAGTGCTCCAAATACCATCACCATCTTGGTGCATGAGTGAGAGAGCGGAGAATACGGCTCGCTGCCTAATTGAGTTGGGTGTTTACTGCAAATTAATTACAAAACATCCTGATAAATAGATTCTGAACCTTTCCCCTCGGAGACGGACTAAAATACACAGGAACACGTGGCAGTGGCAGAGCAGCTACGGCAGCGTTGAGAGAGAGTGCCAGTCAGGCAGGCAAGGAGGGAGGCAAAGCTATGGGAGGGAGGCAAGGAAGGAGGGAACATCACTCCTGTGTTCCAATGACACGTTGTGTTAGCGAATCCAAGTTTATCATTTTAAAAGGCTAGAAAACCCTTTTGCAATTATGTTAGCACAGCTGAAAACTGGTGTCCTGATTATAGAAGCAATAAAACTGGCCTTCTTTAGACTAGTTGAGTATCTGGAGCATCAGCATTTGTGGGTTTGATTACAGGCTCGAAATGGCCAGATTCAAAGAACTTTCTTCTGAAACGTGTCAGTCTATTCTTGTTCTAGAATTTGGCACAACCTCCACAACTGAAGAATTTCTGTGCACAAACTGTCAGGAACCGTCTCAGGGAAGCTCACCATGGTCTTGACCTGACTGCAGCTCTGCGTCGAAACCGACTATGTGGGCAAATGCACACCTTTGATGGCCACTGGCAAACTGTAGAAGTGTGCTCTTCACGGATGAATCCCGGTTTCAACTGTACCGGGCAGATGGCAGACAGCGTGTATGGCATTGTGTGGGTAAGCGGTTTGCTGATGTCAACTTTGTGAACAGAGTGCCCCATGGTGGCATTGGGGTTATGGTATGGGCAGGCATAAGCTACGGACAATGAACAGAATTGCATTTTTTCTTTGGAAATTTGAATGCACAGACTATCACGAGATCCTGAGGCCCATTGTCGTGCCATTCTTCCGCAGCCATCACCTCATGTTTCAGCATGATAATTCACGGCTCATGTCGCAATGATCTGTACACAATTCCTGGACGCTAAAAATGTCCTAGTTCTTCCATGGCCTGCATACTAACCAGACACGTCACCCATTAAGCATGTTTGGGATGATCTGGATTGACGTGCACGACAGCATTCCAGTTCCGGATAATATCCAGTAACTTCGCACAGCCATTGAAGAGGAGTGGGACTACATTCCACTGGCCACAATCAACAGCATGATAAACTCTATGTCTCACGCTGCATGAGGCAAATAGCTGTAACACCAGATACTGACTGGTTTTTAGATCCAGGCCCCAAACTTTTTTAAAGTTATCTGTGACCAACGTATAAAATCTGTATTACCAGTCATGTGAAATTCTTATATTAGGGCCCAAAGAATTTATTTCAATTGACTGATTTCCTGATATGAACTATAAATCAGTACAATCTTTGAAATTGTTGCATGTTGTTCAGTGTAGCATAATTTTATCTAAACAATAACTTTTTTAATGTTTAACTATATAAAAAATATATAATTCACTGAGGAGGATGGTCCTTCCTCCTCTGAAGAGCCTCCACTGCAGTATATATACACTGAGTGGACAAAACATTTGGAACAGTTTCCTAATATTGAGTTTGCACCCCTGTTTGCCCTCAGAACAGCCTCAATCCGTTGGGGAATGCTATCTACAAGGTGTCGAAAGTGTACCACAGGGATGCTGGCCCATGCTGACTCCAATACTTCCACAGTTGGCTGGATGTTGTTTGGATGATGGACCATTCTTGATGCACACGGGAAACTGTTGAGCGTGAAAAACCCAGCAGTGTTGCAGTTCTTGACTCACTCAAACCGGAGGGCCTGGCACATACTACAGTGGGTCCTCATTTAACTCTGTGAAGCATTTATTTGGGCTGCAATTTCTGAGGCTGATAACTCTAACGAACTTATCCTCTGCAGCAGAGGTAACACTGGGTCTTCCTTTCCTGTGGCGGAAATTTTCAGCATTGACTGACCGTCCTGCTTTAAGTAATGATGTACTGTTGTTTCTCTTTTCTTATTTGAGCTGTTCTTGCCATAATATAGATTTGGTATTTTACCAAATAGGGCTATCTTCTGTATACCACCCCTACCTAACACATTAAGGAAAGAAATTCCACAAATTCACTTTTAACAAGGCACACCTGTTAATTGAAATGCATTCCAGGTGACTACCTCATGAAGTTGTTTGAGAGAATGCCAAGAGTGTGCAAAGCTGTCTTCATGGCAAGGGGTGGCTACTTTGACGAATCTCAATTATAAAATATATTTTGATTTGTTTAACACTTTTTTTGGTTACTACATGATTCCATTTGTGTTATTTCATAGTTTTGTTGTCTTCACTATTATTCTGTAACTTAGAAAATAGTAAGAATAAAGAAAAACCGTTGAATGAGTAGGTGTGTCCAAACTTTTGACTGGTTCTGTATATCTTTATACACTGCTCAAAAAAATAAAGGGAACACTTAAACAACACAATGTAACTCCAAGTCAATCACACTTCTGTGAAATCAAACTGTCCACTTAGGAAGCAACACTGATTGACAATAAATTTCACATGCTGTTGTGCATATTGGAATAGACAAAAGGTGGAAATTATAGGCAATTAGCAAGACACCCCCAATAAAGGAGTGGTTCTGCAGGTGGTGACCACAGACCATGTGGTCACCACCTGCAGATGAAAACATTTGGAGAGGGACGAGTATAAAGCAAAAACCAACATGCCTTTTTGTTGAGTGCCAAGTAGCACATTAGATAGAAACATCATTACGGTAACAAAAAGGATGACAAAAGAGGATGTAACTATGAACCACTGTGTATATAAGATAAAATTAAAACAAATAAAAGGGCTTCCTGGATGTGGAAAGTACATTTTGTTAGTCATTTGTTAGTGATTATTGTCTTATTTTACTGTAGAGCCTCCAGCACTGCTCAATATGCCTTAGCTAGCCCTTTTGTTTCATCTCCCACACATGCGGTGACCTCACCTGGTCTAAATGATATCTCTAGAGACAAAACCTCTCTCATTGTCACTCAATGCACCTCCACTGTATTCACATCCTATCATACCCTTGTCTGTACATTATGCCTTGAATCTGTTCTTCCGCACCCAGAAACTCTCAAGTCGGCTTATTTCAGTCCTCAGAGTCCCTCCTCTAGCTGCTAAAGCATGAGACCAGTGTTTGAGTTGTCTGGAGTTAAGTGCTCTGATGGTGAGTTAGCTAGCTAGTATTACTGCTGCTCTGGGATAGGCTCCACAGTGTGTCAGTCCATACGCAGCCTGTCTTTAATTGGACCCAAGCGATCCCTTGATGGTGATGGCTGTCGATCCAATGATTGACTCGGTCCATCTCTCACCATCCCTTCATCCCTGTCGGTGACATGGGACGGTACAATATAACGGCAGTTCGTGACTTGAAACCTGTCTTTAAGTGTGCTCCGCAATCTTGACAACAAATTAAATCAAACTTTATTTGTCACATGCGCCGAATGCAACAAGTATAGACTTTACCGTGAAATGCTTAATTACAAGCCCTTAACCAACAGTGCAGTTCAAGAAGAATGTAGACAAAAATAAAAAGTAGTCATAAAAAGTAACACGATATGAATAACAATAACGAAGCTATATACAGGGGGCACCGGTACCGAGTCAGTGTGTGGAGGTACAGACAGGAGGGTGTCAATGTGAATTGTCCGGTGGCGATTTTATGAATTGTTCAGCAGTCTTATGGCTTGGGGGTAGAAGCTGTTGAGGAGTCTTTTGATCCTAGACTTGGCACAAGGTCATTGCGAATTAAGAGTTGAAAACGTCAAGGTCTCTCACACCGTGCTTCTACACCGTCTGCATTGCTTCTCTCTCACACCGTCTGCATTGCTTGCTGTTTGGGGTTTTAGGCTGGGTTTCTGTATAGCACTTTGTGACATCTGCTGATATAAAAAGAACTTTATGAAAAAATTTGATAAGTAGAACGCTTTCTTATGCAGAACCTTTTCTAAGAACCCACATTGGCTGTTAAGAGCAGCCATAAAGTCTCTTTTTTAGAATAGAGGACACTCAAACCTTTAGAAAATCCAGCCGACCCCAGAGGATAAGAGTGTTCTTTTTCTATCTATCAAGTGGTTAGTAAAGCCGAACAGCCAAACCCTGCCCCACACTTCATGATTTCAGCAGGGGATGTATTTCATGGTTGACGGGAGCATACTAATATTTTTCAGATGCACAAAATAGATTTCAATCTACTTCTATTTTTTTAAGCGCTAAAATCTATTTATTTCCGTCATGCTCAGGGAGAAGCGGGCTGCCACTCTAGCTCTGAGCAGAGAAGGATTGTTAACCAAGTGAAAAGATTCATTTGATACAATTACCAACTGCAGTCTCCCTATCTCTGTCTCACCAAAGTTTTCGTCTTCAAAATGTAATATCTCTCTCTTCTCTCAGATATCTCTGGTAAATTGTCATTATAGGAAGAAAAACTGAACAGACATGTCTATGTGTAAGGACAAACGCTGGGAGATGAGAAGCAAGTCCAGGGAGTGAACATTTAATAAATAACAGACATGAAACAAAACGACATGAGTGCAGACATGGGGAAGAAACTGAGGAAGTGACAGATAGAGGGCAGGTAATCAATAAAGTAATAGAGTCCAGGTGAGTCCAGGTGCGTAATGATGGGCCGCCTGGCACCCTTGAGCAGCAGAGAGGGGAGTGGGAGCAGGCGTGGCAGTACCCCCCCCTCTAGGGGCGCCACCCGGCGTCCCACTTGGGCGAGCCTGACGGGCCGGCTGAGGCGTGGGAGCCGGACTGGCAGGCTGAGACGTGGGAGCCCGACGAGCCGGCCGAGGCGTGGGAGCCCGACGAGCTGGCTGAGGCATGACGTGGGATGAGAGCCTGACGAGCCGGCTGAGGCTTGGGAGCCTGCCGAGCCAACCGAGGCAAGAAAACCTTTCGAGCCAGCTAAGGCATGGAAGCTGAGGCACCCCTAGTTCCTTCAGCAGCGGCACCCAGACCTGACATCACCAACCCCAACAAAAAACCTCAGATGCTTCCAATATTGGTGTCTGCATTCTGTGATGACAGATGCTGGGAGACGAGAAGCAAGTACAGGGAGTGAACATTTAATAAATAACGGACATGAAACAAAACACGGACATCGTCTGGACAGGGGAAGTGACAGATATATGGGAGGCAATCAATAAAGTAATACAGTCCAGGTGAGTCCCATGAAGCGCTGATGCGCTTGGTGACAGGTGTGGGTAATGACTGACTACTTGACATATAATAGAAACCACTTTTTGTATTACCACATTTAGTCTATTTTATACTTCACTTTCTGTATTCAAGTCTACTGATAGCTCATTAAATCATTAGAAGATACTTCATTTTCCTCATTGAGAATATTCCTTTTCACAGATTTTACCTGCAGAGACATTTGAAGTATGCAGATTTTATTCATATTCATGAGGTTTGGCCTATTTGGCCTATCTTTCAGGGAGTCTTTATTTACTCATACATGTGATGCAGCTATACTTCCAAAAGTAGACTGTGCCTCCACTGTGTATGTGTGTTTGTTTCTTATGTCGCAAGTGAGACAGAGGGTGTTTTTTTTGTTGTCTTCATCCCCTGCAAAAAATGTCCCGCTGTCGCTACACCCAAGGCTATAAATTCCTACCGCCAGCGGGCTAGTGGAGTTTGCTGTTAAAGATGTGATTTGCATCTCCGGTGGTAGCCACCATTCATTCCGCTATATTTTCAATCCAATACAAACTGTTCCTAGCAACTGGTCCAGTTGCTTTGTTAAAGAGATGCCACTCTCTAAACCACTTCAGTGTTGATCACTGTCATTAAGGGTGAAATTGTCTGTGCTCATGAAGCCAATTCTAGTCTATTGTATTGAGGCCATTAATACATAGCCTACATTCCAATGTTAATGTAATTCCATGGCCTGTTTATTGCTTCAAACAATGTTCAAATCAAAGCCAAAGTCAATCTTGCAGCTTACAATAAAAATGTAAATGAATAGTCTGCATTGCTAAACTTCAGAAACCCATAGCCATTTAATTGGGGGGATGTCAGCCTTCTGAACTGTGACCACATATATTGGAGGGTAAACTCGAGCTACCCCATTTGCCAAGTAATTTTTTTTGCATTAGATATACAGTATATAGGCTGCTACAGTTTATGATTTATATTCTCCAACAACCTTGCCAAACGAGAAATGCACACTACTTACAGTAGGAGGCAGCAACTCTTAAACCCTCACAGAAGAAACCGGAAAGCCCAATGTCATCAACAGGAAGTTAGTAACCATCCTCCCTTGAACTTGATAGTAGCTATAGAAAAATGGATGGAGCACTAATTCGCTGGCCTGGATTTTGAATCATGCAGAGCGATTCATGTTGTTGATGTAAAAACTAGCCGGAATTTTTTTTTTACCTACGTATTTTAATTTTGATTTTGTTTTTAGTTTACTCATCTGTTCATGCACCAGATTGAAATGCAAATTCTGTTGCATTTGTTATTTTCCCCTTGCAATGGACTATCTTTTTCACAAATATATTTTTATGACCTAGTTATATTCGTTTTGCAACTGAAGTCAATTTCTGCATTCCATTGGTTCTTGAGCAAAACCCCCACCCATGTTACCACACAGAAAGGAACAGGTCTAATGGGATTGGTTAGTGGGCTTGTCGCATCCACTTTATCATCAATGCCAATCCATACATTTTCATTCTTGTTGGATGTCAACCACACATTTTTTGGACGGAAAAAATCCCTTCTCTAGTAGAGATTTTTTTTTTTACTGGAACTCAGCTTGTTTGTTCAAGTCAGTAACATTACAGCTTTCCTTCTTGTGTTACATGTTATCAGACTGTTGTCATAGCTAATGCAAACTTTTATAACTTACGATTGTTTGTCTTTAATGTTTACTCAAACAGTAAAGTTAACACATTAAGCAAGAAAAGTAAACTCAAAGATGAAGTACATTCGAACTTAGCTGGCATTTTTCTCTGCATTATTTTTAGGACAATAACGTTAATGCAAGTAGCTAATGTTAGTGTGGGGTTATGTTAGCTACCTAACATTATTTGCTAAATGGTTTCATTGTGTTGTTAAGTTGTTAATCTGCTTGTGTCCTTGCTAGCTGAGTTACTTACCTAGCTAGCTTGTTAACATTAGATGCTGGCTAACATGAACTCTTTAAGCCGTACACTCCACAGAGCTGGGCTTTACGGAAGTGGCCAGAAAAAAGCTATTGCTTAAAGAAAAAAATAAGCAAACACGTTTGGTGTTTGCCAAAAGGCATGTGGGAGACTCCCCAAACATATGGAAAACTCTGTCTTGCGCAAACCCAACACCTCTCATCACCCCGAGAACACCATCCCCACAGTGAAGCATGGCGGTGGCAGCATCATGCTGCGTGGATGTTTTTCATCGGCAGGGACTGAGAAACTGGTCAGAATTGAAGGAATGATGGATGGCGCTAAATACAGGGACATTGTTGAGGGAAACCTGTTTCAGTCTTCCAGAGATATGAGACTGGGACGGCAGGACAATGTCCCTAAGCATACTGCTAAAGCAACACTCGAGTGTTTTAAGGGAAAACATTTAAATGTCTTGGAATGGCCTAGTCAAAGCCCAGACCTCAATCCAATTGAGAATCTGTGGTATGACTTAAAGATTGCTGTACACCAGCAGAACCCATCCAACTTGAAGGAGCTGGAGCTTTGAAGAATGGGCAAAAATCCCAGTGGCTAGATGTGCCAAGCTTATAGAGACATACCCCAAGAGACTTGCAGCTATAATTACTGCAAAAGGTGGCTCTACAAAGTATTGACTTTGGGGGGTGAATAGTTTCACACGCTCAAGTTTTCAGTTTTTTGTCTTATTTCTTGTTTGTTTCACAATAAAAAATATTTTGCATCTTCAAAGTGGTAGGCATGTTGTGTAAATCAAATGATACAAACTCCCCAAAAATCTATTTTAATTCCAGGTTGTAAGGTAACAAAATATAAAAAATGCCAAGGGGGTGAATACTTTCGCAAACCACTGTATAGGGCATTCACCAGTGGTGTGAAGTATTTAGGTAAAAATACTTTCAAGTACTACTTAAGTCATTTTTTGGAGTATCTGTACTTTACTTTGCTATTCACATTTTTGCCTACTTTTACTTCACTACATTCCTAAAGAACATTATGTACTTTTTCCCCCATACATTTTCCCTGACACCCAAAAGTACTCGTTACATTTTTTATGCTCAGCAGGACAGGATTTTTTATATTATATTTTTTATATTTTTTATTTTACCTTTATTTAACTAAGCAAGTCAGTTAAGAACAAGTTCTTATTTACAATGACGGCCTACACTGGCCAAACCCGGACGACGTTGGGCCAATTGTGCGCTGCCCTATGAGACTCCTAATCACGGCCGGATGTGATGCAGCCTGGATTCGAACCAGGGACTACAGGGTCCAATTCATGCACTAATCATGAGAACATCCCTGGTAATCCCTACTGCCTTTGATCTGGTGGACTCACGAAACACAAATGCTTTGTTTGTGAATTATGTCTGAGTGCACCCCTGGCTATCCGTAAATTAAAAGTTTTGCTAAATATAAGGAATTTGAAACAATTTATACTTTTACATTTACTTTTGATACTTAAGTATATTTAAAACCAAATACTTTTAGACTTTTACTCAAGTAGTATTTTACTGGGTGACTTGAGTCATTTTCTATTAAGGTATCTTTACTTTTACTCGAGTATGAAAATGTGGTACTTTTTCCACCACTGGCATTCACTCACTACTCTAAAAGGTAGTGAAATACTGGTGAATTCACGAGAGTGTTACTAAATTCATGTTTAAACTTCAGCTTTAGCATATGTCTTTATGAATCGCACACAATTAATCATATGAATGTTCTCTGCAATATTATAACCTTAAAATGCTTGTGCTTAAGTACTGATTAAATAAGAGCATCAGTTTGTTGTGACCATTGCAAGTTTAGACCACACCGCTCCTGGTTATAACTCTTTCATATTTTGGCGTTTGGAGGTGGTAACATTTGGAGGCGTTTCTGCACCTTGGACCAATCAAAATCATCTTGATACCCTTGTCATTTTCATCTTCAGATCCGTGGCTTTCCATTCCTCTAACCCCAGTGAATCAACATTGAGAGGGGACATTTCTATGGGAATTTAAAGGGAAAGACTACCTTGCCATGCACTCAAAACCACTTTTGAGCATTGTTATTTTGCAACTGTTTAACAATGCTGTTTTGCGAAAAAAAGACAATTGTTTCTCCTACAGACACCTTGACAGACAAGCCTTACCTTTGTGCTTTAAGTGAAAGGTACGTTAAGCATGTCAAGTTACTGGACTAAAATTAGGAGAATATTGAGGGGAGTTCAAAGGTACATGCAGGAGATTGCAGCTGAATATGCCACTTTGGCTGCTGCTATTCCAGACTACCACTGGGGTGCATCCTCTTCAAAGTGAAAGTCATCCTGGCATGGATTCAATAGGCCGTCGGCAAACTGCAACCCTTGTAGCACAGGAAAGAACAAACCCTGTTTAGTAGATGCTGAGTGTGAGCCCCTTTTGACATTCCCTCAATCACTGAAGATAGTGAAGAGGAAGTGGACACAATTGGTAGAGTGACCTATTGACAACCTAGTGACTCCTCACATCGCACTCTCGAAGCTATTGACACTTCTCTCCAAGGATCATCCAGACCTGCCTAAAGACTCAAGAACCCTTCTGAAGACAAAGACTAGTATAAAAAAAACAGAACTCTCTGGAATTATCACCACTCTGGACTTGAGCATAGAATACTGTCTGAGCTGTTAGGATTCCCAGAATTGCAGACATTTAAGTCTATTTCTATCCAAATCAACATTGATGGCCTCCCACTTTACAAAAGTTCAAACGCCCAGTTCTGGCCAATCCTTGGATTAATTGAGCAATACAAACTTCTGTTTCTCAATGGCCTTTACTTTGGGAAGAAGAAGCCATTCTCCAGTTTCTGAATCCTTTTGTTGAGGATGCACAGCGACTGGAAAGGGAAGGAGTTGAGTTTGAAGGGGCACGGCATCCTTTCAAGTTGTCGGTGTTCATCTGTGACACCCCTGCTCGTGGAGTGACAATGACATTGTTGCATCCTTGGCTAAAAGGACATCTGGCAACAAGATTGGCACCTAGCGTGGTAAAGGAGATCTCCAAAGTAATCTTGACCTTCAGACCTCATGTTCCATGGAAGTTCAACAGGAAGAAAAGATCCATGGAGGAAGTTGAGCGCTGGAAAGCTACTGAATTCAAACAGTTCCTCCTGTACACTGGACCAGTCAGCTTGAAAGGGGTGGCACCAACTCGAGTGTACAACAACTTCTTGCTTTTTGCAGTTGGCATCACCATCCTGTAGAATGTGTGTCTGTGCACAGATCAAACTGACTATGCCCACAGCCTCTTGGTTTTGTTTGTTGACAACTTCAGCAAACTTTATGGTAAAGAACAAGTGTCATACAACATGCATTGATTGGTGCACCTCCGTCTAGAATCCAAGAAGTATGGTACCCTTGACAGCATCTCATTTCCCATTTGAGAACTTCTTTGGGCAAATGTAGAGCCTGCTTCACAAGCCTTCCCTGGTTTGTCGACTGTCAGAGAAAAAACAACACAGAAGAACGAACACCTCCAAAGCAAGGTCTCTGAGAGAGCACAACAGCGGACCCCTCCTTGGGCTGGCAGTGACAAATCGGTATGAGGGGTTTTACTTTGGAGAATTTGCTGTGAAAAGGTCAGAGGGAGACAACTGTGACCTGTTACAAAGCTAGGACATTGCTGTTGTACAGAATGTGGTTGTCAATGAAATGGCCAACACTTTCATAATCTACAAGAGGTTAAGGAACATGGTTGATTTCTTCACCTACCCTTTGCCATCTTCCAAGATAGGCATTTTTCACCTCTCTGGATTATCAGATAATCTCATCTTTGCCAATGCTACAAATTAAGAAATTCTATCTTCTTCCTTGGCAGGATGGATATGCTGGATTTCCATTGAGCAACTTGTAGATGTGGCATAGCCCTGTTTGTTTCTGTTTGCCTCTCACAAGGTAAATATTTTCTTGTTTCAGTGGGTATTGTGTGACTGTAGTGTAAATGATATATTTTATAATTGTCAGTGGTCTTTATGCCTAGTTCTCCTTCTTTCTCTTCTGCCTTTTAGATCATGAAGTTTGCCATAGTTCAGTTCCTGGATGAAAAGAACGAGCCATATGCAGTAGTATGGCCCAAAGATGACATCTGTTATTGGCCACCACTCAGAAAAAATTACAAAAGAAACAATTTAGCCTTCAAGTGTACGTCACCAGACAGCACCTGGGAAATAGGTTCATGAAGTTCATGAAGGGAACAGGTAATTTTGCCTAATTTACAGTATGCCTCTGATATATTCTCATTTGAACTGTTAGTGTAATTAACTTGCCTGATGTAAAGTCAGTGCGTTGCGGGATAATTCATTCCTCTACCTTATTAATAACTGGTCTAGACAATTGGGAGAAGGCACAGATGTAACATGAAAACACTGAGGTGCCACTGGATGGTAGAGTTGGTGTGTAAAAGCTTCTCTTCCAGATTCACCGCCAGTCCCACCGTATAGGGAGCTTCTATTGAACCATGAAAACATAGCGGTGCCAGCGGACTTTAGAGCTGGTATGTAAAATAGATTATATACGAAGTTCAAATTCTGAACCATAATCAGCTTTCATGGTCAATTTCCAAATGTACTTACGTAATTTTTCTTCTTTCAATTAGGACAAGCATCATATTACCCAGAATCATATTCACCACAGCAGCATGTGGAGGACAGCAAATGGAGGTATGTAGGACATTCCCTTTTTCCAGATGAGACTTTGCCTATCTGTTATTTTTTGCACAGTATTTCATTTCAATGTATTGTTTCAAACAGGGCCTACAATGAGACACTTCAACGGGCCAAATTATAAGACTATGCTTATCGGTCCTGTTTTGCACAGTATGTAATTGTATTAAAAAGTAACCTGTCTTTTTCCAAGAGGGAAACTTTTAACCTTTTTAATTTTTGTTTTAGTTTTCGGGGAAGAAATCCCTGAATGAAGACAGGGCAGAAATGCAAAGACTCCAGCAGGAAAACAGAGTCCTGAAGGAAGAAGTTAAGGTACTAAGCGGTGGACAAATAGGTGAGAACATAACTATGTTTGATGTATAATTGTTTTCAGGAGTGTGACAATTATTAACAGCATTTCTTTCCTTCTATAGATCCGGATGGTATCGGACGCTTGAGATGGATTACAAGATGAATACCTTGTTAGAATATCAACAGGCCAATAGGTCAGTTGGAGATTTGTACATGCCTGATGATCTCAATCTCCCATTGGGGGACCGGCAAGGCCCGGAGCTGCTGGAGACCAGGTTGAGCCAGGACACCGAGCTCCAGGAGATACTTGTAAGTGTGCTCAGAATTTTATACAGCCGTTGCTTTTTTGGGGGAAAGCGCAATAGACATTCAACTTTGACCCTGTTGTTGCGACCGTTGTAACCTGACGTGACAGCAGCATCTTCTAAATTCCTCAACTCAGAATTTTTACATAAGGCATTTATATTACATAGAAATCTGACTGTCCAAATAAATGTACAGTTGTGGCCAAAAGTTTTGAGAATGACACAAATATTAATTTCCACAAAGTTTGCTGCTTCAGTGTCTTTAGATATTTTTGTCAGATGTTACTATGGAATACTGAAGTATAATTACAGGCATTTCATAAGTGTCAAAGGCTTTTATTGACAATTACATGAAGTTGATGCAAGAGTCAATATTTGCAGTGTTGACCCTTCTTTTTCAAGACCTCTGCAATCTGCCCTGGTATGCTGTCAATTAACTGCCATCAGCCACATCCTGACTGATGGCAGCCCATTCTTGCATAATCAATGCTTGGAGTTTGTCAGAATTTGTGGGGTTTTGTTTGTCCACCCCCCTCTTGAGGATTGACCACAAGTTCTCAATGGGATTAACCTTTCTCGCCCCGGGGTTCCGCTAGCGGAACACCCACAACATTCCGCTGCCTTCGCAGAGCGCGAAATTCAAAAAATATTTTTGCGAAATATTTAACTTCCACACATTAACAAGTCCAATACAGCAAATGAAAGATAAACATCTTGTGAATCCAGCCAACATGTCCGATTTTTAAAATGTTTTACAGCGAAAACACTATATATTTATGTTAGCTCACCACAATAGCCAAACATACAACGCTATTTATCCACCGCATAGGTAGCTTTCAAAAAACCGACAAAATATAGATATAATTAGTCACTAACCAAGAAACAACTTCATCAGATGACAGTCTAATAACATGTTACACAACACATTTATGTTTTGTTCGAAATATTTGCATATTTGAGGTATAAATCATAGTTTTACATTGCAGCTACAATCACAAATAGCACCGAAGCAGCCAGAATAATTACAGAGAGCAACGGGAAATAAAAAATACTCATCATAAAACATTTATGAAAAATACATGGTGTACAGCAAATGAAAGATAAACATCTTGTGAATCCAGCCAATATTTCCGATTTTTTAAGTGTTTTACAGCGAAAACACAATATAGAAATATATTAGCTTACCACAATAGCCAAACACACAACCGCATTTATTCACCGCAAAGATAGCTTTAGCAAAAACCAGCAATAAATACAAAAATAAATCACTAACCTTTGGACAACTTCATCAGATAACAGTCTTATAACATCATGTTCGAAATGTGCATATTTAGAGCTGAAAACCGTGGTTATACATTGTGAAAATGTAGCAACTTTTTCCCAGAATGTCCGGATATATTTCTGACACTCACCTAATCTGACCAAATAACTCATCATAAACTTTACATAAAAATACTTGTTGTATGGCAAATGAAATATACACTGGTTCTTAATGCAACCGCTGTGTTAGATTTTTAAAAATAACTTTAGTACGACATACAGCTTGCGTTATTGTGAGACAGCGCACGCTAAAAGGGCGGAGAATAGGACTAAACATTTCACACAAAAATACGAAATAACATCATAAATTGTTCTTACTTTTGCTGAGCTTCCATCAGAATCTTGTACAAGGAGTCCTTGGTCTAGAATAAATCGTTGTTTGGTTTTAGAATGTCCTTTTCTCCTGTCGAATTAGCAACCTTAGCTAGCCAAGTGGCGCGAACATGTCCATCTTCTCTCGACGCAAACAACGGAAAACTCCAAAAGTCCCGATAAACGTTGAATAATCTGATAAAACTAGGTTGAAAAAACATACTTTAAGATGATATTATCACATGTATCAAATAAAATCAGAGCTGGAGATATTAGCCGTGTATACCGAACGCTTTTCAGAAGGCAATCTGGGGTTCCTTCTCGCGCATTCGAAGACAATTACATTTCCAGACCTGTCACTCCAAAAGCTCTTGTTCGACCTCAGATCAAGCTAGACACCCCATTTCACCTCCCACTGCCTGTTGACATCTAGTGGAAGGCGTATGAAGTGCATGTATATCGATAGATATAAGCCAGTTGAATAGGCAGGCCCTGGAACAGAGCCTCGATTTCAGATTTTTCACTTCCTATCGAAGTTTGCTGCAAAATGAGTTCTGTTTTACTCACAGATATAATTCAAACAGTTTTAGAAACTTGAGAGTGTTTTCTATCCAATAGTAATAATAATATGCATATTGTACGATCTAGAACAGAGTACAAGGCCGTTTCATTTGGGCACGATTTTTCCCCAAAGTGAAAATAGCGCCTCCTACACACTAACAGGTTTTAAGGTCTGGGGAGTTTCCTGGCCATGGACCCAAAATATCGATGTTTTGTTCCCTGAGTGTTATGAGAATTATGTTCTCAATGTTCACAAACCCAATTCAATGAACTACTCAGTCTGAAACCCAGGATTTGTAAGAAACTGGTTGAAATGAATCAGACGGAGGCCCAGCTACGATAGTCAGAAAGTTTATTTACGAGAGCGCTGGTTAGTTGTACAAAACCATTCATTTTATACTAGCTCCTTACGCACATACTCTTGCACGCCCACACTGTCCTGCTACCCAGCCGACAGAGATTAGGTACCGTGAGAATCACTCCCTGTCCTTTCCCCAATCTCTCAGTGGCCCCTAGCCAAGGTCGCCACCGAATCTTGCTCAGACAGTCTGTGTTTAAGACACTTTAGGAGACGGTCCTGATGCTTGCTGAACTTTCTTGGGCGCCCTGAAGCCTTCTTCACAACAATTGAACCACCTTGAAGTTCTTGATGATCTGATAAATGGTTGATTTAGGTGCAATCTTAATGGCAGCAATATCCTTGCCTGTGAAGCCCTTTTTGTGCAAAGCAATGATACCGGAGCGTGTTTCTTTACAGGTAACCATGGTTGACAGAGGAAGAACAATGATTCCAAGCACCACCCTCCTTTTGAAGCTTCCGGTCTGTTATTCAAACTCAATCAGCAAGACAGAGTGATCTCCAGTCTTGTCCACGTCAACACTCACACCTGTGTTAACGAGAGAATCACTGACATGATGTCCGCAGGTCCTTTTGTGGCAGGGCTGAAATGCAGTGGAAATATTTTGGGGGGATTCAGTTAATTTGCATGGCAAAGAGGGACTTTGCAATTAATTGCAATTCATCTGATCACTCTTCATAACATTCTGAAGTATATGCAAATTGCCATCATACAAACTGAGGCAGCAGACTTTGTGAAAATACATTTCTGTGTCATTCTCAAAACATTTGGCTACTACTATATATAAAATATAGGGGGTTGGGGAGGTAAATATGTTAACATAGTGTATCCTTTCTAATTTAAAGCTTAGGTGTCTGGCTGTAAAAGGTGCCATGGAAATAAAGTCAACAGTGTGGTGGATGCTACCTTGTTTGCCTTCTTGCCTTCCAAAGAATCATAAAGAACCCTTGTCTTCCAAAAAGTGTTCTTCGGATCAAAATGTTTTTTGGTAGAACCCTAGCCTTCTGCAAAGAACCCTTTTGGAACCTGTTTTTCTAAGAGTGTTGTATCAAGGATGACTCAAAATATACAAAATATATAAAATAGGGTCAGGGCTGAAGGCTACAGTGATACACACACAGTTCTTACAGTACTGCAATACTTCTTATACTGCTTCTGTGCTGTAATGAACTGAACAGGATCTTTGTCTCTCTGGCTCCGCCGTCTATCTCTTTCTCTCCGTCTCTCCGTCTCTCTTTCTCTGTACTCTTTCTCTCCTCTCCTGAACAATGCCTGCCAATCTTGAGGGACATGATACGTTTTTGTTCAGTAGACTCACTATATAGAGTAGATTCTATTGAGTTGATTTAATTAATCCCAACTAATAGAATGGAGGTATGCTTGTCTGATCTCATACAGTTGATCCAAGGTTCCTGGAGAAGCATCCAAAGGTCCTGTGGGGTTAATACACGGTCTAATGTCATCGCTCCTTTCTCTCTCTGATTCCACCCATGTCTTTTATTAGGCTAGCTAGATGGTTTTATATGCAAAATATGTCCAGAATAAGAAAAAAGGGGAAAAAGGAAAGCGGAACGGTATTCATGTCAGATCCAAAGTCCGTCTTCAATTATGGCAAATATAACTGAGATAAATCACCATGAAGGCAGAGAAACAGGAGGGGAATACTGGGTGACTACTTTATATATGCTATCAGTACCTACCATATATAACATATGGCGTTAACACATATGAATGCCCTAGAGTTGATTTCCACGCACCCACGTAAATTAAATCAGCATAATACAAAAACACCCATAAAAATCCATCAGTTTAAGCTAGAGAGATGTTTTTTGAAATGGATGCGTCTCAGTCCACTGCATCCACCGATGTCTCACTTCCGCATCTGCAGTGAAAGGTGACCGAGCTAGATCGGTGTTTGTCAGACCATGAGACATTCTGAAAATCGTTCTTCTCACAAAATCGTCTGTAGCATCCGAACGGTTTGACCTATACATATGAACTAATATGACCCCTCTATGGAAAGATGAGACTCTCATGAACACGTACATATCAGTTGTTTTGCTCTAGGCCTTGTCAGAAGTCCACAGGACTTGTCTGAAGGTCCCCCGGTACCAGTTAAAACATGTATGGAAGTATACAGTGCCTTCGGAACTATTCAGACCCTTTAGCTTTTTCCATTTTGTTAGGTTACAGCCTTATTCTAAAATTGATTAAATCGTTTTTGTCCCCCTCATCAATCTACACACAATACCCCATAATGACAGAACAAAAACAGGTTTAGACATTTAAAAAAAACCTAAGTATTACATCTGCGTAAGTATTCAGACCCTTTACTCAGTACTTTCTTGAAGCACCTTTGGCAGCGATTACAGCCTCGAGTCGTCTTGGATATAAGGGTACAAGCTTTGCACACCTGTATTTAGCGAGTTTCTCCCATTCTTATCTGCAGATCCTCCCAAGCTCCTCAGGTTGGATGTGGAAGGGAAGCGTTGCTGCACAGCTATTTTCAGGTCTCTCCAGAGATGTTTGACTTGCCCCAAAGCCACTCCTGCATTGTCTTGGTTGTGTGCTTAGGGTCGTTGTCCTGTTGGAAGTTGAACCTTCCCCACAGTCTGAGGTCCTGAGCGCTCTGGAGCAGGTTTTCATCAAGGATCTTGCTGTACCTTGCTCCGTTCATCTGTTCCTCGATCCTGACCAGTCTCCCAGTCCTTGCCGCAGAAAAACGTCCCCATAGCATGATGCTGCCACCACCATGCTTCACTGTAGGGATGGTGCTAGGTTTCCTCCAGACGTGACGCTTGGCATTCAGGCAACCATCTTGGTTTCATCAGACCAGAGAATCTTGTTTCTCATGGTCTGAGAGTCTTTAGGTGCCTTTTGGCAAGCTCCATGTGGGCTGTCATGTGGCTTCCGTCTGGTCATTCTACCATAAAGGCCTGAATGGTGGCGTGCTGCAGAGATGGTTGTCCTATCTCCACAGTGGAACTCTAGAGCTTTGTCAGAGTGACCATCAGGTTCATGGTCACCTCCCTGACCAAGAAACCTCACCCTTGATTGCTCAGTTTGGCCAGGGAGTCAACTCTAGGAAGAATCTTGATGGTTCCAAACTTCTTCCATTTAAGAATGATGGAAACCACTGTTTTTCTTTCTTCAATTCCTTCAACCTCGTGGCTTGGTTTTTGCTCTGACATGCACTGTCAACTGTGGGACCTTATATAGAAAGGTTTGTGCCTTTTCAAATCATGTCCAATCAATTGAATTTACCACAGATGGACTCCAAACAAGTTGTAGAAACATCTCAACGATGATCAATGGAAACAGGATGCACCTGAGCTCAGTTTCGAGTCTCATAGTAAAGGGTCTGAATACTTATGTAAATAAGGTATTTCTGTTTTTTATTTTTAATAAATTAGCAAAAATGTCTAAACCTGTTTTCATTGTCATTACGGGCTATTGTGTAGATTGATGAGGATTTAAAATCCATTTCAGAATAAGGCGTAACGTAACAAAAATGTGGAAAAGGTCAAGGGGTCTGAATACTTTCCAAAGGCACTGTATAAAGAGACTGTTTAGTTCCAAAAATAAGGGGTTATATACAGTGGGGAGAACACGTATTTGATACACTGCCGATTTTGCAGGTTTTCCTACTTACAAAGCATATAGAGGTCTGTAATTTTTTATCATAGGTACACTTCAACTGTGAGATGGAATCTAAAACAAAAATCCAGAAAATCACATTTTTAAGTAATTAATTTGCATTTTATTGCATGACATAAGTATTTGATCACCTACCAACCAGTAAGAATTCCAGCTCTCACAGACCTGTTAGTTTTTCTTTAAGAAGCCCTCCTGTTCTCCACTCATTACCTGTATTAACTGCACCTGTTTGAACTTGCTGAACTGTATACAGTGGTGGAAAAAGTTGTCTTTGTCATACTTGAGTAAAAGTAAAGATACCTTCGTAAAAAAGGAATCAAGTAAAAGTGAAAGTCACCCAGGAAAATACTACTTGAGTAAAAGTCTAAAAGTATTTGGTTTTAATATCTGCTTAAGTATCAAAAGTAAATGTAATTGCAAAAATATACTTAAGTATCAAAAGTAAAAGTATAAATCTTGGGCCTCCCGAGTGGCGCCACAGTCTAAGGCACTGCTTGAGGCGTCATTACACACCTGGATTCAATCCCAGGCTGTGTCGCAGCCAGCCGTGACCGGGAGACCCATGAGGCGGTGCACAATTGGCCCAGCGTCTTTCAGGGAGCATGCACGCTGACTGCAGTCGCCAGTTGTACGGTGTTTCCACGGACACATTGGTGCAGCTTGCTTCCGGGTTAAGCGAGCAGTGTGTCAAGAAGCAGAGCGGCTCGGTAGGCTCGTGTTTCGGAGGACGCATGGCTCTCGACCTTCGCCTCTCTTGAGTCCATATGTGAGATGCAGCGATGGGGCAAGATTGTAACTACCAATTGAGGAGAATAAATAAAAAAAAATAAGTGTAAATCATTTAAAATTCCTTATATTAGGGGCTTCCTTAAGGGTGCAGTGGTCTAAGGCACTGCATCACAGTACAAGCTGTGCCACTAAAGATCCTGGTTCGAGTCCAGGCTAGGTCGCAGCCGGCTTCAACTAGGAGACCCATGGGGCGGAGCACAATTGGCACTGCGTCATCTGGGTTAGGGGAGGGTTTGTCCCGCAGGGATGTTCTTGTCCCATCGCGCACTAGCGACTCCTGTGGCAGGCCGAGAGCAATGCACGCTGACATGGTCGCCAGGTGTACGGTGTTTCCTCCGACACATTGGTACGGCTGGCTTCCGGGGTTAAGCTGGCATTGTGTCAAGAAGCAGAGCAGCTTGGATGTGTTTCGGAGGACTCTCGACTTTCGCCTCTCCCGAGTCCAAACGGGAGTTGCAGCGATGGGACAAGACTGTAACAACCAATTGGGGAGAAAAAGGGGTAAAAACATTTAAAAATTATAAAATTAAACAAACCAGACGGCACAATTTTCTTGCTTTTTTAATTTACGGATAGCCAGGGTCACACTCCAACACTCACAAATAATTTACGAACTATGCATTTGTGTTTAGTGAGTCTATCACGTTTCAGGTAAGACCCAAATGTAGACTGTGTCGAAGTAACAATGTTTATTACAGCAACAGGGGCAGGCAAACGACAGGACAAGGCAGGCAGGGGTTGATAATCCAGAGTCGTGGGGCAAAGGTGCTGGACTGCAGGCAGGCTCAGAGTCAAGTCAGGCAGAGGTCGGTAATCCAGAGTAGTGGGGCAAAGGTACAGGATGGCAGGCATGCTCAGGGCGGGCAGAAAGGTCAAAACCCAGGAAAACTAGAAAGCAGGAACAAACGAGAGACAGGAGGGAGCAGAGGGAATAACGCTGGTAGGCTTGATGAAACAAAATGAACTTTCAACAGATAGAGAACACAGGTATAAATACACAGGGGAAAATGGGAAGATGGGCGACACCTGGAGAGGGTGGAGACAAGCACAAAGACAGGTGAAACAGATCAGTGCTCCTAATCTCAGCTCGTTACCTGTATAAAAGACACCTGGGAAACAGAAATCTTTCTGATTGATAGGGTGTCAAATACTTATTTCCCTCATTAAAATGCAAATCAATTCATAACATTTTTGACATGTGTTTTTCTGGATTTTTTTGTTGTTATTCTGTCTCTCACTGTTCAAATAAACCTACCATTAAAATTATAGACTGATCATTTCTTTGTCATTGGGCAAACGTCCAAAATCAGCAGGGGATCAAATACTTTTTTCCCTCACTGTAGTTCACAATATTTATTTTCCAGCGATTAGCCATCAGGATACTAGGAAGAGGAGACTGTGTAGTCCATCTTTTCTACCCTAGCTTGGAGTCCCCCTTTCCTTCCTCTTCTTTGTCACTGCCATTGCCTTCGGTCATCTTAATCAGCAGCAACAGGCGGGCCGGCTGTGCGGGGAACATAGCAGCGATCGTCATATTCCAGATCTGGGAGGCTGAGAGACAAGTGTGTAGCTTCCTATTCATGATCCATAAATGTTTGTCGGTCATAGGATATTTTTGCACTAACATTCTGAGCAAAGAAAGTAATAATTAACGCAGAAATAGTCATAAAAAGGCGAAGTCGATCAAGAACCGGCAAGACACGTGCCCTCCTGAGCGTCGCCATCTTATCTAATTAATGGCTATTGAGTGGAAATATACCAAGGCTTTGTGCAGTTATACCGAGACACAGCAGCGCATGAAAGGAAAGAAACATTTGCAGGCAATGAGTTCTTGTCTGGCCCAGTCTGTGGCAGGTGCTAATTTCCTCCACAGTCTGTCAAATATAACAATGGTCATGTAACCAGGATACTATGTCAGTTGTATCCATCTCAGGCTAAGAATAGGGAACTATGTCAACCTGAATGTGTTTTTTATAGAGAGTCAGTGGTGATTGCAGCTTCAGATTGTCAGAGGTCAAAATGTCTTCTGGGTTGTCATAGAAAGTAGTCATACCAGCTGGCTAATTAAGGCATACAGTATTTAATGGACCGCTACTTCTTCCTTCAGCTCAACAAGTCCCTGAGCAACACACACGCAAGCACACATGCACGCACGCGCGGTCATCACATGCCTGAACTTCCAAGCCTTTTACACCACTGACCCGTAAAAGACTGACCTCTAAAGTTAAATGGCCAGAAAAACGAACTAACTCAACTAGAAATAAGCCTGAATCTATTGTTTCCTCATATTAGAGTATGTCTCATAGAGATCAACTCAGACATAGGGGCCCTCCGGGGCCAGTGGCATTTGGAATAAAACACAGACGTAGCCTAGTTTAAGCCATTCAGTCAGTCTGCGGCACGCCAGAAAAATGTCAGATGACGGCTCCATATGCAAACGTTCCCCTATCCCAGAGAATAATGAAAAATGGCTTGTCAGGAAAATCCCTTGATACACTTCACTGCAAATTACTGTCCATCTGTCATGGCAACCTCTCACTTTGGTACGTTGGGGCCATCTGTGATCTGTTTGGTATTAGTTGTGGTGTGTGTCTGTGTGTATGTACAGATGTCTTATTTCAAGACAGTTTGCTACAGCAGGAAAATAATACTGCAGCAACAGGAAATTATAATTAATATGTGCACATTTTTTATAGGGGTTGATACATTTTTTCGTTAGGGCAAGTCAAGTCTGACATTTTAAAATGGAAATTACAAACTTTAGAGGCCTGTTTAAACCTCAAATACACTACAAGTTTGAATTTCCTGCTGTACAGGGAAATTCTCATCAACAAAAGTGATCAAAGTAAGATCCTACATATGTACACGTTTGTGTATTTGTGTGTGTGCACATGTGGAGTTTATGCCTACTGACCTGACCCTGTGGTCCAAGGGACAGGATTCAACTGATGAAGAGCAGCACGGTTCACAACCTGACCAGAACAACCATGCAGACAGTGCCAATTGTCACGAAAAGCTTGCTTCCAGAACAAGTTTGACAAATCTTGTGTTGATAATAATCCTGCAGCAACAGGAAATTTGAATTGTTATGAAATTACACTTTTCAGAAGCCTTTTTATATCTCAAAATGCACTACAAGTTTTACATTTCCTGCATTGCAGGAAAGTTCTCCTGCAACAGGGTGATCAAATTAAGACCATACATCTGTAGTAAAATCTCACCCTTCACACATCTCTGTATCTCACTGTGATGATCTTCTGTCTAGCCACTTCATGTCAGCGAGAGCCAATGGACCATTAAACAGACAAGGCCAATTTAAAGCCAACTTCTTGAAATTAGATAAAATCCAGGACACTTGGCTCTTCTGACGTATCTATCTGTTACTGTCAGTTCCTCAGGCAAACCAAACCCTAACTTTATGCTATGCCCTCTGCCCTCTTATATCACCACATGATATGTACAAAACAACTCAGAAATAAGGCTAAATACAGCACATTCAGATTGAACAACTTTCCATTGATTTCGAATGGATCAATTATAGTTTTTTTTAAGAAGGAGTACATGAGATATAAAATTAAAGATACACTCTCAGATCATGATTTGATATTTCAAAACATTGTAACACTGAACCCTAAGAAGCATTGCATAATGGAGGCCTTGAACTGAAATAATAAAATGCAAAAAAAAATTAAATAAGGAACGCATTCTGTCTATGAAGCCCTAGTTTTTAGGTAAAAACAAATCAGCCAAATATCTAGACATCAATCAGCACGCTCATACATACAGCTCTACAGCTCAACAGAAAATGGAGCAATTCATCTCAGTTTTAGTACTGCAACAAGTTGCTGCCTGTTTTTGTAGATTCACTGAGCAGAATAGAGGAGGTTTAAGGCTACTGACAGCTATAGTACCATCTAGTAGTGATAAACCAGGGAGTCATACCTTTCTGAGATGAATATGTATGGAAACAATCCCACTGGGCACAAACTGCTTGAATCAACATTGTTTCAATGTAATTTTCAACGTATTGTGATGTGGAATCGACATGAAAAATACATTGGATTTGAAAAAAGTAATCATGGTTGATGTCATCATGGTAACCAAATTTGACAAACCTTGTATAAAATATGTTGAATTTGTACCTTTTAAAACCACGTCAGATTTTCAATGTTATATCCACTATCAGAAAAAAAAACTGTAGGCTGGGCAGCAGCTCCTACTAGATAATTGATCTATCTACAGTTATCTTTTGGTCTCCCATCCAGGGTTTTAACCAAGCCCAGCTATGATATTTGTCAATGACTATTACTAATGTGCTATCATGAGAATGATTATTGAGAGATCTCCACTTAAAAACGATAGATACGTCTCCTTTAAATGTTTATATTCGGCTGCGTTGTTAACTAAACACCATTCAATATTACCTTTATAATAGAGTAAATAGCCTAAAGTTAAGGCTAACTTAGGCTCTAATGTAACATTCAACTTTAAAATGAGTAACACATCCATGGCCACATTTTTATGTTACTGTAACTACACAGTTGTTCTTATGTAATCATATAAAACCTGCATGTTCAAAATAGCATGCATAGGTCGTCGCAGGTCTGTGGATATCTTCACAACTGCTGAAATAATCTACGCAGAATCTCAAACGGCATTGAACACTTGTACTTTTAATGTAATCTCAACTGCAATCCAAGTAATTTGGTTTAGCTATTAGATGATCACAGTGATAACACATGAATATGTTCTCTTTAAATAAAATATCTGACTTTGTATTCCCGTTTTAACTTTGCTGCGCTTCTAAATGGTTGAATGTGCAGTGCTAGACATTTGAGTGACAACTAAACCAAAACCTGACATAGATTTTCCATTAGAATTCGGTTGTGCTTTTAGATGGTTGAAGGCATAGTGATAATACATTGAAAATTCAACAAACATTGTCTTTTCGAGTGGGTGAATATAGGTTGTAATCTCATTGATCAACGTCTCAACCAAATATTACCCAATAATCCACTTTGAAATTAAGTGGTGTGTCCAGTACGATGTTTATGAGATGTGCATTTTATGCTCGGAGGGATCCTCTGTTTGAGATGGAGGGGAAGATATGACTTGCACACTCCCCCAACCAATTATCGCCCTTCAAACCCTCTAAACCAGCCAAATAACAGCGGGTCAGCCAGCAGACAGTATCATGTAATTGATTGACGGCTAGATTAATTCTTACAGGAATCTCTCTCAATCAGAACCTGGAGCCGATGCCGCCGACCGAACGTTGTCCTACTTTTGTCCGGTAAATTTTCAGGATGAGTACAAGTGGACAACATGTTCTAGCTAGGTCCCAAGGCTCATGGAGAGAGGAGAGGTCAAGAGGAGAGTAAAAGGTTATTTATACAGAACACCTCTACCTACCATAAATGCATACCTCTTATTCCAGTTCATATTATAGACTATAAATCTATAACAGCCAGACCAACACATCAGGTGAAGAGGTCCATTAGCGCTGGGTAAAGACACTTAATAAGCTTCTTAATATGCACACAGTGGTGATCCCTCTGAAGCCAGGCCATCTCTTTTTGTTTACTTTCTCATAGGCTGTGTCTGAAATGGCACCCTATTAGTAGTGCACATTATAAGGAATACTGTAGGGTGCCATTTTGGATGAAAGCAATATCTCCCTTCTTTACTGTACAACATTCCCTATGATTACGTCCAGTAATGCCCTTAAATGGTATTCAAAGATACGGGGTTGAGAGAGTGGTGAGTTGAGAATGGAACTAGGAACTAATGATAGAAATCATTGAGCATTTCTGTGAATTAGACAAAAAAGAGTTTGACTTGCACACAAAAATAGACAAACGTGTCCTTTTCCCATTTTTTTCTTCTGTGAATTGTCAATGCCTATGGCAGCCTGTTCAATGAACCATAAGAGGGTTTGTCTTGTCTAGTACAGAGTCATCAGATTAAATTATAGTCACAAGAAGATATACCAATTCTCCAGTGAACTGTCAAGTTGACCGTGTAAAGATTGCTTCGATTGTATGTCTGCCCAGTCCTTGGAGTACATCAGAGCTCCTGAGCTGTAATATAATAATAATATATGCCATTTAGCAGACACTTTTATCCAAAGCGACCTACAGTCATGCGTGCATACCTTTTTTCGGATGGGTGGCTCTGGGAATCAATCCCACCAACCTGGCGGTGTGAGTGCCATGTTCTACCAACTGAGCCATAAAGTACCACAGCCATTTTCCAAACCTGTCAACTGCAGAGGAATAAATCCCATTTTTTGATCATTTCACTTGCTTTGAAGATAAAATGTCTGAAGGAAATCTAATATAACATGAATAATTTACATTCTAAAATATTTTTGATAATAGTCAGACGACTGTATAAACAGTCAAAAGTTTGGACACACCTATTCATTCAAGGTTTTTTCATTATTTGAACTATTTTATACATTGTAGAATAATAGTGAAGACATCACATCTATGAAATAACACATATGAAATCATGTAGTCACCAATTTCTTTTTACACATATCAAAATATATTTTAGATTTCAGATTCTTCAAAGTAGCTTTGCACATTCTTGACATTCTCTCAACCAGCTTCACGAGGAATGCTTTTCCAACAGTCTTGAAGGAGTTCCCACATATGCTGAGCACTTGTTGCACATAATATGGGCTTGCTTTTTTTTACCAAATAGGGATATCTTCTGTATACCACCCCTACCTTGTGACAACATAGCTCAAACACATTAAGAAGGAAAGAAATTCCACAAATTAACTTTAAAAAGGCATTTTAGGTGACTACCTTATGAAGCTGGTTGAGAGAATGCCAAGAGTGTGCAAAGCTGAACATCAAGGCAAAGGGTGGCTACTTTGAAGAATCTCAAATATAAAATACATTTTGATTTGTTTAACACTTTTTTGGTTACTACATGATTCCATATGTGTTATTTCATAGTTGTGATGTCTTCACTATTATTCTACAATGTAGAAAATAGTAAAAATAAAGAAAAACCCTGAGTAGTTGTGTCCAAACTTTTGACTGGGTGGTCCAGGCAGCTTTAGCCCCCAATTGGGTGCTGCCATAGAGATACATTAGCAGTGCCCACTCATGAGTTGGATGAGTTTAGATGGCCGATTTTGATGTGCGCTTCCCTGAGAGAGGGTGCAGTTTACAACACTACTAGTTGACAAAGGGGTACAGAGAGAGGATTGGTCTGCACAGTGCAGTGGACCACTTTCACAAAAGCAGTTCAATAGTTGGTCATACATATCTTTCCCTAATGCCCTTCTTCCCATCATGTTTTCACATGTTCAACCCATACCTGTCCGGTCTCATACATCAGACCTGCCACCTCCACAGAGACTGTTACTTTTAATCAGTAGTGACAGATCAGGACCCAGGCATGAAGCAACCCAGTCTCAGGAAGGCTGCCTCCCCTCCCCAGCTCCACCTTAGGGCAGCACTGCTAGGTCAGCCATGCTCACAACACAGGGCAATTTCCTAAACAAGGTTCTCACTCCTGCTGTACCAGCACACAAGGACATCATAGAGGGACAATTTAGTTGCACAGACAGCAGCAAATAGGCCTCAGAGATTAACCATGATTGAAGAGAAAATAGCCATGAGGATGATGGCCCAGTTTGAATGACTTCAAAATGCATGCTTCGTTCCTCCCTTCCTTGAGGTAATTACTGAGGGGTACAGAGAGTTGGATAACTGAAATCAATATGGTAGAAACCTACCTTCACTTATCAACATCAATGCAGCATCAATGCAGGTTTAGTATCACAATATTAGATTCCATCATGATACTCGATATCAAAACAATACCAAAATGATACCACACCAAAGAATAAGGGGTATTAGTCAAAGTCACAGAATGACACTTGATCCAAACAGATCTTTTGAGTTCAATATCATTACATTTGAAAAAAATGGTGTCCATTTTTTAGAGACAGCCATGTATGCATTAAAGAATCAATTATACAATCAATTTGACTTTGATTTTACCACTCTAACTACATAACCACATAATGGTAATCATTTATTTGAATGCTAAATCTCTATTGATAAACTGGGTAAATCAGAATGTAGTCTAGGCCTATTCTCAATACAGGTGAATGCATATTCAATAGGAGTGTGAGCATGCATTGAGTTATTGAGCTTGCTTTCGCTGATTTTCATGGGGCTGCATATTCCCTTCCATTTGTGACTTATTTTGTTCTACTGATCAACAACATTTGCATAGAAGAAACAATCTCTTCTTTTGTACCACCATTGTCCCTGTTCCCAAAAACTCCTCAAAAAGATTTGGTATACTGTACAACACTAATGCAGGGTGAACTGGATTTCCCTGCCGTACTTGGGGAAAGACACCAAGACACTCAGCAGTCACCTGATTTAAATTGAAACAGTGTTCTAACAAAGTTCTTACTTTTAAGTCCTAAGGACTAAACAGTTTGAGAAATTGTATAATGGAGCTTTTTGGCTCAAATATATACACTGCTCAAAAAAATAAAGGGAACACTTAAACAACACAATGTAACTCCAAGTCAATCACACTTCTGTGAAATCAAACTGTCCACTTAGGAAGCAACACTGATTGACAATAAATTTCACATGCTGTTGTGCAAATGGAATAGACAAAAGGTGGAAATGATAGGCAATTAGCAAGACACCCCCAATAAAGGAGTGGTTCTGCAGGTGGTGACCACAGACCACTTCTCAGTTCCTATGCTTCCTGGCTGATGTTTTGGTCACTTTTGAATGCTGGCGGTGCTTTCACTCTAGTGGTAGCATGAGACGGAGTCTACAACCCACACAAGTGGCTCAGGTAGTGCAGCTCATCCAGGATGGCACATCAATGCGAGCTGTGGCAAGAAGGTTTGCTGTGTCTGTCAGCGTAGTGTCCAGAGCATGGAGGCGCTACCAGGAAACAGGCCAGTACATCAGGAGACGTGGAGGAGGCCGTAGGAGGGCAACAACCCAGCAGCAGGACCGCTACCTCCGCCTTTGTGCAAGGAGGAGCACTGCCAGAGCCCTGCAAAATGACCTCCAGCAGGCCACAAATGTGCATGTGTCTGCTCAAACGGTCAGAAACAGATTCCATGAGGGTGGTATGAGGGCCCGACGTCCACAGGTGGGGGTTGTGCTTACAGCCCAACACCGTGCAGGACGTTTGGCATTTGCCAGAGAACACCAAGATTGGCAAATTCGCCACTGGCGCCCTGTGCTCTTCACAGATGAAAGCAGGTTCACACTGAGCACATGTGACAGACGTGACAGTCTGGAGACGCCGTGGAGAACGTTCTGCTGCCTGCAACATCCTCCAGCATGACCGGTTTGGCGGTGAGTCAGTCATGGTGTGGGGTGGCATTTCTTTGGGGGGCCGCACAGCCCTCCATGTGCTCGCCAGAGGTCGCCTGACTGCCATTAGGTACCGAGATGAGATCCTCAGACCCCTTGTGAGACTATATGCTGGTGCGGTTGGCCCTGGGTTCCTCCTAATGCAAGACAATGCTAGACCTCATGTGGCTGGAGTGTGTCAGCAGTTCCTGCAAGAGGAAGGCATTGATGCTATGGACTGGCCCGCCCGTTCCCCAGACCTGAATCCAATTGAGCACATCTGGGACATCATGTCTCGCTCCATCCACCAACGCCACGTTGCACCACAGACTGTCCAGGAGTTGGCGGATGTTTTAGTCCAGGTCTGGGAGGAGATCCCTCAGGAGACCATCCGCCACCTCATCAGGAGCATGCCCAGGCGTTGTAGGGAGGTCATACAGGCACGTGGAGGCCACACACACTACTGATCCTCATTTTGACTTGTTCTAAGGACATTACATCAAAGTTGGATCAGCCTGTAGTGTGGTTTTCCACTTTAATTTTGAGTGTGACTCCAAATCCAGACCTCCATGGGTTGATAAATTTGATTTCCATTGATCATTTTTGTGTGATTTTTTTGTCAGCACATTCAACTATGTAAATAAAAAAGTATTTAATAAGAATATTTCATTCATTCAGATCTAGGATGTGTTATTTTAGTGTTCCCTTAATTTTTTTGAGCAGTGTATATTTTGCACCCACAGTTTAAAGAGCAAGTGCTCCTCATGCTTTTCAGGAAAGGGCCCTTCTCTAGTGTATGTATATTAAAAAAAATTGTAAATAATTTTTGGCAAGACTGCAAAGCATTTTGCCAGAAATGTGTTGCACAGTTTTTGGTAAGCCAGAGGAGAAGCTCCAGCGGATGCTTTGGGAGCCTCTCGAAACGATTAAAGGAATACTTGCAGTAAAGATTGCTGCGGGGAATCGAAACGTGTCCACAGCAATTGCTCTTGTCCTTCTATCACTTGCCAAGAAACCTTGACCCAAATCCCAACACTGATGAGAGCTGATGCACCTTAAAGGAGAGAGACAGACCTTATCTAATTCTCTTAAAGAAAATGTAATATGGGTTTACTGCCATGAAAGGTTATGAAAATTTATGGAAATGGTATTCACATTGCTGCAGAAGAACTGTCATTGAAAATTAAAACGTGATCCCTTCTCCGTACATATAAGTTGAATGTAAATCCATTGGCTTGCTGAAAAAAAAAAAAAAAAAAAAAAAAAAAAAGCACAATAATGAGAACATTTCTCTGTGGCAGGTGCAGAGAAAATACTTTCTTATATTGCAAATGGTAATTTATGCAAACCAGTATCCAAACCATGGAGAAGAATTGTGTTGGTGGTGCAAGGTTAACATAAAACTAACTCACCTTGGCCCTCTTTACAACATTTATTCATTGAGGTTATACAAATGTGACTTTACACTCTCAAACCATTATATCATACCTCTCAATGATAATATGTGTACCTGCCATTATGTAATACAGCCAAAAGCTAAAATCTTTTTGAGAGAAAATGCCTAACTTCTTATTTGTGTGAAGCCAACAGCTGTGCTGTGCATGAGAGTCACAGGGCTCTATTTTAACAAACCTGACACAGTGGTTAATCTAAGCGCCGGCGGTAGCGCCACAGGTTCGGGGGTGTGTCAGAAATATGTTTTGCTATTTTCCCAACCACAACTATCGGCGCAGTTGCTGCTGCATTAACACCAGCCACAAATAGAGCCCACAGTGTCATTGTAAGAATCATTCCACTGTAATGTCGCATTCGTTCACTAACGGAAACACACCATGCAGAGTCCAAGATGACGATGGTGAAATTCTGACAGTGACGACCTACTGCTCATTATTCAAAGTGCTTATCTGCTGAGGACATTGTGGGTTCATATACTTTTTACAACTATTTGAATACAAATCTCAGGAAGTAACTACTTTTTAAAACTACTAAAAAAACTACTAAAAAATCAGAGGTCCATATTGAAGATATTGGAAGAATTGTGCACATTTGCTTTTCGTGAGCCAACAAGATGAGTAGCCCTTAAGAACAGCAAAAGCACTAGCCTAGGTCAATCTATTATCCCACATAGTACAAAAGTTGGCCTATTCTGTGCGAGAAATAAATATTCCAAATATAGTCTGGGACAGTTGTGGGATGCGATAGATTCCAAATTATTACAACCACTAGCATCAAAAACCTGTTTTAAGCAATGAGCCTGACGCAACAGATGAGAACATTTAGCTTAAAATGTTGATAAACTATTAGGCTACTTCCTCACATTATGTTATTATATTATTTCTTCACATGATATGTTATTGGGCTCCTGAGTGGCGCAGCGGTCTAAGGCACTGCATCTCAGTGCTAGAGGCCTCACTACAGACAACCTGGTTTGAATCCAGGCTATATCACAACCGGCTGTGATTGCGAGTCCCATAGGGCGGTGCACAATTGGCCCAGCATCGTCCGGGTTTGACCAGTGTAGGCCGTCATTGTAAATAAGAATTTGTTCTTAACTAACCTGCCTAGTTAAATAAAGGTTACATTTTTTTATTTAAAAAGCGCAGAAAAACTCACACGGCAGTAGGCTATAAGTGCGAATGTTCCATTAGCAGGAAAACACCATTATCAAAAGTGACCACAAATGTGATTATGTATGTAATGCTTTTATTATAAACATGCATTTTTAATGGTAAAATGTTCTTCCTCAAACTTGAAATTCACACTCTGCATATGTACGTATGCCAGTTAGGCTCTACACCCCTTGTAAAGCGGATGGATGTGCTTCATTTTAAGAATTTATTTGGACACTAGCTGTGATAAAAACCTTAGCAAAACATCTAGGCCTATGGGCTAGGCTACATGAGGTGTGCGACTATGATTTGAAAAAGTCGCAAAAAAATGCATGGGCTGTTTCTTGCCTTAACCTGGGCATCATTCACAAGTGATAATATATAATTCACAAGTGATTGTGATTTTTCTTTTCCCCTGGTTCATTTTCATGCCAGCCAGGTAGGCTATACTCCTGTTGCAAAGAGAAGCAATGTGCTTAATATTAGGAAAGTTGGGAAATAAATAAATATAGTAGGCCTAGCCTATGGAAACCTGATGGGATCCTCTTATTTTTAATAGAGGCCATCACTGCAATTGCATAGCCTGTAGAAATGTTGCGCAACATGAGCTTATGGGCTCTCATGATGTGTTTGATTAGATTTTCGATGACATTTGCATTGATTTCAGAGTGATTAGAGGGACACTAGAGTGCTGAGTACCAGGCAGTTAGCAAGTTTGGTAGGATACTAATGACCATCAGCAGCATCAGAGCTTGGAGAAGCCTAATTACCGTGACTAAACGGTAATGTGGAAATTGACTGCCGTCATGACTCGTGACTGCCTGTGTGGCGGTAATATGGTCACTGTAACAGCCCTAAGCATGGTATGATTGTCTCTGTCAATCGTGCCGGATACAGTATCTCAGAATCGGCTTTTCACACACGACAGTGTCTAGAGTTGACCAAGTATGATGTGACCCCCCCCAAAAAAATCCACTCAACGGAAGACCTGTGGGCAAAAACAGCTCATTGATGAGAGAGGTTGAAGGAGAATGGCAAGAATCGTGCAAGCCAACCGGCGGGCCACAAATAGACAAATAGCGGTGCAGCGGTGTGTAGAACGGGATATCGGAACGCACAACTCGTCGATCCTTGTCACGGATGGGCTATTGCAGCAAACGACCACACCGGGTCCACTCCTATCAGCTTAAAACATGAAGAGCGGCTCCAGTGGGCACTCAATCACCAACACTTGACAGTTGAGAAATGGAAAACATTGCCTGATCTGAGTCAGTATTTGGCATAAGCAACATGAGTCCATGGACTCATCTTGCCTGGTGTCAATGGTACAGGCTAGTGGCGCTGGGGTACTGGTGTGGTGAATGTTTTCCAGGCACACGTTAGGTTCCTTGACACCAATTGGGCAACAATTGAATGCCATGCCCAAAATAATTCAGGCTGTTTGGGAGGCAAAGGGTCCAACCCGGTACTAAATTAGTGTACTTAATAAACTATGTATGTACGAAAAACACTATACTATGTAAGGAAAAAAAAACCATTCTGATATCTAAGCATACCTCTTGAGCTGTATATATCCTCCTGACTGGTGTTTTTTTTTATTTTTGACTAAATATGCTTCTCTGCATAAAAACAGGGTTTAAGATTGACAAGGGAGCCTCGTTGTGATGGCAGTCCGCCTGCTCCTTCTTGCGGCGGATGACGCACTGGAGCCTCACATGGGCATCGTTCCAAACCTCCTCTGCGCACCTGAAGCACTTGTCCACCGAAGGAGTTTCGGTCTGGCTCGGGGTCCACAGAGCCAGGGCTGGCTGATACCCCAGGACACACTGGAAGGGGTTCAGTCTGGTGGAGGAGTGACGCAGTGAATTCTGGCCATTCTCTCCTCAGGGAAGGAACCGGGCCCACTCCCCTTGCCGGCGCTGGCAAGGTACCTCCCCAGCTCCTGGTTCATCCTCTCCACCTGCCCGTTAGACTGAGGCCGGTGCATGAAAGTGAGGCTGACTGTGACCCCAGCTTCTCCATGGAGGCTTTCTATACCCGCAATGTGAATTGGGGGCCATGGTTGGAGACAATGTCCTCCAGAAGGCCATAGTGCCAGGAGACCTGCTGTAACAGAGCCTCAGCAACCTGGAGAGTGGTAGGAAGACCAGAGAGAGGGATAAAACGGTAGGATTTAGAGAATCTGTCCACAACAACCATAATAGTAGTGAAACCCTCAGAAGAAGGAAAATCAGTGACACAATCAATGGACAGATCAGACCAAGACAGCTGAGGCACGAGAAGGGTAAGGAGTTTCCCTGCTGAAGCGTGCCGGGGAGATTTTGTTTGGGCACAAACGGAGCAGGAGTTGGCATTGCGAGCAACGTCCTGCGCCAAGGTGTGCCACCAGTACTTTACAGAGATAGATTGAGTAGTGAGGGTGATACCTGGCAAATGTCCACATCTATGTCCCAAAGCATGGGAGCATCAACTCGGGAGGGCAGAATGATGGGTGCACTCATGACAGGAACATCCTCTGAATCGTAGAGACGGGACAGGGCATCGGCTTTGATGTTCATTGAAACTGGCCGATATGACAAGGTGAAGTCGAATCTGGTGAAGAAAAGGGCCCACCTTGCTTGGCACGTGTACAGTCGCATCGCTGTTCATATATGTACTTCAGGTTCCGATTGTCGGTGAGGATGAGAAATGGGTCCTTGGCGCCCTCCAGCCAGTGTCTCCACTCCTCTAATGCCAACTTCACCGCCAGGAGCTCCTGGTCGCCGACATCATGTTTCCTCTCTGCAGGAGACACTTTTTTTTAGTAGTATGCACATGAATACAATTTCTGTGGGTTACCTTGACGTTGGGACAGGACGGCCCTCATGCCCACTTCTGAAGCGTGCACCTACACCACGTAGGATCTGGGTATTTCAGCAATGGGGCAGAGGTGAAACGTTCCTTCAGTATCCAGAAGGACTCATTTGCTGCAGGACTCCACATCTATTTACAGGGAACACCCTTGATGAGAGCGGTGAGAGGTGAGACGATGGAGCTGAAGTTCCTAATGAAGCGGCGGTAGAAGTTGACAAACCCCAAAAACCGTTGTTGCCCCTTTATGGTGATTGGGACTGGCCATGACCTGACTGCATCAACCTTCCCCTTCTCCATCATCACTCTTTGTGGACTGATCTGGTATCCTAAGAAGGAGACAGCGGCCTGATGGAACTGGCACTTCTCCTTTTTCACATACAGGTGATTATTCAGGAGGCATTCCAGGACTACTCTGACGTGGGCGATGTGATCCTCCAAGGTGGCTGAGTAGACCAGGATGTCATCGATATATATGACCATCTGGAGCCGAAGCATGTCCCGGAACACCTCGTTAACAAATGCCTGGAACACTGATGGAGCATTGGCTAATCCATAAAACATCACCAAGTACTCGTAGTGGCCAGACATAGTGCTGAATGCCGTTTTCCATTCATCCCCCTCCCGGATGCGGATCAGATTGTAGGTACTCCGCAGGTCCAATTGGGTAAAAATAACAGGCCCAGCGGAGCTGTTTGATCGTGGCCGGCAGCGGTACTTGGTGGTGATGGAATTGAGGCCTCCGTAACCGATGCACGGGCTCACCTTCCTTCTTGGCAATGAAGAAGAAGCCTGCCGATGCAGGGGAGGTGGACGTGTGGATGAAACCCTGCTGGAGAGCCTCCTGGATGTACTCCTCCATAGCCTTGGTTTCAGCTACCGGCAGAGGGTAGATGAGGCTGCGCAGAGGTGCAGAGCAGGTCGATGGCACAGTCCCTGGGGCGATATGGAGGTAGACAGGTGGCGCAGGTCTTGGAGAAAACCTCCCGGGGATACTGGTATATCTCTGGGATGTTGGGCTAGAGGGTAACCACAGGACTCTCAACCACAGGGGAAGGAAAAGCAGGTCCACCGGTGCCCAGTCTGTGATTTTCATCCTCGACCATGAGATGGTGGGGTCATGACATTGGATCCACGGGAGGCCGAGAATGACTTTGTGTACTGGTGCATTGATGATGAGGAAGGGAAGGGCGGGTATGAGGTGATGTTCAGGGAGGGGGCGAGGGTCTGTTCGATGAAATTTCCCGTGGCGCCGGAGTCCGCTAGAGCTGTAGAGACAACACGGGGGACAGTCAGCCAGTGAAACGGAAACCAGAAAGGCTTTGGCGGAAAGAGATGATGATAGAATACTGACGCCTACCCCAGGAAATGGATGATCACTGTCCTTGTGGACTCTGGCTTGGAACGCACCGGACACTGCTGAAGCTGGTGCCCCTCCTGATCACAAGAGGAGCTGTCTCCGTCAACGCCACTCTGCCGCGGGGAGGTGTGTGGCCCCTACCTCCATGGGTTCAGGCTCTGTTTCAAGACGGCCAAAGGAGGAAGGCGGGAGACGAGGGGGGTCTCTGGACTTCTTCAAGGCGCGGAGCGCCGACTCATTCCATCCGGCTCATTCCATCGGCTCATTCCATCCGCTGGAGGCTGCTACACAGGTGGATGATCAAAGACTGCCCTGAACAGAGCCATGAACCTCTCATAGGAACCCAGTTCCTCCTCCCTCTCTCCCAGACGGCCGTAGCCCACTCCAAAGCCCGTCTGGTCAGCAGGGAAATGACCCGTGGCAACCTTTGACCTCTCGGTGGTGAGGGCTCCTCTCTGATGGCCAAAATGGAGAGAGCAGGTGTAGGAGGCCACGGCATTTTGATGAATTCCCATCATATTTGTCCAGGAGGGACAATAGGGCATCGCTGACCTGGGCGGACTGCTGGATGGGCTGGGGGACTGGCTTACTGAGACGAATCATGGTAGAGGATCCTCCGCTAGTTGGAGATGAATCCTCTCGGGTGGTCGAGGTGGTGAAGAAAGAGGAGGATCCATTACCGTACCCAGTTCAGCCAGCTGGTCGTGATGTTGATGGAATAGGTGTTACTGTTTGTCGACCACCTGGGAGGTATCCTTAACTTCTGCTGCTTCAATATCTTGACAGGCAGTATTCTATAACGTATACGTAGGGAGTCAGTAAACAGGTGCAGAAGGTGAGTTTAATAATAAGAAACAGGAGTAGCGTACTGATCGTTAACAAAACCACTACTGCCTGAAGACTGAAGCTACTGAGGGCTAAATAAAGGGAGAGTAATCAGGGTGATGATGAAGTCCAGGTGTGCGTAACGATGGGGAGCATGTGTGTGCAATGATGGTTACCAGGTGTGTGTAATGTGGGTTGCCAACACCGGTGGTGAATAGACCGGCAACATTGAGCGCCGGAGTGGGAGAGAGGGAGTAGGCGTGTATTTTCATTTAGTAGTAGCGAAATTAAGATTGTTACTTATGGTTTCTCCAATTGATCAGAAGCCGTAAATTAAACAAAAAAATATGTTTCACACCTGTGTTGTACACCACAGCATCAAGCCGACAAATAATATTTCTGTTAATCAATTTATGAATATTATAAACCACCATAAATATAGCTAATCCTAATTTCCACCTCATCCAGCCATGAGTTTAACGGGGGGGGGTTCTAATCTCTTGCCTACGCAGGTCATGGTCTCCAGCCTAGTCCGAGTCACCAAAGGGTTAACAGCAGCTCATCACCCGTCTAACACCATCCCTACCGTGAAGCATGGTGGTGGCAGCATCATGGGATTTTCATCGGCAGGGACTGGGAGACTGGTAAGGATAGAGTGAACAATGAATGGAGCCAAATACAGGCAAATACATGATGAGAACCTTCTTCAGAGTGCAAATGACCTTATACTGTGGTGAAGATTTACGTTCCAACAGGACAATGACCCCAAGCATACAGCCAAAGCAAAGCTGGAATGGCTTCAAAACAAGAATGTGAAAGTCCTTGAGTGGCCTAGCCAAAGCCCTGATTTGAATCCCATTGAAAATCTGTGCAAAGACTTGAAGATAGCTGTTCACCGCCCCTACCCATTTGACTTAACAGGGCTTAAGAATTTCTGCAAGGAAGAATGGGAGAAAATCTCAAAATCCAGATGTGAAAAGTTGATACAGACATACCCCAGACGACTCAAAGCTGTAATCCCGCCAAAGTTACTTCTACAAAGTATTGACTCAGTGGTGTGAATACTTTCTGTATTTCATTTTCAATAAATTTGCAAAAAATAATCAAAAACAAGTTTTCACTTTGTTATTATGGGGAATTGTGCGTAGATGGGTGAGATTTTTTTATTTAATCTATTTTGAATTAAGGCTCTAACACAACAAAATGTGGAATAAGTCAAGGGGTATGAATACTTTCTGAAGGCACTGTAGGTCTAAAAAAGGTCTGAAATATCCACTTTCATTATGAAAAAAATGGTGAGAGAGAGAGAAAAAAGTGAGAGAGAGACTAGAGACGTACACACAGAACAAGCCTGAATCAGAGTGCAATCACTCAGCGACGGACGGTAGTGATGCTAAGAGTCACAAACGAGAACAATGCTGAGCACTGATTAGGAACACCTTTAGACTGGGGGAAAAATGTCTGACTCTGATTGCCAACAGGATGTCAGTTCTCCAATTCCTTATCAAGGCCTTTTCTTTGTAGGTATTTCAGGAGTGTGTTGGATTTGCTGGGGACAAAGGCAGAGGCAGCAGAGGCGTACAGGCAGACACAGCGAGGTGCTAACGAAGATTGAGTCACTGCGCTGGCAGGGATCTAGCGTGGGGTGTATGTCGCAGTTTGTTTTAAAAATGAACATGCTGGCATTAAAGCGACAACCCGCAGACTGAGCAATTTAATGCATCAGTTAGCTTGTGTCTGATAACAGGAACATGTGTGTCAGTTCATTATGCATTCCATGAAACATAATTTGGCAGTAAAATAAGATTTCCCTGCAGATATACAACATTCAGACATACAAAGAACTAAGGAACTTTGAGAGGGAGGATGAGGTTGAGGACAGGGCCACAGTGCATTCGGAAAGTATTCAGACCCCTTGACTTTTTCCCACATTTTGTTACAACCTTATTTTAAAATGGATTAAGTAAAAATGATCCCTCATCAATCTACACACAATACCCCAAAATGACAAAGCGATAACAGGTTTTTAGAAATGTTAGCAAATTTATAAAAAATGTAAAACAGAAATACCGTATTTACATACATTTTGCTCCTTTGCTATGAGATGCGAAATTGAGCTCAGGTGCATCCTGTTTCCATTGATCATCCGTGGGATGTTTCTACAACTTGATTGGAGTCCACCTGTGGTAAATTCAATTGATTGGACATGATTTGGAAAGGCACCAAGCCATGAGGTCGAAGGAATTGTCCATAGAGCTCCGAGACAGGATTGTGTTGAGGCACAGAATTGGGGAAGGGTACACAAAAAATGTCTGCAGCATTGAAGTTTCCCAAGAACACAGTGGCCTCCATCATTCTTAAATGGAAGAAGTTTGGAACCACAAAGACTATTCTTAGAGCTGGCCAACCGGGCCAAACTGAGCAATCAGGGGAGAAGTGCCTTGGTCGGGAAGGTGACCTAGAACTCAATGGTCACTCTGACAGAGCTCCAGAGTTCCTCTGTGGAGATGGGAGAACCTTCCAGAAGGACAACCATCTCTGCAGCAATCCATCAATCAGGCCTTTATGGTAGAGTGGCCAGATGGAATCCACTCCTCTGTAAAAGCCACATGAAAGCCCACTTGGAGTTTGCCAGAAGGCACCTAAAGGACTCCAAGACCAAAAAAATGGATTCTCTGGTCTGATGAAACCAAGATTGAACTCTTTGGCCTAAATGCCAAGCATCACGTCTGGAGAAAATCTGGCACTATCTCTATGGTGAAGCATATTGGTGGTAGCATCATAATGTTGGGATGTTTTTTAGCTGCAGGGTCTGGGAGACTAGTCAGGATCAAGGGAAAGAGCAAAGTACAGAGAAATCCTTGATTAAAACCTGACTGCAGAGCGCTCAGGACCTCAGAATGGGGCGAAGTTTCACCTTCCAACAGGACAATAACACTAAGCACACAGCCAAGTCAATACAGGAGTGGCTTCGGGACAAGTCTCTGAATGTCCTTGAGAGGCCCAACCAGAGCTCGGACTTCCACCCGATCGAACATCTCTAGAGAGACCTGAAAATAGCTGTGCAGCGATGCTCCCCAACCAACCTGACAGAGCTTGAGAGGATCTGCATAGAAAAATGGGAGAGACTCCCAAAATACAGGTGTGCCAACAAAGAAATTGCTAATAAATATGCTTCAACAAAGTACTAAGTAAAGGTCTGAATTCTTACAGTAACAGTCAAAAGTTTGGACACTACATTGTAGAATAATAGTGAAGACATCAAAACTAATATATAACACATATGGAGTCATGCAGTAACCAAAAAAGTGTTAACCTCTCTTGGGTAGGGGGCAGTATTTTGACGCCCAGATGAAAAGCGTTCCCTAAGTAAAGGCCCAGAAGTTAGGATATGCATATAATTGGTAGATTTGGATAGAAAACACTCTAAAGTTTCTAAAACTGTTCAAATTATGTCTGTGAGTATAACAGAACTGATATGGCTAAAAAATATGCCAACCATTATTTTCAATGGCTATCACTTTTATTATAAGGCCAAGTCCTCCCAGATTGCAGTTCCTAGGGCTTCCACTAGATGTCAACAGTCTTCAGAAAGAGTTTCAGGCTGGTTTTTGGAAAAATTTGCCAGAAATTGTAGTTTTTCTAGGTGGCTCCCATTTTGGCTGTAGTGTTTCCAAACGCGTGGAAGAGAACGCGTTCTTTGGTATGTTTCTCCGGTAAAGACAATAACGATTCTCCGTCTTAAATTTTAGTTTATTTACGTATTAGGGTACCTAAGCTTTGATTATAAACGTTGTTTGACTTGTTTGGAAAAGTTTATTAGTAACGTTTGGAATTAATTTTGTATGCATTTTGATGGAGGGAAACTGGGTGGATTATTGACTGAAGCGCGCCAGCTAAACTGAGTTTTTATGGATATAAAGAAGGACATTATCGAACAAAAGGACCATTTGTGATGTAACTGGGACCTTTTGGAGTGCCAACAGAAGAAGATCATCAAAGGTAAGGCATTTTTTACATCGCTATTTCTGACTTTCGTGTCGCACCTGCCTGGTTGAAATCTGTTTCATGTGTTTGTATGCGTGGCGCTATCCTCAGATAATCACATGGTTTTCTTTCGCCGTAAAGTCTTTTTGAAATTTGACACAGCGGCTGGATTAACAAGAAGTTAAGCTTTATTTTGATGTATTACACTTGTGATTTTATGAAAGTTAAATATTTATAATACTGTAGTTTGAATTTCACGCTCTGCAATTTCACCGGATGTTGGCCAGGTGGGACATTACCGTCCCACCTGCCCATAAGAAGTTAAACAAATCAAAATATATGTTATATTTGAGATTCTTCAAAGTAGCCACCCTTTGCCTTGATGACAGCTTTGCACACTTGGCATTCTTTCAACCAGCTTCATCAGGTAGTCAGCTGGAATGAATTCCAATTAACCGGTGTGAGAAACGACAGTCCATCATTACTTTAAGACATGAAGGTAGGTCAATCCAGAAAATGTCAAGAACTGAACGTTTCTTCAAGTGCAGTCGCAAAAACCATCAAGCGCTATGATGAAACTGCCTCTCATGAGGACCGCCACAGAAAAGGAAGACCTAGAGTTAACTGCACCTCAGATTGCAGCCCAAATAAATGCTTTACAGAGTTCAAGTAACAGACACATCTCAACATCAACTATTCAGAGGAGAATTGCTGCAAAGAAACCACTACTAAAGGACACCAATAATAAGAAGATACTTGCTTGGGACAAGAAACATGGGCAATGGACGTTAGACCAGTGGAAATCTGTCCTTTGGTCTGATGAGTCCAAATTTGAGATTTTTGGTTACAACTGCCGTGTCTCTGTGAACGGATGATCTCTGCATGTGTGGTTCCCACCATGAAGCATGGAGGAGGAGGTGTGATGGTGTGGTGTGCTTTGCTGGTGACACTGTCTGTGATTTATTTAGAATTTAAGGCACACTTAACCAGCATGGCTACCACATCATTCTGCAGTGATACGCCATCCCATCTGGTTTGTGCTTAGTGCGACTAGCATTTGTTTTTCAACAGGACAATGACCCAACACACCTAGAATAATGCTGTAAGCTAACAAAATGTGTAACAAGTCAAGGGGTCTGAATACTTTCCAAATGCACTTTAAGTATCAAGTGCTGAGGAATGCTGATTTAGGATCAGTTTTGCATTATAGATCACAATGAATAAGATTAAGTGGACATGGGGACCTAATCCTTGATCAGCAGTCCTATGCTGAGACACTCAATGCATACACTGTTGTATACAAAACATTAAGAACACCTGTTCTTTCCATGACAGACTGACCAGGTGAATCCAGGTGAATGATATGATCATTTATTTATGTCACTTGTTAAATCCATTTCAATCAGTGTAGATGAAGGGGAGGAGACTGGTTAAAGATGGATTGTGTTTATGTGCCATTCAGAAGGTGAATGGGCAAGACAAAAGATTTAAGTGACTTTGAACGGGGTATGGTAGTAGGTGCCAGGCACACCGGTTTGTGTCAAGAACTGCAATGCTGCTATGTAGGTTTTTCATGCTCATCAGTTTCCTGTGTGTATCAAGAATGGTCCACCACCCAAAGAACATCCAGCCAACTTGATTCAACTGTGCAATGCTTGCGACACCTTTTTTGAGTCCATGCCACGACGAATTGAGGCTGTTCTGTGGGCAAAAGGAACACAATATTAGGAATGTGTTCCTAATGTTAGGTATAGTCAGTGTATATGGACCGGAAAAACAACACTCAATAAAGATATACCAAGTACTATTTGATGGCTCTTGTGTCTTCGTCCACATTGACAGTGGTTCTCTCTTGTCACACTGTACATGCAGATCATGGAAGCAATGATGTCAGCTCAGGGCAGATAGTCAGTGCCCCAACTTAAGTACATCTATATCACGCTCTGCTGAAATCCCACCACCTAGCCCCAGAATCCATCTGAACTACAGCCACGCTCCTGTTAGGCGTGAAGTAGGCACAGCAGGTGTTAAAAATGCATGGGTCCTACTGTTTACTTTTCTTATTTAGCACAATGACAGCAGTGTTCCAAAGGTGACGCACAATGTTAACTCTAAGCTGCGCCAATGGGCGTGCGAGCAGCTCCCCCTGGACTGCCACACAAAAATAAATATCAGTCTGCGCAGAGAATCACGAGATTGAACTTGACTCAACTTTCTCCCTTAGTTAATTAACACTATATACTTTTCACTTTACTGTGTGAATTGTGATCAAATCAACTAAATTCTAGCTACTTTCAATGCAAAATACCAAGACATTTTTTTTGTAGGCACAACAAATCGGAGTAACCATTCACAGCTGCAGTAGGCCTATCTGCAAATAGCCCATTGCCACATATGGATCTATGCCATTCACTTTGAACTGGACTGTGTTTACAGCATGAACAGTCGTGAGTACATGCGTTTGTAGCCACGTGTCCCCATTTGTTCATATCCTTTGTTAGTAAGTGAGTTATTAGATCATGTGATTGCTTCCTACAAGAGCACAAAACGTGTACATCTTTGCAAAGCGAGTCAGATAAATCGCTTTTTTTTGTCTTAAAGGGGCAGTGTCGTATTTTGTAGCCAATAGTAGCCAATACGCAGAGAGTAGCATAATTTGTCTGATTCTATGTAATACTGGTAGGGGAATAATACTGAATTGTATTTTGTAAAGTGTTTTCTTGCATCAAACAACAACACATCAGCATTTTCAGTACCTCCTTGTCTGGACAGGCTAATATTAAGCCCTGGATGTTTTTTTATCTACAAAAGTCTATTGCATTGTAGGCCTTAAAGCGAGTACAGCCTCAGTGTTCACAGTAAACACACTGGAAGTTGCACAGAATTTACACAACGTTCAAGTTTGTGCTCAACAGACCTGAAATTTGCTCAGTGGCAAGAAACATTAGAGGGAACATTGATGACACAATTTCAAAGGAAGACTGCTGAAAATATGGAAGACAAGGGTTATACATTTAGGTCAATGTCTTGAATAATGTGTAGTAATTGCAAACATAGAACTTGCACACCACAACAATGCATACTTGCTATTACATGTGTCTTATAGTCTTATTTTACATTTATTACAGTGCCTTTAGATTTTTTTTCTCAAAAGTAGTTTTAATCTACAAAAGTGACCGGGATTGAAAGTAGATCCCCTAACTCTTGTGTTTTCTATGTAGGGTGTCTGAAAGACTTGTACCATCATGGAGCTTTGATCTATTCCTCTCACATTGGCTTTTAAACTCAGCAAAAAAAGAAACATCCCTTTCCAGGACCCTGTCTGTCAAAGATAATTCGTAAAAATCAAAATAACTTCTCAGATCTTCATTGCAAAGGGTTTAAACACTGTTTCCCATGCTTGTTCAATTAACCATAAACAATTAATGAACATGCACCTGTGGAACGGTCGTTAAGATACTAACAGCTTACAGACGGTAGGCAATTAAGGTCAGTTAGGACACTAAAGAGGCCTTTCTACTGACTCTGAAAAACACCAAAAGAAAGATGCCCAGGGTCCCTGCTCATCTGCGTGAACGTGCCTTAGGCATGCTGCAAGGAGGCATGAGGACTGCAGACGTGGCCAGGGCAATACATGTCAATGTCCGTACTGTGAGACGCCTAAGACAGCGCTACAGGGAGACAGGACGGACAGCTGATCGTCCTCGCCGTGGCAGACCACGTGTAACACATGCACAGGATCGATACATCTGAACTTCACACCTGCGGGACAGGTACAGGATGGCAACAACATCTGCCCGAGTTACACCAGGAACACACAATCCCTCCATCAGTGCTCAGACTGTCCTCAATAGACTGAGAGAGGCTGGACTGAGGGATTGTAGGCCTGTTGTAAGGCAGGTCCTCACCAGACATCACTGGCAACAACATCGCCTATGGGCACAAACCCACAATCGCTGGACCAGACAGAACTGGCAAAAGTGCTCTACACTGACGAGTCGCGGTTTTGTCTCACCAGGGGTGATAGTCGGATTTGCGTTTATCGTCAAAGAAATTAGCATTTTTCTGTACTCTGGAGCGGGATCAATTTGGAGGTGGAGGGTCTGCCATGGTCTGGGGCGGTGTGTCACAGCATCATCGGACTGACCTTGTTGTCATTGCAGGCAATCTCAACGCTGTATGTTACAAGGGAGACATCCTCCTCCCTCATGTGGTACCCTTCCTGCAGGCTCATCCTGACATGACCCTACAGCATGACAATGCCACCAGCCATACTGCTCATTCTGTGCGTGATTTCCTGCAAGACAGGAATGTCAGTGTTCTGCCATGGCCAGCGAAGAGCCCGGATCTCAATCCCATTGAGCACGTCTGGGACCTGTTGGATCGGAGGGTGAGGGCTAGGGCCATTCCCCCCAGAAATGTCCTGGAACTTGCAGGTGCCTTGGTGGAAGAGTGGGGTAACATCTCACAGCAAGACTTGGCAAATCTGGTGCAGTCCATGAGGAGGAGATGCACTGCAGTACTTAATGCAGCTGGTGGCCACACCAGAAACTGACTGTTACTTTTGACCCCCCCCCCTTTGTTCAGGAACACATTAATCAATTTCTGTTAGTCACATGTCTGTGGAACTTGTCTCAGTTGTTGGATCTTGTTATGTTCATACAAATATTTACACATTTTAAGTTGCTGAAAATAAACGCAGTTGACAGTGAGAGGACGTTTCTTTTTTTGCTGAGTTTATATAAGCCTTGTAGACTACACCGGAGCCATGATGCCACAAACTACTATTTACTAGACCTCAGTGCATTGCTCTCTCAGTGCGGCAGGTAGAGCTAATCATGGTCTCTCTCTATTAAATAATGAAATGGTTCTGAGATGATTTTGTCATCCTCCAAGCAAGGCTGAAGCTTCCAGATGATGCATCCTCCCATAAGGATCACAGCATTGTGAACACATGATGGGAGCCATGGACTTTTAGAGTGAAACACACGCGCTATGTGGAAATCAAACACTAGTAGCCTACCTGCAAAGGTCCCAGCAAACAGTGCCCATGCCAAGAGAGTCCCGATTTGGTTTTCAGCTAACGTTAATGAAAGAGCTCAATAATAACTATATGGCAGACCTATGAAAAACAACAACAAAAACTAGAGATGGGGAAACATAGCTTAGTGAGCTATGTTAGCAAATTGTGCAAATTGGTACTGTGACTAGGACTACACTGGTTCGATAAGGAGAATAAACAATTATTTCTGTATCTTTATTAACAAATATGATACAAGGTCTTGGGGTCAAATAGTTAATATTTTTAAGCTCATTATATCGTAACACTTGTGTGGTCCTACTGTAAAGGCAGCACACAATTTGGCTTATTACCGAAGTAATTATGATGTATAGCTAAGCGATTCTTGGTGTGGGAATCTATTAAATGCACTTTAAAACATACCCAGCTGACCAAGTCTGGAGAATGTTAGCCCTCGGCAGTCTAACCAGTGAAGACACAAATCAACTATAATATTCTGACTGCGTTTTGGTAATTGGCACACCTACAACATCATTGCGCAAAATGGTATGCTGCATCTTCTGGATATGTCTGCAACAAAAGTTCAAAGTTCACGTTGTGCTACCATTTCTGTCAAGCCGTCTATGCATACAGTTTGACACATATGTCCGATAAATCCAACGTATGTGTAACCGGTGCTGTACTGCACTGCTGTAACTCTGTGTTGTGTGTGGTTGATTAAGACTGTAGACGTGGACTTTGGAGATCAGGTAGTTTTAATTAAGCAGAATTCACTCTCTGCGTCCTGCATCTGCACCCGAAAGAAAATAAAACATTAATAGAGCACATATGTTCTGCGAATCGTCGCCTCTATCTCCCATAGTGCATCAAAATGATTTTCGAAATTAGTACAGCCTCTCCTTATTATGCATCAACACATAACATATATTTTACATAGATAAAACCACATACCTGCATCCAAAAGAAAATAAAACATTTGTAGAGCACATATGTTCTGCGAATCGTCGCCTCTTTCTACAACAGATGCACAATACAAGGGACTGGGATCATTTGAGGAGCTAGCCATCGTTCACACATACAATAGCCTGCTAATACCTTAGCACAACCACATGTTGAATTCAGAATGTTGATATCATCCTAAAAAGTACAATTACAAGTGCATCTTAACAATACCATGCATAATAACAAATCAACATGACACATTAATATATGAACCTGGTGAAATTCACACAGTACTTTAACAACTGTTACATATGCACCTAACAGAACGCACCGCAACGCAATTCTGCAAGGCAAATGCAGCATTCCATTGGAAATAAATGTACTTCTGGTGTACCAAAATGCAATGAGGCTATTGGCGTGATCGAGGCGCAAGACATTAGTTTGTAATGTTTGTTTATACGCTTGACCATAACTTATGGGTCATGGTGGATAATACAAATGCTGAGCTGGCACAGGAGCGAGGGATTAAGGGCGTCTGAATTTCAGAGTCTTACCCTTTCTACGTTAGTGCTCGGCCTTGTCCTAGTCAGCCGATTTGCTACTCTAACATGCTCTTAATTGCAGTTTTCTATAAACCTGCCCTGGAGGTACGACAAGAGCTTGAATTATTTATAAGAAGTGTGTCAGACATTTTACAAGGAATTGTTCATTTAACATTTTTAATCAAGGGACTCCTTTTAACCTTTTGCTCCACTGCCACATAACCATAATTATATGCATTATAACGCTCGTCGTTGGAATGAGAAGAGGAGGACCAATGCGCAGCGTGGTAAGTGTCCATATTGATAATTTATTATCATGAACACAAAACAAAATAACGAGAACGAAACGAAATAGTCCTGAACGGTGAAATACAAAAAAACACTGAACAGAAAATACAAAATAACAACGTGAAAAATACAAAACGAAAACGAAACAGTCCCGTATGGTGGAAACAATCACCCACAAAACACAATGAAAAACAGGATACCTAAATATGGCTCCCAATCAGAGACAACGACTGACACCTGCCTCTGATTGAGAACCATACTAGGCCAAACACATAGAAACAGACAACCTAGACATACAACATAGAATGCCCACCCACATCACACCCTGACCAAACAAAACATAGAAACATACAAAGCAATCTATGGTCAGGGCGTGACATGCATGAATGATTGATATTGGGTATTGGATAAAATAAGGGTCAAATATAATGTTATAAAATTTGTGTGGAATCAGAGTGTGAATAGGATATATTACATCACTCGTATTAAAATGACTTAACATATGTCTTTTTTAACAATGTTCTTCAATTTGTAAGAGTGAGAGTATTTCAAAAAAGGTAATTCCACATATCACATGTACTGTAAGTGCAATGTCAAAGGCTATGTCACCAATTCTTACTTCACATTTTATTCCTGGAATAACCAGAGCAAATTTGACTTGGCTATATTGCCTACCAGTATGTGATAGAGAAATGTATGTAGAAAGATACATTTAAAAAAATCTCTTTCTCCACCTGGCGGTTTTCCTGTTTTTACTTCTGTCCTACATTGGTGTTTACAGTTTATGGACCTAACAAACACCTTTACACCCCCTCACACATATTCCATCGAAACACGCACGCACGCACGCACGCACGCACGCACGCACGCACGCACGCACACGCACACGCACACGCACACGCACACGCACACGCACACACACACACACACACACACACACACACACACACACACACACACACACACAGATATCAGTGGTCCACCACAAGGTGACTATGAGGATATAATAAGTCTAGCTTAAAATGTATAATTCTTACAATAAAACATAATTACAGTTTAAGATCACATTACCCAGAGTGATCGCTTGCTAAAACAGAATCTTCATATTTCTACCCTGAAATTAAAGGGATAGTACACTGAAAATTACAAAATGACACATTTGTTTCCTTACCCTAGAAGTAGTCTGTGTACAAGTTATGACAGCAATCCATGCTTTGGTTTAGTTTCCCTGGTCGTGGCTGGCACAGTTTCCAAATGCTAACGTTTTAGCATCATATCCAGCATATTTTTGCCTGAGGAATCAGTTAACAATTACAATGATTTAACACATATTCTGAGCAATCTTTTTTTCATCCAAAAATGGCACTCTAACTTCACTCCAGGCATCATAAATTGGTTAAATGGGTATGTTTTTCAACAACACAAGTACAGATGTCAATGTAACAGCCATTTCCACCACTCTACAAATATTACTCTGGTAGGTCTACTACTAGTACTACTACTATCACTAAGTATAGTGTACTAGTGTACTGTCAAAAGAAATATGTAGAAGTCAATAAAGTGGATAGCTGTTTCCTACTGCTATGCTGTTGGACATTTGCAAAAACACTCAGACCAGTGGATGGACAGTACAGTATGCCTGTTCCCATCATGCAGCGTGTGTAGTAAAAGGTTGCAAGACTGAAAGTGCTGAGTGATGATTGAGCAATCAGGAACAATCTCTGCTGTCAAAGAACGGGCGATAGAGGAGCTTAGCGGTTAAGCGTTGGGCCTGTAACCGAAAGGTTACTGGTTTGAATCCCTGAGCCGACTAGTTGAAAGTCTGTCGCTATACCCTTGTGCAAGGCATTTAACCCTAATTGCTCCTGTAAATTGCTCTGAATAAGAGTGTTTACTAAAATATCCGGATGCAAACTGTTTTGTTGTCTACTGTACATATGGGTTAATTTACATTTCATGGAAAAGGGACAGGTAAAGGGGCAATCTGGGATTCAAACAACAAAGGTATACATGTATACAGATTATTATTTTTTTTTTAAATCCTGAGGATTTGCATGCAGACTTGGGGCCATGACTGTCTATGAAATATGCTATGATTGACATATAGAGGAGTGAGAAGTATTCTCAACTGGAAGAGATTTTGTGTCAGGTTTCAGTCTCTGATCCCACCAATGCCATACAGTGTGACTCAGAAGGAGAAGCAGTGTCTTTATGGATGGGAGTTGTCATGCCATTTCTCTCAGATTAAAAGGAAATATTGATTAGAATTTCTCTTGCCTCTATTTTTCAGCCTACAAGTTAGAATGGGGTCTTTGATCTCAGCGACAGCTGGAATCTAAATGTGACTGAGGGAGAAACGTGGAGAGGGTTTCAATGCACAGTGACTTCAGTCGCCCTAGTGCAGTCAGTGCTGTGTCTGTGATGCCTACTGCTCTGCTTGGCTCGGCTCAGCCAACTGAGCTGCCAGGAGCGTCTGGACACACAACATCAATTCATTATTAATGAATTACTTAATTGCTTGGGAGACACCCTTAACTACTGTGACCTAGAGTCTTAGAAAAAGGGTTAAAAAAGGGTTCTTCAGCTGGAGAACACTTTTTGGATCCAGTTAGAACCCTTTTTGGTTCCAGGCAGAACCCTTTTGGGTTCCATGTAAAACTCTCTTTAGGAAGGGTTCTTCATGGAACCCAAAATAGTTCTACCTTCTCCTATCGGTACAGCCAAAGAACCCTTTAAGGTTCTAGATATCACCTTTTTTCCCTAAGAGTGTGTATGTCTCACAGTACAGTACTTTTCCCTCTCTCTCATACACACATACACACACTCTCTCCCTCGCTCTATCCCCCTCTCTCTCATTCCATCCTTTACTGTCTGTCATGTGACCAGAGTGGTATTAAGAGCAATTGCCAGGCTAGAATACAGCCTTTTGATCATCTGCCTAGGAGTCCAATTGATACAATGATTACTGTAAATCAAGACTGTAAGATTTCCTGATGTTAACTGCAAATTTGAGCAAATCCATTATAGTGCTATCCTGTTATTTTTAACCATGACCAAGTCAACCAGATCTGTGCTGATGGATTACTGCAAATCTGTGTCACATTGTAACATTTAGTTCACGTCATAATAATAAATCACATCCCAAGTTGCTGTAAATGTAACCAATCTTTCCAAGTAAAATGGTTCTGCCTGTTTTCAGTCTACGTTCTGATGTACAGGTGTAAGTAAATCTAATATAGTTTTAGTCATTCAAACTAATTCTATGTCTAGAATACTCACTGTATAACGTATACAAATCCAGAACAAATTCAAGAAAGCGTACAGTATTATATAGAGCCATTATTGCACAGAACTCCCTTCCATATCATATTGCTAAAATGAACAGCAAACCTGGTTTAAAAAAACAGATGAAGCAAGACTTCACGGCACAACGCCTTTCCCCTTTTGACCTAGATATTTTGTGTGTATTGATATGTAAGCTATGTGTGCTGTTTTTAAATGTATGTTGTTCTGTCCTTGTGCTGTTCTTGTCTACTAATGTTCTGTATTATGTCATATTTCATGTTCCGTGTGGACCTCAAGAAGAGTAGCTGTGGCTTTGGCAACAGCTAATGGGGATCCTAATAAAATACCAATACCAATACTGAACAAAAATATATGATAAAAATGTAAAGCGTTGGTTCCATGTGCTGAAATAAAAGTTCCATTAAATTTGTCATACTCATAAAAGCTTATTTCTCTCAAATTTTGTGCAACATTCCACAGGCCACTATCAAATGGTGGTCACACCAGATACTGACTGGTTTTCGGATCCACGTCCCTACCTTTTTGTAAAGTACCTGTGACCAACAGAGGCATATCTGTGAAATCCATAGATTAGGTTCTAACGAATTTATTTAAATTGACTGATTTCCTTATATGAACTGTAACTCAGTAAAATCTTTGAAATTGTTGCATGTTACATTTATATTTTTGTTCAGTGTATTTTAATAGAGTCAAACAATATATATTTTGTTAAATGTATTCATAAAGCATTAAATATGGGAATACACAGTCCCTTGAAACACAGAAGGACAATATTTTATATCAACAAATGTGGCATACAATTGGAAAGTGTTTCACACACATTTGCGCCCTCTGCCATAGCTAGTGAAGCAAGCAGAGGCCATGGCGCTTATCAGGATTGTTCAACCTCGGTAGGAGCAAGAGTATATAAAAATGTTTTGGCTCCTGGCCCTTAATATTGGCCTTGCCCTGGCCCTTTTTCTCAAAGCAGAGAGATCTTTCTCAACATGGCGTGTACAAGGCCTAGAAACCCACGCAATGCTAGCCCACCAGACCTTGATGTAGATGCAGAGCTGTGCTGATTTTAGCCTCACTCTATGGTCAGAGTGCTCAAACAGCTCCCTTGCACACAAAACAAATATAGACTTGGAAACATCAAGATGTTCCATGTTTTTCTGAAATCCTAAACATGTCTGATATTTTGACTGGCTAAATGCCAGAGGAGAGGATGTCAAAACACAGAAAAGTATGGAAAATACTTTATGGTATGCATCAAATTCCCATTAAGCCAGTTATTATTTTGTCTTCTTGTGTGAGGGTTGTTAAATTAATGCATGATACTGTTGTTGTTCTCCTCTCCTTTGATTTTTGATGTTTTGGGTTATTTTGATTCTCAGAGATTCTCTCGAAAGAGTTATTACAGTAATAACTAGCACTCTGAGCCTCTAATGCCTGAAAAAGTATGGGAAAATTACTTATGCAAGGTGTGGGCATTAACTGCACAGATGATGTGTCTACATAGCATTTTTCCTTTTTATCCAGAAGAGTAGAGAAGAGAAGTATATAGTTCTTGCTTTCTCTGCATGAGGCAGTGTAAGACTGAACTGCGTTTGATATTCCACTCCTAACGAGCATCACCTGAACCTTCGCGCCTTCTGGATCCAAAAGCACAGACTGCAAATGTCAGAAAGAAAGGCAGACCCAATAAAACACTAGCACCACTGCCTGTCTAATTACCAGCTCTGCCTCTTCTTGGACTCCCATGGCACCTGGAATCTTCAGGTGCCATGGGAGTGAGCTTAGGGTGGGGACTTTTCATTCAGATTGTGCATCTTGTGGCTACTTTATTATTATTTTTAATAAAATTTTTTAAATACCCCCTTTTTCGTGGTATCCTATTGTTAGTAGTTACTGTCTTGTCTCCTCGCTACAACTCCCGTACGGGCTCGGGAGAGACGACGGTCGAGAGCCATGCGTCCTCCGAAGCACAACCCAACCAAGCTGCACTGCTTCTTAATAAAGCGTGCATCCAAGCCGGAAGCCAGCCGCACCAATGTGTCGGAGGAAGCACCGTACACCTGGCGACCTGGTCAGTGTGCACTGCACCCGGCCCGCCACAGGAGTCGCTAGTGCGCGATGAGACAAGGATATCCCTACCGGCCAAACCCTCCCTAACCCGGACGACGCTAGGCCAATTGTGCGTCGCCCCACGGACCTCCCGGTCGCGGCCGGCTGCGACAGAGCCTGGGCTCGAACCCAGAGTCTCTGGTAGCACAGCTAGCCCTGCGATGTAGTGCCCTAGACCACTGCGCCACCCGGGAGGCCAGCTACTTTATTTTTGATGAAATTGTTACCAACATGTATCACATAGTGCTGTTTGTCATTTTTTAAATGTTGAAGAAAAGAGAACTTCATACCTGTGAGTTATATTTTAAATGCCAGTCTGACTCTAACTGCATGGCTGTACGAGGAGTGTCTTGGTCCTGTGGTTCAGTTGGTAAGAGTGTGGTTTCAGTAGTGTGGACCAGCAGAGGGAACACCATCCATTCTATCCCAGTGGGGCTGACGCCTATTCACTGGGGGTCCAACACTTAGTAACACAGCACTTCTCCCTGTCCAGGTTTCTGTCAGCAGATATGAGTGCTTCTGCCTCCCAGGGGCATTAATGCAATGTGACAGCCAGGCGAGACATGAGCAGACACTTTCAGGAGTGAGAGGGGGGAGAAAGAGAGAGACAGCGAGAGAGAGAGAGAGAGAGAGGGGGGGGGAGAAGGATAGAAAGGGAGAAAGACAGAGGGGGGGAGAAGGAGAGAAAGGGAGAAAGATGAGGTAGGGGGGTAGAGCGGATTTCGTGTCTCTCAGGACCATGTCTCCTTTAAACAGCACAAGTCCTGATCCTCTCTAATTTTGTCTGTCTGGAAATAAATGAATTAAAGATACCTAGACTTATTTAGATTCTGAGTATGACAGCCTGGTCTCAGAGCCATACGAAATGTAGTTTACGAATTTCTTAGCACCTCCAAGATTTATGATATCTATTAATGGTCTAGTTACTTCAGACAGAAACGAAAGCAGGGATATTGGTTGTGAAGGATGGATGGGCGTAATCCACAACAGTCTAGCAATCCAATGGTTGCATGTTTGAGTAGAGTCAGGAGAATTACGGGAATAATTCTAACCATTCCCCTAACCATTATTTTAAACTTATCCCAATTCACCTAACCTGCTATGTAAATTCACCAAACATTTTTAGTTTTAATTCTCCTAACCTTTATTGTTAGTTCCCCTAACTAACGTAAATTCTCCCCGTAATTCTCCTTTGTTGTAACAGTGCAACAAGCAACCTGGTCTCAGATAAAGACATGCAATACCATATGCAATACCACGGTCCGTCTTCTGTTGTAAAATGGGAAAAAGCTCCACCCTCGCTCTCTTCCATCAGTGTCACTCAAAGGCGTGGTCATGTCTTCATGAGCAGAATCATCAATTGAAGACTTCGGCAGTAGAAATCTCTGCCGTTACCTGGTTGTTAAAAATGTTACATTTCAGTTTATGTGAAAAAGGTTTGAGGGAAATCGTTGCACCATCTAAATCGCTGTGAAATATCTTTTCAATATCTTTTCAATATCCCAAAATATTGTATTTTCAGCTGTTTGAAGCTGGTGTACAAAACCGAAAGTAAAAAGATGCACAAGTGAACCTTAAGGAGGGAGCGGGGGAGGGAATGAGGAGAAAAGCCAGGAGGGGGAAATAGTGGTTTGAATTCAGGCTAATTGTTGTTGCAATTCACCTAGTTTCCAAGAGGGGCTGCATTTCACATATAACCCCTTTAAAAATGTAATTAAAATATGACATAAAAACAAATGTGTTAAGGTGCTTATAAGAAGCATTGGTCTACACTTGACATGAATCAGCTTTGATAAGTGTTGCATAATCATCAGATGTATTAATAATGTGAAATAAGGGCAAATGCAATTGCACACTGTCAGCTCTCTATAGCCTATTAGGTTGCAAAACAGGGCTGAAGTGTGGTACGGGTTTAAATGGGTATACATTTCAGTAAATGAACGGGAATGAGTATTGGGAACATGAGAGGCGGGTGGCGGAGACAGATAGTGGGGAGGAATGGATATGAAGGTACATGTCTCTTGAATTTCACAGCTCCAACAGTAAGCCTGCATTAAAATGATAATGACTCATTTGATTTCCCCTAAGCTCTCAGAGCAACAATCCCTCCCTCTCTTCATCTTTAATATCCTGCGAGTCATTTACACTGGGAACCGATAGGATAAAAACACAGGGATTAACATGCACTCTCGGTGGCACACTGAGTACATTTGGCCCATGGCCTCACCTAGCAGGGACACTGGAGGCTAAGGTGCTGTCCAGAAACCATCCTTAGTCACTTAAAGATGTACTCCAGCGATGTTTGAACTTTTCCGGTTGAAGAAACATATCTCACATATAAATAGAGTAATGTAGACACACTTGTGCTATGTCAGAGCACACCTGGACTAGAGCTCTGCTACCCAACCCGAGCCCGACATTATACATCGGGTTAGGGCCAGGTAGGGCCTGTTTTTTCATCAATAACTAGGGTACAGGCAATGCTTGGATATCACTAAATTGATTTCTAATATTTTGAAGCTGAGCCATTTGCTCGTGCTCTGCTGTGCATTACAGTCATATCTGACTAAGATCATAACATGGTGTCAGAAGTCTTTCAACCTCATCAAATATAAGATAGGAGAAATTATTTCACAGTTAATAATAATGTTCCTTGAGTTTAGAGTGACTCAGACTCAGAGCCACCACGAGCAGAGCAAGCTGTGCGCAGGGAGCGAGTGACAGATAGAGAGGAGTAGCTAATGGATTTACTAACAGAGGAAGTTATTTCTTATTTGGGGTTCCAGGCAGGGTCAGGCCTGGGTAGGGTAGGGCCTGAACGTGGCGGGCATCGGTAGGGCTTAAAATTCATGCCTGTGCAGTGCTCTAACCTGGGCCAAAAATCTGTGCCTTTTGTTAAGTAAATCAAGTAATAAATGAGCTCAAAAGAAACAACCCCAGAGTCCTTAAACACTAGGAGACTGTCTATAAACAAGCAACCCCTAGTCTCTAGGGCACTGTCCAGCATCTAACACCTAACCCCTAACCACTATAAAGCAGTATCCAGAAACAACCCCTAACTCCTACCCACTAGGCACTGTAGGGCACTATCCAGAAACAATCCCTAGTCCCTGGCCAATGGGCACTTGTGCAGATCTGAAAGGATTCAGAGGAAAAGATGGAGCAACTAACATATTGCATATACCTATCCAATTATTTGGGATCTACAGGAGATACCTCGGGGGCATCTACAAGAGCTTGAACTTAATACACAGGTGAAGATAATCCTTAACTTTGATCTTACTGCTACAATAAAGACACAGAGCCTACATGGCTTGTGTAATCTTCAACTTGGTTGAACTTCATTAACATAACATGTTTAAATGAGCAGCAAACTCTCTAGGACTGAGAGACACACATTGCGTGGTGCCATACAGGAGGGACCTGCAAGTGGTGCGATAAGCTTCAGCTCTTCGGAGAAAATCACACATCTTCCTCCAGGGGAACGTGTAACGTAGATAACACATGCAGTAATAACACACATCTGGTGCACTGTGATGCGTCTACCCTTATCAACAGCTGCTGCCTTCTAGGCTACAATATAGCGGGTGGTTAAGTAGTGGCGTAGCTAATCTCTAACGAGGCCTAACCCCAGCAGAGTGGTAGACACAACAGTCTTCAACTAACATGTATGTGACCTGCATGTGTGGCCTTGAACTTAGAAATACACTTTTGTACTATTCTCCAGGTTCAAGAGACATACATTTTATTGTTGCTGCGGAAAATAAACTGAGAAATAGCTGGGGTCAGCAACATTTCATGTCAACTCTATGCCAGCAGCATACCACCCTGCATACCACTGCTGGCTTGCTTCTGAAGCTAAGCAGGGTTGGTCCTGGTCAGTCCCTGGATGGGAGACCAGATGCTGCTGGAAGTGGTGTTGGAGGGACAGTAGGAGGCACTCTTTCCTCTGGTCTAAACAAAGATCCCAATACCCCAGGGCAGTGATTGGGGACGCTGCTCTGTGTAGGGTGCCGTCTTTCGGATGGGACGTTAAACGGGTGTCCTGACTCTCTGAGGCCATTAAAGATCCCATGGCACTTGTCGTAAGAGTAGGGCTGTTAACCCCGGTGTCCTGGCTAAATTCCCAATCTGGCCCTCAACCATCACGGTCACCTAATAATCCCCAGTTTACAATTGGCTAATTCATCCCCCTCCTCTCCTCTGTAACTATTCCCCAGGTCGTTGCTGCAAATGAGAACGTGTTCTCAGTCAACTTACCTGGTAAAATAATGGATAAAAAAAAATAAAAAATAAAACTCTGATGTCTGGCATATGGTGCACATGTTCTTCTTATTCCTAAGAATAAATGTGTGGTACAGTGTTTTCCACATCAACTTAACAATGAAGGTCAGCATTCAATAGATTAACAAATTACTATTGTAAGGCCGTGGATTGTCTTGTAGTTTTTAGAAGCTGACACAACAGTGCATTACACTGCAAACTTTAATGATGAGACTCTTCATAACTCATGCGGATACAAAATAAATAATAAGGGAAGAGGGAATGGCGACACCTCCACGCATTACAACATGGAAGCGCTGCCTGATCTTCTACCCAGAAGCCCTTGCTCTAATACAGGAGCCAAATAGAATACAGGTATGGGTGGATCACAATAAAAGTCCTATACATATCACATCACATTCCAGTCCCACCCTATCTTTCTTGTTGTTGCACCCATTTATGTCATCATAATATTCACACTAGTTAACGTACCTTCTGCAGTAGCTGTAACTATGGAAAACACTCTGCTCTCTCTCTAGAACGATAAGCTAGAGCGACATATTATTTCCAGAGGTGAGCTGTGAATCTACAGGCATGCTTATTTGTCTTTATGGATCATGTCAGCGCTCGGCAGAATTTGTCCTGTGGATTGGAAAATCCATTTCAAGTGAAAAAGACTACCCTCCTTCTCAAACAGAACATCTGTTTATGCTTATCACAAATTGATTTTGAAGTATCTAATAGGCTTTGAATGATTTCAAGCTGTCACTACACTTTCCCAGCAAGAGGAGACATTACTCTATGGCTCACAAACACACTATATTTCCTGTGAAATGACAATGAAGAGCTAGTTATCTCTTTTATGACTTACACAGATGGTCCTCACTGGAGTCTTCTACCAAACTGGATATCTGAGTTTCACAGCATTACTGTATGGTGTGACTCACACACAATTAACTGTGTATTTCCTGCAAAATACAATAAACTACAACAAACACCAGGTGTCAAAATCTAACTATGAATGACAATGTTATTACTTCACTTGACCTCATATTTTCCTCACTGGGGTATTTTACTCGAGCTGATAAGACTTATAACACGGTTTTGAGATCTCAGGGCACTTTCACATATCCTTTAATGATCCAGATCCTGGAGCATTTGGTACCTTGATCCACGCTAAAAAGCAGGTGTGAAACGAACCCTAGCTGAAACCAAACCTGGACCTGCGTGAGTAGCGGGTCCGAGATCCAGGACCAGAGTACCAGGTATCGTGACGCGGCAGCTGAAGTCGCGCTGAACATTTTTGCCCGTTGTAAACAAGCTAGCTCGTTAACGTCCTACAGAATGTGCGTCTTGCTAATCGCACTTTAAAACGGTTATACTAAGGTCTTGTGAAAGCAAAAAGTATTCTGTAGAATTCTCAAACGCTCCAGGAAACTGAACCAGTGTACCACATGTCTTATGTGAAAACGCCCTCAGTCATTTAAAGTATTTTTTCCTTCATCTTGAATATCCTCTTATTCGCTGGAGAAGGAATAGTAAAACCACACAGCCCTCCTTTTCCACCTGTCCTCAGGGTACCACATGAATAATATTGAGGACTTAATCTGGCTAGATGTATAGATTTCTGTAATGACTGCGACATTTAAAAGGAGCATGCTTACCACCAGCCCCAAGAGATGTGGCTGCCACATAAATTAGGAATAGATTGATAAATCCTGGGAACCTGATCAATCGCTCTTGTTCAGGGTTGTGAAATGAACTGGTAATAGGAACATGAAGGGGACCGGAATGACGTTGGTAAAAAAAATTATATATTTATAAAAAGATGAGGGAAAAGCTGCTTTCTTCATCTTTGTCTTACTTGTGCTTTTTATGGCTGTCGTTTGATGTGCTTGAGTGGTTTTGGCTGTAAATGTGCATCCTTGAGATGTACCCTTAGGTACTCAGAGTTAAGTTTAAGAGCCAGAATAATACTTCATGAATGGGCCTATGCAATTCCCTCCAAATGGATGAACTTTGTGGCACTTAAAACAGAGGATTGTGTACAGTCATAGACGCTTTTCAGGGACAGCCTGCTTTTGTTACAATACCAAGGCTGTTTTCTACTGTTTGTTAGTATTGTAGCTGTTGCTCTATGCCTGTCAAAGGACACTGTTAAAACTATAACTATAAGCCCACTTTGCTATCATCCAGAGATCTATAACAGTCCAATACTAGTGTATTGTAAATATGTGTGAATAAAACTGCAGAATGGTTTGGTTTGACAATAGAGCCATATATCTTACTCTAACTCTAGTGATGATTATATCACAAGCCTGAATTGCTCTCTTTGCTTTTTTCCTCTTAGGCATTTACATTTTTAACCAGCTGCTCTGGTCACTTAGTGTTACAGATATATGTGTGTGAGAGGTGCCCATACTGGTCTGTCTTCCTGTACTGTACAGATGTAGGATCTTAATTTGAACCAGTTTGCTACAGCAGAAAAATAATCCTGAGCAACAGGAAATGTGATTTATTATGTGGATTATAATTCATGGATTTTTTTCTAGGGTTTGATACATTTTTAATTAGGGCAAATCAAGTCTGACAAGTGCAAATGACAATCTTTAGTAGCCCTTTTAAACCTTGAATACAATACAAGTTTGCATTTCCTGCTGTACAGGAAAATTCTCAGCAACAAAAGAGTGATGTAATCAAGATCCTACATCTGTAATTGCCATTATGGATGCCTCAGTGCCAATTAATCACGCCTGGGTCACCAATTATGTGGTGAGGACATCAGAGGATAAGCAAGATGAAGGGGCACAGCAGGACACTGCTCCAAACATCAGCTCTGAGACCACATCTCTCTAGTCACCTCTGACCAGGTGGAGAGTTCATATAGCCTGTCTCTGTCCTCTCCCAGGGGGTGGGAGGGAGAGGTAGGGTAAGGGTCGTAGCGGCAGCTATTCTCCTCTATACAGTCTGTATCTCCTCCTTCCAAGGGGTGAGATGGTGAGGGGGAGTCTGTGTAGAACAGCCAACTTTTTTCTCCAGGCTGATGAGAGAGTGGAGGAGAGGTAGGGATTCTACTTGATGCATGAAGGTTAAAGAACTGCACTGGACTGTGTGGTACCTTGGCTTGAAACCCAATAATGATCTCCTGGTGAGTGTCCATTGTAGAGTATGTGGAATGCACCCCCCTCCTCAACGTAAACAAGATTTTCACATGACTAGTACTGTAAAATAAATTGAACACCCTCTCCCCTCATATAGTTAACTCAAAATAATGTTTACAACCACAAATAACAATAACTCTAGCGACCCTGTGTTTATACATTAAATGTGGATATCTACTTTGCTTTTGTCACGTTCGTCGTAATGAGCGGACCAAGGCGCAGCGTGAGTATAGTTCCACATATTTTTAATCTCCGTGAAACAAACAAAACAATAAAGAAGCAATGAAACGTGACGTAATGACGTGCACACAGGCAACTAAACACAAACAATATCCCACAAAACACAGGTGGGGAAATGGCTACCTAAATATGATCCCCAATCAGAGGCAACGATAAACAGCTGCCTCTAATTGGGAACCATATTAGCACCAACATAGAAATAGACATACTAGAACACCCTCTAGTCACGCCCTGACCTACTACACCATAGAGAACCAAGGGCTCTCTATGGTCAGGGCGTGATAGCTTTTGTGGCACGGTCGACACCATGCAGGGCCAGAGGGTTGAGGGTTCGCCAACCACCACAGAGGAGCTCACTTTCCCTGCCTGTTTCATTACTTCACGATCAGAGCAAACAATGATTAGTTAGGGGGACATCAGATGTTCAACATTTTTTATTTTTTTTTTATTTAAATTTTTATCCCCTTTTCTCCCCAATTTTCGTGGTATCCAATCGCTAGTAATTACTATCTTGTCTCATCGCTACAACTCCCGTACGGGCTCGGGAGAGACGAAGGTCGAAAGTCATGCGTCCTCCGAAGCACAACCCAACCAAGCCGCACTGCTTCTTAACACAGCGCGCCTCCAACCCGGAAGCCAGCCGCACCAATGTGTCGGAGGAAACACCGTGCACCCGCCCCCCTCAGTTAGCGCGCACTGCGCCCGGCCCGCCACAGGAGTCGCTGGAGCGCGATGAGACAAGGATATCCCTACCGGCCAAACCCTCCCTAACCCGGACGACGCTAAGCCAATTGTGCGTCGCCCCACGGACCTCCCGGTCGCGGCCGGCTGCGACAGAGCCTGGGCGCGAACCCAGACTCTGGTGGCGCAGCATAGCACTGCGATGCAGTGCTCTAGACCACTGCGCCACCCGGGAGGCCCTAGATGTTCAACATTTTGATGCAATATTAAAATTATTTTTAATATATAACATTTATGCAACACATTTTCCATCAACAGATTTCTGTGCCAATGCACCACACAACCAATAAACAAAACATACCGACAGGGTTTGCGTTTTCAACACCACAATAAATAGACTATGTCAATTCTCGACAAACAAAAAATACATCCCTCCCTACCTTGTAGGCTTACCCAGTATTGAAGGTTTGGCTTGACAATCTCTGAATGTCATTCAAATCTTTGGTGTTTTGTAACAGATGTCTCTTTCCGTTCATCAAATTGCTTCTGCACAGTTGGGTTTGACTGATTGATTTTATTTGTCAGTTAAAAAAATACATGTATGGCCTCCAGAGTGGCGCAGCGGTCTAAGGCACTGCATTGCAGTGTTGCGGCATTGCTGCAGCCTGGGGTTCGATCCCAGGCTGTGTCATTACCGGCCGTGACCGGGAGTCCCAAAGGGAGGTGCACAATTGACCCAGCATCATCCGGATTTAGTCGAGGGTTTGGCCGGGGTGCTTTACTTGGCTCATTGCACTCTAGCGACTCCTTGTAGTGGGCCAGGTGGCTGCAAGCTGACTACGGTTGTCAGTTGAACAGTGTTTCCTCTGACACGTCATCCGGGTTAAGCTAGCGGATGCTAAGAAGCGCGGCTTGGCGGGTCATGTTTCGGAGGACGCATGACTCAACCTTCGCCTCTCCCGAACCTGTTGGGGAGTTGCAGCGATGAGACAAGATCATAATCATGAAATTGGGGAGAAAAAATTATAATAATAAGCAAAAATAATGGCATCATGAGATACACAAATAATATTAACGTGACTGGAATTACACAATAAAGTCAGGGACCTCTTTCCATTGTGGTCCCTACATTTGCTGTGGCATATGCTACAGTAATTTAACCTGTTGAGGACAGAGGGCGCTGTTTTCACTTTGGGGGAAAATCGTGCCCAATTTAAACGGGCTCGTACAATATGCATATTATTATTACTATTGGATAGAAAACACTCTCTAGTTTCTAAAACCGTTTGAATTATATCTGTGAGTAAAACAGAACTCATTTGGCAGCAAACTTCCTGATCAGGAAGTGGAAAATCTGAAAACGATGCTCTGTTCTAGGGCCTGCCTATAAATGGGCTTGATACGTATAAGTATACATGCACATCATACACCTTCCACTAGATGTCAATAGGCAGTGAGAGAAGAAATGGAGTGTTTATCTTGGTCTGAGGTGGAATAAAAGCTCTTGGCATGACGTGTCACCCATTTCCTGTTTTCTGGAAAGCGCGAGAAGGAGCCTGGGATTGCCTTCTGGAAAGCTGTCGTTATAGACCACTAATATCACCGGCTTTGATTTTATTTGATAAATGTGACAATATCATCGTAAAGTATGTTTTTTCAATATAGTTTTATTAGATTATTGACATTTTTTCGGGACGTTAGGCGTGTTGCGTTGTGTGCCTTTGTTCAGGAAGGAGAGCTTTGCGCTACTTTGCTAGCTTTCTGTGCTAATTGACTGGAGAAGAGGACGTTCTAAAACCAAACAACGATTGTTCACGACAAAGGACCCTTTGTACAACATTCTGATGGAAGATCGTCAAAAGTAGGACCCATTTTATGATGCTATTTCATATATCTGTCGAACATGTTGTACTAGTAGTTTGCGCCCAGATTTTGGGCACTCTCGCTATAACATAAGCTGGATGTCGTAATGAAGTTATTTTTAGAATTCTAACACGGCGATTGCATTAAGAACTAGTGTATCTATCATTTCCTATACAACATGTATTTTTTAGTCATGTTTATGAATAGTTATTTGGTCAGAATAGGTGAGTTTTAGAAAAATATCCGCACATTCTGGGAAAAAGATGCTACGTTAGCACAATGTATAACCACTGATTTCAGCTCTAAATATGCACATTTTCGAACAAAACATAAGTGTATGTATAACCTGATGTTATAGGACTGTCATCTGATGAAGGTTTATGAAGGTTAGTGAAAATTAATATCTTTTGCTGGTTTATTCGCTATCGCTAACGTGCCTATTGCTATCGCTAACGTGCCTTGATGAATGAATGCGGTAGTGTGGTAGGCTATTGTAGTAAGCTAATATAATGCTATATTGTGTTTTTGCTGTAAAACACTTAAAAAATCGGAAATATTGGCTGGATTCACAAGATGTTTGTCTTTAATTTGCTGTACACCATCGATTTTTCAGAAATGTTTTATGACGAGTATTTAGGTATTTCACGTTGGTCTCTATAATTACTCTGGCTGCTTCGGTGCTATTTTTGACGGTAGCTGTGATGGTAGCTGCAATGTAAAACTGATTTATACCTCAAATATGCACATTTTTCGAACAAAACATAGATTTATTGTGTAACATGTTATAGGACTGTCATCTGATGAAGTTGTTTCTTGGTTAGTTTGGTTGGATCTTGGTTAGTTATGTTGGTTTTGTGCATGCTACCTGTGCTGTGAAAAATGTCTGTCCTTTTTTGTATTTGGTGGGGGGCTAACATAAATATACGTGGTGTTTTCGCTGTAAAACATTTTAAAAATCGGACATGTTGGCTGGATTCACAAGATGTGTATCTTTCATTTGCTGTATTGGACTTGTTAATGTGTGAAAGTTAAATATTTCTAAAAAATATATTTTGAATTTCGCGCTCTGCCTTTTCAGTGGAATGTGGGAGGAGTTCCGCTAGCGGAACCCTGGAGCCAGACAGGTTAAGGACTGAATGCATCTGTCTCTCGGGGGTCACCTTATTTATGTTTTTCTGTCATATGTAATGTGCGGTAGCCTATATTATAGGTGTCCTAAGGCGAGCTCAGGGAGGACAGAAACCTCCCGTGGAGCAGAAGGTAGCCTATATCATAGGCTATGCATTGGATAACGGCAGAATTATTTGTGCTTTTTTGTGCTTGGGCTCATAAAATGTATGTATTTAATGTATGACTCATCATGCTCAAATAACATCAGACTTTAATTTTCTTGACGATCAAAGCTCTAATCAAATACAGACATATTAATATGGCTTAGAATTACATTTCTGTTTTGGGTGGGAAATACCAGGTTACCCAGGAGAAAAGTGATTGTTCTCGGGATGGAACATTTCAAATCTGTTGTACTCACTTAAAAACAATAATGGAATTATTAATTGCATTGTGGTATTGTATGCTAATCTAGGTAGAATAATTGCACTGTCCCAAAACAAGATCAGTAGGGGAGATTTCTGAGCTGTGTGTCTCATGTCTTTACTGTTCTTTCATGCCCAATGATGCACATGGCCTCTCCACTGCCTATCAGGTCTTCCTATTTGTTCTTGTTGATTCATATCAAAAATGTATGCAGCTTTGAATGTTTTTATGTGTGGTGTGATTGCTAGTTAGCCTATTGCAGATCCGAACAAACAATCCACCTACCACTATTGTCACTATGAATGGTGATAGAAGGCATGATAGACCATTAGACTGGATAGAGCACTATACTGACCTGTGGTATAGTAAAAGTTAGCACATGGAAAAGCGTAATGCAAAGGTAATGTACCAAAACACCTTGATATAGGGAGGCGCATGTAAGTAGATGAGGAAATTTGTATAAGATGGAAGTGATTGTATAGTAAAACCTGTAAAACAGGAACAAAAACGCACTACCCTCACCAAAGCAAAAAAATATGTTTGTCAACCCATCCCTATTTTGGACCATACATTCCCCCGAGTAAATTGCGATCTGGCCCTAAAACCTTGCAACCATGGTCATGCCCCTATGCCCCTACTCTCTACTTTTGTACTTTAAATGTGAATCATTCAGAGGCTGTGCCAGCTGAACCATGAACCACTGACACACTGCAGTTACGGAGGAGGGCTCTTCTAGCTGCCCAAGCTCCTCTACCTTATCTAGCTCCCTATGTTTTGATTCATCCCTTTTTCTATAAATGTATTTGCCTGATTTGTAAAGATGTTTTACACTGACGCGAAGGCCAGTCGACCCAATGAAGTGGCCCCGTTGTCAGTGCAGCTGACATTCAACGGATTTTGTGCTTATAGACAAAACAAGAACAAACTTTTTACTGTTGACCTCTTATTGTAAAGGCCTTTCTTAGAGACCAGTCTTACATCTGCACTAGAAATATTCAAATCACAAGTAACTCGGGAAGGAAAAGGACAATCATACAATATAGCCTGGGCCCCAGATGAAAGTTTCTTCTGAAGCAAAGCATAATAAATACAGAACAATATTACAGTTGAGTGATTTTTTCCACCAGAAAAGAAAGCCATCTCAAACACAGTAAAAAAAAATTGAGTCTGGGAGTCAGTTGTAGGGTGTACAGACACAGTTCATTACTTAGGTACCCTCATCTCCGATCTAATTTCTCTGTCAGGTTATCTGATGAGATTAAGCACCATTGCCATTATGTAGTGGAACGCTGTGATACCTTTCCATTTTACACCTGACTAACTTTCAATCGGGAGGCAGCAGCCTTATTGGAATGCAGAAAAGTTACTGTGAATGTTGTAAATGGTAGGGCTATTAGAATCTCATGATGACCAACTACACTCTAAAAAAAAAGTTGCAAAAGGGTTCTTCGGCTGTCCCCATAGGATAACCCTTTTTGACTCAGGGTAGAACTCTTTTGGGTTCCATGTAGAACCCTCTGTAGAAAGGGTTCTACACGGAACACAAAAGGGTACTACCTGGAACCAAAATGGTTCAACCTGGAACCAAAAAGGGTTATTCTCATATGGGGACAGCCGAAGAACCCTTATTGGTTCTAGATAGCACCTTTTTTTCTTAAGAGAGTATAACATGCAGTGGCTATGTTACTAGTAGCTATTTGTTAGTGCATAATGTGTATAAGGTACCAAAAAACCTAAAGCCACAAGTAAATTAAGTAATTAATATAAAAACCTAAATCGTGCATCATGAGGAAACAGGCGTAAAGATGATAGATATCCTGAAGATTAAGAAAACTGATTGCAGAGAGAATATGCATACATCTTCATGATCTATGCTAAATGGCACATCACAATAACTTGTATGTTGTTTATTATTGCAAAAAAGTTGTTGTTGTGAATTTTAATATCTTAATGAGTCTAATTGTATAATTTTACTCAGTGCTGCTGCTCGTAACAAATGGGCAACAAGAATGTGTTGGCATCCGTGAAAATGGGTAAAGCTTCTGATAAACTGCAAGCGAGGGAGCTGGGGATACTGCTGATGATGCTATCCTCTGCCAAAGCAGCATCATCTATCAGCATTACAGTGGTATTAGCAGACATTTCTCTAAGTGGGGAAGCAGTTAGCTGCCAATCCAGCTTAGGTGGACTGGCAGAGCTGCCAGTCCAGCTTAGGTGGACTAAAGAGCTGCTTGCTGAAGTTCAACTTTTCAGTTTTAATTTTTTACAGCTCTAGGGTTTTTAAGAAAAAAGAACTGTAACTGCTTCCTATTGATTCTAAGAACATGCCTGCTCATAAAGTCAGGTATACAGTTGAAGTCGGAAATGTACATAAACTTAGGTTGGAGTCATTAAAACTCGTTTTTCAACAACTCCACAAATTTCTTGTAAACAAACTATAGTTTTGGCAAGTCGGTTAGGACATCTACTTTGTGCATGAGAATTGTTCTCAGACAGATTATTTCACTTATAATTGACTGTATCACAATTCCAGTGGGTCAGAAGTTTACATACACTAAGTTGACTGTGCCTTTAAACAGCTTGGAAAATTACAGAAAATTATGTCACGGCTTTAGAAGCTTCTGATAGGCTAATTGACATAATTTGAGTCAATTGACATAATTTGAGTCAATTGGAGGTGTACCTGTGGATGTATTTCAAGGCCTACCTTCAAACTCAGTGCCTCTTTGCTTGACATCATGGGAAAATCAAAAGAAATCAGCCAAGACCTCAGAAAAAAATTGTAGACCTCCACAAGTCTGGTTCATCCTTGGGAGCAATTTCCAAATGCCTGAAGGTACCACGTTCATCTGTACAAACAATAGTACGCAAGTATAAACACCATGGGACCACACAGCTGTCATACCGCTCAGGAAGGAGACGTGTTCTGTCTCCTAGAGATGAACATACTTTGTTGCGAAATGTGCAAATCAATCCCAGAACAACAGCAAAGGACCTTGTGAAGATGCTGGAGGAAACAGGTACAAAAGTATCTATATCCACAGTAAAATGAGTCCTATATCGACATAGCCTGAAAGGTCGCTCAGCAATGTAGAAGCCACTGCTCCAAAACCGGCATAAAAAAGCCAGACTACGGTTTTCGAATGCACATGGGGACAAAGATCGTTCTTTTTGGAGAAATGTCCTCTGGTCTGATGAAACAAAAATATAACTGTTTGGCCATAATGACCATAGTTATGTTTGGAGGAAAAAGCTGGAGGCTTGCAAGCCGAAGAACACCATCCCAGCCGTGAAGCATGGGGGTGGCAGCATCATGTTGTGGGGGTGCTTTGCTGCAGGAGTGACTGGTGCACTTCACAAAATAGATGGCATCATGAGGTAGGAAAATTATGTGGATATATTGAAGCAACATCTCAAGACATCAGTCATGAAGTTAATGGGTCGCAAATGGGTCTTCCAAATGGACAATGACCCCAAGCATACTTTCAAAGTTATGGCAAAATGGCTTAAGGACAACAAAGTCAAGGTATTGGAGAGGCCATCACAACGCCCTGACCTCAATCCTACAGAAAAGTTGTGGGCAGAACGGAAAAAGTGTGTGCGAGCGAGGCCTACAAACCTGATTCAGTTACACCAGCTCTGTCAGGAGGAATGGGACAAAATTCGCCCAACTTATTGTGGGAAGCTTGTGGAAGGCTACCCAAAACTTTTGACCCAAGTTAAACAATTTAAAGGCAATGCTACCAAATATTAATTGAGTGTATGTAAACTTCTGACCCACTGGGAATGTGATGAATAAAAATAAACGCTGAAATAAATCATTCTCTCTACTATTATTCTGATATTTCACATTCTTAAAATAAAGTGGTGATCCTAACTGACCTAAGACAGGGTATTTTTACCCTGACATCTGATTAAATGTTAGGAATTTTGAAAAACTGAGTTTAAATGTATTTGGCTTAGGTGTATGTAAACTTCCGACTTCAACTGTATATGGTGGGCCAGCTTTGTTGCCTGACACAGGCATGTAGAGTTTGTTTCAGGAGTTCCTTAGAAAGTCTCATGGAACAAATGCCTTCAGAATCTTAAAGGGTTTCCCTGTTTGAGGCTTTTTATCCCGGTTAGGCCTCTCTTCCAGACAAAGTTTAATCTGAGCTAATATTGTCCATCTATTTTTACACTTTACACCATGAGTCACGTACTCTTGTGGCTTCTGATGCTTTACATGAGCGGCGATGTCTAGCTTTTGTATCCTCTTGAACCACAACCTCTAAACACAATTTGTACCACTGTGACGCCTGCTCCCGCTCCCCCTCTGTGGCACTCGAGGGCGCCAGGAGGCCCATCATTATGCACACCTGTCACCATCATTATGCACGTCTGCGCAATATTGGACTCACCTGGACTCCATTACTTTGTTGATTGCCCCTCTATATCTGTCTTATCCTCAGTTTGTTCTCCATGTCAGCATGGATGTCGTTACATTTTCCCCTGTCCAGATGCTGTCCTTGTTTGTTTCTTGCCTGTTACCCATTAAATGTTCACTCCATGTACTTGCTTCTCATCTCCCAGCTTCTGTCTTTAAAGAATGCTGACACCACAATTTGAGGCGTCAGGGAGATTTGTTTTTTGTTTTGGTTGGTGACATCAGGTCCGGGGCCGTTGCCGAAGGAACCGGGGGTGCCTCAGCTGGCTCTTAGGGCTTCCACGCCTTAGCTGGCTCGGGAGGTTTCCTTGCCTCGGTTGGCTCGGCAGGCTCCCACCCCACGTCATGCCTCAGCCGGTTCGTCATGCTGCCACGCCTCAGCCGGCTCGTGGGCTCTCACGCCTCAGCCGGCTCATCGGGCTTCCACGCCTCAGCCTGCTCGTCCGGCCTGGGTGGCGCCTCTAGAGGGGGTTACTGTCACGCCTGCTCCCCCTCTTTGGCACTCGAGGGCGTTTAGGCGGCCCATCATTACGCACACCTGTCACCATCATTACGTGCATCTGTGCAATATTTGACTTTGTTGATTGCCCCTCTATATCTGTCTGCTCCTCAGATTGTTCCCTGTGTCAGCATTGATGTCGTTACATTTTTCCCTGTCCAGACGCTGTCCTTGTTTGTTTCTTGTCTATTATACATTCAATGTTCACTCCCTGTACTTGTTTCTCGTCTCCTAGCATCTGGCCTTACAACCACACAACCCTACCTACTGGCCTTACAAGCTATTCTGTAGCAGCCAATTCCCCATGTGCCCTTATGTCCTTGTGCTGTGCCTTTTTTTGAGTTAGTTAAAAAATACCCTGAACTGGAAACCGTGTCTTCAACCATCATTCCTGTATCCTGACCGATGTGCCATAGTGGCAATATCACTCCTCAACCTAGCCTAAGATCCAGTCCACCCTAGTTATTTTCTTTAATACCAAGAATTAAAGCAATTTTTGTATTTTCAAAAGTCTAGCAGCCTTGCCTTCAGGCATGCCAGCTAAGATGATTAGACAAGCAACTCTAACTTGATTGCGAGCTTCAAATGGCTTGGTAGCTGGTTATGAGGTTGGGAGATTGGGAACCTATCTAGCTGGCTAGCTAATGCAAACTTCATACAATTGCTAGGTGGCTAGTATTACAGGGAAAAATACAAAACATTTCTGTTTCATTTATTCATAAAGAACGACACTGCTCCGTTGTGCACCTGCGAAGGAACCACTTACTAGTGAGAAAAGGGAGTGGGGTACTCTTTTACCTGGTCAGTGTGCCCCCTCCATAAACTCCTGCTGACAGATCCTTTTTATAAATAATTATGATAAAACGTGGGCTTAAATTAAGTTTAGAAATTAATTTCACAACAGAAAAATGTAAAAACAGAAAAAATCTGAGGGGGCACCTGCCCCCTATGGGCATGACGCCTCTGATGCAGGTTCAATCTTGTAATGTACAAGAAAAATGTAATTTAATACTGTTTGAAGTTGCTTTTTTATTATGAGTGGCAAGTCAGCCCTCTTCTTGTCCATATATACCACCTTAACACACTTAATTGTATGAGGAATAATAAGTAATTAGTAGAAGCTAATTTTGCATTACAAGATACGATCAATTGAACACTTAACACATACATATTCCTTTTATCAAAGTACATGAAATGTAACACTATTCTTAAACCTTTCACAGACCGTAAACCAATAAGATGTTACTCCCATTTACTCTATTAGTGACATACAAAAAAACGTGAATAACATGAGAGTTCAAACTACCCCCATGGAATAGAAAACCTTTTCAACACATATTGCTATATCAGTATTGACACATTCAATGTGTCACTTTTTTCCATTACTTTCCACTTCATTGCATTTGTCTTGCTATTGTATCACTGGTTTCTCTTCCCCTTTTGCAATTATCTCTGATTGGAACATTTCTGAATTGCTACAGGTACTATGTGAGATGATAATAAACCCCTTGTTAAAGGCAAACGTGTACTCAATGATCCTTTTTTTTTTTTTTTTTTTTTTTAATTTTATCCCCTTTTCTCCCCAATTTTCGTGGTATCCAATCGCTAGTAATTACTATCTTGTCTCATCGCTACAACTCCCTTACGGGCTCGGGAGAGACGAAGGTCGAAAGTCATGCGTCCTCCGAAGCACAACCCAACCTAGCCGCACTGCTTCTTAACACAGCGCGCCTCCAACCCGGAAGCCAGCCGCACCAATGTGTCGGAGGAAACACCGTGCACCCGCCCCCTCGGTTAGCGCGCACTGCGCCCGGCCCGCCACAGGAGTCGCTGGAGCGCGATGAGACAAGGATATCCCTACCGGCCAAACCCTCCCTAACCCGGACGACGCTAAGCAAATTGTGCGTTGCCCCACGGACCTCCCGGTCGCGGCCGGCTGCGACAGAGCCTGGGCGCGAACCCAGACTCTGGTGGCGCAGCATAGCACTGCGATGCAGTGCTCTAGACCACTGCGCCACCCGGGAGGCCCCTCTCAATGATCCTTAACCAGTCTATTTATACTCTGTTCTTAAACTTTCAAGAGGCAAATGAGAAAGCCAATGAGGCTGAATGAGAAGTATATGGGTTACATTTCTATCAAACGACATGTTCAGTGATGGATACAATTATTAAAAACAAAAAACTAAATATTAAGTGAAAGGTAGGCAACTCCTTTAAGAGTATAAATTAGCCTGTTTGAGAAGGTTTGAATCCTAAGCAACCTGCCTACACATAGTTTGCAGTACAATACCAACATACTGTAGCTACTGTAGTAGGTCAAAGCTGTGTGCTGGAAAACCTTGGTAAAGCATGGGTGGAATAGGGATTGTGGTGCTCATGTGAATTTCCTGTATTTTTCGGCTTCAGACCAATGTCTATTTCTCACTTGATATTTTTTTTCACGTTTTTTTTACGCTGGAAGGGGATTACGCAACATTATTACACAACATAACTCAGCAATAAGAGTTAAGTAAAATTAAACAATAATAAGAAATGGCAACAGAAATAATGTAGTTGTTAGTACTTATTTAATATTAACAGCTGATTTTCCAGAGGGAAGCGAAAAACCAGAAACCCATTTAAGCCAATATGGAGTAGACTGGAAGAAAATTCCCTGATCTCTCTTAAGACAATACAGCAAGTTCCCAGGAAATACACAACATGTACCCACTAACATGTATGTACCCACTAACTTTACCTGAAAATATACCTTAAGGTTTACTGAAGAAAGGCCTAGAACTACACCTGTAAACAAAAGTGAGTTATAACTAAATAGGTCATGTACAACCAAATGTACATTCGCCAGCTATAGTCAACTTAGATGGCCACAATTGCCCAACAAGCCACAGGTTTATGCAGGCTTTCTTTGTTCAAGCCCAATTCTACCACACCTGATTCTACTATTCATGGGCTGCGTTTCAAACTCATAAAAGACACACCCTCCTCCACTTACCCTCGCCTTATGCCCTTGGGGGAATCCCTGCGGCCATCTTTGTCGTTGGTCCAAATGATTAGCCAAGCAAGAGAAGTTGGCAACGTAAGCCCCTCAGCCCTCGTTTTTGATCGAGTTTGCGAGTGTACAATTATGTTCACTCTGGGCCTGAAACACTCCATAATTCAATTCATGATGATTGTACATCCGCTAGGACAAGTCTGCCAAAACTTAAAACAAACATTAATATGGAGAAGACAACATAAAAGTGTAATTAAAAAACAAATGTAAATAAGTTAGATATTGTGCTACTAATGCACATGACGGCTCAAACATGTATCATAAAAGTAATTATGTTTTTGTTTGGTTAGCTTTTGGAAACGATAATTTCTGCACATTACTTTCCCTGACATCGCACTTATACATTGTAATTTTCGATTTTCCTTATATAGTAGGATGGCTAACATTCGATGTCTGCGGATGCGCTGTCTTCCAGCCAAGACATGAAATGCAATCATTGACTTTAGCGCATTTAAGGCACACACAACAGTTCCATGATGACTGAAAACACAACTGTGGGATGAACGAGTGACACATTTCCAGGCAAGAGCGGTCCATTTAAAATGTATTAATTCTTCCCTCGCCCCTTGCCTTGCAAGTGTCAACTCGTCAGACGTCATGATACGTCATCAGAAGTGTCCACTTAATTTGAGGGCTGAGGGGAGTGGGTGTGTCTTTTAAGTGTTTGGAATGCAGCCAAACACTTAACACCATTGTCTCCAAGCCCTAACCAACAGCGCAATTTTTCAGTAAAAAATTGATATTAGGTAAACAATAGATAAGTAAAGAAATACAAAAAACAGTTAAATGACAGTGAAAATAACAGTAGCGAGGCTATATACAGGTGGTATCAGTACAGAGTCAATGTGCGGGGGCACCGGTTAGTCGGGCTAATTTAGGTAATATATACATGTAGGTATAGTTAAAGTGACTATGCATAGATGATAAACAGAGAGTAGCAGCAGCGTAAAAGAGGGGTTGGTGGGGTGGGGCTTGGCAGGGCGGGACACAATCCAAATAGTCCAGGTAGCCATTTGATTACCTGTTCAGGAGTCTTATGGCTTGGGGGTAGAAGCTGTTGAGAAGGCATTTGGTCCTAGACTTGGCGCTCCGGTACTGCTTGCCATGCGGTAGCAGAGAGAACAGTCTATGACTGGGGTGGCTGGGGTCTTTAACAATTTTTAGGCCCTTTTCTGACACCGCCTGGTGTAGAGGCCTGGATGGCAGGCAGCTTAGCCCCAGTGATGTACTGGGCCGTACGCACTACCCTCTGTAGTGCCTTGCGGTCGGAGGCTGAGCAGTTGCCATACCATCTGAGGATCCATGCCAAATCTTTTTAGTCTCCTGAGGGGGAATAGGTTTTGTCCTGCCCTCTTCACCACTATCTTGGTGTGTTTGGACCATTCTAGTTTGTTGGTGATGTGGACACCAAGGAAACTGATATTTCGTCATTTTTTTTCACTTTCACCTACCGAGCTAGCAAATGCACCTAGCTAGTTTAGCCTACTCAGACACCCAGCTATGTTAGCTTGCTGGTGATGAATATTCAACACTGGAACTCTTCAAAGTCAAGGTAAGCTTTTGGTTTTACTAATTTATTGCTACCGGGCTCGCTGGTGTAACTGCTAAACTGCTTACTGACTGTACTGCATGATTAGCGGGTTTATTAACGCGTTAGTTCTATTAGCTATTTTGACTATGATGTAGGCTGTGTGTAGCGGTTAGCGGTTATGATATGGTTTGGCTTGGATTTTTTTTCTTTGCCTGGTCACAGAGAGCTGATGTGTTGTGGATTGAAGTCCACAAGTGAAGAGAAAAGGTTATAGGAGGAGAGTGTGTAGATGCGAGAAGGAATACAACGTGACTGCTATGAAAGTGAACTGTGTTAACTTGTGATCAGGGTGTGTTCATTCCGCCGATTCTGTTGAAAAACTTTTCGTAAACGGAGGCAAACTGAATGCTATTTCTTCTAGACCTGAATCAAACGATGGGTGATCGATATTCTGATGTTTTTTCAGTGCAATGTTGTATTAGTCTGTATGTCAATGTAACGTTATTGATCTGTCAGTTTCCATAGCTAATTCCCTATTTTTCACACGGACACAGTAATAAACAGCTCTAATGTTACAGGCTTCACTGTCATGGTGCACAGTGAGGTTTGCACGGGTTTGATTTCTTCATCCCGCTCCGGCCCGCACCCACTGGCTTCCTGTCAGACTCTCACCCACTACCGCAAGAACTGGTCCCAAACCCAACTGCAGTCTCGAAATGTTATTTTAAGCATATGTGACTCAGCAATTTTGTCCACTATAGGCAATATCAAAGAAGAAATAAGTTAAATTACCAGAGATTCTCACATGGCCCTTACATTGTATTACTGGGCTATATCAGCCATTATAAACTGGATGGTTCGAGCCCTGAATGCTGAATGGCTGACAGCTCTTGGTATATCCCACGGGTATGACGAAACATATATTTTGACTAATTACGTTTGTAAGCGGTTTATAATAGCAATAAGACACCTCGGGGGTTTGTAGTATATGGCCAATATACCACAGCTAAGGGCTGTGTCCAGGCACTCCGCGATGCGTCGTTCGTTAGCCGTGGTATATTGGCCATATAGTGGCTTTCGAAGACTTTAGAAAGGCAGGGCAGGATGGATATAGGTCTATAACAGTTTGGGTCTAGTTTGGCCCTTTGAAGAGGGGGATGAACGCGGTAGCTGTCCAATCTTTAGGGATCTCGGACGATAAAAAAGAGAGGTTGAACAGACTGGTAATAGGAGTTGCAACAATGGCGGCGAATTCTTTTAGAAAAAGAGGGTCCAGATTGTCTAGCCCAGCTGATTTGTACGGGTCCAGGTTTTGCAACTCTTTCAGAACATCTGCTAACTGGATTTGGGTGAAGGAGAAGCTGGGGAGGCTTGGGCAAGTAGCTGCGGGGGGTGCGGAGCTGTTGGCCGGGGTTCGGGTAGCCAGGAGGAAAGCATGGTCAGCCGTGGAGAAATGCTTATTGAAATTCTCAATTATCGTGGATTTATCGGTGGTGACAGTGTTACCTAGCCTCAGTGCAGTGGGCAGCTGGGAGGAGGTGCTCTTATTCTCCATGGACTTTACAGTGTCCCACAACTTTTTGGAGTTAGAGCTACAGGATGCAAATTTCTGTTTGAAAAAGCTATCCTTTGCTTTCCTGACTGACTGCGTGTATTGGTTCCTGACTTCCTTGAAAAGCTGCATATCGCGGGGACTATTCGATGCTAGTGCAGTCCATCACAGGATGTTTTTGTGCTGGTCGAGGGCAGTTAGGTCTGGAGTGAACCAAGGGCTATTTCTGTTCTTGGTTCTGCATTTTTTGAACGGAGCATGCTTGTCTAATATGGTGAGGAAGTAACATTTAAAGAATGACCAGGCATCCTCAACTGACGGGATGAGGTCAATATCCTTCCAGGGTACCCGGGCCAGGTCGATTAGAAAGGCCTGCTCGCAGAAGTGTTTTAGGGAGCGTTTGACAGTGATGAGGGGTGGTCGTTTGACCGCGGACCCGTGGCGGATACAGGCAATGAGGCAGTGATCGCTGAGATCTTGATTGAAGACAGCAGAGGTGTATTTGGAGGGCAGGTTGGTCAGGATAATGTCTATTAGGGTGCCCATGTTTACGGATTTAGGGTTGTACCTGGTGGGTTCCTTGATGATTTGTGTGAGATTGAGGGCATCAAGCTTGGATTGTAGGACTGCCGGGGTGTTAAGCATATCCCAGTTTAGGTCACCTAACAGAACAAACTCTGAAGCTAGATGGGGAGTGATCAATTCACAGATGGTGTCCAGGGCACAGCTGGGAGCTGAGGGGGGTCGGTAGCAGGCGGCAACAGTGAGAGACTTATTTCTGGAGAGATTAATTTTTAAAATTAGAAGTTCGAACTGTTTGGGCATAGACCTGGAAAGTATGACAGAACTTTGCAGGCTATCTCTGCAGTAGATTGCAACTCCTCCCCCTTTGGCAGTTCTATCTTGACGGAAAGTGTTATAGTTGGGTATGGAAATCTCAGAATTTTTGGTGGCCTTCCTAAGCCAGGATTCGGACACGGCAAGGACATCAGGATTGGCAGAGTGTGCTAAAGCGGTGAGTAAGGCAAACTTAGGGAGGAGGCTTCTGATGTTGACATGCATGAGGCCAAGGCTTTTTCGATCACAGAAGTCAACAAATGAGGGTGACTGGGGACATGCAGGGCCTGGGTTTACCTCCACATCACCCGAGGAACAGAGGAGTAGTAGGATGAGGGTGCTGCTAAAGGCTATCAAAACTGGTCGCCTAGAGCGTTGGGGACAAAGAATAAAAGGAGCAGATTTATGGGCGTGGTAGAATAGATTCTGGGCATAATGTGCAGACAGGGGTATGGAGGGGCGCGGGTACAGCGGAGGCAAGCCCAGGCACTGGGTGATGATAAGAGAGGTTGTATCTCTGGACATGCTGGTCTCAATGGGTGAGGTCACCGCATGTGTGGGGGGTGGGACAAAGGGGGTATCAGAGGTACGGAGAGTGGAACTACAGGGTCCATTGCAAACCAAAACAATGATAATGAAAACTAGCCTGAACAACAGTATGCAAGGCATATTGATATTTGAGAGAGACATACAATAAGGCATAAAGTGATTGCAGGTCTAGATTGGGAGAGCTAGCTAAAACAACAGGTAAGATAACAGCAGCAATAACAGGGTGCTAGTCTAACACAGCAACAACAGGTAAAAATGGCGACGACTAGGCAGAGAGGGTCGGATTAACTACACACAGATCCTGAGTTAAAGCACAGAGCCGACAGATAAAACACAAATAAACAGAATGGAGTACCGTGAATTAATGGACAGTCAAGCATGCATCAGCTATGTAGCCAAGTGATCATAGTGTCCAGGGGGCAGCCGTAGATGGAGCAGGGAGGCCTCCACTAAGCTAGCACGCGGCGTTTAAAGTTAGTAGCCCGGGGGGTGGTCTGCTCAGACGGAGGGGGTCTGCTCAGACGTGGTCGTGTCGACAGAGAATCCAGAGAATCCAAGCCGAATGGCGAAAGAGAGGTTGTGAATTGTAGAATTGTGTTTGCTAACTGGTGCTAGCTTCGTGGCAGTGGCGCTAACTGCGCTAGCTGCAAGCTAGCTGTGAGGATCAGAAGTAGTGGCTCAGGGATTACGGCAGGAATCCGGCGTTGTTGTCGAGAGACAGTCCGATGCTGGTAAATTGGTGAGTAATATCCAGGCTAATAACAGGGCTGGTGTCTGTGCAGAAGGTAAAAGCTACTAGCAGCGGCAAAAAAATGGCTAAATTAGCTTGTAGCTGATTTAGACCAGTTGTGATGGATTGGCAGGGCTCTGTGTCGGCAAAAAAAGGTCCAGTCCAATTGGCAAAGAGGTATTGTAGCCCAAGAATTCGCTGGTAGACCTCTTCGGCTAGCCGGCAGATGGGCCTAGCTCGAGGCTAGCTCAAGGCTAACTGGTGCTTGCTTCGGGACAGAGGTGTTAGCCAGTAGTAGCCACTCGGTTGCAGCTAGCTAGCTGTGATAATACGGTGTAATTGTCCAGAGCTTGCGTCAGGAATCCGGTGATGTGGTAGAGAAAAAGCAGTCCTATATGCTCTGGGTTGATATCGCGCTTGCAGACTGGCAGGTATTGGCCCGGTATTGAAGCTGGCTGTGTCCGAGTTAAGGGCGAAGACCGCAGCAGTGGCTAACTGACTACTAGCTAGTAGCTAGTTATCTGGCTAGCTTCTGATTGGGGTTACGGTTCTAAAGTATAAAAAAAATAGCAGGTCCGTACCACATTGGGTGAGGCGGAATGTAGGAATGTATATTCAGTTCCTAGATGGAAAGTGAAATTAAAATATATACGAAATGTATACGAAAAATACGAATACTATTTACACGGGACAGACAGGACAAAGACACATCCGACTGCTACGCCATCTTGGATTATGGGCCTATGATATGAATTATATGGAGGGTGTACTGTTTCTGTCTGTTATTAATGTGTAGGTGTACTGCATGTGTGTTCATTCAACTCAACTCAACAAAAAAGAGATGGGAAGGAAGTTGTGTGGGGGAGAGAGTTGAGTTATTGACTAGACTGGTGGGGGTTGGGCGTGTAGGAGGCTTGGGTTGGCTGGGCGGTCTGGCTGCAATTTGATATAGTCTTAAAGACAATCAAAAGTTGTCTTTGTACTTTATTTGTAAGAGTTGCTCATTTGTTAGGCTATTGGTTAAAGGTGCAACACAATATTGATTATTGAATTATCATGGATCTAGTTCAGTCTCTCCTTCTTATTTCATAGTTTTGATGTATTCACTATTATTCTACAATGTAGTAAATAGTAAAGAATTAAGAAAAACCGTTGAATGTGTAGGTTTGTCCAAACTTTAGAGTGGTACTGCATATATATTTCCCCCCAAAATATATGGGGGATTGGAAATGATGCAGACAATTACATTGATGGAAGCCACAATCTATCTGCAATATTAAAGCTGATCTACCCCCTAAAAATAAAATATTATGTCCCCCCACTTCTAAAACCAAAGTTGCGCTCCTGACCGTAGGCATGGAGTGCATCTCCCAGATGAGGGCAACGATCTCTTACTGAGCTGGTCTCTCCTCTGTTCTAGGAGGATGCACACACCACCGCTGTCATACCCTGATCTGTTTCACCTGTCTTGTGCTTGTCTCCACCCCCGTCCAGGTTTCGCCCATTTCCCCATTATCCCCTGTGCATTTATACCTGTATATTCTGTTTGTCTGTTGCCAGTTCCTCTTGTCTCGTCAAGCATACCAGCGGTTTTCCCGTGCTCCTTTTTGCCGCTCTACTCCCTATTCTCTATTTTTCCCGTTTTGACCATTCTGCATGCCCTAACCCTGAGCCTGCCTGCCGTTCTGTACCTTTTGGACTCTGCTCTGGATTACTGACCACTGCCTGCACTAGGGAGGGAGGGAGGGTGTTGTCAAAACTATAAATGAAATAATGGACAAAATATATCTTCCGGGAGGAAAACCCATAATCTTTAGATCCACAGGCGATAACTATAACCATTACACTATGTTCTGAAAACATTGGAAAATCTGGAAGCGTTCGTTCCAAAATTATCTTGTTAATTCACTCAGTACAGATTGAACGTTTATTTCTCTTGCTTGGTTAAAATTCAATAGTCTAAAACAGTTGATTTGAAAACTCATTTAATCACGTAGCTAACCAAGTTAGCAAGCATGTCAATTTCTTTTGACTGCACACAGCAGGGCACACAATTTATGCAAGCAGAGAGAGGGTTTGATTAATCTGTCACTGGGTACACCGGGCTATGGCCCATCAAGCAAAAACGGGGAGGGAAGGTAGATAAAGTGTTTTTATCAAAAGCAATCACTTTGGCATGTGAAATCACAGAATCCTACTCATTAATACACATGCTTAATTATGTCACTTTTGTTTTAAGTTGACATCGCTGTCAGACAGAGCGGGGCACCTGGCTCACACCTAGGAGGCAGCCTGGTTCCAAATCAAATGCAATCAACTTTTAGCCGGTGCTAAATGCACCAAAACGGGTACCCGGGGGAGATGAATTGAACCCCCACAATGATCCTGACGTTGTTTTACCTGGGTGCACCTTGCGCAGTCCCCACAACCCCTGACTACTTTTTATTTGTGGATGAATAGTGTCTTGAAACTGTGTTAATCAGTCAGCAAAAATGTTGATTATAATGATGACAAGAACGAAGGAGAGGGAGCATATGCTGGAGCTGGACTGTTTTCTACATGTTTGAAACAGCGATGCTGTCAACTGAGTCTGGTAAGACGTCTGATGCTAGCATGCATTTGCACACTGGCAGTGCACAACTGAACTGAGACTCTGTTTACATGTGCGTTTGGGGTTCAACCAGTGACTATATGTGGTTCATAACTAGCTTACTGTTTCTTAACAAAGCAATTTCTTTAGAATTATTGAAATAATACATCTTCAAATATCAGGAACTGGAACACAGAAGTTCTCAAAAGCCCGAAATTAGGTAGGAATCAACATGGTAGGGATAAAAACACAGCAAACAGAGGACATAGAAGGCACAGTATGTGGGTATGTTGTGATGGAAAGTGTGGTGTGTGTTTTTGTGTTTGGAAAAGTGTGGAGTTAAGTGAGTGAAAAAGGAAAATGGTTGCAAATGCCAGAGCCCATGTCTGTCTGCGAGTAGGAGCTGTGACAGAGAGCTTTCAATTTTTTTGCAGATATGAGATAGACATTTTAAAATAAACTATCAATATAGTTGATGTATTTATTGTCCTATCATGAAGGAACAGTCTCCAACCCTATACTCCCTCACACTAAGGAGAAGTCCTCATCTGTTTTATAGGCCTACTGCAAGTAGCCAGTAGGCAGCCAAGACAGAAAGATGAACGCAGTCAGAGACCCACTAAAGCAGCACTGCCCCCTCAAGAGTCTGAGCCTGCCTGGTCGTGTTGGTCCAACAAAGCCAAAGCCCCCGGATTGGTGAGCATAATTTCCAAGGAATTTCTCAAAGCTGCTAATGAGAACCTTGACAACCTTGTACCTAGCCAGTGAGAATTCCGGTGGGGTGCCCCCATCCAGGTAGTGGCAGTGTTGGCAACACTAGCTGCAGTAACCCATGGGGAGGGGGTCACACTAGCACAATCAGAGAGGGGGCAAATTATTGTGGCCCTGGTGGCACAAAATAATCAAAAGGTTTGACTGCACAGAAGTGCTTGGAAAATGATTACAACGGGGGACCAGCGTGTGTGTCAGAGTAGGAGGGTGTGGTGTATCTGAGCTCCATCAGCTAGGACTTGACATTGGTTAATCAAATCTCCCCATTCTTGCTCTATTTTGCATGCCTGCTCAAACACCCACAACTGCATATGCATTTGCACATCAAGTCTTCTCTTAAGTTGGGCTCGGGGATGGAACAACTGTTGAACATCTGAGCTTGTGGTTGTATGTAAGGGAAGGGTGGGGAGTGTATATGATTGTGTGTGTGTACTGTATGTATCCCACATCTGTTGCTATTGGGTAATGATGTTAGTGACAATAAAGGATGAATCACAATAATTGTTTACCAAAATAATATTTGCTTGCCAAAAATGTAATTTTTGTGATGCCAACCCTGGTTATAGGTAACAGTCTCTCGTATGAACTGCCTTCATTATTACGCATATTATTCAATAATTGTGGAAATAAATTAAGATATGCAAGGTTATTTATATATATATATATATATATTTGATTAAATAATTGTATACAATATAATTGATGTCAGGGCGTTGGAAATGCTTTTGGCAGTTAATCTGCTTCTGTGGGTGGCACTGTCTGCTCTTTTTAAAGGATGTGTCCCAATCTCTCAAAGGCCCTAGGATCCAGGTGGACAGGGGTAGACTGCCTGTCACTGGGACAACAACCCAACTTAGGATGGGGGGAGGTTTTAGCTGGTGGAATAGTGGAGAACAATTGGAGGTTTACTCAGCAGCAGTGCAAATACCATGGTATTGCTATATGGATACTCAATCATTATGGTACCTTTTAAAGGTGAGTTTTCAAACATATATTATGATAAATAGAATTGACACTTGTATCTCATTATGTTAAATGGTGAAATAAGTGTAGCCAGTTATAATTGTAATGGCTTAGCAGATAATAAGAGAAGACAATCAGTATTTACTTGGCAAAAAAAATATTTATATAATCACAATTGTTTAAAGGGGGGAAAAATATACTTCTCCCATGGGCAAAGAAACTCAAAAGGGGTGATGTCACACCCTGACCTTAGATATATCTGTTTTTCTATTTATTTTGGTTAGGTCAGGGTGTGACTAGGGTGGGTACGCAAATTTTTGTATGTCTAGGGTTTTTGTATGTCTATGTTGGCCTGATATGGTTCCCAATCAGAGACAGCTGTTTATCGTTGTCTCTGATTGGGGATCATATTTAGGTAGCCATTTTCCTCATTTGTGTTGTGGGATCTTGTTTTTGTATAGTTGCTTTGTGCACTGCAATACTGCACGCTTGTTAGAGTCTTTGTTGTTTTGTTGTAAGTTTCACTATTAAAGTATGTGGAACTCTACGCACGCTGCGCCTTGGTCCGATCCTTTCAATGAACGTGACAGAAGATCCCACCACACACGGACCAAGCAGCATGTTCAAGAGGAGCAGGGATCCTGGGCCCGGAAGAAAAAAAAGTGGAGGACATCCTGGACCTGGGAGGAGGTAATGGCAGGGGACAAGACCCTGCCATGGAAGCAGGCGGAGGCAGCGAAAGAGGAATGGCGACGATACGAGGGGACACGGCTAGCACGGAAGCCCGAGAGGCAGCTCCCCCCAAAATTGTTTTGGGGGGCACACGGGGAGATTGGCGGAGTTAGGGTTTAGACCTGAGCCAACTCAACGTGCTTACCGTGGTGAGTGTGTGACTGGTCAGGGACCGTGTTTTGCAGCATTCATAGCCCGGTGCGCTCTATTCCAGCTCCCCGCATTTGCCGCCCTAGAATGGGCATCCAGCCAGGACGGGTTGTGCCGGCTCAGCGCTCCTGGTCTCCAGTACACCTCTTCGGACCAGGATATCCTGCGCCAGCTCTACGTACTGTATCGCCAGTACGCTTTCACAGCTCAGTGCGTCCTGTGCCAGCGCCCCGCACTTATCGAGCTAAAGTGAGCATCCAGCCAGGACGCATTGTGCCAGCTCTACACTCCAGACCTCCAGTGCGCCTCCACAGTCCAGTACGTCCTGTGCCTCCTCTCCGCACTCGCCCTGAGATGCGTGTCATCACCCCGGTGCCACCGGTACCGGTCCCACGCGTCAGGCCTCCAGTGCGCCTCCACAGTCCAGAGCTTCCGGCGACAGTTCCCAGTCCAGAGCTTCCGGCGACAGTTCCCAGTCCAGAGCTTCCGGAGACAGTTCCCAGTCCAGAGCTTCCGGCGACAGGTCCCAGTCCAGAGCTTCCGGCGACGTTTCACAGTCCGGAACCTCCAACGACGGGCCACAGTCCGGAACCTCCAACGACGGGCCACAGTCCGGAACCTCCAACGACGGTCTACAGTCGGGAACTCCTGAGACGGTCTACAGCCCGGAACCTCCTGAGGTTCACGTTTGTTTGATTCTTTGTTGTTTTGTTGTAAGTTTCACTATTAAAGTATGTGGAACTCTACGCACGCTGCGCCTTGGTCCGATCCTTTCAATGAACGTGACAAATGAACAATAATTTTGATCCGAATGTGCAAATTGTTCAAACAGATCTGCAAGGTAGATGGATTATTTTAAATATGTTATTGGACCTTAAACTGATTTGGCTCATTAATCTATACGATCCAAATAAGGATGATCCGCACTTGTTTGAAAATATATATAATCATTTATCAAGCCTACAAGCAATACAATACTCTATTATTGTGGTGGGAGATTATATTAAGGTTTTAAATACCTCAATAGGCCGTAAAGGATTATTTTTTTGAACCTTTATTTAACTAGGCATAAGAACAAATTCTTATTTACAATGATGCTGGGCCAATTGTGCACCGCCCTATGGGACTCCCAATCACAGCCAGTTGTGACACAGCCTGGATTTGAACCAGGTTGTCTGTAGTGACGCCTCTAGCACTGAGACGCTGTGTCTTAGACTGCTGTGCCACTCAGGAGCCAAATCACACTAGAAACTATCACCCTCATGCACTTAAGGAAATCACAAATATCATGGATATATTGGAACTAGTGGATATATGGAGGCTTAAATATCCTGACCTAGTGAAATATGCATGGCGGAGGCTCAATCAAGCTAGTCATCTTGACTACTTTCTTAATTTAGGTAAGATACTGTACATTCTGTGATCTTGGGATAAAATACACATCCTTTCTGCATATAGTGAAAAACGGTATTTGAGCTTCCTGTAATATGACTAACAAAGAAATGAGAAGAAAGTGAATGCTGGATCATTACATACATATAGACGAGGGAGAACACTTTCTCTATTGGTCTTCATGTTTTTAAAACAAGACTTGGCTTTGAGGTTTATGCTAAAGCTTTCATTCTGACATCAATGGTAACATGATTGTCACAACCTTTGTTACTCTGAGGTAAAGTGGGCAAAAATGAGCTCATTAAAGCAAAGCATTCTTTATGTCAAAGTGACAAGTCTCTAAATGTAATGACTGAAGCTTTCTTCAGACTTTCAAAATCACATATAATGCTGAATGGGAGTTATGTACAATTGTTGTTTTTTTGTATTTAAAGCTGCCCTTTATAGAGAGTCGAAGGGCAAGTGGCACAAAATTAGTCACCCAAAAAGTGTACTCAATGTATGGTGATGTCAATCATAAATTAAATCACATAGAAAATGATGATGATGTGTTTCTGTTGGGCCTCTGTCTATGAGAATGTGACCCTCTCTGCTTCCCTCACGTATATAGTGTATTTGTGTGCACAGCAGAGCAGTGGACAGGGTCAGCTGTATGCAGGCTCCAGGCTCCCCCAGGAGTGCTATTGAGAGTCAGCTGAGAGAGAATGAGCGCTCGTGTTCTGTTGGTCTATTCTATTCACAGTGCCTGTTCAACGGACTGTCAGAGCCTCCGAGGAGGAAAGTGGCATTGAAAATGGTTTTCATCCGAGGGCCCTGGCTAGTAGATTTGTCCTGTGTCTTATCTAATTACCCGGCCTCTTTATCTATTATTTGTAGGTGAACTCTCTCTGAACCTCCCCCTTGCCTGGGCCCACTCATCTTATCGCTTTTACAAAGCCAAAGGTGAAGATTACCATCGGACCTGAGGTAATACACAGTGGAGCTCAGGAGCTGGCTAGGGTGGCAGAGGGGAGGGTGGTGGGAGAGAGCTTACCTCTGGAGCCGTTCATGCACCCATGATCTCATATAATTATTGTTCTGTCCAGGAGTGCTTCTATTTTGGAGGGAGTTGATAGAATTAGAAAGATCTAGTGCTAGTTAAAAATGTGAAGAAACGTCAAAAGAGACAGAAAACACAAGAATTAGACATAGGCTAATACAATGCGTGCTTATTTATTTATCGAAAAAAATTGCAGGAAAACATAGTCTTCCTCATTTCCATCAGCATATTTTATTGACATGAATCCTGTTGACTCATGTGCAATAATTGTGCCATCAGCGACACTCAGAAGTGAATGGCATATTTAAAGCACACACACCAGTTCACACTAGCATTAAAGACATCCACACGCAATCCACTCATTGTCAGAGAAGTGCTCTTGGGGAACATAGGTTGGCACTCAACCCCAGCTCGCTAGGCAGCCTCATCCCTGGAATCCCTCAGTGTTAGCAGGGAAATCGCCCACATCAGAGACAGCATGGCATGCAATCGGGCCTGCCGTGCCAGGAATCTCAAAGCCATTTCTTCTGATGCAGAGAGAGGGAGCTGGATGACATAGAGATGCTGTAGCATCTCATCTTTACTGCCGAACAAGCGTGCAGAAAGCATCTCACAGAAAGAGAGGAGGCCAGGCTGGCGTTAGGGTGATGGGTTGGGGATGGGAACGGGGATGGAGATGGGGCTGGGGAGAGGATGGAGATAGGGGGCTGGGACTAGGAGATGGGAATGGGGCTGGCTCCCTTGAAGCAGGAGGATGTAAGGAACAGACCTGGGATAACTATAGTTTTAACTATGCTTTGTGTAAAGTAAAACAAATTATGGGAGAACAAACAGTTACTTTGGAGGTGACTACAACTTTCTGACTCCGTATACTTATTCACTCAAGACATTTCAGATTAAAATTTTTAATTCATTTGTAAACATTTTGAAAAATGGAATTCCACTTTGACATTTTGGGATATTGTGTTTAGGCCAGTGACCAAAAATCTCTATTTAATACATTTTTTGTTTATCTTGTAACACAACAAAATGTGGATAAAGACAAGGGATGTGAATACTTTCTGAAGGCACTGTACAGTATATGTGGGTATAACTTACGGTGGCTATCAATAGGGAGGCAGGTTAGAGTGTTGGACCAGTAACTGCAAGGTTGCTGGGTTAAATACCAGAGTTGACAAAGTAAAAAATCGGTTGATGTGCCCTTGAGCAAGGCACTTAACCCTCATTTGCTCCAGGGGTGCTGTACTACTATGACTGACCCTGTAAAATAACACATTTCACTGCACCAATCTGGTGTATGTGACGCAATACAACATATTAAAAACAAATAAATAATTGTAATTAACACGATACAAATTGTAAAAAATACAGTGAAAGTCTGTGCATATAATTAAAACATTTAAAAAATCCTTAATCAACTCATTAGGTTTGGCGCTATACTGTCATTTGCGCTACAGAAGCCTATAGCTTGGGTCTCCAAATGTCATTATTTCAAGTTATAAGGCCAGCATTTCATAAACTCAACTGTGGAAAAAGTTATATGTTGATATGCTTCAGTTTGCTGCCACATGACTGGTTTTACATTTGTCTCCAGAGATCATAAAGTAAAATAGATCTAAAACAATATACTTTTATATATTTACAATCCCCTTATCCAAATGGTTACTCCTTTACCTAAAGTGGTTCCTCAATTAAAAGTTTCGAGCTTATGCCGCGACCATTTGTGGTAGATGGTGGAAGATTGGGGTAAATTGCGTCATTGCACCACACTATCACAAGGGACAGTTAGAAAATGAGCAGGACAAACTTCTGGTTGACTGGCAACAGACAAACAGAAAACACAGGTATAAACGGGAGACAAAGGGCTGTGAGACATGCGTTTGACTCTGGACACATGAAAGATGGGATGTATACGAAGGGTACGGGGCAACAGAAGATGAACAGCAGAGGGTCTAATGATCTTGGAGATGGGGAACAGACCAATAAACCAGGGGGAGAGTTTGAGGGATTCTACCCGGAGGGGCAGATCCCGGGTGGATAGCCATACCTTCTGCCCGAGATGATACCGGGGAGCCAGGGTCCGATGGCGATCCGCTTGTTGTCGATACCTGGAGGTGGTCTTGAGGAGGGCCCACCGGGCTCTCCTCCAGGTACGATGACAGCGGCGGACAAACATCTGGGCAGAAGGTTTGCCGACCTCCTCTTCCTGCTCAGGGAAGAACAGGGGCTGATACCCCAGGGAACACTCAAACGGTGATGGCAGAGCCTGTGGCAGAGCAGGGAAGGGTGTTGCGGGCGTATTCCAGCCACACCAGCTGCTGGCTCCAGGTGGTGGGGTTGTGGTCTCGAGGTCCTGGTTGGCTTGCTCCGTCTGGCCGTTAGACTGGGGGTGGAACCCGGATGACAGACTGGCCGACGATCCAATGAGGGTGCAGAACGCCTTCCAGAACCAGGACAAGATCTGAGGGCTGCGGTCGGGGACCATGTCCACGGGCAGTCCATGGATCCAGAAGACGTGCTACACCATGAGCTGGGCCATCTCCTTGGCAGAGGGTAACTTGGGGAGAGGAATGATGTGGCTCCAGGTGGTGGGGTTGGAAAGCGATCCAGGATGGCGGTGTTGCCATCAGACAGGGGGAGACCCGTGACAAAGTCCAGAGAGATGTGAGACCAGGGGCGATGAGGGATGGGCAGAGGTTGGAGGAGGCCAGCCGGAGCTTGTTCCGTGCACAGACCGTGCAAGTTGCGACAAAGGTGGCGGCGTCCAGAACAATGGTAGGCCACCAAAGCGAGCCAGGAGGAATGGGCACGTGTAGAATGGGCCCCCCTAAAGGACTGTGTAGCGGACAGAGTCAGGCACGAACATCCGGTTATCTGGCCCCCCCTCCCCCCAGTTGGCGACCCCCAGAAAAGTTGTTGGCGAACCCCAGAAAGAGTTGCAGCTGCACTCTGCACGTAGGCTGAGGCCAATCCACCACCGCTTTCACCTTCTCGGGATCCATCTTGACGCTCCCAGCAGAGATCATGTAGCCCAGAAAGGGAATGGTGGAGTGATGGAACTCAGTGCTGGAAGGTGCTGGAGGTGCTGGAGAACCTGATGGACATGGAGTATGTGTTCTTGGGGGGAGCGGGAGAAGACGAGGATGTCATCAACGTAGACGAAGACGAACCGGTTCAGCATGTTGCAGAGAAGGTCATTCACCAGAGCCAGGAACACGGTAGCGGCGTTGGTGTGAAGGGCATGACCAGATATTCGTAGTGGCCGCTGGCCGTGTTCAAGGCGGTCTTCCACTCGTCCCCCAATCGTATCCGCACCAGGTGGTAGGCGTTACGTAGATCCAGCTTGGAGAACACAGTGGCCCCCTGGAGCAACTCGAGGGCCGAGGAAATGAGTGGTAGCGGATAAGGGTTCTTAACAGTGATGTCATTGAGTACCCGGTAGTAAATGCATTGGCGCAGGAGCTTGTCCTTCTTCTCCACGAAGAAGAACCCTGCGCCAGCAGGAGAGGAAGAGGGATGGATAAATCCAGTAGCTAGGGAGTCCCCAATGTAGTCCACCATAGCCTTGGTTTCAGGTCCCGACAACGAGTACAGACGCCCCCGGGGTGGCGTGGTGCTAAGGAGAAGGTCAATCCCGCAGTCATAGGGGAGGTGAATTGGCCCGGGACTTGCTGAACACCTCCCGGTGGTCCTGGTACTCCGCGGGAATGGCGGAGAGGTCCAGCACCACCTCCAAGGACCCAGGAAGACATCCTGGGGCAGGTTGCGCCGACTTCAGACAATGGGCATGGCAGAACGGAATCCAGTCCATGATGGCACCCGTAGACCAGTTGATGAGTGGGTTGTGTCGATGGAGCCAGGATAATCCCAAAACCATGGCGATCTGGGGGGACTTGATGAGCAGGGACTGACTGGTCTCGCTGTGATTCCCTGACACCCGTAGATTGATGGGAGTGGTGTTATAGGTGACCCAACATATAGAGCGCCCGTGCACCGCTCTAACATCCACGGGAATGGAGAGGGGCTGAGTGGGGATGTTCAGCTCGGAAGCCAGTGTGGCGTCCAAAAAGCTCTCATCGGCCCCAGAGTCAATGAGGACCCGGAGAGATTTGGACTGGTTTCCCCACAGCAGAATTACATGAAAAGGGGTGCGAGTAAGGGAAGCAGAAAAGTTCCCCATATGGCCCACCAGAGTACTCGCTCCTACCGGTGAGCCTGGTCTTTTACCAGGCACGAGGACACAAAATGCCCAAAAGTCCCACAATACAGACAGCTCAATGTGCTGATCCGGTGTTGCCGTTCCGCTGGCGACAGCCCAGCCCAGCCCTGCCTAGTTGCATGGGCTCGGGAAACAGTGCCTCGGCCCTCCTCGTGACTCTCAAGGAAGGTTGGGAAATCTCGGGTGCTCTCGGCCACAGGACCGTCGGGGACTTCCGGGATGATTCGGAGGCGAGGTGGAATCACTGGACTTTCAAGTGAAATCGAATTTCCTCTACATCCGTTGTTCCCGCAATCGCCCATCGATGTGGATGGTCAAAGCGACGAGGGAGTCAAAATCTGTGGGTAACTCCCAAGCCGCAAGCTGGTTCTTAACCTCCTCCGAGATGCCATGCAGGAACATGTCGAACAGTGCTTCCGGGATCCATGCACTCTCCGCTGCCAACGTACGGAAATCCACTGCATAGTCAGCCACAGTGTGGGTGTCCTGCTGGAGCTGGATTAGTTTCCGGGCAGCTTCTCTCCCGGAGAACCAGTCCAGGCTTGAGCATATGGCCGGCTGCTGTTCCCATATGGCGGTATCCCAGGTGAGAGCCCTTACAGACATCAGGGTGATGAGGTAGGCTATTTTGGAACCATCCGAGGGGAAGGAGGAGGGCTGAAGCTCGAAAATGAGGGCACACTGAGCTAAAAACGCCCGACAGGTGCTCAGCTCTCTCGTTTGGACCTCCTCCATCAGCCCACGAAGCAATTCCTTGTGCCTACCAATGGAGGCTCCTTGGGAGGAGATGGCGTTGCGCAGCTTGTCCAGGTCTGCTAGGTCAGTCATGTCCAGTTCGTACTATCAGGTATGAAGGTAAGACAGAAATGCAGACCACGTCGAATAAACAATAGTTTATTCGACGCAGGCAATAGACAGGTTAAGGCAGGCAGGGGTCAGTAAACCAGAGGTGGGGCAATGGTACCGGGTGGCAGGCAGGCTCAGGGTCAAGATAAGGCAGAGGTCGGTAATCCAGAGGAGGGCAAAGGTACAGGTCGACAGGCAGGCTCAGGTTTAGGTTCAGGGATAAGCAGAGTGGTCAGGCAGGCGGGCTTGGAGTCAGGACAGGCAAGGGTCAAAACCAGGAGGGTGAGAAAAGAGAGACTGGAGAAATCAGGAGCTGAGACACAAAACGCTGGTTGACTTGAAACAAACAAGACGAACTGGCAACAGACAAACAGAGAACACAGGTATGAATACACCGGGGATAATGGGGAAGATGGGCGACTCCTGGGAGGTGGAGACAATCACAAAGACAGGTGAAACAGATCAGGGTGTGACAGATTGTAATGGACACGGTGATGTGTGTAAAATACTTTTTTGAAGGTTGTACTGATTATAATGAGCTAATGCTAAGCTATTTGCCAGCTATGTGTATGTGTTGCGCCATGTTTGTTGACATTATTCAATGCATTCTGAGTGTCACGTAAACTTCTGTCAGACCAAAGATGTTATAATGAGTTGAAGGAATGGCTCATTCATCTTTCGGGTAAACTACCGGAAGTTTATGAAAGGAAGTGAATGATCGTAGACGACACATCCCCTTCAACAATCATACTATAAAGAGACCAAATTAATCTTGTCTCCTCTTATTATATCTTTGGTTGATGCAAAACAAACATGGCGGTGCGCACAAACCACCCATCTTTGGATTACTTTCGATTTCTAGAAAGTGTTTTACTCAATTATTTCGATCAATGGTGAGCTCACCCGTGATGTGGTTAATTATAAATAGTAATTTCTATCAGCTAATTCATATTGTATTTTCTGTCAGCCGAGAGTTATAAAAATATGACAGCTTGTGTTAGGTCAATCTTTACGTCAATCTTTCCTACATTTTCCGGTTTGGATTATTGTGTTATGCTGTAGCAATTTCTGTGACTGTCTGAACATTGCATCCAAAAATAAATGGTCACATTCTGGACATAACTTTGTAAGGACTCTGTTTGTGCAAAATGTTTCTGTGAAAAAGCAGTGGCCAGCTCAAATGCCGATTGTTGCGTCAATCGAAACTGGAAGTTCTAAATAAGCGTTCTAATCACACCGGTTTGAGTGTATGTTGTGCACCGCCCTATGGGACTCCCAATCACGGCCAGTTGTGATACAGCCTGGAATTGAACCAGGGTTTTAGTAATTCTAAAATCCTCTAGCACTGAGATGCATTGCCTTAGACCGCTGCGCCACTCGGGAGCCCCAAACTATTGGTAGTCTGAACTGAGGAACAAATGAATTTGAGCGAGAACTTGGGTAGAGACAATGAGGTAATTACAGTTGACATGTGGACTTGACGATTTTCGAAAAATAGGCAGGTGGGCTTTTGGGTTCTCTCCCTCTAAAAACAAATAAATAATTCTAAATAACAAACTGGCTTTATTTACCACAGTGTGAAAGAGTGATAGCCCCTCTATATAAAGTGAGTTTCTAAAAACACGGAGTCCTTCTTTGCTGATGTGAAGAAGAAACAGAATGAGAGTCCAGCGAGGATAGGGAGGGGAAAATGGTTGCTCATATTTTCAAGACCTGAGCTACTTCATTTATTTATGAAATGTACTAGTTTATTTAGACAATTTTATATATTTGTTTAGGCTTGGCCTATTTAGTAGGATTTTTCGCAGCATGAAGGTATATTTGTCAGCATAAAGCTAAGTGACTTACTCATTCGTAGCTTTGGATAAAAATAAATAAGTACCGACATAAAAAAAAAGGTTTCACATATTTTCAAGACCTGTGCTATTTAATGTAGGTGTTTAATTTATTACATTTACTTGTGGAATGTTAACGAATAGATAACAATAGAAATAATAATCTGGTGGCATTGGTAGAGAGTCAGGCGGAGAATGGAGTGAAAGTGCACCGTACTGTAAGTACGTACAACGCTGTGGGCCAGGTGTAAATGATTTAGCAGCCTTTCCAATAAATTGGAATACAAAAGAAGCCATCCACCATCTATTGTCAGCAGGATAATAGACTCTTGCAGAGTTTAGGGACTTTAAATGTATTAATGGATGTTTGAGAGGCATGTCACTTCACCAATCTCTTTGCATAGCCTACCACATGCACTGTTTACTAATCACATCTGGATCCATAACGTATTACTATGGGAATAAAGATCAATGAATGACAGACGTTTTGGAATAAAGTGGGCTAATGCAATCAAAGGCAAACAATTGTTGCTTACTGAAACACCCACAGTCATCCAATTGTTATAATAGGGAAGGAAAAGGGGGATTCCTAGTCAGTTGTACAACTGAATGCATGCAACTGGCGAGAATCTGTCTCCGCACCACGTGCTCTCACCACTGGTGTCCCCCAGGGCTCTGTTCTAGGCCCTCTCCTATTCTCGCTATACACCAAGTCACTTGGCTCTGTCATATCCTCACATGGTCTCTCCTATCATTGCTATGCAGACGACACACAATTAATCTTCTCCTTTCCCCCCTCTGATAACCAGGTGGTGAATCGCATCTCTGCATGTCTGGCAGACATATCAGTGTGGATGACGGATCACCACCTCAAGCTGAACCTCGGCAAGACGGAGCTGCTCTTCCTCCCGGGGAAGGACTGCCCGTTCCATGATCTCGCCATCACGGTTGACAACTCCTTGTGTCCTCCTCCCAGAGTGCTAAGAACCTTGGCGTGATCCTGGACAACACCCTGTCGTTCTCAACTAACATCAAGGCGGTGACCCGTTCCTGTAGGTTCATGCTCTACAACATTCGCAGAGTACGACCCTGCCTCACGCAGGAAGCGGCGCAGGTCCTAATCCAGGCACTTGTCATCTCCCGTCTGGATTACTGCAACTCGCTGTTGGCTGGGCTCCCTGCCTGTGCCATTAAACCCCTACAACTCATCCAGAACGCCGCAGCCCGTCTGGTGTTCAACTTTCCCAAGTTCTCTCACGTCACCCCGCTCCTCCGCTCTCTCCACTGGCTTCCAGTTGAAGCTCGCATCCGCTACAAGACCATGGTGCTTGCCTACGGAGCTGTGTGGGGAACGGCACCTCCGTACCTTCAGGCTCTGATCAGGCCCTACACCCAAACAAGGGCACTGCGTTCATCCACCTCTGGCCTGCTCGCCTCCCTACCTCTGAGGAAGTACAGTTGCCGCTCAGCCCAGTCAAAACTGTTCGCTGCTCTGGCACCCCAATGGTGGAACAAACTCCCTCACGACGCCAGGTCAGCGGAGTCAATCACCACCTTCCGGAGACACCTGAAACCCCACCTCTTTAAGGAATACCTAGGATAGGATAAAGTAATCCTTCTAACCCCCCCCCCCCTTAAAAGAGTTAGATGCACTATTGTAAAGTGGTTGTTCCACTGGATATCATAAGGTGAATGCACCAATTTGTAAGTCGCTCTGGATAAGAGCGTCTGCTAAATGACTTAAATGTAAATGTAAATGTAACTGAAATGTGCTTTGAGACAAGCATGGGGACTGGTCTTGATAAATCATAAAAATCTTTTAACTGAATCTCCGTTTGGAAATGTTCTGATTATTTTGCTCTTCACTCGCAGTCGATTAGTAGCCTAGACCCACTCCCGACAAGTCACGTTGTACAGAGACATGTTTTCCTAACGGAAACCCTGAGGCCTACAAAGGCTACTGTGAAATGCATTTTGGTTTTCCTTGGAATAGAAACACCATAATATTAATCAGTTTAACTAAGCTACATTTCTAACAGTATAAACAGCAAAACAAATACTGTATTTACTGACTGTATTTAAAGACATGGATGCATTGTATGCTGTGTGATGACATGCACAAACTAATGAATGATTGATTGATATACTGTATATTGAAGTAGGCCTTTATGACAATAAGTCAGCTACAGTAAACAGGACTCTTAGGCATACAGCGCCATGTCATTTCATTAATTAAGCTCTTCAAAGATGCTCTCTGGTTGTCGAACTAGCATTAATGGCAACGATGGCTGACACTAAAATACTATGACATCATGCACTCCAATGTGCCATACCATTCTGTAGCACCCACCGTGCCATACCATTCTGTAGCACCCACCATGCTTTGCTGTGGTATGATGCAACTTTTAAAGGAAGAACCAGTGTAGGTCTTATCAATAGCTCTTATCAATTTGTAAATTATGTAATTTTTTGTGGAAAAATAAAGTACTTTGAGCTGACAGTTGCTAGACCTTATTCATCATGCGCATAAAGGTGGTGGAATTAATAGGGAATTAAATCAAGGTCAGAATACAGAGTTTCTGTAGACACACCTTTGCCACACCTTCATTTACCTGATCTCCACCCAAAACGAAAAGTGGGTGAATAGCATGCTATTCTCATGATTAAGTTCAAGCTCAGAGGAAAGTGCATAGAAAGGGATCGGCCCTTTAGTGTTTTGGGAGCCTATCTCTTGTCATATCCCCACAATGTTCCCACAACCTAAATAAATGTTTTAGGAACTTTTAAAGGACATCAAAAATGTGTTCTGGGAATGTTCTTGTAACATATGGTGAATGTTGTTTGCACCCTAAAAGAAACATTGTATAACCATCTGCACAACTGGACATCTTTTGTGATGTCCCCACAATGTTTCCATCAGACTGTTCCCACAACCTAATTAAACATTCTGGGACCCTTTAAAGAACAGACAACATGTGTTCTGGGAATGTTCTTGCAACATCAGGTAAATGTTTTATACAAACATTGTATAATCATCAGCACGACTGGACAGTTTTTGTGTTATGAGGACATTTGCTGCAACCTAAAACAGAACCAATTTTGGTTTGCTGGGTTCAGGCATTATGGGGTGGCTTTCATGCTCCCCAAGTACAGGGAGCATGGAAGGACAGTCATTAAGACTTGGGCCAATGATGGGCCAATGTCAGACAAAGGCTGAGGAGCTTTTCACAATGTTGCTATATATCCTTCCAGAAGAGAATAGAGGACATTTACATGTCTGCAATCTAGACAACAAGATATCCAGCCAACCTTTTAACATACACCATACATTTGTGAATGGTTTATACTGTATGCAGCTAATACAAGTAATATTGGTTCACATATCAGGCATACAGTAACATAGTAACATAAGCTACACTTATGTCTAAATGTCTTCATAGTTAGCCAAAAACCAGTGAATCTACTATACTAATTCCTATATCAGTGTTTAGCCATGTTTTTATTATGCATGTGGATAATGTGACTAATGGACCACAAGGTCTCAAGAATCTCTCCTTCCAAATATTTTCCAACTAAGAACCCGGGAACATTCCCCATGCCTTTTTCTTATTGTGATGGTGCAATTAAAAATATTACTGCAGCTCCAAAGTACAAGTGTGGATTCAACTATTCAAGGGGGTAAACATTTGTTAAGGTCTAAGATTGTATCCCCCAAAATGACACCAAGATGTAGCACTGTGGAGCTAAAGGGAACACGATGGGGGGAAGTTAAGTGTGGAAATACACTGCACCTGGTGATAAATCAGCTTGGGAGAAGACAGCTGTCACAATCTCTGTTCAGGAAGAGCATTAATCTGCATTAATGTCATGTGACAGATGTCATACTCACACATACCAAATTCTGAAACCAGCCCCAGAGTGGTTGTCAGCCGAATCAAAGTAAGTCACATAGATCAGTTATTTTCTTACTCAGTAAGAAGAGCATTTGAAAGCAATTTTCAAACCTTAATGATCTCAACCTGATCAAAAGCAGAGTCTAAAGTTTTAACACAATGTCAGCGATCATGACCACTATTACCATATTTTCACTTCAAGAATTAAGATTCTTGTTTGAAGGATTCAAGGATTCTTTTGGATTACCGAGCATATGAGGACATGCATTAGAAGCAAATGTGTTGATGTGGCCTTCAGAACAGGTCAATTGAAAGTTATAGCCTCCTACCTTTCAAGACATGGTGCCAGGTTGACAAATGGTTTTGTACTCTCACGTTGAATAGAACAGCGTACTGCAAAATACAATGACGGCAGGAAATACAAGAAAGACCCTATCTCCCTTCTCACTTCTGAGGCCCAACAGGTACATTTAGCCTGACCACAAAATACTCATGCAAATGGCCAGTGAAACCCCCTACACTCCTAGAAAACAATTAGCGATTTAAAATCTAAAAGGGTTATTCGGCTGTCTCCATAGAACCCTTTTTGGTTTGAATAATTATTTTTGAACCCTTTTTGGTTCCAGGTAGAACCCTTTTGGGTTCAATGTAGAACCCTTTCCACAGTGTTCTACATGGAACCCAAAATGGGTTCTACCTTCTATGGGGACAGCCGAAGAACCCTTTTGGAACCTTTTTTTCTTAGCGTGTATAGCAGCCCTATCGCTGAGTCTTAGACACAGCTAAGATCTATTTAGTGCTTTGTTGTAAACACTGCCTGGAGATAACTTGTCATGTGCCTCCTCTTCCTCCCTACCTCCCTCTTTCTTTCCCTTCCATCCTACTCCTTCTCCCCCTCCCTAATTTTCAGTGCAGGAGGGCCCTACCTGCTTGCAGGAATTTCTTCTTGTGTAGGCCAAACAAATCTGCTTTGTTAAAGATCCCTCGTGTGATTCCTCCTCTTATCTGGGTCTCGACCTCAGAGCATTCCCCTGCTTAAGGCCCCCAAGCAGCTTTCCTCCTCCAGCTTATAGGCTGAGATGAGCGGAAGCATCCTGAAGAAGGCAGGGTCTGCATCCCAAATGGCACTCTAATACCTATGTAGTAGACTACTTTTGACCAGAGCCCTATGGGTAGTAGTAGTGAACTATGTAGGGAATAGGTGTGCCATTTGGGATGCACACAGGCAGTCTGCTTGATTTTTTGAGGTAAAAGGCACATGACTTCCTCACTGTTAGGCTTGCCCAGCCATCTCCGTTGTAAACACGCTGGTGTCCTCCTGCGACTTCTCAGCCAAGCGTGAATACAATCACAATAGATTAAAAAGGTAACACTACATGCAGCCTTTCTGCTCCCCTGTGTGCTCCCATCTCCCATGAATAGCAAAATAGCAAATACACATTTAGGTCATGAAATCTGATGACATTAATCATTTCCAGGAAGTATTTTTTTCTTCCTATTCGTTGTCAGACCTGTTTTTTTCAAGCATCTGTTTTGGTTCTGGCACTAATTAGTGACACTGAAGCAAGAAGTAGTGTATTGATTCCTCTCTCTGTGTATTGTATTGTGTCAGTCGTAGAGATTTATTGAACTAGAGAGAAAAGTAAAGTAATTATAGGAGGAACGCATGTGCGAACATGTCATTTTGATGGATTTCTAAAATGACACATCACACATCTCAGAGAGCAATGATTTCCCGTAGTTTGAAACCTTTCTGCTTGCTGGACCCACCAATGCATGGCCAGTTGCATGTATCTCTTAAAATGGTGCTTGCAGTTGCTTGTTGTGTTTATATTTATGAAAATACTGGAAACCTAGCTAAAGTACATGGCTGAAATTGTTGCTTTTAAAGTAAAAACAAAAAGGTATGTAATCATACCAATTACTGTTGAAGAGTGAAATCAAGTGAAATACTCCCAAATACATGGCTAGTTGTGAAGTTATAGTAAACTATACTCATTAATAAAGCATATTATTGAAAATGTGTTCACCCAGTTTTATTATTCTCATGGAAATGTAGCTCTAAAGTCATTCTGTCCTCAGGGCCCAGGTGTGTATGATTCACATACTGAGGATGAAAGGAGAACCAATTTGGTGCTTCACAGTTGATACCAGCTACTAAAGTATGTATCTGAAAGTCAGAAGCAAAATTCATATATCTGCAAATGTAGATTTCTCTCTTGTTTTGATTTATTTCTGGGTCTTGATGATGCAGTGACCTACTCAGAAAGGTTAATGACCAGGCTGGTTGCCCCATGGGACATTGGGGCCAGCCTCTTGTACAGCCACTTGCACACATACTGACAGTGTCAATTCCATGATAAATGGATGGGTCATGTGTTTAGACATATTTGGAGATACACGTGTCTATCTTTTGTGACGGCTGAGTAGTAGACTATGCATGACCACTACACAAGCACACAGCTCATTGACTAAACATTTTTACAATCCTCAATTTACTATCTATCTCCATGTAGTCTATTTTAGGAAGTCAACAAAGACCTGAACCCTTGCCAAGATGAACTCAAAGATTCATCAACTGTCTGTCCTTCCACTCTCTCATGCTACCCGGTTGTGTGCATCAGGCCCTGTGTTTGTGAGGACTGTGTCAGGAAATACCATTAGAATGGTATCAAATCTGTATTTTCTGCTATGTATAGTTGAGCTAACTTTGTCCCAGCTATTATATATTTAGTGCAACAGGTCACACAAAGTGACACTGGGTCAAGGGATTGACCTTGGCTTGCTGGCTGGCTGACTGAGTGAGTACTCAGTAATTTGTTGAAGCACCTTTGGCAGTGATTGCAGCCTCAAGTCTTCTTGGGTATGACGCTACAAGCTTGCCACACCTGTATTTCGGGAGTTTCTCCCATTCTTCTCTGCAGATCCTCTCAAGCTCTGTCAGGTGGGTTGGGGAGCATCGCTGCACAGCTATTTTCAGGTCACTCCAGAGACGGGTTCAAGTCCGGGATCGGGCTGGGCCACTCGAGGACATTCAGAGACCTGTCCCAAAGCCGCTCCTGCATTGTCTTGGTTGTGTTCTTAGGGTCATTGTCCTGTTGGAAGATGAACCACCGCCCCAGTCTGAGGTCCTGTATGCTCTGGAGCAGGTTTTCATCAAAGATCTCTCTGTACTTTGTACCGTTCTCTTTCCCTAAAGCCTGACTAGTCTCTCAGTCCCTGTCGCTGAATAACATCCCCACAGCATGATTCTGCCACCACCATGCTTCACCGTAGGGATGGTTCAAGGTTTCCTCCATACGTGATGCTTGGCATTCAGGCCAAAGAGTTCAATCTTGGTTTCATCAGACCAGATCATATTGTTTCTTATGGTCTGAGAGTCCTTTAGGTGCCTTTTGGCAAAGTCCAAGTGGGCTGTCTTGTGCCTTTTACTGAGGAGTGGCTTCTGTCTGGCCACTCTACCATAAAGGCCTTATTGGTAGAGTGCTGCAGAGATGGTTGTCCTTCTGGAAGTTTGTCCCATCGCCACAGTGAAACTATGGAGCTCTGTCAGAGACCATTGGGTTCTTCGTCACCTCCCAGACCAAGGCCCTTCTCCCTCAATTGCTCAGTTTGGCCGGGTGGCCAGCTCTCGGAAGAGTCTTGGTGGTTCCAAACTTCTTCCATTTAAGAATGATGGAGGTCACTGTGTTCTTAGGGACCTTCAATGCTGCAGAAATGTTTTGGTACCCTTCCCCAGATCTGTGCCTCAACATAATCCTGTCTTGGAGCTCTACGAACAATTCATTCAACCTCATAGCTTGGTTTTTGCGCTGACATGCACTGTCAACTGTGGGACCATATATAGACAGGCATGTGCCTTTCAAAATCATGTCAAATCAATTGAATTTGCCACAGATCGACTCCAATCAAGACGTAGAAACATCTCAAGGATGATAAATAGAGTCTCGCAGCAAAGGGTCTGAATACTTATGTAAATTAGGTATTTACATAAGCGCCAGGGATGAAGGCGCCGGAACCTCTAGATCCAGGGTGGCGAAGCTGTTTGAAGTCTGTATCCGGTCCAGGGTTCCACCTCCAAGGAGGCCCCTATTGCCAAAGTCCTTTGCTTTCGACTGCCGTGCCTTCTTGGCTGGTTGGCAGGGTCAAGATTAGGAACATCCACTAAGTCCTCCAGAATCATCCTACTAACGCCATTTTCCAGGGAGGGATCCCTGTAGAGCACTGGGCAGTTGATCATGGAGCAACGACATGGCGGTGAGTCATACCACAGATTCTCAATTGGATTGAGGTCTGGGCTTTGACTAGGCCGTTCCAAGACATTAAATGTTTCCGCTTAAAACTTCTTAAGGCTAGGGTGCAGTATTTTGATGTCCGGATGAAAAGCATGCCCAAAGTAAACTGCCTGCTACTCAGGCCCAGAAGCTAGGATTTGCATATTATTAGTACATTTGGATAGAAAACACTCAGAAGTTTCTATAACTGATTTGGCAGGCGAAACCCCGAGCACAATCCATCCAGGGAATTTTTTGTTGTTGAGGTCAATGTGTTTTCTATTAGAAGCTAATTTAAATAGGAATTTGCTTGCAATTCCTATGGCTTCCACTAGATGTCAACAGCCCTGTTATTTCCATGTGTCACTCAGAGGGACTTAAGTCTTTTGGTGCGCACGACCTGGAACATGCTTCACTTTGTTTTCGTCTGGTATTGAACACAGTTTATCCCGTCTTAAATTTTATCGAATATTTACGTTTTAGGATACCTAAGTTTGGATTAGGAAATTTGCTTGAAATGTTTGGACCAGGTTTACAGGTAACTTATCAGATACTTTGTAGGCATGTTGGGCGAGTTGAAACCGGTGTATTTCTGAATCAAACTCGCCAAATAAATTGACATTTTGGGAATATAAAGAAGAAATGTATTGAACAAAAGGACCATTTGTGATGTTTCTGGGACATTTTGGCGTGCCAACATAAGAAGATCTTCAAAGGTAAGGCATGAATTATATCGTTATTTCTGATTTTTGTGTCGCACCTGGCTGGGTGAAATAGGATTTTCTTGTGTTTGTATGCGGGGTGCTGTCCTCAGATAATCGCATGGTTTGCTTTCGCGTAAAGCCTTTTTGAAATCTGACACTGTGGCTGGATTAACAAGAAGTTAAGCTGTATTTTGATGTATAACGCTTGTATGTTTAATGAATTCTTATTATGAGTATTTCTGTTTTTGAATTTGGCGCGCTGCAATTTCACTGGATGTTGTCAAATCAATCCCGTGAACGGGATCCAAGCGGGATGGGGGTGAAGGGATCCCTAAACCACTCGAGTGTTGCTTTAGCAGTATGCTTAGGGTCATTGTCCTGCTGGAAGGTGAACCTCTGTCCCAGTCTCAAGTCTCTGGAAGACTGAAACAGGTTTCCCTCAAGATTTTCCATGTATTTAGCGCCATCCATCATTCCTCCAATTCTGACCAGATTCCCAGTCCCTGCCAATGAAAAACATCTCCACAGCATGATGCTGCCACCACCATGCTTCACTGTGAGGATGTTGTTCTTGGGGTGATGAGAGGTGTTGGGTTTGCGCCAGACATAGCGTTTTCCTTGATTGCCAAAAAGCTAAATTTTAGACTCTTCTGACCAGAGTACCTTCTTCAATATGTTTGGGGAGTCTCCCACATGCCTTCTGTCCTATGGACAGATACTCCAATCCCTGCTGTGGTGCTTTGCAGCTTCTTTAGGGTTATCTTTGGTCTCTTTGTTTCCTCTCTGGTTAATGCCCTCCTTGTCTGGTCAGTGCGTTTTGGTGGGTGGCCCTCTGTTGGCAGGTTTGTTGTGGTGCCATAGTTTTTCAATTTTTTAATAATGGATTTAATGGTGCTCTGTGGGATGTTAAAAGTTTAGGATTTTTTTTTTTATAAAGCAACCCTGATCTGTACTTCTACACAACTTTGTCCCTGACCTGTTTGGCGAGCTCCTTGGTCTTCATGGTGCCCCTTGCTTAGTGATGTTGCAGACTCTGAGGCCTTTCAGAACAGGTGTATATATACTGAGATCACGTGACAGATCAAATTCAAATCAAATGTATTTATAAAGCCCTTCTTACATCAGCTGATATCTCTAAGTGCTGTACAGAAACCCAGCCTAAAACCCCAAACCGCAAGCAATGCAGGTGTAGAAGCACGGTGGCTAGGAAAAACTCCATAGAAATGCCAGAACCTAGGAAGAAACCTAGAGAGGAAGCAATGAGCTATGACGGGTGGCCAGTCCTCTTCTGGCTGTGCCGGGTGGAGATTATATATAACAGAACATGGCCAAGATGTTAAAATGTTCATAGATGACCAACAGGGTCAAATAATAATAATCACAGTGGTTGTCGAGGGTGCGACAGGTCAGCACCTCAGGAGTAAATGTCAGTTGGCTTTTCGTAGCCGATCACATTCAGAGTATCTCTACCGCTCCTGCTTTCTCTAGAGAGTTGATAACAGCAGGTCTGGGACAGGTAGCACGTCCGGTGAACCGGTCAGGGTTCCATAGCCGCAGGCAGAACAGTTGAAACTGGAGCAGCAGCACGGCCATGTGGACTGGGGACAGCAAGGAGTCATCATGCCAGGTAGTCCTGAGGCATGGTCCTAGAGCTCAGGTCCTCCGAGAGAGAGAGAGCATACTTAAATTCACACAGGACACCGGATAAGACAGGAGAAATACTGCAGATATAACAGACTGACCCTAGCTCCCCGACACAAACTCCCGCAGCATAAATACTTCTATCATGGGACTTCTGAAGGTAATTGGTTGCACCAGATCTTATTTAGGGGCTTCATAGCAAAGGGGGTGAATACATATGCATAAACCACTTTTCCGTTGGAATTCTTTTTGACTATTTTGAAACAAGTTATTTTTTTCATTTCACTTCACCAATTTGGACTATTTTGTGTATGTCCATTACATGACATCCAAATAAAAATCAATTTAAATTACAGGTTGTACAGCTACAAAATAGGAAAAACGCCAAGGGGGATGAATACTTTTGCAAGGCACTGTACCTTGAAAGTCTGGATGGTCCACACTAGATCAAAATAAGCACAGCTCTTGCAGCATTGAAACCGTTCGTTAGTGACCTCCTTTTGAAACAACAGACTAGCTATGTTAGCAAGGCTACCTGGGCTTCCATGTCTCTCTTCTTGACAGGAATGTACTTAAAGTTTGCTATAAGCTACAGTGGGTTCACAAATACAGCTCGCACCTCGCCTCCCGAAACACAGCACAGCCCATGAAATGGCAAACAGACAAGCAACACAGACTTTAGCCCCCCGACACATAAACTACTGCAGCATAAATACGGGAGGCTGAGACAGAAGGTGGTGTAGAAGGTGGTGACGCTTAGTCACATGCAAGTACCGCAAATAGAGAGAAAGCGGAGGAGTTTCTCACTGTATGGATCCTGGCTGCACTATATGAGCGAGAGATGATCAACTCACAAGTTGGTACTGTAGAAACGAGCAGTAAATTGTGGAGCAGTGAGCCAAAAAAACGGTCAACAAGTTAAGGAGAGACAGGTAGCAGGAGCATTTGCTTACCAATGAGCAAAATAGAGTGATGAAAGTAAACTAACGCTGTAGAAGGTGGTGACGCTGAAGTCAGTGAAACAGATTGAATAGACCTAGGATATACTGATATAACACAGGAGCATAATATACTAGTGTGATTCAAGGCTTTTGATGTTGAGAGAAACCATGCTCATATTTTAATAAAAAAAAACAGAATAATGAATCATGCCGTTCCTATTGTTAGTTTCCATATCTATAGATGTGCAGTGAGCGCGTCTCTGTTTCTATCTATTTTTGCTCCACATACAGTGCTGTGAAAAAGTATTTGCCTCTATTTTTGCATATTTTTGATATTGAATGTTATCAGATCTGAAACCAAAACCTAATATTAGATTAAGGGAACCTGAGTTTACAAATAATTTAAAAAAGGATACTTTTTTATTTATTTAATTTCCAAAGTTACGCACCCAATTCCCCCTTGTGAAAAAGTAATTTCCCCCTTACACTCAATGACTGGTTGTGCCACCAATGACATCATCATGTGATTTTAACCGATTTTGTCACGCCCTGACCGTAGAGAGCGTTTTATGTCTCTATTTTGGTTTGGTCAGGGTGTGATTTGGGTGGGCAGTCTATGTTCTATGATTTTCTATTTCTATGTGTTTGGCCGGGTGTGGTTCTCAATCAGAGGCAGCTGTCTATCGTTGTCTCTGATTGAGAACCATACTTAGGTAGCTTTTTTTCCACCTGTTTGTTGTGGGTAGTTGTTTTCTGTTTTGTGTTGTTGCACCAGACAGAACTGTTTTGTTTCGTTCACTCTCTTTGTTGTTTTTGTTGTTTCAGTGTTCAGGTTATTTATTAAATTATAATGAACACTTACAACGCTGCGTTTTGGTCACCTTCTTTCCAGGACGATCGTTACAGATTTTGAGTAGGCATTGTCTACTAATTGGTTGAGGACGTAATTGGAAACACTTATCTTCCTCTATCTTTTTTACTACAAAACATAGAAACGTGGCGTTTTCACATATGCTGCGGTTGGGATGGAGATGATGAATATGAAGTTGAACAATTCTGTGGTGATTCAGTGCCAGTGTACGGTGTGTTTCTGATTGTGCTGCTTTCTCTAAGAGAACAGTTGGTGTTTTGTGGGTACATGGAGATAGTGAGATCTTGGACTGGACTGGCCTGGCCTTGTAGAATAGAATAAAATTTAAAATAAATAAATATATAGAACCACTCATTGAAGAGGCTCTTACACCCCCCAAACACCATGAGATCTTTTGTTTTTTTTAGCAGTCGATCTGTATCCACTAGGCAATGACATTAAATATTATATTTTGGAAAATATATCTCATGCAAGCCCAAGCATTCATTGGTGTCAATCATGTTCAGTACAACAAAATCTTGTCATTCTGTCTCTGTGTTTTTCTGCCAAGGTTGTAAATAGAAGAAAGTATTTGACTTGGATCCAAAGGAGGAACCAACCAGCATTTCCTCCTGTCCCCTGACACTTTGAGATTAGCAAACATGTTCCCATTACCATCTCCAGCAGGATATCTGTGGGTAAAACACAACTGGATGTGCTTGTTGTTGCACATTGTAAACCAGATGAGCTCCTTTCAAGCTCAAAACAAAACACTTATCCAATCCTCCTCACCAAGGCAAAGCGAAGCAACAACAACAAAAAGAGAAGCGTTCATCTGACATTGGTTTTTGTCAGTGGGGTCATAATGCTTGCTGACTGCTTGAATTGCTTTCAATTACAGACGGGGGAAAACGAAGATGGAGCAGCCAAGGGTAATTACTCCTTTGGGGCAAATGCATCACCGTCACATTACTCAGCAGTCCACGCTGATTTAGAAATACAGGATTTACCTACCTACAGTACCATACATACTTCCTTTATTTACAGGATCGACAAGCAAAATGTTATCTACTTACACTGAGATAACTTCCTTAGTATTTCTCTGCCATCATACATCCAGAATTCACATTTTAATACAATCTTACTTACAGGGATTCATTTTTATTCATGGCATTATAAGCTCACCCTTGATGCGATTAGTTACATGACGATAATGTCATTTGTTTTTATATTGAAATTGCTTGCATGTTTAAGTAATCACATGCTATTCAGAAATATTCAGCAAAAACACTGGTGGCATGTACTCTACATGCATACTACTTATCGTACAAAAACGTCCTTTAGACTAACTCGTTTAGCCGGTCATGTCAGCCAAAGGGGCCTTGTCAACTCTGGTGATGAGTGCAACACATTAGCCTAAAGTGGCAAATCATGAGGTGGATTACATTGAGTCAGATTGTAAACCTGTCCACTCGACGCTGTGAGATCACGAGGATGATGAGGGAAATAATAGACCACACCTTTACTGTAATTGCCCGGTCTGAGAGCTACCTAGTAATAAAACACAATGGAGTATTTATGCTGCAGTAACAACACGTGACACAATATACAATGCATTCACACATACAGTATACACACACACTGTAGATACACACAGATACACATACAGTAGTGATGCGCGGGTCAGCTGTTTGTTCACCAGCACCCGCAATTGCTAATAACACATCCACAACCGCCAGACTATATGTGATCAAGTGATAATCTGAGGCTCACACCCGACCCTAATCCGTATATACAGAACATGTGCTCTACAGTTAGAGATGACGGAATTATTTTTTGACACGGGTGCTGGATTGTTTTAAGCCTAAGGAAATGTAAAGCTGTGAAAATGACCCAACATGTTGCTGATAAGATTTCAGTTTGGCTTGGATGCATATTTTATGTGGTTGAAATACTATCTGTTTTTATGACACTGATAAAGTTAGCACCTTTACAGACGGTCCCTAACCACGCAGCCATTCTCTCAAGATTAAATATATAAATCACATTATTCCACTCCTGTGTCAAAATATACATTTTGTGTAATATTATATTGGGCTAAGTGAGAGGTTAAAGACCTAGCCTACAGTCAGTGTCCGGATTTCAGTTACTATTCCATTTAACCCATCTGAACAGTGCAGTTCACTTGACGTGGCTCTCCCTTCTCTTCATTTTAAACTCTCCATTTCACAGTTTCTCTCTCATTGAATTAAACTCTGACATTGTCATTTTTGCCTCAGTGGTTTGACTTTTTCTGTACAAGTTCCAAAAAGCATTTGGCGATTGGTGTGTATTTATCATGGTTAGGCTACAATTAGGCCTTGAAGCTTAGGATTTCTTGTACCCATTACCAAATGCCAGAAGAAAAATTAAAATAAACTCAATGTAGTCAATGGGTATGAATTGCACAATAATTATAATATAATGATATACAGTATACAGTTGAAGTCAAAAGTTTACATACACCTTAGCCAAATACATTTAAACTCAGTTTTCACAATTCCTGACATTTAATCCTAGTAAAAATTCTAACACGGAACCCAAACCGGCTGCGCACGTGCGCCATCGTGCGCTTTCGTGCATACATTTATTTTGTCCCCCCTACACCAAACGCGATACGACATGCAGGTTAAAATATCAAAACAAACTCTGAAACAATGACATTATTTTAAGCATTAAACATGTATGGCAATTTAGTTAGTTAGCTTGCACTTGCTAGCTAATTTGTCCTATTTAGCTAGCTTGCTGTTGCTAGCTAATTTGTCCTGGGATATAAACATTGAGTTGTTATTTTACCTGAAATGCACAAGGACCTCTACTCCGACAATTAATCCACACATAAAACGGCCAACCGAATCGTTTCTAGTCATCTCTCCTCCTTCCAGACTTTATCATCTTTGAACTTATATGGTGATTGGCATCTAAACTTTCATAGTATTACTACACCGACCGACAACACAGTTCGTCTTACAATCACCCACGTGGGTATAACCAATGAGGAGATGGCACGTGGGTACCTGCTTCTATAAACGAATGAGGAGATGGGAGAGGTAGGACTTGCAGCGCGATCTGCGTCAGAAATAGGAATGACTTCTATTTTAGCCCTTGGCATCGCAGACATTCGTTGGCGCGTGCAAGCAGTGGGTGCAATAGTTGAATAACATGGATTTCAAAATGTATTTTGCGACGCTCGCGCACGTGACGTGTCCGGTCTGTTCAGCATGTAAGTCTTAGGTCAGTTAGGATCACCACTTTATTTTAAGAATGTGAAATGTCAGAATAATAGTAGAGAGAACTATTTATTTCAGCTTTCATTTATATATATATATATATATATACATTTATATCAACATACACTCAATTAGTATTTGGTAGCATTGCCTTTAATTTTGTTTAACTTGGGTCAAACGTTTCAGCATTTGACCCAAGCCTTCCACAAGCTTCCCACAATAAGTTGGGTGAATTTTGGCCCATTCCTCCAGACAGAGCTGGTGTAACTGAGTCAGGTTTGTAGGCCTCCTTGCTTGCACACATTTGATCAGTTCTGCCCACAAATGTTCTATTGGATTGAGGTCAGGGCTTTGTGATGGCCATTTCAATACCTTGACTTTGTTGACCTTAAGACATTTTGCCACAACTTTGGAAGTATGCTTGGGGTCATTGTCCATTTGGAAGACTCATTTGCGACCAAGCTTTAAACTTCTTAAGGATCGGCTTTCCGTCAACCGGACAGTTGTAAATCATGCATTGCATTATATCAAGATAGCAGATTTTAGAGTAACAACAAAAGTTGGTACATAGAAGTGTCTTACATCGGCTGAAAGATTCAATTCTTGTTAATATAACTGCACTGTCCAATTTACAGTAGCTATTACTGTGAAAAAATGCCATGCTATTGTTTGAGGAGAGCTCGTAACAACACATTTTTTTCCCAACACGATAGGTTTGATAAATTCACCTCTGAAGGTAAAATGTGTACTTACATTTGGAAATCTTGCTCTGATTTATCATCCCAAGGGTCCCAGAGATAACATGAAGTGTCGTTTTGTTAGATAAAATCCTTTTTCACATCCTAAAAAGGTCCATATAGCACTCACGATCGATTTTGTATTTCCACTCATTCAATTTGCAAAGAAAGGAATCTGTAAAAATCTCCCCCTAAATATTGTTTGAACGAGTCAAATCACGTTCGTATCTATTTCTCAGAGATCCAAGAAGGTAACAAGACTTCACTATTTCATTAGGGGTGTAGTATATCTTATTGGACACCATATTTGGTCAGAGAGCAACGCCTTCATGGTACGGTGAACACGCGGGCGGCCATCACTTGAACAACTGTATCTTTGTCAAATAAGCACCAATCGGAGTCAAACAAAGTTAGCTAGATAGCCAATGAGCTGGGATTTACGGGAGTATCCGGGAACCATATATATGTTGTAAAATCTAGCTTCTAACCTTGTACAACAGCATGCCTTTTCATTTTGGAAAAGAATATTCAGAGTTATAAAGTTATGAAAACTGGTTGTTTTGCAAATGTTGAACTTATACTATGGCTACTAATACTTGGAAAGCTGAATCAAAGTCCAAGTATACAGATTTGACGATATTCTTGCAGAAAAATGGAATATGAATGCGAATGTCTTCATGTTTTTTCCGAAATGTACCTTGGGACTTTACACAAAAAGTCTTGCTGTTATCTCATTTTTCAAGTTATCCATCTGAAACTTTGCACATACACTGCTGCCATCTTGTGGACACATTCGGAATTACAACCAGAGTGATGGATGTAACTATGACCTTTCTCTTGCATTTCAAAGATAGTGGTAGAAAAATACCGGTTTGTTTTGTCTCTATATTTTCTTCTCCTACATTCAATTCACATTTCCACCATCTTCAAAGTGTTTCCTTTCAAATGGTACGAAGAATATGCATATCCTTGCTTCAAGGCCTGATCTACAGGCAGTTAGATTTAACTTCCTGACTGATGTCTTGAGATGTTGCTACAATATTTCCACATAATTTTCCTTCCTGATGATGCCATCTATTTTGTGAAGTGCACCAGTCCCTCCTGCAGCAAAGCACCCCCAAGACATGATGCTGCCACCCCCGAGCTTCACGGTTGGGATGGTGTTCTTCGGCTTGCAAGCATCCCCCTTTTTCCTCCAAACAAAGCAATGGTCATTATGGCCAAACAGTTCTATTTTTGTTACATCAGACCAGAGGACATTTCTCCAAAAAGTATGATATTTGTCCCTGTGTGCAGTTGCAAACCGTAGTCTGGCTTTTTTATGGCGGTTTTGGAGCTGAGCGGCCTTTCAGGATATGTCGATATAGGACTTGTTTTACTGTGGATATAAATACTTTTGTACCTGTTTCCACCAGCATCTTCACAAGGTCCTTTGCTGTTGTTCTGGGGTGATTTGCACTTTTCGCACCAAAGTACGTTCATCTCTAGGAGACAGAACGCGTCTCCTTCCTGAGTGGTATGACGGCAGCGTGGTCCCATGGTGTTTATACTTCTGTACTATTGTTTGTACAGATGAATGTGGTACCTTCAGGCATTTGGAAATTGCTCCCAAGGAAGAACCAGACTTGTGGAGGTCTACAATTTTTTTTCTGAGGTCTTGGCTGATTTCTTTAGATTTTCCCATGGTGTCAAGCAAAGAGGCACTGAGTTTGAAGGTAGATGCTGGAGGAAACCTTGAAATACATCCACAGGTACACCTCCAATTGACTCAAATTATGCCAATTAGCTTCTAAAGTCATGACATAATTTTCTGTAATTTTCCAAGCTGTTTAAAGGCACAGTCAACTTAGTGTATGTAAACTTCTGACCCACTGGAATTGTGATACAGTGAAATAATCTGTCTATAAATAATTGTTGGAAAAATTGCTTGTGTCATGCACAAAGTAGATGTCCTTACCAACTTGCCAAAACTATAGTTTATTGACAAGAAATTTGTGGATTGATTGAAAAATGAGTTTTAATGACTCCAACCTAAGTGTATGTAAACGTCCAACTTCTACTGTATATTTTTTACATTGTTTTCTCTTCATTCAACCAGCCCGCTACCCATCTGCCCTTCATCCAAACAATATTTTATGAACCTGACCGTCCCGAGGATATAACTGCAGGGACTGCGGGTTATTAGTTAACCTGTGCATCAACACACACACACACACACACACACACACACACACACACACACACACACACACACACACACACACACACACACACACACACACACACACACACACACACACAGGATCTCAGAGAGACAGAGCAGATGCAACACTGTCTCAGGACTGACATTCCTACAGTCTAATCCAGTCAAACATCAAACTGGATGCTGGCCTGAATGTTTACTGAGGCGACCTGTCTGATCAGACCGACAGTTTGCTCCATCCAGCAATATCCACTCCTACAGGTTTGGCTTTTGAAGGCATTTGATAACCCAAATATGCAAACTCATGGCATCTGTCACATGAATGAGACAAGTGCTCTAAGTAATGGCTGTGTAAAAGCATCCGTGTGAAAGGGGATAAAGAAGGAGATGTCAGATAGAGGGAAGTTAACCTCTTGACGCTAGGGGCCAGATTTTATTTTATTTTTTAAATAACGTTCCCAAGAACGTTCCCCAGGTCCAGATCGTAGAATATGCATATCATTTACAGATTAGGATAGAAAACACTCCAAAGTTTCCAAAACTGTCAAAATATTGTCTGTGAGTATAACAAAACTGATTCTGCAGGCGAAAACCTGAGAAAATCTAACCCGGAAGTGATTTAAAAAAATTATTTTATCTGTGTTTCCTGGCCCGTCTTTCTTCCATTTAAAGGGAAAAGGAATCAACCAGATTCCTTTTCCAATGGCTTCCTCAGACTGTGACCAGGTTTTAGACATAGTTTCAGGCTTTTATTTTGAAAAATGAGTGAGATTTTTCAAAAGTAGTTAGGTGTCCTCTGATTAGTTCAGAGGGTAGCTCTCCATTTTCTTTTTCTCTCTTTTTGAATAGGTTACGGTCCGGTTAAAATATTAGCGATTATGTTTGTTAAAAACAACCTGAGGATTGATTATAAAAAACATTTGACATGTTTCTACGACCATTACGGATACTTTTTGGAATTTTCGGCGAACGGAACGAGGCTTTGGTTTTCTGAACATAACGCGCAACCCAAATGGCGTTTTTTTGTTATAAAAGTAATATTTATCGAACAAAAAGAACATTTGTTGTGTAACTGGGAGTCTCGTGAGTGCAAACATTCAAAGATTATCAAAGGTAAACGATTAATTTTATTGCTTTTCTGACTTTCGTGACCAAGTTATCCAAGCTAATATAAAGCTAACTGTTCTAGCATTGATTGATACACTCACAAAAGCTTAGATAGATTTTGAAAATATGCTTCGCAACGAAAGCTGACACGATAGGTGGATTAACAACAAGCTAAGCTGTGTTTCGGTATATTTCACTTGTGATTGCATGATTATAAATATTTTTTGTAATATTTTGCGCCCTGCAATTCAGCGGTTGTTAAGGAAAATTATCCCGTAAAAGGGATCCGTAGCGCAGAGAAGTTAATATGCTGTAACGGTCCTGACCTGTTTTATGTTGTTTTTGTATGTGTTTAGGTCAGGGCATGTGTTTTGGGTGGGCAGTCTATGTTATCTGTTTCTATGTTGGTTGTGGTTGCCTGGTATGGCTCTTAATTAGAGGCAGGTGTTTTGCGTTCTCCTCTAATTAAGAGTCATATTTAGGTAGGGTGTTCTCACTGTTTGTTTGTGGGTGATTGTCTTCCGTATCTGTGTTATGTCTTGCACCATACGGGACTGTTCGGTTGTTCGTGTCGTTTCGATGTAGTCTGTTCCTGTCCGTAAGTGTTACGTTTAGTTATGCAAGTTTATCTTCAGGTTTCGTCAACGTCGTTTTCTTGTTTTGTATATTTGAAAGTGTTTTGTTTCGTGTTGCCGTCGGTTTAAATAAAAGATGGCTTATTTCCCAAATGCTGCATTTTGGTCTGATGATCCTTCTCTCCTCTCCTCGTCCGAGGATGAGGAGGGAGACAGCCCTTACAGAATCACCCACCACGCTAAGACCAAGCGGCAAGGGAATGCTCAACAGAGCAACAAGGACTCCTGGACTTGGGAGGAGATCCTGGATGGTAGAGGACCTTGGGCTCAGCCAGGGGAATATCGCCGTCCCAAGGAGGAGTTGGAAGCAGCGAAGGCTGAGAGGCGCTGGTATGAGGAGGCAGCGCGTCGACGCGGTTGGGAGCCCGTGAGTCAGACCCAAAAATTTATTGGGGGGGGGGGGCACACGAGGAGTGTGGCAAAGCCGGGTAGGATACCCGAGCCAACTCCCCGTGCTTACCGTGGAGGTAGAAGGCGTCGTACTGGTAAGACACCGTGTTATGCGGTAAAGCGCACGGTGTCCCCAGTACGCGTGCTTAGCCCAGTGCGGGCTATTCCACCTTGCCGCACTGGGAGGGCTAAGTTGGGCATCGAGCCGGATGTCATGAAGCCGGCCCAACGCATCTGGCCACCAGTGCGTCTCCTCGGGCCGGCATACATGGCACCAGCCTTACGAATGGTGTCCCCGGTTTGCCAGTATAGCCCAGTGCGGGCTATTCCACCTCGCCGCACTGGCAGGGCTACGGGCACCATTCAACCTGGTAAGGTTGGGCAGGCTCGGTGCTCAAGAGCACGTGTCCTCCTTCACGGTCCGGTATACCCGGTGCCACCTCCATGTACCAGTCCTCCGGTGGCAGCCCCCCGTACCAGGCTGTCTCTCCGGGTTCTCTCTCCAGCTGTTTCCTCCTCTCCAGCGCAGCCAGTGCCTAGACCACGCACCAGGCTGTCTCTCCTTCTCCTCCCTACAGAGCCGTCCTGCCATGACCAGCCAGAGCCGTCCTGCCATGACCAGCCAGAGCCGTCCTGCCATGACCAGCCAGAGCCGTCCTGCCATGACCAGCCAGAGCCGTCCTGCCATGACCAGCCAGAGCCGTCCTGCCATGACCTGCCAGAGCCGTCCTGCCATGACCTGCCAGAGCCGTCCTGCCAGGACCTGCCAGAGCCGTCCAGCCAGGACCTGCCAGAGCCGTCCAGCCAGGACCTGCCAGAGCCGTCCAGCCAGGACCTGCCAGAGCCGTCCAGCCAGGACCTGCCAGAGCCGTCCAGCCAGGACCTGCCAGAGTCCCTCAGCCAGGACCTGCCAGAGTCCCTCAGCCAGGACCTGCCAGAGTCCCTCAGCCAGGACCTGCCAGAGTCCCTCAGCCAGGACCTGCCAGAGTCCCTCAGCCAGGACCTGCCAGAGTCCCTCAGCCAGGATCTGCCAGAGTCCCTCAGCCAGGATCTGCCAGAGTCCCTCAGCCGGGACCTGCTCCTTGTCCCGGTGCTGCCCCTTGTCCCGGTGCTGCCCCTTGTCCCGGTGCTGCCCCTTGTCCCGGTGCTGCCCCTTGTCCCGGTGCTGCCCCTTGTCCCGGTGCTGCCCCTTGTCCCGGTGCTGCCCCTTGTCCCGGTGCTGCCCCTTGTCCCGGTGCTGCCCCTTGTCCCGGTGCTGCCCCTTGTCCCGGTGCTGCCCCTTGTCCCGGTGCTGCCCCTTGTCCCGGTGCTGGCCGTTCATTTAGGGGATGTTAGTTTTAGGGTGGTCATTGGGAGGGGAAGAGAGAAGCGGGGAGTGACTATGGTGGTGTGGGGACAGCGTCCAGAGCCGGAGCCACCACCGTGGTCAACTGCCCACCCAGACCCTCCCCTGGACTTTGTGCTGGTGCGCCCGGCGTTCGCACCTTGAGGGGGGGGTTCTGTAACGGTCCTGACCTGTTTTATGTTGTTTTTGTATGTGTTTAGGTCAGGGCATGTGTTTTGGGTGGGCAGTCTATGTTATCTGTTTCTATGTTGGTTGTGGTTGCCTGGTATGGCTCTTAATTAGAGGCAGGTGTTTTGCGTTCTCCTCTAATTAAGAGTCATATTTAGGTAGGGTGTTCTCACTGTTTGTTTGTGGGTGATTGTCTTCCGTATCTGTGTTATGTCTTGCACCATACGGGACTGTTCGGTTGTTCGTGTCGTTTCGATGTAGTCTGTTCCTGTCCGTAAGTGTTACGTTTAGTTATGCAAGTTTATGTTCAGGTTTCGTCAACGTCGTTTTCTTGTTTTGTATATTTGAAAGTGTTTTGTTTCGTGTTGCCGTCGGTTTAAATAAAAGATGGCTTATTTCCCAAATGCTGCATTTTGGTCTGATGATCCTTCTCTCCTCTCCTCGTCCGAGGATGAGGAGGGAGACAGCCCTTACATATGCCATGTGATCAGGAATCCTCAGGTAACCTTCCAAATATATATGTATATAGCATTGAAGTCGGAAGTTTACATACGCTTAGGTTGGAGTCATTATAACTCGTTTTTCAACCACTCCACAAGTTTCTTGTTTACAAACTGTTGTTTTGGCAGGTCGGTTCGGACATGCTCCAAAACCGCCATAAAAAGCCAGACTACGGTTTACAACTGCACACGGGGACAAAGATAATACTTTTTGGAGAAATGTCCTCTGGTCTGATGAAACAAAAATAGAACTGTTTGGCCATAATGACCATCGTTATGTTTGGAGGAAAAAGGGGGATGCTTGCAAGCCGAAGAACACCATCCCAATCGTGAAGCTCGGGGGTGGCAGCATCATGTTGTGGGGGTGCTTTGCTGCAGGAGGGAATAGTTCATTTCACAAAATAGATGGCATCATGAGGGAGGAAAATTATGTGGATATATTGAAGCAACATCTCAAGACATCAGTCAGGAAGTTAAAGCTTGGTTGCAAATGGGTCTTCCAAATTAACAATGACCCCAAGCATACTTCCAAAGTTGTGGCAAAATGTCCTAAAGCCAACAAAGTCAAGGTATTAGAGTGGCCATCACAAATCCCTGACCTCAATCCTGTAGAGAATTTGTGTGCAGAACCGAAAAAGCGTGTGCGAGCAAGGAGGCCGACAAAACTGACTCAGTTACACCAGCTCTGTCAGGAGGAATGGGCCGGAATTCACCCAACTTTTTGTGGGAAGCTTGTGGAAGGATACCCGAAACGTTTGACCCAAGTTAAACAATTTAAAGGCAGTGCTACCAAATACTAATTGAGTGTATGTAAACTTCTGACCCACTGGGAAAGTGATGAAAGAAATAAAAGTTGAAATAAATCATTCTTTCTGCTATTATTCTGACATTTCACATTCTTAATATAAAGTGGTGATTCTAATTGACCTAAGACAGGGTATTTTTACCCGGATTAAATGTCAGGAATTGTGAAAAACTGAGTTTAACCACTTGTTGCTGGGCAGAAAGTAACTCAACAAACACTGAGATAACTGTAGTTTTAACTATGCTTTGTGGAAAGAAACTATTTTCCCCGGGTGACTTCAACTCTTTGAATGTAGATCCTCAAAAAAGTACTACTTTTCAAAACTATTGGAATACATATCTAAGAAAGTAAGTACTTTAAAAAAAAACTATTTGAATACAGATCTCAGAAAGTAACTGTTCTTTGAAACTACTGGATTGGCTGCCTTCAACGGCATGTTGAAGATAGAAATATAATGAATAGAGCACACACAATCTCCTATACTATTCCAATCTATGTGACAGTCACATTAGATCTACACAATGCATTTCTATCTGTGCATTTTTTAAACGCCAATCCTTATTGTCCATTGCCCCAGGCTTACATAATCAAGTCAAACCAATTAATCAATAATATTTTGTACAGATAAGTATAAATACGTTTTGACTCTCAACTACTGTATGACTCTTTCAACATGACACTGACAAGGTTGAAAGCTGCAATTAATTATATAATACCTGAAAACACTGCAGAGTAATTCAAAGGCATTTGCAAACAGCAAGTTGGATGCTTAACAAAAACAACTTTGAACCTCTTTGTCCATCTGAGGGTAAGTGTTGTTTCAAACACACACACTATATCATCTTTAAAGGGATAGTACACTCAGAATACAAACTAACATGATTTTCCACATATCTTGGCTGTATTTGAATCAAGAAAGCAGTTTTGGGATATTTAGTTCCCTTTCAACAATGAATATTATGTTACTGTTAGGATTCTCAGTAGCACTTAACATTAAACTGTTCGTGTGCCTGTGTAATAACACTGTAATTACTTTGAGACATTTTATGAGCATTTCTTACATAATACTTTGGTAATTGCATTATAATTGCATAGCAATGAGCTGAGAGTTTGTAACTATTGTACATGAATAGTTACTGTTCCTCACTCTACTTTTGTAATATCTCCATTATTATGCAAGTATAAAGCAGTTTCCAAAGTCCTATGAAAAACAATGTTGCTATTGTAATAATCACAAAGTTAGTGGCACATATTCATGGTTGCCAGGGGAAGCCAGCCTTCCCAAAAAAATGTACAAAGAAAAGAATAAACAAAATAATGTATATTTTGTCCCTCTGTGTTTCATACATTTCCTTCAATTCGCTAAAGGCTGAATGTATCTCACCGGGGAACGCATCCGAGTGAATAAAACAGTGCCCCTCTGTCTCAGTATGTGTAACCCAACTATCTGATGCTCTCTGGTCAAAAAGAGTTTGACATTGTTGCTGCCCGTAGCATTGAAGCCAGCAGGCATTTGGCCTCCCTTTACAATTTTTTTAATAATAATAGCCAATCAGTGTTGAACTTAGTGAGCTCAGCAGTAAATGGTCCTGGCGCACCAAAAAAAAGTGTCAAAGGAAGCCAGTTTGGATTTGGCTTCACATAAATCACATCACCAGAATCCAAATGTCATTGACATAATTTTTTTGTATTGTGTTGCTGTCCTCCGATAGCTAGCTAGCTAAAATTGTCCTATTCCTAAATTTGTCATGGATGGAGATAGGGATTTGGACTTGTGGTTTTACTTAATTCTCCGTACTGGCTAAGGATTATATTAGCGATTCTGATCAAACCATACATTTACACATTGTGTCCCTGGCCTGAGAGGATGGAAGTTCAACATGTAGCTAGATGTAGGCTTGGCACATCGTTGCCCATGAAAGGAAGTTAAGCTAGTGAGCATGCATTTTAGCCAGGTTGCCTAGGACAACAAAAATGAAATGACAGTCATAGACCATTTAGGCAACATGAAAGAGGAGGATGACTGCTGTTGCGCCTTCTTCACCACGCTGTCTGTGTGGGTGGACCATTTCAGTTTATCCGTGATGTGTACGCCGAGGAACTTAAAACTTTCCACACTACTGTCCCGTCGATGTGGATAGGGGGGTGCTCCCTCTGCTGTTTCCTGAAGTCCACGATCATCTCCTTTGTTTTGTTGACGTTGAGTGTGAGTTTATTTTCCTGACACCACACTCCGTGGGCCCTCACCTGTAGGCCGTTTCGTCGTTGTTGGTAATCAAGCCTACCACTGTAGTGTCTTCTGAAAACTTGATGACTGAGTTGGAGGCGTGCATGGCCACGCAGTCATAGGTGAACAGGGAGTACAGGAGAGGGCTGAGAACGCACCCTTGTGGGGCCCCAGTGTTGAGGATCAGCGGGGTGGAGATGTTGTTTTCTACCCTCACCACCTGGGGGCGGCCCGTCAGGAAGTCCAGGACCCAGTTACACAGGGTGGGGTCGAGACCCAGGTTCTCGAGCTTAATGACGAGTTTGGAGGGTACTATGGTGTTAAATGCTGAGCTGTAGTCGATGAACAGCATTCTTACATAGGTATTCCTCTTGTCCAGATGGGTTAGGGCAGTGTGCAGTATGATTACGTCGTCTGTGGACCTATTAGGGCGGTAAGCAAATTGGAGTGGGTCTAGGGTGTCAGGTAGGGTGGAGGTGATATGATCCTTGACTAGTCTCAAAGCACTCATGATGACGGAGGTGAGTGCTATGGGGCGATAGTCATTTAGCTCAGTTACCTTAGCTTTCTTGGGAACTGGAACAATGGTGGCCCTCTTGAAGCATGTGGGAACAGCAGACTGAGATAAGGATTGATTGAATATGTCCGTAAACACACCAGCCAGCTGGTCTGCGCATGCTCTGAGGACGCGACTAGGGATGCCGTCTGGGCCGGCAGCCTTGCGAGGCTTAACACGTTTAAGTGCTTTACTCACGTTGGCTGCGCCCGAGATGAAGGACACGGTTGAAATCATTCTGCCACTGTTTCTTCTTATTGTCTCGGCCTTAGGCCTATAGTATTCAGAGCCCTTGACTTGGTCCACATTTTGTTACATTACAGCCTTATTCTAAAATGTATTAAATTAAATGTTTTCCTCATCAATCTACACACAATACACCATAATGACAAAGCAAAAACAGGTTTTTAGATAAAATAAGAAACTAAAATACCTTATTTACATAAGAATTCAGACCCTTCGCTATGAGAATCGAAATTGAGCTCAGGTTTCTATTGATCATCCTTGAGATGTTCCTACAACTTGATTGGAGTCCACCTGTGGTAAATTCAATTGAATGGACATGAAAAGGCACACACCTGTCTATATAAGGTCCCACAGTTGTCAGTGCATGTCAGAGCAAAAACCAAGACATAAGTTAGAAGGAATTGTCCGTCGAGCTCCGAGACAGGATTGTTTCGAGGCACAGATCTGAGGAAGGGTACCAAAGAATTGCTGCAGCATTGAAGGTCCCCAAGAACACAGTGACCTCCATCATTCTTATCAGAAGAAGTTTTCAACCACGAAGACTCTTCCTAGAGCTGGCCGCCCAGCCAACCTGAGCAATCGGGGGAGAAGGGCCTCGGTCAAGTAGGTGACCAAGAACCCGATGGTCTCTCTAACAGAGCACCAGAGTTCCTCTGTGGAGATATGAGAACCTTCCAGAAGGACAACCATCTATTTAGCACTCCACCATCAGGCCTTTATGATAGAGTGTACAGACGGAAGCCACTCCTCAGTAAAAGGCACATGACAGCCTGCTTGGAGTTTGCCAAAAAGCACCTCTCTCTAACGAGAATCAAGATTATCTGGTCTGATGAAAAAAAGATTGAACTCTTTGGCCTAAAGTGAAGCATGGTGGTGGCAGCATCATGCTATGGGGATGTTTTTCAGCGGCAGGGACTGGGAGACTAGTCAGGATTGAGGGAAAGATTAATGGAGCAAAGTACAGAGAGGTTCTTGATGAAAACCTGCTCCAGAGTGCTCAGGACCTCAGACTGGGGCAAAATATTCACCTTCCAACAGGACAACGACCCTAAGCACACATCCAGAACAACGCAGGAGTGGCTTCGGGACAAGTCTCTGAATGTCCTTGAGTAGCCCAGCCAGAGCCCGAACAAGAACCCGATCGAACATCTCTGGAGAAACCTGAAAATAGTTTTCCAGCGACACTCCCCATCCAACCTGACAGAGATTGAGAGGATCTGCAGAGAAGAATGGGGAAACTTCCCAAATACAAGTGTGCCAAGCTTGTAGCGTCGTTCCCAAGAAGAAGCGAGGCTCTAATCGCTGCCTAAGGTGCTTCAACAAAGTACCTTTGGGGAAAGGCTCTGAATACTTATACTTAATTATTAGTATTTGAATTTCAAAGAAAATTATTGCCTTTTAGTTGAAACTGTATATAAACTATATTTGAAAACCTAGAGTACTTGAAAAGTTGGTATATTCAAATAAACTACAAAATACAACAATTTTCTGTCCAGGTCTGACTCATAAACACAGGCAATGCCAACAACAAGTGCTTATTTTTGTTGTTCATCACATTTGATATTTCTATCCATTCATAAAGGGAAAGGTTCATGGCTGCATATGAGTCACTCCTTGAAGTATAGAGGACAACAATATAGAGAACATCCAGCCCTGGCTTTTAAGTCATCATCATTGTGCAGTGGAGCGAATCCTCAGGGAATAAGTCTCCCAGTAAATGCCTGCAGAGTATGTCATAAATGGTGATTCTGGGAAAAATGTTGTCATGCTTATAGGAAGAAGAAATGTCAGCACCTCTCTAAACCGGATAGACCTTTTTCTCCACAGCAATGACTGATTATCGCAATGCTTGTGTTTTCCTGTCAATATTCACCAATAACTTTGCACATTAAGATGTGTCAGAGGAACATCATGGGTGTGAAAGGGAATCTGTGTGATCTCACAAACTACGATAAGCTAATCCACATCTCCTCACTGTAACCCAGCGACATTGTTGAAAGATACTTGGGTGTATTTTGGTCAATTTGACCAGTGCAATATAAATATTATATTGGTAGAAAAGTCACTGCCAAGAAACACTTATGTTAGCATTTTCGGACTAAAAACTTTACTCAGCATAGAGAGTCTTAAGTTACACATCACACTATTACAACAAGTAAATGGTTCATAAGCACCTATGTTAAACATCTTATGATCTTATGAATCACAAAACAAAGTTGCTTATAAATGTGTGAATAACTACTAACATTGACAAATGTGGGAGTAATAATTAATAAATTACGAATAAACTATTTACTAATCCATTATAAATGCTTTATTATGTGGATTTATTATAAAGTACGACCACTATTTTTTTCCATGGGTGTTGGTAAATTGCAATCTTTATCAACATCTTTACAAGGAAATATTTGCAGGAAAATTCTGTAGTGAATAGATAGTTTTAGTCAGTGCAAGCCAACAATAATTGATGATTTACCACGTACATTAAAAAGCATTCAGAGCTCCCAGCATGCTTGAGGGCACATTAAAGGGGCATTCTGAGATTGGTATTGTCACGTCCTGACCTTAGAGATCCTTTTTATGTCTCTGTTTTGGTTGGTCAGGGCGTGAGTTTGGGTGGGCATTCTATGTCTGGTGTTCTATGTTGTCCTTGTGTTGTATTTCTGTGTGTTTGGCCTGGTATGGTTCTCAATCAGAGGCAGCTGTCTTTCATTGTCTCTGATTGAGAATCATATTTAGGTAGCCTGTTCCCACCTGTGTTTGTGGGTGGTTGTTTCCTGTTTAGTGTTTGTTTCACCTTTCAGGACTGTTCGTTTGTCGTGTTTGTTGTTTTGTTTAGTGTTATGTATTGGATTAAAGAATATGAACACTTACCACGCTGCGTATTGGTCCGATCCTTCATACTCCTCGTCTGAGGAGGAGGAAAATCGTTACAGGTATTGTCTATACATTTTTGGACTTTAAATTAATAATATACTTAAAAAATATAAACGCAACACGCAACAATTTCAAAGATTTTATTGAGTTACAGCTCATATAAGGAAATCAGTCAATTGACATAAATGCATTAGGCCCTAATCTGAATGTGGAGGTCCTGGGCTGGCGTGGTTAAACGTGGTCTCCAGGTTATGATGCTGGTTCGACATACTGCCAAATTCTCTAAAATTATGTTGGAGGCGGCTTATGGCAGAGAAATTAACATTAAATTCTCTGGCAACAGCTCTAGTGGACATTCTTGCAGTCAGGATACCAATTGCATGCTCCCTCAACTTGAAACATTACAGAGAGCCATGTCAAATAACAGAAATACTCATCATAAACTTTGATGAAAGATACATGTTTTACATATAATTAAAGATACACCTGTTCTTAATGCAACTGCTGTGTCAGATTTTTTTTAAACTTTACGGAAAAAGCATACCATGCAATAATCTGAGACGGCGCTCAGAAATACACAACATTTCTCCGCCATGTTGGAGTCAACAGAAATACGAAATTACATCATAAATATTCCCTTAACTTTGATGATCTTTCATCAGAATGCAGTGCCAGGAATCCTAGTCCCACAATAAATCGTTGTTTTGTTCGATAATGTCCATTACTAGTGTCCAATTAGCTACTTTTGCTAGCACGTTTAGTTCACATGTCCAAACGCTGGCGCCGGTCCAGGCGATCTCGGACAAAACTTCAAAAAGTTATATTCCAGGTCGAATAAACTGGTCAAATTAAGTAGAGAATCAATCTTCAGGATGTTGTTATCATATATATCCAATAACGTTCCAACCGGAGCATACGTTTGTGGCGAAATCCTGCACGGAGCCTTCACCGTGCGCTGCCACTTTAAGAACGCATGAGCGCAAGGAAGGAGGAAATAAAAGAGAGCTCGTTCAGCTCTTTGGGGAGGAGCTCTTGGGTGGCGCGGCAGTTTTGATTGTGGGTGCTATGCTGCAGAAGTTTTGTTTGTTTTCAGCGTATGTAGTTCTAAAGTATTTAACTCAGTCCTCGGTGTGATCGCTCTACGTCGGGGTTGTTTTCGTTTGGGACCGCGCCGGTTATGGATCGCATGGATTAGTAGCAACATTGTTGCGAAGCTTTAACCTACAAACCAACAAACCATCGGACAGTCAGACAGTACACCTGCACGGCTGACGACCACAGCTAAGATCTCTCTTGTTCCCTTTCTCTCTTTCTCTTCCCTCCATCATTCCAGTGCCTGAAACCCTGAAACAGACTCTCTATTTTTCTAATGCAGTTCCCAGTGAAGTTCATTGGAGCTGGACTATTATTGCCCTGCCAGAACTATTTGGGTGGACATTTTAGTTAAAAGGGAGATTGCTTTAAAGTGTGTATTGTTATTTGAACTGTGTTGAGGTGGGGTGTACTAAGGACATGTGGCTGAGAAGATTGTGGACATTTTTAGGGCCTTTGTGTATATGACCACCCCCACATTCATACCCTCTGCACTCCTCCACTGGAAGAGAATACAAATAATTGCAAATCCTCTGTTGATGACTGGGTTCTTTATTGTATGAAGTTGCTGTTTAATTGCTCTGCCATTATTATTGTAGGAGGTATGCTTGGTGGGGTTACCAAGAATTGTGGAAGGACTGTGCTGTGATGTGGGTTCTATAGGGTGTGTATTCTCTTTTCTCTCCGCTGGCTATCTGGTCAACAGGCTACACTCTAGGCAGTCTCTTCTGCTGATGTGTGTGGGTCTGGTAGTGGTACTCTCTCTGTTCTACTCTTTTCCTTTCGGCATGGTTAATACCTGCCTGGCGCCCGAACAAAATCTTCTTTACCCCTCTCTAATAAATACCGCTACACGTTTTTGTCTACAGAGTAATGGAACTCATGGCGATATCATGAGTAATGCGCGTAACCAGGAACTCGCATTTTGCCAGACCACTAACTCAAATAGCTGCCATCCGGCCCCACATCACACTAGAGGCTTCATTCCACGTTCTACTGACTGTTGACATCTAGTGGAAGGCGTAGGAAGTGCGAACAGATCCATATCTTACTGGGATGTGAATAGACGATGAGTTTAACCAGCCCCAGAATTTCCACTTCCTGTTTGGAAGTTTGCCTGCCATATGGGTTCTGTTATACTCACAGACATAATTCAAACAGTTTTAGAAACTTCAGAGTGTTTTCTATCCAATAGCAATAATAATATGCATATATTAGCATCTGGGACAGAGTAGGAGGCAGTTCACTATGGGCACCAATTCATTCAAAAGTGAAAATGCTGCCCCCTATCCCTAAAAAGTGAAAATGTTTAATTTGGTTCAAACATTTTGGGTAGCCTTCCAAAATCTTCCCACAATAAGTTGGGTGAATTTTGGCTCATTCCTCCTGACAGAGCTGATGTAACTGAGTCAGGTTTTTAAGCCTTCTTGCTCACACACGCTTTTTCACTTCTGCCCACAACTTTTCTATGGGATTGAAGACAGGGCGTGGTGATGGCCACTCCAGTACCTTGATTTTGTTGTCCTTAAGCCATTTTGCCACAACTTTGGAAGTATGCTTGGGGTCATTGTCCATTTGGAAGACCCATTTGCAACCAAGCTTTAACTTCCTGACTGATGTCTTGAGATGTTGCTTCAATATATCCACGTAATTTCCCTCCTTGTGATGCCATCTATTTTGTGAAGTGCACCATTCCCTCCTGCAGCAAAGCACCCCAGAACATGATGCTGCCACCCCCATGCTTCACAGTTGGGATGGTGTTCCTCGGCTTGCAGGTCTCCCCCTTTTTCCTCCAAACATAACGATGGTCATTATGACCAAACAGTTCTATTATTTTTTTCATCAGATCAGAGGACATTTCTCCAAAACATATGATCTTTGTCCCCATGTGCAGTTGCTAACCATAGTCTGGCTTTCTTATGGCGGTTTTGGAGCAGTGGCTTCTTCCTTGCTGAGCGGCCTTTCAGGTTATTTCGAAATAGGACTCCTTTTACTGTGGATATAGATACATTTGTACCTGTTTCCTCCAGCATCTTCACAAGGATACCAGTATTGCAATACTCATTAGTATTGTGGTAAGGAAACAAAGCACAAAGCGGTTTTAACTTCTTTAGGAAAACAGCCTTAATGTTAAAAACAAACATCATTATGTTGTCACATTTATTTATTTTCCAAGCTAACGTTTACAATATGTTATATACAGTAGGTTTTTAAAGGACCAAAGAATTCCACGATCTGCTTCGTGTTTTCATTTTTGCCATAATATTGCAATACTGGTATCATCCTAGCCCTACTCGCCAGGCAGGCCAAAACAGGCAGTCTTTACAAACAGCTCTTAAATGATCATAGTTTTCACAATTTCAGAGTATTATTCCAACCTCATAGTGTGGAAATACAAAAACACAATTTTGACTGCACTGGGCCTTTAAGAAATGTTACAATTATTTGGTTGTATTATGATCACTTCTTAAAAAACACAGCCAGAACAACTAATTTCAAATTTTTCCATGCAAAGGAATTGTGCACATTTAGCTCGATCATTAGTTATACAAGTACAGTGCCTTCAGAAAGTTCACACCCCTTGACATTTTCCACATTTTGTTGTGTTACAGCCTGAATTAAAAATGGATTAAATTGAGATTTACATTTTCAGACATTTTTACAAACTAATTACAAATAAGCTAAAATGTCTGCAGTCAATAGATATTCAACCCCTTTATTATGGCAAGCCTAAATAAGTTCAGGAGTATTTTGCTTAACTCACATAATAAGTTGCATGGACTCAATAATAGTGTTTAACATGATTTTTTATGACTACCTCATCTCTGTACCCCACACGTACAATTATCTCTAAGGTCCCTTAGTCAAGCAGTGAATTTCAAACACAGATTCAATCACTATGACCAGGGAGGTTTTCCAATGCCTCGTAAAGATGGCACCTATTGGTAGATGGGTAAAAGTAAACATTTATTTTTACTTTTTAAAGTCATTCAATATCCCTTTGAGAACGGTGAAGTTATTAATTACACTGGATGGTGTACCAATACACCCAGTCACTATAAAATATACAGGCATCCTTCCTAACCCAGTTGCCAGAAAGGAAGGAAACTGCTCAGGGATTTCACCATGAGGCCAAAGGTGACTTTAAAACAGTTGCATAGTTTAATGGCTATGATAGGAGAAACGCTGAGGATGGATCAACAACATTGGAATTACTCCACAATACTAATCGAATTGACAGAGTGAAAATAAATCAATATGAATGACAGTCTAACACAGGATGCAATCGAAATAGCAACAATTTAAAATTTCTGCTTTTTTGACTCTTTCAAGGTACTGACACAGAACCCCTCCACTGGTTTCTTGGGCTCAGCGCCAGTGAACGACACTCAAACTGTCTTCACCATAAGGGAGGTTTGAGGTTTCTTAGTCAGAGGTGAACATGGTGATTAGCTCACTAAAGAACTATAAAGCCAAGAATGTGTTTGGGCTGGACTTGACCTTTCTTAAAAACTATAAAGAGTCACTCACTGGCCCCATAACTAAGGTCACCAACACATCTATTGGTCAGGGTGTTTTTCTAAAGGTCTGGAAGTCAGCTATAACAATACCGATCTTTAACTCAGGCTACCCTGCTGACGTGAGTAACTACAGGTCCATAAGTATGCTATTTGTGGTGTCCAAATTTGCAGAAAAGTTAACAGAGCAACTGGTTGCCCTCCTAAACAACATTCTCTTCACATTGCACTCCATGCAGTTTGGCTTCAGAGCTGAAAACTTCCAACTGCTTACTTCCAGAAAATGTGAAGTCCAAGTTGGACAAATTATAAGGGCACAAGGCGAGACCCAAATGCAGACACAGGAGGCAGATGGTTGAGCTCCGATATTTATTACACCAAAAGGGGTAGGCAAAAGGCAGGTCGGGTACAGGCGAGAGTTCATAAACCAGGTCAGAGTCCAAACAGTACCAGGGGATAGGCAGGCTTGAGGTCAGAACAGGCAGAGTGGTCAGGCAGGCGGATTCGGTGTCAGGACAGGCAAGGGTCAAAACCAGGAGGGCTCGGAAAAAACAGAGTGGGAAAAATAGGAGCTAGGAGAAACGCTGGTTGACTTGGCAAAACAAGACAAACTGGCACAAAGAGACAGGAATCACAGGGATAAATACACCGGGGACTAATGGGGAAAACAGGAGACACCTGAAGGTGGGTGGAGACAATCACCAAGACAGGTGGAACAGATCAGGAAGTGACACAAATGGGTCGCTGTTGGGGCTGTGTTTCTAGACGTAAGGAATGCCTTTGACACTGTTAACCATGAGGTTCTCATAAAAAGCATGAGCTGGTGCACACACAGAGAAAATTATATAGTGTAGCGGTGCTGACTAATGGCAAATAACTGTAAGCTATACAAATACATAGAGAGTTGCACACTCTATACACTGTATATAAACTCCCAGTAATTTCAGCAATTTATTGGGTAAAACACCAAGGTTTGGGCAACACTGTGCCTGGTGTTTTACCCAATAAATTACTGGGAGTTTAAAAAAAATAGAGTGTGTGACTCTTTATTTATTTTTATAGCAACCATGATGTTTCATCACAAAACTGTCCAAGTTCAACTTTGAGTGAGCAATGAGATGTCGTGTGAGCAATGAGATGTCACCCACTCTCAGCTATGATGTGGGCATGCCCCAAGGGTTAATACTGAAACCCCTCCTGTTCAGTCTGTACATTAATGATCTGCCTTCTGTCTGTACTGGGTCTGAAGTTCAAATGTATGCAGATGATACAGTGATACTGTATATTTGCATGCAAAGAGGAAACAACAAGCTGCACAAGAACTCACTACTGCAATGTTCCATGTTACAAAGAGGCTCAGTGACTCATGTTTGCATCTCAATGTGAACGAAAACAGTCTGCATGTTCTTCACAAAGAAGGCAACTGATGCTACTGAGCCAGATGTGTACAGTATGTGTCAAGGGAGAAACTCCAGGTGGTATCCTATTTTAAGTACCTACCATTCTTGATTGCAACCTCTCTTTCAAAACGCAGGTGAAAAAGGTAGAGGCAGGCACAGAGGCAACAAAACTGTACTTCCATGCTATGATACTCCCCCACTTAACATACTGCTTGACTAGTTGGGCCCAAGCTTGCTGTATAACATTAAAACCCATTGTCTGTCTACAAACAGGTTCTCAAAGTGCTTGGTAGAAAGCCCAATATCCATCATCACCGTTACGTGCTCAGAAAGCATGAGCTCCTGAGTTGGGAAAATGTTGCGCAAAACACAAACTAATGTCTTGTATTCAAGTCCTAAATGGCCTGGCTCCCCCTCCAATTAGTACTTTTGTCAAACATAAAAAAACATGTGGCAGCAGATCTACAAGGTCTGCCAGGAGAGTTGACTGTATACTTCCCTTAATTAAGGAAAAGCACCTGGAGTCAAACGGCTGTCTCTGTGAGAGCCTCCCTTGTCTGGAACACACTGCCATCAGACACACATAACTTCACCACCTACCACACCTCAAAAAACATAAAGACATGGCTCAAGGACAATCAGACTTGTGAACATAATCCCTAGCAGTGTATTGCCGCTTTCCATGTTATCTGTTGTCTGTAGCTTTTGAGGTGTGTTAACACTGTTGCTTTTAGGTACATATTTTGTTTAGTAGCTTTTTGTGCTATTGCTCGGATTGCTGCTTGCTAAGTGTTGCTTGTCCTATGTTGCGCTGCATGTGCTCACTGCTCATTGTTTATCTGTATTGTTGTTGTAATTGTTTTCAATAACATGCCCAGGGACTGCGATTGAAAATTAACCGGCTGGCTAAAACCCGCACTTTTACTGAAACATTGATTTTTCCCTGTAAAAAATTTTGGAAACTCAAACTCAAGGAAGCATGTACAGAATAATTTGTTTCCAAAACATGCATCCTGTTTGCAACAAGGCACTAAAGTAAAACTGCAAAAAATGTGTCAAAGCAATTAACTTTTTGTCCTGAATACAAAGTGTTATGTTTGGGGCAAATCCAACATAACACATTACTGAGTACCAATGTCCATATTTTCAATCATAGTGGAGGCTGCATCATGTTATGTGTATGTGTCACGACTTCCGCCGAAGTCAGGTCCTCTCCTTGTTCGGGCGGCGTTCGGTGATCGACGTCACCGGTCTTCTAGCCATCGCTGATCCACCTTTCATTTTCCATTTGTTTTGTCTTGTTTTCCCACACACCTGGTTCCTATTCCCTCATTACTTATCGTGTATTTAACCATCTATTCCCCACATGTCTTTGTGTGAGATTGTTGTAAGGGCATGTGCACTAATGTTTGGTTTTGCGACGGGTAATTTTACCTGTATTTTGTTGTTCTGGGTACAGCTTGTTTTGTGCATTATTAAACTGCTCCAGTTACCCATTTCTGCTCTCCTGCAGCCAGTTACGCACCGCTTACAGTATGCTTGTAATCGTTAAGGACTGGGGAGTTTTTCAGGATAAAAAAATAAACAGAATAGATCTAAGCACAGGCAAAATCCTAGAGGAAAACCTGGTTCAGTCTGCTTTCCACCAGACACAGAGCTGAATTCACCTTTCAGCAGGACAATAACCTAAAAAACAAGGCCAAAACTACACTGGAGTTGGTTACCTAGAACATAGTGAATGTTCCTGAGTTGCCGAGTTACAGTTTTGACATAAATCTACTTGGAAATCTATGGCAAGTCCTGGAACAGGTTGTCCAGCAATGATCAACAGCCATTTAAAAAAAAAGAATAATGGGCAAATGTTGCACAATCCAGGTGTGGAAAGCTCTTAGAGACTTACCCAGCCAGACTCACAGCTGTAATCGCTGCCAAAGGTGCCTCTACAAAGTATTGACTCAGGGGTGTGAATAATTATTTAAATTAGAAATTTCTTTACTTTTTTTTCATTACATTTTCCAAAATGTCTAAAAACATGTTTTCATGTTGTCATTATGGGGTGTTGTGTGTATATTAATGGAAAAAATATATATTTCATCCATTTAGAATTCAGGCTGTAAAAAAATAAATAATAATAATAAGTCAAGGGGTATGAATACTTTCTGAAGGCACTGTAACTGCATGCTTTTCATGATGAGTATTCATGTCATTTCAGATATGTGACGGTAGTCTTATTTTACATGTAGTTAGCTAGCATAGCAAATTTAGCGTGCTTCATCAGAGATAAGGCTTTAGGGAAGAGTTTGACAGTGTATTTTGAGTCAACCTGGTAAAGTTGTCTGACTACTGTCATCACCACTAGCAAGCAGATCAGGTCCAGCTCTACGGGGTGGAAAAACCTCTCAGATAGAATTTGTGCCCCCACTCCAGTAGTGCAGACCAGTACAGTGTCTATATGTGAGGTGTGCGCTCATGATCTGAGGAGTGGGAGGGAGGGGGGGATGTAGTAATGTTGTAGTTGTTAAAATCGAAAAATTCATTCTGATTGGGCACCTTGCATGCAATATCATAAGGTACCGCCTTCATTACCTTGTTTAGGAAGCTCATTGGATCCCACCCAGGGCGGGGTCAAATTAACATATTTTTTACTCACAGAGAGGGAGTAGACACTTTTGTAGACACTTTTGTAGACAGTTAAAGCTAACAATAGGTTAGCTAATAGTTGCTGGCTTCCTTAAGATCGAGGGACACAATTGGTTTTCAAAATTCAGCCGAGGGCTGCACAGATTTTTTGTCAAAACAATTTGTGGTCTAGAAAAAGGGCAGTTATTTGAAAACATATAGGTCCATTATAATTTCTACATAATTTAGATCGAGTTTTAGTCATTCATGAGAGGCCTGGAATATTTTTTTTTAACCCAAAGTAAGCATTTTCTTTACTCAACCCTCCCATGGGCCATTTGTTGCCCACCCCTGGTGGAGCCTTTTGTGGATAAATGGGAATCTCAAGCCAAACAGAATCTTTATAGGGTGGGAAAAAAAGCTTTATAGGGTGGGAAAAAAGCAATTAAAGTGAATTAAATAACATTATCCAGACTGGAATACATATTATGGTGGCCTGATTCTCATTATACTGTGTGTAATGCAGATCTCAATAAGTGTACTGTCGTCGTGTGGAATCATGCAAGTCCAGGGTACAATACGGGTTCTTGTTTGAATCATTGTTAAATACTGGTGTGTATTTTCTATGAGACACAATTTTTAATTTGAGCTTATATGAATAACTACCGCATAGGAACTAATGTTCATGAGTGCAAAGAAACCTCATAGAAGTCACTAGCATTAGTAACATTGCATATGCACAGTCAGATGTATAAATGGGATTACCTGTTGAAATATAAATGTCAGCAGTCTCTCTGAATGTTACAACTGTAAAGTTGAAATGTAGATGTATATATATTCCCTTAACAAAAACTTACAAAAACAAAGAAAAGAGAAAGGTGTCTTTCTTGTCATTCCTCTTATAGTTTTGACGGTGGAAGCCACTCTGCATGTAGGTCTCGACATCATATTACCCATAATCATGAATTTTTATTGGCTGTAGATGTCTCTCAGACAGCCCTATCTCGGTGCCTTTGCCTGGCGTCACCATTAGCATCCTCAATGAGCTGCTCAAAGGACTCCCCACTTGCCTCAGTCCTCTCACCACATAGCCTTGAGATCACTGTGTAACAAGCTCAACAATCTATGATGGCGCCGGAGGGGATGACTGCCGTCTTATCGGCTCTTAACCAGCCATGCTATTTTGGTTGTTTTTTCACATTGTTCGTAACTTGTTTTGTACATAATGCTGCTACTGTCTCTTATGACCAAAAAGAGATTCTGGACACAAGAACTGCGATTACTTCCCTCAGATTAGACAGAGTTTTTCTTCAATGAGTCGGGAGGGACAACTTGCCTCTGCTTTAGTTAAGCTAACACCGGGAGAAAATTTTGCTAATATACCCTATGTCCCAGGGAAGCAGAATATAGGTTATCTTTTAATAAGCATTGCAAAAAAACATTAGAGCAAGAGAAGGCCCCATATTTCTATATTAACTCAGTGGGCAGTCAAAGACGTTAGTGCTGTCAAGTCGCCTGGTACATTACTCCTTGTTTCTGTTGCCAGAGCTTTGTCATCCCCTGACCTTTATGTGTTAGCTTTCTTCCACAGATGTCACTTGCTTCACTACACAACACACATATCCCTTCCCCTTATCACCCTTATGCAAGGTTGGGGAGTAACGTAATGTTATGTTACCAGCTAAAATATTGTAATCAGATACCAGATACTTTTGAAAAACTAAATGATTACTTCGAGGATTACTTTTAAATTCAGAGAGACTGTTTGTGGCCCCAAAAATATTTGACCCTGTTTTCTCAATGACATTGAAATCAGCATTGATAAAAGGCGCAAGTTAAAGTTTGTTCCACCTGAGCGAGTCCGATAGCAAATCAGAGACCACTATAATGACACACCAAATGTGTTTGATGGATCGAGGGAAAAGAAGGAATATGCTTTTGTAGGCCACAGTCCAAGCTATGTCTTCCAATGGTGCGACTGCTGTCGGCATCCAAAGATTATCCAATTTGAATACACGCTTGGAGGTACGGATGACAGCAGTGGAGTAGTCTACGGCGATACGAATGTCACTTATTGACATCTAAATAGTGCATTGATGCGAATCACACTGCTGCTCTTTCATTTAGCAATTTGCGCCATACGGATTGTGGTTGTGGTGGATGGCTGTTCACAAATCTAAATGTGTATTTGAACCCAATAATGGTTGAATTCAAGAAGTTTAAGCTACCTATCAATCACTGTTTTAGAAACCACTGAACAGCCAGTGGAAAATGCGATTTTGCAACAGCTGTGTAAAGCGGATATGAGCTTATGGAATAGAAATGGGGCTTTTATTGCTCAATCTAATTCATGTTGATAAAAAAAATCCATAGGCCTAATGGACACATGCTCAAACTTGCACAAATGCTGCATCCATTTTTGGACTTATAAATACAATAGTCATTTACAACATTAACAATGTCTACACTATATAATTTTTAAAAACAACGTCCCTTTTTCAGGACCCTGTCTTTCAAAGATAATTCGTAAAAATCCAAATAACTTCACCAAAAGAAAGATGCCCAGGGTCCCTGCTCATGTGTGTGAACGTGCCTTAGGCATGCTGCAAGGAGGCATGAGGACTGCAGATGTGGCCAGGGCAATAAATTGCAATGTCCGTACTGTGAGACGCCTAAGACAGCACTACAGGGAGACAGGACGGACAGCTGATCGTCCTCGCTGTGGCAGACCATGTGTAACAACACCTGCACAGAATCGGTACATCCAAACATCACACCTGTGAGAGAGGTGGAGGATGGCAACAACAACTGCCCGAGATACACCAGGAATGCACAATCCCTCCATCAGTGCTCAGACTGTCCGCAATAGGCTGAGAGAGGCTGGACTGAGGACTTGTAGGCAGTACTTAATGCAGCTGGTGGCCACACCAGATACTGACTGTTACTTTTGATTTTGACCCCCCCTTTGTTCAGGGACACATTATTCCATTTCTGTTAGTCACATGTCTGTGGAACTTGTTCAGTTTATGTCTCAGTTGTTGAATCTTGTTATGTTCATACAAATATTTACACATGTTAAGTTTGCTGAAAATAAACGCAGTTGACAGTGAGAGGATGTTTCTTTTTATGCTGAGTTTATTACGTTTGAGTACAGACAGGGTAAATTATGTACTCATTGCCATTTATTTTTACCTTTGACCTCCTAGTTCTGTTTGTCAGAGAGGAAAATGTTTGAAAACATTACTAGCTGTCCACTCCTTGTTTTCTCAGACCTCCTCCACCAATGAGCTTTGAGAGGAATTAACGAGACAAGGACAGAGGAAGCTAAGATTTGATGACTAGAATGGCGCCGGAGCAATTGTGCTATTTTGTGTTTTTTCGAAATAGTTTGTAACTTATTCTGTACATAATGTTGATGCTACCGTTTCTTATATCCTAAAAGAGCTTCTGGATATCAGAAATGCGATTACTCACCTCGAACTGGACAAATATGATTTCTTCAATGAATCTGACGCGAAGGATATAATGTTGCTCCCGGACAAGACCCACATCCCCGTCATTCGCATGAAGAAAATAAGGAGTTTCAGGGGGCGCAGATCAGGGTGCCTTGTGAGAATTTGTTGGTGAGTGGATAACCCGCCTTTAACATCCGTTCAATTGGCCTGCGTGCAAGAACTGGAGAATGAACTGGATGAGCTCCGTTCTAGACAACTAACAACGGGGCATTAAAAACTGTAATATTTTATGTTTCACCGAATCGTGGCTGAACGACGACACGGATAATATACAGTTGGCTGGGTTTTAGGTGCATCGGCAGGACAGAACAGCTACATCCTGTAAGACAAGGGGTTGGGGTGTGTGACTATTTGTCAAAAACAGCTGGTGCACAATGTCTAATATTAAGGTAGTCTCAAGGTATTGCTCACCTGAGGTAGTGAACCTCATGATAAGCTGTAGACAACAGTATCTACCAAGAGAGTTTTCATCTATATTTCTCGTAGCCATCTATTTTCCACCACATGCCAATGCTGGCACCACGACCGCACTCAACGAGCTGTATAAGGCCATCAGCAAACAAGAAAATGCTCATATGTATATATGTGTCTGTATTTGTATGTACAGTTGAAGTCGGAAGTTTACATACACTTAGGTTGGTGTCATTAACTATTTTTTCCACCACTCCACACATTTCTTGTAAACAAACTATAGTTTTGGCAAGTCGTTTAGGACATCTACTTTGTGCATGACACAAGCTATTGTTTACAGACAGATCATTTCACTTCACTTTCACTGTATCACAATTCTAATGGGTCAGAAGTTTACATACACTAAGTTGATTGTGCCTTTAAACAGACTGGAAAATTCTAGAAAATTATGTCATGGCTTTAGAAGCTTCTGATGGACTAATTGACATCATTTGAGTCAATTGGACGTGTACCTGTGGATGTATTTCAAGGCCTACCTTCAAACTCAGTGCCTCTTTGCTTGACATCATTGGAAAATAATAAAAAATCAGCCAAGACCTCAGAAAAAGAATTGTAGACCTCCACAAGTCTGGTTCATCCTTGGGAGCAATTTCCAAATGCCTGAAGGTACCACGTTCATCTGTACAAACAAAAGTATGCAAGTATAAACACAATGGGACCACGCAGCCATCATACCGTTCAGGAAGGAGACGCGTTCTGTCTCCTAGAGATGAACGTACTTTGGTGCGAAAAGTGCAAATCACCCCAGAACAACAGCAAAGGACCTTGTGAAGATGCTGGAGGAAACAGGTACAATTGTATCTATATCCACAGTAAAACGAGTCCTAAAGACATAACCTGAAAGGCTGCTCAGCAAGGAAGAGGCCACTGCTCCAAAACCAAAAAAAAAAACAGACTATGGTTTGCAACTGCACATGGGGACAAAGATCGTATTTTTTTTTAGAAATGTCCTCTGGTCCGATGAAACAAAAATATAATTGTTTGGTCATAATGACCATCGTTATGTTTGGAGGAAATTTGGGGAGGATTGCAAGCCGAAGAACACCATCCCAACCGTGAAGCTCGGGGGTGGCAGCATCATGTTGTGGGGGTGCTTTGCTGCAGGAGGGACTGGTGCACTTCACAAAATAGATGGCATCATGAGGGGGGAAACTCTTGTGGATATATTGAAGCAACATCTCAAGACATCAGTCAGGAAGTTAAAGCTTGGTCGCAAATCTATCTTGCTATAATGCGATGCATGATTTACAACTGTCCGGATGACGGAAAGCCGATCTTTAAGAAGTTAACTTTTTGTCAATACGGGGGCGCTGTTTTCACTTTGGAAAAAATCGTGCCCAAATGAAACGGCCTCGTACTCTGTTCTAGATCATACAATATGCATATTATTATTATTATTGGATAGAAAACACTCAAGTTTCTAAAACTGTTTGAATTATATCTGTGAGTAAAACAGAACTCATTTGGCAGCAAACTTCCATATAGGAAGTGAAAAATCTGAAAACAAGGCTCTGTTTCAGGGCCTGCCTATTCAACTGGCTTTTATTTATCGATATGCATGCACTTCATACGCCTTCCACTAGATGTCAACAGGCAGTGGAAGGTGGAATGAGGTGTCTAGCTTGATCTGAGGACGAACAAGAGCTTTTGGAGTGACAGGTCCGGTATTTTCTTTGTCTTCGACGGCGCGCGAGGGACCTCAACATTGTCTTCTGAAAAGTGTTCGGTATACACGGCGAATATCCTCCGGCTCTGATTTTATTTGATACATATGATAATAACATCATAAAGTAGGTTTTTTCAACCGAGTTTTATCAGTTTATTCAACGTTTATTGGGACTTTGAGTTTTCCGTTCTTTGCGCCAAGAGAGGATGGGAATGTTAGCAACCTTGGCTAGCATTGTGGCGCGAATTCGACAGAAGAAATGGACATTCTAAAACCAAACAACGATTTATTCTGGACCAAGGACTCCTTGTACAACATTCTGATGGAAGCTCAGCAAAAGTAAGAAAACATTTATGATGTTATTTCGTATTTCTGTGTAAAATGTTGACTCCTATTCTCCGCCGTGTTGGTGAGCGCTGTCCCACAATAACGCAAGCTGTATGTTATGGTAAAGTTATTTTAAAAAATCTAACACAGCGGTTGCATTAAGAACCAGTGTATCTTTCATTTGCCATACAACAAGTATTTTTATGTAAAGTTTATGATGAGTTCTTTGGTCAGATTAGGTGAGTGTCCAAAATATCTCCGGAGATTCTGGTGAATCGTTGCTACGTTTTCACAATGTATAACCAGGATTTGTAGCTATAAATATGCACATTTTCGAACAAAACATAAATGTATTGTATAACATGATGTTATAGGACTGTCATCTGATGAAGTTGTCCAAAGGTTAGTGATTCATTTGATATCTTTTGCTGGTTTTTGCGAAAACTACCTTTGCGGTGAATAAATGCCGTTGTGTGTTTGGCTATTGTGGTAAGCTAATATAATTCTATATTGTGTTTTCGCTGTAAAACACTTAAAAAAAATCGGAAATATTGGCTGGATTCACAAGATGTTTATCTTTCATTTACTGTACACCATGTATTTTTCATAAATGTTTTATGATGAGTATTTGGGTGTTTCACGTTGCTCTCTGTAATTATTCTGGCTGCTTTGGTGCTATTTTTGATGGTGGCTGCAATGTAAAACTATGATTTATACCTCAAATATGCACATTTTCGAACAAAACATAAATGTATTGTATAACATGTTATAAGACTGTCATCTGATGAAGTTGTTTCTTGGTTAGTGACTAATTTTATCTCTATTTTGTCGGTTTTGTGAAAGCTACCTATGCGGTGGAAACATGGTGAAAATATGCGGTTGTGTGTTTGGCTATTGTGGTTAGCTAATAGAAATGCATAGTGTTTTCGCTGTAAAACATTTTAAAAACAGAAATGATGGCTGGATTCACAATATGTTTATCTTTCATTTGCTGTATTGGACTTGTGATTTCATGAATTATATTATATGATATCCCGTTAGGCTAGGCTATGCTAGTCAGCTTTTTTGATGAGGAGGATCCCGGATCCGGGAGGGTGATGAAGTAGAGGTTAAAGCTTGGTCGCAAATGGGTCTTCCAAATGGATAATGATCCCAAGCATACTTCCAAAGTTGTGGGAAAATGGCTTAAGGACAACAAAGTCAAGGTATTGGAGTGGCAATCACAAAGCCCTGACCTCAATCCTATAGAACATTTGAGGCCTACAAACCTGACTCAGTTATACCAGCTCTGTCAGGAGGAATGGGCCAAAATTCCCCCAACTTATTGTGGGAAGCTTGTGGAAGGCAACCTGAAACGTTTGACCCAAGTTAAACAATTTAATGGCAATGCTACCAAATACTAATTGAGTGTATGTAAACTTCTGACCCACTGGGAATATGATGAAATAAATAAAAGCTGAAATAAATAATTCTAATTTATTCTGACATTTCACAGTCTAAAATAAAGTGTATATCCTATATCCAACGTCTTCAGACATAGCTTCAATATATCCACATAAGTTTCCTCCTCATGATGCCATCTATTTTGTGAAGTGCACCATTCCGTCCAGCAGCAAAATACCCCCACAACATGATGCTGCCACCCCAGTGCTTCACGGTTCGGATGGTGTTCTTCGGCTTGCAAGCCTCCCCTTCTTCCTCTAAACATAACAATGGTCATTATGGCCAAACAGTTCTATTTTTGTTTCATCAGACCAGAGGACATTTCTCAAAAAATTACGATCTTTGTCCCCATGTGCAGTTGCAAACCATAGTCTGGCTTTTTTATGCCGGTTTTGGAGCAGTGTGTCACGATCGTCGTAACATTGAAGAGAGGAGGACCAAGGCGCAGCGTGAAATGAATACATATTTAATTAACGAAGACGAAGAACACTTCACAAACTAAACAAAACAACAAACCGACGAACGTGAAGCTATATAAACAATAAGTGCAGACACAGGCAACTTAGACATAGACAATCACCCACGAACTACCTAATGAATATGGCTGCCTAAATATGGTTCCCAATCAGAGACAACGATAGACAGCTGTCTAATTGAGAACCAATCTAGGCAACCATAGACATACATACACCTAGACTAGACACTTTAACCAACTAAACCACAGCACCCATAAACATACAAAACCCCTAGACAATACAAAACACATACATCCCCCATGTCACACCCTGACCTAACTAAAATAATAAAGAAAACAAAGATAACTAAGGCCAGGGCGTGACACAGTGGCTTCTTCCTTGCTGAGCGGAAGATATAGGACTCGTTTTTACTGTGGATATAGATACTTTTGTACCTGTTTCCGTCCAGCACCTTCACAAGGTCCTTTGCTGTTGTTCTGAGATTGATTTGCACTTTTCGCACCAAAGTACGTTTTATTTCACCTTTATTTAACCAGGTAGGCTAGTTGAGAACAAGTTCTCATTTGCAACTGCGACCTGGCTAAGATAAAGCATAGCAATTCGACACATACAACAACACAGAGTTACACATGGAATAAACAAAACATAGTCAATAATACAGTAGAAAATAAGTATATATACAATGTGAGCAAATGAGGTGAGATAAGGGAGGTAAAGGCAAAAAAAAGCCATGGTGGCGAGGTAAATACAATATAGCAAGTAAAACACTGGAATGGTAGATTTGCAGTGGAAGAACGTGCAAAGTAGAAATAGAAATAATGGGGTGCAAAGGAGCAAAATAAATAAATAAATACAGTAGGGGAAGAGGTAGTTGTTTGGGCTATGTACAGGTGCAGTAATCTGTGAGCTGCTCTGACAGCTGGTGCTTAAAGCTAGTGAGGGAGATAAGTGTTTCCAGCTTCAGAGATTTCTGCAGTTCGTTCCAGTCATTGGCAGTAGAGAACTGGAAGGAAAGACGACCAATGGAGGAATTGGCTTTGGGGTTGACCAGTGAGATATACCTGCTGGAGCGCGTGCTACGGGTGGGTGCTGCTATGGTGACCAGTGAGCTGAGATAAGGCGGGGCTTTATCTTGCAGAGACTTGTAGCCAGTGGGTTTGGCGACGAGTATGAAGCGAGGGCCAACCAACGATAGCGTACAGGTCGCAATGGTGGGTAGTGTATGGGGCTTTGGTGACAAAACGGATGGCACTGTGATAGACTGCATCCAGTTGTTGAGTAGAGTGTTGGAGGCTATTTTATAGATGACATCACCGAAGTCGAGGATCGATAGGATGGTCAGTTTTACGAGGGTATGTTTGGCAGCATGAGTGAAGGATGCTTTGTTGAGATATAGGAAGCCGATTCTAGATTTAATTTTGGATTGGAGATGCTTAATGTGAGTCTGGAAGGAGAGTTTAAAGTCTAACCAGACACCAAGGTATTTGTAGTTGTCCACACATTCTAAGTCAGAGCCGTCCAGAGTAGTGATGCTGGACGGGCGAGCAGGTGCGGGCAGTGATCGGTTGAGTAGCATGCATTGAGTTTTACTTGCGTTTAAGAGCAGTTGGAGGCCACGGAAGGAGAGTTGTATGGCATTGAAGCTTTTCTGGAGGTTAGTTAACACAGTGTCCAAAGAGGGGCCAGAAGTTTACAGAATGGTGTCGTCTGCGTAGAGGTGTATCAGAGAATCACCAGCAGCAAGAGCAACATCATTGATGTATACAGAGAAGAGAGTCGGCCCGAGGATTGAACCCTGTGGCACCCCCCATAGACACTGCCAGAGGTCCGGACAACAGGCCCTCTGATTTGACACACTGAACTCTATCAGAGAAGTAGTTGGTAAACCAGGCGAGGCAATCATTTGAGAAACCAAGGCTGTCGAGTCTGCCAATAAGAATGCGGTGATTGACAGAGTCGAAAGCCTTGGCCAGGTCGATGAATACAGCTGCGCAGTAATGTCTCTTATCGATGGCGGTTATGATGTCGTTTAGGACCTTGAGCGTAGCTGAGGTGCACCCATGACCAGCTCTGAAACCAGATTGCATAGCGGAGAAGGTACGGTGGGATTCGAAATGGTTGGTAATCTGTTTGTTAACTTGGCTTTCGAAGACCTTAGAAAGACAGGGTAGGATAGATATAGGTCTGTAGCAGTTTGGGTCTAGAGTGTCACCCCCTTTGAAGAGGGGGATGACCGCGGCAGCTTTCCAATCTTTGGGAATCTCAGATGATACGAAAGAGAGGTTGAACAGGCTAGTAATAGGGGTTGCAACAATTTTGGCAGATAATTTTAGAAAGAGAGGGTCCAGATTGTCTAGCCCGGCTGATTTGTAGGGGTCCAGATTTTGCAGTTCATTCAGAACATCAGCTATCTGGATTTGGGTGAAGGAGAAATGGTGGGGGCTTTGGCAGGTTGCTGTGGAGGGTGCCGGGCAGTTGACCGGGGTAGGGGTAGCCAGGTGGAAAGCATGGCCAGCCGTAGAGAAATGCTTATTGAAATTCTCAATTATAGTGGATTTATCGGTGGTGACAGTGTTTCCTAGCCTCAGAGCAGTGGGCAGCTGGCAGGAGGTGCTCTTATTCTCCATGGACTTTACAGTGTCCCAGAACTTTTTTGAGTTTGTACTACAGGATGCAAATTTCTGTTTGAAAAAGCTAGCCTTAGCTTTCCTAACTGCCTGTGTATATTTGTTCCTAACTTCCCTGAAAAGTTGCATATCACGGGGGCTATTCGATGCTAATGCGGAACGCCACAGGATGTTTTTGTGCTGGTCAAGGGCAGAAAGGTCTGGAGTGAACCAAGGACAATATCTATTCCTAGTTCTACACTTTTTGAAAGGGGCATGCTTATTTAAGATGGTGAGGAAGGCGCTTTTAAAGAATAGCCAGGCATCATCTACTGACGGGATGAGGTCAATGTCATTCCAGGATACCCCGGCCAGCTCGATTAGAGAGGCCTGCTCGCAGAAGTGTTTAAGGGAGCGTTTGACAGTGATGAGGGGTGGTCGTTTGGTCGCAGACCCATTACGGATGCAGGCCAAGAGGCAGTGATCGCTGAGATCTTGATTGAAAACAGCAGAGGTGTATTTGGAGGGCGAGTTAGTTAGGATGACATCTATGAGGGTGCCCGTGTTTACGGATTTGGAGTTGTACCTGGTAGGTTAATTGATAATTTGTGTGAGATTGAGGGCATCAAGCTTAGATTGTAGGATGGTTCATCTCTGGGAGACAGAACATGTCTCCTTTCTAAGTGGTATGATGGCTCCGTGGTCCAATGGAGTACTATTGTTTGTAGAGAGAATGTGGTACCTTCAGGCGTTTGGAAATTGCTCCCAAGGATGAACCAGACTTGTGGAGGTCTACAATTCTTTTCTGAGGTCTTGGCTGATTTCTTTTGATTTTCCCATGAAAATCACTTTTTGCCAAGAAAAGAGGCACTGAGTTTGAAGGTAGGCCTTGAAATACATCTACAGGTACACCTCCAATTTACTCAAATTATGTAAAATTAGCCTATCAGAAGCTTCTAAAGCCATGACATCTTTTTCTGGAATATTCCAAGCTATTTAAAGGCACAGTCAATTTAGTGTGTGTAAACTTCTGACCCACTGGAATTGTGATACAATGAAATATAACTGAAATAATATGTCTGTAAACAATTGTTGGAAAAATTACCTGTGTCATGCACAAAGTAGATGTCTTAACCGACTTGCCAAAACTATAGTTTGTTAACAAGAAATGTGTGGAGTGGTTGAAAAACGAGTTTTAATGACTCCAACCTAAGTGTATGTAAACTTCCGACTTCAACTGTATGCTTGCACTACTATGATATACTCCTATGTTCCTTAGTTTATCAACCGTAGGTTACTTCATTCTGTGTCCATTTTATGAGCTGTTTTACAACACTTTGTTCTATTCTATCAGTGCTTGCATCCGAACAGGACTGTTACGTGCCTGCCTGTGAGATGAGTTAGAAGTGATAAACTTCACAGTCGACTAGTTTACTCTGTCTTCTCTGGCCTGTCTCTTGTGTGTGGTCAGTCCACTGAGCCTGGAGCAGTTCTGTATCTACAGTTCTGTGAACAGAATCCATCTCTGTCTCTTTGAGGGCAAGACAGCTCGTTCCTACACAGGCGGCGGATGGACGGGTTGGGCTCTGCCCATGAATCGATGAACTGTCCATAGCCCTGTCTCAGAGCCTTTAGACACTCTGCCCGTCTCCAGAAACTCTTTGGCTTAATTGTTTGTAATGTGGACTCCCTGTCAGTCAGCAAGGTTGGGGGAGCAGAGTGAGAGAGACAAATATGTCATGGGCTGTTTCATCAATCTCAGTCTCTCGGGAGAACAAAAGACTAGCCAAACAGACAGATTTAAATGGCTGTCACATAGCTGGGCAGGATGGCTCAATTTAATTATTTGTGATGGATAAAGGCCAGTGGCAAGTGAGACTGAAGCCTCCCTCTATTGATACAGTTTGGTTTGCTGAAGTTGATAGAATAGCAAAGATAAATGAGGAGACTTCCTCATATGCTGAAGCAGGTGTGACAGTGATGCTGCTTGGCAGGCAGTCATTGTAAATAAGAATTTGTTCTTAATTGACTTGCCTGGATAAATAAAGGTTAAATACAAATGTAAAAAAGATTTGGATGCTTGTGTGTGCATCAGTGGTTTATCAGGGACCATGCACATTGAATGTTTTACATTAAATTGCCACAGAAATGTCATGCTTGATAGTGATTGGCTCATTGTGGGGACCCAAATGGGGCAAGCAGTATTCCTCAGTCTTACCTAATGCTGCAATGCATTAAAATTATTATTTAAAATTCATTATATATATAATTTTCATTGGCCCTATTTACTACCATTACATAAAGCAGGGTTGGATAGGTAACTTTCTAAATGTAATCTGTTACAGTTACTAGTTACCTGTCCAAAATTGTAATCAGATTACCCAAACTCAGTAACATAATCTGACTACATTCCGTTACTTTTAGATTTCTTTCCCCTTAAGAGGCATTAGAAGAAGACAAAAATGTATGTTACCAATTGAACAACATCTATTGCAGGATAAATCAATGTTATAGTTTACATAGCTGGCCATATATGGATGTTACATTTTACCTTATGGGTTGGTTATTTAGGCCTCTTCTAACACAGTGGTTCCAAAACTTTTTATAGTCCTGTACGCCTTCAAACATTCAACCTCCAGCTGCGTACCCCTTCTAGCACCAGGGTCAGCGCACTCTCAAATGTTGTTTTTTGCCATCATTGTAAGCCTGCCACACACAAACTATACGATACATTTATTAAACATTAGAATGAGTGTGAGTTTGTCACAACCCGGCTCGTGGGAAGTGAGAGTAACGGTTAATGTGATTGGATGTTAATTATTTGCCTAGGCTACCTGTATTTGACATTGTGTTGTTATTCCGCTGAACACTAGATGGTTTAATTTAATATTTGGCAGTGAAACGAGTCCTCAACTCGCAGCTTCATTAAATAGTACTCGCAAAACACCAGTCTCAACTTCAACAGTGAAGAGGCGACTCCAGGAGGCTGGCCTTCTAAGCAGAGTTGCAAAGAAAAAGTCATCTCAGACTGGCCAATAAAAATAAAAGATTAAGATGGGCAAAAGAACACAGACCCTGGACCGAGGAACTCTGCCTAGAAGGCCAGCATCCCGGAGTTGCCTCTTCACTGTTGACGTTGAGGATGGTATTTTGCAGGTACAATTTAATGAAGCTGCCAGCTGAGGACTTGTGAGGTGTCTGTTTCTCAAACTAGACACTCTAATGTACTTGTCCTCTTGCTCAGTTGTGCACCGGGGCCTCCCACTCCTCTTTCTATTCTGGTTAGTGCCAGTTTGTTCTGTTTTGTGAAGGGATTAATATGCAGCATTGTACGAGATCTTCCGTTTCTTGGCAATTTCTCGCATGGAATAGCCTTAATTTCTCAGAACAAGAATAGACTGATGCGTTTCAGAAGAAAGTACGTTGTTTCTGGCCATTTTGAGACTGTAATCGAACCCACAAATGCTGATGCTCCAGAAACTCAACTTGTCGAAAGAAGGACAGTTTTAAAGCTTCTATAATCAGGACAACAGTTTTCAGCTGTGCTAACATAATTGCTAAAGGGTTTTCTAATGATAAATTAGCCTTTTAAAATGATAAACCTGGATTAGCTAACACATTGTGCCATTGGAACACAGGAGTGATGGTTGCTGATAATGGGCCTCTGTACTACGTAGATATTTCTGAGGAGGAGTAGCAAGGATCGGACCAATACGCAGCGTGGTAAGTGTCCATAATGATATATTTAATAAATCAAACAGAACACTGAACGAAATAACAACAGTACAAAACAAACAACCCGAAACAGTCCAGTATGGTGAAAACAGTCCAGTATGGTGAAAACACTAACACAGGATACAACCACCCACAAAACACAAAGGAAAACAGGCTACCTAAATATGGCTCCCAATCAGAGACAATCACTGACACCTGCCTCTGATTGAGAACTATACTAGGCCAAACACATAGAAAACGACAACCTAGACATACAACATAGAATGCCCACCCACATCACACCCTGACCAAACAAAACATACAAAGCAATCTATGGTCAGGGCGTGACAATATTCCTCAAAAAATCTGCCGATTCAAGCTAAACTCAGCAAAAAAAGAAACGTCCTCTCACTGTCAATTGCATTTATTTTCAGCAAACTTAATATGTGTAAATATTTGTATGAACATAACAAGATTCAACAACTGAGACAAACTGAACAAGTTCCACAGACATGTGACTAACAGAAATGGAAAAACGTGTCCCTGAATAAAGGGGGGGTCAAAATCAAAAGTAACAGTCAGTATCTGGTGTGGCCACCAGCTGCATTAAGTACTGCAGTGCATCTCCTCCTCATGGACTGCACCAGATTTGCCAGTTCTTGCTGTGAGATGTTACCCTACTCTTCCACGAAGGCACCTGCAAGTTCCTGGACATTTCTGGCGGTAATGGTCCTAGCCCTCACCCTTCGATCCAACAGGTCCCAGACGTGCTCAATGGGATTGAGATCCGGGCTCTTCGCTGACCATGGCAGAACACGGACAGAATGAGCAGTATGGCTGGTGGCATTGTCATGCTGGAGGGTCATGTCAGGATGAGCCTACAGGAAGGGTACGTCTTCCCTGTAACACACCATTGAGATCGTCTGCAATGACAACAAGCTCAGTCCGATGATGCTGTGACACACTGCCCCAGACCATGACGGACCCTCCACCTCCAAATCGATCCCGCTCCAGAGTACAGGCCTCGGTGTAATGCTCATTCCTTCGACGATAAACGCGAATCCGACCATCACCCCTTGTGAGACAAAACCGCGACTCGTCAGTGAAGATCACTTTTTGCCAGTCCTGTCTGGTCCAGCAACGGTGGGTTTGTGCCCATAGGCGACATTGTTGCTGGTGATGTCTGGTGAGGACCTGCCTTACAACAGACCTACAAGCCCTCAGTCCAGCCTCTCTCAGCCTATTGCGGACAGTCTGAGCACTGATGGAGGGATTGTGCGTTCCTGGTGTAACTCGGCAGTTGTTGTTGCCATCCTGTACCTGTCCCACAGGTGTGATGTTCGGATATACCGATCCTGCGAGGACGATCAGCTGTCCTCCCTGTAGCGCTGTCTTAGGTGTCTCACAGTACGGACATTGCAATTTATTGCCCTGGACACATCTGCAGTCCTCATGCCAGATGAGCAGGGACCCTGGGCATCTTTCTTTTGGTGTTTTCAGAGTCAGTAGACGGGCTCTTTAGTGTCCTAAGTTTTCATAACTGTGACCTTAATTGCCTACCGTCTGTAAGCTGTTAGAGTCTTAACGACCGTTCCACAGGTGCATGTTCATTAATTGTTTATGGTTCATTGAACAAGCATGGGAAACAGTGCTTAAACCCTTTATAATTAATTCTGTGTTCCCGGTCCAAAATGACCGCCCCATTAAAGCTGATTATAAATCCATAGTAATACATATATTATCACCTTAAGTTCTTGTGAACATTACAGGTTTTGAACTTCTATTTGCTATTTATGGCCTGTAAGCCTCATTGACCTGAGCTCGTTCAACTACTTTTTGAGGAAAAAAGCATAATGTATGGATTATTTTGATTATAACAAATCCTCAGATGAAACATATTGTGCGATTTATCACAGACTACTTTGTGTCAAAATTTAACAAGGACTCTCCTCCCATGTGTCATGATCAAAGATATGATCAAGAGCCTCACATACAGTATATCGTTTGGTCATTGTGATGCCACAGAATGGATTGTGAGCAAGGCCTCAAAAAGCTGTATATGCCAGAACTGGGAAAAAAGTTCAATATATTATTGAAACAATGTTGCGATTGTTTGTAAGAAGGCCAACAGGTGTGGTTCCCGCGGGGGGAAAGATTCTATTGGGGAAAGGTTCCTGTGGGGGTTGCCATGGAAGCCAAGAAGGGGAGTGAGGTGTGTGCTCAAACAAACATGCATATGGGGGTTTGGGAGAGGAAGTGTGTCCATCTGATGAATGGGTATGTGCCTGAACTAATTGTAGTTTCACTCATTAATTTCTAATGACCGGTCATTTTTGACCGGGAACACCAAAGGTGTACAAAAATTTAATAAAACACCCAAAATGTAATGAAAATCATCAACATGTATTTTGTGTGTTCAGATGCCCTGTGTGGACAAAGTCAAAGAACCTTATGACAATCAGATTAAATTAACTACATTTTTCAGAGAGAAAACTTGTAAATTGGTCCAAATCGACCGGGAACACAGCAGGAGGGTTAAATGGGTTTAGGATTTGGTCTTTGTTGGTGCCATTTTGACATGGTATTCAATCCCTATAAATGAACTCAGACATTATGACTGCCCTAACACACCTTTCCTATACACTATAACAATATACTGGTTGTTTTAATAACGATACTGTAACCAAGGCCTCAAACCACTACACTAGTGATAAGGAGAATGGACAGTGGAAGAGGACAGGATACTAATAATGTTGTAGTATATATTGGATACTTCAGGTCAATGAGCTATTCTCTGCTAATTAGAGCTCTTTAAATCCTTTAATACAAAAGCACTGCCACCACCGTCGCTGTGGAAATAGACGGCCAAGCTGATACTGGCTAATTAACAGTGATAGATAAGGTTTAATTAAAACCTCATAAAGTCTAAATTTAAGTGAGACATAATTTCAAGGGCTGCCTCACCCCCCACTCTCTCCTCTCTTTCACCTCCCCTCTCTCCTTCTCTCTCTCTCTCAGTCCCCCTCTCTTGCTCTTTTCGCCAGCCAAGCTCGAGAGACAGACAGAGGGAATGTGAATAATATGTTTTTAGGTAGGAGGGGTGTGTGTGTGTGTGTGTAGGCTTTTATATGGGGTGTCAATAGGGGAGAGGCATTAGGGGAGATTTATTCAGCTCTACTCAAATCAAAGGCCTTAGCTGAGTGCTTTAGACACGCTGAATGTTAAATTCCCCTTAGCTAGCCCACTCACACAGGTGTCCACCCCAACACATCACCTGTATTAGTTTGACTTATAACTCCACGTGAGCGTTTGAGAGCACGAGAGTGATGTGAGAAAATAGAATTCTCCAGGATCCCAGAGGAGAGTGAGATGATCGCAGACAAAAATGACAGTTTTTTTCCTCACAAGATGCGGTCCACCAAGCTGCTACACCACTTCCCTTGCACAGAAAACCACACACAACACACTATCTTCACAGCACTGAGACCACACAGAGTAGACCTCCACAGGGGCCAAGGCTTTTTGATTAAATATGTCCCTAACAAAAGTCACTTACTTTGCTGATACAGGGACTCAGGTGAAAGGCATGTAACCCCCACCTGTGGTGGGTGTAAATGTAAAAAGTCAGCACGGATGACTGCAGTGATAATCAACACGCTCCAGTGGGGAGTATAAAGAGACATGACAAGAGAAGGAAAGGAGAGGGGGATGAGGGAGAGAGGGGTAGGAAGGAGTGGTTGTGCTGACAGGTGTGGGACATTCCTGCTGACAAATCTCTGTGTGCTCTCTCTTCTTCCTTTCTCTTTCTCTCTCCCCTTCCCTATTTGTCTCTACTTCCCTCTCTTTCTCTCCCGAGCTCTCACGTTCTTCCCCCATCTCTCTCTTTCTCCCCCCCATTTCTCTCCTTCTCCAGCCATCCCTCTCCCTGTGTGTTTCTGTGTGTTCTTCAGGAGCAGGCGTCCCTCGGGTAGCCATGAAACACAATAACACAGGAGTGAAAATTGGAGCTTGTCAGCTACCCCACTTCTCTCTCTCCAGCCTGTGACATTTACCCCCCTCTCCCTCCTTCACTCCCTCAGTACAACCCCTCCCCCACCCCATCACTCGCTTCAAAGTAGCACTAATTGGGATCGGGACTGTCAGGAGCATGAAGGGTGTCCTCAGACACCAGGACCGCACAGCCAACTCTCAAATTACCTGGCTGTGGCTGCAAAACCTGACGTGACCCTGTACCAATTTGAATTAAACTTTCCACCCTCTGGACCTGTTTTTCCATAGTGCAAATGTTTAGCTTTCAAATCAGCTGCCAAAAGTCAATGGCATCGCTCATCAACAGCAAGAGTAGGAAGGAGCATTACTTTTTTTAATGGCAAAATACAGGGGTTGGAACCAAAACAACTTCCCATTCGTTTCGTTCTGACCATAACATTTGTTTTTTGTTGTTCCATTTCAGTGTTCCGACAATCAAAATAAAGTTCTGAACACAACAAAATAAGTGGTTTATATCATTCCTTTCTGTTTCTTTTCAAACCTCTGAAATTTACACTACCGTTCAAAAGTTTGGGGTCACTTAGAAATGTCCTTGTTTTTGAAAGAAAAGCAAATTTTTTGTCCATTAAAATAACATCAGATTGATCAGAAATACAGTGTAGACATTGTTAATGTTGGGAAATGGGCCTCCCGGGTGGCACAGTGGTCTAGGGCACTGCATCGCAGCGCTAGCTGCGCCACCAGAGACTCTGGGTTAGCGCCTAGGCTCTGTCGCAGCCGGCCGCGACCGGGAGGTCCGTGGGGCGACGCACAATTGGCCTAGTGTCATCCGAGTTAGGGAGGGTTTGGCCGGTAGGGATATCCTTGTCTCATCGCGCACCAGCGACTCCTGTGGCGGGCCAGGCGCAGTGCTTCTTGGCAATTTCTCGCATGGAATAGCCTTCATTTATCAGAACAAGAAAAGACTGACGAGTTTCAGAATATGCTAACATATTTGAAAAAGGGTTTTCTAATGATCATTTAGCCTTTTAAAATTATAAACTTTGATTATCTAACACAACGTGCCATTGGAACACAGGAGTGATGGTTGCTGATAATGGGCCTCTGTACGCCTATCTAGAGATTCCATTAAAAATCTGCCATTTCCAGCTACAATAGTCATTTCCAACATTAACAATGTCTATATGTTATTTTATATGGACAACAAATAGCTTTTCTTTCAAAAACAAGTACATTTCTAAGTGACCCCAAACTTTTGAACGGTAGTGTATATTTTTTACATTTCGCTCAACATGAAATTACTTCACCAATCTGTGCAGCCAGAGCAGCTTGCTATGGAGAGGGCAAGCTATAATAGTTGTTGACATGCATTGGACAGATGCGACTGAGGGGCTTGTAGTTGCATGCTAATTGTCCTAATAATATATTATGGTTTGTAGGCTGCTTATTTGCTCAGTATAAACCAGAGTGGAACTCAGCAAGACTATGCCAGCCTTGTGTATTACTTAATTGGAGCAGCTACCTTTGGCTGTTTTAACTCAAATAGAATGAGTAGAACAATTATTCCCATTTACGTCAATGATGTCATAATAGGTTGGACTGGCAGTCATTTTAAATGACAGCCTTTTAAAAAGTTTATCCATAGGAGTAAAAGCAGGATGTGTCCCCAACTGGCATTACGTAAAAATTAATTCCATTCCATGAGATTTTATTTCTATGGTTTTACATTGTCATGCTACTAGACAACACCTAAATATAATCTCCAGTCACTATACAATACAAGACAACACACTACATCAACACAAGGACCAGAAATCATCATAAACAGGGCTCCTAAACAGCTAGCCCAGTGGTACTAGATCAAATCAAATCATTTGTCACATGAGCCGAATACAACAGTGAAATGCTTAATTACAAGCCCTTAACCAACAATGCATTTTTTTAAGGAAATAAAAGTAACAAATAATTAAAAAGTAGCAGTAAAATAATAGTAGCGAGGCTATATACAGGGGGAACTGGTACAGAGTCAATGTGCGGAGGCACAGGTTAGTCGAGGTTATTGAGGTAATATGAACATGTAGGTAGAGTTATTAAAGTGACTATGCATAGATAATAACAGAGATTGTGTATCGATTGGATCTCCATCTAATCTTATAATATACATCCACCTTGTAAGTTATTTGCCAACCTTTGCCTATGCTTGTTTGGCTAAACTATTTCCACATCCGAGCCTATATCTGTAATCGGTAGACAGTTCTGATTAGGAAGTCATCATTTGCATCGTTGAGCAGTGCCCAATACATAATTAATTCCATCCCCATCCAAATCAAAACCCAACATGGATTCCATGTTGTGTTCTTCTTTTGCATAGTCACCTGTCTGTGTTTCACACCGCTTTGTCGTAGCTAATCAACCTCGCAGATAGGAAGCATACAAGCAGTAGAATGGAACGTGTACATGCAAACCTTTTGATTTTGAGTGGCGTGGTAGCGTCTAACAATTAGATTTAATTATTTATTGGGCACTGCTCAGCGATGCAAACAACAACTTCCTAATCATTACAGTCTACCAAAAACACAAGACGCTTGCAGATTGTTAGAGATTAGAGAGGTGTGCAGAATCAAACATCATCCTCTTCCATTACAGAAATACATTTCCTGTTTACTGAGGTCACATGACAGGTGAGGTCAAGGTCAGAAAAAAAGAGACTGCTTATAGAATAACCTCGGCAGCTGAAGACACCCAGAAAAATAGGTGTAATGCGGTGTAATATATTTTTGTTCTAGTGTGTATAGTATGGTTATCTTCTTATGGCTGCAATCCCGTTAACAGGATGATATGATAACAGCCAGTGAAAGTGCAGGGCTTCAAATTCAAACAACAGAAATCTCATAATTAAAATTCCTGAAACATATGTATCTTATACCATTTTAAAGGTAATCCTGTTGTTAATCCCACCAAAGTGTCCGATTTCAAATAGGCTTTTCAGCGAAAGCACCACGAACGATTATGTTAGGTCGCCACCAACTCACAGAAGAAATCAGCCATTTTTCCAGCCAAAGAGAGGAGTCACAAAAAGCACAAATGGAGATAAAATTAATCACTAACCTTTGATCTTCATCAGATGACACTCATAGGAATTCATGTTACACAATACATATATGTCTTGTTCAATTAAGTTCATATTTATATCCAAAAACCTCAGTTTACATTGGCGCCATGTTCAGAAATTCCTCCAAAATATCCGGAGAAATTGCAGAGAGCCACGTCAAATAACAGAAATACTCATCATAAACTTTGAGGAAAGATACATGTTTTACATAGAATTAAAGATACACTTGTTCTTAATGCAACCGCTGTGTCAGATTTCAAAAAGCTTTACGTTAAAACACAATATTCAATCATCTGAAAACAGCGTTCAGCCACAAAAGCAAGCCATACAGTTACCCGCCAAATTGTGCAGTCAACAAAACTCATAAAAAGCATTATAAATCTTCACTTACCTTTGCTGATCTTCGTCGGAATGCACTCCCAGGACTCCCACTTCCACAAGAAATGTTCGTTTGGTTCAGTAATGTCCATCATTTATGTCCAAATAGCTATTTTCGCTAGCGTGTTTGGTAAACAAATCGAAACGTCAGGAAGCGCGTTCACTAAAAGCTGACGAAATGTCCAAAAGTTCCGTAACAGTCCATAGAAACATGTCAAACGATGTATTGAATCAATCTTGAGAATGTTTTTAACATAAATCTTGAATAACGTTCCAACCGGAGAATTACATTGACTTCAGATGAGCGATGGAACAGAGCTCCCTCTCATGTGAACGCGCATGGTGAAAGCATGATCAGGTCATGGCAGACCTGACTAATTCCCCTCTCATTCGCCCCCCCTTCACAGTAGTGGCATCAGACAAGGTTCTACAGACTGTTGACATCTAGTGGAAGCCGTAGGAAGTGCAAACTCATCCATATCTCGCTGTGATTTCAATAGGATCTTGGTTGAAAATCGACCAGCCTTAGAATTTCCACTTCCTGTTTGGATTTTTCTCAGGTTTTGCCTGCCATATGAGTTCTGTTATACTCACAGACATAATTCAAACAGTTTTAGAAACTTCAGAGTGTTTTCTATCCAATACTAATAATACTATGCATATACTAGCAACTATAACTGAGGAGCAGGCCGTTTACTCTGGGCACCTCTGTGCACCTTTCATCCAAGCTACTCAATACTGCCCCTGCAGCCATAAGAAGTTATAATGGTGTAGTACTTGTGTTGATGTAGTGTAGTTTGGGTCTAGTTGTGTATAGTGTGGTTGGAATAGTGTAGTATTTGTCTTGATGTAGTGTAAAATATTTGGGTGTGGTCTAGTAGTGTATTTGGGTGTAGTACAGGTATAATGTACTGTAAGAACCGACGCTGGAGATGAAAATCAGGTATGGAGAGTGAACATTTAATAAAGCACAGACATGGAACAGGACAGGAAACATCAGAACCGGGTAACACAACGACATATGACAATCAATGCTGAAGCAGGGAACAGAGCTGGGAAACAGAAAGAAATAACACAAGTAATTGAGTCCAGGTAAGTGCAATGAATCGCTGATGCGCGTGATGAGGGAAGCAGGTGTGCGTAATGATGGTGGCAGGAGTGTGTAGTGCTGGGCAGCCTGGCACCCTCGAGCGCTAGGGAGGGAGAGCGGGAGCAGGCGTGACAATATACACTGAACAAAAATATAAACTCAACAATTCCAAGGATTTTACTGAGTTACAGTTCATACAAGGAAATCAGTCAATAAAAAATAAATTCATTAGGCCCTAATCTATGGCTTCTCACATGACTGGGAATGCAGATATGCATCTGTTGGCCACAGATACCTTAAAAAGGGGAGTGGATCAGAAAACCAGTCAGTATCTGGTGTGACCACCATTTGCCTCATGCAGCTCGACACATCTCCTTTGCATAGAGTTGATCAGGCTGTTCATTGTGGCCTGTGGAATGTTGTCCCGCTTCTCTTCAATGGCTGTGCGAAGTTGCTGGATATTGGCGGGAACTGGAACATGCTGTTGTACACATCGATCCAGAGCATCCCAAACATGCTCAATAGGTTGCAGGCCATGGAAGAACTGGGACATTTTCAGCTTTCAGGAATTGTGTACAGATTCTTTCGACATGGGACCATGCATTATCATGCTGAAACATGAGGTGACGGCGGCGGATGGGCCTCAGGATCTCATTACATACAGATTTTAATCAGCCTAGCTGATTAAAATGCTCGACCTTCAGATGAGTACGACGGGGGAGTTTAAGTACAATTTCCACCAGCTTCTTTTGGCTGGTCTGTAGCTTATTCTTTAGCTGTTTAGGGATGCTAGTGAACCATGATGTGCACGCATATCAAGTGATACTGAACTAGTCAAGTCTTTAGGGTGTCAGTATCAAGATATTTTGAGGTTCGAGCTAGGAATAAAACATTTTGGTTTATCTTTAGCCTTCGATTGCACTTGATGTGACTTCTATGATCAACTTCACATTTCTCAAGCCCATTTCGCCAGACAGTTATATCCTGTCTGGACATATTTTTATATCTACGTGTCGGTTACATCACCTGCAGTGGGTACACTGATCTGATAACACCATCTGTATGACGCAAGTGTGCATGTTAAAATGACACCACGCTTCCATAACGTGTCAGTTTTTGACCTGAGGGGCCAGCTTTTTTCCTGTTATGTGCTTTTCCTCTTTAACTTCTATCTCACCACAGAAAAGTTGGGAAATATCTCCCCATCCCACTGATTTATTGTCAAATAAATGAGGCACTCAACGAATGCCAAACCTTATTTTCTCTAAAGAATCCCCTCTTTTCCCCCTATGATGTAATCCTAAACTCAGCAAAAAAAGAAACGTCCCTTTTCAGGAACCTGTCTTTCAAAGATAATTAGTAAAAATCCAAATAACTTCACAGATCTTCATTGTAAAGGGTTTAAACACTGTTTCCCATTATTGTTCAATGAACCATAAACAATTAATGAACATGCACCTGTGGAGCGGCCGTTAAGACACTAACAGCTTACAGACGGTAGGCAATTAAGGTCACAGTTATGAAAACTTAGGACACTAAAGATACCTTTCTACTGACTCTGAAAACACCAAAAGCAAGATGCCCAGGGTCCCTGCTCATCTGCGTGAATGTGCCTTAGGCATGCTGCAAGGAGGCATGAGGACTGCAGATGTGGCCAGGGCAAAAAATTGTAATGTACGTACTGTGAGACGCCAAAGACAGTGCTACAGGGAGACAGGACGGACAGCTGATCATCCTCGCAGTGGCAGACCACGTGTAGAAACACCTGCACAGGAATCCAAACATCACACAGGTACAGGATGGCAACAACAACTGCCCGTGTTACACCAGGAATGCACAATCCCTCCATCAGTGCTCAGACTGTCTGCAATAGGCTGAGAGAGGCTGGACTGAGGGCTTGTAGGCTAGTTGTAAGGCAGGTCCTCACCAGACATCACCGGCATCAACGTTGCCTATGGGCACAAACCCACCGTTGCTGGACCAGACAGCACTGGCAAAAAGTGCTCTTCACTGACGAGTCGCGGTTTTGTCTCACAAGGGGTGATGGTCGGATTCGCGTTTATCGTCGAAGGAATGAGCGTTACACGAGGCCTGTACTCTGGAGTGGGATCGATTTGGAGGTGGAGGGTCCATCATGGTCTGGGGCGGTGTGTCACAGCATCATCGGACTGAGCTTGTTGTCATTGCAGGCAATCTCAACACTGTGCGTTACAGGGAAGACATCCTCCTTCCTCATGAGGTACCCTTCCTGCAGGCTCATCCTGACATGATCCCCCAGCCTGACAATGCCACCAGCCATACTGCTCGTTCTGTGTGTGATTTCCTGCAAGACAGGAATGTCAGTGTTCTGCCATGGCCAGCGAAGAGCCCGGATCTCAATCCCATTGAGCATGTCTGGGACCTGTTGGATCGGAGGGTGAGGGTTAGGGCCATTCCCCCCCCCAGAAATGTCCAGGAGCTTGCAGGTGCCTTGGTGGAAGAGTGGGGTAACATCTCACAACAATAACTGGCTAATCTGGTGCAGTGCATGAGGAGGAGATGCACTGCAGTACTTAACGCAGTACTTAATATTTACACATGTTAAGTTTGCTGAAAATAAACGCAGTTGACAGTGAGAGGACATTTCTTTTAGTTTATATGACTATAGTTTATATGACTATGTCTATATGACTGCAGCAGCTCCTCTCCTTCCCATATCATTGGCTTTGCAGCACTGTGAGGGTAAACTTCACATAGGATCTACTTCAGGCTCCTTCATTATGCTGCATGGGGACTTATTCCCACCCAGAGGATTCCATTACAGCCTGTGTGCTATCAAATATTGAGAATGTGCGTGATGCTCCACCACTTCTACTGCATGCAAGTGTCAGGGGAGCGCAGGGAGCACCCAAGGCTGTCTTTGATAAATTATTTGGGATTCATTATTTTCCTTTTTATTCTTACTGTAACAGGCTTTGGTTTTTCCATTTATGTTTTGAGATGTGACATTAGCATGTGTAGCACTTTAGCATGTACTGTAGGGTGCACCGATTTGTGTCACCTTGTTAGTCAGTATGTGTTCCACCTGTGTTGGTGTGCCATCTCATTAATGGGAAGGTGTTCCACCTGTTGCTGGCACAGGTGCTATTTAAGAATGGCTGGCCCAGTGCTTGTCTTGAGAGATGTAGTGGGTCAACACCTTTAGTTGGCGCCCCCTATTTGATTTCTATGAAAACATTTATTTGTCGGATTTCCGTGATTTGATTTCGCTCCACCTTTTTGGTTTGCTTCCTGTTTAACATGTGTGGGTTTTTCTTTTGTTGCCTCTTCTCTGGCAAAATTAGTGGGTGTCTTTTAGGTTTCAGTTGATGTTTCTAGTCAACTTTCAGTGGACACCCCTGTGAGTGTCGTTCAGAACCCCTCCTAAAACCCCACCTGTTTAATTTTGGTTGTTGCCAGTGACTCTGTTAATTCCCCCTTCTGTTTGAGCGACATTTTTGGTTTTCTTGATGGGGAATGTAACACGCACGTCTCTTTTGTAAAATACAGTAGCTGAAGTTACATTTCTTTAGTAATGAAACGTGTCTTTTAAATCAAACTGTAGTCAGACAGTTGTAGCTGTCATATGTTTGTGTGTAAGAGGATAGAAGATAGGATGACAATGGGGGAAAGACAAGCGGTTACCTGCAGGAGTTTGTCCGCTTCTGTGTTCGTTTTGAACATAAGATCAAGAGATTAAAGCAACTGCACTTTGAAATATGTTTGGATGTGCATGGGAAGGTGCCGTTATACTCAATGATAATGAGTAGTTGGCCATGATACCATTTGACCACTTATTTAGACTTTTCAATCAAAACTCAACTACTTGTGTTAAAAAATATAAGCAGCCATATTCAACAAGATTTCTCTAATTCACTTCGACTCTTAGTGTACTTGCTTCTCCTGTGATTAGCCCATCTCGATCAGTGCAAATTATTAGAGTTGTGGTTATCATAGAAAATCAATACTATGGGTCAATTAGCAAGAAAAGCAAGTTTTTAGTGAATATTGCTCAATTTTATCATATCTTTGTTACCCCTCAGCTAAATTACCTCTATGTATAAAAATTAGGTTTGGGCACTGACTGAATCATAAATATGTCCCACCCCCCAAAAAATATATCCCATGTCGTCATCTGCAGCCTTTTCATTTTCATGGAGCTGGCAGTTTTCCCAGAGTTGTATTTTTGTCTGTTGACCTTCTCTATTTGAATTGCATTGCATGAATCCTCACATTCTGGTTGAAGTTCAGAGCCCTTGTTTATTTATATATATATATATATATATACACACTACCGTTCAAAAGTTTGGGGTCACTTAGAAATGTCCTTGTTTTGAAAGAAAAGCTATTTATTTTGTCCATTTCAAAATAACATCAAATTGATCAGAAATACAGTGTAGACATTGTTAATGTCGTAAATGACTATTGTAGCTGGAAACAGCTGATTTTCATAAATAACTGCATAGGCGTACAGAGGCCCATTATCAGCAACCATCATTCATGTGTTCCAATGGCACGTTGTGTTTGATAATCCAAGTTGATCATTTTAAAAGGCCAATTGATCATTAGAAAACACTTTTGCAATTATGTTAGCACAGCTGAAAACTGGTTTTCTGATTCAAGAAGCAATAAAACTGGCCTTCTTTAGACTAGTTGAGTATCTGGAGAATCAGCATTTGTGGGTTCGATTACAGGCTCAAAATGGCCGGAAACAAAGAACTTTCTTCCGAAACTCGTCAGTCTTTTCTTGTTCTGATAAATGAAGGCTATTCCATGCGAGAAATTGCCAATAAACTGAAGATCTCGTACAACGCTGTGTACTACTCCCTTCACAGAACAGCGCAAACTGGCCCTAGCCAGAATAGAAAGAGGATTGGGAGGCTGAGCAAGAGGACAAGTACATTAGAGTGTCTAGTTTGAGAAACAGATGCCTCACAAGTCCTCAACTGGCAGCTTCATTAAATAGTACCTGCAAAACGCCAGTCTCAACGTCAACAGTAAAGAGGCGACTCCGGGATGCTTGCCTTCTAGACATTAAAAATGTCTACACTGTATTTCTGATCAATTTGATGCTATTTTAAATGGACAAATTAGCTTTTCTTTCAAAAACAAGGACATTTCTTAGTGACCCCAAACTTTTTAATGGTAGTGTATGTACAGCAGCTTGCGAAAGTATTCACAACAAAATAATGCAACAAAATAGGTAAAACGCCAAGGGGGATGAACACTTTTGCAAGGCTCTGTATGTATGTATGTGTGTAAATGGACTTACAAATTGGCTGTGAAAAAGGCCTTGTTTTGGTGCAAACTGAGTCTAAAGGAGTCACTTGTTTTTTTATCACTGTTATTAGTGTGTGCCATGGATCTCATTAGGTGGCATTCCAAATACCTTTCGTGGATTAAATAATACATTATTTAAATGCAAAGAAAAGTGTTTTGTTTATTCACCTAAAGCCCATGGCAACTGAAGCATTTAACATAAAAATAATTCCAATAGTCTCATTTTGAATTGTGAAATTCAGGTAACTGCCAAAATAATGGAAACGCCAACAAAGTGTTTTAATAGGGCATTGGGTCACCACACGCCACCAAAAAACAGCTTCAATGTGCCTTGGCATGGATTATTCTTGTGTCTGGAACTCTATTGGAGAGATGCGCCACGCTTCTTCCACAAGAAATTCCAGAATTTGGTGTTTTGTTGATTGTGGTGGAGAACTGTCTCAAATGACGCTCCAGATTCTCCCATAAGTGTTCAATTGGGTTGAGAGCTGGTGACTGAGACGGCCATGGCATATGGTTCACATCGCTTTCATGCTCATCAAACCATTTTGGGTCCACTCGTTACCTGTGGTTGGATGCATTGTCATCCACACAGCCCAATTAATTATTGAACAATGTTTCCCCCTGGCTATGGCCGAAGAAGCCAATGCACCATCTGCCTCCCATTTTCAGGGGGGAATTGAGTGGTTGGTGGGGGCTTACATTCCTGCTCCAAAAGCAATTTGGGTAGCAATTTGACTAGATGTTCAGGAGTCTTATGGCTTGGTGGTAGAAGCTGTTTAGAAGCCTCTTGGACCTAGACTTGGCGCTCCGGTACCGCTTGCCATGTGGTAGCAGAGAGAACAGTCTATGACTAGGGTGGCTGGAGTCTTTTGACAATTTTTAGGGCCTTCCTCTGACACCACCTGGTATAGAGGTCCTGGATGGCAGGAAGCTTGGCCCCAGTGATGTACTGGGCTATTCGCACTACCCTCTGTAGTGCCTTGCGGTCGGAGGCCGAGCAGTTGCCATACCAGGCAGGCTCTCGATGGTGCAGCTGTCGAACCTTTTGAGGATCTGAGGACCCATGCTAAATCTTTTCAGTCTCCTGAGGGGGAATAGGTTTTATTGTGCCCTCTTCAAGACTGTCTTGGTGTGCTTGGACCACGTTAGTTTGTTGGTGATGTGGACACCAAGGAACTTGAAGCTCTCAACATGCTCCACTACAGTCCCGTCAATGACAATGGGGCGTGCTCGGTCCTCTTTTTCCTGTAGTTCACAATCATCTCCTTTGTATTGATCCCATTGAGGGAGAGGTTGTTATCCTGGTACCACACGGCCAGGTCTCTGACCTCCTCCCTATAGGCTGTCTCGTCGTTGTCGGTGATCAGGCCTACCACTGTTGTGTCATCTACAAATTTCATGATGGTGCCTGGTCGTGCAGTCATGAGTGAACAGGGAGTACAGGAGGGGTCTGAGCACGCACCCCTGATGGGCCCCTGTGTTGAGGATCAGAATGGTGAATGTGTTGTTACCTACCCTTACCACCTGGGGGCGGCCCATCACGAAGTCCAGGATCCAGTTGCAGAGGCAGGTTTTTAGTCCCAGGGTCCTTGGCTTATTGATGAGCTCTGAAGGCACTATGGTGTTGAATGCTGAGATGTAGTCAATGAATAGCATTCTCACATAGGTGTTCCTTTTGTCCAGGAAGGAAAGGGCAGTGTCGAGTGCAATGGAGATTGCATCATCTGTGGATCTGCTGGAGCGGTATGCAAATTGGAGTGGGTCTAGAGTTTCTGGGATAATGGTGTTGATGTGAGCCATGACCAGCCTTCCAAAGCACTTCATGGCTACAGACGTGAGTGCTACGGGTCAGTAGTCATTTAGGCAGGTTACCTTGGTGTTCTTGGGCACAGGGACTATGGTGGTCTGCTTAAAACATGTTGGTAATACAGACTCGGACAGGGAGAGGTTGAACATGTCAGTGAAGACACTTGCCAGTTGGTCAGCGCATGCTCACAGTACATGTCATGGTAATCCGTCTGGCCCTGGGGCCTTGTGAATGTTGACCTGTTCAAAGGTCTTACTCACATCGGCTGCGGAGAGCATGATCACACGGTCTTCCGGAACAGCTGGTGCTCTCATGCATGTCCCAATGTTATTTGCCTCGAAGCGATCATAAAAGTAGTTTAGCTCATCTGGTAGGCTTGTGTCACTGGGCAGCTCTCGGCTGTGCTTCCCGTCGTAGTCTGTAATGGTTTGCCAGCCCTGCCACATCTGACGAGCGTCAGAGCCGTTGAAGTACGAATCGATCATAGTCCTGTGTTTACGCTTTGCCTGTTTAATGGGTCGTCGAAGGGCATAGCGACATTTCTTATAAGCTTCCGGGTTAGAGTCCTGCTCCTTGAAAGTGGCTGCTCTAGCTTTTAGCTCAGTGCGGATGCTGCCTGAAATCCATGGCTTCTGGTTGGGGTATGTACATATGGTCACTGTGGGGACGACGTCATCGATGCACTTATTGATGAAGCCAATGACAGATGTGGTGTACTCCTCAATGCCATCAGAGGAATCCCGGAACATATTCCAGTCTGTGTGTCACGACTCCCACCGAGGGTGGCTCCCCTGGCTGTTCGGGCGGCGCTCGGCGCTCGTCGTCACCGGCCTACTAGCCGCCACCGATCTCTTTTTCCCTTGTCTGTTGGTTTAGTCTTATTAGTTGCACCTGTTTATTTTGTGTTCACTGTCGGATGTATTTTCTCTCCGGATCGTTTTGCCCTGTGTGTTTGGGCGGGTCAGTGTTGCTGCGCCCTGTGTTTGGCGTGACCGTTTTTGTGACGGAGAAAATAAATAGTCTATTATTGAACCCTCTGCGCCTGACTCCTACCTTCCACACCTAGTATCCCGTGACACTGTGCTAGCAAAACAGTCCTGTAGCTTAGCATCTGCTTCCTCTGACCACTTTTTTATTGATCTAGTCACTGGTGCTTCCTGCTTTAATTTATGCTTGTAAGCAGGAATCAGGAGGATAGAATTATGGTCAGATTTCCCCAATGGAGGGCGAGGTAGAGCTTTGTATACGTCTCTGTGTGTGGAGTATAAGTGGTCTAGAGTTATTTTTCCTCTGGTTGCACATTTAACATGCTGATAGAAATTTGGTCAAATGGATTTAAGTTTCCCTGCATTAAAGTTCCCGGCTACTAGGAGCACCACCTCTGGGTGAGCGTTTTCTTGTTTGCTTATGGCGGAATACAGCTCATTCAATGCTGTCTTAGTGCCAGCCGCTGACTGTGGTGGTATGTAAACAGCTACAAAGAATACAGATAAACTCTCTCGGGAGGTAGTGTGTGGTCTGCAGCTTATCATGAGATACTCTGTTTCAGGCGAGCAATAGCTCAAGACTTCCTTAGATATTGTGCACCAGCTGTTGTTTATCCACAGCATCTGCGTGACAGGTGACAGAGCACAGCTAGACCGATCACTGTGTGCACAGGGACATTGTCAACAGGAAAGTGCTTTCCCGAAACTTGTCACAATGTTAGAAGCACAGAATAATCTAGGATTTCATTGTATGCTGTAGCGTTGACTTCCCTTCACTGGGGGAAGGTGCCTAGCCCAAACCATGAAACAGCCCCAGACCATTTTTTCCTCCTCCACAAAACTTTACAGTTGGACTATGTATTAGGGCAGGTAGTGTTCTCCTGACCCAGATTCATCCATCAGACTGCCAGATGGTGAAGTGCGATTCATCACTCCAGAGAATGCATTTTCACTGCTCCAGATTCCAATGTCTTGCTTGTGGCCTACCGCAGCTGAGCCGTTGTTGCTCCTAGACTTTTCCACTTCACAATAACAGCTCTAGGGGCAGCTTTAGCAGGGCAGAAATGTGACAAACTGATATGTTGGAAAGGTGGCATGCTATGACAGTGCCACTTTGGAAAATAACTGAGCTCTTTAGTCTGGACCATTCTACTGCCAATAAATCCAAATTTGAAGGGGTGTCCACATTTTTTAATATTTTATTTAACTAGGCAAGTCAGTTAAGAACAAATTCTTATTTTCAATGACGGCGTAGGAATAATGGGTTAACTGCCTTGTTCAGGGGCAGAATGACAGATTTTTGCCTTGTCAGCTCAGGGATTCGATCTTGCAACCTTTCGGTTACTAGTCCAACGCTCTAACCACTAGGCTACCTGCCGCCCACATACTTTGTGTGTATATATGGAGACTGTTTAGTTAAAATAATTACAAATGTTTCCTGATCTTTCTTATATCTCGGATATAGGATAGACACTTCAGAACAAACTTCCTTTGGATTTTTTGTTCCATGTAGTGAATCTGATATTCAATGATTTTGTATGGGCTATTTGCAGTAAGGCCAAAAATAATTTCATCAAAACATTTTTGGTATATATTTTTTTATACTTCAAGGGGTCTTCAAATTTAAATAACAAAATGATTCTTGGTATGACCTTAAAGTTCATAGAAACATGTCAAATGATGTATATAATCAATCTTTAGGATGTTTTTATCATAAATCTTCAATAATATTCCAACCGGACAATTCCGTTGTCATTCGACAGGAAAGGGAACGGAGCTCGCGCTCACAGCCACGAGCGATAAACAACTCATGGTCTCAGGTTTTTTCCTGCCATATGAGTTCTGTTATACTCACAGACATCATTCAAACAGTTTTAGAAACTTCAGAGTGTGTTCTATCCAAATCTACTAATTATATGCATATCCTAGCTTCTAGGCCTGAGTAGCAGGCAGTTTATTCTGGGCACGCTTTTCATCCGGACGTGAAAATACTGCCCCCTATCACAAAGAAGTTAACTAGTCTTGTTAAATGCAAATGGTAGATAATTGGTAGATAATCAATTCAACTCTTGGTGGACAGTGATTCTCTCTCTCTCGACAACTCTTCGTTTCTCACTGTCTTATACTGCAGAGGTCTGGCATGAACCATAAGGGTCTTCCCATTCGCAGTGACAGTGGTGCTTTGCAATTCCCCAGGCCAGGTCCTTGTCTTGTCGGTCTGGGAGCAGCAGAGAGGTAGCTAAAGAGAACACTGTCCAGAGCCTGCAGTCATAGCCCAATAAAAGCCATGAGTGTTGCCACCTGGGGACCTCAAGACCAGACAGAGCCAGGCTGAAATTGAGAAGCACCAATATTAGCCGGCTACCACCCGGTCACTCAACCCTGCACCTTAGAGACCGATGTGTTATGTACATAGACATGGAATCACTGTTCACTTTAATATTGGAACACTAGTCACATTAATATGTTTACATTCTGTTTTACTCATGTGTATTGTAGCAGGTTCAAGGGTGTGGGGTTTCCACGTCACCAAGTTCAATAACCAAACACGCAGAAGGAGCACAACTAGGATGCAAATGGGGAGTTTATTAGGGAGTTTTATACACTGGGGTAAAGGGGGGAATTCACCAACCATTTCACAGTCCACAATCTGTTATTGTTGTCCGTTCCGTTCTCCAGGGGTATTCCTAAAACTCGGGTCCTCAGCCAAACTAGTTCGGTACACAGTGGGGGTAATCACAGTCCAGGTCTCTTACCTCATTTGCACACACTGTATATAGATTTTCTTCAACTGTATTATTGACTGTGTTTTGTTTATTCCATGTGTAACTCTGTGTTGTTGTATGTGTCGAACTGCTTTGCTTTATTCTTGGCCAGGTCGCAGTTGTAAATGAGAACTTGTTATCAACTAGCCTACCTGGCTAAATAAAGGTGAAATATTTTTTTTTTAAATAAAAGAACAGGTACTCACACAGATATTTCTCACTCTCTTCACAACACGCACTCGTCACAACACGCACTCTGCCCCTTTGTGCAGGCCGCTTCCTCTTTTATCCCCATGCACTCCCTGGCTTAATGAACCACAGGCTCGCCTCGTTGGAGCAGGAAGTCCATATAAGGCTCGGGGGTGGAGCCAGCGGGCTGCAAGGTATCTCCCTTCAATAACCACTCCCCTCACCTCTCCCTGCCGTCTGCCACAGTATATACTGTATTCTAGTCAATGCCACTCCGACATTGCTTGTCCTAATATTTATATATTTCTAATTCCATTATTTTACTTTTAGATGTGTGTGTATTGTTGTGAATTGTTAGATACTACTGCACTGTTGGAGCTAGGAACACAAGCATTTTGCTACACCCACAATAACATCTGCTAAATATGCATATGTGACCAATGAAATTAGATTTATTTGACCACCTTCCACTTCCTTCCCACTTCCTCTCACAGATACACCTGGTTGGGCTCCCTGTCTCTCTGGGGATCCACGGGGGCTAATTGAATCAGTCTCTGGAGTCGTCGAAGCAGCAGTCTGTGCTCTTTTTAATGATGTTCGAAGGAGCAGCTAACCCTGTGGATCTATGTAGCTGCATGCTGATGAAGCCCTGAGCACTGAGAGACTATGATCTCTCAGAACAAAGGTCCCACAGTAATTGAAACCGGTCTATTTAAAATGACCCAACTGACTGTATGCATATGCCGTGTAGTCCTACACCTTATGCAGGCAGAGAAATGATCTAACTGAATATAATATACTGTACGTATACCATGTAGTATACACCTGATGCAGCCAGAGACTGAATCTTAGTTTAAAATACCTTACAATACATAGGTGTTGTGAGTGACTAAAGGAAATTATGCATTGATGTCAATGGGAGATTTATGGTCGAATTCAATTTATGTGTGCACGTGCTTAAATTAGGAATCAGACTTCTGTGCTTACATAATCCATCTCGCACGCAGCCAAACTGACCACCATCCCCTAGGTATAATACAATATATTACACCTATCAGTGTCACCAAACAAGATTATGATTTAGCATCTCTAGCTAATAACTTAGCTTGCATGAATCACAGCAGGGAGGTCAATCATTTGTTATTTTTCTACCTGACTTTTGGGCTGGTTAAACAGCCTCTGACTCTATGGGTGACACCTCCTCACTGCAATGTTCTCCAGTTTAATGACTTCCCACATGGACAAAGTCTCCACTTCTAAACAGCAGGAACCTGTCTTTGGATTCCTCAAGGCACAGCACCTCTAGCTGTTTTTGAATGAAAATGCAGTATATAATATATGCCATATACCTAGGAGATGATTTTATCCAAATCCACATACAAAAGTGAATGCATAAATAGTTCGTAAAATGTTCTTTAACACACATATACTGTAGATGTAGTTGTATTTTGTGCACTGCTCTCTGTTGCTGCACTGTTTTCCCAAAAGGAGGATATCACATCGTAAACATTGTTCTCTGTGATTTTGTTGATTGTTGGTCACACTTAGAAGATGGCGATCAATGTGCACTGACATGTTAGACATGGCAATGGTGGTCTTGTTAGATGAATTCATTCAATATCCATTAGCCCTAAGGGTTCGGAGCCTGGTTCCTCTAGATTTCTTCCTAGGTTCCTGCCTTTCTAGGGAGGTTTTCCATAGCCACTGTGCTTCTGCATTACTTGCTTTTTGAGGTTTTAGACTGGGTATCTGTATAGCACTTTGTGACAACTGCTGATATAAAAAGGGCTTTATACAGTGCATTGCAAAAGTATTCATCACCCTTGGCGTTTTTCCTATTTTGCTGCATTACAACCTGTAATTTAAATTGATTTTTATTTAATGTAATGGACATACACAAAATAGTCCAAATTGGTGAAGTGAAATTAAAACAATAACATGTTTAAAAAAAATTGACAAAATAAAAAACGGAAAAGTGGTGCGTGCATATGTATTTGCCCCCTTTGCTATGAAGCCCCTAAATAAGATCTGGTGCAACCAATTACCTTAAATGTCCACCTGTGTGCAATCTAAGTGTCACATGATCTCAGTATATTTACACCTATTCTGAAAGGCCTCAGAGTCTGCAACACCACTAAGCAAGGGGCACAACCAAGCAGGCGGCACCATGAAGACCAAGGAGCTCTCCAAACAGGTCAGGGACAAAGTTGTGGAGAAGTGCAGATCAGGGTTGGGTTATAAAAAAATATCAGAAACTTTATACTTCCCACGGAGCACCATTAAATCCATTATTAAAAAATGGAAAGAATATGGCACCACAACAAACCTGCCAACAGAGGGCCGCATACCAAAACTCACAGACCAGGCAAGGAGGGCAGTAATCAGAGGCAACAAAGAGAGCAAAGATACCCCTGAAGGAGCTACAAAGCTCCACAGCGGAGATTGGAGTGTCTGTCCATAGGACCTTAAGCCGTACACTCCACAGAGCTGGGCTTAACGGAAGAGTGGCCAGAAAAAAAGCCATTAATTAAAGAAAAACATAATCAAGCACGTTTGGTGTTCGCCAAAAGGCATGTGGGAGACTCCCAAAACATATGGAAGAAGGTACTCTGGTCAGATGAGACTAAAATTGAGCTTTTTGGCCATCAAGGAAAACGCTATGTCTGGAGCAAACCCAAAACCTCTCATCACCCCGAGAACACCATCACCACAGTGAAGCATGGTGGTGGCAGTATCATGCTGTGGGGATGTTTTTCATTGGCAGGGACTGGGAAACTGGTCAGAATTGAAGGATTGATGGATGGCGCTAAATACAGGGAAATTCTTGAAGGAAACCTGTTTCAGTCTTCCAGAGATTTGAGACTGGGATGGAGGTTCACCTTCCAGCAGGACAATGACCCTAAGCATACTGCTAAAGCAACACCCGAGTGGTTTAAAAGGAAACATTTAAATGTCTTGGAATGGCCTAGTCAAAGCCCAGATCTCAATCCAATTGAGAATCTGTGGTATGACTTAAAGATTGCTGTACACCAGCGGAACCCATCCAACTTGAAGGAGCTGGAGCAGTTTTTTATTTTTTTATTTCACCTTTATTTAATCAGGTAGGCTAGTTGAGAACAAGTTCTCATTTACAACTTTGACCTGGCCAAGATAAAGCAAAGCAGTTCGACACATACAACAACACAGAGATACACATGGAATACACAAACATACAGTAGAAAAAGTCTATATACAGTGTGTGCAAATGAGGTGAGATAAGGGAGGTAAAGGCAAAAAAAGGCCATGGTGGCGAAGTAATTAGAATATAGCAATTAAACACTGGAATGGTAGATGTGCAGGAGATGAATGTGCAAGTAGAGATACTGGGGTGCAAAGGAGCAAGATGAATAAATAAATACAGTATGGGGATGAGGTAGTTGGATGGGCTATTTACAGATGGGCTATTTACAGGTGCAGTGATCTGTGAGCAGCTCTGACAGCTGGTGCTTAAAACTAGTGAGGGAGATGTGTCTTCAGCTTCAGTGATTTTTGCAGTTCGTTCCAGTCATTGGCCGCCTTTCCTTCTAGTTCTTCCAGTGCTGCCAAAGGAAGAATTGGCTTTGGGGATGACCAGTGAAATATACCTACTGGAGCGCGTGCTACGGTGGGTGCTGCTATGGTGACCAGTGAGCTGAGATAAGGCGGGGCTTTACCTAGCAGAGACTTGTAAATGACCTGGAGCCAGTGGATTTGGCGGCGATTATGAAGCGAGGGCCAGCCAACGAGAGCGTACAGGTCGCAGTGGTGGGTAGTATATGGGGCTTTGTTGACAAAACGGATGGCTCTGTGATAGACTGCATCCAATTTGTTAAGTAGAGTGTTGGAGGCTATTTTGTAAATGACATCGCCAAAGTTGAAGATCGGTAGGATGGTAAGTTTTTCGAGGGTATGTTTGGCAGCGTTAAATGACTGATGCTGATTCTAGATTTAATTTTGGATTGGAGATGCTTAATATGAGTCTGGAAGGCAAGTTTACAGTCTAACCAGACACCTAGGTATTTGTAGTTGTCCACAATTTCTAAGTAAGAACCATCCAGACTAGTGATGCTGGACGGGCAGGCAGGTGCGGGCAGTGATCGGTTGAATGGCATGCATTTAGTAGTCCCACCATAGAAGGTACGGTGGGATTCAAAATGGTCAGTGATCTGTTGTTAACTTCTACCGCCTCAGAAACCCGGATCCGGGAGCACCCCCCACCCCCCCACCAGTAAAAAAGCTGAATAGCATAGCTAGCATAGCGTCACAAGTAAATACTAGCATCTAAATATCATTCAATCACAAGTCCAAGACACCAGATGAAAGATCCACTTCTTGTGAATCCAGCAATCATTTCTGATTTGTAAAATGTTTTACAGGGAAGACACAATATGTAAATCTATTAGCTAACCACGTTAGCAAAAGACACCATTTTTCTTTGTCCACCATTTTTTCTCTCCACCAGTAGCTATCACCAATTCGGCCAAATAAAGATATTGATAGCCACTAACCAAGAAAAAAACTCATCAGATGACAGTCTGATAACATATTTATTGTATAGGATAGGTTTTGTTAGAAAAATGTGCATATTTCAGGTAGAAATCATAGTTTACAATTGCACCCACCATCACAACTCGACTAGAATAAATACAGAGAGCAACGTGTATTACCAATTTACTCATCATAAAACATTTCTTAAAAATATACAGCACACAGCAATGGAAAGACACAGATCTTGTGAATTCAGACAATATTTCAGATTTTCTAAGTGTTTTACAGCGAAAACACAATAAATCGTTATATTAGCATACCACATGTGCAAACGTTACCCGAGCATTGATTGAAGGCAAAAAGAGCGTTAGCGTTATCATCACCAAAATATATTAATTTTTTCACTAACCTTCTCAGAATTCTTCCGATGACACTCCTGTAACATCATATTACACAATCCATATAGAGTTTGATCGAAAATGTGCATATTTAGCGGCACATATCGTGCTTACACAATGGAAATAGTGTCCAACTACTCAAGCAATCTGCCCGGCGCCATGTTGGAAAGACACCTATTTTTATCAAAAGCTATTCATAAACTTGACTAAAAAAATAAAAGTTGGATATCAATTGAAAGACAAATTAGTTCTTAATGCAATCGCTGAATTACATTTTTTAAATTATCCTTACTGTGCAATACCGGGTGCGCCAAAGCGAAGCTACCCCAAAGAAAATGGCGGAATATGCGTTTAACATTTTTCTACAGAACAACAATTTATCATCATAAATAGTTCTTACTATGAGCTGATCTTCCATCAGAATCTTGGGCAATGTATCCTTTCTCCGGTCTAATCATCTTTTGGTCGAAAGATGTCCTCTTGTCCCGTCGAAATGGCCACTAACGTTCGGCATGTACTAGAAAAGTGCCCAGCTCTTGGAAGTGCGTCACAAAGAAATGCCAGAATATCGCACTAAACGGATATAAATTGCTATAAAACGGTTTAAATTAACTACCTTATGATGTTTTTAACACCTATAACGAGTAAAAACATGACCGGCGATATATTACTGGCTAAACCAAAGCTTGGAAAGAGGCCAGTCCGACGTCCATCGGACAAAAGAAAGATACTTCCGGTCTTTGGCCTTTTATACAGGCCCTGATTGCGCAATCGACTCCATTCAAATTGTCACCACTTACTGACATCTAGAGGAAGGCGTAGGCAGTGTTTGTATCCTCATAGCATTCACAGGGACATTAAAACATTTAAATGTCTGACCTGGGACCAGAGGCCAAGATTTCTGAAATCTCACTCCCTGTCAGGAAAAGTGCTGTAGAATGAGTTCTGTTCCACTCAGAGACATAATTCCAACGGTTATAGAAACTAGAGAGTGTTTTCTATTTCAATATGCATATTGTACAAGCAAGAATTGAGTACTAGGCAGTTTAATTTAGCAACGTCAAAAAAAAAAAGTGCTAACAGCTCCCCCTATTAGCTGTTCTAGCATTGATTGATACACTCACAAACGCTTGGATTGCTTTCGCTGTAAAGCATATTTTCAAAATCTGACATGATAGGTGGATTAACAACAAGCTAAGCTGTGTTTTGGTATATTTCACTTGTGATTCCATGATTATAAATATTTTTTGTATTATTTTTGAATTTGGCGCTCTGCAATTCAGCGGTTGTTTAGGAAAATGATCCCGTAATCGGGATCTGTGCGCCAAGAAGTTAATCCACCTATCGTGTCACATTTTGAAAATATGCTTTACAGCGAAAGCAATCCAAGCGTTTGTGAGTTTATCAATCACTAGACAAAACAGTAAGAACAGCTAGCCCCAAATTAGCATGGTCACGAAAGTCAGAAAAGCAATAAAATTAATAGCTTACCTTTGATAATCTTCGGATGTTTGCACTCACGAGACTCCCAGTTACACAATAAATGTTATTTTTGTTCGATAAATATTAGTTTTATAACCAAAAACCGCCATTTGGTTTGCGCGTTATGTTCAGAAAACCACAGCCTCGTTCCGGTCCTGAAAGGAAGACGAAAATTCCAAAAAGTATCCGTAATGTTCATAGAAACATGTCAAACATTTTTTATAATCAATCCTCAGGTTGTTTTTAACCTTTACAGGCCCGGCGTTCCGCTAGCTGAACTTCTCCCACATTCCACTGAAAAGGCAGTGCGCGAAATTCAAAAAATATGTTTTAGAAATATTTAACTTTCACACATTAACAAGTCCAATACAGCTAATGAAAGATACACATCCTGTGAATCCAGCCAACATGTCCGATTTTTTAAATGTTTTACAGGGAAAACACCACGTATATTTATGTTAGCTCACCTCCAAATAGAAAAAAAGCACAGACATTTTTCACAGCACAGGTAGCATGCACAAAACCAACCAAACTAACCTAGAACCAACCAAACTAACCAAGAAACAACTTCATCAGATGACAGTCTTATAACATGTTATTCAATAAATCTATGTTTTGTTCGAAAAATGAGCATATTTGAGGTATAAATCAGTTTTACATTGCAGCTACCATCACAGCTACCGTCAAAAATAGCACTGAAGCAGCCAGAGTAATTATAGAGACCAACGTGAATTACCTAAATACTCATCATAAAACATTTCTGAAAAATCGATGGTGTACAGCAAATTAAAGACAAACATCTTGTGAATCCAGCCAATATTTCCGATTTTTTAAGTGTTTTACAGCGAAAACACAATATAGCATTATATTAGCTTACTACAATAGCCTACCACACTACCGCATTCATTCATCAAGGCACGTTAGCGATAGTAATAGGCACGTTAGCGTTAGCGAATAAACCAGCAAAAGATATTAAATTTCACTAACCTTCATAAACCTTCCTCAGATGACAGTCCTATAACATCAGGTTATACATACACTTATGTTTTGTTCGAAAATGTGCACATTTAGAGCTGAAATCCGTGGTTATACAATGTGCTAACGTAGCATATTTTTCCCAGAATGTGCGGATATTTCTATTAGACTCTCACCTATTCTGACCAAATAGCTATTCATAAACATTACAAAAAAATACATGTTGTATAGGAAAAGATAGATCCATTAGTTCTTAATGCAATCGCAGTGTTAGAATTCTAAAAATATCTTCATTACGACATAAGACTTAGTTATGGTAAGGGAATAACCAAAACCTGAGCGCAAAGCTACTAGTACACAGTTCGACAGATATATGAAATAGCATCACAAAATGGGTCCTACTTTTGCTGATCTTCCATCAGAATGTTGTACAAGGGGTCCTTTGTCCAGAACCGTCTTTGTTTGGATTCAGAACGTCGTTTTTCCCTCTTGAATTAGCAAGCACACTGGCCAAGTGGTGCTAAGCTCTCCTTCGTGAACAAACGCAAACAACGAGAAACACGCCTAATGTCCCGAATAAATTTCAATATTCTAATAAAACTATATTGAAAAAACATACTTTACGATAATATTGTGACATGTATCAAATAAAATCAAAGCCGGAGATAGTATTCGCCCATAACGACAGCTTTCCAGTAGGCAATAACAGGTCCCTCCACGCGCCTTCCAGAAAACCTAAAATGGGGGACACGTCATTCCAAGAGGATGCATTATATCTCGACCAAGATAATCAACTCATTTCTCCTCTCACTTCCTCTTGACATCTAGGGGAAGGTGTATGATGTGCACGTATAGTCATACGTATCATGCCCATTTATAGGCAGGTCCTTGAACAGAGCATCGAATTCAGACTTTCCACTTCCTGGTCAGAAAGTGTGCTGCCAAATGAGTTGTGTTTTACCCACAGACAAAATTCAAACGGTTTTAGAAACTAGAGAGTGTTTTCTATCCAATAGTAATAATAATATGCATATTGTACGAGCAAGAATTGAGTACGAGGCCGTTTAAATTGGGTACGATTTTCCCCCAAAGTGAAAACAGCGCCCTCTGGTCCTCCTCAGGTTAACATACATAATCGATAATATTTCAACCGGACGGTAACCTATTCAATAAAAGAGAGAAAGAAAATGTCGAGCTACCCCTCTCGCGTGCAGGAACTAATCAAAGGACACCTGACTCGTTTAGAAAAATCTCGCTCATTTTTCAAAATAAAAGTCTTAAACTATGTCTAAAGCCTGGTCACAGCCTGAGGAAGCCATTGGAAAAGGAATCTGGTTGATACCCCTTTAAATGGAAGAGGGGTAGGCAATGAAACAGGGATTTAAAAAAAAATGCACTTCCGGGTTGGATTTCCTTAGGTTTTCACTTGCTAAATCAGTTTTGTTATACTCCCAGACAATATTTTGACAGTTCTGGAAACTTTGGAGTGTTTTCTATCCTAATCTGTAAATTATATGCATATTCTACGATCTGGGCCTGAGAAATAGTCAGTTTCCCTTAGGAACGTTAATTAAAAATAAAATAAAAATTCTGGCCCCTAGCGTCAAGAAGTTAAAGAATAACCAGGCATCCTCGACTGATGGGATGAGGTCAATATCCTTCCAGGATACCCGGGCCAGGTTGATTAGAGGCCTGCTCGCTGAAGTGTTTTAAGGGAGCGTTTGACAGTGATGAGGGGTGGTCATTTGACCACAGACCCATTACGGCTGCAGGCAATGAGGCAGTGATCACTGAGATCTTGGTTGAAAACAGCAGAGGTGTATTTGGAGGGCCAGTTTGTTAGGATGATATGAGGGTGCCCGTGTTTACAGATTTGGGGTTGTACATGGTGGGATCATTGATAATTTGTGTGAGATTGAGGGCATCAAGCTTAGATTGTAGGATGACCGGGGTGTTAAGCATGTCCCAGTTTAGGTCACCTAGCAGCACGAGCTCTGAAGATAGATGGGGAGCAATCAATTCACATATGGTGTCCAGGGCACAGCTGGGGGCAGAGGGTGGTCTATAGCAAGCGGCAACGGTGAGAGACTTGGAAACTTGGAGACTTGTTTTTTCCATAAAAAATCCTACAATGTGATTTTTCTGGATTTTTTTTCTCATTTTGTCTGTCATAGTTGAAGTGTACATATGATGAAAATTACAGGCCTCTCATCTTTTTAAGTGGGAGAACTTGCACAATTGGTGGCTGACTAAATACTTTTTTGCCCCACTGTATCCCAAGCAGAAGCCATGGATTACAGGCAAAATCTACACTGAATTAAAGGCCAGAGCTGCCGCTTTCAAGGAGCGGGACATTTACCCGAGCACTTATAAAAAAAAATCCTGCTTCGCCCTTGGAATCATCAAACAGGCAAAACGTCAATACAGGACAATACAGGACTAAACGTCAATACTACACCGGCTCCGACGCTCATTGGATGTGGCAAGGCTTGCAAACTATCATGGATTACAAAGGGAAACCCAGCTGTGAGTTGTCCAATGAAATGAACCTACCAAATGAGCTAAATACCTTCTATGTTCACTACAAGCCAAGCAACACTGAACCATGCATGAGAGCACCAGCTGTTCCGGACGACTGCGATCATGCTTTCTGTAGTCGATGTGAGTAAGACCTTTAAACATTCACAAGGCCGCAAGGTCAGACGGATTACCAGGATGCGTACTCAAAGCATACGCTGACCAGCTGGCAAGTGTCTTCACTGACATTTTCAACCTCTCCCTGACCCAGTCTGTAATATCTAAAGGATTCAAGCAGACCACCACAGTCCCTATGCCTAAGAACACCAAAGGCACTAGTCTAGATGACTATCGTCTGGTAGCCCTGGACTTCCAGACGGGACGTCCCCAGGTGGTGAGGTTAGGCCGTCATTGTAAATGAGAATTTGTTCTTAACTGACTTGCCAAGTTAAAAGATTAAATTAAAATGTTAAAAAACACATCCGCCACACTGACTCTCAACACGGGGGCCCCTCAGGGGTGTGTGGTTAGAATAATAGTGAAGACATAAAAACTATGAAATAACACATATGGGATCATGTAGTAAGCAAAAAAGTGTTAAACAAATCAAAATATTTTAGAATCTTCAAAGTAGCCACCTTTTGCATTGATGACAGATTTGCACACTCTTGGCATTCTCTCAACCAGCTTCACCTGGACTGCTTTTCCAACAGTCTTGAAGGATTCCCACATATGCTGAGCACTTGTTGGCTGCTTTTCCTTCACTCTGCGGCCCAACTCATCCCAAACCATCTCAATTGGGTTGAGGTCGGGTGACTGTGGAGGCCAGGTCATCAGATGCAGCACTCCATCACTCTCCTCTTGGTCAAATAGCCCTTACACAGCCATGAGGTGTGTTAGGTCATTGTCCTGTTGAAAAAAAAAAACGATAGTCCCACGAAGCGCAAACCAGATCTGATGGCGTATCGCTACAGAATACTGTCGTAGCTAGTTAAGTGTGCCTTGTATTCTAAATAAATCAGACAAATCAAATCTTATTGGTCACATACATCTTTTTTGGTTACTACATGATTCCATATGTGTTATTTCATAGTGTTTACGTATTCACTGTTATTCTACAATGTAGAAAATAGTAACAATAAAGAAAAACCCTTGAATGAGTAGATGGAATGAGTAGGTGTGTCCAAACGTTTGACTGGTACTACATTATACCCCTGCTCATCGGCTCGGTACTGGTACCCCTTGTATATAGTTACTCATTGTTTATTTATTAGTACTTAGATCACTTGTTTATATTTTTCTATTATTTCTCTATTTTCTTTCTCTGCATTGTTGGGAAGTGCCCGTAAGCATTTCAGTGTTCACCCACACCGGTTGTTTACAAAGTATGTGACAAATAATTTGATTTGATTTAGACTACATAATAAACAAAAGTGAAATAAACTATCAGAAATTAACAGTAAACATTACTTTCAAAAAAGAGACATTTCAAATGTTAGATTATGGCTATCTACACGGTAACAATGTGCAAATTGTTTAAGTACGAAAGGGAAAATATACTAAACACAAATATAAATGCAACGTATTGTTGTTCACATGTTTCATGAGCTGAAATAAAAGCTCTGTGAAATGTCTTTCAAATTTTATGCGCAAATTTGTTTACATCCCTGTTAGTGAGGATTTCTGCTTTGCAAATATATAGTTCATCCACCTGAGAGGTGTGGCATATAAAGAAGCTAATTAAACAGCATGATCATTACACAGGTGCACCTTGTGCTGGGGACAATTAAAGGCCACTTTAAAACGGGCAGTTTTGTCACAACACAATGCCACAGATGTCTCAAGGAAGCGCACAAGTGGCATGCTGACTTCAGGAATGTCCACCAGAAGCCTAGCTTTTTATAGAATTTGGCAGTACATCCACTGGCCTCTCAACCGTAGACCAAGTGTATGGCATCGTGTGGGTGAGCGGTGTGCTGATGTCAGCATTGTGAACAGAGTGCACCAGGGTGGCGGTGGGGTTATGGTATAAGCTACGGACAACAAACACAATTGCATTTTATCGATGACAGAGATATCATGACGAAATCCTGAGGCCCATAGTCGTGCCATCCATCCGTCGCCATCACATGTTTACGCATGATAATGCATGGCCCCATGTCGCAAGGATCTGTGCACAATTCCTGGAAGCTGAAAATGTCCCAGTTCTTCCATGGCCTGCATACTCACCAGACAATGTCACCCATTGAACTTGTTTGGGATGCGTTGGATCGACGTGTACGACATAGTTTTCAGGTTCCCGCCAATATCCAGCAACTTCGCACAGCCATTGAAGAGGAATGGGACAACATTCCACAGGCCACAATCAATAACCTTATCAACTCTATGTGAAGGAGATGTCTCGCTGCATGAGGCAAATGGTGTTCACACCAGATACTGGTTGGTTTTCTGATCCACGCCCTACCTTTTTATTTAAGGTATCTGTGACCAACAGATGCATATCTGTATTCCCAGTCATGTGAAATCCATAGATTTGGGCCTAATTTATTTAAATTGATTGATTTCCTTATGAACTGTAACTCAGTAAAATCTTTGCATGTTGAGTTTATATTTCTGTTAATTGTGGTATGCAGTTTGTTTGTCTTTGAAATTTCATGATTCAGTATTGCTATGTTCAAGTAGACTGATTTTAGCTGTGATCTGATAGGGGTGTCATTGATAATGTAATCTACAGTAAGGGGTGAGCTGTAGGTGTACCTACCGTACGAGTCCCCTCGGAGCCTACATTGACTATTTACAGACCCAGTGTACGACAGAGCTGCAGGAGTTGTGACCCATTTTTGTTGCTTGTTTTGTCGTAGGTGTGTCTAGGAGGGGGAGGGAATGGTGTCACCTCCAGGTAGGTGTTTGTCCTGCTGTGTGCTGAGAGTGTCAGGTTCTTGTCCAGTTCTGGCATTTACGATGCCACAGACTAGTACATGCCCATGGGCCTGGAAGTGGTTGATTCCCCCCCTATGGGATGGAGAAGCTGTCATTGTTAAGTATGGGGATTCTATTGGGGGGGATGTAGGTAGCACATGTGGCCATTTTTCTCTGTTACGATAATTTCCTTATTTATTTCTAACCAGATGTAAAATGCTACTGATTCGATTAATTCATCTTGGGTCTGCTCTATACCAAATTAACATACCCCCTGAATCTCTTCCCTGTTCCACACCTGGTAGTTAGGTGGATTGGACTACCAGCTCCCTGCAACCAGTGTCTCCCTATACCATGTTTCTTGTAGGATGACAATGTCTGTATTTACTATTACTTTGGTGAAGTCTGGGTTCTTGCTCTTTAGGCCAAAGGCAGATGACCTCAGACCTTGTATATTCCAGCATGATATAGTAAAAGCATTGTGTTCCATATTGTCCAGTGTTGTTTAGGGTTGGACCATTAGGTTTGAGCAGAGCATGCTGAGCATCTGGTGAATACCTCTTAGGTCGCATGATGGGGCTTGGGCAGGTGTAGAACTGTGGGTTGGGCATGTTGCAGCAGGCCTAGGGTGCATCGGCTGTTTGGGGACCAGAGTTTAGCCACTGAGTTTGGGAAAGATGTTATTCTCATCAATGTATTTCCCATTAGAATCTGTGAAGTGCACAATCTCTGGCTTTTGTGTGTTATCAGGGAGTGTCGGGGGGTTGTCAGGGCGGCTGATTGGGGGTGAGGGGTCTGCTGTATTGTCTGTTCCACTATGGTATTGAGGCTATGGTCCTGGGCTGTTCTGCTGGCTTCTCTGGGTGAGTGGCCTGTTCTGTCGCACCTCAGCTTTCTCACCTCCTCCTTCAGTGCTGTTAGCTGGCCTGTGTGTTCCTCCCTCTCTTGCTTGATTTTTGTTGCCTCAGTCCTTAGTGCAGCCAGCTCTCCTAGACAGCCGTCTATTAGCCCCTTCATTTCTCTGGGTCTTGTTGTGGGGTGTTGTTGTGCTGTCTGGATGGTGTGAACAAGCTCTGAGCTCCACCATCTCTCTCTCCAGCTCAGTGAATTTATCTCTCTCAACAATGGTGTCCAGTGCAGTTGTGGGACCTGGGTCTGTTCAGTGCTGCGGGAGTTACTCCCTTAGGGCCTTTTGGGGCTGCTCGTCTGCGGGGCAACTTGACATGGGGGTGTGATTAGACTCGCTCAGGATCGGGGAGTCGTTACCTCATGCTGTGCTCTCTATTTGATCCTATAAGAGTCCTGCTGAAACTGTTTGAGGTTGCCCTGTTTGAGTATTCAGACCCCTCGACTTTTCCCACATTTTGTTACATTACAGCATTATTCTAAAATGAATTCAATTAAATGTTTCCCTCAATCTACCCATAATGACAAAGCGAAAACACGTTTTAGAATATTTTGCAAATGTATAAAAAAGCAAAACATAGTTTACTTAAATAACTATTCAGACCCTTTGCTATGAGACTTGAAATTGAGCGTAGGTGCATTCTGTTTCCATTGATCATCCTTGATATGTTTCTACAACTTGATTGGAGTCCATCTGTTGTAAATTCAACTGATTGGACATGATTTGGAAAGGCACCTACCTGTTCATATAAGGTCCCACAGTTGACAGTGCAAGTCAGAGCAAAAACTAAGCCATGAGGTTGAAGGAATTGTCTGTAGAGCTCCGAGACAGGTTTGTGTCTAGGCACAGATATGGGGAAGCGTACCAAAAAAAATTGCTGGAGCATTGAAGGTCCCCAAGAACACAGTGGCCTCCATCCTTATTAAATGGAAGTTTGGAACCACCAAGACTCTTCCTAGAGCTGGCTGCCCGGCCAAAATGAGCAATCAGGGGAGAAGAGCCTTGGTCTGGGAGGTGACCAAGAACCCGATGGTCACTCTGATAGAGCTCCATAGTTCCTCTGTGGAAATGGGAGAAACTTACAGAAGGACAACCATGTCTGCAGCACTCCACCAATCAGGCCTTTATGGTAGAGTGGCCAGACGGAAGCCACTCTTCAGTAAAAGGCACATGACAGCTCGTTTGGAGTTTGCGAAAAGGCACCTAAAGACTCTCAGACAATGAGAAACAAGATTCTCTGGTTTGATGAAACCAAGATTGAACTATTTGGCCTGAGTGCCAAGCGTCACATCTGGAGGAAACATGGCACCATCCCTATGGTGAAGCAGTGGCAGGGACTGGGAGACTAGTCAGGATCGAGGGAAAGATGAACAGAGCATAGTACAGAGCGAGATCTATGATTAAAACCTGCTCCAGGACCTCAAACTGGGGCGAAGGTTCACCTTCCAACTGGACAATGACCCTAAGCACACAGAGAAGACAAAACAGGAGTGGCTTCGGGACAAGTTTCTGAATGTCCTTGAGTGGCCCAGCCAGAGCCCGGACTTGAATCTGATCGAATATCTCTGGAGAGACCTGAAAATAGCTCTGCAGCGACGCTCCCCATCCAACCTGAAAGAGCTTGAGAGGATCTCCGGAGAGGAATGGGAGAAACTCCCAAAATACAGGTGTGCCAAGCGTGTAGCGTCATACCCAAAAAGACTCAAGGCTGTAATCACTGCCAAAGGTGCTTCAACAAAGTACTGAGTAAAGGGTCTGAATACTTATGTAAATGTTACATTTCAGTTTTTAATGATAATACATTTGAAAAAAATTATAACCTGTTTTTTCTTTGTTATTATGGGTTATTGTGTGTAGATTGATTAGGTGAAAAAAAACAATTGAATTCGTTTTAGAATAAGGCTGTAACCTAACAATGTGGAAAAAGTGAAGGGGTCTGAATACTTTCCGAATGCGCTGTGTCACAAAATATCTTGATTATGGTCTTTTACTATTTTCCTGTAGATTCTGTTTCAGACTGAACAATACTCACTCAGTTTTGGGTTGGATGGTATTTCCTGTTTCTTCTGCAGGTTTTGTTTTTCTCTGGATAGTCCTTGGTAGTAAGAATCCTTCCCAGTAATTTTGTCGAAAATTAAGGTTTTAGGTTTGGATATTTGATTTAGAGGGTAGTATCCTGCAAGTAGTTGCGGATCTAACTCTAATTCCAAATTTTTACAGAAAACTTCAGGAGCTCGTGGTCGCTTTCTTTCTCTCCTTGTTTAAACAAATGTAATGTGTGACTCAGCATGGCTCAAATGTAGTCTGAGCTCCCCTGTGCTCTATTATTTCAAAAACTATATTTTCCTCTGAGAAAATGACAGATTTATTTTTAATACGTCACATGCATGGCTCTGTGATTTTCACTTGCATTTACAGTATCAAGTACTGACTATAGCACATGTGTTGCTTGCTAACTAGCCAGATCTTCAGTAGTAGGAGGTGGGCTAATTGAACAAATAAGTATATCATTTTTATTTACATATTGGTATCACATCATATTATTTAGGCGTCACAGTTCATACGTTCTGCCTTAAGTCACTATGCTATTCTATAACACTCCCTGCATAGCTAATTAGCTGCACTTGAGCACAGTACATTCATCGCAACGTGTGTGTGCTGTGCTGTGCTGTGCTATATGACTAAGACATTTCCACCCAGTGATCTGTGCCCGGCCCCAGGTAGCCCTCCCTCTGTTGGCTGCCATTCACTGATTAATGAGAATATCAGTGGAAGTCACGCAAATCATGTGGCGGAATAATTGGTCAAATCATGTAGAAGTCTTGATTACCTGAAACCAGCAGTTGCAAGACTTTTTGCATAATGTCCTTTCCCTTGTCAAGTGATCTGAATGAACTGCTCATAAGAATATATGAGGAGCAGAGAGGGGGTTGTTTTCTGGCCACATGACAGGACCACACTCCTACATCTACAGTTGTGGCCAAAAGTTTTGAGAATGAGACAAATACTAATTTTCACAAAGTCTGCTGCCTCAGTTTGTATGATGGCAATTTGCATATACTCCAGAATGTTATGAAGAGTGATCAGATGAATTGCAATTAATTGCAAAGTCCCTCTTTGCCATGCAAATGAACTGATTCCCCCAAAAACATTTCCACTGCATTTCAGCCCTGCCACAAAAGGACCAGCTGACATCATGTCAGTGATTCTCTTATTAACACAGGTGTGAGTGTTGACGAGGACAAGGCTGGAGATCACTGTGTCATGCTGATTGAGATCGAATATCAGACTGGAAGCCTCAAAAGGAGGGTGGTGCTTGGAATCATTGTTCTTCCTCTGTCAACCATGGTTACCTGCAAGGAAATACGTGCAGTCATCATTGCTTTGCACAAAAAGGGCTTCACAGGCAAGGATATTGCTGCCAGTAAGATTGCACGTAAATCAACCATTTATCGGATCATCAAGAACTTCAAGGAGAGCGGTTCAATTGTTGTGAACAAGGCTTCAGGGCACCCAAGAAAGTCCAGCAAGCGCCAGGACCGTCTCCTAAAGTTGATTCAGCTGCGGGATCGGGGCACCACCAGTACAGAGCTTGCTCAGGAATGGCAGCAGGCAGGTTTGAGTGCATCTGCACGCACAGTGAGCCGAAGACTTTTGGAGGATGGCCTGGTGTCAAGAAGGGCAGCAAAGAAGCCACTTCCCTCCAGGAAAAACATCAGGGACAGACTGATATTCTGCAAAAGGTACAGGGATTGGACTGCTGAGGACTGGGGTAAAGTCATTTTCTCTGATGAATCCCCTTTCCGATTGTTTGGGGCATCCGGAAAAAAGCTTGTCCGGAGAAAACAAGGTGAGCGCTACCATCAGTCCTGTGTCATGCCAACAGTAAAGCATCCTGAGACCATTCATGTGTGGGGTTTCTTCTCAGCCAAGGGAGTGGGATCACTCACAATTTTGCCTAAGAACACAGCCATGAATAAAGAATGGTACCAACACATCCTCCGAGATCAACTTCTCCCAACCGCCCAGGAACAGTTTGGTGACGAACAATGCCTTTTCCAGCATGATGGAGCACCTTGCCATAATGCAAACGTGATAACTAAGTGGCTCGGGGAACAAAACATCGATATTTTGAGTCCATGGCCAGGAAACACCCCAGACCTTAATCCCATTGAGAACTTGTGGTCAATCCTCAAGAGGCGGGTGGACAAACAAAACCCCACAAATTCTGACAAACTCCAAGCATTGATTATGCAAGAATGCGCTGCCATCAGTCAGGATGTGGCCCAGAAGTTAATTGACAGCATGCCAGGACGGATTGCAGAGGTCTTGAAAAAGAAGGGTCCACACTGCAAATATTGACTCTTTGCATCAACTTCATGTAATTGTCAATAAAAGCCTTTGACACTTATGAAATGCTTGTAATTATACTTCAGTATTCCATAGTAACATCTGACAAAAATATCTAAAGACACTGAGGCAGCAGAACTTGTGAAAATTTATATTTGTGTCATTCTCAAAACCTTTTGCCACGACTGTATACTGTGTGTGTGCTGTTAAGGGCTTTTCCTATCTTCATTGTGTTCGACACTTGAAAATCTTCCTTTTGAATCATCCAGTAAAGGCCTACCTCCTCAACCCTGTGTAATGTGAGACTTGCAAATGAAAGGGTTCATTCAGAATGGAAAGTGGAGAGAGAAGTACACTAGATAAATATCTCTATTTGGACTATTGTAAGTAATCAAATGATTTTTGCTCTCTTAACATGTTAATCAACTGAAGTATTTATTACTTTTTCTCAAGACACATTCTGTGATGAATGGCCGATAGAAGAGTTGTCTCAAATACTTGCGTTCAACGATCACCAAGAGAGAAGCTTATTTTTGTGCATGTCAGTGGAACAAGTGCTGTAAATGAGAATGTGTTCTCAGTCAACTTACCTGGTATAATAAAAATAATTAAATACATTCCATTTAGATTAACATGTGGATGTGTAACACATGAACGAACCGTAAGCTCACTCCACAGCTAGCTTGAAATGCTGCAGATGGAGCTTTCAAATTAGATATTTTTCAATAGCTCAAACAGTTGGTAAGTTGTCAAGGAGGGCAGTCACATGTACTAGCAAAGCAGAAGTCCTGGGTTAGAGCCTTGGTGTGAGCCAAATCAGGAGGAAGTGGTACTCGCTAAGGGTCCGATTCAGACTTAGGAAATGTACGCCTACCCTATGCATGTTTTTCCTACGCATTTCTCAGTAGTTGGTATTCAGATTTACCTTATGCAGGTACTAACAGGCTTTGCAGGCTTGGTTCCCTTGCGCGTCACGAATACATTTCATTCAATCCCTGAAAACCCTCCCACTTGCTGGGCATCTGATTTTCTTTTGGAGTTTTCATTCGATATGGCTTTCAGTACAATTATCTGTAGTGTACCTTTTTAATTCGAATTTTCGCTACAGACACTAGAATATATGGAGAGAACAGTTCAGAATATTAGGGATTAATGAAAGAAAGCCATGTAAATACATGCATATTGTAATGATGTGCGCTGAGAGTCGGGATGCAAGTTCAGGGAGTGAGTGTTTTAATGAAAAAACACAATATAAACCAAAACAAGAAACATGAACAGACAAGAAACAGAAACAATGACGCCTGGGGAGGAACGAAGGGGATTGACATATATTGGGCAGGTAAGGAGATGATGGTCCAGGTGAGTGTCATATTGCGCTAATGCACGTAACGATGGTGACAGGTGTGCGCCTTAACGAGCAGCCTGGTGACCTAGAGGCCGGAGAGGGAGCACACGTGACAGTACCCCCTCCCCGACGCGCAGCTCCAGCCACAAGACGCCGACCAAGGTGACAATCCCGGGGATCAGGAACGGACCGGTCACCTCTGCTAAGGCGGGGGAGCCTGTCGATCCAGCTGAGGCACGGAGCATTGCGACCTAGAGCGCCGGAGAAAGAGCATATGTGACAGTACCCCCTCCCCAGCGCGTTCGGCTCTAGTCGCAGTACGCCAACCACAGGGACGATCCCAGGGATCAGGAGCGGACCGGTCACCTCCGCTGAGGCACAGAAATCTGATGAACTGGCTGAGGAGTGAGTCTGATGAGCCGGCTGACACCTCATCCTAACATTTCCACACCTTAATTGTAGTCTAACCTGTTGAGGACAGAGGGCGCTGTTTTCACTTTGGGGGAAAATCGTGCCCAATTTAAACGGCCTCGTACTCAATTCTTTCTCGTACAATATGCATATTATTATTACTATTGGATAGAAAACACTCTCTAGTTTCTAAAACCGTTTGAATTTTGTCTGTGTAAAACAGAACTCATTTGGCAGCACACTTTCTGACCAGGAAGTGGAAAGTCTGAAATCGATGCTCTGTTCAAGGGCCTGCCTATAAATGGGCATGATACGTATGAGTATACATGCACGTCATACACCTTCCCCTAGATGTCAAGAGGAAGTGAGAGAAGAAATAAGTGTTTATCTTGGTCTGAGGTGGAATAAATCCTCTTGGCACGACGAGTCATCCATTTCCTGTTTTCTGGAAAGCGCGAAGATGGACCTAGAATTGCCTTCTGAAAAGCTGTCGTTATAGGCGACTACTATCTCTGGCTTTGATTTTATTTGATACATGTCACAATATCATCGTAAAGTATGTTTTTTCAATATAGTTTTATTAGATTATTGAAATTTATTCGGGACGTTAGGCGTGTTGCGTTGTGTGACTTTGTTCAGGAAGGAGAGCTTCGCGCCACTTGGCCAGTGTGCTTGCTAATTCAAGAGGGAAAAACGATGTTCTAAATCCAAACAACGACTGTTCTGGACAAAGGACCCCTTGTACAACATTCTGATGGAAGATCACCAAAAGTAGGACCCATTTTGTGATGCTATTTCATATATCTGTCGAACTGTGTACTAGTAGTTTTGCGCCCAGGTTTTGGCCACTCTCTCGCTATAACATGAGCCTTATGTCGTAATGAAGATATTTTTAGAATTCTAACACTGCGATTGCATTAAGAACTAGTGTATCTATCATTTCCTATACAACATGTATTTTTTTGTAATGTTTATGAATAGCTATTTGGTCAGAATAGGTGAGAGTCTAATAGAAATATCCGCACATTCTGGGAAAAGATGCTACGTTAGCATAATGGATAACCACTGATTTCAGCTCTAAATATGCACATTTTCGAACAAAACATAAGTGTATGTATAACCTGATGTTATAGGACTGTCATCTGAGGAAGGTTTATGAAGGTTAGTGAAAATTAATATATTTTGCTGGTTTATTCGCTAACGCTAACGTGCCTATTGCTATCGCTAATGTGCCTTGATGAATGAATGCGGTTGTGTGGTAGGCTATTGTAGTAAGCTAATATAATGCTATATTGTGTTTTCGCTGTAAAACACTTAAAAAATCGGAAATATTGGCTGGATTCACAAGATGTTTGTCTTTAATTTGCTGTACACCATCGATTTTTCAGAAATGTTTTATGATGAGTATTTAGGTAATTCACGTTGGTCTCTATAATTACTCTGGCTGCTTCGGTGCTATTTCTGACGGTAGCTGTGATGGTAGCTGCAATGTAAAACTGATTTATACCTCAAATATGCACATTTTTCGAACAAAACATAGATTTATTGTGTAACATGTTATAGGACTGTCATCTGATGAAGTTGTTTCTTGGTTAGTTTGGTTGGTTCTTGGTTAGTTTGGTTGGTTTCGTGCATGCTACCTGTGCTGTGAAAAATGTCTGTCCTTTTTTGTATTTGGTGGTGAGCTAACATAAATATACGTGGTGTTTTCGCTGTAAAACATTTTTAAAAATCGGACATGTTGACTGGATTCACAAGATGTTTATCTTTCATTTGCTGTATTGGACTTGTTAATGTGTGAAAGTAAAATATTTCTAAAAAATATTTTTTGAAATTCGCGCTCTGCCTTTTCAGTGGAATGTGGGAGGAGTTCCGCTAGCGGAACGCCGGGGCTAGAAAGGCTAACCAATACCCAAACGGAGATTCAGTCCCCATGCTTGTCTCAGAGCAGTGCCCCCTTCTACTTGTTAAAGGTTCCAATTGATTAAGTTTTTTACCAATTAGTATATTTGTGTTTAACCACAATATTTGTTGTTTTATATTTTCAGTCTTTTCTGGTGGATTAAACTGAAATTGTAACCAATTTTCTATGGCTTGTTTAAAAAACATTGTTTTCAAATAATTGTTTTCAAATAACCTAAAGTGAGCGAGAAAAAGGCCATTCTTGAACATGGGGTGACACATTGGTACTAATTTGTAAATAAAGCCAGTTTGTTATTTAGAATTTTTTTATTTCTGTTTTTAGAGGGAGAGAAACCAAAAACCTACCGTTGCCTCATGGGTCTCCCAGTCAGAGCCAGCATGGGTATTGAACCAGCATCTGTAGCAACTGCGATGCAGTGTCTTAGGCCGCTGCCCCACTCGGTTGCTGTACAATGTGCCCGGTCGGGAGTTGCTTACAGTAAGAGCAAAATAATCCTAACATTTCCACACCCTAATTGTAGTTTAAGTTTTTTTTTGAATAAAAACCTTAGTGTAACAACAGTTTTAGTAAGTAATACTGAAAAAATAGAAGCGTTATTCAATACAGATTATACAGGTCCAGAGTCCAGGGTGATTCTGTATCTTAACCCTTTGACACGTACAAACAAGGGTGTAGTCATTCTACAGTGGTTCTTGAGCGCTCTGGAGCAGGTTTTCATCAAAGATCTCCCTGTACTTTGCTCTGTTTATCTTTCCCTCAATCCTGACTAGTTTCCCAGTTCCTGCCGCTGACAAAAATGCTTACAGCATGATACTGCCACCATGCTTCACTGTAGGGATGTTGCCAGTTTTCCGCTTGGCACTCTGACAGAGCTCTAGAGTTTATCTGTGGAGATGAGAGAACCTTCCAAAAGGACAAACATCTCTGCAGCACTTCACCAAGCAAGACTTTATTGTAGAGTGGCCAGACGGAAGACACTCCTCAGTAAAAGGCACATGACAGCCCGCTTGGAGTTTACCAAAAAACACCTAAAGACTCAAGAAACAGACCTAAAGAAACAGGATTCTCTGGTCTGTTGAAACCAAGATTGAACTCTTTGGCCTGAATGGTGGCAGCATCATGCTGTGGGGATGTTTTCAGTGGCAGGGACTGGGAGACTAGTCGGGTTTGAGGCAAAGATGAACGGAGTAAAGTAAATAGAGATCTTTTATGAAAACCTTCTCCAGAGCGCTCAGGACCTCAGACTGGGGTGAAGGTTCAACTTCCAACAGGACAACGACCTTAAGCACTCTGCCAAGACAGGAGTGTCTTCGTGACAAGAGGCTGAATGTCCTTGACTGGCCCAGCCAGAGCCCGGACTTGAACCCGATCAAACATCTCTGGAGAGACCTGAAAATAGCTGTGCAGCAACGCTCCCATCTAACCTGACAGAGCTTGAGAGGATCTGCAGAGAAGAATGGGAGAAACTCCCCAAATACAGTTGTGCCGAGCTTGTAGCGTCTTACCCAAGTAGACATGATGCTGTAATTGCTGCCAAAGGTGCTTCAACAAAGTAGTGAGTAAAGGGTCTGAATACTTATGTAAATGTGATATTTTTGTATTTTTTATAAATTAGCAAACATTTCTAAAAATCTGTTTTGGCTTCGTCATTATAGGTTATTGTGTGTAGATTGATGAGGGGGGGAAAACGATGTAATACATTTTAGAATAAGGCTGTAACGTAACAAAATGTGCCAAAAGTCAAGGGGTCTGAATACTTCCCGAAGGCACAATAATTAGCAGGCAGCGTGCCTTGGTGTGAGGGCAGCGTGGGTTATCTATCCTGTTGCGTAACAATCACATTTTGGAACAGGGTGTGCATTCTGACATCACACGGATAAAAAAAGTCGCGCTGGGGCGACTGTTAGAGATATTCGGAACTCATATGTAAAAAGGCTAAAGATGGTAGAAATGGAAAAGGGGGGATAATATGTCAAATGAGCAGGATGAATAGAGAGAGAGAAATAGATTATTATAGTGTTGAAGGTGATGGTTGGGAGTTTTGGGTGGTTCATGGCTCCTAAGCAACTTTGCAGACGATGCAGTATTAGTACAGATGGAGATGCTGAAGATGAGATATTGTATTGACTAACGTGTGTTTCGGTCGTGTCTGCGGGGGCTATTTGTCTGTATTGATTTAATTTTCCAAGGAGGCATAAATTGAAAGTAAGCACATTTTTATGCTTTTGATCTCTATTCTTAGTTGAATTTTCCTGATTCAGTGACTGAATCAGCCTATAGTATTCACCCATTCCTCCAGAGAAATCAGACTAAAGAAATCTAACTTATTGCCTATAAATTTTGCCTTAAAAGCAGGTGTAAGGTTTATGATTATCAAAGTGTAATGATATACAGGTATTCTGCAAATTTTAGCACAGCTTGAATGCATGTTGACCAATGAAATTGCACAACCAAAACTAAACATTTTATAATCCGCAGCAACCCATTGTCGGGTATAAACTTCTCCATAATGAGGTTTCTCTTCGGCTCACTGTAGTTATAACTACCTATAATACGCTCAGGATATTTCAGGGACATGCTCGTTCGTTTCAGCTACATCCAGCACTGACATAAAAGGCCTGGCAAGAAAAATTATGTTATTCAATAAAAGTCCTATCATTACATTTTAATTACTGGAATCACTGCCTCAAGGTGAAATGCACTCATTTACATATGGCACCCTATTCCTTATATAGTGCACCACTTTTGACCAGGGCCTATCGGTAAAAGCAGTGCACTATATAGCGAATAAGGTACTATTTGGCACCAAGACGGTACCTCTCCATTTACTGGTGAGTAAAAGGAGCTCAAATGGGAGTGAGAAAAAACGAATATTCATCCCTATACAAGGTAGGAAAGGAAATTACTATGTATGAGAGATAGCAGGAGGACTCTGGAGTGCAATGTAGGCTCCCCGAAGTCAGTAACTTCTCTGATGTACAGTAATAATGCAAAGTCTCTTTTCTTCAACCTGTTTCCAAATCTCTCAGTATACAGTACTATTCATATATTCACCCTGAGGGATTCATAATCAAGTAAACGCATACCAGACATTAAGCAATTATGGCTAGCTTGTTCTTAAAATCACACTCAATCTCTGTTTCAATGAGCCATAATGACCCACAATGAACATAAATCATTCATCAATGATACATCCATTGGGATTCATTACAGTTAAGATGTCAGCTATAGGACAGGCTTTCCTTTAAGATGTCACAAATATTACAAGCTTTCAAGTTTACATTTTTGTTAGTTGTATGCACGGGATACACATGGTATACATTGTCCAACAAAATGCTTACTTGCAGGTTCCTTCTCAACAATGCAACAACAATAGAAATAATAAAATATAGGAATACGAACAAAGTAAATGGCTCAGTAGAATAGAAAAAAATATTTTTGCATAAGTATAATACAGGAAGGCACTATTTACAGTCCAATATTTACACATCTATTGCGAAATGGGGGACAGTGTATAAACTGAGCAGTTTAACAAGAGCCTGGTAGCAGCAGTGGTGTGTGGGTGTGTGTCGCATTAATGTATATGTGTGGTTGTGTGTGCATATGTGTGCGGAGAATCAGAGCAGGTGGTCAGTCCAGTTCAAGTGTTCAGCAGTCTGATGGCTTGTAGATAAAAACTGTCTCTGAGCCTGTTGGTATCAAACCTCATGCTCCGATACCATCTGCCCTACGGTAAGGGGGAGAACATCTCATTGCTGGGGTGTGTGGGTTCCTTGATGATGCTGCGTGGCTTTCATTTTGGGTTTGATTCAAAATAATGAAATAAGAACTGCATAATTATCCCTCTCTGCATACTCTAAGAAAGCATGCTAGGTGCTGTGTGGACAAGTACGGTATCCATATTAGGAGAGAGTCACATATCCATGGAAGTTGTCAGTCACTTGGAGTTTAGAGTTGGTGTCATTGTTGCTTGTATACAGTATGTGTGACTGTCCTAATATTTACACTGTAGTGCACATGATTACTGTAGCCTGGAGTTCTCCTCCGGCCAACCCATTTGACTCTGCTCTCCTCAGACGGCCATCTTTGCCAGACGAGCTCTTCAAGCTGCTCTTGTTGAAATGTACACTGCTCAAAAAATAAAGGGAACACTTAAACAACACAATGTAACTCCAAGTCAATCACACTTCTGTGAAATCAAACTGTTTTGAGTAGATGTCCTGGATGGGTGGGAGTACTGTCCCAGTGATGTCGTCTTCAACACCCACTGGAGGGCCTTGCTGTCGTGGACAGCAAGCGGTCAGGATGCTCTCGGTGCAACGGTAGTATTTGGAAAGGACCCTAGGAAGCATGCCGAATTTCTTCAGCCTCCTTAGGAATTAGAGACGCTGTTGCACCCTGTTGACAAGAGTAGTGATGGTGTTGTTCCATGACAAGTCCTCAGTGATGTGGACGTTGAGGAACTTAACTCGTGACTCTCTACTGTACTACCGTTGATGTGGATTGGCATGTTTTCTCCTCTGCTTCCTGAAGTCAACAATCGACTCCTTTGTTTTGCTGACATTGAGGAAGAGGCTGTTGTCATGACACAACAATGCCAGTTTACTTACCTCCTCTTTATAGGCTGACTCATCATTGTTGGTTATCAGGCTTAAAACCGTATTGTCGTCAGCAATCTTGAGTTGGTGTCGTGAAAAGCCACGCAGTCGTGGGTGAGCAGGGAGTACAGCAGAGGACCGAGAACATACCCCTGGGGGGCCCCTGTGTTGAGTCAGTTTGGAGGAGGTGTTGTTGCCAATCCTCACAGCCTGTGGTCTCCCTGTCAGGAAGTCCAGGATCCAGTTGCAGAGGGTGTCCAGACCCAGGGCTCTGAGCTTGGTGTTGAGCTTGGAGGGAACAATAGTGTTAAATGCTGAACTGCAGTCAATGAACAGCATTCTCACATAGGTGTTCCTTGTGTCCAGATGTGTTACGGCCGTGTGAATAGCGGAGGAAATGGCTTCTGTGGATTTGTTGAGGTGGTAAGCAAATTGGAGTGTGTCCAGTGTGCCTGGCATGCTTCCTCTTCTTCGTCCTATAAGGAAATGGATTCATCAACCATCAGAGGTCTCCTTAGTTTTCTCTCTGAAGGGTGTCAGTCCTGAAACTGAAGGGTGTCAGTCAAGCACTCAAGGGCACTCAAGGGGATTTTACACAGAAGCAGCTTTTCAATAATGTATTTGTTCCACTAAAAGATTTTTAGCACTCGAGTGCCAATACAAGTAGAATTTAAGACTCAGGTTATTTGATCATTACTACAAGCTCCGGAGTGAATTCTAAATTAGATCAATAAACATGCCCGGTGGAGGGTTCCTGAAGACCTGCTGAATGGGGCTTCAGCTCCAGGTCTATTCACTTACAGCTGAGAAACGAACTGGCATCAATTCATATGACGCTGACATCTGACAGTAAACAGCCATTTGTCCGTTTAAGGATAATGTTGTTCATAAATGCAGAGTTGACAAGTAATCAAACTATAGCTATCCGGGCGGGTTGTCCTTTGTAGCTTTGACTAATCTAGGCTATTTTCTGAGGGGAAAATAATAAATAGTTCAAATGTATAGGCATAGCAGTCAATAAAACCAAATAAACACGAGTTCTTCAACATTTAATGTAGTTGAGAGAGATTCCTTAATTAAGAGTCCGAAGTACTGAGAATCAACTTAATGAAAACTTGATTTAGCGAAAAACTGTAGCTCTGTCGTCCTCATTCATTTGTGTAGATGAGCCAGTCAGAGACCTGGGGAGTGCTTAATTGGCTTTCATTTTGGGTTTGATTCAAAATAATGAAATAAGAACTGCATAATTATCCCTCTCTGCATACTCTAAGAAAGCATGCTAGGTGCTGTGTGGACAAGTACGGTATCCATATTAGGAGAGAGTCACATATCCATGGAAGTTGTCAGTCACTTGGAGTTTAGAGTTGGTGTCATTGTTGCTTGTATACAGTATGTGTGACTGTCCTAATATTTACACTGTAGTGCACATGATTACTGTAGCCTGGAGTTCTCCTCCGGCCAACCCATTTGACTCTGCTCTCCTCAGACGGCCATCTTTGCCAGACGAGCTCTTCAAGCTGCTCTTGTTGAAATGTACACTGCTCAAAAAATAAAGGGAACACTTAAACAACACAATGTAACTCCAAGTCAATCACACTTCTGTGAAATCAAACTGTCCACTTAGGAAGCAACACTGATTGACAATAAATTTCACATGCTGTTGTGCAAATGGAATAGACAACAAGTGGAAATTATAGGCAATTAGCAAGACACCCCCAATAAAGGAGTGGTTCTGCAGGTGGTGACCACAGACCACTTCTCAGTTCCTATGCTTCCTGGCTGATGTTTTGGTCACTTTTGAATGCTGGCGGTGCTTTCACTCTAGTGGTAGCATGAGACGGAGTCTACAACCCACAGAAGTGGCTCAGGTATTGCAGCTCATCCAGGATGGCACATCAATGCGAGCTGTGGCAAGAAGGTTTGCTGTGTCTGTCAACGTAGTGTCCAGAGCACGGAGGCGCTACCAGGAGACAGGCCAGTACATCAGGAGACATGGAGGAGACCGTAGGAGGGCAACAACCCAGCAGCAAGACCGCTACCTCCGCCTTTGTGCAAGGAGGAGCACTGCCAGAGCCCTGCAAAATGACCTCCAGCAGGCCACAAATGTGCATGTGTCTGCTCAAACGGTCAGAAACAGATTCCATGAGGGTGGTATGAGGGCCCGACGTCCACAGGTGGGGGTTGTGCTTACAGCCCAACACCGTGCAGGACGTTTGGCATTTGCCAGAGAACACCAAGATTGGCAAATTCGCCACTGGCGCCCTGTGCTCTTCACAGATGAAAGCAGGTTCACACTGAGCACATGTGACAGAGTCTGGAGACGCCGTGGAGAACGTTCTGCTGCCTGCAACATCCTCCAGCATGACCGGTTTGGCGGTGGGTCAGTCATGGTGTGGGGTGGCATTTCTTTGGGGGGCCGCACAGCCCTCCATGTGCTCGCCAGAGGTAGCCTGACTACCATTAGGTACCGAGATGAGATCCTCAGACCCCTTGTGAGACCATATGCTGGTGCGGTTGGCCCTGGGTTCCTCCTAATGCAAGACAATGCTAGACCTCATGTGGCTGGAGTGTGTCAGCAGTTCCTGCAAGAGGAAGGCATTGATGCTATGGACTGGCCCGCCCGTTCCCCAGACCTGAATCCAATTGAGCACATCTGGGACATCATGTCTCGCTCCAGCCACCAACGCCACGTTGCACCACAGACTGTCCAGGAGTTGGCGGATGCTTTAGTCCAGGTCTGGGAGGAGATCCCTCAGGAGACCATCCGCCACCTCATCAGGAGCATGCCCAGGCGTTGTAGGGAGGTCATACAGGCACGTGGAGGCCACACACACTACTGAGCCTCATTTTGACTTGTTTTAAGGACATTACATCAAAGTTGGATCAGCCTGTAGTGTGGTTTTCCACTTTAATTTTGAGTGTGACTCCAAATCCAGACCTCCATGGGTTGATAAATTTGATTTCCATTGATCATTTTTGTGTGATTTTGTTGTCAGCACATTCAACTATGTAAAGAAAAAATTATTTAATAAGAATATTTCATTCATTCAGATCTAGGATGTGTTATTTTAGTGTTCCCTTAATTTTTTTGAGCAGTGTATTTGATTGAAACCGTTCTCCTACTGTTCGCAGTAAAGATATTTTTTAATTTCACAACAATCAGGCTGCACAGACCCCCACCATCACACATTTTCATGCTTTCTGCCTCAAACACAAACATTCACCTTCAGATTTGTTTTACCTTAGCAAATACTTCCTTCTCCACAGCATCCGTCCACACAGAGCGAAACCAACGTACCTGGGATTAGTGAGGCTTGTCAGGAATGAGGATGTGGTGTCATTAGTCAATCAGTGTAATGGAGGGAGAGAGGGGGGTAACAGCTGGATGTGAGAGACTGCCTGCTGTTGTTGTCCCTAATGGCAGATTCACGCCTAGTCAGGCCTGTCTCTGCCAACACACTCCCACCCTCTGATACTGCTGCTTGGGCTTACACTCCTCCCGAGAGACCTGAGACTTAATGTGATGCTCTGGAACTTGTATTATATGTTACGTTCTGCAACATTTTTACGTTTGGGTGCGATTCATATGATAAAGAATCAAATTCCTACAATATGTTACAAATGTGTTGTACTTAAGATCCCGGACTGCATCTTTAAGAGCCAGGCTACTAGATTCTGACACTGAGTGGTATTCTGAAACAGTGAGTCAGTTAGACTAGAGAGGTGGATCTGAAAACCAGAATGGATTAGACTGTCTTCAAAATTGAAAAATAAGAACATGTGAAAATGACTTTATGACATGGGTGCACAATTTGGGGGCACAATGTTTGCTAACAATATAACTATGTATACTAACAGTAGAAGGACTGTGTTGAATTAGAATGAATGACGGTATGTTTTTGACATGTTATATATGCCATTTAGCAGTGTATAAACAGATGATCCCGAGAGTGATTAAAGTTATTGTTTTTATACAGTCTATGTTGCGTATAACTATGGTAGCTCTCCAATGAGACTTATTAATTAAGCTTTCCTGTTGCCTTTTAGAGCGCTCTATTTGAAAAACAAAATATTGCACACACTGTCCAATTAGGATAACCAAGATAATGGTGCCTGGGCAAATTAAAACTGAAATCCCAATGGAACCTAGGATTATATTAACAAGGATTTAGATTTCTATTACCAAGAATTACGTACAGTGTAAGTGGCCTCTTGGCATATTGTATTCCCAAAAAAGAGACTTTGGCTTGAAGCAGCACTGTACTCACGATGCAGAAAATTTAAATACCAGGAATAAAGGAGCACAACAGACCTGATATATAACAGCACAACACAAACGCATGTAATTGCACATATCTATCATATCGATGAGGCAGGCTAGAACAGGCAGTACCCGGCAACAGCCTTGCAATATTGTCCCTTGCTTGCTGAGCTGAATCTGTATTTTCATTTACAGTTGTTGAAGGCTATCGGGTCACAGGCATCTCAGACAGGCTAATGGAGAATTTGCACCATTACAAATCACACTTTGTGGATGAAAAGCTCATTAAGGCTTTGTGGAGGGGCACATTTCCACGTCTGCTTAAAGGCTCGACTGTAGCGCTGCCTTGCACATTGCTTCTCGCCGTAATTTTCTTTCCTTCATTACCGATGATGTGATCTTGTATTCACCTCAGATATTTCATGGCGGGCCAAGCGACGTGCTTGCAGCAGGCAGCTTACAGGCAGTCAGGTGAGGGGATGGGAATGGGGAAGCTCCCTATGGAGAAGCAGCTCTAGATCTCTCTGTAATTAAAGGCAAGGAGACAGCCGGGAAGGAACAAGCAGCCAACTCTGAACAGCAGCAAGACTGGAGACCGAGACCGTCCACCTCTCACAGCCTTACAGCAGGACCAAGTCTGGATATCAAATGGAACACTATTCCCTCTATAGTGCACTACTTTGACCAAAAGTAGTGCACTATATAGAAAATATGGTAATTTGGGATGTACCCTAACACCATGCACCTCTCACAGCAGGACCAGCAGCACATAAAGGGAATCATGGTCTGGTCTTATCACATATATTCCAGTTAGGCCTTCTGTTTTTTTTTTTTATTGTCAAGATCTTACAAGCTATTTTTTCCTTTAGGCCCTGGCCACTACATAACAATTATATGACATTAATCATTTCCAGTGTATGGCCAAAAATGTAACTATGCAATGAAACCAGACCACAATTTTTTAAAATGGATAATATGTATTACAGTGGCGATTGGTGTCGTTTAAGATTAGGGAGGACAGTATTGTTTTTCATGAGCATGGCATTATTTGTATTACAGCATATTGGATGATTGTCATTCATATTCCATACACCCAGCTCAATGTAACATCGATAGATTTTGGCTACTACATGATACTCAAATCTTTCCTGTACCCATCATGAGGTTGCTACAACCTTGCCTATGAATGGACGTTTACAATGTAGGTGCCTGATGAGACAAATTGGAGTAATCAAGGTGAACAGACAGTGACACATTTCAATACCGCCTTGCACACTCCGTCGGGCCTGTATCATTGCCTGATATGGTAACTGCACCGCCTGTAACAGCAGGGCTCTCCAGAGGGTGGTGCCTAACGCATCCCCGGGGGCCTGCCTTCCAGGACACCTACAGCACTCGATGTCACAGGAAGGCCAAAAGGATCATCAAGGACATCGACCACCCGAGCCATGGCCTGTTCACCCCGCAATCATCCAGAAGGCGAGTACAGATGAACAGCTTCTATCTCAAGAACATCAAATAGCCGTTAAGCAGACGTGGAAATGTGCCCCTCCACAACGTTAAATAGCTATCACTAGCCGGCTACCACCCTGTTACTCAACCCTGCACCTTAGAGGCTGCTGCCCTATATACAGTACATAGACATTAATAAATGGAACACTAGTCACTTTAATAATGTTTACATACTGCTTTACTCATTTCATATGTATAGACTGTATTCAATTCTACTGTATTTTAGTCTATGGCAATATTTATATATTTCTTAATTACATTCTTTTACTTTTAGATTTGTGTACATTGTTTGAGAAATTACTGTACTGTTGGAGCTAGGAACACAAGCATTTCGCTATAACATTTGCATATGACCAATAAAATGTGATTTCATAAACATCTAGCTGATCTAGGGTGTAATCATTAGTCCAAAATTGGAGATGCTAATGGTCAAATTCAGGTAGGTATATCCCTGTTTTGTTCCGTTTGCTTCCATTTAACCTTTTCAGGTTAGGGGGCAGTATTTTCACGTCTGGATGAAAAGCGTTCCCAAAGTAAACTGCCTGCTACTCAGGCCCAGAAGCTAGGATATGCATATTATTAGTAGATTTGGATAGAAAACACTAGGAAGTTTCTAAAACGGTTAGAATGATGTCTGTGAGTATAACAGAACTTATTTGGCAGGCGAAACCCAGAGGACAAACCATCCAGGATTTTTTTTTTGAGGTCACTCTTTTCAATGAGATTTCAATGGGAATCTAGAATTCTAAGGCATTTGCTTGCAGTTCCTATCGCTTCCACTGGATGTCAACAGTTTTTAGAAATTGGTTGATGTTTTTCCTTTGTGTAATGAAGAAGTAGTCCTGTTCAGAACGAGGGTCGAGTGAAGTGTACTGTTTGATAGAGGCTCATGACCTGAAAAGCTCGCCCCACTTTTTTTCCCTCCGGTATTGAACGCAGTTTATCCCGTCTTAAATTGTATTGATTATTTACGTTAAAAAAATACCTAAAGTTGTGTTAGGAAAGTTGTTTGAAATGTTTGGACAAAGATTACAGATTACAGGTAATTTATGAGATATTTTGTAGTCATGTTGCGCGAGTTGGAACTGGTGTTTTTCTGGATCAAACGCGCCAAATAAATGGACATTTTGGATATATAACGACGGAATTAATCGAACAAAAGGAAAATTTATGATGTTTATGGGACATACTTGTATGTTTGAGGAATTGTTATTATGGGATTTCTGTTGTTTTGAATTTGGCGCCCTGCACTTTCACTGGCTGTTGTTGAGGTGGGACGCTACCGTCCCACTTGTACCAGAGAGGTTAACACAGTGTCCTAAGAAGGGCCAGAAGTATACAGAATGGTGTTGTCTGCGTAGAGGTGGATCAGAGAATCACCAGCAGTAAGAGTGACATCATTGATGTATACAGAGAAAAAAGTCAGCCTGAGAATTGAACACTGTGGCACCCCCATAGAGACTGCCAGAGGTCCGGTAAACAGGCCCTTCGATTTGACACACTCAACTCTGTCTGAGAAGTAGTTGGTGAACCAGGCGAGTCTGCCAATAAGAATGTGGTGATTGACAGAGTCGAACCATGAGCCTCCTAGGTTTTGTATTGTCAATGTACCCAGAAGAGGATGGAAAATGGATGTCCTCCAGCTATCCCAGTGCTGTTGAGGTTACTGTACACCTTCATTGCAAAATAGTATGTTTTAATCAGTTATTTGGTGACATGAATATATTTAGTATAGTTTTATCTAAAAACGAAATGTTTTTTTCATGTTTCACTATTTACATTTTTCTGACATTCACTGAGTAGGATGGTTCTCCCCTTCCTCCTCTGAGGAGCCTCCACTGGTGTATCACACATTTCACTACTAGTGCTGTGCCAAAACTACTGATAATAAATCTTTATCATCTAAGGATCATCCATTGTCTACCACCTATGTATGACTCATCAAGTTATTAGCATCCATCCTGTGTGTTGTTTACATCTCTTCTGTGGCTTCCACACCTCACAGATGCCGTATTCAAAGGGAATCCATACAGGCTCTGTAAGCTGAATGATGCTTTACATCTCCCCTTTCAGTCCAGCCTGACAGCCTGCCCCAGCCTCGCCCCTCAGCCTCATCCATTTCAAAGGGTCAGCAGGTGAGCAGAGAGGTGATTGCATCGCTGCCTGACAGTTTATGTGTGCGGAAAGGAGGCTTCCTTCTCATAGGTGAATTGATGGTGCTGGTGCCATGCCATGTGTCTAGAGGAACAGGAGAGAAGAGAGGAGAGAGCTGGATGAAGAGAGAAAGGTATGACATCAGCCTGGAAGTACAGAACAGGTAATCAGAGGATAGGTAATCACTGATTCCATGGGAGAGCAGCAGTAGCTAGGTGAGGTGCAGCCATCAACAGTCAATGTTGAGACAGTAACATTGTCTCCTAGAGGGGTAGGGAATAGCATCATCAATCTTTCATCACTGGTGGATGATCATGGACCTTTGTCTGTTAAGTGATGGGGCAAAATTGGTCGAAATTATTCAATACAAACAGATTAACCAGACCACATGCACTTCTGATTGAACATTAGTTATAAACTGATTGTAATCACGTCATTTCAGTTGGCCACAGATTGTCATTTTTAAATAGATAATGTTTTTACAAAAACATACAAAGACAAAAACAATAGACAACTTAACGTTTACATACATACATGCATACATTTCCACAAACATTCATGATATCACACTTGCTCAGACCAACATGTTTCCACAGTATCCACACCAATAACCTTTCTAATCCACACCAATGTTTTTTCTAAACAGCTTGAGGCAGGGCTTTCTCCTATAGAGCTACATTTTTATGGAATGGTCTGCCTATCCATGTGAGAGACGCAGACTCGGTCTCAACCTTTAAGTCTTCATTGAAGACTCATCTCTTCAGTAAGTCCTATGATTGAGTGTAGTCTGGCCCAGGAGTGTGAAGGTGAACGGAAAGTCTCCTCTGTCTGTCTGTCTGTGTTCCGTTATAATCTCCACTCGGCACAGCCAGAAGAGGACTGGTTCCTCTAGGATTTTTCCTAGGTTCTGGCCTTTCTAGGAAGTTTTTCCTAGCCACTGTGCTTCTACACCAGCATTGCTTGCTGTTTGTGGTTTTAGGCTGGGTTTCTGTACATCATTTTGTGACATCAGCTGATGTAAGAAGGGCTTTATAAAATACATTTGATTGTGTCACGGCCGTCAAAAGGAGGAGGGGTTTGGGTTATCATTTCACTTCCAGTCTTTAAAGGAAAATGCCACCCCAAAACAAGTTTTTCAAATTAAGTTTTCAGGATATGGAACTTTCAAAATACAGAAATCAAACCCCGTGTGATGGTCATACCGTGGATCATATAGCTAAACTCAGCAAAAAAAGAAACGTCCCTTTTTCAGAGCCCTGTCTTTCAAAGTAAATTCGTAAAAATCCAAATAACTTCACAGATCTTCATTGTAAAGGATTGAAACACTGTTTCCCATGCTTGTTCAATGAACATGCACATTTGGAACGGTTACTTAAGACACTAACAGCTCACAGACGGTAGGCAATTAAGGTCACAGTTATGAAAACATAGGACACTAAAGAGGCCTTTCTACTGCCTCTGGAAAACAACAAAACAGATGCCCAGGGTCCCTGCTCATCTGCGTGAACGTGCCTTAGGCATGTTGCAAGGAGGCATGAGGACTGCAGATGTGGCCAGGGCAATGAATTGCAATGTCCGTACTGTGAGACGCATAAAACAGTGCTACAGGGAGACAGGACGGACAGCTGATCGTCCTCGCTTGTAGGCCTGCTGTAAGGCAGGTCCTCACCAGACATCACCGTTGCCTATGGGCACAAACCCACCGTTGCTGGACCAGACAGGACTGGCAAAAAGAGCTCTTCACTGACGAGTCGCGGTTTTGTCTCACCAGGGGTGATGGTCGGATTCGCGTTTATCGTCGAAGGACTGAGCGTTACACCGAGGCCTGTACTCTGGAGCAGGATCGATTTGGAGGTGGAGGGTCCGTCATGGTCTGGGGCGGTGTGTCACAGCATCATCGAGCTTGTTGTCATTACAGGCAATCTCACTGATGTGCGTTACAGGGAAGACATCCTCCACCCTCATGTGGTACCCTTCCTGCATGCTGGTAGCCTAGTGGTTAGAGCATTGGGCCAGTAACTGAAAGGTTGCGAGATCGAATCCCCGAGCTGACAAGGTAAAAATCTGTCGCTCTGCCCCTGAAAACGGTATTTAACCCACTGTTCCTAGGCCATCATTGTAAATAAGAATTTGTTCTTAACTTGACGCTAGGGGCCAGATTTTATTTTATTTTTTAATAACGTTCCCAACGTAAACTGACTATTTCTCAGGCCCAGATAGTAGAATATGCATATAATTTACAGATTAGTATAGAAAACACTCCAACGTTTCCAAAACTGTCAAAATATTGTCTGTGAGCATAACAAAACTGATTCTGCAGGCGAAAACCTGAGGAAATCCAACCCGGAAGTGCTTTTTTATTTTTTTATCCCTGTTCTGTTGCCTGCCCCTCCTCCATGTAAAGGCGTATCAACCAGATTCCTTTTCCAATGGCTTCTTCAGGCTGTGACCAGGCTTTATACATAGTTTCTGGCTTTTATTTTGAAAAATGAGCGAGATTTTTCAAAACGAGTCAGGTGTCCTTTGATTAGTTCCTGCGCGCGAGAGGGGTAGCTCAACATTTTCTTTCTCTCTTTTATTGAGTAGGTTATCGTCCGGTTGAAATATTATCGATTATGTATGTTAAAAACAACCTGAGGATTGATTATAAAAAACGTTTGACATGTTTCTTCGAACATTACGGATACTTTTTGGAATTTGTCTGCCTTTCAGGAACGGAACGAGGCTGTGGTTTTCTGAACATAACGTGCAACCCAACATTTATTGTGTAACTGGGAGTCTCGTGAGTACAAACATCCGAAGATTATCAAAGGTAAGCGATTAATTTTATTGCTTTTCTGACTTTCGTGACCAAGCTAATTTAAGGCTAACTGTTCTAGCATTGACTGATACACTCACAAACGCTTGGATTGCTTTCGCTGTAAAGCATATTTTCAAAATCTGACACGATAGGTGGATTAACAACAAGCTAAGCTGTGTTTTGGTATATTTCACTTGTGATTCCATGATTATAAATATTTTTTGTATTCTTTTTTGAATCTGATACTTTTTTGAATTTTCTTCTGCCTTTCAGGACCGGAACGAGCATGTGGTTTTCTGACCATAACGTGCAACCCAAATGGCGTTTTTTTGTTGTTATAAAACTAATATTTATCGAACAAAAATAACATTTATTGTGTAACTTGGAGTGTCGTGAGTGCAAACATCTGAAGATTATCAAAGGTAAGCAATTAATTTTATTGCTTTTCTGACTTTCGTGACCAAGCTAATATAAGGCTAACTGTTCTAGCATTGACTGATACACTCACAAACGCTTGGATTGCTTTCTCTGTAAAGCATATTTCAAAATCTGACACGATAGGTGGATTAACAACAAGCTAAGCTGTGTTTTGGTATATTTCACTTGTGATTCCATGATTATAAATATTTGTAGGATTATTTTTGAATTTGGCGCTCTGCAATTCAGTGGTTGTTTAGAAAAATGATCCCGGTAACGGGATCCGTAGCGCCAACTTGCCAAGTTAAATAAAGATTAAATAAAAATAAATAAAAAGGCTCATCCTGAGATGACCCTCCAGCTAGACAATGCCACCAGCCATACTGCTCGTTCCGTGTGTGATTTCCTGCAAGACAGGAATGTCAGTGTTCTGCCATGGCCAGCGAAGAGCCCGGGATCTCAATCCCATTGAGCACGTCTGGGACCTGTTGGATCGGAGGGTGAGGGCTAGGGCCATTCCGGGAACTTGCAGGTGCCTTGGTGGAAGAGTGGGGTAACATCTTGTTTCGATAATTTTGTTCTCAATGTTCATAAACTGAACTTCAATTAAACTACTCTGTCTGTTACTAAGAATTTATAAGGTTCTTATTGAAATGAAACAGACAGAGGCCAGTTTACAATCGTCGGAATGTTTATTTACGAGAGCTCTGCTGTGCATATACAAAAACGTTCCTTTTATACTATTCTCTTAACCTACGCACATACATACACACTAATATTTGGATTCTCTCTTTTTCTCCTGGAGTCTCACCACAGTTTCTCTCAGCTGACAGTTCCAGTTATAGCCCTGTCGGTTCAAACATAGTTTAATGATCCACTTTGTTTTCTTTAGGCACACACATACATTCCTCTCTTCCCATGTAGATGCTACATAACCTCTTTCTTATGAACTAACATTATTTATCAATATAGAAAAACAGGGTAGAATTCAGTTAGTTATAGTTCTACGTTAAATGTATACATCATTTAGTCATTCTTCATAAAATTCATAACACATCTCACAGCAAGAACTGGCAAAATGGTGCAGTCCATGAGGAGGAGATGCACTGCAGTTCTTAATGCAGCTGGTGTCCACACCATATACTGACTGCTACTTTTGATTTTGACCCCCCCTTTGTTTGTTCAGGGACACATTATTCCATTTCTGTTAGTCACATGTCTGTGGAACTTGTTCAGTTTATGTCTCAGTTGTTGAATCTTGTTATGTTCATACAAATATTTACACATGATAAAGTTTGTTGAAAATAAACGCAGTTGACAGTGAGAGGATGTTTTTTTTGTTGCTTTTTTTGCTTTATAATTTATTTATTTTGATTTATAATTTTAGGACCCCTTTACCTATAAAGAAAATATTAAATTGTTTTGATTAAAATGACACTGATGTTGGGCGATTAGGCCAGGCTCGCAGTCGGATTTCCAATTAATCCCAAAGGTGTTCGATGGGGCTGAGGTCAGGGCTCTGGCCAGTCCAGTCGACAAACCATTTCTGTATGGACCTCATTTTGTGCATTGTCATTCTGAAACAGAAAAGGGCCTTCCCCAAACTGTTGCCTCAAAGTTGGAAGCACAGAATCGTCTAGAATGTCATTGTATGCTGTAGTGTTAAGACTTCCCTTCATTGGAACTAAGGGGCCTAGCCCAAACAATGAGAAACAGCCCCAGACCATTACTCCCCCTCCACCAAACTTTACTGTTGGCACTATGCATTCGGGCAGGTAGAGTTCTCCTGGCATCCACCAAATTCGTTTTTCAACCACTCCACAAATGTCTTGTTAAGGACAACAAAGTCAAGGTATTGGAGTGGCCATCACAAATTCCTGACCTCAATCCTATAGAACATTTGTAGGCAGAAGTGAAAAAGTGTGTGCGAGCAAGGAGGCCTACAAACCTGACTCAGTTACACCAGCTCTGTCAGGAGGAATGGTCAAAAGTCACCCAACTTATTGTGGGAAGCTTGTGGAAGGCTGCCCGAAACATTTGACCCAAGTTAAACAATTTAATGGCAATGCTACCAAATACTAATTGAGTGTATGTAAACTTCTGACCCACTGGGAATGTGATGAAAGAAATAAAAGCTTAAATAAATCATCCTCTCTACTGTTATTCTAACATTTAACATTCTTAAAATAAAGTGGTGATCCTAACTGACCTAAGATAGAGATTTTTTACTAGTTTTAAATGTCAGGAATTGTGAAAAACTGAGTTTAAATGTGTTTGGCTAAGTTGTATGTAAACTTCCAACTTCAACTGTATCCTCGTTATTGTTATTTATTGTGTTACTTTTTACTTTAGTTTATTTTGTAAATATTGTCTCAACCCATTGTTTTTGAAGGGCTTGTGAGTAAGTATTTCATGATAAGGTCTACACATTTTCTGTTTGGCGGATGTGACAAAACGTTTTTGATTTGAACATTTTCATGGTTGTGGCTCATTTTTTTTTTATGCCAGATGACATTCGAAGATAAGGCTTTGGATGATAAATTATGAATAAATGACCACGTTAAATAATATCTTAATAAATACATGTCAATGAATGTCATGTGTTTTCTATTAATAAATAATTATTTGAATAAATATATTTTTCTCAAACATGGTTAGATGACACAGCATGTAATGGCACGTAAGTCGTTTGACATTAGAAAGTTAACATGATCCTCTTTCCACCACTGTATAAAACTCCAAATGTGTTTTGGGGTCAATGTGACTGATATGATAGAGTGTATGGATACCCTATGTATCCGCACACCATTCTCTCCCAATCTCCTACACATATTCATATCCACCCTCCCTCACACTCCCATTCAAATGCACACCAAAAACCAAAACCCACCTACACTCACATCCATAATCCAAAAAACATCTATTGGACAGTTGTTGACATACATCATATCTTTCAACCTTTGTGTTGCCTTTTCAGTGTAGCCCATTGTCATCAGCTACTTCTATTGTTACGTCATAGAGAAGAACAGTTACTTGGAGAAAGTGGAGTATAGATTGTCCACATTGTGTGTGACTGGAGAGGTAGATGCTTGCGCATTGCCGGATCAACCAAATGTCATCAACTGTGCTATTGGACTGTTACTCTGCTATCTCCATTGAGAAATGATTATTTCTTATAGTATTAGCTGTGTAAGATGATGAGAAATGACAGCCATTTGGCCACCTACGGTATAGTGGCAGCATCTTGATGTTATGAGTGAATGCGTTGAATCCATTCTTAGTTAACCATACCAAACTGACTGAATACATACGATATATGGTGGACTATACACAGTCAAAATATATAGTAACATGATGCAAAATATTATATGTATATCATTTTGACAGTTTATTTACATAGAAACAGATACAATATTGTATCCATGGAACCACATTCCAAATGATATTGAATTCATATTTACCAGCATGCTCTGTCCTCACCCCACCCTCTCCCAACAGCATCAGCGTCACACAAATAAACAATGTAGAGCCCTCTCATTAATTACATTTCAATACCAATAATGGTGCCCAGGATCGGCGGCAATCTCCCCTAAATTACCTTCCAACAAACGGCAAGGTGGGAAAAGTCATTATTTCACCTCATATTATAATTATCCTAAAGATCAGCAGCACCAGGCTCTACCTGTACATTGATGGCCTTCCTTCTCTTACACCCGATGAGCGACAGCGAGTGTTCCATTATGGATCTCTCTTCCTTTAATCATGACTGCGCATTTTGCAGTGCTAGCTGGCTGGGATTAGGAAATGATTTATAGGTGTCAGACAGAGAAAGGTTATAAACTAGACTGCCAAAGTTACCCCTTGCCTGCTCTAATTAAGGAAGCGGCTGCTTATGCGCTGAAGTGGTTTACTAAAGCATGGGCTAGAGGGCTATCGATCTATAAGTATGCACTGATTACATCATCAACAGTGTGTGCTCCAACACTAATTCCAAGCCATTCATATTAGATCAGCTCTAGCACATCAAATCAAATGTTATTTGTCACATGCGCCAAACTCAATAGGTTTGAGTGAAATGCTTACTTACAAGCCCTTAACCAACAATACAGTTTTAATAAAAATACCAGCAGCAGTAAAAAAAATACCAGCAGCAGTAAAATAACAATAGCGAGGCTATATACAAGGGGTACTGGTAGGGGGGGCAATGCAAATAGTCTGGGTAACCATTAGATTAGATGTTCAGGAGTCTTATGGCTTGGGGGTAGAAGCTGTTTAGAAGCCTCTTGGACCTAGATTTGCCTCTCCGGTACCGCTTGCCGTGCGGTAGCAGAGAGAACAGTCTATGACTAGGGTGGCTGGAATCTTTGATACTTTTTAGGGCCTTCCTCTGACACCTCCTGGTATAGAGGTCCTGGATGGCAGAAAGCTTGGCCCCGGTGATGTACTGGGCCGTACACACTACCCTCTGTAGTGCCTTGCGGTCAGAGGCCGAGCAGTTTCCATACCAGGCAGTGATGCAACCAGTCAGGATGCACTCGATGGTGCAGCTGTAGAACCTTTTGAGGATTTGAGGATCCATGCCAAATCTTTTCAGTCTCCTGAGGGGGAAAATGTTTTGCCGTGCCCACTTCCCAACTGTGCTGTTGTGCTTGGATCATGTTGGTTTGTTGGTGATGTGGACACCAAGGAACTTGAAGCTCTCAACCTGCTCCACTACAGACCCGTCGATGAGAATGGGGGTGTGCTCGGTCCTCCTTTTTCTGTAGTCCACAATTATCTCCTTTGTCTTGATCACGTTGAAGGAGAGGTTGTTGGCCTGACACCACACGGCCAGGTCTCTGACCTCCTCCCTATAGGCTGTCTTGTTGTTGACGGTGATCAGGCCTATCACTGTTGTCATTGGCAAACTTTATGATGTGTTGGAGTTGTGCCTGGCCGTGCAGTCATGAGTGAATAGGGAATACAGGAGGGGCCTGAGCACGCACCCCTGAGGGGCCCCCGTTTTGAGGATCAGCTTGTCGGATGTGTTGTTACCTACCCTTACCACCTGGGGGCGGCCCGTCAGGAAGTTGGGGTGGTATGCAAATTGGAGTGTGTCTAGGGTTTCTGGGATAATGCTGTTGATGTGAGCCATGACCAGCCTTTCAAAGCACTTCATGGCTACCGACTACGGGTCGGTAGTCATTTAGACAGGTCTAGTGTTCTTAGGCACAGGGACTATAGTGGTCTGCCTGAAACATGTTGGTATTACAGACTCAGACAGGGACAGTTTGAAAATGGTAGCTACTGTAGGACAAACAGGAGTGTCAGAAGGAGGAGTTATTATGGCTTAGAGAGTAAACCATTACTGATACTTAAGGAAGGAAAACAGAAAGTATTTCTCTTAAATGTTTTGCTTTAGTTTTGTTTCGGGTTGATTGTGTTTGTACTTCGTCTCATTAGGACAAACAACTATTGTGTGAGTATATTATGTTGACCTCTTTACATGTACATCTTACATGTGCTTTAACTAGGGAGAGAGTGAAAAGTACAGCAGCTTGTGCATAATACATTATTTATAGACAAAATGGCTCATATGTTTTCTGTTTTTTTATTGGGTAAGAGAGTGAAAGAAACACGTGTGCGGTGACCTCAGTTGTATGTGTGAAATGCAGGCGTAATTAGAACAGGAATTACCAGTGAAGATGACGTGCAACACTTCTCTGCTTAGCAACCCTATGCCCATATCAATGCAATGCCTCCTCACACACACACACACACGACAGCCCCCCAACAAATTCATTGTGTCATAAGATTGGTCAGATTTGTCCAGCCATTGCAGCATTGCGTGAGCGAAATGGCAATGTATGTTGCTGTTGCCCAGCACTACGCTCCATTGCAACACCAAAACTCTGTGATTTTAAAAGAAGAGGGGAGGAGAGGCAATGCTTGGCATTCTGTTCCAGCATCCAGAGCCCCTGAACACTGCAAGACTTAGATTTAATTATGAATGTTAATGCATTTAGAGCATCTATTAAACTCATTGCATTTTATTAATCTCTTCGCTTTTCAATCCCTCTAAGAGATGCCTACAGCGCCAACCCTAGATATAATGATGAAGTTGCATGGCTTTCTCCAGACATAGAGCTTTGCATTCAGGCGAAAGAGTTGTCTCATCAGACCACAGAATCATTTCCCTTATGCTCTCAGTCTTTCACGTTCCTTTTTGCAAACTCCAGGTGTGCTGTTATGTGCCTTTTTCTCAGGAGTGGCTTCTGTCTGGAAACTCTCCCATAAAGCCCAGATTGGTGAAGTGCTGTAGTGACTGTTGTCCTTCTGGCAGGTTCTCCCATCTCAGCCAATAAACTCTGTAATTCAGTCAGAGCGGTCATTGGATTGTCAGTTACCACCCTGACCAATGTCCTTCTTGCCCGGTGGCTCAGTTTGGTCGAACGGCCAGCTCTAGGCAGAGTCTGGGTAGTTACATACTTAAAAAATGTCCCAAAGATGGAGACCACTGTGCTCTTGGAAACAGTAGTTTTATACCCTTTCCCAGATACAGTGGGGAGAACAAGTATTTGATACACTGCCGATTTTGCAGGTTTTCCTACTTACAAAGCATGTAGAGGTCTGTAATTTTTATCATAGGTACACTTCAACTATGAGAGACGGAATCTAAAACAAAAATCCAGAAAATCACATTGTATGATTTTTAAGTAATTAATTAGCATTTTATTGCATGACATAAGTATTTGATACATCAGAAAAGCAGAACTTAATATTTGGTACAGAAACCTTTGTTTGCAATTACAGAGATCATACGTTTCCTGTAGTTCTTGACTAGGTTTGCACACACTGCAGCAGGGATTTTGGCCCACTCCTCCCTACAGATCTTCTCCAGATCCTTCAGGTTTCGGGGCTGTCGCTGGGCAATACGGACTTTCAGCTCCCTCCAAAGATTTTCTATTGGGTTCAGGTCTGGAGACTAGCTAGGCCACTCCAGGACCTTGAGATGCTTCTTACGGAGCCACTCCTTAGTTGCCATGGCTGTGTGTTTCGTGTCGTTGTCATGCTGGAAGACCCAGCCACGACCCATATTCAATGCTCTTACTGAGGGAAGGAGGTTGTTGGCCAAGATCTCGCGATACATGGCCCCATCCATCCTCCCCTCAATACGGTGCAGTCGTCCTGTCCCCTTTGCAGAAAAGCATCCCCAAAGAATGATGTTTCCACCTCCATGCTTCACGGTTGGGATGGTGTTCTTGGGGTTGTACTCATACTTCTTCTTCCTCCAAACACGGCGAGTGGAGTTAGACCAATAAGCTCTATTTTTGTCTCATCAGACCACATGACCTTCTCCCATTCCTCCTCTGGATCATCCAGATGGTCATTGGCAAACTTCAGACAGGCCTGGACATGCACTGGCTTAAGCAGGGGGACCTTGCGTGCGCTGCAGGATTTTAATCCATGACGGCGTAGTGTGTTACTAATGGTTTTCTTTGAGACTGTGGTCCCAGCTCTCTTCAGGTCATTGACCAGGTCCTGCCGTGTAGTTCTGGGCTGATCCCTCACCTTCCTCATGATCATTGATGCCCCACGAGGTGAAATCTTGCATGGAGCCCCAGACCGAGGGTGATTGACCGTCATCTTGAACTTCTTCCATTTTCTAATAATTGCGCCAACAGTTGTTTCCTTCTCACCAAGCTGCTTGCCTATTGTCCTGTAGCCCACCCCAGCCTTGTGCAGGTCTACAATTTTATCCCTGATGTCCTTACACAGCTCTCTGGTCTTGGCCATTGTGGAGAGGTTGGAATCTGTTTGATTGAGTGTGTGGACAGGTGTCTTTTATACAGGTAACGAGTTCAAACAGGTGCAGTTAATACAGGTAATGAGTGGAGAACAGGAGGGCTTCTTAAAGAAAAACTAACAGGTCTGTGAGAGCCGGAATTCTTACTGGTTGGTAGGTGATCAAATACTTATGTCATGCAATAAAATGCAAATTAATTATTTTAAAATCATACAATGTGATTTTCTGGATTTTTGTTTTAGATTCCGTCTCTCACAGTTGAAGTGTACCTATGATACAAATTACAGACCTCTACATGCTTTGTAAGTAGGAAAACCTGCAAAATCGGCAGTGTATCAAATACTTGTTCTCCCCACTGTATATGCCTCATTACAATTTTATCTCAGAGATCTATAGACAGTTCTTTGGACTTGATGGTATAGTTTCTGCCCTGACACGCACTTTCAATTGTGAGACCTTAAACACTTTAGACAGGTTTCTAAATCATGTTCAAACAATTGAATTGGTGTCACGCCCTGACCTTAGAGATCCTTTTTATTCTCTATGTTTGGTTGGGTCAGGGTATGACTCGAGTGGGAAAATCTATGTTTTCTATTTCTTTGTTGTTTTGCCAGTTTGGTTCCCAATCAGAGGCAGCTGTCTATCGTTGTCGCTGATTGGGAATAAGTTGTGATTTTCCGTTTGGGTTTTGTGGAGTGTTATTTTCTGTTTAGTGTCTGTGCCTGACGGAACTGTTCACTTTAGTTTTTGGATTTGTTATTTTTGTTTGAGTGTTTCTTGTAAGAAATATCATGAACACTTTCCACGCTGCGCTTTGGTCCACTCTTCCTTCCACCGACGACGAGCGTTACAATTGGCCACAGGTGGACTCCAATCAAGTTGAATTTACATCTCAAGGAAGATCAAAGGAAATTGGATGCGCCTAAGCTCAATTTGGAGTGTCATAGCAAAGGGGTGTGAATACTTACAGTACCATTCAAGGGTTTTTCTTATTTTCTACATTGTAGAATAATAGTGAAGAAAAACGATGAAATAACACGTGTAATCATGTAGTAACCAAAAAAGTGTTAAACAAATCAAAAGGTATTTTATATTCTTCAAAGAAGCCACCCTTTGCCTTGATGACAGCTTTGCACACTCTTGGCATTCTCTCAACCAGCTTCACCTGGAATGCTTTTCCAACAGTCTTGAAGGAGTTCCCACATATGCTCAGCACTTGACTGCTTTTCCTTCACTCTGCAGTCCATCTCATCCCAAACCATTTCAATTGGGTTGAGGTCGGGGGATTGTGGAGGCCATGGTCCTCATTTATAAAACTGTGCGGAGGATTCACGTCAAAAGATGGCGTACGGACGAAACACTCAAAGTGCTTACGCACAGAAATATTCTAACTTATAATACAGCGCGTACGCACGACCCACGCCGGTTTCCCTTTATAAATCACAAACAACTCGAAATTTGGCGCACGTGAGCACTGACTGCATGACGACAATGACGGCAAATCCCGACAGAAAGGCCAAAAAAAGAAATTTCACCCAGTGTGAAATGGAAGCTTTTAAAATGATAAACTTGGATTAGCTAACACAACGTGCCATTGGAACACAGGAGCGATGGTTGCGATAATGGGCCTCTGTATGCCTATGTAAATATTACATAAGAAATCCGCCGTTTCCAGCTACAATAGTCATTTACAACATTAACAATGTCTACACTGTATTTCTGATCAATTTTATGTTATTTAAAAAAAAAAAATCTTTCAAAAACAAGGACAATTCCAAGTGACCCCAAACCTTTGAACGGTAGTGTGTACAGTCGTGGCCAAAAGTTTTGAGAATGACACAAATACTAATTTTCACAAAGTCTGCTGCCTCAATTTGTATGATGGCAATTTGCATATACTCCAGAATGTTATGAAGAGTGATCAGATGAATTGCAATTAATTGCAAAGTCCCTCTTTGCCATGCAAATGAACTGAATCCCCAAAAACATTTCCACTGCATTTCAGCCCTGCCACAAAAGGACCACCTCATTAACACAGGTGTGAGTGTTGACAAGGACAAGGCTGGAGATCACTCTGTCATGCTGATTGAGTTCGAATAACAGACTGGAAGCTTCAAAAGGAGGGTGGTGCTTGGAATCATTGTTCTTCCTCTGTCAATCATGGTTACCTGTAAGGAAACACGTGCCGTCATCATTGCTTTGCACAAAAAGGGCTTCACAGGCAAGGATATTGCTACCAGTAAGATTGCACCTAAATCAACCATTTATCGGATCATCAAGAACTTCAAGAAGAGCGGTTCAATTGTTGTGAACAAGGCTTCAGGGCGCCCAAGAAAGTCCAGCAAGTGCCAGGACCATCTCCTAAAGTTGATTCAGCTGCGGGATCGGGGCACCACCAGTACAGAGCTTGCTCAGGAATAGCAGCAGGCAGGTTTGAGTGCATCTGCACGCACAGTGAGGTGAAGACTTTTGGAGGATGGCCTGGTGTCAAGAAGGGCAGCAAAGAAGCCACTTCCCTCCAGGAAAAACATCAGGGACAGACTGATATTCTGCAAAAGGTACAGGGATTGGACTGCTGAGGACTGGGGTAAAGTCATTTTCTCTGATGAATCCCCTTTCCAATTGTTTGGGGCATCCGGAAAAAAGCTTGTCCGGAGAAGACAAGGTGAGTGCTACCATCAGTCCTTCTGTCATGCCAACAGTAAAGCATCCTGAGACCATTCATGTGTGGGGTTGCTTCTCAGCCAAGGGAGTGGGCCCACTCACAATTTTGCCTAAGAACACATCCATGAATAAAGAATGGTACCAACACATCCTCCGAGAGCAACTTCTCCCAACCATCCAGGAACAGTTTGGTGACGAACAATGCCTTTTCCAGCGTGATGGAGCACCTTGCCATAAGGCAAAAGTGATAACTAAGTGGCTCGTGGAACAAAACATCGATATTTTGGGTCCATGGCCAGGAAACTCCCCAGACCTTAATCCCATTGAGAACTTGTGGTCAATCCTCAAGAGGCGGGTGGACAAACAAAAACCCACAAATTCTGACAAACTCCAAGAATTGATTATGCAAGAATGGGCTGCCATCAGTCAGGATGTGGCCCAGAAGTTAATTGACAGCATGCCAGGGCAGATTGCAGAAGTCTTGAAAAAGAAGGTTTAACACTGCAAATATTGACTCTTTGCATCATACTTATACTTATACTTCAGTATTCCATAGTAGCATCTGACAAAAATATCTAAAAAGACACTGAAGCATTAATATTTGTGTCATTCTCAAAACTTCTGGCCACGACCTGTACTGTTTCTGTATCACTTTCCCGGTCGATTTCTTCTATAATCTTGTTTAAATCTGTATATCTGGACTTTGATTTAGCTTTTCCAGTTTTATTAGCCATATTTTACTCTAAAATTGCAGAAAAAGTTGTTTACGAAATCTAGCTGTGCGTAAAGCGTCTCGCTACTAACTCTAATGGAGAATGATTGGCTTTATGCATGTGTTTAGCACGAAGGCTTTTCTTCTCAGAGATAACCTTACATATGTCCATAAACCCCAGCTCATTGGCTAGCGAGCTAGATTTCAAAACGATAGGTGGTCATTATGCCAAGATAAAGTCAATCAAGTGAACACCGCTCGTCTCATTGGTGTGCAATGAGCTCATTGCTTGTGTCATGACGTTGCCCTCTTTGGGTACAGCAAGCCCCATCCCCCTCTCCCTGCCTCCTACACACAGGCTGCTGTGGTCAGAGAGAGGTCGTAAATTCCTGAGGAGATGATCTCCTCATGGCCACAGTATAGAGACAGAGTGAGTTTTCATAGAGAACAAAGGAATTTCTTTCACCTCACAGAACTTGCGGTCCGAACAACATTTATGTTCCGGAGAAGGTATAAAAGATCGGTGAAGAATCCAGCTACGAACTGGTCCGTTTGGTACAACTTGGGGAAGCTCATGGGAGACGGTGCGGCCACATTACCATAACGCTGTTTATATAATAGCCTCAGATATGAGGTTTACATCTAATTGTTGTATAAGATGAATGAGTGAGGATGATACTGTTTGTAAAATTGTGTAATGTGATTTTGAACTGTTTAACTTCTCTGGGATATGTGGGACGCTAACGTCCCACTTGGCCAAAAGCCAGTAAAAATGCAGAGCGCCAAATTCAAATAAATTATTATAAAAATCAATCTTTCATGAAATCACACATGAAAGACACCAAATTAAAGCTACACTTGTTGTGAATCCAGCTAACATGTCTGATTTCAAAAAGGATTTACGGCGAAAGCACACCAAATGATTGTTAGGTCAGTACATAGCCACAGAAAAACACAGCCATTTTCCCAGCCAAAGATAGGAGTCACAAAAAGCAGAAATAGAGATAAAATGTATCACTAACCTTTGATCTTCATCAGATGACACTCATAGGACATCATGTTACACAATACATGTTTGTTTTGTTCGATAATGTGCATATTTATATCCACAAATCTGTTTACATTGGCGCCATGTTCAGAAATGCGGAGAAATTGCAGAGAGCCACATCAAATAACAGAAATACTCATCATAAACTTTGATGAAAGATACTGCAAGATACTGCAACCGCTGTGTCAGATTTAAAAAAAACTTTACGGAAAAAGCACACCATGCAATAATCTGAGATGGCGCTCAGATAAAAACAACATTTCTCCGCCATGTTGGAGTCAACAGAAATACGAAATTACATCATAAATATTCCCTTACCTTTGATAATCTTCATCAGAATGCACTCCCAGGAATCCTAGTTCGACAATACATTGTTGTTTTGTTCGATAATGTCAATTATTTCTGTCCCAAGTAGCTACTTTTGCTAGCGCGTTTAGTACACATATCCAAACGCTTGTGCAAGTCATGCATAACGTCGGACGAAAACTTAAAAAAGTTATATCACAGGTCGAATAAACTTGTCAAACTAAGTAGAGAATCAATCTTCAGGATGTTGTTATCATATATATCCAATAACGTTCCAACCGGAGCATTCCTTTGTGTCTATAGAAGTAATGGAACGCAAGTCGATATCATGAGGAATGCGCGTGACCAGGAACTGGCACTCTGCCAGACCACTGACTCAAACACCTCCCATCCGGCCCACATCACAGTAGAAGCTTTATTCAACGTTCTACAGACTGTTGACATCTAGTGGAAGGCGTAGGAAGTGCAAACAGATCCATATCCCACTGGGATTTCAATAGGCGACGAGTTGAAAATCGACCAGCCTCAGAATTCTCACTTCCTGTTTGGATTTTTTCTCAGGTTTTTGCCTGCCATATGAGTTCGGTTATACTCACAGACATCATTCAAACAGTTTTAGAAATTTCAGAGTGTTTTCTATCCAATAGTAATAATAATATGCATATATTAGCATCTGGGACAAAGTAGGAGGCAGTTCACTCTGGGCACGCTATTCATCCAAAGTGAAAATGCTGCCCCCTATCCTAGAGAAGTTAATGAAGGAAACTCCAATTCCCTTTTGAGTTTAACTAAATCAGAGGACCGCCCATGAGCCTAGTTAGGGTCGGGCATCCTGGGACAGGCCCTTTTCTGCAACTCCCGAATAAAACCCCAACTTTGAGAATGTCTCAACAGATCATGTTTCTCTCAATCATGAGAGGACAAAGGTTGCAGACCAGCTTACCTCAATAACGAGAGGGCCAAGGTTTGAGACAAGACTGATGAATCTTTTAACCATCCCACGTGGTTAAACTCTTAGACTATCGATACCGACAGAATAAGAACAAGTCTTTGATATGAATTACTAGTCTGCAGCTAGGAATTCGGTATCATTGAATGCGAAGAACGACAACCGCCAACACCTATCCATAACGACATGAATGAATGTCATTCTGAACTATCCATTCTAACCACGACAGAGAGAGAGAGGACGGAAACTCTCCAACAGAAACAAACTTTTCAGCAGAGACCCCGACGACACACTGAGCGTAAATATATACAGTATATTGATTGCAATTGTTCCCGAATGAGTGAGCGTTCATGTGCAAAGGATTAGCATTTCAATTGTTATAATTATCAACTCTGTAGTGGCTTCTCAGCTGACCCCCACTCCCCTTTTGTCTAACAAGCCGCCATGCCGGTTTAGCCCACTAGGGCACATTCCCCTATCATTTCTTGTAACCATATTTACTTTGTTTGTTTGTTTGTTTGTGCACTTCTGTGATTGTTTAGTTAGTTAATAACCTTTCTAGAACCTCAACCCCGGATCCGGGATCACCCCCCACCCCCCACACACTGATTAGCATAGATAGCATAGCTTCAGAAGTAGATAGTAGCATCTAAATATCATTAAATCACAAGTCCAAGACACCAGATGAAAGATACAGATCTTGTGAATAAAGCCACCATTTCAGATTTTTAAAATGTTTTACAGGGAAGACAAAATATGTAAATCTATTAGCTAAACACGTTAGCAAAATACACCACTATTCTAACTCCATCAGTTTCTTACTCCTTCAGGTGCTATCACCAATTCGGCTCAACTAAGATATTGATATCCACTAACCAAGAAAAAACCTCTTCAGATGACAGTCTGATAACATATTCATGGTATAGGATAGTTTTTGTTAGAAAAAAGTGCATATTTCAGGTAGAAATCACAGTTTACAATTGCACCGACCATCGCAAATCGACTAGAATTACTAGATAGAGCAACGTGTATGACCAATTTACTCATCATAAAACATTTCATAAGAATAGACAAAGCATAGCAATGGAAAGACCCAGATCTTGTGATTCCAGACAATATTTCAGATTTTCTAAGCGTTTTACAGCGAAAACACAATAAATCGATAAGTTAGCATACTACATGTGAAAACGTTACCAGAGCATCGATTCCAGCCAAAGAGCGCTATAACGTAATCACCGCCAAAAGATATTAATTTTTTCACTAACCTTCTCAGAATTCTTCCGATGACACTCCTGTAACATCATTTTACAACATACATATACAGTTTGTTCGAAAAGGTGCATATTTAGCCATACAAAACCGTGGTTACACAATAAAAATACTAGGAAATCAAGCCTCAATATGTCTGACGTCATCTATCAGAGTGATCTAGTTTAATTAAAAGCTAATCATATACTTGACTAAAAAATACAGGGTTGACAGGAATCGAAAGACAAATTAGTTCTTAATGCAACCGCTGATTTACATTTTTAAAATTATCCTTACTTTTCAATACAGGGTTGGCCAAGTGAAGCTATACCAAACAAAATGGCGATGTATGCGTTTAAAATATTTCGACAGAAACACGGTTTATCATATTAAATATTGCTTACTTTGAGCTGATCTTCCATCATATTCTTGGGCAATGTATCCTTTCTATGTTATAAACGTCTTTTGGTCGATAGATGTCCTCTGTCCTTCGAAATGTCCACTAACAACGACCGAGACCGCGAAACGTTCCCAAAGCTAGAAAGTGCACGACAAATAAATTCCTCAGAATCGCACTAAACGGATATAAATTGCTATAAAACGGTTAAAATTAACTACATTCTGATGTTTTTAACAACTATAACGACTGAAAACATGACCGGAGAAATATAGCTGGTTAGAAAACGATTTGGAACGAGACAGGTCCGATGGCCTTCACGCTTGAGGCGCACGTTGAGAAAGGGCGGTCTCTGTACATTTTGGTCATTTATAATGGCTGTGAACGTCCCATCGATTTCATTGAAAACGTGATGACGTACAGACACCCAGAGGAAGACGTAGGCAGTGTCGGTTTCTTCATAGCATTCACTGTGGCCTTATAAACAGACCCCAGATCAGAGGTAAAAATTTCTGAAATCTGAACCCTGTCATGAAAAGTGCTGTAAAAATTGTTCTGTACCACTCAGAGACAAAATTTCAACTCCTATAGAAACTATAGACTGTTTTCTATCCAATAATAACAATAATATGCATATTGTACGATCAAGAATTTAGCACGAGGCAGTTTAATTTGGAGACCCAAATATGCTAATGCGGAACAGCACCCCCTATAGTTGCAAGAAGTTAATAAATACATTATTTAAGACAATTGATGTATGGATGACTCATAGTGAAGACTGGGTTCGACGTTTGGAATGAGACTAACGTGAGGTAAAATAAATAATTCAATAATTCGAAGACTAATTGATCAGATATAAAATATCTGAAAAGTTATATTAGGAAAATTATAACTTTGTAATCTAAATATTTTCCTTGGTGCCCCGACTTCCTAGTTAATTACAGTTACAGTACACGATTAATCAGTTTAATCGCGTAATACTAATTACAGAGACTCTTTGATAAAAACTAAGTCTTCATTTAATGATAGTAAAGAAACGACACTTGGTATCATAATTTTTTTTTTTTCTGTCAATACATACTACATAAGGAAGCATAAAGTATAGTTGTGTTACTAACACTATTGCAAACAAACCAACCATGACTGGATAAACGTAGGTTTAGCGTGTCTTATGACATCTAATGTTTTGTTGACAGTTGACTGAGACGGAATTCACGACACAAGCGATTTACAAAATGTTTCGTGTTAGGCTATAAAACTACACTACATTTTATCTCTAGGACCCTCAGAATTAAAAATCAATTAGATAAATCGTAAAACAATTTTTCTTTGCCTGTGATTTGATGGCATTTGTAAAATGACTGATTGTTGCAGTGAAACTAGGTGTCACGCCCTGACCATAGAGAGCTGTTTATTCTCTGTGTTGGTTGGGGCGTGATAGTGACTAGGGTGGGTCATCTAGGTGATTCATGGTTTATGTTGGCCTGGTATGCTTCCCAATCAGAGACAGCTGTTTATCATTGTCTCTGATTGGGGATCATATTTAGGCAGCCATTTCCCTTTTGTGTTTTGTGGGATCTTGTCTACAGATAGTTGCCTGTGTGCACACCAGTAGCTTCACGTTTCGTTCGTTCAGTATTTTTGTTCGGTGTTCTTTTAAATTAAATTAAATGTACGCCTACCACGCTGCACCTTGGTCCAACCCTTACGACGATCGTGACACTAGGTTATATTTGAGTGTGTGGGTGTTGAGCATGGATGGTCAAAGCTTCTCTAAGCACACTGCAAGCTTTCCAATATTTCAATAATGTATCTACTTTTGTGTACCAGTGTCTTCACATCTTGGGAGTCCACATCACACAGAAACCATAAATGGGGAAACCTACAGTAATGTAGCAGTAATGCTTTGAGGCTAGCTGCTCCTTTTTATTCACCATATTTAGTACAGGCTACAGAATCAGAGACATATTTGGCTGCACATTGCATAGGAATGTGATCCTTCTTCTCTTGAGAAATAGCCTAATCTTACATCAGGGAGATCCACACTTACACATGCAAACACTGAAAGATCGACAGGAAGACCAACAGCTATGCAGACTGTATTCAAACACAGGATATAAAGAAGGAGAAAGAGTCACCGGTTGTATTTGGTATTTTTGGGGGGGTATTTTATTAGGTTCCCCATTAGCTGTTGTGAAAGCAACAGCTACTTTCCAGGGGTTCACTCTAAACATAATACAGAACATTAGTAGACAAGAACAGCTCAAGAACAGTACTACATCAATTACAAAAGGCACACATAGCCTACATATCAAAACATACACACAAACTATCTAGGTCAAATAGGGGAGAGGCTTTGTGCCTTAGGGTGTTGCTTTATCCGCTTTTTTAAACCAGATTTGCTGTTCATTTGAGCAACATGAGATGTTACTGAGTTCCATGCAATAAAGGCTCTATATAATACTGTATGCTTTCTTGAATTTGTTGTGGATTTGGGGACTGTGAAAAGACCCCTGGTGGCATGTCTGGTGGGGTTAGTGTGTGTGTCAGAGCTGTGTGTAAATTGACTATGCAAACTATTTGGGATTTTCTTATAAAAAGAAGTGATGCAGTCAGTCTCTCCTCAACTCTTAGCCAAGAGAGACTGGCATGCATAGTATTTATATTAGCCATCTGATTACAATGAAGACCAAGACGTTCCTCTCTGTTCTGGGCCAGCTGCAGCTTAATTACAGCACTCGACCACACGACTGGACAATAATCAAGAAAAGACTAAACTAGAGCCTGCAGGACTGCTTTTTGGAGTGTGGTGTCAAAAAAAGCAGTTAATCTCTTTATTATGGGCAGACCTCTCCCCATCTTTACAACCATTGAATCTATATGTTTTGAACATGATAGCATCAAGTAATTTAGTCTCCTAAACTTGTTCAACAGCCACACCATTCATTACCAGATTAAGCTGAGGTCTAGAACTTAGGGAATGATTTGTACCAAATACAATGCTCTTAGTTTTAGAGATGTTCAGGACCAGTTTATTACTGGCCATCCATTCTAAAACAGACTGCAACTCTTAGTTAAAGGTTTCAGTGAATTCATTAGCTATGGTTGCTGATGCATATATGGTTGAATCATCAGCATACATGGACACACATGCTTTGTTTAATGCCAGTGACAGGTTATTGGTAAAAATATAAAAGAGTAGAGGGCCTAGAGAGCTGCCCTGCGGTACACCACACTTTACATATTTGACATGAGAGAAGCTTCCATGAAAGAAAACCCTTTGAGTTATATTAGATAGATAGCTCTGAATCCACAATATGGCAGTTTTGTACTGTGACAAGGTAGGGGTGGTATGCAGAAGATAGCCGAATTTGGTAAAAGAACAAGTCCATATTATGGCAAGAAAATCTCAAAAAAGCAAAGCGAAACGACAGTCCATCATTACTTTAAGACATGAAGGTCAGTCAATAAGGAAAATGTCAAGAACTTTTAAAGTTTCTTCAAGTGCAGTCACAAAAACCATCAAGCGCTATAATGAAACTGGCTCTCATGAGGACCGCCACAGGAAAGGAAGACCCAGAGTTACCTCTGCTGAGTTAACTGCACCTCAGATTGCAGCTCCAAAAAATGTTTCACAGAGTTCAAGTAACAGACACATCTCAACATCAACATCTCAAGGCCATCAGACTGTTAAACAGCCATCACTAACATTGAGTGGCTGCTGCCAACATACCGACTCGTCTCTAGCCACTTTAACAATGAAAAATGTATGTAATAAATGTATCACTAGCCACTTTAAACAATGCCACTTTATATAATGTTTACATACCCTACATTACTCATCTCATATGTATATACTGCACTCTACTCTATACCATCTACTGCATCTTGCCTATGCCGTTTGGGCATCGCTCATTCATATATTTTTATGTACATATTCTTATTCATTCCTTTACACTTGTGTGTAAAAGGTAGTTGTTGTGAAATTGTTAGGTTAGCCTGTCTAGCCCCGGCGTTCCGCTAGCGGAAATCCTCCCACATTCCACTGAAAAGGCAGAGCGCGAAATTCAAAAAATATTTTTTAGAAATATTTTACTTTCACACATTAACAAGTCCAATACAGCAAATGAAAGATACACATCTTGTGAATCCAGTCAACATGTCCGATTTTTAAAATGTTTTACAGCGAAAACACCACATATATTTGTTAGCTCACCACCAAATACAAAAAAGGACAGCCATTTTTCACAGGACAGGTAGCATGCACGAAACCAACCAAACTAACCAAGAACCAACCAAACTAACCAAGAAACAACGTCATCAGATGACAGTCCTATAACATGTTACACAATAAATCTATGTTTTTGTGCATATTTGAGGTATAAATCAGTTTTACATTGCTGCTACCATCACAGCTACCGTCAGAAATAGCACCGAAGCAGCCAGAGTAATTATAGAGACCAACGTGAAATACCTAAATACTCACTATAAAACATTTCTGAAAAATCGATGATGTACAGCAAATTAAAGACAAACATCTTGTGAATCCAGCCAATATTTCCGATTTTAAGTGTTTTACAGCGAAAACACAATATAGCATTATATTAGCTTACTACAATAGCCTACCACACAACCGCATTCATTCATCAAGGCACGTTAGCGATAGCAATAGGCACGTCAGCGTTAGCGAATAAACCAGCAAAATATATTAATTTTCACTAACCTTCATAAACCTTCCTCAGATGACAGTCCTGTAACATCAGGTTATACATACACTTATGTTTTGTTCGAAAATGTGCATATTTAGAGCTGAAATCAGTGGTTATCCATTATGCTAACGTAGCATCTTTTTCCCAGAATGTGCAGATATTTCTATTAGACTCTCACCTATTCTGACCAAATAGCTATTCATAAACATTACAAAAAAATACATGTTGTATAGGAAACGATAGATTCATTAGTTCTTAATGCAATCGCAGTGTTAGAATTCTAAAAATATCTTCATTACGACATAAGACTTAGTTATGGTAAGGGAATAACCAAAACCTGAGCGCAAAGCTACTAGTACACAGTTCGACAGATATATGAAATAGCATCACAAAATGGGTCCTACTTTTGCTGATCTTCCATCAGAATGTTGTACAAGGGGTCCTTTGTCCAGAACCGTCTTTGTTTGGTATTAGAACGTCGTTTTTCCCTCTTGAATTAGCAAGCACACTGGCCAAGTGGCGCGAAGCTATCCTTCCTGAACAAATGCAGACAAAGCAACACGCCTAACGTCCCGAAAAAATTTCAATAATCTAATAAAACTATATTGAAAAAACATACTTTACGATGATATTGTGACATGTATCAAATAAAATCAAAGCCGGAGATAGTATTCGCCTATAACGACAGCTTTTCAGAAGGCAATTACAGGTCCCTCCACGCGCCTTCCAGAAAACCGAAAATGGAGGACACGTCATTCCATCTCAGACCAAGATAATCAACTCATTTCTTCTCTCACTTCCTCTTGACATCTAGGGGAATGTGTATGATGTGCACGTATAGTCATACGTATCATGCCCATTTATAGGCAGGTCCTTGAACAGAGCATAGAATTCAGACTTTCCACTTCCTGGTCAGAAAGTGTGCTGCCAAATTAGTTCTGTTTTACCCACAGACAAAATTCAAACGGTTTTAGAAACTAGAGAGTGTTTTCTATCCAATAGTAATAATAATATGCATATTGTACGAGCAAGAATTGAGTACGAGGCCGTTTAAATTGGGCACGACTTTCCCCCAAAGTGAAAACAGCGCCCTCTGTCCTCAACAGGTTAAATTACTTGTTAGATATTATAGCAGGGTCGGAACTAGAAGCACAAGCATTTCGTAACACTCGCACTAACATCTGTTAACCATGTGTATGTGACAAATAACATTTGATTTAAGTTTGATTTGATTTTTTCAGAGGAGACTGCGTGAATCATGCCTTCATGGTCGAATTGCTGCAAAGAAACCACTACTAAAGGACACCAATAATAAGAAGAGATTTGTGGTGCCAAGAAACATGAGCAATGGACATTAGACCGGTGGAAATCTGTCCTTTGGTCTGATGAGTCCAAATTTGATATTTTTGGTTCCAACCGCCGTGTGTTTGTGAGACGCAGAGTAGGTTAACTGATGATCTCTGCATGTGTGGTTCCCACCGTGAAGCATGGAAGAGGAGGTGTGATGGGTGGGGGTGCTTTGCTGGTGACACTGTCGGTGACACTGTTTTCTTAAAAACAGGTTATGGTCAATAATAAGGCTGCACTGAAATCTAACAGTACAGCTCCCACAATCTTCTTATTATCAATTTCAATCACTAATTTGTGTCAGTGCAGTACATGCTGAGTGCCTTTCTCGATAAGCATGCTGAAGTCTGCTGTAATAAAAAATTGACAGGGAAAAGCATTGTATTTGGTCAAACACAATTTTTTCCTAAATTTGGTCTACACTCTACATACTGTGGTACAAAATGGCAGAGGTTAAAAAAACATGCAAAATAATTCTAACTCCTCTCATAAAATGCCTTGGAACGGCACAGTTGTCATGGCCACATGACAACTGTTCTGTCATGGCCACACAATCTCCATAACATAGTCTATTTATCCCATACACTCCAAGGTGCGGTTAGTCACCTGGCATAAATTATTTTTCCTTTTCAAAAATGAGCTACGGTCTCCTAAGTGATGGCTGTCATGTTCCTCTCCTTCCATGACATTGCACTCTCTGTTCTCCCTCTCTCTCTTTGCGTCACACCAGGTCTGCAGTGGGTAACACGTCGTTACAGCACTTAACTGGGCTGATTCTTCATCCTGCCGGGTCTGCTGTCCTAGCCTTCGACGACAAGAGGATGAGAGTCCTCTTTGCCAGATCCAGGCCCCAACGCAGGCAGGCAGGTAGACAAGCAGGCAGCAGACTTGGGTTAAAATACTATTTTAAAATAATTTTCAATACTTTATTTGTAATGTATTGAGCTTGACTGGCCTACTGGACTAATAGAATAGTCTCAAAACTGCAAACCCAGCCCATCTGGCACTCCAGGCAAGTTGAAGATAAAGCTAAAAAGCAGACAGACAGGCCAGCAGCCGTCCCTCTCTGTGTGATCTGATAAAGCCCTTATTGTTGCTCAGCATTGAGCGGCGCTGGCTTTTTTCCCTCGATCCAAGTAAGGAAATTATGGCTGATTACGGACAGAGAGCATTATGGTCAGGCCTGAATGTCTGTTATAGGCTCTCCTCCACTGAATTGCTCCAAGAACCCAGAATGTCTACGCTAAAGAATAGCAGAGGTGACTCATGGGAGATAAGCGTCAAAAGGATGTCTAAGGTAGTAGTAAAATTGAGGACAGTATACAATAATAGGAGTAGCTACATGGCTTTACTGCTTCTCTCTCTCTCTTTCTCTCTCACTCTTTCTGTCTTTTTTCTTCCTCTCTCTCCTTCCCTCTGTCACTCACTCTTCTACCAACATTGTTACTAGTTAATCTGCATGATAGCAACATGAATGTGGACAGGAGGTAGGAGAGCATGATGCATGATCGAGAATGAGCCAGACATCTGACACTTATATTTAAAGAAAAGTGGTAGCCTGGTGATGAGGCTGTCATAGCCCCGAATTGATGGCATATTTACACAAATCCAGCCATAGTCTCTATGGAGTCTAGCCAAGGCAAGCAGTCGAAGTCTCACTAGTCAATATTAACGCCTGGGAATATTATCTCATTCCCATTCCCTATCCGCTCTGTCTTTTTAATGTCAAAGTATTATCCTTTTAGCCCAAGCCCCACTGAAAAAACATCTCCCTTAGAGCCAGATGGGAGCTGGTAGGATGAATAAAACGAATTTCCAAAAGCCAGATATAGAAGAGAGAACTCTGGAGCTCCAGAATGACTGCACTGGAGCACTGCAGCCCAGGAGTGAAGGCTCAAACAGATGAATTCAAATATTTATTCAGAATATCTGCAGCCAGGTGCCTCCTATATCTCCCTCTTGGCTGCACTCAACAGAAGGTAAGTTTCCATCCACAGGTAAAGAGGACTCTGCATATTTAACAGCCTCCCTCCTCGGTAAGTTAATACACCTTTCAGAAATAAACAAATATCATATTGATAGAGGCAGAAATAACATGGTTATTTAACATGGCTCGGGACCAATCGAGATAAACATGATTGATTATCGAATTTGCCTTTCAGGAGTTATTATACAGTAATATGCCATACAAGGACTCAACAAAGAATGTTAAAGCTAGAATTCTTAATTGAAACAATAACAAAGCGGTCACCCTACCTCTGGTTACATTTCTCTACCAAAACAATCTCACATTTTTCGACAGAGCCTTGGAGTTCTGTTCCCAAGAACTCTAAGGCTACCTGCCACAATTACTACTGCCGTGTAGTACACCTGTAATCATGAAGTGCTTTGAAAGGCTGGTTATGGCACACATCAACGCCATCATCCCAGACACACTAGACACGCTCCAATTTGCATACCGCCCCAGCAGATCCAAAGATGACGCAATCTTAATTGCACTCCACACTGCCATCACCCACCTAGATAAGAGGAATACCTATACCTATGTGAAAATGCGGTTCATTGACTACAGCTCAGCGTTCAAAACCATAGTCCCGTCCAAGCTCGTGATGGTGTTGATGTGTGTCATGTTTGTCATGACCAGCCTTTCCAAGCACTTAATAATTACAGATGTGAGTGCTACAGGGCAATAGTCATTTAGACAGGTTTCCTTGGGAACAGGGACAATGGTAGTCAGTTTGAAACATGCTGGGATTACAGACTGGGACAAGGAGAGATTGAAAATGTCTATGAAGACACTTGCCAGCTGGTCTGCACATGCTTTGAAAACACACCCTGGTATTCTGGCCATCAAGAGTGAGATCACAGTCATCTGTAAAAACAGGGGCTTTCAAGCAAGGCACAGTGTTATATGCTTTTGAAGCGATCAAAAAATACATGTAGCTTGTTTGGGAGTTTTGCATCGCTGGTAAACTCATGGCTGGGTTTCTCTTTGTAATCCGTTATCGTCTGAAAGCCGACAAGCGTCGTATGTGGATTCCACTTTCGTCCTGTATTGTCTTTTCGCATCGGAGGTCGTAGCGGGCTTTCTTGTCCGTGTCCCATTCCTTGTAAGAGGTAGCTCTAGCCTTTAGCCCAGGATATTGCTTGTATCTATAGTTTTTGGTTTGGATATGTTCTTATAGTCACTGTTGGGACGACCACGTCTATGCACTTATTGATGAAGCCAGTGACTATTGTGGTATACTCCTCAATGCTATCAGATGAATCCTGGAACATATCCCAGTCTGTAGCAGCAAAACACTCTTGTAGACGTCTGCTTCGTCCGACCGCTGGTACTTCCTGTTTGAGCTTTTTTTGTGTGAACAGGAAGCAGAAGAATGGAGTCATGTTCCGATTTGCTGAAGGGAGGATGAGGGAGGGCCTAGTATGCGTTTCTGTGGGTAGAATAAAAGTAGTCTAGAGTTTTAGCACACCTAGTGGCACAGTGGTCTAAGGCACTGCATCTCAGTGCTAGAGGCGTCACTACAGACCCTGGCTCGAACCCGGGCTGTATCACAACCGGCGGTGATCGGGAGTCCCATAGGGCGGCGCACAATTGGCCCAGCGCCGTCTGGGTTAGTGGAGGGTTTGGCCGGGGTAGGCCGTCGTCGTAAAATAAGAATTTGTTCCTAACTGACTTGCCTAGTTAAATAAAAGGTTAAATAAAAAAAATAAAAAAAATACTTGTTGGTAAAAGTGATGTAGGACGGTTTTAGGTCTCCCCGCCTTAAAGTCTATACCCACCAGAAACGCTGCCTCTGGGTGAGCGGTTCTTGTTTGTTTATGGCCCCATACTGTTTGTTGAGTGCCAGAGTGGTGTTGGCTTCCAGTTCTCATCTGTAATAATTACAGATGAGAACGGTCTTGGTAAATAAAAGGGTCTGCAGCTTACCATTAGATTTTCTACATCAGGTGAACCAAAGGTAACAGTTTCCTTCACACCTGAAGCAGCACACCAGTTGTTATTTATGAAAAAATGAACACACTACCTCCTTTCGACTTTCCGAAGCCGCTGTATGATCCTGCCGCTGCATGGAGAATCCACCGAGTACTACGTGCATAGCGTCTTCATCCAGCCAGACATATAATATTGCAGCTTTTCAAATCTCTGATAGGAGACTCTCGAACGAAGCTCATCCATCTTATTCTTGAGCTACTGGACATTTGCCAATAGATTGAAGGGGAGCGCCGTTCAGTTTTCGCTATGCCTCAATTTCACCAGGACTCCACCTCGTCTCCCGCATCTACGCCTGCAGCGTTTTGGTAGCCCGTGGAACAAATGAATAGGGTCCTGTATGAACAGTGGAACAGCTGAGTTAGAGTTTAAATCGTCTTTGAAGTCAAAATCGAAGTTAGTAAAAGCCGATCTGATCTCCAGAAGTGCTTGGCGGTCATATGTGTTAATAGTATGAACTTTATGTACAGAAAAAGTCAAGATAAAGACAATAAAAGTCATTATATAGCAAAATTGGGTTGGAACTCATAAGATGTCACCCTTCTCTGTTGGTGCCATCTTCTCCCTACTGTTTTATCAGCTGTTGTACAATATGATAAAAAACACAGGAAAATTGAATTTTGACAACACTGGGCATTTTAATTTCTATTGTGCAATCTGTAACGCTTCAGCGATACAGATTGACTAAAGCCCTTAACCATGTTGAGGCTAAACAGTATTTGTTTACATTTACTTTGTTTATAAATATTGGAGTAAAACAAGCTAATATTTTGGTTTCTGATGGGGTACGAAAGTTGAACTATAAGCTCATGAGGCATTTACAAGTTATATTCGTTAAGAATCAATGGGTATACACTGAGTGTAAAAAACATTAGGAACACCTGTTCTTTCCATGACATAGACTGAGGTGACTCCAGGTGAAAGCTATGATGTCACCTGTACCTTAATGACAGGTTAAAGATGGATTCTTAAGCCAAGGGGACAATTGAAACATGGATTGTGTATATGTGCCATTCAGAGGGTGAATGGGCAAGCCAAAATTATTTAAGTGCCTTTGAACAGGGTATGGTAGTAGGTGCCAGGTGCATAGGGTTGAATGTGTCAAGAACTGCAACGTGGTTGGGTTTTTCAGGCTCAACAGTTTCCCATGAGTATCAAGAATGGTCCACCTCCCAAAGGACTTCCAGCCAATGGCAGGACAATGGTCAAAATGGGTCATTGATGAAATAGGACAAAGGAGGCTGACACAAGAGCAAGAGATGGGCTACAGTTAGTCAACTGACAGTCCCGTATAACATAGGTGCCTGAAGACCAATAAAAGAATGCACAACTGGACACGAATGGACAATGACAGCAGACGACCTTACAGAGTTCCACTTCTTTCAACCAAAAACAAGAAACTGCAGTTGAAATGGTTTAAGGAAGGAAAACACTGGAATTGGAAAAAAATTGCCTGGTCTGATGAATCCCGGTTCCTGCTGTTTCACGCTGATGGGAGGAGTAACGTATAGAGAGAACCACATGAGTACATGCATCCATCATGCTGCATGTCAACATTGTAGGCTGGTGGTGATGGTGTGGGGTGTGTTTTCATGACACTCATTGGGCCCCTTGATATAAGTGGAGCAATGTTTGAATGCCACAGGATATCTGAACATAATTTCCAATCAGGTGCATACCTTCATGGCAGCAATGTATCCATATGATGCAGAAAAGCTAATTCATGCTTTTGTCACTTCTAGATTAGACTACCGCAATGCTCTACTCTTCGGCTACCGGGATAAAGCACTAAATGCACTACAGTTGGTACTAAATACGGCTGCTAGAATCTTGACTAGAACCCCAAAATGATATCATATTACTCCATTGCTAGCCTCTCTACACTAGCTTCCTGTCAAGGCCAGGGCTGATTTAAGGTTTTACTGCTGGACTTGCTCCTACCTATCTCAAAGATTTGGTCCTGCCGTACATACCTACACGTATGCTACGGTCACAAGACGCAAGCCTCTTTATTGTTCCTAGAATTTCTAAGCAAACTGCTGGAAGCAGAGCTTTCTCCTATAGAGCTCCACTCAGTCTCAACCTTTAAGTCTTTACTGAAGACTCATCTCTTCAGTAGGTCCTAAGATTGAGTGTAGTCTGGCCCAGGGGTGCGAAGGTGAACGGCAAGGCACTGGAGTGATGAACCACCCTTGCGGTCTCTGCCTGGCAGGCTCCCCTCTCTCCACTGGGATTCTCATTGTCTCTGTGACTATTACAGTGGCTGAGTCACTGGCTTACTAGTGCTCTCCCGTGCCATCCCCTTTTTTCGCTATACATGACTTGAGTGAGTAGAGTCACTAACCAGGTCTTCCTGTCCAGTTTTGCACCTCCTTGGCTTTGTGCGGTGGGGGAGATCTTAGTGGGCTATGTTCAGCCATGTCTTAGGGTAGTAAGTTGGTGGTCTATTGATATCCCTCTAGGGGTTCTATCCTGCCTGGTTGGTCCTGTCCAGTGGTATCGTCGAATGGGGCCACAGTGTCACAGTGTCTTATCTGGTGTCCTCTGTGATCTTAAGAATGCTCCCGCTAATTTTCCCATTTCTCTCTCTCTTTCTCTCGCTCTCCCAGTTACCAGATCCAAATCCAATTGAGCATCTGTGGGATGAGATGGAATGAGCTATTTGGAGTAGAGATCCACTACTACCAGCTAACTTGATAGAACTGTGGGAAACACGGGAGTCAACATTGGACAGCAACCTGTGGAACACTTGACACCTTGTAGAGTCCATGCCCCGACAAATTGAGGCTGATCTGAGGGCAAAAGGGGGTGCAACTTAATATTAGGAAGGTGATCCTAATGTTTTGTACACTCATAATTCAAAAAATGGATGTAGCAACTAAGGCTTCTAGCTTTAACAGATCATCCTGAAAACAAACAGACTTAGGGAATCACAGACTCAGCTCAGGGAATCCTTCTGATATATCCAGTGCAATGGAGGCTCCCCAGAGGAGGAAGGGGAGGACCATCCTCCTTAGTGAATTTCATAAAGAAAAGTGAAACATTTAAAAAAGTTATCATTTTTAGATAAAACTATACTAAATATATTCAACCTCACCAAATAATTGATTAAAACACACTGTTTAATAATTCATGTCTACAGTAGCCTCAGCGGAAATCTGTAGGGTAGCACCATGGTTTAACCGGAGGACAGCTAGCTTCCTTTCTCCTCTGGGTACATCGACTTCCATACAAAACCTAGGAGGCTCAAGGTTCTCACCCCCTTCTATAGACTTACACAGTCATTATGACAACCTCCGCAGGATGTCCTCCAACCTATCAGAGCTCTTGCAGCATGAACTGACAGAGCTTGAATCTAGTACTGAAAGCATAAGATACAACTAGCTAACACTGCAGTGCGTGAAATGTGGTGAGTTGACTCAGAGAGAAAGACAGTTGAACAGTTTTGAACAAATTAATTTATTCCAAAATTAAGGAGAAGAAAGACAGAGAGAGCGAACTATTTGGTTGATGCAGCTAGCTAGTTTAGTCTACTCAAACACCCGGTTCTAACAGAGAAGGATGATATGTTGGCCAGCAGGCTATGGCTATCCAACACTGGAACTCTTCCAAGTCAAGGTCATCTTTTGGTTTTATACATTTTTGACACTGGGGCCTGCTGATGTAACTGCTAAACCATTTCTGACTGTACACTGTACTGCTTGATTACTAATGTGTTAGTTCTAGTATATATGTTGAATATGACTTGCCAACAATGTAGGCTGAGTGTAGCATCAGGGGTCACAATATGTTGTTTGGCTTAGAAAGGCTTTTTCGCCTGGTCACAGACAGCTGATGTGTTGTGCACTGAAATCCACAAGTGAAGGGAAAAGGTGAGAGGAGGAGAGCATGTAGAAAGTTGCAAGAAGGAATTTAACAGTGCATTCGGGAAGGTTTTCAGACATGTTGACTTTTTCCACATGTTGTTATGTTACAGCCTTATTCTAAAATGTATTAATTCCCTTTTCCCCCTCATAAATCTACACAAAATACACCATGATGACACAGCAAAAACAGGTTTTTAGACATTTTTGCAAATGCATTGTAAAACATACCTGGAAATACTCCTGTGTTGTCTTGGTTGTGTGTTTAGGGTTGTTGGAAGGTGAACCTTCACCCCATTCTGAGGACCTGAGTGCTCTGGAGCAGGTTTTCATCAAGGATCTCTCTGTACTTTGCTCTGTTCATCTTTACCCTGATCTTGACTAGTCTCCCATTCCCTGCCAAGAAAAAACATCCTCACAGCATAATATTGCCACCACCATGCTTCACCGTAGGTATGGTGCCAGGGTTCCTCCAGACGTGACGCTTGGTATTCAGGTCAAAGAGTTCAATCTTGGTTTCATCAGACCAGTGAATCTTGTTTCTCATAGTCTGAGAGTCTTTTAGGTTTCTTTTGGCAAACTCCAAGCGGGCATGTGCCTTTTACTGAGTAGTAGCTTCTGTGTGGCCACTCTTACCATAAAGGCCTGATTGATGGTTACCATTTTGGTTACCTCCCTGACCAAGGACCTTCTCCCCCGATTGCTCAGTTTGGCCAGGTGGCCAGCTCAAGAGTCTTGGTGGTTCCAAACTTCTTCCATTTAAGAATGATGGAGGCCATTGTGTTCTTGGGGACCTTTAATACTGCAGACATATTATTGGTACCCTTCCTCAGATCTGTGCCTCGACACGATCCTGTCTCAGAGGTCTACAGACAATTCTTTTGACCTCATGGCCTGGTTTTTGCTTTGACATGCACTGTCAACTGTAAGACCTTTATATAGACAGATGTGTGTCTTTCCAAATCATGTCCAATCAATTTAATTTACCACAGGTGGACTACAATCAAGTTTCAGAAACATCTCAAGGATGATCAATGGAAACCAGATGCACCTGAGCTCAATATCAAGTCTCATAGCAAAGGGTCTGAATACTAATGTAAATAAGGTATCTGTTTTTTATCTTTAATAAATTGCAAAAATGTGTTAACCTGTTTTCGCTTTATCATTATGGGTTATTGTTTGTAGATTGAAGAAAAACATTTATTTAATCAATTTTAGATTAACGCTGCAACGTAACCAATGTGGAAAGTCAAGGGGTTTGAATACTTTCCGAATGCACTTCAACAAGCAAAGTGGTCATGCTGTTTTTATGTGGCTGCTATGAAAGTGAACTGTGTTTGCATGTGATCAGGGGTGTATTCATTTTGCCGATTCTGTTGAAAAACATTCCTTAAACGGAAGCAAATGGAACGGGGATAAATATACCTGCATTTTTCCAATCTAAACTCAATTTTGCAACTGTTGGACTAATGATTACACTCTAGAGTATGCAAGGCTGTATTGTGTCAATATCTGTCACCTTGATTAGTCAAAATGCTCTCGACCTGTGCGCCTACATTGTAAACTTGCGTTCAATGGCTAGGTTGTAGCAAACTCATGATGGGTACAGGGAATATTTGAGTATCATGTAGTATCCTAAACCTATTGATGTTACATTGAGCTGGGTGAATGGATGAGAGTCGTCCAATATGCTGTAATAGAAATAAGGCCATGCTCATTAAAAAAAATTATCATCATCCCTCATCTTAAACGGCACCGACCGCCACTGATCCAGTGATAACTGCACATGCTGGAATAAAAAGAAGACAACATAAACACTGTATAGCTTATGCAAAGACACCCTTGTGGAGCAACCTGCTTTCTTGAGCTCACATTTAAATAGCTTACTTCTGTAAATCATGTCAGCCCTGCATATATATATATATATTTTATCCCAAAAGATCTTCTCGGGGGTACTTTTGAAACATTCTTTGGGGGAATATTAAAATATCTTTTGCCTCTCAGGGTGATATCTTTTCTCCAGGCATGTTGCATTTGACTTCTATTGATAGTGCTTGTGCAGTGAATCTGCAGTGAGAAATGTGTCACACAGAGAGAGACATAGACGCTAGCTAACTGGAGCACTGACATGAAATGTACGATATGTGATCGCATCCCAAATGACATATTGCATCCCAAATGGCTCTGGTATAGTGCACTATGTAGGGAATAGGGTGCCATTTGGGACATAGACTGTGTGTTTGGATTACCATGCAGTAAGAACAAGAAGCTCCAGGTGTCCAACAGTATGGACACTGTAAACAACACAGTGTGTGTGACGTTGTTGTCAAATGTTGACAGATAATTCTGTAACATTACCCAGAGCTGAAGAACCTGTCAAGGCCACAACTTAAAGCCCTTGTCTTCCCAGCCTATGGTTGCATCACAAATGGCACCAGTGTTACATTTTACACTCTTTTTAAGTCTTAGTCATTTTGGCAAAATATCATTAAGACTTAGTCACATTTCTGTCATTTCAATAATGATTTAGTCTAGTTATTGTCAATGACAAACAGTGGGCCATCTTAGTCAACTAAATGCCCCTTCATTTTGGTCACGTTACATTTGTATTGCCTCATTGACCTACAGTAAATATAAATCACTGACTCCCATGTGCACAAACATACTGTACATACCCTTGTCCGACAAAACATATTTTTCTACTAATCACCAGTCCTGGCAACCCATCCTTACGCACACCTGCACCTCATTATGCACACCTGGACTTCATCACCTCCCTGATTACTTCCCCTTTATATAGCACTCCATTGTTATCACCCACAAGGCAATATTTTGTAACGTAAATGGAGGGAGTTAGGAATCAAGTGTAGTTAGTGAGTTTAATGATATATTGTTTATGTTTCCAGGTTTAGACGCTTTTCTTGTTTCCTATTGTTCAATGTTCTCTGTCATTAAACTCACCAACTGCACTTGCTTCCTGACTCCCTGCATCTATGTTACAGACAAACGTCTATATACTGTACAAAAATATAATAACATGTAAAGTGTTAGTCCCATGTATCATGAGCTGAAATAAAAGCTTCCAGAAATGTTCCATACGCACAAACAGCATATTTCTCTAAAATGTTGTGCACAAATGTGTTTACATCGCTGTTAGTGAGCATTTCTCCTTTGCCAAGATAATCCATCCACCTGACAGGTGTGGCATATCAAGAAGCTGATTAAACAGCATGATCATTACACAGGTCCAACGTGCTGGGGACAATAGAAGGCCACTTGTGCAGTTTTGTCACACAACACAATGCCACAGATGTTTCAGGTTTTGAGGAATTGTGCAATTGACATGCTGACTGCAGGAATGTCCACCAGAGAATTTAATGTTCATTTCTCGACCATAAGCCGCCTCCAACGTTGTTTTAGAGAATATACCAGTACGCCCCAACCAGCCTCACAACCGCAGACCAGGTCTAACCATGCCAGCCCAGGACCTCCACATCTGGCTTCTTCTTCGCCTGCGGGATCGTCTGAGACCAGCCACCCGGACAGCTGATGAAACTGAGGAGTGTTTCTGTCTGTAATAAAAACTGATTGTCTGGGCCTGGCTCCCAAGTGGGTGGGCATATGCCCTCCGAGGCCCAGCCATGGCTGCGCCCCTGCCCAGTCATGTGAAATCCATAGATTAGGGCCTAATCTATTTATTTAAATGTATTGATTTCCTTATATGAACTGTAACTCAGTAAAATCTTTGTCATTGTTGCATGTTGCATTTATATTTTTGTTCAGTATAACAATTATCTGGCCATGCAAATTCCTCATTCAGCCTATATAGATAGTGCACATTACATAAAAAACAAACAGACATACACAAGTACAGAGAAAAAAAAGAGAGCGAGAGAGAGTAGCACAATCACCAGATGTTGATGCAAAGTAGTCTGGGTTGTACCTCGGTCACTCGGTCGTGTCATTGCCATTGTTATCAACGTTCCACAGACGCCGCAGCCATATTGATGTCTAAAAGTAGAATGGGGGCTAATGACTTTGAAACAGACCTAATGACTGTTTCATCCAGTAACTACAAATCGAGTCCCAAGTCCCCTGTGCTCGAGTCCGAGTTACCGACGGTCGAGTCATGAGTCGAGTCACAAGTCCCTATGGCTGAAGTCCTGAGTACCCGTTCTTGAGTCCTGGTCCATGTGCTCAAGATTAAGTCACATTGACAAGCTCTGCACGGTCAATCCATGGCCATACAGCATTTACTGAGAAGCGTCAGGGCTTTCATAGTTCTTGCACTTAGCGGAGCAGAGGAGAGCTATTGTGAAGGAAGTTGTCAAAGAAGTGAGTTTGTGTTTATACAGGACATACTGTCCCCACCTACCGTCAACCAATCATGTCAATGCGGAGCGATACGGAGCCCTTCGTATTATTACAACATTGGAGAGGCGCATAACGATGCAGTACGGAGCTTGATTTGGCCTCAGGAGGCTCCGCAATTCATTCACACCCTCCATCCGAAGACTCCGACCACATTTTCGAATCAAGCATGATTTGGCTTTTACTCAAAATAAAGTTATTTACACAGTCAGATATTGTGGCAAGAGGGATTTAGTCAAATTGTTTGTTATCCATTTTGCTTTAAATTTCTGTGCTACCAAATGTTTGCATATAGGCTACAAGTAATGATACCAGGGCCACGTTCAGTTGCAAAACGTTCTTGAACGTTGCAGATAGAAACCGTGACTAGAGCTGACATTATTCCTTATTCAGCATGTTAGAGAAGCATGTTCTTTCTACATAGCACATTTGTGACCCTACCCTATACCCAAAATAATAATGCAAACATAGCGGATAACATGCTTAACGTTTACCTTCACTCAAATCAAATGTTATTTTTCACATGCACCAAATACAACAGGTACCTTACAATAAAATTCTTACTTACAAGCCCTTAACCAACAATGCAGTTTTAAGAAAAAAAGTGTTAAAGTATTTACAAAAATAAACTGAAGTAAAAAATTGGGGAGGGAGGGAGAATGCCAATAGTCCGGGTAGCCATTTGATTAGCTGTTGAGGAGTCTTATGGCTTGGGGGTAGAAGCTGTTAAGCATTTTGGACGTAGACTTGGCACTCCGGTACTGCTTGTGGTGCGGTATTAGAGAGAACTGTCTTTGACTAGGGTGGCTAGAGTCTTTAGCAATGTTTTGGGGCTTCCTCTGACACCGCCTGGTATAGAGGTCCTGGATGGCAGGAAGCTTGGCCCCAGTGATGTACTGGGCCGTAAGCACTACCCTCTGTAGTGCCTTACGGTCGGAGGCTGAGAAGTTGCCATACCAGGCTGTGATGCAACCAGTCAGGATGCTCTCGATGGTGCAGCTGTAGAACTTTTTGAGGATCTGAGGACCCATGCCAAATCTTTTCAGTCTGCTGAGGGGGAATAGGCATTGTCGTACACTCTTCACAACTGTCTTGGTGTGTTTGGACCATGATAGTTTGTTGGTGATGTGGACACCAAAGGAACTTGAAGCTCTCAACCTGCTCGACTACAGCCCTGTCGATGAGAATGGAGGTGTGCTCGGTCCTCCTTTTTCTGTAGTCCACAATCGTCTCCTTTGTCTTGATCACGTTAAAGGAGGATGTTGTCCTGCCACTACACTGCCAGGTCTCTGACCTCCTCCCTATAGGCTGTCTCATCATTGTCAGGCCTACGACTGTTGTGTCGTTGGCAAAATTGATGATGGTGTTGGAGTCAGGCTTGGTCATGCAGTCATGGGTGAACAGGGAGTACAGGAGGGGACTGAGCACGCACCCCTGAGGGGCCCACGTGTTGAGGATCAGCGTGGCAGATGTGTTGTTACCTACCCTTACCACCTGGGGGCAGACCATCAGGAAGTCCAGGATCCAGACCATAGCCTTAGACATTCAGTTTTAGAAACGGTTCTTTGATTTCTAAGCGTTACATGGCAAAGTAGCCAGAAGGTTGTGGATTTGCAGACCACCACAGATAAGCACTGCATGAATCTGTAAAAGCACTGCATGAATCTATCGTCTTATTTGCGGTCCGAGAAAAAATGCCATTTTGTTAATGATCTAATTCCATGTAATTCTATGTCATTTTACATAACTGGAGATAATATTTTTTTCAATTCCGCAACATTGTATGACAATGAATGAGCGCATGCTCCAGCACCAGAGACGTTTTGATTTCTATACAGGCTATTGTTAAAAAATAGTCTAGGTTTAGAACAGTGCAAAACTATAATTTTCTATTTCATACCATGATATTGTTGTTACAAAATAGATGTGTATTGACTGAGTAGGGCACGGGAATATAACAGCATCTGCTAGGCTAATTTAACCAACTAGGAATGCATAGCTCACCACATGATCCTCAAACCAAAGACCGGCCAAACCGGTGTTTCTAAAAGTGAATTCAAAGACGCTGTAGAATGACTGTATAGCCTAATAAGGCATTTTTGGTTTCATTATTATTTAATTCCAAGTAAAAATATATACTGTATATTACATTTTATACAGCCAAATGCTAAATTTATAGGCATGTTGTTGAACTGCTGTTGTTGGTGTGTTGTTAGAATGCTAAGTTCTACTGCCATCCTGTAGCGTATCACAAATGCTTCACAATTGATTTCTTAAATTATGGCCTTGAAATATTAACAATATCAATTTTAATCAATCAATCAATTTTATTTTATATAGCCCTTCGTACATCAGCTAATATCTCGAAGTGCTGTACAGACACCCAGCCTAAAACCCCAAACAGCTAGTAATGCAGGTGTAGAAGCACGGTGGCTAGGAAAAACTCCCTAGAAAGGCCAAAACCTAGGAAGAAACCTAGAGAGGAACCAGGCTATGAGGGGTGGCCAGTCCTCTTCTGGCTGTGCCGGGTGGAGATTATAACAGAACTATGCCAAGATGTTCAAAAATGTTCATAAGTGACAAGCATGGTCAAATAATAATCATGAATAATTTTCAGTTGGCTTTTCATAGCCGATCATCAAGAGTTGAAAAACAACAGGTCTGGGACAGGTGGCGGTTCCATAACCGCAGGCAGAACAGCTGAAACTGGAATAGCAGCAAGGCCAGGCGGACTGGGGACAGCAAGGAGTCACCACGGGCGGCAGTCCCGACGCATGGTCCTAGGGCCCAGGTCCTCCGAGAGAAAGAAAGAGAGAAGGAGAAAATTAGAGAGAGCCAAGATTTTCAAAATTTCCATAAATGACAAGCATGGTCAAATAATAATCAGGAATAAATCTCAGTTGGCTTTTCATAGCCGATCATTAAGAGTTGAAAACAGCAGGTCTGGGACAGGTAGGGGTTCCATAACCGCAGGCAGAACAGTTGAAACTGGAATAGCAGCAAGGCCAGGCGGACTGGGGACAGCAAGGAGTCACCACGGCCGGTAGTCCCGACGTATGGTCCTAGGGCTCAGGTCCTCCGAGAGAAAGAAAGAGAGAAGGAGAAAATTAGAGAGAGCCAAGATTTTCAAAATGTTCATAAATGACAAGCATGGTCAAATAATAATCAGGAATAAATCTCAGTTGGCTTTTCATAGCCGATCATTAAGAGTTGAAAACAGCAGGTCTGGGACAGGTAGGGGTTCCGTAACCACAGGCAGAACAGTTGAAACTGGAATAGCAGCAAGGCCAGGCGGACTGGGGACAGCAAGGTGTCATCATGCCCGGTAGTCCTGACGTATGGTCCTAGGGCTCAGGTTCTCAGAGAGAAAGAGAGAACGAGAGAATTAGAGAGAGCATACTTAAATTCACACAGGACACTGGATAAGACAGGAGAAGTACTCCAGGTAACCAACTGACCCTAGCCCCCCGACACAAACTACTGCAGCATAAATACTGGAGGCTGAGACAGGAGCGGTCAGGAGACACTGTGGCCCCATCCGAAGAAACCCCCGGACAGGGCCAAATAGGAAGGATATAACCCCACCCACTTTGCCAATATAGCCTAAAAAATTCATATTCATTCCTTCTTGGGGTACCTGGCTTGCTCCTGACTGATTTAGAGTTGGTATGTTGCTTAAATAAGATGCTCCCTCACTTTTTGCAAATTGAGAATATACCAGGCTGCATGGAAGAATCTTCAGTACCAGTCAAAAGTTTGGACACATCTACTCATTCAAGTTTTTTTTATTTAAATTTTACTATTTTCTACATTGTAGAATCATATTGAAGACATCAAAACTATGAAATAACACGTGGAATAATGTAGTAACCGAAAAAGTGTTAAACAAATCAAAACGTATTCTATATTCTTCAAAGTAGCCACCCTTTGCCTTGATGACAGCTCTGTACACTCTTGGCATTCTCTCAACCAGCTTCACCTGGAATGCTTTTCCAACAGTCTTGAAGGAGTTCCCACATATTCTGAGCACTTGTTGGCTGCTTTTCCTTCACTCTGCAGTCCAACTCATACCAAACCATCTCAATTAGGTTGAGGTAGGGTGATGGTGGAGGCCAGGTCATCTGCTGCAGCACTCCATCACTGTCCTTCTTGGTCAACTATCCCTTATACAGCCTGGAGGTGTGTTTTGGGTCATTTTCCTGTTGAAAAACAAATGATAGTCCCATTAAGTGCAAACCAGAAAGGATGGCGTGATGCTGCAGAATGCTGTGGTAGCCCTGCTGGTTAAGTGTGCCTTGAATTCCAAATAAATCACCAACAGTGTCACCAGCAAAGCACACCACACCATCAAACCTCCTCCTCCATGCATCACGATGGGAACCACACATGCAGAGATCATCCGTTCACCTACTCTGCGTCTCACAGACATAGTGGTTGGAATAAAACATCTCAAATTTATCAGACCAAAGGACATATTTCAACTGGTCTAATGTCCATTGGTCATGTTTCTTGGCCCAAGCAAGTCTCTTCTTATTATTGGTGTCCTTTAATAGTGGTTTCTTTGCAGCAATTTGACCATGAAGGCCTGATTCACGCAGTCTCCTATGAAAAGTTGATGTTGAGATGTGTCTGTTACTTGAACTCTGAAGCATTTTTTGGGCTGCAATTTCTGAGGCTGGTAACTCTAATGAACTTATCCTCTGCAGCAGAGGTGACTCTGGGTCTTCCTTTCCTGTGGCGGTCCTTATGAGAGCCAGTTTCATCATAGCACTTGAAGAAAATTTCCAAGTTCTTGACATTTTCTGCATTGACTGACCTTCATGTCTTTAAGTAATGATGGACTGTCGTTTGTCTTTGCTTATTTGAGCTGTTCTTGGCATAATATAGGCTTGGTCTTTTACCAAATCTTCTGTATACCACCCCTACCTTGTCACAACACAACTGATTTGCTCAAACACATTAAGAAGGAAAGAAACTCCACAAATTAACTTTAACAAGGCCCACCTGTTACATTAAGTCCATTCCAGGTGACTACCCAATGAAGCTGGTTGAGAGAATGCCAAGAGTGAGTGTGCCAAGCTGTCATCAAGGCAAAGGGTGGCTACTTTGAGGAATCTCAAATAATAGGATAAAAGTAGAGACTCAGAGCTACAAACACTACAGTTTCATATCATACACTACAGTTGAGGAACAATGGAAAAGTAATTTGCTTTGAAAGGTAATAAACTTGTAAACTCACTTTTGGAAAAACGTTTTGGTACTACTTTTGGAGAGACCTTCTTTGTCTATACCCATCGTTCACGCCCTCTTAAGCTTTAGCCGTACCCTTCTCTTTAAGGGTTGATCCAAATGTACTTACAGCAGTCAGGCACCCAAGCTAACTTGCTAGCTACTTACAGACATATAAGTGAGATAGAACAGCTCACTGAGCATTACTCGCCCTAGCAGTGCTGGTTAGGCTGTTATGTTATCCAGACCGTTGGTGACTGCCACTGTGCTGTCAGATTGTCTGTTTGTAAATTCAGAGCGTTCCGCATCCGGACTCTCTGGCCAATTTAGTAGAGTTGATCCGAACATTCTGACCTCACAACGGCAGGCAGTCTAGCACCCGAGCTAACTGGCTAACATTGGCTAGCTTGCTAGCTACTTCCAGACACATGATGAGAGAACACCCCAATCTGACCATTTCACTCGCCTAGCGGAGCTGGTTAGGCTGTTTTCATATTATCCAGAGCGTTGGTGACTGTAACTGTGCTGCTGGTACCAATTTAATTATGCTATTTTGCCGAAGTTTACTGACACCGGCCACATTCAATGGGTGTTGAGCGTTCGTAAATTCATCAGTTATTCTGCGCTCTCTGGTACACTCAGACGAGTAGATGGAAATCAAAGTCGATGGCCAGACTGAGTTTACGAATGCACCCAAAATGGTTCGTTGCATAGGGGAGTCTTTTGTTCAGACATGTAGCTAGCTAGCTAGGAACACAATGAACCAGAATCACAACTCATGATGTTAATACCCTGCTTGAATCTGCAGGTAGCTAACCAACCAGGTTCAATGTTAGCTAGCTAACATTTGGCCATAGCTAGCGAAGCAAATGGCTTTGAGATACAAATAATACGGTCATACACATAACGTTAACTAGCAAGCCAGCCAGCTAACGTCAGCTAGCTAGGTAAACAATGAACCAGAATCATAACTCATGATGTAGCCACTCTGCATTAATCTCTCTCTTTCTGTCAAAATTAGAAAGTGTAGTATTTGAAAATGTAGCTAGCTAGACGATCTTATCAGTATACATCATTCGTGTTTGGACGCATCTCCTGTCAGATGCCATGGTTGCCCTTAGTTTGAAGATGTAATCCGGAGACAGGTGTTTTCTCAATCTCCTTAGCTATCATACTCGAATTCCACTGATTTCAAAACTCAGTCCTCCAGAAAGTTTTAATAGTTTTAATACACAAGCAGTTTTAATACACAACCCATTTAAAAAAAAGCTGCACTAGACAGAATGACTTAGACATACTGACCAGCTCAAATAGACAGAAGAGTGCTATATGGCAGACCAATCCCAACTCATCTCTCGGCATGTATAGCCAACTCATTATCTCAGCCAATCATGGCTAGCGGGATGGTTGCTGACTTTTTGTATTTGCTGTCTTTTTCTGTGGCCAAACCAACTAGGCTCGTACTTCAAACTGGTCACATGAGATTTTTGGTTCCAACAGCCGTGTCTTTGTGAGACGCAGAGTAGGTGAACGGATGATCTCCGCCTGTGTGGTTTCCACCATGAAGCATGGAGGATGAGGTGTGATGTGCGGGGGTGCTTTGCTGGTGATACTATCTGTGATTATTTTGAATTCAAGTCACACTTAACCAGCATGGCTACCACAGCATTCTGCAGCGATACGCCATCCCATCTGGTTTGCGCTTAGTGGGACTATCATATCACAGGACAAATGACCAAACACACCTCCAGGCTGTATAAGGGATAGTTGACCAAGAAGGACAGTGATGGAGTGCTGCATCAGATAACCTGGCCTCCACAATCCCCCGACCTCAACACAATTGAGATGGTTTGGGATGAGTTGGACTGCAGAGTCCAAGGTAAAGCAGCCAACAAGTGCTCAGCATAGCATACTCCTTCAAGACTGTTGGAAAATAAATCATCATGAAGCTGGTCGAGAGAATGCCAAGAGTGTGCATAGCTGCCATAACGGCAAAGGGTGGCTACTTTGAAGAATCTAAAATATATTTTGATTTCTTTAACACTTTTTTGGTTACTACATGATTCCATATGTGTTATTTCATAGTTTTAGGGAAGTTTTCCATATTATTCTACATTGTAGGTGTGTCCAAACTTTTAATTGGTACTTTTTACAGTTGAAGTCGGAAGTTTACATACACTTAGGTTGGAGTCATTAAAACTCGTTTTTCAACCACTCCACAAATTTCTTGGTAACAAGCTATAGTTTTGGCAATTCGGTTAGCACATCTACTTTGTGCATGACACAAGTCATTTTTCCAACATTTGTTTACAGACAGATTATTTCATTTATAATTCACTGTATCACAAATCCAGTGGGTCAGAAGTTGACTGTGCCTTTAAACAGCTTGGAAAATTCCAGAAAATTATGTCATGGCTTTAGAAGCTTCTGATAGTCGAATTGACATCATTTGAGTCAATTGGAGGTGTACCTGAGAATGTATTTCAAGGCCTACCTTCACACTCAGTGCCTTTTTGCTTGACATCATGGGAAAATCAAAAGAAATCAGCCAAGACCTCAGAAAAAAAATGTAGACCTCCACAAGACATGCTAACATTATTAAGTGAATGAGATACAGACGAATAGTATAGAAAACAGTAAATACATATGCGATGAGTAATGCCAGATATGTAAACATTATTCTAGTGACTAGTATTCCATTCCTTAAAGTGGCCAGTGTTTTCTAGTCTATGCCTATAGGCAGCAGCCTCTAATGTGCTAGTGATGGCTGTTTAACTTTTACTTGGTACTCATCCCGGATCCGGGAGCACCCCCCACAGTAAAAAAGCTGACTAGCATAGCCTAGCATAGCGTCACAAGTAAATACTAGCATCTAAATATCATTAAATCACAAGTCCAAGACACCAGATGAAAGATACAGATCTTGTGAATCCAGCCATCATTTCTGATTTTTAAAATGTTTTACAGGGAAGACACAATATGTAAATCTATTAGCTAACCACGATAGCAAAAGACACAACTTTTTTTTCTCCACCATTTTTTTCCTGCATGGGCAGCTATCACAATTTCGACTAAATAAAGATATATATAGCCACTAACCAAGAAACAACTTCATAAGATGACAGTCTGATAACATATTTATGGTATAGCATATGTTTTTTTAGAAAAATGTGCATATTTCAGGTATAAATCACAGTTCTACATTGCAGCTGCAATCTGAAATAGCGTTGGAAGCAGCCGGAATAATTACAGAGACCGACGTCAATTACCAAAATACTCATCCTAAAACATTTCTGAAAAATACACAGCATACAGCAAATGAAAGCCCAACATCTTGTGAATCCAGCCATCATTTCTGATTTTTAAAATGTTTTACAGGGAAGACACAATATGTAAATCTATTAGCCAACCACGTTAGCAAAAGACACCACTTTTTTTACTCCACCAGTTTTTTACTCCATCAGTAGCTATCACTAATTCGACTAAATAAAGATATATATAGCCACTAACCAAGAAACAACTTCATAAGATGACAGTCTGATAACATATTTATGGTATAGCATATGTTTTTTTAGAAAAATTTGCATTTTTCAGGTATAAATCACAGTTTACCATTGCAGCCACTATCACAAAACTCACCCAAAGCGACTAGAATAACTACAGAGAGCAACGTGTATTACCTAATTACTCATCTTAAAACATTTCTGAAAAATACACAGCGTACAGCAAATGAAAGCCCAACATCTTGTCAATCCAGACAATATTTCAGATTTTCTAAGTGTTTTACAGCGAAAACACAATATATCGTTATATTAGCATACCACATGAGCTAACATCACCCCGGCATTGATTCCAGGCAAAAAGCGCGATAACGTTATCACCACCAAAATATATTAATTTTTTCACTAACCTTCTCAGAATTCTTCAGATGACAGTCCTGTAACATCATATTACACAATGCATATAGAGTTTGTTCGAAAATGTGCATATTTAGCATCACAAATCGTGGTTATGCTATGTAATCAGTCAAAACATGGCATACATTCTGGCCGGCGCCATCTTGGAAGGGCACCTAAGTTTACGATTATTTATCGATTAGATTGACAAAAAAAATACAGGTTGGACGAGCTTCCATCAGAATCTTGGGCAAGGTGTCCTTTTGTCCAAAAGAATCGTTGCTTTGTTGTAAAACGTCCACTTCAACTTCGGAACTAGCAGCTAACAGTAGCTACGTGGCACACACATGTCCAAATCCTCAAACGCAATACTACGAAAATTCAGAAAATAGCAATATACTCGCATAAACTGATATAAATCGGTTTCAAATAACTTCGTTATGATGTTTCTAACACCTATACCGAATTAAATTACAGACGGACATATCTAAGGCCGATAACTGAGCGTTTCAAAATGGTATCCTGAGGTCTTGCGTTGCGTAATGGCGGAAGTCGAAAAGAGAGCGCACCTCGTTCCTTGCCCTTTTATAAGCTCTGAGAAATACGTAGAAACACCATTCCACTTCTCATTGGTTACTGACATCCAGGGGAAGGCGGGTGCAGTTCATTTCGATCCATAGGGCACACACAGAGCTTTAAACTGATCCGAGATCAGAGCCTAGTTTTCAGACCTTCGCATGTCCTGTCATGATGTTCGCTGTAGAAAGAGTTCTGGTTCACCCACAGACATAATTCAAACGGTTTTAGAAACTAGAGATTGTTTTCTATCCAATAGTAATAATAATATGCATATTGTACGAGCAAGAATTGAGTATGAGGCAGTTTAATTTGGAGACGATATTTTCCAAAGTGGAAACAGCACCCCCTGTATTGAGAAAAGGTTAACAGTCCGATGGCCTTGAGATAGAAGCTGTTTTTCAGTCTCTCGGTTCCAGCTTTGATGCACCTGTACTGACCTCGACTTCTGGATGATAGCGGGGTGAACAGGCAGTGGCTCACATGTGAGGCCATGTACAGAAAAACCAAAGATTTCAAGACTAAAGGCTTGCTTATACTACGGGTGTATTCGTAACTTCAATCTGGAGTGACAGAGTGTGCCCTGGGCGTTCCTAAACTCAGAGCGTTGTTAGATTGTCTGTTCGTAAATTCAGAGCATTTCGCTCTCAGAGTGTTCAGAGCGCATACTGGACGCTCTGGCTGAGGAGTAGGGTTGATCCGAGCCTTCTAACCTAACAACAGCAGTCAAGCTCCCAAGCTAACTGGCTAACGTTTGCTAGCTTGCTAGCTAATACCAGACACATGAGTGAACTGCTCACTCTCACCAGTTTACCTGCCCTAGCAGAGCTGGTTAGGCTGTTTTATGTTATCCAGAGCATTGGTGACTGTAACTGTGCTGCTGTCAGCAATTTAATTACACTTTTTTTGCAGATATTTACTGCACAGTCATATTCAACGGGTGTTGAGTGTTCGGACAGTTGTCAGAGCGAATTAACAGTACACTTTATCTTGAAATGAAAACGACTTTCTGACAAAATTAGAAATGTGTTATATCTGAAAATGTAGCTAGCTAGACTATCTTACCTGTATACATGGATGGACGCTTCTCCCTCTCTGTCACGGATGCCATGGTTTCCCTTAGTTTGAAGATGTAATCCGGAGACAGGTGTTTTATACAACAGCCTTCTGTGTGTTCTCTTTTTCGACTCCCTCTGCATTAGCAATCAAAGGCCAGAATTTTCTCCATCTCCTTAACTTTCATGCTCTAATTCCACCAGGCCTTCCACTGATTTCAAAACTCGGTCTTCCAGAAACTGGAGAGCAACACTTTGACATCTTTCAAAATAAGTCGCGTTAGAAAGGATTATCTACAAATACTGACCAGTTCATTTTATAGACAGAAGCATGCTACATGGCAGACCAATCCGAACTCATCTCTCGGCATGTCCAGCCTAACCATTATCTCAGCCATTCATGGCTAGCGGGAAGGTTCCTGTCTTTTTCCATGGCTAAACCAACTAGGCTTGTAATTTAACAATTTTATTCGCATTTACAGATGGCATACACGTGTGTTATTAAGGCACATGAAAGTTCACTTTATCCAGATTGCATTTCAGCCAAAAACATAATTTTTATAAAAATAAGTTAAAGTACAAATGATTCTCCTGTGTAGACATAACGCGTGACATACGCCTAGTTTCCTGAAACGAGTCACATATGACCCCTTTGTGGAAAGGTGAGACTCTCACGAAAACTCACAAGTGGATTGTTTTGCTCTAGGACGCCGCCGACACTCCTCACAAGACTTGTCTGAAGGTTCCCCGGTACCAGTTGAAAACATTTATTCAAGTATATATGGAGACTGTTTAGTCTCAAAATTAATTGGTTAAATATAACACATGTTTCCTGATCTTTCTTATATCTCTTAGATTTAGGACAGACACTTCAGAACAAACTTCCTTTAGATGTTTTGGGGGGAACTATCTGTTTGTTGTTCCATGTGTTTGTAAGGGCTAATAGCAGTAAGGCCAAATACACATTTTCATGAAAAAAAGTAATACTGAAGGGGTCTTAAAATTCTAAATCAAATAGCAAAATGATCCTTGGTATGAACTTCTTAAAATAATTACATATAGCTTTGTATACCCCCCCCCCCCCCCCCTCCTGCCTCCCGTATGGGTTTAATCGACCGCAGGAGGAATACCGTCCCATCCAGGTGATTTACTTTTATTCATACTATTCAATGCCCTTTTTTTTATGAGTTCATTGAGAGAGACGTGGGCTACCAGTGAGGTGGCTTCCTCTGTTGAGTGAAGAGGAGTTTTTAATTATTTTAGAAAGGACTTAGTCTGGCTTGGTGTGGGTTTGCAATTAGAGGTGTACAGTTCTTTATAGAAGCGGGATAAACTTTTAATGATTAACTTGGGTTGTGATAATACTTCCTCTGTTTGATTCAATAGTTCCTATATCAGCTAATTGATCATTACTGCATAACTTGTTGGCCAGTAAAATTGGATGATTACCATGGAAGTAATGGTTGGGTCTAACTCGATGGATGGAAATTCTGCTCTCTGTCTTATCAATAAATGAAGTTCTGTCTTGACTTTGGAAAGAGTAATAGCTACCTAATCTGAGAAGAGTGTTTGTTGAGAATGCTCTAAGACAGTTAACAACATTTCCAAATCTGATATTGTGATTTATTCAACCCAGATGCAAATGCAGTTGCATTATTTTTAATAAAACCTTTGGTGGCATCCCATAGAATCCGGGGGTCATTGACTGAATTTTTAATGATTATTATGAATTCATTTAGTTCAATTTCAAATTGATCACAGCATGTAGGATTTTGTAGTATTAAACTTTGAAACATCTTCTTGTGGCTCTTTTATGAGATCCTGAAATTTGATGTTGGCTGTCATAGGCGTGGTGGTCAGACAAAATCATACACTACATGGCCAAAAGTATGTGGGCAACCCTTCAAGTTAGTGGATTCAGCTATTTCAGCCACATCCGTTGCTGACAGGTGTATAAAATCGAACACAGCCGGTCAACTGTAAGTGCTGCTATTGTGAAATGGAAATGTATAGGAGCAACAACGGCTCAGCCGCGAAGTGGTAGGCCACATAATCTCACAGAATGGGATCGCCAAGTCCTGAAGTGCGTAGCGCATAACAATCAGCATCAGCACAATAAATGTTCATCGGGCGCTTCATGAATTGGGTTTCCATGGCCGAGCAGCCACACACAAGCCTAAGATCACCATGCGCAATGCCAAGCGTTGGCTGGAGTGGTGTAAAGCTTGGAGCCATTGCCCTCTGAGGCAGTGAAGTGATCTGGAGTGATGAATCATGCTCACCATCTGGCAGTCCGACGGAAGAATCTGGGTTTGACGGATGCCAGGAGAACGCTACCTGCCTGAATGCATAGTGACAACTGTACAATTTGGTGGAGGAGGAATAATGGTCTGGGGCTGTTTTTTATGGTTTGGTCTAGGCCTCTTAGTTCCAGTGAAGGGGAATTTTAACGGTACATCATACAATGACATTCTAGACGATTCTGTACTTCCAACTTTGTGACAACAGTTTGGGGAAGGCCCTTTCCTGTTTCAGAATGACAATGCCCCTGTGCACAAAGCGAGGTATATACAGAAATGTTTGTCGAGATCGGTGTGGAAGAACTTGACTGGCCTTCACAGAGCCCTGACCCCATCGAACTGTGAGCCAGGCCTCATCGCCCAACATCAGTGCCCACCTCACTAATTCTCTTCCATGTTGAATGGAAGCAAGTCCCCGCAGCAATGTTCCAGCATCTAGTGGAAAGCCTTCCCAGAAGAGTAGAGGCTGTTCTAACAGCAGGGGGACCAATTCCATATTAATGCCCATGATTTTGGAATGAAATGTTCAATGAGCAGGTGTCCACATACTTGTGAACAGGTAGTATATGTCGAATTTCAATTTTCTTGACTACAGAAAATAGAGGTGTAGATAATAGTATGAAATACATTTGTGAGACTGATTTATGCCAGTTTGAGTAGAAAATGTACTCTTTTGCTTTAGGATTATGTACTCGCCGGGCATCAATGAGGTTGTAATCAGAGTATGCTGTAGAGCCTTGGATGCGTGTGGTTTGTAGTTGGTTTTATTAGATTTGTCGCGCATATCCAAAATGGCATTCATGTTCCAATAACCAGATGGAATTCAGTTAATAAAAAAAATATATGCTGTTCAGAGAATCAAAAAATATCATATGAATTTGGAACGTACACAGTATTATAGGCAATTTTCTTTCCATTATGGATACATTTAAGGAAAGTGATTCTGCCTTCTTCGCCTTTACCCAAGATGTTAATTTTGAGTTCTTATGTATCATTATGATTCCACATTTAGTTTTGTTTGGGGCTGAGGAAAAAAGCCAGTTTGTACAAATGGTTCTCTATTCTATGTGGGTCCTTTTGGAGCAGGTGTGTTTCTTTAAGCATTGCTATTTCAACATGGTTTCTTGCCAGGATATCAAGACAGCTGGACAATTAAATAGGACAGTTTAGACCTTAGAAATTCTAACAGAGAATAACTAGCTGTCACTGATCCCCCGGTACTGTTGCTCATTCCATTCAACAGCTCCGGAGGTCTACGTCACCGGCTTTCTAGGCGTCACTGAACTGGATTCATTACCACCAACCTCGAACCCTTGTCTCATTACGCACACCTGGTTCCCATTCCCTCTGATTAGTATGTTATATATGTGCCCTCTGTTCCCCATTGTCCTTGTCGGTTATTGTTCCCATGTCCGTTGGTCTTGTGAGTACCTGTGCTTTGTTGTGTCGGCTTTCGTGCTACATGTATTGTTGCACTTGGTATTTTGGTCTCGTTTGTTTGTGTTACATCCCCGTGTATTTTATATACGTGTTTGTTTTGGGCTTCGTCCCCGTGCCTTTTTCATGACATGTTGTATTTTTGGGTGGAGTAATAAAACACCCCCTGTTACGTATTCCTGCGCCTGTCTCCGATCATTCTACAACCTGACACTAGCATTGCCATTGTAAAAAAAAAAAATATATATATTTATTAATGTTATCTTTAGTGTTAATAAGCCCATGGATGTGAAACAAAGCGGAAACGCAACCATTTCAAAGGAATAAATAAAGTAGGCTAATCAGTCAGTGTCACGTCCATCGTTCAAGGAAGAGCGTGGTGAGCGGACATACTTTTATTATAACGATGTCGCCAACAAAACAATAAACATAGAAACGGCCGTGAAGCTTAACTTGGGCTAGCTATAGTGCGCCTAACAAAGTCAACTACCCACAATGAATGGAGGGGAAAAAGGGCTACCTAAGTATGGTTCCCAATCAGAGACAACGATAGACAGCTGTCCCTGATTGAGAACCATACCCGACCAAAACATAGAAACACAAAATCATAGAAAACAAAAACATAGAATTCCCACCCCAAATCACACCCTACCCAAACCAAATAGAGACATAAAAAGGCTCTCTAAGGTCAGGGCGTGACACAAAGGATGGCTGTAGGAGCAATGGCTCTTCATCCATCATCCTCATTACTATTAGCAATATGGTCTAAATTACCGTAAACAATGTACCCTCAATTTGAATTAAGCATGTACTGTATGTCCTCTATACTAAAAAATAAATAAGAGGGTATGTGCAAGAAATGCAGTCTTATCTTCACAATAATGAATCAGACTCTAGGCCAAGTCCTACCTGGGAGATAACTTCCGCAGCGTAAACTGAGGGTTAGTCATAAAAAAAGGAATTGTGTTGTAGCCCATAAGGGACTGGCCATCTATCCTAAGCCCATAGGCATGCTGTAGCCCCACAAGGACGCCACCCCATTCTGTATGGAACTTCAATATATTGTTCATTAATTGGCATGGAGTCAACATTGTTTAAATGTCCTGGACCATAAGCAATATAATAATTATGAAGTCCAATGTTCAGTAACAATAAGTGCTCATTTTACCCAGTTGAGGGGGTCATCAGACTTGTGCTGAAGGCAGCTACACAGCCATAGGCCAGGCTGCGTGATTGTGCGTGGATAGCAGTGGTGATTTTAGCATGTAAATCTTGGTGGAGCAATCTTCCAAAAAATGTTTTAGATGCATGCCAGAAAAGTCACTACACAACACTAAACAATACATTCGTTACACTATAACGGTGACAAACAGTGCACACAATCTGTTAGGGCCTACATAAAGCTGTCCCAACACCTTACCACTGGCAATCAGCGGAGCCATGTCTGGCAGCGAAACAGATAATTCAGCCTCATTTATTGCCTTTAAAAAAAACATACTCTAGCTGACTTGCTTAACACCTCTTAAGGATCTGCCCCTTTAAAAAAAAATATAGCCTAAAATGACATACCCAAATGTAACTGCCTGTAGCTCAAGACCTGAAGCAAGGATATGCATATTCGTGATACCATTTGAAAGGAAACACTTTGACGTTTGTGGAAATGTGAAATTAATGGAACACAATAGATCTGGTAAAAGATAAGACAAACCTTTTGTTTTTTTCTTTGTATTTTTTTTGTACCATCTTTGAAATGCAAGAGAAAGGCCATAATGTATTATTCCAGCCCAGGTGCAATTTAGATTTTGGTCATTGGATGGCAGCAGTGTATGTGAAAAGTTTTAGACTGATACAATGAACCATTGCATATCTGTTCAAAATGTTGTCTAAAGACTGCCCAAATGTGCCTAATTTGTTTTAATAACTTCAACTTTGCACTCTCAAACAATATCATGGTATTATTTCACTGTAATAGCTACTGTAAATTGGACAGATCAGTTAGATTAACAAGAATTTAAGCTTTCTGCCCATATCAGATATGTCTATGTCCTGGGAAATGTTCATGTTACTTACAACCTCATACTAATCACATTATCCTACGTTAGCTTAACCGTCCCATGGGGGGGAACCGATCCTGTAGAGCAGGTATTCCCAAACTGGGGTGCAATGCCGTCGGGGATACGCCAAATAAAAATGTGATTAACATAAAAAAAAATTTACAGTCAATTTATATTTTCCAACGGGGCTATTCATTTGGTTATTTTCTCGCCTGAGTAGCCTCCTTTCACTGCCAGAAATAAAATTTAACCATCTAGGGTTAAGCAAAACAACACAATGTCAAATACAGGTAGCCTAGTCAAATAATTAACATCCAATCACATTACACTCTCGTGGGAATTCCACTAACGGTCCGCATATGTAGCCAAACGTAGCTGCTGCTAATTTAGTTTGCTAGAAAATGGATAAATGGTAAAAAAATAAATAAGGCCCGCGTCCATAGACACATACCAGCTCTACTGGTAGTACTGCTACTACCAGCAGTGCTGTACCTGTCGACGACAAGTTCTGCTTCCATGAGCACATCCAATGCTATTATCAGTAATTCTACATTTGTTGTTCACTTATATTGGGAGTAGTGCCTTAACTCAGCCACAGTGTGTGATGTGCAAAAGCACTATCTCAGAACTCGATGAAACTCGATGAAACTCTTGCGCAGACATTTAGAAACAAAACATGCCAATTTGAAAAATAAGCTACGAGAGCTTTTTTGTGCGAGAATTAAGATGACTTTCGAATAGTAAGATATATATATATATATATGCAACAGATACCATTAGTAAGGGGCTAGAAGCTTCTTATATACTGAGTGGCTAGGACAGGCAAGCCCCATACTATTGTGGAGGCCTTAATTCTTCCTGCTGCCTTGGATATGGCTGGGACAATGCTGGGGGAAAAGGTAAAAAAAACTATACAGACAATGCCTTCATCAAACAACAATGTTTCACGATGCGTCAGTGACATGGCAGGAGATGTTTTGAAACAATTACAGCTTCGCATACAAGCCAGTGATTTCTATGCATTACAGTTGGATGAGTCAACAGACGTGGTGGGCCTGGCACAGCTCCTGGTATATGTCTGTTACGTTGTGGGGGGTCAATTAAGGAAGACATCCTCTTCTGGAAACCAGGACAACTTGAGAGGATATTTTTAAAGTACTGGACAGCTTTGTGACATCAAATGGACTTTAGTGGTCAAGATGTTAACTGTACTGATTGCGCAAAAGCCATGACAGGGAGACACAGGGGAGTGGTAATACGCGTGCAAGCGTATTACAAAATTGAGGCTATGATTAAGTTGAAGCTCTTCTCTGTCTGCATTAACAAGGACAACACACAGGTCTTTCCATCACTGTATGATTTTTGTGTGCAAATTAATTCAAGCTTACGAACAATGTCAAATGTGATATAGCAAAGCACCTGAGTGAGTTGGGTGCGTAATTACGCAGGTACTTTCCCGAAACGGATGACACAAACAACTGGATTCGTTATTCCTTTCATGCCCTGCCTCCAGTCCACTTACCCATATCTGAACAAGAGAGCATCTTTGAAATTGCAACAAGCGGTTCTGTGAAAATTTAATCCGAAGCCACTGACAGATTTCTGGATTGGGCTGTGCTCAGTGTCCTGCCATGGCAAATCGCGCTGTTAAGACACTGATGCCCTTTGCAACCACCTATGTGAGAGTGGATTCTCGGCCCTCACTAGCATGAAAACTAAATACAGGCACAGACTGTGTGGAAAAGAATGATACTCTCCAATACAACCCAATATTGCAGTTATGGGCAGCTTTTCAAGCACACCTTTCTCATTAACCTGTGGTGAGTTATTTACAATTTCTGATGAACAAATAAGGGTTTATATGTAAGATGGTTAAATAAAGAGCAAAATGATGGATTATTATATTATTATTTGTGCCCTGGTCCTATAAGAGCTCTTTCTCACTTCCCACGAGCCGGGTTGTGACAAACTGACACTCATTCTTATGTTTAATAAATGTATCGTATAGTGTGTGTGTGTGGCAGGCTTACAATGATGGCAAAAACATTTGAGAGTGCGCTGACCCTGGTGCTAGAGGGGGTACACAGCTGGAGGTTGAATGTTTGAAGGGGTACGGGACTATAAAAAGTTTGGTAGCCACTGCTGTAGAGATTTTAAACAAATGTGGTTTCTACTGATAATTGAGATGTACAAACTATGGCATAAGGGGACAACGAGCAGATAAGAGGCAATCTGTAATTTGAATTAAGACAATGAGCGAACTAAGGCGGACGTAGTCAATAAAACGATTTGTTCAGCACTTTTGAAATGTACAGTGACAGAATTCAGAACGTAGGCCATTCTTACAGTATTCTCCCTGTACACCAAGTCAGAACCGTAGGATAAATAAAGGGGGATTATAAGCAGACAATGAAAGCTCTTACAATATTCGATGATGACATTTCTCTAAAACAGGCTATAGGCTAAATGTGCACCACCAAGTCAGAACAGTAGGATAAGTTATGAGGGGAAATTGGAGCAAATCATTAGGGTGAGGCACATGGGCTACTAACAACTTACTACACAACATACACTTAGTATTACTTTCTTAGCTACAGTGTACATATCTCCCTGGAATATTACATAATCTATGCAGCAGCAAACAAGACATTTTTGGACTCCCCTTGTTGTGCTGTGCTTACTTGAACAGGAAGGTGGCGTGGCAGTCCTTTGTGGAAAATTTGGTCCTCAAACTTTGTCCTCAAAGTCTGGCATTCTCTGAATTTATGGTGCTTTCAAGACAACTGAGTCGAATCATGACGTCAGTGATCTTCAGGTCGGAGCTGTAGAAAGAGGCCCGAGTTCCTGACTTGGAAATCCGAGTTGGATGACCGTTAAGAACTTATTTTCCCAGTCGTAGCTAGTATTTATCCAAGTTCCCAGTTGTCTTGAACTCACTGAAGTTTGAGATTTCTCATTTCTGAGTTTCCGGTTGTTTCGAACGCGGCAGAAGTCATGCTGGATTGACAGCATGGCCAATGTTGAATGTTTATCATTTTAAGCTTGGAAAACCCAGATTTGGACCACACACCCACTCTACTGAATAGCAGGCTAGTGATTGCTCTGCAACGCTTGCAGTTAGCCACTGATTCCTTCTAAACCACTCATTGTTGAATTTGCGATTTCCAACTTGTTATGTAATGTTTTTGTCCAACAGCCAATGAGCACCAATACATTTTATCTATAATTTCCCTACCTAATTTATCTTCATATGAAAAGGATTTGCCAGTATATTGTCGACTTGATTCATGATGATGACGACTGTTAGCTAACATTTTGAAGGTATGATGTTGACACGATCAGTCCAATCAAAGCTACGGTACATATAACGTGATTTGGCAATTTTATCTGTGGCCAATGACCTTGAGCCTTCTTGGATGGGCATTTCCAATGTAACTCTATGGTAGCACACAAGGGGCTTGAATTCCCAAGCTCTCCCATAGATTTTGCGGTGAAGTAGTGTCCCCATGAGTGACAGAACACTGAGACAATCATGGTGCAACTAGAGAACATTATCAATCTCTATGCTTCTTAGTTTCTGCTGGCTGTCCCACCACCACAGAAAGCACTGAGCTAGGCTCAAACACCTGCATTTTGGAGCTGCCTTACTCAAGAAAGCACTTTTTTTATGTGACCTGTAATAATGTCGAAATAACATTCAAAACAGGCAACAACAAAAAAACTATTCTGCGCTGAATGACTGGTCGCCACTGGTGGAGAGCATACCTAAATATTAAGCCAGTCAAATTGGGATTAGCCTAGATCTGTTGGCTTGTCCCCTTGTGTGTTGGGCTTGAAGTGATTCTCGAAGTCTTGAGCCTCCCTGGAAAACGTGTTGTATTCTGTAAGGTCAAGATGAGTTTTGCCAGGTGGATGAAGCTGCATCTCCGGTTTAGCTTGAGTAGCTGGGATCTCACCTCGTTTCAGTAGTTCGGCACTAAGATCTGGGTAGATGCTGATCCTCTTCTCCACATAGGTCAGGGCACCTGATTCCCCTGCGAAGCGAACAATTTGTAGTTTTACGTTTGTACAATCATACACCGAGAACCGTTTCGGAGAGGACCCGTGCGGTGCGCAATGTTTATCAGTGGTATGGGACCCAGCTTCTCCTGCCCAAACAGTTCATAGAAAAGGAAGTTTGGGTTGCCCGCTTCCACACCAGTTTCAAGTCCTCTGACCCGCACATTTCATTTACGGGAATGATTTTCGGGTGATTCAGTTTTCTTTTTTAGGAGATTCATTTACCCTTCTAGCTTAGTTACCGCTGTTTCCAGGTGATGGCGTCGCCCCTCTGTCACATTGGCCGCTTTCTCCAAACTTTCCACTTTAGTTGAGATGGTATCTACTTTAGAAGTGAGCAGTGCCAGAAATTAATTTAGCGGTTTTAATTTCAAGTTGATGACAGGTAATTTCCTCACAGACAATTTCTCGGATAGTAGTGGCCAACTCTTTCTGTTGTCGGGTGTTGAGAGCCGCCATGTTCCCACAGGTGAACTGTGAACGGACAGAATATGCCAGCTGCTGGAGCGAAATATACCTGCTATTGTTCCTTGTAATACAGTGAACGTCCCACACCTTAATGTGATATTATGTTAACAATTATTTGAAAATAAATACGTTGATTCATAGTTATTTTGCAAAAGAAACCCATGTGAAAAGCACATGTTTCAATGCATGCCACCAGAACAGGAAGACTCCTGATGAGACGGTATACTTCATTGTTCTAATGAAATTCTCAACCAGCACATAATTATTATAATTTTCTTAACCTTTTTTTATTTATATATGCCACAACAGTGGTGATAATTAACTTCCTTTTATCATTGGAGGACGGGGGAAGTCGAGCATGAACCTGATTGTGTATGTTTGCCTTTTACAGGCGTTGCATCAGCATTCATTGTGCTACAGTTATGTTGATGGCATACAAATAATTAACACAGATTTTTTTTTTATATCCCCTGTATTATCACTCTCACTGCAATAACTACACAATCCGCAACAAGCAAGTCATTCATTCAGCTCATTTTCAAACAAAAAATAGCTTGGATTTGCTGACATAATTTTGTTTTTTGATTTGCTAAATGAACTTCATGTCTATAGCAAAATACCAAATACTTGACAGTATCATTTTAATGTTGCAGCTCCAATAAGCCTGTCATGCCCTGATCCATTTCACCTGTCCTTGTGCTTGTCTCCACCCCCTCCAGGTGTCACTCATCATCCCCGGTGTATTTATACCTATGCTTTCTGTCTCTCTGTACCAGTATGTCTTGTTTGCCAAGTCAACCAGTGTTTATCTCCTAGCTCCTATTTTTCCCCAGTCTCTGTTCTTCCTAGTCCTCCTGGTTGTGACCCTTGCCTGTCCTGACACCGAACCCGTCTGCCTGACCATTCTCCGAGCCTGCCTGACACCTTGTACTGTTTGGACTCTGGTTTATGAACTCTCGCCTGTACCCGACCTGCCTTTTGCCTACCCCTTGTATTATAATAAATATCGGAGCTCGACCATCTGCATCCTGTGTCTGCATATGGGTCTCACCTTGTGCCCATATAGGGGCATTACCTCATAAAAAGTGTTATAACAGGAAATGCTGAATGTAGAGTCTCAAATACAGGAAGGATTGAGATGTTGACCAGACAGACAGTGTTCCTCTATTTGTCTATATGATATTGAGTCTAGATCAAGGTGCCAGGGTTCCGGTCTAGAAGCACGGTTTCAACTGCTCATACAGTCTTGCTTCGGTACTGCAGTTTAACTGATGCCCGGTCCAGAAAGATAATTTACATAGACAGTCACATAGAAAGGTTAGATTTGAAATTCCTAATTAGATATATTTGTGCACAAAACATCCATTGAATTATTCAAATAATTGTAGCTGAGGCCAATTTTTTTTCATCACTTGCAGTCAAAGATATTAGAATGTTCTATTCATCCAATGTCTGCTATTTTTTTGGATGATGTGATGACGTCATTGCTGCTCCTTGTGTGCACCGCGCATGTGAAGTTGGGCCATGTAAACCGGATGCAACCCAAATATAGATGGTCCATTAATCGATGTATGCAAAAAGTGAGTAGATAAAGTTGAAAACAACGGTCAGACATCTTGGACGCAGTCTCCAGTTCTTTTATACCTCAGTGGTCTAGATGGATTCATGTTTGTGCTGATTGTAGGTTGCATGTGAAGAGGTGGGTGTTGGGTATAGTTCAATGCAGTTCAGTGCTGTGGGCTGCTGTGCTGGCTGGCTACAAGATATTGAGGCTACCGTGAGTGTGAGTGATTGAGCGTGGTGAGTGGCTGTGCTGCTGTTTTTAGTGGGAGTTTGGAGAGATGTGATATGTGAGCTTGCATTTACCATGCAGATCACGTTACCAACACTCGCTGTTGGCCAGGGTTGGATAATGAATGCAGAAGCCTGTTACTAACGGCAGTGCAATAAGTGCCTGTGGATTGATTGTTGCTCAGAATCAGAGACGACTTTGCTTGCACTCATCCCACCAGAATAAGATAATGTGTTTCTCATCACAAAGGATAATCTTCGAGTCATCCATCCCCCTCTGTGCATTGCAGATTGTCAGTGTTGTTGAGGTGCAATCTCCCTCTAAGCAAAGCAAGGGAAAAAGAGAGAGGAGGAAGGAGGGATAGATGGCGGTATGAAGGGAGGTGTTTATCGAAAGAGAATATGGAAGGGGAAAGAAGTGAACGTTAGATGGACATTACCTGGACACGATCAGCATTAAACCAATGCGGAGAGGGAGTGTCCTCAATATTTGATTTTACGTAGTACTGTTTGGGACTGCCTGTCAAATGACTTTGAAAGGGGAAGAGCTGAAGGCCACTGCTTAGTGCCTACTCTAGTTGTCTGGGAAATACATTGCAGTGGCCCTTGGGAATCTATTGCAAAACACTCAAATCAAATGTTTAATTTGTCATGTGCCGAATACAACAGGTGTAGACCTTAAAATGAAATTCTTACTCACAAGCCCTTAATGCAACAATGCATTTTTAAGAAAATACCAACAACAAAAAAAGGTAAGAGATAAGAACAACTAATTAAAGAGCAGCAGTAAATAACAATAGCAGGGTTATATACAGGGGGTACCGGTGTTGGAGGTAATTGAGGTAATATGTACTGTACATGTAAGTAGACTTATTAAAGTGACTTTGCATAGATCATAACAGAGGGTAGCAGCAGCGTAGAATGTGTGTGGGTGTGGGGGGGGTTAATGCAAATAGTCCGGGTAGCCATTTGAGTAGCTGTTCAGGAGTCTTATGGCTTGGGGGTAGAAGCTGTTTAGAAGCATCTGGACATAGACTTGGCGCTCCGGCACCGCTTGCCGTGCGGTAGCAGAGAGAACAGTCTATGACAAGGATGGCTTTAGTCTTTGACAATTATTAGGGCCTTCCTCTGACACTGCCTGGTATAGAGGTCCTGGATGGCAGGAAGCTTGGCCCCAGTGATGTACTGGGCCATACGCACTACCCTCTGTAGTGCCTTGTGGTCGGAGGCTGAGCAGTTGCCATACCAGGCAGTGATGCAACCCGTCAGGATGCTCTCGATGGTGCAGCTGTAAAACCTTTTGAGGATCTGAGGACCCATGCCAAATCTTTCCAGTCTCCTGTGGGGGAATGGTTTTTGTTGTACCCTCTTCAAGAATGTGTTGGTGGGCTTGGACCATGTTAGTTTGTTGGTGATGTGGACACCAAGGAAGTTGAAGCTCTCAACCTGCTCCACTACAGCCCTGTCGATGAGAATGGGGACGTGCTTGGTCCTCCTTTTCCTGTAGTCCACAATCATCTCCTTTGTCTTGATCACGTTGAGGGAAAGGTTGTTGTCCTTGCACCACACGGTCAGATTGTCACGTTCCTGACCTGTTTTCCTTTTTTCTTGTATTTATTTAGTTGGTCAGGGCGTGAGTTGGGTGGGTTGGTCTATGTGTGTTTTTCTATGTTGGGGTTTTTGTGTTCGGCCTGGTATGATTCTCAGTCAGAGGCAGCTGTAGATCGTTTGTCCCTGATTGAGAATCATACTAAGGCAGCCGGGGTTTCACGTGTGTTTTGTGGGTGGTTGTATCGCGTGTCTGCATTCGTGCCACACGGGACTGTTTGTCGATTGTTTCATGGTGTTCTTTTGTTTCGATTCATTAAATAATCATGGAAACTAATCACTCCGCATATTGGTCTGATCCTTCTCGCCTCTCCTCCTCGTCCGAGGAGGAGGATTACGACGATCGTTACAGAACCACCCACCAATCTAAGATCAAACGGAGTGCAAACGGGCAGCGACAGCAGTGGGAAAAAACCCAGGACTCCTGGACTTGGGAGGAGATCCTGGACGGCAAAGGACCCTGGGTTCAGCCAGGGGAATATCGCCATCCCAAGGCGGAGCTGGAGGCAGCGAAGGCAGAGAGGCGCTGGTATGAGGAGGCAGCGCGGCGACGCGGTTGGGAGCCCGAGAGTCAGACCCAAAAATTTCTTGGGGGGGGGCACACGAGGAGTGTGGCAAAGCCGGGTAGGATACCTGAGCCAACTCCCCGTGCTTACCGTGGAGTGAGAGGGCGTCGTACTGGTCAGACACCGTGTTATGCGGTAAAGCGCACGGTGTCCGCAGTACGCGTGCTTAGCCCAGTGCGGGCTATTCCACCTCGCCGCACTGGTAGGGCTAAGTTGGGCATCGAGCCGGATGTCATGAAGCCGGCCCAACGCATCTGGCCACCAGTGCGTCTCCTCGGGCCGGCATACATGGCACCAGCCTTACAGATGGTGTCCCCGGTTCGCCAGCATAGCCCAGAGCGGGCTATTCCACCTCGCCGCACTGGCAGGGCTACGGGCACCATTCAACCTGGTAAGGTTGGGCAGGCTCGGTGCTCAAGAGCACGTGTCCTCCTTCACGGTCCGGTATACCCGGTGCCACCTCCAAGTACCAGTCCACCGGTGGCAGCCCCCCGCACCAGGCTGTCTCTCCGGGTTCTCTCTCCAGCTGTTTCCACCTGTCCAGCGCTGTCAGAGCTTTCCTCCTCTCCAGCGCAGCCAGTGCCTATACCACGCACCAGGTCTACAGTGCGTCTCAGCCGGCCAAAGTCTGCCGTCTGCCCAGCGCTGTTTGAGCTGCCTGCTTTCCCAGCGCTGTATGAACTGTCTGCCTGCCCAGCGCTGTCCGTCGGTACTGAGCCTTCAGAGCCGTCCAGCCAGGACCAGCCAGAGCCGTCCAGCCAGGACCTGCCAGAGCCGTCCAGCCAGGACCAGCCAGAGCCGTCCAGCCAGGACCTGCCAGAGCCGTCCAGCCAGGACCAGCCAGAGCCGTCCAGCCAGGACCTGCCAGAGCCGTCCAGCCAGGACCTGCCAGAGCCGTCCAGCCAGGAACTGCCAGAGCCGTCCAGCCAGGAACTGCCAGAGCCGTCCAGCCAGGACCTGCCAGAGCCGTCCAGCCAGGATCCGCCAGAGCCGTCCAGCCAGCCAGGATCCGCCAGTGCCTGCCAGCCAGGATCCGCCAGAGCCAGCCAGCCAGGATCCGCCAGAGCCAGCCAGCCAGGATCCGCCAGCCAGCCAGGATCCGCCAGCCAGCCAGGATCCGCCAGCCAGCCAGGATCCGCCAGCCAGCCAGGATCCGCCAGCCAGCCAGGATCCGCCAGAGCCAGCCAGCCAGGATCCGCCCCTCAGTCTGGTGCTGCCCCTCAGTCTGGTGCTGCCCCTCAGTCTGGTGCTGCCCCTCAGTCTGGTGCTGCCCCTCAGTCTGGTGCTGCCCCTCAGTCCGGTGCTGCCTTTTGGTAGAGTGGTTTTGACATGGAGGGTGGCCATTGGGAGGAGACCACGGAAGCGGGGTTTGACTATGGTGGGTTGGGGACCACGACCAGCGCCAGAGCCGCCACCGTGGACAGACGCCCACCCAGACCCTCCCCTAGAGTTTATGCGGGTGCGCCCGGAGTTCGCACCTTAAGGGGGGGGTTATGTCACGTTCCTGACCTGTTTTCCTTTTTTCTTGTATTTATTTAGTTGGTCAGGGCGTGAGTTGGGTGGGTTGGTCTATGTGTGTTTTTCTATGTTCGGGTTTTTGTGTTCGGCCTGGTATGATTCTCAGTCAGAGGCAGCTGTAGATCGTTTGTCCCTGATTGAGAATCATACTAAGGCAGCCGGGGTTTCACGTGTGTTTTGTGGGTGGTTGTATCGCGTGTCTGCATTCGTGCCACACGGGACTGTTTGTCGATTGTTTCATGGTGTTCTTTTGTTTCGATTCATTAAATAATCATGGAAACTAATCACTCCGCATATTGGTCTGATCCTTCTCGCCTCTCCTCCTCGTCCGAGGAGGAGGATTACGACGATCGTTACACAGATCTCTGACCTCCTCCCTATAGGCTGTCTCATATAGGCTGTCCCACGGTTGTGTCATCAGCAAAGTTAATGATGGTGTTGGAAAAAATAATTCTAGACCACCTTTACATTTACTTCGATCTTAGTCCTTTATTGACACTTTGCCTGTTTGATGGTTCGTCAGAGGCCATAGCAGGATTTCTTATAAGCTTCCGGGTTAGAGTCTCGCTCCTTGAAAGCGGCAGCTCTACCCTTTAGCTCAGTGCGAATGTTGCCTGTAATCCATGGCTTCTGGTTGGGGTATGTACGTACAGTCACTGTCAGGACAACGTCCTCGATGCAATTATTGATAAAGCCAGTGACTGATGTGGTGTACTCCTCAATGGCATCGGAAGAATTGCTAGCAAAACAGTCCTGTAGTTTAGACTGAGCCACTGGTGCTTCCTGCTTTAATTTTTGCTTGTAAGCAGGAATCAGGAGGATGGAATTATGGTCAGATTTGCCAAATGGAGGGCAAGGGAGAGCTTTGTACACATCTCTGTGTGTGGAGTAAAGGTGGTCTAGAATTTTTTTCCCTCTGGTTGCACATTTAACATGTTGATAGAATTTAGGTAAAACTGATTTAAGTTTCCCTGCAGTAACATCCTCGGCCACTAGGAGCACTGCCTCTGGATGAGCGTTTTCCTCTTTGCTTATGGCGGTATACAGCTCATTAAGTGCGGTTTTAGTGCCAGCATCGGTCTGTGGTGGTATGTAGACAGGTACCTGTCTAACAGGTGACAAACGCTCTAGGTAGATAGTGTGGTCTACAGCTTATCATGAGATACTCTACCTCAGGCACGCAAAACCTCGAGACTTTCTTAGATATAGTGCACCAGCTGTTGTTTACGCATATGCATATGTGCACGCAGGGAATCCATTGTGAAAAACCTGGTTTGGCCTTGATATACAGTATTTGTACTCTCTCTGTTGTACTGGTTGAACAGACAGAGGTGCAATGTGACTTTGATTTGGTTATGCTGTTTTGACACGCATGGAGAGTCACATCTTATTTATTATATAAATAAAAACTGTCTCTATGTCAGTTTGCAGTGATGCTGCACCCTGAATGGCCCCATATTTGAGATGTATTTACCCTTACTTAATCAAGGGCCCGGAGACTTAACTCAGCCGATCTGTTCACTGGTCACAATCCTATTCATGCTCCTTCAACTGTGTTTAAAATAGAATGGCTTCCAGGGTCATTGTGAAAACTACATAAAGACAGTAAATGGACACTAAAGTGTGGAACATATTTGTATTAAACTGAGCCAATACAATAATAAAAGACACAATCCTATTGAAAAGACACTAATATCTGATCAACAAAAAAAAGGAAAGAGAAAAGCAGAGAAAACAATAAGTGCCTTTTTTGTTGGCTTCATTCCATGGGGCAGGAGAGCTATTGAGGGCAAGCTAAAGGTTATATAGCTGACTTGATGCCACTAAAAAAAACATTGGAATCTTTCAATGTTCTGCACATCTTGCCTAGTACTTTTGAATTGAATACCCACTTCAAAGCAAGCCTTGTCCTCTTGCGGCAGCAGCTTCAATACCAAATGTTTTCTGTATTATGAAATCAGTTGAAAGGGGTGCACATTGAGCACAGGAACAATAATCTTTACACGTTTCAGCAAGAGTGCATGTGTGTGAAAATATATAACATTTATAAATAAATATGCCATTTATTGTAACAGACACACTTTTATCCAAAGTGACTTAACAGTGTGCCTACATTTTTGTATTGGTGAACCCAGCAGGATAGACTGGTGCATATTTGTGAAAGACTGTGCGTGAATGACTGTCTATGCATCACATCCTTTGAATTGTGTGCTGGACTAATGGTATTGTGCTTGCCATCTAGGGAACAGTACACTCTATAATGTGCTCTTATCGTATACGTTAGGTCTTCCAGCAGGCCCCAGCTTAATGTTTGCTAATGCAGGGGTGACCTGCTAACGGGAATAGATGAAATACAGTTGAAGTCGGAAGTTTACATACACTTAGGTTGGAGTCATAAAAACTCGTTTTTCAACCACTCCACAATTGTCTTGGTAACAAACTATAGTTTTGGCAAGTTGGTTCAGACATCTACTTTGTGAATGACACAATACATTTTTCAAACGATTGTTACAGACAGATTATTTAACTTACTTTAACTCACTGTATCACAATTCCAGTGGGTCAGAAGTTTACATACACTAAGTTGACTGTCCCTTCCAGAAAATGACGTCATGGCTTTAGATGCTTCTGATAGGCTAATTGACATCATTTGAGTCAATTGGAGGTGCACCTGTGGATGTATTTCAAGGCCTACCTTCAAACTCGGTGCCTCTTTGCTTGACATCATGGGAAAATCAAAAGAAATCAGCCAAGACCTCAGAAAAAAATTTGTAAACCTCCACGAGTCTGGTTCATCCTTGGGAGCAATTTCCAAATGCCTGAAGGTACCACGTTCATCTGTACAAACAATAGTACGCAAGTATAAACACCATGGGACCATGCAGCCGTCATACCGCTCAGGAAGGAGACGCGTTCTGTCTCTTAGAGATGAACTTACTTTGGTGAGAAAAGTGCAAATCAATCCCAGAACAACAGCAAAGGAACTTGTGAAGATGCTGGAGGAACCAGGTACACAAGTATATATATATATACAGTAAAAAGAGTCCTATATCACCATAACCTGAAAGGCCGCTCAGCAAGGAAGAAGCCACTGCTCCAAAACCGCCATAAAAAAGCCAGACTACGGTTTGCAACTGCACACGTGGACAAAGATTGTTCTTTTTGGAGAAATGTCCTCTGGTCTGATGAAACAAAAATAGAACTGTTTGGCCATAATGACCATCGTTTTGTTTGGAGGAAAAATGTGGAGGCTTGCAAGCCGAAGAACACCATCCCAACCGTGAAGCACGGGGGTGGCAACATCATATTGTGGGGGTACTTTGCTGTAGGAGGGACTGGTGCACTTCACAAAATAGATGGCATCATGAGGAATGGAAATTATGTGGATATATTGAAGCAACATCTAAAGACATCAGTCAGGAAGTTAAAGCTTGGTCGCAAATGGGTCTTCCAAATGGACAATGACTAAGCATACTTCCAAAGTTGTGGCAAAATGACTTAAGGACAACAAAGTCAAGATATTACAGTGGCCATCACAAAGCCCTGACCTCAATCCTATAGAAATTTTTTGGGCAGAACTGACAGACTCAGTTACACCAGCTCTGTCAGGAGGAATAATAATGAATAATAATGAAAGAAATAAAAGCTTAAATAAATCACTCTCTACTATTATTATGACATTTCACATTCTTAATATAAAGTGGTGATCCTAACTGACCTATGCCAGGTACTTTTTGCTTGGATTAAATGTCAGGAGTTGTGAAAACTGAGTTTAAATGTTTTTGGCTAAGGTGCATGTAAACTTCCGACTTCAACTGTAGATCTCACTTACACATTTTACTAATGTTAATCCACCACATTCACACCACCAGGAACAGTAAATACGGCTATAGCTCTTTTCACAGACCACAGTTTCTACATTACGTCTCTCTCCCCCATCTCTCTCTCTCTCTCGTATAGGCATGCACAAGTGAAATAATCACACAAATGGTCAGTGTAGAGTAGTACTGGTCATTTGCACACTTTATTTCTTGTTTTCCATCCATTTATTCATAAAATTTTACTTTTGATTAAAAGTTTACCTCCACTAAATCTTGAATGAAATAAATATTTTTTCCATTTACAGGATTTAATGAATACATTATGAAATAGTGATTTGATGAGAAAATGTAACATGACTGGCATTGATTACAGATGAAAACAAAAAAACAGAGATACCATCAGAGAACTGAGGACTTTGATTGGAGGGTTCCATTTGAACACTGTCAGGCATTATTTTTCTGAACACTCCTTAATGAGAATCGTTCCCCATCAACAGGCGAGCGTTTGTCATTTTACAAGTGATTCATTTTCACTTTCTCCCAATATGAGATTTACAAATGACATTAGTTTCATCCCCTATGACTTACCCCTTTCACTAGGGACAATATAAGCAGGAATAAAGAATGAAAAATCAGAGGAATAAAATGCGGTCTGGTTTCAGTGGTTTCACTGTTTAAGCCCATCTCACATCTCTAACCTTTATTTGCATAACTGAAGTGATTTATTGTGCTATAAAATTTGTTTTGTTTTCAAAACAAGGAAATCAACAGGAAGGAAGACACATAAGCCTTTTGTGAAACGACCCATTTGGCTTCAGCCTACATCCCACTGGGCAAAACTACTTGAATTGATGTTGTTTCCAGGTCATTTCAACCCCCCAAAATCTATGTGATGACGTTGAATCAATGTGGAAAAGCTTTTAACCTAAATCCAATGACGTTATGACATGTTTTGTTGATTTTACATTGAATTCACGTTAGTTGAAAACTCAACCAAATGTAAATCAAAACTACACGTTAAAATGACATCTGTGCCCAATGGGATGTGTATTAGAAAGCATGTTCCTTTAATTTTAAATATATAGTTTAAATAAACAAAGCCTTTCTATTTAGTTTCCTACATACCACTACGTACTAACCTTAAATAAACTAGCTCAATCAGCAGACGAATTATTTCCTATAACTCAGAGCAAATCCTACTTTAGTGAATGGTTTCAATTGTAGCACAGAAACGCTGTTCTATTGGCTTGGCCTAAAATAGCCTTCCTATAATATTACAGCAACGCATCTGTTGGATCCCCTGCAGAGAGAATAGCTTTAGACTGTCGCTGTCACTGTCGCTACAGAGCAGGTCTTTAAACTTTCAGATTTCCCTCTTAAATATACACAAGCTCTAATGATCCCTTCCTACAGAAATCTCTCCTTTGTTGTTGTCTTATGCAATTCCTTCCTTAGCCTCATGCCTCACAGTTGTCCCTTGAATTATGCAAAGTTTGGGAGTTGTCTTTGCCTGTTCATTGCTGGATTTCCTGTAGGCTTTGCAGTCTCAGCTCCTCACTCTACCTTATCTCTTTTGTGCCCGTTCTCTTTTTTCCCAAGTTCTTCTACTACAGCTTGAAGCCATCTTCAAACAGGATTTGTATCGACTAATTCATTGCTGTTATATTTTCCCAACCTCCTTTTTGCAAGAGTGTCAGCTGATCACTTGAGATCACTGGAGACAAAGAGGAGTTAAAGAAGATGGAGTCATTATCTAACACCCCTTAAACATACCTGTCACGACTTCTGCCGAAGTCGGCCCTTCTCCTTGTTCGGGTGGTGTTCGGCGGTCGACGTCACCGGCTTTCTAGTCACCATCGATCTATTTTTCAGTTTCGTTTTGTTTTGTCTGTTTATACACACCTGGTTTCAATTCCCCCATCATGTTCCCTATTTAACCCTCTGGCTTTCATTTCTGTTTTGTCCGTGATTGTTTGTGCGTTAGGTGTTGTGATGATTACGTGTATGTTTATGATTATTTCCATTTGTGGAATTTTTGCATATATTTTGAGTAAAACACTGTGGTTTCACTCAACACCTGTGTCCTGCGCTTGACTCCGATACTTCTCCGCACACAACCCTGACAGAATCACGGACCATCTTCAAATGGAGTCAGCAGGCGCCACCAGCCCTTCTCTCCCAGTAGGAGAGCAGGTTCAGCAGCACGCGAACATGTTGCATAGTTTAGGGACAGCCATGGATCGCGTGCTGCAAACAATGGACAGATGGGAGAGAGGAGGTCTCCCAGTAAATCATACCCCAGCACCTCCACCCGCACCTCTACCTACACCACCGTCCATCCTTCCATCGTACGGACCCAGTGGGATTCGGCTCTCGCTCCCAGGAGCATACGACGGAACAGCAGCCGGGTGCCAGGGGTTTCTCCTACAGCTGGAGCTCTACCTGGCCTCTGTTCATCCGTCCCCTTCGGGACACGAGAGGGTGGGCGCCCTCATCTCCTGTCTGACTGGTAAAGCCCTGGAGTGGGCCAACGCCATCTGGGGAAGAGAAGGTTCTACCCGGGATAACTATGATGACTTCTCTCGCCGCTTCCGGGCAGTCTTTGATCATCCACCTGAAGGGAGAGCGGCGGGAGAGCGATTATTCCATCTAAGAAAGGGGATGAGGAGCGCTCAAGAATTCGCCCTGGACTTCCGTACTCTGGCCGCTGGTGCGGGATGGAATGAGCGGGCCCTGATCGATCATTACAGGTGTAGTCTACGAGAAGACGTTCGTAGGGAGCTAGCCTGCAGGGACACCACTCTCAACCTGGACCAGCTGGTGGATTTATCTATCCGGCTGGATAACCTGTTGGCCTCCCGCGGGCGTCTAGATCGGGGTCCGTCCATTCCATTACCCAGCTCCTTGGATCCAACCCCTATGGAGTTGGGAGGGGCTGATAGGAGGGAGACCGGAGGGGGAACCACTCCATGTACCAACTGTGGACGCAGAGGGCACACTGCTGTCCGGTGCTGGGGTGTTTCTCCTGGAAGTCGAGGTAGCAGGCGGAGCACTGGTGGGTCGTCTCAGGTGAGTAGGCACAGAACTCACCCAGAGCCTTCTGTTGCCCTCATGTGGTTACCTATAGAATTTCCTGAGTTTTCCCCGCATCCCCAGTATAAGGCGCTAGTAGATTCAGGTGCAGCTGGGAACTTTATTGACCGCTCTTTGGCTCATAGCTTAGGGATTCCTATTATTCCTGTTGATGTTCCCTTCCCTGTACATGCCTTAGATAGTCGTCCTTTGGGGTCGGGGCTGGTTGGGGAGGTCACAGCGCCCATCGCTATGAGAACGCAGGGGGATCACGAGGAGAGAATTAGTCTCTTCCTGATCGACTCTCCTGCGTTTCCTGTTGTGTTGGGTCTTCCCTGGTTGGCCTCTCATGATCCGATTATTTCGTGGCAACAGAGGGCTCTCAAGGGATGGTCCTGTCAGTGTTCAGGGAGGTGTGTAGGTGTTTCCTTAGGTGCCACTACGGTGGAAAGTCCAAACCAGGTTTCCACCATGCACATTCCTCCCGAATATGCCGATTTGGCACTCGCCTTCTGTAAAAAGAAGGCGACTCAATTACCACCCCATCGACAGGGGGATTGTGCGATAGATCTCTTGGTAGACGCTAAACTTCCCAGGAGTCACGTGTATCCTCTGTCACAGGAGGAGACGGTGGCTATGGAGACATATGTCACCGAATCTCTGGGACAGGGATACATTCGGCCTTCCATCTCACCTGTCTCCTCAAGTTTCTTTTTTGTGAAGAAGAAGGATGGAGGTTTGCGCCCGTGTATTGATTATCGCGGATTAAATAAGATCACGGTAAAATACAGTTACCCGCTACCACTTATAGCCAGTATGACCGAGTCATTACACGGGGCGCGCTTCTTCACAAAATTGGACCTCAGGAGCGCTTACAACCTGGTGCGTATCAAGGGGGGAGATGAGTGGAAGACAGCATTTAGCACCACTTCTGGGCATTATGAGTACCGAGTCATGCCGTACGGGTTAATGGATGCTCCATCAGTCTTCCAATCCTTTGTGGATGAGATCTTCAGGGACCTGCACGGGCAGGGTGTAGTGGTGTATATAGATGACATTCTAATATACTCCGCTACACGCGCCGAGCATGTGTCCCTAGTGCGCAGGGTGCTTGGTCGACTGTTGGAGCATGACCTGTACGTCAAGGCTGAGAAATGTCTGTTCTTCCAACAGTCCATCTCCTTCCTAGGGTACCGCTTTTCAGCGTCAGGGGTAGAGATGGAGAATGACCGCATTTCGGCCGTGCGTAATTGGCCGACTCCAACCACGGTAAAGGATGTGCAGCGGTTTTTAGGGTTTGCCAACTACTACCGGAGATTTATCCGGGGTTTTGGTCAGGTAGCGGCTCCCATTACCTCACTGCTGAAGGGAGGACCGGTGCGACTGCAGTGGACAGCTGGGGCGGACCGGGCGTTTGGTCACCTGAAGGCTCTGTTTACCTCAGCTCCCGTGCTGGCTCATCCTGATCCTTCCTTAGCATTCATAGTTGAGGTGGACGCGTCCGAGGCAGGGATAGGGGCTGTGCTGTCTCAGCGCTCGGGTACGCCACTAAAACTCCGCCCTGTGCGTTCTTTTCGAAGAGGCTCAGCCCGGCGGAGCGAAACTATGATGTGGGGAACCGGGAGTTGCTGGCTGTTGTCATGGCTTTGAAAGCGTGGAGACATTGGCTTGAGGGGGCTAGACACCCTTTTCTCATTTGGACTGACCACCGCAATCTGGAGTACATCCGGGCGGCGAGGAGAATGAACCCTCGCCAGGCAAGGTGGGCCATGTTTTTCACCCGTTTTGATTTCACCCTTTCCTACAAACCAGGTTCCCAGAACGTTAAGGCAGACGCACTGTCCCGGCTGTATGATACAGAGGAGAGGTCCTCAGATCCCACTCCCATAATTCCAGCTTCTCGCCTGGTGGCACCGGTGGTATGGGAGGTGGACGCGGACATCGAACGGGCGTCACGTTCAGAGCCCATTCCACCTGACTGTCCAGCTGGGCGTATGTACGTTCTGTTTGATGTCCGCGATCGTTTGATCTGTTGGGCTCATACGTCACCCTCCTCTGGTCATCCTGGTATCGGTCGGACGGTGCGCTGCCTTGCTGGGAAGTACTGGTGGCCTACTTTAGCTAAGGACGTGAGGGTTTATGTTTCCTCCTGTTCGGTATGTGCACAGTGCAAGGCACCTAGACATCTGCCCAGAGGGAAATTACAACCCCTTCCCGTTCCACAACGACCGTGGTCACACCTATCGGTCGATTTTGTGACGGATCTTCACCCGTCGCAGGGTAAAACCACGATCCTGGTAGTTGTGGATCGGTTTTCTAAGTCCTGCCGTCTCCTTCCTTTGCCCGGTCTCCCTACGGCTCTACAAACTGCGGAGGCTCTGTTCACCCACGTATTCCGGCACTACGGGGTGCCTGAGGATATAGTTTCTGATCGGGGTCCCCAATTTACGTCTAGAGTCTGGAGGGCGTTTATGGAACGCCTGGGGATCTCGGTCAGCCTTACCTCAGGTTTCCACCCCGAGAGCAACGGGCAGGTGGAAAGAGTCAACCAGGATGTGGGTAGGTTTCTGAGGTCCTATTGCCAGGACCGGCCGGGGGAGTGGGCAGCTTACATCCCCTGGGCGGAGATGGCCCAAAACTCCCTCCGCCACTCCTCTACCAACCTATCACCATTTCAGTGTGTGCTGGGTTACCAGCCGGTCCTGGCACCATGGCATCAGAGCCAGATTGGGGCTCCTGCGGTGGATGAATGGTTTCGGCACTCAGAGGAGATTTGGAACGCTGCCCATGTGCGGTTACAGCGGGCCATCAGGAGACAAAAGGCGAGTGCCGACCGCCACCGCAGTGAGGCCCCGGTGTATGCACCGGGGGATCGGGTCTGGCTCTCGACCCGAAACCTACCCCTTCACCTGCCCTGCCGGAAGCTGGGTCCGCGGTTTGTGGGGCCATTCAAAGTCCTGAGGAGACTGAACGAGGTTTGTTATAGGTTACAACTCCCCCCTGATTACCGTATTAATCCCTCGTTCCATGTGTCTTTCCTCAGGCCGGTGGTGGCTGGTCCGCTCCAGCAGTCTGAGGTGCTGGAGGTCCCTCCGCCCCCTCTTGACATCGAGGGGGTCCCGGCGTATATCGTAAGGGCCATCATGGATTCTAGACGTCGGGCGAGGGGCCTTCAGTACCTCGTGGAGTGGGAGGGGTACGGTCCGGAGGAGAGATGCTGGGTACCGGTGGAGGACATTCTAGATCCGTCCATGTTACAGGAGTTTCACCGGCTCCACCCGGATCGCCCTGCACCTCGCCCTCCGGGTCGTCCCCGAGGCCGGTGTCGTCGCGCTGCTGGAGCCGCGCGTCAGGGGATGGGTACTGTCACGACTTCCGCCGAAGTCGGCCCTTCTCCTTGTTCGGGTGGTGTTCGGCGGTCGACGTCACCGGCTTTCTAGTCACCATCGATCTATTTTTCAGTTTTGTTTTGTTTTGTCTGTTTATACACACCTGGTTTCAATTCCCCCATCATGTTCCCTATTTAACCCTCTGGCTTTCATTTCTGTTTTGTCCGTGATTGTTTGTGCGTTAGGTGTTGTGATGATTACGTGTATGTTTATGATTATTTCCATTTGTGGAATTTTTGCATATATTTTTAGTAAAACACTGGTTTCACTCAACACCTGTGTCCTGCGCTTGACTCCGATACACACAACCCTGACAATACCACAGTGCCATGATATTGTAAAAGTTGTAGTACATCCAACGCAACCTTTGGTCTGAGTACATCACATTTTTCTGTACATACATAAACTACCCTACCAATGATCCAGACCTTGATATTTACTCATAGTTTCCGTATTACCTCACTGCCAGAGTTAAAGTTGGAAAAACCTAAAATCCACACTTGACCTCACTGTTACAAACTCAATTTGAACCATGCTTCTTTTTCACCAATACAGAGCAATGAGCTGACACAACCATGTTTTTTTTATTTGACTTTGACATTATGCAACAGAATCTTCAACTTTGAGGATAAAATCTCCATGGTTTGCATAAAGTTATTTGGCCCTGTCTAAAGCACCTCAACAATCATGTCAAGTTGGCCATGGCGAAGGTTTTCAAATCAAAGCCAGAAAAACCCTACATTAGCAATCAGTGGAGGAGGCTGTTCTGGGGTGGATCTGAATCTCAGGGTTATAGCACTAATTACCACAAAGACATTTCAACACATAGCAGACAGCATCTCCTACTCCAGTCTCGCCCTTTCAGAGTGAGCTGACCTGAAGGCTAACATTTTAGCTCTGTTAGATAATGTGTCACAGGGAGGAAACAAGAGGGTAAAAGTGCTAGAGGTTGATGAGAGGGTTGCGTAGAGTTGGACCTCTGTCCGTATCTATTAGAACAAGTTAGAGACTTGTTAACTCAGGGAGACATTGGACAGAAATACAAGAATCCCATTGTACTGTAGATTGCCAGAGCTACATTAGTTTAGTTTAGATTGGTTTGGTTTAGTTGTACTTCGGGAGTGATCATTATTACCTACATGTATAGAGTGATACCTTGAGGTAATCGGACATCTTTGAAATGAAAATGGATAGCCGACGCCCTGAAGAAAATATATTTTTATCTGACCCTCCCCGGCGTTTGAAAAACCCTCCCCTACAAAATGATAATTAAAACAAAATAGCAGGTAAAGTAGTTAAATCCCTTTTAGTAAGCTATCATTGCTAAAGTCGTGAATTTGATCAAATCAACCCGGGGTTGAGAACCACTGCTGTATGCATACCATATTCATGTTACCTGCTAGAAGGTGACATTTACCAATTTAAGAATTAAGGGCCGACCACACGATGGATGACAACTATAACGATAAATTATACATAACTATAAAATGTTGGCGAGCATCCACAATAGAGAAAAGTTTATCGTTCTACAGCCTACACCTGTCAATCAACTGATCAAAGCATCCTTCTGCACGCTGTAGGCCTATTAACACGGTGGTAACACAGACCATCAGTGCTTCAGTATTTGTTCATTGCCATTGTGACAATTACAAATAATACTACACATAGCCTAATGAAAAATATATAAAAAATCATATTTACAGTTCAAGTCGGAAGTTTACATGCACCTTAGCCAAATTCATTTAAACTCAGTTTTTCACAATTCCTGACATTTAATCCTAGTAAAAGGTCCCTGTTTTAGGTCAGTTAGGATTACCACTTTATTGTAAGAATGTGAAATGTCAGAATAATAGTAGAGAGAATGATTTATTTCAGCTTTTATTTCTTTCATCACATTCCCAGTGGGTCAGAAGTTTACATACTAATTGAGTGTATTTGGTAGCATTGCCTTTAAATTGTTTAACTTGGGTCAAACGTTTCGGAAAGCCTTCCACAAGATTCCCACAATAAGTTGGGTGTATTTTGGCCCATTCCTCCTGACAGAGCTGGTGTAACTGAGTCAGGTTTGTAGGCCTCCTTGCTCGCACAAGCTTTTAAAGTTCTGCCCACAAATGTTCTATAGGATTAAGGTCAGGGCTTTTTGATGGCCACTCCAATACCTTGACTTTGTTATCCTTATGCCATTCTGCCACAACTTTGGAAGTATGCTTGGGGTCATTGTCCTTTCGGAAGACCCATTTGCGACCAAACTTTAACTTCCTGACTGATGTCTAGAGATGTTGCTTCAATATATCCACATAATTTCCATTCCTTATGATGCCATCCATTTTGTGAAGTGCACCATTCCCTCCTGCAGCAAAGCATCCCACAATATGATGCTATCACCCCCGTGCTTCACGATTGGGTTGGTGTTCTTCGGCTTGCAAGCGTCCCCCTTTTTCCTCCAAACATACCGATGGTCATTATGGCCAAACAGTTCTATTTTTGTTTCATCAGACCAAAGGAAATTTCTCCAAACTGACCAGATGGAAGCCACTCCTCAGTAAAAGGCACATGACAGCCCGCTTGGAGTTTGCCAAAAGGCACTTAGACTCTCAGCCCATGAGAAACAAGGTTCTCTGGTCTGATGAAACCAAAATTGAACTCATTGGCTTGAATGCCAAGCGTCACGTCTGGAGGAAACCTGGCACCATCCCTACGGTGAAGCATGGTGGTGGCAGCATCATGCTGTGGGGATGTTTTTCAGCGGCAGGGACTGGGACACTAGTCAGGATCGAGGGAAAGATGAACAGAGTAAAGTACAGAGATCCTTGATGAAAACCTGTTCCAGAGCGCTCAGGACCTCAGACTGGGCCGAAGGTTCACCTTACAACAGGACAACAACACGAACCACACAGCCAAAACAATGAAGGAGTGGCTTTGTGACAAGTCTCTGAATGTCCTTGAGAAGCCCAGCCAGAGCACAATCGAACATCTCTTGGTGTCACGGTTGTCGTAAGAACGGGACCAAGGCGCAGCGGATGTTGAGTTCCACATATTTATTGCAAACTGAAACTTAAAGAATAAACATTAAATGAATAAACGAACATCTAAACGTGACTACGTGGTGCACATGCACATGCTGTAATCGCTGCCAAAGGTGCTTCAACAGAGTACTGTGTAAAGGGTCTGAATACTTATGTAAATGTGATATTTCAGGTTTTTATTTGTAATAAATTTGCAAAAATTTCTAAAAACCTGTTTTTGCTTTGTCATTATTGGGTATTGTGTGTAGAATGATGACTGCAAAAAACAATTTGATACATTTTAGAATAAGGCTGTAACATAACAAAATGTGGAAGAAATCAAGGGGTCTGAATAGTTTCCGAAGGCACCGTAACTAATGTAGACTTTACCGTGAAATGCTTGCTTACAAATCCTTTACATTGCAGAGTTTAAAAATAAAATAGTAACTCGAGGAATAAAACATCTTTAAACAACTTTGGCCTGATTATGCCACCATTTGGATCAGTTATGGGTTTATTCTCGACAGTTTACAAGGTCCAGAACGATGCATTTGCAGGCTACTCATATGGTGTATTTTGATCTCTCTCTCACACACACACACACACACACACACACACACACACACACACACACACACACACACACACATTCCCAGCCAGGGGAGTATTCCTTTCAGAAACCCTTTACCATTTATAACCAAACGAAGCAAACAGGGCAAACGGTTTCGTTCCGTTTAAGAAACATTTTGCAACAGAATCGGCATATGCCGATTTAATCCATTCATTTTTTTTTCGCATTGAGGAACCATCTCCTTTTGACTCCAAAATTCCTTTGAACTTTTCTAGACTCTTCAGTAGAAAGAAACTGCAAAGAAACCCTTAAATGATTGTGAAAACTTATTCACGAACTGTGGTCCTTGAGTAATTGTGTTTTTCGTGTTTTCAAGACAACTGGGAACTCTAGATAGATACTTGAGTTTCTGACTTTGAATTCCGAGTTGGATGACTGTTCAAAACGATTTTGCCAGTCAGAGCTCTTTTTTCCTCCAAAGTTCCCAGTTGTTTTTAATGCACATTTCTACCACTTGTTGTGCACTAGCTCCCCATTTGATCACTATAAGCTTTATTTGATTCACCAGATACTCTACACGCCCACGTTCTGGATACACCAAGCGCAGAGAGGGGCTGATCGAACAGCCAATGGATGGTAAAAGTGAAATGTCCACCCAGCCAGGACTCAGCGAGGAAAAGTGGAACGAGAGAGAGCAGGGTTGTTCACTGAAGTTACACATAGTAGAATTCAATATGTAAATTCCAAAATTCTGACATTTAATTACAACTTACACGACCCTCCCCTGGACTAAATTAAAACATACTAAACCCTCCCCCTGACAGAAATTGAAAAAGCATGACCCTCCCTCATTTTCCCCCAGGTAAAAATTGCTTAAAATTTCAACCAGTCTCTTAATTGATTACAATAACAGGTTGAAGAATAGACAACATTATGTGCAACGCAGGTAGGGCAAACAACATTATATATATCTATATAAAGCGTGAAAAAAGGGTGTACATGTGGCGAACAATTACCATGCAGCACTCTGCAGGCCTCAGAGTCTCATATTCTATGATTGCCTAAACTAAAGCTTTCAAAGAACACATGCTTCGATAAATCAAAACATGCCTTTTAACCAAACCACTCAGACCTTTTATGTATATCTCTGGTCTGGAAGAACAAAAAAATGCATTAGTTTCTTGTCTTTGTCCTATTTTGAAGACACTTCAGAAACACATTGTGAAACACTTACCATTACTTTAAAAAAGGAGAAAGCACAGTAAATTAGTTGAGGTAAAAATGAACTGTAAACCAGATGAAAGGTTTCCTAATGTTAGTATTACTTTGTAGTATGGCATTGGGGTATTTGCACTTTACAAAATACAAGGGTTACGCAATGATAGTGCAATTACTTTTTCTTTCCGACGTGGATTCTTGATTTCAAACCCCTCACTTTTCTTCTGCTGCAACATAAAAAACAGAATGTGCAGTGGTATGTAGTATGTAATTGCGTATCTTTATTCATATGTTATAAGGTACTTGCATGTCGTATAATATTTTTATTACATTACTATGACTTTGTATTTACCCTGAAACACTGGAACTATAGTGTAAAATATTGTTTTAAAATGTATCCCCATGTGTACGTTGATGATTAGTAAGTCTATCTGCACGGGCTTCATGAATATAGTCTATACTCATTGCTTTAGATTAAGTGAGGTTTGAAAACCATTTAGCTCCTCTTTCAAAACTAGGCTTCATGAATTGGGAAATGTAGATATTGATATCATCACTGGTTTCTGCAAAGAGATTAGGTTCTCGGACAAAGTATCTAGTGGTGCGTAACGTGAACTTGGTTTTCAAATTAAAATATTAATTAGATGTGGTGCCAGGCACTATAGAACACCTAGCAGATCCTAGTATCACCTCCTGACTACCAAGCAGGCTAAATTAAATAGATTTTGAAAAGACATTTAATCTGAAAGTGACTCATATTGTACAGTTGAACATCTTGAGTTATTAAAAGTAGAAAGAAAGCATGGGTGTTTCATCACGGCTGTCAATTAGGAGAAACTATAAAAAGTCTATAGTGGTAATATGATTTATAATATAGTATAGTTTTCTATAATTATAATATAGCTATATGTCCCTATGGAATAGTTTCACTTGAGAACTTTGAATGTCTTTTGGGGCTTATTAAAAGTAAATTCATGACTTTTTGTTGATCTGTACGGTGACTATTTTAGTTTTTCCTCACAATTTTGTATAAGGTGGTCTATGATTTTGTGCCATTAATGTAGTCAAGAAAAATATATACTCAATTGAAAAAAATATGTTGCTATGGCAATCAGTGAGCAGGGAAGTGTGAGCTAGGTTGCGTGAGCTGAGCCAACTTAGGTGTGTGCGTGCACAAAACACCTTTGAAACAGCATGATTTTTTATGTAAACTGAACAAAAATACAAACTCAACATGTAAAGTGTTGGTCCCATGTTTCATGAGCTGAAATAAAAGATCCCAGACATTTTCCATACATACAAAAAGTTTTTTCTCAATGTTATGCACAAATTTATTTACACCTTACACCTTTGCCAAGATAGTCCATCCACCTGACAGGTGTGGTATATGTGTTCGACCGGTTCAAGTTAAAACTCAGAGTTACAAATGGTATATCAAACACTCCGGTGAGGAACAATGGATAAGTAATTCTGCTTTGAAAGTTGAAAAACTTGTGAACTCACTTTTAAGAAAATGGCCTTTGGATCATTTGTCCTACTACTGGAGAGCCCTTTGTCTACACCCATTCAGCATCGTTCACACGCTCTTAAGCTTTAGCCCCACCCATCTCTTTAAGGGTTGATCCTAGCGTTCTGTACTAACAACAGTCAAGCAGCCAAGCTAACTTGCTAGCTACTTCCAGACACAAATGAGAGAACAGCTCACTAAACATTACTCACCCTAGCAGAGCTGGTTAGGCTGTTATGTTATCCAGAGCGTTGGTGACTGAAACTGTGCTGTCAGATTGTCCGTTCGTAAATTCAGAGATTTTCGCTCTCGATCCAAACGCTCTGACCTCACAATGGCAGTCAAGCACCCAAGCTAACTGGCTAACAATGGCTAGCTTGCTAGCTACTTCCAGACACAAATGAGAGAACACCGCACTTTTTCTCATCCTAGCAGAGCTGGTTAGGCTGTTTACATGTTATCCAGAGCATTGGTGACTGTAACTGTCCTGCTGGCAACAATTTAATTACGCTTTTTTGCCGACACCAGCCATATGCCGACACCAGCCATACCAGCCATTTTACTGACACCAGCCATATTCAATGGGTGTTGAGCATTTGTAAATTCATCAGTTATTCTAAGATCTGGCACACTCAAACGAGAGTGCTCATCAGCGTAGATGGCCAGACTGAATTTACAAACTCACCCGAAATGGTTCCTTGCATAGTGGAGTCTTTTGTTTAGACATGTAGCTAGCTAGGTAAACAATGAACCAAAATCCCAACTCATGACACTACTACCCTGAATGAATCTGCAGATAGCTAACCAACCAGGTTCAATGTTAGTTAGCTAACATTAGGCTATAACTAGCCAAGCAATGGCTCTGAGATACGAATAATACGATCATATGTGTAACGTTAGCAAGCAAGACAGCCAGCTAACATTAGCTAGCTAACAGTACACCTTAACTTGAAATGAAACCAATTTCTGTCAAACTTAGAAATGTGTAATATCTGAAAATGTAGCAAGCTAGACTATCTTACCCGTATACATCATTCATGGATGGACACGTCTCCTGTCGAATGCCATGGTTGCCCTTAGTTTGAAAATGTAATCCGGATATTTTCTCCATCTCCTTAGCTATCATTCTCGAAAACCCAGTCCTCCAGAAAGTGGAGAGCAACAATTCGCAATACATTTGACTTCGCAATACATTTTCAAAAAGCTGCGTTAGACAAGATTACCTAGACATACTGACATACTACTTATGGTATTTAACCTTTATTTAACAAGGCAAGTAAGTTAAGAACAAATTCTTATTTAAAATACTCCAGCCAAACCCGGGCCAATTGTGCGCTGCCCTGTGAGTCTCCCAATCACGGCCAGATGTGATACAGCCTGGATGTATGTGCAGGCATAAACTACGGACAACAAACACAATTGCATTTTATCAATGGCAATTTGAATGCACAGAGATACCGTGACGTGGTCCTGAGGCCAATTTCATGCCATTCATTCGCCTCCTCACCTCATGTTTCAGCATGATAATGTCGTAAGGAACTGTACACAATTCCTGGAAGTAGAACATGTCCCAGTTCTTCCATGGCCTGCATACTCACCAGACAATGCCACCCATTGAGCATGTTTAGGATGCTCTGGATTGACAGCGTGTTCCAGGTCCTGCCAATATCCAGCAACTTCACACAGCCATTGAAGAGGAGTGGGAACACATTTCACAGGCCACAATCAACAGCCTAATCAACTCTATGGGAAGGAAAAAAATTCCACAAATTAACTTTTAACAAGGCACACACAAATGCATTCCAGGTGACTACGTCATGAAGCTGGTTGAGAGAATGCCAAGAGTGTGCAAAGCTGTCATAAAGGCTAAGGATGGATACTTTGAAGAATCTCAAATATAAAATATATTTTGATTTGTTTACCACTTATGATGCAAAGAAACCACAACTAAAGGACACCAAAAAGAAGAACAGACTTGCTTTGGAAAAGAAACACGAGCAATGGACATTAGACCGGTGGAAATCTGTCCTTTGGTCTGAGGAGTCCAAATTTGAGATTTCTGGTTCCAACCGTCGTGTCTTGTGAGACGCAGAGCAGGTGAACGGATGATCTCCGCATGTGTGCTTTGCTGGTGACACTGTTGGAGATTTACATAGAATTCAAGGCACACTTAACGCTTAGTGGGATTATCATTTTGTTTTTCAACAGGACAATGAACCAAAACATACCTCCAGGCTGTGTAAGGGCTATTTTACCAAGAAGGAGAGTGATGGAGTGCTGCATCAGATGACCTGGTCTCAACAGTCACCCTACCTCAACCCAATTGAGATGGTTTGGGATGAGTTGGACTGCAGAGTGAAGGAAAAGCAGCCAACAAGTGCTCAGAATATGTGGAAACTTCTTTAAGACTGCTGGAAAGGCATTCCACACAAAACTGGTTAAGAGAACGCCAAGAGTGTGCAACGCTGTCATCAAGGCAAAGGGTTGCTACTTTGAAGAATCTAAAATATACTTAGAATTGTTTAACACTTTTGTGGTTACTACATGATTCCATATGTGTTATTTCATAGTTTAGATGTCTACACGATTATTCTACAATGTAAACATTTTGAAAATAAAGAAAACCCCTTTAATGACTAGGTGTGTCTAAACTTTTGACTGGTACTGTATATGTACAGTGCCTTCAGAAAGTATTCATACCCCTTGACTTTTTCATTAACATTTTGTTAAGTTACAGCCTAATTCTAAAATGTATTAAATAGTTTTTTTCCCTCATCAATGTACACACAATACCCAATAATGACAAAGCAGAAACAGGTTTTGAGAATTCTTTGCTAATACAAATTAAATATCACATTTACATAAGTATTCAGACCCTTTGCTCAGTACTTTGTTGAAGCATCTTTGGCAGCGATTATGGCCTTGAGTCTTCTTTGGTATGCTACAAGCTTTGCACACCTGTATTTGGAGAGCTTTCCAATTCTTCTCTGCAAATCCTGTCAATCTCATCAGACCAGAGAATCTTGTTTCTCATGGTCTGAGAGTCTTTAGGTGCTTTTTGGAAAATTCAAAGCTGGCAGTCATGTGCCTTTTACTGAGGAGTGCCTTCCATCTGACCTCTCTATCATAAACGCCTGATTGGAGTGCAGAGTGACCATCGGGATGTTGGTCACCTCCCTGACCAATGCCCTTCTCCCCCTGCTCAGTTTGGCTGGGCAGCCAGCTCTAGGAATAGTCTTGGTGGTTCCAAACTTATTCCATGTAAGAATGATGGAGGCCACTGTGCCTCGACACAATCCTGTCTCCGAGCTCTACAGACAATTCCTTCGACCTCATGGCTTGGTTTTTGCTCTGACATGCACTGTCAACAGCGGGACCTTATATAGACAGGTGTGTGCCTTTCCAAATCATCTCCAATCAAGTTGTAGAAACATCTCAAGGATGATCAATGGAAACAGGATGCAACTGAGCTCATTTTGGAGTCTCATAGCAAAGGGTCTGAATACTTATGTAAATAAGATATTTCTGTTTTTTGTTTTTAATACAATTGCAAACGTTTCTAAAAACTTGTTTTCACATTGTGATTATGGGGTATTGTGTGTAGATTGCTGAGGAATATTGTTTATTTAATCAATTTTAGAATAAGGCTGTAACGTAGCAAAATGTGGAAAAAGTCAAGGGGTGTGAAGACTTACCAGAGGCACTGTATATCCAATCAAACTTTATATGTCACGTGCCAAATACAACAAGTGTAGACCTTACTGTGAAATGCTTACTTACAAGCCCTTAACCAACAGTACAGTTTTAGAAGAGTTAAGAAATATTTACAAAAAAAACTAAAGTAAAACAATAAAATAACAATAACGAGGCTATATACAGTGGGTACCAGTACCGAGTCAGTGTGTGGGGGTACAGTTTGGTTGAGGTAATTTGTACATGTAGGTAGGGGTGAAGTGACTATGCACAGATAATAAACAGCAAGTAGCAGAAGTGGGGGTGGGGTGGGGTGGTGTCAATGTAAATAGTCCGGTGGCCATTTGATTCATTGTCTTATGGCTTTGGGGTAGAAGCTGTTAAGGAGCCTTTTGGTCCTAGACTTGGCACTCCGGTACCGCTTGCCGTACGGTAGCAGAGAAAACAGTCTATAACTTGGGTGACTGGAGTCTCTGACAATTTTATGGGCTTTCCTCTGACACCGCCTATTATATAGGTCCTGGATAGCAGAGAGCTTTGCCCCAGTGACGTACTGGGCCGTACAACTACCCTCTGTAGCGCCTTACGGTCAGATGCCGAGCAGTTGCCATACCAGGCGGTGATGCAACCGGTCAGGATGCTCTCGAAGGTGCAGCTGTTTATACAGCATTTTGTAGGTTCCTTTCTAAATCTATTCAGTTCTAGTTTATAGATACCTGTCCAAAATATATTACATTACTAAGTTAGGTTAAAATAAAATTGACGTTACTGATTACAACAGTAATGTCAATTTTATTTTAACCTAACTTAGTAATGTAATCTGACTACTTTGGTGTGTCATTCGCTCAGGTGGAACAAACTTACATTTCTGCCTTTTTTCAATGCTGAATTGAATGTCTTTGAGAACACAGAAAGGTGTCATAATATATGTATATTTTTGCAAACATCCTTTCTGAATTTAAAAGTAATCCAAGAAGTAATCATGTCATTTTTCAAAGGTATCTTTAATATGATTACAAATTCTTTGCTGGTCGCATAACTGATTGGGGGGCTCCTGAGTGGCGCAGCGGTTTAAGGCACTGCATCTCAGTGCAAGAGGTGTCACTACAGTCCCTGGTTTGATTCCAGGGTGAATCACCTCTGGCCGTGATTGGGAGTCCCATAGGGCGGAGCACAATTGGCCCAGCGTTGTCCGGGTTTGGCTAGGGTAGGCTGTCATTGTAAATAAGAATTTGTTCTTAACTGACTTGCCTAGTTAAATAAGAATTTGTTCTTAACTGACTTGCCTAGTTAAATAATATATACTTTTATTTTTATTAAATTGCAGTTAGTGTTTATGTAATCAGTTACTCCCCAACCCTGTGTATATATCGTAGCTCAGGCTAAGACCCAGATGCAGACACAGGAGGCGGATAGTACAAGTCTCACAGTTTATTTCAGCACATGGGGCAGGCAATCGGTAGGTCATGGCAGGCAAAGGGTCATAAATCCAAATCAGAGTCAGGCACTTACACAACGGCAGGCAGGATCAGGTTCAAGACAGGCAGAAAGGTCAGAACTGGGAAGACTAGGAAAAGCAAAAACTAGAGCACAGGAAACACGGGAACATGCAGGTAGGACTTGACGGGACAAGACGAACTGTTAACATACAAACAGAAAACGCAGGTATAAATAAACATGACGTAATGGGAGACACCTAGTGGGGGTTGGAGAAAATCACAAGACAGGTGATCTGGCCTCCACAATCACCCGACCTCAACCCAATTGAGATGGTTTGGGATGAGTTGAACCGCAGAATGAAGGGAAAACAGCCAACAAGTGCTCAGCATATGTGGGAACTCCTTCAAAAAAACTGTTGGAAAAGCATTCCAGGTGAATTAAGCTCTGTCAGAGAATGCCAAGAGAGTGCAAAGCTGTCATTTTGTTATTTTTTTATTTCACCTTTATTTAAACAGGTAGGCCAGTTAAGAACAAGTTCTCATTTACAACTGCGACCTGGCCAAGATAAAGCAAAGCAGTGAGACAAAAACAACAACACAGAGTTACACATGGGATAAACAAACATACAGTCAATAACACAATAGAAAAATCTGTATACAGTGTGTACAAAGGAGGTAAGGCAAAAAATAGGCCAAAAGTGGCGAAGGAATTACAATTTAGCAATTTACACTGGAGTGATATATGTGCAGATGACGATGTGCAAGTAGAAATACTGGTGTGCAAAAGAGCAGAAAAACAAAAACAAAATTTGAGGATGAGGTAGGTAGTTGATTGGATGGGCTATTTACAGATGGGCTGTGTACAGCTGCAGCGATCGGCAAGCTGCTCTGACAGCTGATGCTTAAAGTTAGTGAGGGGGATATAAGTCTCCAACTTCAGTGATTTTTGCAATTCGTTCCATTCATTGGCAGCAGAGAACTGGAAGGAAAGGAGGCCAAACGCGGTGTTGACTTTGGGGATGACCAGTGAAATATACCTGCTGGAGCACGTGCTACGGGTGGGTGTTGCTATGGTGACCAGTGAGCTGAGATAAGGCGGAGCTTTACCTAGCAAAGACGTATAGATGACCTGGAGCCAGTGGGTTTGGCTACGAGTATGTAGCGAGGACCAACCAACGAGAGCATACAGGTCGCAGTGGTGGGTAGTATATGGGGCTTTGGTGACAAAACGGATGGCACTGTGATAGACTGCATCCAATTTGCTGAGTAGAGTGTTGGAGGCTATTTTGTAAACGACATCGCCGAAGTCAAGGATCGGTAGGATAGTCAGTTTTACGAGGGTATGTTTGGCAGCATGAGTGAAGGAGGCTTTGTTGTGGAATAGGAAGCCGATTCTAGATTTAACTTTGGATTGGAGATGCTTAATGTGAGTCTGGAAGGACAGTTTACAGTCTAACCAGACACCTAGGTCCACATATTCTAAGTCAGAACAGTCCAGAGTAGTGATGTCATCAAGGAAAAGGGTGGCTACTCTGAAGAATCTCATATAAAATATATTTTGATTTGTTTAACACTTTTTTGGTTACTACATGATTCCATTTGTGTTATTTCATAGTTTAGATGTCTTTTATTATTCTACAATGTAGAAAATCATTAAAAAATAAAGAAAAACTCTTGAATGAGTAGGTGTGTTCAACCTTTTGACTGGTACTATAAATACACTACCATTCAAAAGTTTAGGGACACTTAGAAATGTCCTTGTTTTTGAAAGAAAAGCACATTTTTTGTCCATTAAAATTACATCAAATTGATCAGAAATACAATGTAGACATTGTTAATGTTGTAAATGACTATTGTAGCTGGAAACAGCAGATTTTTTATGAAATATCTACATAGGTGTACAGAGGCCCATTATCAGCAACCATCACTCCTGTGTTCCAATGGCACTTTGTGTTAGCTAATCCAAGTTCATCATTTTAAAAGACTAATTGATCATTAGAAAACCCTTTTGTAATTATGTTAGCACAGCTGAAAACTGTTGTTTCAGTATGTTGAAAGAAATTGGAGTACTCCTACTACATATTTTGGGTGTTTGTAGCTATACCGTACAGGCATAGCCAGTCTAAAAATGTGTTTGTGTAACATTATCTTCTACGGGATCGGTGTCCCCCATGGGACGGTTGAGCTAACATGCGCTAATGTGATTAGCATGACATTTTAAGTAACAAGAACATTTCCCAGGACATAGACATATCTGATATTGGCAGAAGGCTTAAATTCTTGTTAATCTAACTGCACTGTCCAATCTACAGTAGCTATTACAGTGAAATAATACCATGCTATTGTTTGAGGAGAGTGCACAGTTTTCAATTCGAAAATGTATTAATAAACTAATTAGGCAAATTTGGGGCAGTCTTGATACAACATTTTGAACAGAAATGCAATGGTTCATTGGATCAGTCTAAAACTTTGCACAAACACTGCTGCCATCTAGTGGCCAAAATCATCTAAATTGCGCCTAAACTGGAATAATACATTGTGTCCTTTCTCGTTGCATTTCAAAGATGATGAAAAAACACTTTTTTTCTTTAAAAAAAAACACATTATCTTTTACCTGATCTAATGTGTTATTCTCCTACATTTATTTCACATTTCCCTTCCTCCATCATTCTATACCCCCCCCCCCCCCTTTCCACCTGCACTGGGGGTTATCCTGTGTCTCCCTCTCTTTGTCGTATTTAAGAGTAAGGTCAGATCTACACTCTGAAGAAACTAAATGTGCAGATATTAGGAGTGCCAAGGTTCAAACAATTTTCTATTCCGTTATGCATATTTTTTTTACCTCAGATACAAAAAAAAAATCCATATTATATTGAAGTGCATAATTTTTATGCTGAGGTCTTTGACATACCCAAGAACCCCACTTCTAGTGGTAGTTCAAATGTTGAACACTTCCAGTAACACTTCCAGGGTTGTCTTAGGAGTTCAAAGGTTTCCTATGCAAAACCTGGGCCTGAATACACAAAGAATTTCAGAGTAGGAGTGTCCACTTCATCTTATTAATTTTGATCTAAAAGGAAAAACTGATCCTAGATCAGAGCTCCTACTCTGACCTGCTTTGTGGATACATGTGGTGAGTGGTGTCCAAAGTCTGTGTAGAGTCTGCAGAAAAACATCAGTCATGCAGATGCACTGGTGGAGAAACAAGCCATAATAAAAATAAACGCATTGAAATGGAATGCAAAAATGTAAGAAAAATAAGAAAATAAATGTATAAAAAGGGCCATTTTCCATTGTTTTTCCTGAGAAAAAGGTTATATATCCTCTTTAGGATTGAATAATTCATACATACTGAATGAGGTACATGTTTTTTTATTCATGTTCAGGGGCATGGGGCACAACAAGAAACATGTTCTTTTATAATGGATCTGTTTTGCTAAATTAACACACAATGGTGAAGGAACACAATGGGAAAATGGTGTAAGATCTACAGTGTTGTGTACTTTCTGCCTGACCGAGTGGAATCGAGGGGGGAAATAGGACAGACAATTTGGCGAAATAGTATTGTTCAGCATCTGTAGAAATATGAATATACTTATTGTCATATTGCTACATCCATCCAGGCATCCATCCATCCTCCATCCACACATCCAGCCACTCAACTTTGTTTCTTATCTGAAATAATTGAATTAGTGTATATTTGTTTGTTTTATCAAAAATATATGATATGTTTGATATAACAGTTGACTCCTTTGATCTCCAGAACCCGTAAAAACACTGGCTGTGTGTTATGTAATGCTTTCCCATACAAACATGACGTAATATATAACATTTGGGGTGGCAGGTAGCCTAGTGGTTAGAGTGTTGGACTAGTAACTGAAAGGTTGCAAGATTGAATCCCCAAGCTGACAAGCTAAAAAATCTGACGTTCTGTCCCTGAACAAGGCAGTCAACCCACTGTTCCTAGGCCGTCATTGAAAATAAGAATTTGTTCTTAACTGACTTGCCTAGTTAAATAAAGGTAAAATATATATTTTTTTTTTACATAATATATTTCCCCATCCCTGCTGCTAGTAATCTCTAGTGATGTTGGTCACTATAGTTGCATCATACACTATCTAAGCCAATATGACACAAATGTCAAATTTGCAAGTCAACTTGATTGTGGGTTCACAACACACTCACTGCCTTTCGTCGTGAGCCGCCCAGGCCGTTACCAACTACCGGATTTAACAGGGTCATTAGCAATGGAGTTTTCAGATTATTTTCTACGCCTTCCTAGCTCAAATTCTAGACATCGGATTAAACTGAGACTATAGCGTCAATAAATTGACCATTGGACTTCATTTTTTGGGATTGACTAAGTATGTAGGTGCAACCGTTTTTATTAAATGTATAATTTATCACTATCACTTGCACATTTCCGTCCATTAAGAACCAATGATGTGCTACCTTTTTATAGCATTTCTGATGATGCTAACATCTTTTCAGCTAAATCTCAGTTCTACCTAAATCGGGCCGATCAACTCGGTTGCTTGGCAACAACACAGCTGCTCATGCCTGCAACAAGCTGCCAGTCATGAAAAGTGGCAGATAACAAACATAGGCTACTGTAGATTGCTAGCTATACGGTGGTATTCAAGCTGAAGTTCAATAAATGCAAACAAATATTTTTATTTGTTAGGTAGCTATCTAACACCAGTCAGCTGAAAGTGGCTAGCTAACGTAGCTAACGTACAGGCAAAGATAGGAAGGTAGCTATATTTGTTAATGGAAATAACTTCAGCCATTAGTTAGCAGAGCTAAGAGAGCAGAGCTAATGAACTGCCCATTGATCAGCACAGCAATTGATAAAGCAGGACTATGTTTGCAAAACAAGTGGTTCTGAGCTCATGTCAATATTACACAGGTCAGCTAACGGTTGCAGAAATCAGAAAGGCAGACAGGCTATCTCATATCTATATGACTAACTGTGTCCAACACACCACCACCTGTTATGTTGGGTACCTGCTCACCTAAAAAAGGATGCTAATCTTTTTCCTCAATGACATGTATTGCTGAAATAAAGGAATAAGGAAATACAGGCATGCACCACATTTCTACAAGACAAAACAGCTCACTCAAAGAGTGATGGTCTTGTATGTATGAAAGGAAAGCTTGCTTTTATGTAATACAAAAAAAAGCTTATGTCTTCTGAAATAAAACAAAACAGTTTGACATAGAAACAATGGATTTTCTGTGTTTTTTCTTGTAAGGTTGATTAATTAATTATGAAAAATATTAATAATATTCCACTCATGGATAATTTTACTGCAGGAAACGGTTACATAGCTTCTCAACCATCATCACAGCAACGGATTCCGTGGCGGACTGCATCCATTCAAAGAAATACGCCCACTGATAAGTAGTCAGGGACTCAGTCACAGGAGCACTCCACACCCCACCCCTGCCATCCCCCATCACCACAACCACAATCTCCAACCAAGGACAAGCATTGTTTATTTATTTACCCATTGCATTTACAAAAAATGTAATCCGGATGTGAATACCATCGGGAGGGAGCGCCGACATTTCACTACCTGCATCTGAGTAAGTTTTATGTTTTCATATTAAAAGTGCTGAGGAACAGGCTCTGTAGGGGTGGGGTGGGGTGGGATGGGTCAGAGGGCAGTGAAGACTGCAATAATATGACACATTCACAGAAAATGCTCTCTCTATCTCCTCACACAGTCATGAATACAATAACCTCAGCCACTCTGTAGTTTCCAAAGAAGCAGACAGCCCACTGAAAAAAGGGTCCTTAATAGCATGTATTTCTTATTACTCATTTAAAAACCATTTTCTAATCACGAGTAAAGTATTTTTTGCAGTCCACAATAAAAGTGAGCGCTATTTATACTTTTTAAATGTTTTGAGTGACCAGTGTAATTTTTCACAAAAAGAGGGTCATGCCATCGGTAGATGTTCCAGCAGTACCTGGTAAAAGAGTAAGCACAGAACACAGGATGTTCCAGGAAATATATATGTATGTGTGAATAACTACTGTAGCTTACTAACCTGTACAAATGTGGGAGTAATGATTAATACATGGTGAGCAAACTGTTTCTAAATGCCTTATAAATAGTTTATTATGGACCCTTAAAATAAAGTGTTTCAGAAAAACCCACCTCCTTTCGTCCACCCAAAGGTCATGTCTCATATCCTTTAAGTCACTTCTGATGAATCCTAAATCCTTCAAAAACATTAGATTTGGCATGTCAGTTGGTGATGGGATAAAATAAAATGAATAAAAAATAACATACACATATATACACTGCTCAAAAAAATAAAGGGAACACTTAAACAACACAATGTAACTCCAAGTCAATCACACTTCTATGAAATCAAACTGTCCACTTAGGAAGCAACACTGATTGACAATAAATTTCACATGCTGTTGTGCAAATGGAATAGACAAAAGGTGGAAATTATAGGCAATTAGCAAGACACCCCCAAAAAAGGAGTGATTCTGCAGGTGGTGACCACAGACAACTTCTCAGTTCCTATGCTTCCTGGCTGATGTTTTGGTCACTTTTGAATGCTGGCGGTGCTCTCACTCTAGTGGTAGCATGAGACAGAGTCTACAACCCACACAAGTGGCTCAGGTAGTGCAGTTCATCCAGGATGGCACATCAATGCGAGCTGTGGCAAAAAGGTTTGCTGTGTCTGTCAGCGTAGTGTCCAGAGCATGGAGGCGCTACCAGGAGACAGGCCAGTACATCAGGAGACGTGGAGGAGGCCGTAGGAGGGAAACAACCCAGCAGCAGGACCGCTACCTCCGCCTTTGTGCAAGGAGGTGCACTGCCAGAGCCCTGCAAAATGACCTCCAGCAGGCCACAAATGTGCATATGTCAGCATATGGTCTCACAAGGGGTCTGAGGATCTCATCTCGGTACCTAATGGCAGTCAGGCTACCTCTGGCGAGCACATGGAGGGCTGTGCGGCCCCACAAAGAAATGCCACCCCACACCATGACTGACCCACCGCCAAACCGGTCATGCTGGAGGATGTTGCAGGCAGCAGAACATTCTCCACGGCGTCTCCAGACTCTGTCACGTCTGTCACATGTGCTCATGTGCTCAGTGTGAACCTGCTTTCATCTGTGAAGAGCACAGGGCGCCAGTGGCGAATTTGCCAATCTTGGTGTTCTCTGGCAAATGCCAAACGTCCTGCACGGTGCTGGGCTGTAAGCACAACCCCCACCTGTGGACGTCGGGCCCTCATACCACCCTCATGGAGTCTGTTTCTGACCGTTTGAGCAGACACATGCACATTTGTGGCCTGCTGGAGGTCATTTTGCAGGGCTCTGGCAGTGCACCTCCTTGCACAAAGGCGGAGGTAGCGGTCCTGCTGCTGGGTTGTTTCCCTCCTACGGCCTCCTCCACGTCTCCTGATGTACTGGCCTGTCTCCTGGTAGCGCCTCCATGCTCTGGACACTACGCTGACAGACACAGCAAACCTTTTTGCCACAGCTCGCATTGATGTGCCATCCTGGATGAACTGCACTACCTGAGCCACTTGTGTGGGTTGTAGACTCCGTCTCATGCTACCACTAGAGTGAGAGCACCGCCAGCATTCAAAAGTGACCAAAACATCAGCCAGGAAGCATAGGAACTGAGAAGTTGTCTGTGGTCACCACCTGCAGAATCACTCCTTTTTTGGGGGTGTCTTGCTAATTGCCTATAATTTCCACCTTTTGTCTATTCCATTTGCACAACAGCATGTGAAATTTATTGTCAATCAGTGTTGCTTCCTAAGTGGACAGTTTGATTTCACAGAAGTGTGATTGACTTGGAGTTACATTGTGTTGTTTAAGTGTTCCCTTTATTTTTTTGAGCAGTGTATATATATATATTTATATGTTCTGTAATACAATCCCTGTAGAACGTTAAAATTAAAATTGTATGAAAATTGAAGCACATAGGGAGACATCAAATGGGATAACAAAATCAATCCAGTGCTCTAAAAACAAGGGTCCATTAATGCACATGCAGGGGGAAAAATCTTTCTTAGAGATATTCTCACAAACATTTGGGATTTAACATGGCTACAGTGTTAAAGATGGCTACAAAAAATGTTTTGTTGATACAACCTGAATTTAAAATGGATTAATGTCAGTGGAATTATGTTTTTAGAAATGTTATTAATTCATTAAAAATTAAAAGCTGAAATGTCTTGAGTCAATCAGTATTCAAACCCTTTGTTATGGCAAGCTTAAATAAGGTCAGGAGTAAAAATATGTTTAACAAGTCACATAATAGATGGGTAAAAAAAGCAGACATTAAATATTCCTTTGAATGAATATGGTGAAGATATTAATTACACTTTTAGATATTGTATCAATACACCCAGTAACTACAAAGATACAGGCGTCTTTCCTAACTCAGTTACCGGAGGGGAAGGAAACTGCTCAGGGATTTCACAATGCGGCCAATGGTGACTTTAAAACAGTTACAGAGTTTAATTGCTGTGATAGGAGAAAACAGAGGATGGATCAACAACGTTGTAGTTACTCCACAATACTAACCTAAATACCAGAGTGAAAAGAACGAAGCCCATACAGAATAAAACTATTCCAAAACATGCATCCTGTCTGCAATAAGGCACTAAAGTAAAACTGCAAAAAATGTAACAAAGAAATTAAACTAATGTCCTGAATAAAAAGCATTGTTTGGGGCAAATCCAACACAACACAACAAACATTACCGCTTTCCATGTTTTCAAGAATGGTAGTGGCTGCATCGTGTTATGGGTATGCTTGTCATAGGCAAGGACTAGGGAGTTTTTTGTTTAAGATAAAAATAAACAGGAGAAATCCTGGAGAAAAACCTGGTTCAGTCTGCTTTCCAACAGACACTGGGAGACAAATTCACCCTTCAGCAGAAAAATAACCTAAACCACAAGGCCAAAAATACACTGGAGTTGCCTACCAAGATGCCATTAAATGTTCCTGAGTGACCTAGTTATAGCTATGATGTCACGACTTCCGCCGAAGTTGGCTCCCCTGCCTGTTCGGGCGGTGCTCGGCGGTCGTCGTCACTGTCCTACTAGCCGCCACCGATCCCTTTTTCGTTTGTCTGTTTGTTTTGTCTTATTAGTTTCACCTGTGTTTCTGTTGTTTTCGGTTAATGAGCTTCCCTATATTTAGTAGGTAGACCCGCCCTTGTTTTGTGCGGGATTGTCTTTATTTTGTTACGTGTGTGCATTGTAGGCGGAGGTGTATTTTCTTTCTTACACTTGACACCATGTGGTTTTTTGGGTTGTCACATTGTATGTCCGCGCCCTGTATTGTTGGGCTTATATTTTGTGTGTGCCTTAGAAAAGAGCACTATACCCCAGTGGAACTCTCTCTGCGTCTGATTCCTGCACCCACCTAGTCCTGCGTGACATATGAATGAAATTGGCTTGAAAATCTATGGCATTACTTGAAAATGGCTGTCTAGGAATGATCAACAGCCAACTGATAGAATAGAACAATTTTAAAAGAATGTGTAAATATTGTACAATCCAGGTGTGCAAAGCTCTTAGAGACGTACCCATAAATCCTCACAGCTGTAATCGCTGCCAAATTTCGTCAGCCGGTGATTGTCAAGCAAATGGTGGTCAAGCAAAGTCCTCGGATCCTCAAAAATTCTACAGCTGCACCATCGAGAGCATCCTGACTGGTTACATCACTGCCTGGTATAGCAACTGCTCAGCCATCGACCGCAAGGCACTACAGAGGGTAGTGCGTACGGCCCAGTACATTACTGGGGCCAAGCTTCCTGCCATCCAGGACCTCTATACCAGGTGTCAGAGGAAGGCCCTAAAAGTTTACAAAGACTCCAGCCACCCTAGTCATAGACTGTTCTCTCAGATACCGCACGGCAAGCAGAATTGGATCGCCAAGTCTCCAAAAGGCTTCTCAACAGCTTCTAACCCTAAGCCATAAGACTCCTGAACAGCTAATCAAATGGCTACCAGACTATTTGCACTGCCGTCTTTTATGCTGCTGCTATTCTCTGCTTATCTATGCGTAGTCACTTTAACTCTACCTACATGTACATATTACCTCAATTACCTCGACTCACCGGTGGCCCCGCACATCGACTCTGTACCGGTACCCCCTGTATATAGCCTCGCTATTGTTATTTAAATTATTTGTTGCTCTTTAATTATTTGTTACTTTTATTTCTTATTTTTTACTTATCTATTTTTTGCTTAACATGTATTTTTCTTAATTGCATTATTTGTTAAGATCTTGTAAGTAAGCATTTCACTGAAAGGTTGTATTCGGTGCATGTGACAAATAATAACATTGGATTTGATTTGAAATAACTGTTGGTCTCATGGTAATTGACCGTGATGCAGACCTTTGGAACATCTACATTTTAAAAAGTCTAATCAATTCATGTAATATAACCTACACCTTACAATAAATCCATTATTTATTTTAGACAGGTCTAAAGAAGCATGATATTGTAACGACTCTCCTCGTCTGATAATGAGGAATAGGAATCATCGGACCAACACGCAGCATGGTAAGTGTTCATTGTAATTTAATTAAATAAACTGAACACTGAATGACAACAAAAACGACAAAGAGAGTGAACGAAACGACGAAACAGTTCTGTAAGGTGAAAACAAACAAAACAGAAAACAACTACTCACAAACACAGGTGGGAAAAGGCAACCTAAGTATGGTTCTCAATCAGAGACAACGATAGACAGCTGCCTCTGATTGAGAACCACACCTGGCCAAACACATAGGACTAGACAACATAAAACACAACAGAATGCTCACGCCTGACCAACCAAAATAGAGACATAAAAAGGATTGCTAAGGTCAGGGCGTGACAGTACCCCCCCCCCCCCCAAAGGTGCGGACTCCGGCCGCAAAACCTAAACCTATAGGGGAGGGTCTGCGTGGCCATCTATCCGCGGTGGCGGCTCTGGTGCGGGACGTGGACCCGGCTCCACCTTAGTCTTGGCCCACTTAGGTAGCGCCTCTGGAGCGGGGACCCTTACCGCCGACCCCGGCCTGGGGACCCTCGCAACGGGCCCCGGACAGGAGGGCGACTCTGGCAGCTCCGGACAGGGGGGGCGACTCTGGCAGCTCCGGACAGGGGGGGCGACTCTGACAGCTCCGGACAGGGGGGGCGACTCTGGCAGCTCCGGACAGGGGGGGCGACTCTGGCAGCTCCGGACAGGGGGGTCGACTCTGGCAGCTCCGGACAGGGGGGGCGACTCTGGCAGCTCCGGACAGGGGGGGCGACTCTGGCAGCTCCGGACAGGGGGGGCGACTCTGGCAGCTCCGGACAGGGGGGGCGGCTCTGGCAGCTCCGGACAGGGGGGGGCGGCTCTGGCAGCTCCGGACAGGGGGGGGCGACTCTGGCAGCTCCGGACAGGGGGGGCGACTCTGAGGACATGCCCTGGAATACCGTCTGGCTCTGCGGCCTAAAAACCCATTTAAAAACCTTACTCATGTCAGCCTCAGAGCGAGAGATCACCCAGTCCTCCGGATTAGCGGGGGCCCTCACGCAGTGCTCTGTGTTGTTTTTGTCGAAGTGAGCATAAAAATCCGTTGAGTTCGTCTGCTAGAGAGGCATTGTTTAATCCAACCAGGGAGGAAGTATGTATTAGCTTGGCCTCAGCCTCATATCTTATCTTGGCCCAATCTCCACCATTGAAGTTTCAAATATTTTTACTGCGTTGGGAAGGAACTGTTGACTTAAAAGCACTTTAAACTTGTGGTATACATTTGAGGAAGCAGTTGTACATTTGAGGAAAAGGAGGAAGAGAAAGAGATGGAAAATTTACCCAGCTGAGGTCAGGTCTGTGGAGTAATAAACATTCTAATCTTTTTCATGCAATTACCATGCGTAATCACCATCTCCCTCTCCAGCTATAATGTGTTATTAGTCTCGCTTTAAATAACTTGCAGCATATAAAGGCTTCATAACGCCTTAATAAAACCTTCATAAACACTCCAGAAATGTTTTACAAATAATCTATTACCCTATGTCATGCTGTATAAAGGGTTCATAAATGTGGCATAACTTATTTTGTCAAATGTGACATAAACCTGTGCTTTATAAAGGGTGGCATAAGCACCGCTTAATAAAGGCCTTATAAATCATATTAAATTGAGGCTTCACAAGGAATGTATAACCCTGTCATGCACCTTAGAACCTTGCAATGCCAGGATATTGGGATTGATTCCCAGGACCACCCATATGTAAAAATGTATTCACGCATGACTGTAAGTCGCTTTGGATAAAAACGTCTGCTACATTTATAAAATATATTTCACAAAATAAATTATAGGATGGCCCAACCTCTTTCCCTCTTGACCTCAACTTCCCCCAAAATGCTGTGTTGCAGGATGACATACACTCCAAAGTTCATTCATGCACAGCAAAAGAACAGGGCATTTTAAAATCTGTTTTTATTTCTTGCCTTCAGTTTTTTTCCAAAATTACGTTTTCTTGGTTTTGTTTTTCCAGGTTTCGGATTTCCCCAATTTCTTTCACACTTTAAACCTGTTGAGGATAGAGGGCGCTATTTTCACTTTGGGGAAAAATCGTGCCCAATTTAAACGGCCTCGTACTCTATTCTTGCTCGTACAATATGCATATTATTATTACTATTGGATAGAAAACACTCTAAAACCGTTTGAATTATATCTGTGAGTAAAACAGAACTAATTTTGCAGCAAACTTCCTGTCAGAAAGTGAAAAATCTGAAATCGAGGCTCTGTTCCAGGGCCTCCCTATCAATTTGCTTGAAATTTATGACTATACATGCACTTCATAAGCCTTCCACTAGATGTCAATAGGCTGTGAGAGGTGAAATGGAGTGTATAGCTATATCTATGGTCAAAAGAGAGGTCTTGGAATGACAGGACCCCAATTTCCTTTGTTCAGGAAGGCGCAGGAAGTACATCGGCATTGGCTTCTGAAAAGCTTTTGTTATAGACGGCTTTGATTTTATTTGATAAATGTGACAATATCATCGTAAAGTATGTTTTTTCAATATAGTATTATCAGATTATTGACATTTTTTCGGGAGTTTTGGCATGTTCCGTTCTCTGCGTTTGGTGACGATGGACAGCTTCGCGCCACTTGGCAAGTTTTGGTTGCTAATTCGAGAGGGAAAAAGGACATTCTAAAACCAAACAACGATTGTTCTGGACAACGGACCCCTTGTGCAAGATTCTGATGGAAGCTCAACAAAAGTAGGACCCATTTATGATGTTATTTCATATTTCTGTCGAAAATGTTTACTATTAGTTTCCGCCCAGATTTTGGGCGCTCTCTCGCTATAACGTAAGCTGCATGTCGTACTAAAGTTATTTTTAGAATTCTAACACGGCGATTGCATTAAGAACTAGTGTATCTATCATTTGCTGTACAAAAAGTATTTTTTAGTAACGTTTATGATTAGTTATTTGGTCAGAATAGGTGAGTGTCAGAAATATATCCGGAGATTCTGGAAAATACACTGCTCAAAAAAATAAAGGGAACACTTAAACAACACAATGTAACTCCAAGTCAATCACACTTCTGTGAAATCAAACTGTCCACTTAGGAAGCAACACTGATTGACAATACATTTCACATGCTGTTGTGCAAATGGAATAGACAAAAGGTGGAAATTATAGGCAATTAGCAAGACACCCCCAAAAAAGGAGTGATTCTGCAGGTGGTGACCACAGACCACTTCTCGTTCCTATGCTTCCTGGCTGATGTTTTGGTCACTTTTGAATGCTGGCGGTGCTCTCACTCTAGTGGTAGCATGAGACGGAGTCTACAACACACACAAGTGGCTCAGGTAGTGCAGTTCATCCAGGATGGCACATCAATGCGAGCTGTGGCAAAAAGGTTTGCTGTGTCTGTCAGCGTAGTGTCCAGAGCATGGAGGCGCTACCAGGAGACAGGCCAGCACATCAGCAGACGTGGAGGAGGCCGTAGGAGGGCAACAAACCAGCAGCAGGACCGCTACCTCCGCCTTTGTGCAAGGAGGTGCACTGCCAGAGCCCTGCAAAATGACCTCCAGCAGGCCACAAATGTGCATGTGTCAGCATATGGTCTCACAAGGGGTCTGAGGATCTCATCTCGGTACCAAATGGCAGTCAGGCTACCTCTGGCGAGCACATGGAGGGCTGTGCGGCCCCACAAAGAAATGCCACCCCACACCATGACTGACCCATCGCCAAACCGGTCATGCTGGAGGATGTTGCAGGCAGCAGAACGTTCTCCACGGCGTCTCCAGACTCTGTCACGTCTGTCACATGTGCTCATGTGCTCAGTGTGAACCTGCTTTCATCTGTGAAGAGCACAGGGCGCCAGTGGCGAATTTGCCAATCTTGGTGTTCTCTGGCAAATGCCAAACGTCCTGCACGGTGTTGGGCTGTAAGCACAACCCCCACCTGTGGACGTCGGGCCCTCATACCACCCTCATGGAGTCTGTTTCTGACCGTTTGAGCAGACACATGCACATTTGTGGCCTGCTGGAGGTCATTTTGCAGGGCGCTGGCAGTGCACCTCCTTGCACAAAGGCGGAGGTAGCGGTCCTGCTGCTGGGTTGTTGCCCTCCTACGGCCTCCTCCACGTCTCCTGATGTACTGGCCTGTCTCCTGGTAGCGCCTCCATGCTCTGGACACTACGCTGACAGACACAGCAAACCTTTTTGCCACAGCTCACATTGATGTGCCATCCTGGATGAACTGCACTACCTGAGCCACTTGTGTGGGTTGTAGACTCCGTCTCATGCTACCACTAGAGTGAGAGCACCGCCAGCATTCAAAAGTGACCAAAACATCAGCCAGGAAGCATAGGAACTGAGAAGTGGTCTGTGGTCACCACCTGCAGAATCACTCCTTTTTTGGGGGTGTCTTGCTAATTGCCTATAATTTCCACCTTTTGTCTATTCCATTTGCACAACAGCATGTGAAATTTATTGTCAATAAGTGTTGCTTCCTAAGTGGACAGTTTGATTTCACAGAAGTGTGATTGACTTGGAGTTACATTGTGTTGTTTAAGTGTTCCCTTTATTTTTTTGAGCAGTGTAGTTGCTAGGTTTTCACAATGTATAACCACGGATTTCAGCTCTAAATATGCACATTTTCGAACAAACCATATATGTATTGTGTAATATGATGTTATAGGACTGTCATCTGATGAAGTTTATGAAGTTTAGTGAAATAATTAATATCTTTTGCTGGTTTTGTCGCTATCGCTACTGTTGCCTTGAATCAATGCTGTTGTGTGGTTGGCTATTGTAGTAAGCTAATATAATGCTATATTGTGTTTTCGCTGTAAAACACTTAAAAAATCTGAAATATTGGCTGGATTCACAAGATGTTTGTCTTTCATTTGCTGTACACCATGTATTTTTCATAAATGTTTTATGATGAGTATTTAGGTATTTCACGTTGGTCTCTATAATTACTCTGGCTGCTTCGGTGCTATTTGGGATGGTAGCTGTGATGGTAGCTGCAATGTAAAACTATGATTTATACCTCAAATATGCACATTTTTCGAACAAAACATAGATTTATTGTATAACATGTTATAAGACTGTCATCTGATGAAGTTGTTTCTTGGTTAGTTTGGTTGGTTCTTGGTTAGTTTGGTTGGTTTTGTGCAAGCTACCTGTGCTGTGAAAGAAATGTCTGTGCTTTTTTGTATTTGGTGGTGAGCTAACATAAATATACGTGGTGTTTTCGCTGTAAAACATTTTAAAAATCTGACATGTTGACTGGATTCACAAGATGTTTATCTTTCATTTGCTGTATTGGACTTATTAATGTGTGAAAGTTAAACATTTCTCAAAAATATTTTTTGAATTTCGCCTTTTCAGTGGAATGTGGGAGGAGTTCCGCTAGCGGAACCCAGGGGCTAGACAGGTTAATAGAAAAACAACAAAATTCGATTTTCTGTGTAAAAAATCACATCCCCTGATGTGGTTTGAGTGTAGTTGCCCTTTAATTCAAGCCTTTAATTTTGTGAGCATGCCCTGCACTGTTGTTTGGTTGGCGGGTTTTCTGTAGTGCAGTAAGCGCACTGTGATGTGATTCGGCCGCCAATGGAGTGGATGGGGTAAAAGGCCAGCAACACTCAGACCCTACTGAGTATTCCTTATAACACTTTTACTGCAGCACACAGAATGTGTGATTTGCATTGGGGGCATTTATTCAAAGTTAGAACATGTTTTAAAACCCACTTTTAACGCAACTGTCACTTAAATATGAACAAATGTTAATAATTTAATGTTTGGAAAATTATTTTTCATATAGTTACTTACTGTTTAGTGTTGCTGACGAGACGCTGATCATGTGATGAGTTGCAAATCAAATGCCCACTTATGCTGCCCCTGGGCAGCGAAAAACAAGTATGTTAACAAATTTAAATTACAATAAATAAAGTTTAAGTGTTGAGTTAGATAAAATACTGTAGCTACCTCAATTATTATTTAAAATAATTTCTGTGACATCAAAACAATGGCTAGCATGTCTCATAGTCACGTCATGAGATTTGTAAATGAAAGAGTGATATAATAATACGAATTGAGTGGAGTTTCTGGCATTGCACAGAAATGCCCGTCTAAATAAGGTGTGATAAAGGCATTTCCTAACAGACCTGCTAACTTTCTTTCTTGTTACTTTTAAGGTTGGAGCAAACATGCAATACCTCCAGCAGGAAGAGAGGCAAGCACCATTCATCCGCCAGCTCAGGGACAAGCTACACTATTCACTGCCCCGTGTAATGTTCAATGTAATTGCATTGCTGGACTTTTTGAAACTTCATGTACTTGTATTGTTTTAAAAAGGTACAAATAAAAGGAAATGTATGTATGGTTTAAACATGTCTTTAATGTTTATTTGTTTTAGCTGTTGGTGATAATTCCCTAAGTGTTAATACATTTGTGTTTATATCATTAAGCCTTTATGTATGTGTTATTAATGACCAAAGGTGTCTGTCTGACTTTATAGTAAGTACATCTTCATATGATATATAATTTATGTATGTGTTATAAATGACCAAAGGGTCTGACTTTAAATTAAGTACAGCGTCATGCTATATGGATGTGTTAATAATGACCAGTGTCTCACTTCAAACTAAGTATACAGGACACTACATAATCTGTCAATAAATAGGTTATTAAAGTTTTGCTGATTCATGAAGGTTCTCTCATGATCCACAGGTTACTGTAGGGTGTGAGAGGTATTTAAATAGGTTGATGGACCTGAAAAGTGTGCATGTGTGTGTCAGAATCAAGATAATTTGGAGTAGTCCCACCTGAGACTACCGCACCAGGTATTCTTCTTCTGTTCCCATGCTGGAGACCAAGACTTGATTAAAACGTGTTACAATGGTGCCAACATTTTGTGGCTGATCTTTCAGTGGGGGAGTGGGTGAATGTGTCAAAGACCTGACTGGGCCCAGCACCAAACGGTATGGCTAGTTTTTGTTGTGTGGGTGTTTGTATACTGAGGGACATGTAACTTGGTTCGAGAAGAAAAAAACGTTAAATTTCTCTAGGTTGGGGGCTTTCATCAAGTGTTTCTTGGTGTAACATAGTCTCCAGGCTGTTGCACACACAGCACATATAAGCCTGTGATATCAACCATTCACAGTAGTCCTCGTCACTACTTAACACAGTAAAAAAAGTACAAATTATTGCTAAACCTTGCTCATTTCCACAATTTATCATCTTAATGTGTTTTTAAACCTAACCCTAACTAATGAATGCCCAGTTTGATGCGTTGGGCGACCAGACCTTCCGAGCATTTGGGAGGAAGTGTCTGGGAACGAGATTAGGTGTAATGTGACTAACGCAACATATTTTTAGAGCGTATGCCAACCTTTTGGGCTCCCGAGTGGCGCAGCAGTCTAAGGTACTGCATCTCAGTGCAAGAGGCGTCACTACAGTCCCTGGTTCGATTCCAGGCTGTATCACATCCGGCCGTGATTGGAAGTCCAATAGGGTGGCGCACAATTGGCCCAGCGTTGTCCGGGTTTTGCCGGGGTAAGCCGTCATTGTAAATAAGAATTTGTTCTTAACTGACTTGCCTAGTTAAATAAAGGTTCAATTAAAAATGCTTTATAAAGCATGTTTATCATATTAGACATAGTGAGTTATGTCACATTTGACATTGGTGATTGTCGTACATTTATGCCACATTTATGAACCCTTTATAAAGCATGACATAGTTATAGATGCTTTGTAACACATTTATGTAGTGCTTACGAAGACATTATGAACATAATTTAAAGTGTGACCGTGTTGGTCAAAGTGTTCGGAGGAACATGAGAGATTTTGATTCCCCTCTGATGAAAATGTCTCTTCTTTGAAAATAGAAATTGGATTGGAAGCCCACAGATGTGAGGGACTCTGTGGCTTTATGTGCAATGCAGGTTGATGAAGTGATCTCCACCACTGTTGGGAAACAGTGTAACACATAATGTACTGTGGCTGTTAAAGATCAAAGAGACGTGAGGAGGTAAAACGCATTGAAGGTTTCCAGTTTGGAAAATACATCTTAAGTTTACTCCACCCCCTATCTCCATCTTTTCTCTCACTTCCTTAATGATCCGTGGGATGTGTGTGTAATGAGTTTTAGGAAATGTTTCACATCTTTATTGTCACATTTCATGGTTTTGTAATTCACTGGGTTCTATCTCTTTGCACATTCCTGTGAGAGACAATGAAGTTAATGGTGAGGGGACTGTGTCGTTCAGAAATGTTTTTTAGAACCAGACAATGCATTTTTGAAATTGAATTCAACATTTACGTAAGGAGGGGGATCTTTTCTGCGGTTCTCGCCTGTCATGTTGTTCACAGCACATTTTATAGCACGCTCCAACCATTTCTCATTGTTAGGAAATGCCTGAGTGTGTTTCTGTGTTGGAGGAAACCTTGATAGTCTGCTAGCTACTAGAATCTGAACGGTACATAGTAGCACTTTATTGGTACGCTACATCACAATGACTACATAAGGTTGTCTTAAAATATTTGCAAGAATAAGCAAAATTATTAAATGCTAAGCTATGTACAGTAAACATACCATTATTTTTTATGCCTGGGCCACCGACTCTCACATTTCTTGCTTCAAGCATTTAGAATGATCTTTCATTCTCAGCATAGCATTAGAAAATAGACGCACCCACACCCATGAACATGCAGGCTTGATGTCCCTCCCTCCCCTCCTTCCCCTCCTCCCCAACTCTTGCAGAGCAAACACACCTTCTCTCTGGAGACAAGACATTCATCCTGAAATCAAACGTATGTGTAGCAAGTATCTACAGCCATGCTCGCCCTGCTCCTCCTCTAGCCCTTTCCTAACACATCCCTATCTCCGCCTGGTCGGGTTTAAACGTCGACCAGCACCGGAGGATTGGGAGGTAATTTCACAGGCCCAGGAGCTAGCTAGCTCCACATACAGGAACCGGAATCTAGGCGGGACAAGGTTATTAAATGCACCACCAAAGTCGCTTTCAACTCCGTAAATGGATGCCTGGCTAAAGAGTGTCTCTTTGAAATAAAAACATAAATTAGGCTAAACAAGATTGAACTTTAACACAAGCATATGTCAACACCACACATTATTTCACCCAGTGTCACGGCCGTCGTCTAGGTGGAAATGACCGGACCAAGGTGCAGCGTGGTCAGTGTACATTTTATTTTATTCTTGTAAATGTCGCCAACAAAACAAGAAATGAAGAAACAACCATGAAGCTTAACAGGGCTATAGGGCCACTAACAAAGATAACTACCCACAAACACCAAAGGAAAAAAGGCTGCCTAAGTATGATTCCCAATCAGAGACAACGAATGACAGCTGTCCCTGATTGAGAACCATACCCGGCCAAAACATAGAAATACAAAACATAGAAATAAAGAAAATAGAATGGCCACCCTAGTCACACCCTGGCCTAACCAAAATAGAGACTAAAAACCTCTCTATGGCCAGCGCGTGACAGTACCCCCCCCCCCCCCCCCCCCCAAAGGTGCGGACTCCAGCCGCAAAACCTGACTCTATAGGGGAGGGTCCGGGTGGGCATCTATTCACGGCGGCAGCTCCGGTGCGGGACGTAGACCCCGCTCTGGCTCCCCCCACTTTGGTGGCGCCTCTGGTGCGGGGACCCTCGCCGCCGACCCCGGACGCAGGCCCAGGACTGGGGACCCTCGCTGCAGGCCCCGGACTGGAGAACGTCTCTGGAGGCTCCGGATTGGAGGCCGTCGCTGGAGGCTCCGGACTGGAGAAAGTCTCTGGAGGCTCCGGATTGGAGGCCGTCTCTGGAGGCTCCGGACTGGAGGCCGTCTCTGGAGGCTCCGGACTGCAGGCCGTCTCTGGAGGCTCCGGACTGGAGGCCGTCGCTGGAGGCTCCGGACTGGAGACCGTCGCTGGAGGCTCCGGACTGGAGGCCGTCTCTGGAGGCTCCGGACTGGAGACCGTCGCTGCAGGCTCCGTGCCATGGATCGGCGCTGGAGGCTCAGTGCTATAGATCGTTGCTGGAGGCTTCGTGCCATGGTTCGTCGCCGGAGGCTTCATGCCATGGATCGTCACCCGAGGCTTCGTGCCATGGATCGTCACTGGAGGCTTTGTGCCATGGATCTTCACCGGAGGCTTCGGGCCATGGATCGTCACCGGAGGCTTTGTGCCATGTATCATCACCCGAGGCTTCGTGCCATGGATCATCACCAGAGGCTTCGTGCCATGGATCATCACTCGAGGCTTCGTGCCATGGATCATCACTGGAGGCTTCGTGCCATGGATCATCACTGGAGGCTTCTTGCCATGGATCACCACTGGAGGCTTCGTGCCATGGATAATCACCGGAGGCTTCGTGCCATGGCTCATCACCCGAGGCTTCGTGCCATGGATCACCACTGGAGGCTTCGTGCCATGGATCACCACTGGAGGCTTCGTGCCATGGATAATCACTGGAGGCTTCGTGCCATGGATAATCACTGGAGGCTTTGTGCCATGGATCATCACTGGGGGCTTCGTTCGTGCAGCAGGCACAGGACTCACCAGGCTGGGGAGACACACAAGAGGCCTGGTCCGTGGAGCAGGCACAGTACTCACCTAGCTGGAGAGACACACTGGAAGCCTGGTGCGTGGGGCAGGCACCGGATACACTGGGCCGTGGAGGCGCACTGGGGGTCTCAAGTGTAGAGCTGGCACAACCCGTCCTGGCTGGATGGTTACTTTCGCCCGGCAAATGCGGGGAGCTAGCACAAGACGCACTGGGCTGTGCAGGCGCACCGGAGACACAGTGCGCAGAGCCGCCGTAGAGACGCACTGGCGGCTAGGTGCGCTGAGCCGGCACCATCTGTCCTGGCTGGATGCCCACTCTAGCCCGGCCGATGCGGGGAGCTGGAATGTAGCGCACCGGGCTGTGCACACGCACTGGAGAAACCGTGCGCTCCACCGCATAACACGGTGCCTGACCAGTACCATGCTCCCTACGGTAAGCACGAGGAGTTGGCTCAGGTCTCCAACCTGACTCAGACAATCTCCTCGGGTGCCTGTCTCTCGTGCCTGCTTCGTTGCCGTGAATCCTGGTAGCGTTGTCGTTCCTCCCTCGCTACTTCCGCCTGTTTCCATGGCAGGGTCTTGTCCCCTGCCATAACCTGCTCCCATGTCCAAGATGTCCTCCAGTCTCTCTTCTCCCGGGCCCAGGATCCCTGCTCCTCCTGGCCACGCTGCTTGGTCCTTTGGTGGTGGGTAGTTCTGTCACGGCCGTCGTCTAGGTGGAAATGACCGGACCAAGGTGCAGCGTGGTCAGCGTACATTTTATTTTATTCTTGTAAATGTCGCCAACAAAACAAGAAACGAAGAAAGAACAGTGAAGCTTAACAGGGCTACAGTGCCACTAACAAAGATAACTACCCACAAACACCAAAGGAAAAAAGGCTGCCTAAGTATGATTCCCAATCAGAGACAACGAATGACAGCTTCCCTGATTGAGAACCATACCCGGCCAAAACATAGATATACAAAACATAGAAATAAAGAAACTAGAATGCCCACCCTAGTCACAGTGACACCCAGTTTGAAAAGTACTGGAAGAGACTAGGATGAATTTAAGGAGAAAATAAGCCAGAAAAACAAACCAATTCATATTGGCTGTTTTTATCTCTGCCTCAGATGAAACAATGTTCAGAGACTCAATTATTCATGTTTCACTTTAATGGTTTGCTGACAAAGAGAAGAATGTCAGAGCACACTAAAAGTTCCTCACGATTGTTGTCTTGACATATACACATAGAGAAGCATTTGCAATGAATTGCGAAATCATTTTTTGTTGTTGATTATGTCTAGTAAAAAAAAGTCACCAATACTGCATTTGTAAATTAGTTGGGAAGGATAATACATATATCCATCATGCTTGGTTTCATTTATTCATTAAAAATGGGACTGATTTGCCACAGATGTGATCAACATCCCAATTAAAGGCTCATCAAATCTGAAGTTTCAATGAATTGCCTCATAGCAACAGCCCATGTCTCCTAACTTTGTGCCAACGTATTTTCTAACCACTGTTGGCTCTAATTTCAGAGTGCAACAGGACTGTCATCAAACAATGAAACATTATCACATACTCAAAGCATTGATTTCCGATTGAAGCCTTCTTCCAGCTCAGGATATTTTTTTAAGGGTTTCCAGTTTTGCCTCACCTCTGAAGAGACCCATGCGTACCTGTGCCCTGAGAAACATGAATCATACAGTAATAGTAAGGACTTGGAAATAGATGCTAAGTGCTGTAGTAGCACCGAGAGAAGGGATAGAAGTCATAAACACAGCAACATACTAGGAGTTTATGTCCTACGAGAGAACACATCCCAGCATGAATAGTGTTGACAGAAATGCCTCCACAAATTAGATATTTTTGCATTACTGCAAAAATGGAAGAGGCAAGTGGAAGGGGGAGAAGGTAAGGAACTTGTCTGTCAGCCCCTCATTTTAAAGACCAAAATGGTTAAAAGAAACTTATGATCAATAAAAAAGTATACCAGTTCAATTTAAGGACCAAAGAATTGACAGCTGTGCTATATACAGTACATTTGGAAAGTATTCAGACCCCTTGACCTTTTCAACATGTTGTTGCATTACGGCCTTATACTAAAATTGATTGAATTAAATTTTTTCCTCATCAATCGACACTGAGAACCTCATAATGACAAAAGTGAAAACAGTTAAGACATTTTTGCTAAATAAAAAACAGAAATCCTTATTTACATAATTATTCAGACCCTATAACTCTAAATTGAGGTCAGGTGCATCCTGTTTCCATTGATCATCCTTGAGATGTTTCTACAACTTGATTGGAGTCCACCTGTGATAAAGTCAATTGGTTGGACATGATTTGGAAAGGCACACAACTGTCTATATGAGGTCCCACAGCTGACAGAGCATGTAGGAACAACAACTAAGCCATGAGATTGAAAGAATTGTCTGACGAGCTCCGAGACAGGATTACGTCGAGGCACAGATCTGGTGAAGGGTACCAAAACATTTCTGCAGCATTGAAGGTCCCCAAGAACACAGTGACCTCCATCCTTCTTAAATGGAAGAAGTTTGGAACCACCAAGACTCTTCCTAGAGCTGGGAGGTGATCAATAACCTGATGGTCACTCTGACAGAGCTCAAGAGTTCCTCTGTGGAGATGGGAGAAACTTCCTAAAGGACAACTATCTCTGCAGCACTTCACCAATCAGGTCTTTAAGCTAGATTGGCCAGATGGAAGCCACTCCTGAGTAAAAGGCACCTGACAGCCCACTTGGAGTTTGCCAAAAAGCACCTTAAGACTCTCAGACCATGAGAAAGAAGATTCTCTGGTCTGATGAAACCAAGATTGAACTCTTTGGCCTGAATGCCAAGAGTCACGTCTGGAGGAAACCTGGCACCATCCCTACAGTGAAACATGGTGGTGGTAGCATCATACTGTGGGGACTGGGAGACTAGTCAGGATCGAGGCAAAGATGAACGGAGCAAAGTACAGAGAGATCCTTGATGAAAACCTGCTCCAGAGCGCTCAGGACCTCAGACTGGGCCGAAGGTTCACCTTCTAACAGGACAACGACCCTAAGCATACAGCTAAGACAACGCAGGAGCTGCTTTTGGACAAGTCTCTGAATGTCCTTGAGGGACTCAGCAAGAGCTCGGACTTGAACACGATCGAACATCTCTGGAGAGACCTAAAAATAGCTATGAAGTAACACTCCCCATCCAACCTGACAGAGCTTGAGAGGATCTGCAGAGAAGAATGGGAGAAACTCCCCAAATACCGGTTTTGTTACGAGTCCCGCCGAGGATGGTGCCTCTTCCCGTTCGGGCGGCGCTCGGCGGTCGTCGTCTCCGGTCTACTAGCTGCCACCGATCCCCTTTTCTGTTTTCCGTTTAGTTGGTCTAATTTGTTTCACCTGTTGTGTGTTTAGATTAGGGGTTATTTAAACCCAGTTTGCCCGCTCCCTTTTGTGCGGGCTTGTTTTTCTGTTTCGTGTTTGTGGTGTGTATTTGTGGATTTTTGTGATTCAATTGACTTTGGACATTTCTCTTTACGCGCCCAGTGTTTTGTGTGGCGTCACCGGTTTGTTAGGTGATTTCTGTAAGGAAATAAATTCCACTCGTTGAAGAAATTCCTGCTCTCTGCACCTGACTCTTATTTCCACCACTGGAATTGTTACAGAAGCCCGCACCAAAATATGGAGTCAGCAGAGGCAGCAACCACCCCTCTCCCATCGATTGAGGAGCGTGTCCATCATCACACCACCGTTCTCCATCGGATAGGGACGGCAATGGACATGATGATGGAGAGGATGGAACGATGGGAGAGGAGTGGTATCCCAACTACAACCCCAGCTCCTTCCCAGACGGGGCAACCTTCTCCATCAACGGCAGCATCAGGTTCGGGCGCATTGCGTCTTGCGCTCCCAAGGGAGTACGATGGAGCGGTGGCTGGGTGCCAGGGGTTTTTGCTCCAGTTGGAGCTCTACTTGGCCACTGTTCGTCCGACTCCCTCTGGAGAGGAGAGTGTTAGCCTCCTCATCTCCTGTCTGACGGGTAGAGCCCTGGAATGGGCTAATGCGGTCTGGAACGGCCCAGACTCGGTTCGAGACAACTACCCAGAGTTCACTCGCCGCTTTCGGGCTGTATTTGACCACCCTCAGGAGGGCCGAGCGGTGGGTGAGCGACTGTTCCACCTCAGACAGGAGACGAGGAGTGCGCAAGACTTCGCTTTGGAGTTCCGGACCTTGGCTGCTGGCGCGGGGTGGAATGACAGGGCCCTGATGGACCATTATCGATGTAGCCTTCGGGAGGACGTCCGTCGGGAGCTAGCTTGTCGAGACACTACGCTCTCTCTCGATGAGTTAATTGACATGTCTATACGACTGGACAACCTGCTAGCTGCCCGCGGGCGTTCAGAGGGGGTCCTGTCAGTTCCACCTCCCAGTCCTCCCGCTTCAACCCCGATGGAGTTGGGAGGGGCTGCATCTAGGGGGGCCAGAGGAGGTGGCTTTTCTTGCACCTATTGTGGCAGGAGAGGACACACTTCAGACCGGTGTTGGAGGAGCGCCTCTGGGAGTGGAGATGGCAGGCGGAATACTCCTCGATCACCCCAGGTGAGTAGGCACAAGACTCACCCAGAGCTTCCTGTCGGTCACATGTTTTTGGTTATTTTTTTCCCTGCGTTTTTCCCTTCTCTCCAGCATAAGGCGCTCGTAGACTCAGGCGCAGCTGGGAGTTTTATGGATCGCGGTCTAGCCCGTAAGTTGGGTATTCCGTTGGTGCAGATAGACCCTCCTTTCCCTGTGCACTCCTTAGATAGCCGACCGCTAGGGTCAGGGCTGATCAGGGAGGCCACGATTCCGCTGGACATGGTAACACAGGGGGATCATAGGGAGCAGATTAGTTTCTACCTTATTGATTCACCTGGGTTTCCAGTGGTGTTGGGGGTTCCTTGGCTAGCCATTCACAATCCCCTCATTTCCTGGAGACAGGGAGCTCTTCAGGGGTGGTCAGAGGAGTGTTCAGGTAGGTGTGTGGGAGTTTCCATCGGTGCCACCTCGGTGGAGAGTCCAGACCAGGTTTCCACTGTGCGCATTCCCCCAGAATATGCCGATTTGGCTATCGCTTTTAGTAAAAAGAAAGCGACTAAATTACCACCTCATCGACGGTGGGATTGCGTGATAAACCTCCAGGTGAACGCTGCACTTCCCAGGAGTCATGTGTACCCCTTGTCACAGGAGGAGACGTTGGCTATGGAGACATATGTCACGGAAGCTCTGAGACAGGGGTTCATTCGGCCCTCCATGTCACCCGTCTCCTCGAGTTTCTTTTTTGTGAGAAAAAAGGAGGGAGGTCTGCGTCCGTGCATTGATTATCGAGGTCTAAATTCAATCACAGTGGGATTTAGTTATCCGCTACCTCTCATCGCTACGGCGGTGGAATCATTCCACGGAGCACGGTTTTTCACAAAACTGGATCTTAGGAGCGCGTATAATCTGGTGCGTATTCGGGAGGGAGACGAGTGGAAAACAGCGTTTAGTACCACATCAGGCCACTATGAGTACCTCGTCATGCCGTATGGGTTAAAGAATGCTCCAGCCGTTTTCCAATCCTTTGTAGATGAGATTCTCAGGGACATGCACGGGCAGGGTGTGGTAGTGTATATTGATGACATCCTGATCTATTCTGCTACACGCGCCGCGCATGTTTCCCTGGTGCGCAGGGTCCTTGGGAGGCTGCTGGAGCATGACCTATACGTCAAGGCTGAGAAATGTGTGTTCTCCAAACAAGCCGTTTCCTTCCTGGGTTATCGCATTTCCACCTCAGGGGTGGTGATGGAGAGTGATCGCGTTAACGCCGTGCGAAATTGGCCGACTCCAACCACGGTAAAGGAGGTGCAGCGGTTTTTAGGGTTTGCCAATTACTACCGGAGGTTTATCCGGGGTTTTGGTCAAGTGGCGGCACCCATTACCTCACTGCTAAAGGGAGGGCCGGTGCGTCTACAGTGGACGGCCGAGGCTGAGGGAGCTTTTAACCGGTTGAAGGCACGTTTCACTGAGGCTCCCGTGTTGGCGCATCCGGACCCTTCATTAGCGTTCATAGTGGAGGTGGATGCGTCCGAGGCTGGTGTTGGAGCCGTGCTATCACAGCGCTCGGGCACGCCACCGAAGCTCCGTCCCTGTGCTTTCTTTTCTAAGAAGTTGGGTCCGGCGGAGCGGAACTATGATGTGGGGGACAGGGAGTTACTAGCTATGGTAAAAGCCCTGAAGGTGTGGAGACACTGGCTTGAGGGGGCTAAGTACCCTTTTCTCATCTGGACTGACCATCGCAATCTGGAGTATATCCGAGAGGCGAGGAGATTGAATCCGCGTCAGGCGAGGTGGGCCATGTTCTTTACTCGGTTTAGATTTACGATCTCTTACCGACCAGGTTCCCTCAACACAAAGGCCGACGCGCTGTCTCGTCTCTATGACACGGATGACCGGCCCATCGATCCGACTCCCATCCTTCCCGCCTCTTGTCTGGTGGCTCCGGTGGTATGGGAGGTGGACGCGGACATCGAGCGGGCGTTGAGGGTAGAACCTGCGCCGTCCCAGTGTCCGACTGGCCGTAGGTACGTACCGCTTGGTGTTCGTGATCGATTGATTCGGTGGGCTCACTCAATACCTGCTTCGGGTCATCCGGGGGTGGAGAGGACAGTGCGTGGTCTTAGAGGGAAATACTGGTGGCCCACCTTGGCTAAGGACGTGAGACTCTATGTCTCCTCCTGCTCGGTATGCGCTCAGAGTAAGGCTCCTAGGCACCTACCGAGGGGGAAGTTACAACCCCTTCCGGTTCCACAACGGCCATGGTCTCATCTATCGGTAGATTTTTTGACGGATCTTCCTCCATCTCAGGGAAACACTACCATTTTGGTCGTTGTGGATCGGTTCTCTAAGTCCTGTCGTCTCCTCCCATTGCCTGGTCTCCCTACGGCCCTACAGACTGCGGAGGCTCTATTTACCCACGTCTTCCGGCATTATGGGGTGCCGGAGGATATCGTATCTGATCGAGGTCCCCAGTTCACGTCCCGGGTATGGAGGGCGTTTATGGAGCGTCTGGGGGTCTCGGTCAGCCTCACCTCTGGGTATCACCCCGAAAGTAATGGGCAGGTGGAGAGAGTGAACCAGGAGGTGGGTAGGTTTCTGAGGTCGTATTGCCAGGACCGGCCAGGAGAATGGGCGAGGTACGTCCCGTGGGCGGAGTTGGCCCAGAACTCACTCCGCCACTCATCTACGAACATGTCGCCTTTCGAGTGTGTACTGGGGTACCAGCCGGTCCTGGCTCCGTGGCACCAGAGCCAGACTGAAGCTCCTGCGGTGGAGGAATGGGTACAGCGCTCTAGAGAGACCTGGCGAGCGGTCCAGGACTCTCTCAAGCAGGCCAGTGAACGGCAGAAGAGGAGCGCTGACCGCCACCGCAGTGAGGCCCCTGTGTTTGCACCAGGGGACAGGGTCTGGCTCTCGGCCCGAAACCTGCCCCTCCGCCTGCCCTGCCGGAAGCTGGGGCCGCAGTGTGTGGGGCCATTTAAAGTCCTGAGGAGGATAAACGAGGTGTGTTATAGGTTACAACTTCCCTCTTACTATCGTATTAACCCCTCGTTTCATGTGTCTCTCCTCAGGCCGGTGGTAGCTGGTCCCCTGCAGGAAGGTGAGGTACCGGAGGTCCCTCCTCCCCCTCTCGACATCGAGGGGTCCCCGGCGTATAGGATAAGAGCCATTCTGGACTCAAGACGCCGGGTGAGGGGCCTGCAGTACCTTGTGGACTGGGAGGGGTACGGTCCGGAGGAGAGATGCTGGGTACCGGTGGGGGACATCTTGGATCCGTCCCTTTTGAGGGACTTTCACCGCCTCCATCCGGAGCGCCCTGCTCCTCGCCCTCCGGGTCGTCCTCGAGGCCGGAGTCGGCGCGCTGCGGGAGCCGCGCGTCGGGAGGGGGGTACTGTTACGAGTCCCGCCGAGGATGGTGCCTCTTCCCGTTCGGGCGGCGCTCGGCGGTCGTCGTCTCCGGTCTACTAGCTGCCACCGATCCCCTTTTCTGTTTTCCGTTTAGTTGGTCTAATTTGTTTCACCTGTTGTGTGTTTAGATTAGGGGTTATTTAAACCCAGTTTGCCCGCTCCCTTTTGTGCGGGCTTGTTTTTCTGTTTCGTGTTTGTGGTGTGTATTTGTGGATTTTTGTGATTCAATTGACTTTGGACATTTCTCTTTACGCGCCCAGTGTTTTGTGTGGCGTCACCGGTTTGTTAGGTGATTTCTGTAAGGAAATAAATTCCACTCGTTGAAGAAATTCCTGCTCTCTGCACCTGACTCTTATTTCCACCACTGGAATTGTTACAGGTTTGCCAAGCTTGTAGCGTCATACCCAAGAAGACTCGATGCTATAATCGCTGCCAAAGGTGCTTCAACAAAGTACTGAGTAAAGGGTCTGAATACTTAAATGTGATATCAGTTTTTATTTGTAATAAATTTGCAAAAATTTATAAAAACCTGTTTATGTTTTGTAATTATGCGGTACTGTCTGTAGATTGATGGGGGGGAACATATTAATAAAATTTTGAATGAGACTGTAACGTAACAAAATGTGGAAAAAATCAAGGGGTTTGAATACTTTCCGAAGGCACGGTATATACAGTTGAAGTCGGAAGTTTACATATACTTAGGTTGGAGACATTAAAACTCGTTTTCAACCCCTCCACAAATTTCTTGTTAACAAACTATACAGTAGTTTTGGCAAGTCAGTTAGGACATCTACTTTGTGCATGACACAAGTAATTTTTCCAACAATTTTTTACAGACAGATTATTTCACTGTATCACAATTCTAGTGGGTCAGAAGTTTACATACATTAAGTTGACTGTGCCTTTAAACAGCTTGGAAAATTCCGGAAAATTATGTCATGGCTTTAGAAGCTTCTGATAGGCTAATTGACATCATTTGAGGCAATTGGAGATGTACCTGTGGATGCATTTCAAGGCCGACCTTCAAACTCAGTGCCTCTTTGCTTGACATCATGGGAAAATCAAAATAAATCAGCCAAGACCTCTGAAAAAAATTGTAGACCTCCACAAGTCTGGTTCATCCTTGGGAGCAATTTCCAAACGCCTGAAGGTACCATGTTCATCTGTACAAACAATAGTACGCAAGTATTAACACCATGGAACCACGCAGCCGAGACACATTCTGTCTTCTAGAGATGAACGTACTTTGGTGCGAAAATTGCAAATCAATCCCAGAACAACAGCAAAGGACCTTGTGAAGATGCTGGAGGAAACAGGTACAAAAGTATCTATATCCACAGTAAAACGAGTCCTATATCGACATAAGCTGAAAGGAAGGGTGAAGCCACTGCTCCAAAACCGCCATAAAAAAAGCCAGAATACAGTTTGCAACTGCAAATGGGGAAAAAGATTGTACTTTTTGGAGAAATGTCCTCTGGTCTGATGAACCAAAAATAGAACTGTTTGGCCATAATGACCATCGTTATGTTTGGAGGAAAAAGGGGGAGGCTTGCAAGCCGAAGAACACCATCCCAACCGTGAAGCACTGGGGTGGCAGCATAATGTTGTGGGGGTGCTTTGCTGCAGGAGGGACTGGTGCACTTCACAAAAAAGATGGCATCATGAAGAATGGAAATTATGTTCATATATTGAAGCAACATCTCAAGACATCAGTGAGGAAGTTAAAGCTTGGTCGCAAATGGACCTTCCAAATGGACAATGACCCCAAGCATACTTCAAAAGTTGTGCCAAAATGGCTTAAGGACATCAAAGTCAAGGTACTGGAGTGGCCATTACAATGCCCTGACCTCAATCATATAGAAAATTTGTGGGCAGAACTGAAAAAGCTTGTGCGAGCAAGGAGGCCTACAAACCTGACTATGTTACACCAGCTCTGTCAGGAGGAATGGGCAAAAATTCACCCAACTTATTGTGGGAAGCATGTGGAAGTCTACCGAAACGTTTGACCCAAGTTAAACAATTTCAAGGCAATGCTACCAAATACTAATTGAGTGTATGTAAACTTCTGACCCACTGGGAATGTGATGAAAGAAATAAAAGCTGAAATAAATAATTCTCTCTACTATTATTCTGACATTTCACATTCTTAAAATAAAGTGGTGATCCTAACTGACCTAAAACAGGGAATTTTTACTAGGATTAAATGTCAGGAATTGTGAAAGACTGAGTTTAAATGTAAAGGCTAAGGGAAACTTCAGACTTTAATTGGATATGTAAGTGGATATATATATGGTTTCAGCAATAAGCATGATAAGCATTCTATTTAGAGGAAGCTGCGAGTCAAATTGAAAGTAATTAATTGTATAATCACAATAATAACCCTATGAAAGCATACTATTTAAACATCTGTAACAGCCTCACTCCACATAACTAAAGTTTGATCCAGCCTCTTTAGTTTTTATTGAGTGTCCTCTATGTCCCTTGCCAGTGGGTCCTGTCCTGCACAGACTGGCCCCGGGGTAGGAGGGGCAGGGGGACGAGAGAAGAGGATTATGATGTTGTGTGACAGGAGCAGATGCTGCTGTGAGACCTCCCCGGTGGCTGTGTGGCTGCATCAGTGGCAGACACTGCAAGGTCAAACACTGCATCCATCACCATGAGGCCAGGATCAGGGCAGGCTATCAAGGCAGGCTGGATGTATTGCTATACTCTGACATCTCCTTGCAGTAGTTAAGTTGTTGTGCAGAAAGCTTTCCCAAAATGGTTGTTGTTATGCACACTTGACCTATACCAGCTTCCTGCGTACTACACCCTTGACCAAAATAGATTGGCTGACCCGTTTGCTAGCTAAAACCAATTTTAAGGGTGCTTAGGAGTAAGTTAATGTAACGGCTTTCGCTTTCCTCATCCTCAGATGAGGTGAGGAGAGAAGGATCTTCGGACCAAAATGCGGAGTCAGGGAAATATGCCATCTTTATTTTTAATACGAAAACTGATGACACGAAAACAAACACTTTACAAAACTTACAAAATAACAAAACGACGTAGAACGGAACCTGAACATAAACTCACATGACAAACGTAAACTCACGAACAGGAACGTTACATCGAAACACACGAACAGCCAAACAGTCCCGATAGTGAATAACATCGACAACGACGAAAGACATCACAGGAGACAATCACCCACAAACAAACACTGTGAACAGCCTACCTAAATATGACTCTCAATTAGAGGAACGCCAAACACCTGCCTCCAATTGAGAGCCATACCAGGCAACCCTAAACCAACATAGAAACAGACAACATAGAATGCCCACCCAAACTCACGTCCTGACCAACTAACACACAAAACTAAACAGAAAACAGGTCAGGAACGTGACATAACCCCCCCCTCAAGATGCGTACTCCGAACGCATCACCAAAAAGTCCAGGGGAGGGTCTGGGTGGGCATCTGACCACGGTGGTGGCTTAGGCTCCGGGCGTGGTTCCCACCCCACCATAATCAATCCCCGCTTCCTTAGCCTCCCCACAATGACCACCCTCCAAATAACCCCACCTAAATTTAGGGGCAACACCAGAATCAAGGACAGCTCTGGGACAAGGTAGTTCAGGACATAGGGATAGCTCAGGACAGAGGGATAGCTTAGGAGAGAGAGGTAGCTCAGGATAAAGAGGTAGCTCAGGATAGAGGGGCAACTCCGGACTGAAGGGCAGCTCCGGACAGAGAGACAGCTCTGGACTGAGGGGCAGTTCTGAATTACTAGCCGCTTCTGGCTGAGGGACAGCTCATGGCTGACTGACGGCTCTGGACGCTCATGGCAGGCTGACGGCTCTGGACGCTCATGGCAGGCTGACGGCTCTGGACGCTCATGGCAGGCTGACGGCTCTGGACGCTCATGGCAGGCTGACGGCTCTGGACGCTCATGGCAGGCTGACGGCTCTGGACGCTCATGGCAGGCTGACGGCTCTGGACGCTCATGGCATGCTGACGGCTCTGGACGCTCATGGCAGGCTGACGGCTCTGGACGCTCATGGCAGGCTGACGGCTCTGGACGCTCATGGCAGGCTGACGGCTCTGGACGCTCATGGCAGGCTGACGGCTCTGGCTGCTCATGGCTCTCTAACGGCTCTGGCTGCTCATGGCTCTCTGACGGCTCTGGCTGCTCATGGCTCGCTGACGGCTCTGGCTGCTCATGGCTCGCTGACGGCTCTGGCTGCTCATGGCTCGCTGACGGCTCTGGCAGATCCTGTCTGGCTGGCGGCTCTGGCAGATCCTGTCTGGTTGGCGGCTCTGGCAGATCCTGTCTGGTTGGCGGCTCTGGCAGATCCTGTCTGGTTGGCGGCTCTGGCAGATCCTGTCTGATTGGCGGCTCTGGCAGATCCTGTCTGGTTGGCGGCTCTGGCAGATCCTGTCTGACGGGCGGCTCTAGCGGCTCCTGTCTGGCGGACGGCTCTAGCGGCTCCTGTCTGGCGGACGGCTCTGTAGGCTCATGGCAGACGGGCGGCTTTGCAGGCTCATGGCAGACGGGCGGCTTTGCAGGCTCATTGCAGACGGATGGCTCAGACGGCGCTGGGGAGACGGATGGCTCAGATGGCGCTGGGGAGACAGATGGCTCAGATGGCGCTGGGTAGACGGATGGCTCAGACGGCGCTGGGGAGACGGATGGCTCAGATGGCGCTCGGGAGACGGATGGCTCAGACGGCGCTGGGGAGACGGATGGCTCTGGCCGGATAAGGCGCACTGTAGACCTGGTGCGTGGTGCCGGAACTGGAGGCACCGGGCTAAGGACACGCACCTTCATACTAGTGCGGGGAGCAGGGACAGGGCACACTGAACTCTCAAAGCGTACTCTATACCTGGTGCGTGGTACCGGCACTGGTGGCACCTCAGGACTAGTACGGGGAGAAGTGACAGTGTGTACAGGACTTAGGAGACGCACAGGTGGCTTAGTGCGTGGGGCCGGAACTGGAGGCACCGAACTGGATACACGCACTATAGGGAGAGTGCGTGGAGGAGGAACAGGGCTCTGGAAACGCACAGGTAGCCTAGTGCGTAGTGTAGGCACTGTAGGTACTAGGCTGGGGCGGGGAGGTGGCGCCGGAAATACCGGACCGTGCAGGCGTACTGGCTCTCTTGAGCATTGAGCCTGCCCAACCTTACCTGGTTGAATGCTCCCGGTCGCCCGCCCAGTACGGGGAGGTGGAATAACCCGCACCGGGCTGTGTAGGCGAACCGGGGAAACCCTGCGTAAGGCAGGTGCCATGTATGCCGGCCCGAGGAGACGCACTGGAGACCAGACGCGTTGAGCCGGCCTCATGACACCTGGCTCAATGCCCAAGCTAGCCCTACCAGTGCGGGGAGGTGGAATAACCCGCACTGGGCTATGCACTCGTACAGGAGACACCGTGCGCTCTACTGCGTAACACGGCGCCTGCCCGTACTCCCGCTCTCCACGGTTAGCCTGGGAAGTGGGCGCAGGTCTCCTACCTGCCCTTGGCCCACTACCCTTTAGCCCCCCCCCAAGAAATTTTTGGGAGTTACTCACGGGCTTTTCGGGCTTCCGTGCAAGACGTGTCCCCTCATAATTCCGGTTACGAGCTTGATTCTCCGGCTTCCATCCACGTCTCCTAGCTGCCTCCTTAAACCACCGCTCCTGGGCTGTGGCTGCCTCACTCTTCTCACGAGAGCAGCGATATTCTCCAGTTTGCGCCCAGGGTCCTCTACCAGACAGGATCTCCTCCCAAGTCCAAAAGTCCTTGTTGCTCCGTCGAGCATTCCCATACCGCTTGGTCACATTTTGTTGGTGGGTGATTCTGTAACGGCTTTCGCTTTCCTCATCCTCAGATGAGGTGAGGAGAGAAGGATCTTCGGACCAAAATGCGGAGTCAGGGAAATATGCCATCTTTATTTTTAATACGAAAACTGATGACACGAAAACAAACACTTTACAAAACTTACAAAATAACAAAACGACGTAGAACGGAACCTGAACATAAACTCACATGACAAACGTAAACTCACGAACAGGAACGTTACATCGAAACACACGAACAGCCAAACAGTCCCGATAGTGAATAACATCGACAACGACGAAAGACATCACAGGAGACAATCACCCACAAACAAACACTGTGAACAGCCTACCTAAATATGACTCTCAATTAGAGGAACGCCAAACACCTGCCTCCAATTGAGAGCCATACCAGGCAACCCTAAACCAACATAGAAACAGACAACATAGAATGCCCACCCAAACTCACGTCCTGACCAACTAACACACAAAACTAAACAGAAAACAGGTCAGGAACGTGACAGTTAATCTCAACTGATACCAACAGGATGTATACTTTTACTTAAAATAATGTCCATACAACTCAGTACATTCTGATGAAAAAATTGTTTAATATAAACAAAATATGGTTACAGTTACGCACGCAATTTGTCATAGATTGCCTCTAGAAACTACCCCCTGGAGCTTGCTTCTATACCCTTGTAGATACGCATACACTCATTTGGGAAAAACAGATTAATTAAGCTTGTCAGAGTGGCTATATACGATTCCTATGGCGTCATTTACGTCTCACAATTCAAAGAAGCAGGGCGGCATGTCGAACACAGAGCATTTTGTTGAGCGCGCGTGGAGAAAGTTGAGAATTTAGATAAAAAATGTCAAAGGCGCAGAGGATTATATTGAGGAGCTGAGAGATAGTTGAAAGCTCAGAGAAAAATGTTGCATGCTCAGAAAGTGGAATTGAGAGCAAGAAATTAAGTGTCGAGCACTCATCTCTCTGCTCGCGGTATACTCTCCTGCACTCTCTCGATATACTTGTCTGCACTCTCTCAAGCATCATATTTGAAGTGAGTTTTAAGATTTAGCATCGGGTTTAGGTTTCCTGAACAACATTTACGCATCTTGAGTTGCTGTGTAAGTTAACGTTAGACCTTTGGCTCCATTAACAGACAGTTAATCAGATAAGAGAGATCGGTTCACAATTTAGCCTAACATTATGTTTACATCTGTGCTAGTAATACACACATATACAGTGCAGTGTCATAAGTTACAGTATACGAATGTTTAGCTAATGTGGGGTAACTAGTAGGCTACAGCTGTCTGTGTTCAGCAAGTTAACATTCAGCAATTTGAAATCCATTAACTCAGTTAGATTTTCGTACTTGAACTCAAAACCAACACTTTTTATTATCAGTCTGTTAACGTTACTCAAAAGATTATCACAATTTGCAGATAGCTATAATTTCTTACACCTTTACGATAGCAAACAGGCTAAGTTACTTACTGCAGAGTAGGGCTAGCCATGATCTAACTAGTAACTTAGGCTGGTAGTTGATTTTAAGGTACAGTTATGATAATGGGGATTTGTGATTGAGATTGGACTAATATGTGGGTAATTGGATGCTTAGATGTAACCATAGACTATTATTTTTGTATAGGGTCAATTAAACATGAAAAGAAAGGGAGAGATATCAGACTTCTGTTCCAAAATGACACAATGGTAGGCCAGGCATATAATTTAAACTACAGATTTTAGTTAGCTGTGTCACGATCGTCAATGGGAGAGAGAGAGGACCAAGGCGCGGCGTGTGCAAAATACATCTTCTCTTTATTTAGAAGACAGGAAAAACCACACGAACCAAACACTAGACACAAACTAACAAAATAACAAACTGACGACCGTGAAGCTATATCTACCAATAGTGCTGACACAAACACTACACATACACAGACAATTACCCACAAAAACCTAGTGCCTATGGCTGCCTTAAATATGGCTCCCAATCAGAGACAATTAATGACATCTGTCTCTGATTGAGAACCATTCAGGCAACCATAGACACAGCTAGACTTCTATACTAAACATAAACCCAACTACTCTAATAAACCCCCTAAACCTTACAACCACCCTAGACACTACAAAAAACACACATTCCCCATGTCACACCCTGACCTAACTAAAATAATAAAGAAAACAAAGAATACTAAGGCCAGGGTGTGACAGTACCCCCCCCCAAAGGTGCGGACTCCGACCGCACAAACTGACATAGAAAGGGGAGGGTCCGGGGTGGGCCCCACTCCACCATTGTCCATACCCGCTTTGGTAGCCTCCTCCAAATGGCCACCCCATCCTGGCTGGCTGACGGCTCTGGCGGATCCTGGCTGGCTGACGGCTCTGGCTGGTCATGGCTAGCTGACGGCTCTGGCTGGTCATGGCTAGCTGACGGCTCTGGCTGGTCATGGCTAGCTGACGGCTCTGGCTGGTCATGGCTGGCTGACGGCTCTGGCTGGTCATGTCTGGCTGACGGCTCTGGCTGGTCATGTCTGGTTGGCGGCTCTGGCAGATCCTGTCTGGTTGGCGGCTCTGGCAGATCCTGTCTGGTTGGCGGCTCTGGCAGATCCTGTCTGGTTGGCGGCTCTGGCAGATCCTGTCTGGTTGGCGGCTCTGGCAGATCCTGACTGACTAACAGCTCTGACGGCTCGGGACAGACGGGCGGCTCTAATGGCTCTGTGCAGACGGATGGCTCAGATGGCGCTGGGTAGACGGATGGCTCAGATGGCGCTGGGTAGACGGATGGCTCAGATGGCGCTGGGTAGACGGATGGCTCAGATGGCGCTGGGTAGACGGATGGCTCAGATGGCGCTTGGCAGACGGGCAGCTCTGGCCGGATGAGGCGCACTGTAGGCCTGGTGCGTGGTGCCGGAACTGGAGGCACCGGGCTAAGGACACGCACCTTCAGGCTAGTGCGGGGAGCAGGGACAGGGCACACTGAACTCTCAAAGCGTACTCTGGGCCTGGTGCGTGGTACCGGCACTGGTGGTACCGGGCTGAGGGCACGCACATCAGGACGAGTACGGGGAGAAGGAACAATGTGTACAGGGCTCTGGAGACGCACCTGTGGCTTCGTGCGTGGTGTCGGAACAGGAGGCACCGGGCTGGATACACGCACCATAGGGAGAGTGCGTGGAGGAGGAACAGGGCTCTGGAAACGCACTGGAAGCCTGGTGCGTGGAGTAGGCACTGGTGGTACTGGGCTGGGGCGGGAAGGTGGCGCCGGATATACCGGACCGTGCAGGCGTACTGGCTCCCTTGAGCACTGAGCCTGCCCAACCTTACCTGGTTGAATGCTCCCCGTCGCCCGCCCAGTGCGGGGAGGTGGAATAACCCGCACCGGGCTATGTAGGCGAACCGGGGACACCATGCGTAAGGCTGGTGCCATGTATGCCGGCCCGAGGAGACGCACTGGAGACCAGACGCGTTGAGCCGGCTTCATGGCACCTGGCTCAATGCCCAATCTAGCCCTACCAGTGCGGGGAGGTGGAATAACCCGCACCGGGCTATGAACACGTACAGGAGACACCGTGCGCTCTACTGCGTAACACGGTGTCTGCCCGTACTCCCGCTCTCCACGGTTAGCCTGGGAAGTGGGCGCAGGTCTCCTACCTGCCCTCGGCCCACCACCTCTTAGCCCCCCCCCCAAGAAATTTTTGGGGTTTCTTCACGGGCTTCCGTGCTAGCCGCGTACCTTCATACCTCCGGTTCCTCTCACCGGTTGCCTCTGCTCTCCTCGCTGCCTCCAGCTGTTCCCATGGGAGGCGATCCTTTCCAGCCAGGATCTCCTCCCATGTGTAGCAACCCTTGCCGTTCAAGACTTCCTCCCATGTCCATTCCTGTGTATTGGGCCACTGCTCGAACTCACGCTGCTTGGATAAGGATAAATGCATGTGGCAATGCTAAGTACACAAGCCACCAAATCCAGAACGAAGTTCTTGAGGGCTGAGCTGAGATGGTACAAAGTGAAATAATAAGAGAAGTAAAAGAAAGTGAAGTTTTTAGTGTAATTGCAGATGAAACCAAATAGAAAAGAACAAATGTCTTTAGTTGTGAGGTACTATTACAACAGGCCATCCACAAAAGCTTTTTACACTTTCAGTCAGCTGAAAGCTTAGATGCAGCAGGTCTCACAAAAAGGATAAATGATTACCTTGAAAACATGGTCTGGACTAGAACTAATATTGTGAGGCTATGACGGTGCCTCCGTCATGAGCGGAAAGGGTTTCTGGTGTGTATGCAGGGATTAAAATCAGTGCAAGATTTGCATTTTATGTGCACTGTAATGCACATTGTTTGAATTTGGTTCTTGTCAATGATGTAAAATCAGTGCCTGAGGCAGTTCACTTTTTTTCTCTCCTGCTTTATAACTTTGTATCTGGCTCGTACAGTTGAAGTCGGAAGTTTACATCCACCTTAGCCAAATACATTTAAACTCAGTTTTTCACAAGTCCTGACATTTAATCCTAGTAAAGATTCCCTGTCTTAGGTCAGTTAGGATCACCACTTTATTTTAAGAATGTGAAAGGTCAAAATATTAGTAGAGAGAATTATTTATTTCAGCTTTAATTTCTTTCATCACATTCCCAGTGGATCAGAAGTTTACATACACTCAATTAGTATTTGGTAGCATAGCCTTTAAATTGTTTAACTTGGGTCAACATTTCGGGTAGCCTTCCACAAGCTTCCCACAATAAATTGGGTGAGTTTTGGCCCATTCCTCCTGACAGAGCTGGTGTAACTGAGTCAGGATTGTAGGCCTCCTTGCTCACACACGCTTTTTCAGTTCTGCCCACAAATTTTCTATAGGATTGAGGTCAGGGATTTATGTAAGTATGCTTGGGGTCATTGTCCATTTGGAAGGTCCATTTGCGACCAAGCTTTAACTTCCTGACTGATGTCTTGAAATGTTGCTTCAATATATCCACATAATTTCCATTCCTCATGATGCCATCTATTTTGTGAAGTGCACCAGTTCCTCCTGCAGCAAAGCACCCCCACAACATGATGCTGACACCCCCGTGCTACACGGTTGCTGCCACCCCCGTGCTACATGGTGTTCTTTGGATTGCACGCCTGCCCCATTTTCCTCCAAACATAACGATGGTCATTATGGCCAAACAGTTCTATTTTTGTTTCATCAGACCAGAGGACATTTCTCCAAAATGTATGTTCTTTGTCCCAATGGGCAGTTGCGAACCGTAGTCTGGCTTTTTTTATGGCGGTTTTGGAGCAGTGGCTTCTTCTTTGCTGAGCGGCCTTTCAGGTTATGTCGATATAGGACTCGTTTTACTGTGGATATAGATACTTTGTACCTGTTTCCTCCAGAATCTTCACAAGGTCCTTTGCTGTTGTTCTGGGATTGATTTGCACTTTTCGCACCAAAGTACGTTCATCTCTAGGGGATAGAACGCGCCTCCTCCCTGAGCGGTATGACGGCTGCGTGGTCCCATGGTCTTTATACATGCATACTATTGTTTGTATAGATGAACGTGGTACCTTCAGAAATTTGGAAGTTGCTCCCAAGGATGAACCAGACTTGTGGAGGTCCACAATTTTCTTCTGAGGTCTTGGCTGATTTCTTTTGATTTTCCCATGATGTCAAGCAAAGGGGCACTGAGTTTGAAGGTAGGCCTTGAAATACATCCACAGGTACACCTCCAATTGACTCAAGTTATGTCAGTTAGCCTATCAGAAGCTTCTAAAGCCATGACATCCTTTTCTGGAATTTTCCAAGCTGTTTAAAGGCACAGTCAACTTAGTGTATCTAAACTTCTGACCCATTGGAATTGTGATACAGTGAATTCTAAGTGAAATAATCTGTCTGTAATCAATTGTTGGAAAAATTACTTGTGTTATGCACAAAGTAGATGTCCTAACCGACTTGCCAAAACTATAGTTTGTTATCAAGAAATATCTGGAGTGGTTGAAAAACAAGTTTTAATGACTCCAACCTAGTATATGTAAACTTCCGACTTCAACTGTACATTCATCTCAAGTGGCTTGCAGTTTAGAAAAAGCTGTATCCATTGCAGCAGCCCAGGGAACTACAGAGACTTACGGATGTAAGGTGGGCATGCAGATACATGGCATGCCTTAATGTGAGGGACAGGCTTCCAGCAGTTTTGAGAGTGCTACAGGATATCACACTTGAAAATAGTGGTGATAAATCAATGGAGGCAAGGGGCCTTCTTTATCAGATAGATTTACATTTCATAGTGCTTTTGGTTATCTTTTGTAAAGTGCTTGGTGATGCCAATGTAATGATAGTCTTCGTCCTCCTCATCTGAGGAGTAGGAAATGTCGGACCAATACGCAGCGTGGTGAGTATTCATATTTATTAGAATACTTTTCAGAAAAGAACAAAACAATAAACAAATGAAATAAACAAAGACGCTACAGTCCCGAAATAGTGAACACACGAACATAAACAACATAACAGGAACAATCACCCACAAAACACACTACAAAACAGGCTCCCTAAATATGGTTCCCAATCAGAGACAAATGACCAACACCTGCCTCTGATTGAGAACCATATCAGGCCAAACAAAAACCCCACATAGAAACACAACACATAGAACCCACCCAACTCACGCCCTGACCAACTAAAACAAAGAAAATACAAAAGAACTAGGGTCAGAACGTGACAGCCAAATGTCTTTCTGACATGCTCCAACCAAGCTTTCTTGACCTAGCAAGGGCTGTGGATCTAGTAGGTGCCCTTTCAGACACATTACAGGACTACAGAAGTGAGGGTTACATTGGAGAACTATGGAAAGACGTTGAAGAGATTGCAGAGCTAAAATAAGTTTACAAACAGTGTGTAAAAGACTAAAACAAGCTTAAGATTTCACGACTCATTGATGATGAGCACCGTAGGACAGATAAATAGTGACCAAAGTGATGGTGAGAGCTTCCAAAGAGCTATCTTTTATCAGGTGCTGACAGTCTCTCAGCTGAGCTGCAGAGGCATTTTTTAAAGAAGAATTGAGAGATAATGCAAGGGGTCCAGTCACTCAACCCAAAGAGTACAACATTCTTGAATGAGGAGTGCCTGTTTGCCTTTGCTCAGACCTTTGAGTCAGATTTAGAGGACCTCAAACATGAAGTTCATCAGGGCCTCCCGGGTGGCGCAGTGGTCTAGAGCACTGCATCGCAGTGCTATGCTGCGCCACCAGAGTCTGGGTTCGCGCCCAGGCTCTGTCGCAGCCGGCCGCGACCGGGAGGTCCGTGGGGCGACGCACAATTGGCTTAGCGTCGTCCGGGTTAGGGAGGGTTTGGCCGGTAGGGATATCCTTGTCTCATCGCGCTCCAGCGACTCCTGTGGCGGGCCGGGCACAGTGCGCGCTAACCGAGGGGGCGGGTGCACGGTGTTTCCTCCGACACATTGGTGCGGCTGGCTTCCGGGTTGGAGGCGCGCTGTGTTAAGAAGCAGTGCGGCTAGGTTGGGTTGTGCTTCGGAGGACGCATGACTTTCGACCTTCGTCTCTCCCGAGCCCGTACGGGAGTTGTAGCGATGAGACAAGATAGTAATTACTAGCGATTGGATACCACGAAAAAATTGGGGAGAAAAGGGGATAAAATTTAAAAATTTAAAAAAAAAAAAAAAAAAAAAAAAAAAAACATGAAGTTCATCAAACCAAGCGTCTTCTTGATAGGAGAGAGAAAAGTGAAAGGGACAGACCGTCTACTCTCCTTGACTTTGTTGTGTGTCTAGAACCTTATAAAGAGGTCTTCCATGAGCTATTTCGACTTTGTAAAATTTCTGTCGTTACACAAGTCAGCAGTGCTTCTTGCGAGAGAAGCTTCTCAGCTTTAAAACTGACTAAAACCCACCTTAGGACAACAATAGTTGATGACTGGTTATTTCACCTCGGAATTCTCAGTGTTGAGTCAAGGAGGGCATGCTCCCTCAACATTTTGTCAGTTCTCACCAGAACCGCAGAATTATGCTGTTTTAAATCTACCTAGGATAATTTGGCAATTAGGCGGTCCCTCTGGTCATGATTAAAACCTCTTGAAGCTAGGGGGCAGAATTTTTATGTTTGGAAAAATAACGTTCCCAATGTAAGCTGCCTATTTCTCAGGTCCAGATGCTAGAATATGCATATAATTGACAGAGTAGGATAGAAAACTCTAAAGTTTCCAAAACTGTCAAAATATTGTCTGTGAGTATAACAGAACTGATTTTTCAGGCGAAAACCTGAGGAAATCCAACCCGGAAGTGACTCTTATTTTGAAAAATCACTGTTCCATTGCCTGCCTTTCATCCTTTTAAAGGGATATCAACCAGATTCATTTTCCAATGGCTTCCTCAGGGTGTGAACAGTCTTTAGACATAGTTTCAAGCTTTTATTCTGAAAAATTAGCGAGATTTATCAAAACGCGTCAGTGGATAGACGGATGTCTTTCCATTAGTTCATGCGCGCGACACTGGTTGCTCGACACTTTATTTCTCTCCTGTATTGAATAGTTTACAGTCCAGTTGAAATATTATTGATTAATGATGTTAAAAACAACCTGAGGATTGATTATTAAAAACGTTTGACATGTTTCTACGAACTTTACGGATACTATTTAGAATTTTCGTCAAGCCTTGATGACCTGCCTAAGGCTTTGGAATACTGAACATAACGCGCCAAAAAAATAGTTTTTTTTATATAAAAATAATCTTTATCGAACAAAAGGAACATTTATTGTGTAACTGGGAGTCTCGTGAGTGCAAACATCCGAAGATCATCAAAAGTAAGCGATTAATTTTATAGCTTTTCTGGCTTTCGTGACCAATCTACATTGCTGCTAGGTGTTCTTAATGTTTTGTCTAGAGATCGATAAACTCACACAAACGCTTGGATTGCTTTCGCTGTAAAGCATATTTTCAAAATCTGACACGACAGGTGGATTAACAACAAGCTAAGCTGTGTTTTGCTATATTGCACGTGTGATTTCATGAATATAAATATTTGTAGCAATTTTTTGGGAATTTGGCTCTCTGCAATTCAGCGGTTGTTGATGAAAATGATCCCGCTAAAGGGATCCGTGCGTCAAGAAGTTAAAACCTGCACTGTGTACTAGCTAGTACACTGACATTCTAAAATGATAAATCCAAAGGGTATTATGTCAGACAGATTTAATTTGGTCTTGATCACGCCAATTCCCAAACTTTTCTTTGCTATTAGTTAACATAATTTATATGAGTATAAATATGATACTGCAAGTTTGTAATATTGATGGACACCAAAATGATTTTGTCTTATTAATACCTGGTATGTCAAATTGCAGTTTTTTTTTTGTAAATGTACTTTTTTGTAAATAAACTATGCAATGTATGTTACACAAATGCTATCTTCTCTCCTTGGTGCTTGAGCTTTATTTTCTGAAACTATTTTGGATGTTCAACACTTATAGACCCAGATTATATATTAATGAAAACAGAGTAACCCAAGTCTTTCCAGTATGTATTTGTGTGTGTGTGTGTGTGTGTGTGTGTGTGTGTGTGTGTGTGTGTGTGTGTGTGTGTGTGTGTGTGTGTGTGTGTGTGTGTGTGTGTGTGTGTGTGTGTGTGTGTGTGTGTGTGTGTGTGTGTGTGTGAGAGAGAGAGAAAGAAAGAAAGAAATTGAGCTGCAGTTCCGAGGTAGAGACATTGACTACTCATAGTATGTTAAAGAATTCTAGTGAAGGTTCCCTTTTGGACCACACTATCTGCCACATTGAAGAACTCCGGGTTAAGTTAATTATCATTTCTACCTCTAATCAGCAATCATAGGATTCATTCATGCTCCTTAGATGCTAGGTTAGGGTTACACACAAATGTTCTGCCTTGGTCTATGGGCCCCCTGAAGTAGCCTTGGCCACCCCATGTATAAAACTCTACTTCCACCACTGTCTGTATATTAAAGACTTGATTGAAAAATGGGACACGGACAAGTGAATGACAGTTCTTGCATTTGTATCAGTTTGTATGAATAAGTGGTTACAAGATACAGTATGTAGACCTTCCAATCACAGACAGAAGGTTGTTCTACAATCTTTGTTTAACAATGGCTATAAGTCCCAACTGGACAAGTCCAAAAATAATATGTAAAAGTTCTTGAGGAACATTCTGTTGTACCCCCATGGCAGACACGCTCTCAGGGATCCAATCCAGTGTTCGCAGCAGGCCTCTTCTAGATACTATTGTACTGAGTGATAGACAAAGATTGTCAGATTGTGCTGAGGTTCCATAGGGCCAAGTACAATAAACCACAATACCTCTCAAAAAATTAATCAACTAAATCACAATGAAGCCACAATAGAACTAAGGAAAGGAGTATGATAATATCAAAGCAAAAACAAACTATAATGGGGAAATAGTAAATAGATTTAAACAAACTTAAAGGGAAAGTTCTGATACAGTATCAATCAATATCAATAAAGGCCCATATCTAATCAGGAATGTTCAGGTTTTCAATGGTCTTTGTAGTAACTCTAGTGACTCAAATAGTTCAGATAGTTCAGGCAGAAAAGTCTCTATAATCCACAATGACATGTCGAGGGTGATCTAAAGGATTCTGACCTGGTTGTGAGTCTATACTGGTGTGGATGGAAAGAGGGGTAGGCAACTTAACTTAGGGAAGGGTGAGCGTACATTAACGAGTGTAGCACAAAGCAGTAGAGAGAATGTCAGCAGGCAGTGTTATCAGATGTTATCAAATGTTGGAAATTACTCCTTGGAGAGGTACTTAGCTTTGGGAAGGGTGAAAGAGTTGCACACTTTATATTTGTCTGGGTAAAACCCATACCAGGAGAATTAGGTTCTGGGCATATACTGTAATACAATGTATGGGGGCAGCTTCTAATAGATTCACAGTCACCTCCGTGACATACTGTACCTTTCATAACCAAAGCCCAGTTTGCATTTCTTGCTCATGTTGCTGGACAATCCAACACTTTTGTCAGAGCCGATATAAATGGGTAATTCACACCATATTGCATTGACTGTAATACCTTTGCTGTACAACAACAGCTTTCTTACTGGTCTGTCAGCATGCTCCTTTCTAGTGATTTTACCTCTCCACCTGAAATGCAATAAAAAAAACATGAATAGCAACGTGCCTACTCAGTCAGTAACTTAGCTAACTAATGAAACACTAATGTGTGCATGTACAAGCCGATTCTTTATCAGCCAAATTGTACCAAAACAGCCTCTTTGTTACTTTTTCAGTTACCAATTTATCAATAAACAGTCAGGGGAACTAGTTAACTAGTTTTGAAAAAGTGTTCAATAGTCAGTAGCGAGTTTTTAAAATAGAATACCATGAGCAGAGAGATGCAACAATTTTCTCTGAGCTCTCAACTATCTCTCAGCTCCTCAACATCATCCTCTGTGCCTTCAACATTCTTTATCTGAACTTTCAACTCTTCACGCACGCTCAACATTATTCTCAGTGTCCTCGACATGCCTCCCTGCTTCTTTGAATTGTAAGACGAAAATGACGCCGTAGATTCTAATCACACGTTCCTGCACCTACAACGATTTAATAACTACTTCACCGCAGCATTCTGATTCTAAAGAATCCCCGAAAGCAATCACAAGCCGTGTGCAGCTAATCTTTCTTGGAATCTCTTTAGGAAGCCAATGGACATGCCACGGTCCTTCACAGCCAATATTGAAACTGGAAAGGGTTAAGACTAATGTGCAATTTGAGCAGTGTTCCCATCCAGGGTAAATCTAAGTCCATTACCAGAGGTGTATTTCTACAGAGAGGCTCGGCCAAATCCTTTAATGGCACTAGGATTGCCTGTAAAACACAACAAGCTCATTACTACCATCAGTCCTTTATATTCATGTCACCTCAGCTCTAATAGTGTTTTAAACTAAACATTTCTGACTCCACTGATCAGAAAACATTGTTGTACATTTGATGGTTTCTCTTGATGCATCAAATCTTTACTCCATCTAAGGTTTTACTGTATCAACGTTAGTGTTACAGCTTTAAAACGACGCATCTACTAATCAGCTGAATGACCTTGCTATGTTTTATCAGCATTTCTGTCAATACTGAAGGGTTAAGTACATTTCGATTTTAATTAATTAATTATTTGTAGGAATTCTGATTGCTTCTTTCCTAATAAAACACTAGCTGAATTCGTACCGATAGTTACTTTGCAGACTCAATAGATCCCACTGGCAAGACACATTTTGAAACATATTCTCAACATGTCAATGCTACTATTGGTTTTGCCTTGAAAACAGACAGTGCTACATGAATGCATGTGCACATGTCCCTCAAGTTCTGAAGTACATTTCGTCTTGTTCATGTAGTCAAGCAGCCTAGCCTGTAGGCACACATATTTCCACAACATCTGCTGTGCAACCTGAGGATCACAGAGCAGTATTTATTTATTTTCATTCATTCATAACCCTCCATTGCACACGTAAATCATAATGATATCTAGTTCCCAGTTCAGCATCAGAAGGAACTAACTGAATCCCATTGCTTGTTTTATCAAATAAAAAAATACAGCAAAAATCTAACTTGTTGATTTAAAATAAAGATAGAAGAGACAGGGTAAATGTGCAACGTTGTCTCTGAGCATTTCGTATTATTCTCTATGTAAATCTGAGACACTCCATTTTTAGTATGATATGTTACGTTCCGTATATACATTTGTGGATGTCCATCATCCATTTCGTATGATATGTTACGAATTACAATTTGTACAATATGTTACGCATTTGCTAAACATGTCATAAGTTACGGATTCTAAATTGTTGTAGCTAATTTTAGCTAGGTGGCTAATGTTAGCTCTGTATTAGGGTTAAGCTTAGGAGTTAGGTTAAAGGGTTGAGGTTAGGGGAAAGGTTAGCCAAAAGGGTTAGGGTTAGGGGAAGGGTTAGCTAACATGCTAAGTAGTTGCAAAGTTGCTAATTAGCTAAACTGCTGAAGTTGTCCGTGATGAGATTCAAACACTGCCTCCTTTGGGTTGCTAGACATTTGTGTTATACACCAAACCATCCACCCAGACTAATCACCCTAAGACCAGTCTGAAATGTGAGGTCAGATGACCAGTCCACTGGCATTCATGGACAGACAGCTCAGCTGCTGACTGGCACATACAGACTGGAAGCTAAAGAGATTAGTTGTGATACCCAGTCTTTGCCAAAAGTTCCTTGGCAGAGCTAGCTTAGTTGGTGGTGGGTGGCACTCTCTCACTTTTCTTCAATGTCCAATCCTCCACATATTAGGGTTATTACACACTGTTTTCCTGAAGCAAGGGGGTAAGAAAATGTGTGTGGGCTCCCTTTTGGGAGCGAGTGAAATGTGTGGAGGACTAAGGGGGGAACAATGTACCCCTCTCTCGCTGCAATTTACAATCCCTCAGGTCAGGGGATGGGCCTTACATCTCAGAGAGATAGGTTTTGGTTTCATACTGATTCAAAACCTCTTCTTCCACTGGCCTTGGATCTCCTCTCTGTCACAGTCACACTGCTTTTCTTCTCCCATTCCCAAAAGAACACCATACTACTAAATCCTCGTAATCACACTGCCTGTTCTGCTTAAACAGAAATCGACTGAAAATGTGACTGTTTATTTTTGAACCATCTCAGGTTCATTTGAGACTCCTTACATTCAACATAATATAATACATATTTCTTAAATGGTTAAATATCAGTGTAGTTTGTAGTGGACAGAGTTTGCAGTTAATCATCTCATCTTAGTAACAGACAGTGGATAAGAAAATATGGATATTGTTGAAGCCAGACGAAGTTCATTTCTAAAAAAATTAGAGACAGCCCTCTCTGTGAAGAAGCACTGCAAGCAGAACAGGCAGTGTGATTACGAGGATTTAGTAGTATGGTGTTCTTTTGGGAATGGGAGAAGAAAAGCAGTGTGACTGTGACAGAGAGGAGATCCAAGGCCAGTGGAAGAAGAAGATCCATGCCAATGTTTGCCAATCACAATTACATGAATCAACTTTATAGTCTGAGAAGGTTGTTACATTTTAAATTGACTGTACAGTAGCTCAGCCATCCAATTTAAATCGCATATCTACCACTATAATTTGCTCAATTTAGTGATCTAATTTGATGGAAGTTTTCCAAGGCTGTGCTGGTCCCTCCTCTAAATTAATTAATGACTGTTGCATGTGTAATATGTAGCACATAAATAGCCATTCTTCTTGAGTGCCTGGCTGAAACATTGGCCATTACTTACAGTTTGAGAATGAGTTCCCACTTATCTGCTCCTGATTACATTTTCCTATCCTTCATGTTTCTAGCTGGATCGGCACGCTCTGTCACGGGACTAAACCGTACCTTTTAGAGTAAGAGTAGTGGTCACCTACACATAAATCTCAGTAACATCATGCTGGCACACATCAGATGACATATTTGTTATATTTACCCGTGTAGTGTAGCGCTGATCACATAACCCACGCATCAACATACTTTATTCCATGGTCATTTGTAACTTTTGTTTGCAGTCATTTTGGTCACACCGTCCTTGCTCCTATCTTTGAGCAGAGTAGAGTAGAGCTCCTCCCGGCAGACCATGATGGAAATTTGATGCAGAAGCATGTAGTGTTAAGGCCCCTTGACAAATGACCATAGCCTAAAAAACAGGTATATCTAGTATCATGATTTTCAAGTTTGTCATTTTAATTTTATTCTCTGTTTTTGTCCTGCAATATTCCTCCCTGGATTTTATGGTGATTCCATATCGCTGCCTCCACTCCAATGCTGTTAAACATCTGGACCAACCCAACACACTCGTTTTCCTCGCCAGGTGTCTCTCTCTCTCTGTCTGCCTCTCTCCTGGCTACCTCTTACATGAACACATAGGCAAGAGCTAGGTTTTCCAGTGGAGGTGAAGCTACAGCTGCTTCACACCTCTGTTAGCCAACTTCCATGCTCTAGTCAGAGCTGGAGATGAGCTGAGTCCAAAGACTACAAATAGAGAGGTGGGAAACTCACTATACTGAACAAAAATATAAACGCAACATGCAACAATTTCAAAGATTTTACTGAGTAACAGTTCATATAAGGAAATCAGTCAATTGAAATAAATGTATTAGGCCCTAATCTATGGATTTCACATGACTGGGAATACAGATATAGTATGAACCTGTAGGTCACAGATACCTTCAAAAAAAGGTAGAGTCGTAGATCAGAAAACCAGTCAGTGTCTGGTGTGATCACCATTTGCCTCATGCAGCGTGACACATCTCCTTCACATAGAGTTGATCAGACTGTAAATTGTGGCCTGTGGCATGTTCTCCCACTCCTCTTAAATGGCTGTGTGAAGTTGCTGGATACTTGCGGGAACTGGGACATTGGTGGAAACTGTCATGGAAACAATGTTGATTCAACCAGTTTTTGCCCAGTAGGATGTTTACCCTTTCCCCGAGGTACTGACTAACGAAAGGCATTGTATAAGCTATACAAATGAAAAAGCAAGAGAAACCCTCAAGAAGACGCAATAAGCAATTCCAATGCAATTATGTATGTTTACTCTGAGTTTAACCAAGAGAATTGAAAGATTTGTGGATTTCAAACAGACAGAGAAAGAGAGACATAGGATGTGTCGCAAATGGCACCCTATTTCTTACATAGTGCACTACTTTTGACGAGAGGAACACTATGTATACAAAAGTATGTGGACACCCCTTCAAATTAGTGGATTTGCCTATTTCAGCCACACCCGTTGCTGAAAGGTGTATATAATTGGGCACACAGCCATGCAATCTCCATAGACAACCATTGGCAGTAGAATGGCCTTACTAAAGAGCTCAGTGACTTTCAACGTGGCACTGTCATAGGATGCCCCATTTCCAACAAGTCAGTTCATATACATTTCTGCCCTGCTAGACCTGCCCCAGTCAACTGCAAGTGCTGTTAAGTGGAAGTGGAGACATATTGGAGCAACAAAGGCTCAGCCACAAAATGGTAGGTCACACAAGCTCACAGAAGGGACCGCCGGTTGCAACACTCATTACGAACTTCCAAACAGCCCTTGGAAGCAACATCAGCACCAGAACTGTTCGTCAGAAGCTTCGTGAAATGGGTTTACATGGCCGAGCAGCCGCACACAAGCCTAAGATTACCATGCGCAATACCAAGCGTCGATTGGTGTGCTGTAAATCTCGCCGCCTTTGGACTCTGGAGCCGTGGAAATGCGTTCTCTGGAGTGATGAATCACGCTTCACCATCTGGCAGTCCGACGGACAAATCTGGGTTTAGCAGATGCCAGGAGAACGCTACCTGCCCAGTGGAGGAGGAATACTGGTCTGTGGCTGTTTTTCATGGTTCGGTCTAGGCCCCTTTGCCCTTAACTGGAACTATCTTAATGCTTCAGCATACAATGACATTCCAGACAATTCTGTGCTTCCAACTTTGTGGCAACAGTTGGGGAAGGCCCTTTCCTGTTTCAGCATGACAATGCCCCCCGGCACAAAGCGGGGTCTGTATAGAAATGGTTTGTAGAGATCAGTGCGGAAGAACTTGACTGGAATGCATTGAGCCCTGACCTCAACCCCATCGAGCACCTTTGGGATGGATTGGAACACCGACTGCGAACCAGGCGTAATCGCCCAACATCACCTCACTAATTGTCTTGTGGCTGAATGGAAGCAAGTCACCGCAGCAATGTTCCAACATCTAGTGGAAAGCCTTCCCAGAAGAGTGGAGGCTTTTATAGGGGGACCAATTCCATTTTAATGCCAGTTTTGGAATGAGATGTTCGACGAGTAGGTGTCCACATACTTTTGGTCATGTAGTGTATGTGAAACCAGGTCAAAAGTATTGTACCATTTATTAAGGAATAGGGTACAATTTGGCATGCAGGCATTCAGAGCAGAGCCCCCTGTCTTCATTGTTGAGTCAACCTGGCTCGCTGCTGGTACGGCCATCACATCTCAGTAGCAGAACACAGTGGTAAAACAGGAGAAAGGCCTCACCCACTTATTAGGAGAGAGGAGCATAGGGCAGCACTGAACTCCGTATGGGCTCATTAAAGCAGATCTGCTGCAGACTAGTTGACATTATTTAAGATGTCTCTATATTTATAACTGGCTGATGGGCTGAAGGTGGGGAGCAATGTGGCTTGAGAAACAGGCGCTCCGAGATTAGAATAGGACAGGAGGTCTCTCCCCCTAACCCCCTCTCCCCATACCACTTCTCATCCTTACACGCTTAGCTGATCTATTTCAGGAGTGTGCGTGCGTACATGCATGCATGCGTGTGTGTGTGTGTGTGTGTGTGTGTGTGTGTGTGTGTGTGTGTGTGTGTGTGTGTGTGTGTGTGTGTGTGTGTGTGTGTGTGTGTGTGTGTGTGTGTGTGTGTGTGTGTGTGTGTGTGTGTGTGTGTGTCTGTGTGAAGGCTTGGAGCGAGACTGCTGTGACACACGTTGTCGATGATAGGGGTTCACGGGAGGACTGTGGCTGTCAGGATGGCTCACTCTGCCTGTTTGTCACCGACAGCAGCCTTCCTGCCTGTCTCACGACCGACCCACCCACAGACTGGGTGCTGTTCATTAAAAATCACACCGGGTCCGGGGAAGACTGACAGGTGACAGGGCATGCTGTGGGTGCTCTCTTCTCTCTCTCTCCATCCATATCTCTCTTTCTCACCCTCTCTCTCGCTCTCTCTTTGTCCATCTCTTTCCATCTTGCTCTCTCTCTCTCTCTGGCTCTCTCTTTCTCCCTCTCTCCTTCTGTCTCTCTCTCTCCATCCATCCATCTCTCTCTCTAGTCTGCCACCTGAACTGCTCATTAGCAGAACGTGTATTTCAATCCTCCAGGGGTGAGTCCAATGCCACTGAACCCCTGCTGTTAGTTCTCTCTCTCTCTGTGTGTGTGTGTGTGTGTGTGTGTGTGTGTGTGTGTGTGTGTGTGTGTGTGTGTGTGTGTGTGTGTGTGTGTGTGTGTGTGTGTGTGTGTGTGTGTGTGTGTGTGTGTGTGGATGTGTTTAACTATACTTGTGGGCACCAGAAGTCCCCACAAGAATAGTAAACAAACAAAAATTTGACCAACTGGAGACATTTTGTTGGTCCCCACAATGTCAAATGCTATTTCTAGGGGGTTTAGGGTTAAGGTTAGAGTTAGTGTTAGGGTTAGAATTAGGTTCAGGGTTAGGAGCTAGAGTTAGGTTTAGGGTTAAGGTTAGGCTTTTGGGTTAGGGTTGAGGTTAGGGTTATATTAGGCCACCTTGGAATTCCAACACATAATCAGACATTCCAACACATTATTATGTTCTGCTTACAATATTTCAAGGAAGGGAGGGAAAGTACATGCAGTGCACTATTTAGTCAAACTGTCAATTATTTCCTATGGCCCAATGAAGGACTACATTAAATTGAAACAAGTTTAAGTGGTGGAGACTGTGGGTTGGCTGATGACTGTGATTATTTGACTCTATGTCATGTGGATTCTTGTCTAAGTGTGAAGTCATTTGACTGCATAAATGAATGAATGAATGAATGAATGAATGAATGAATGAATGAAATGTTATTTTCGTGTCGAATCGCCAATTGGCAACCCATCCCTTACGGGATTAATTGACACATTAACAACGTTACAATAATTCACTATGGTAATTAAATGATAATTCTTCTTCCGGCGTTCTCTGCATGGTGCATCACATGGAGTGAAAACAATAAAATACATCAATACTTAATAGTCAATAAGGTTATCCAGACAATAATTACATCCCTAGAGATGTACAATATTATACATACACAAAGAGAAGATTCATATGGTAGACAAGCCTATACACAATCTATATACACACACCATTAACCACGTAGAAGATAAATATTTTGACTATTTAATTATAGGTAGACCTTTTTCTTTTATTCCATGCTTTATGTAAATAATCCGCAAATGGAAATACACAATGGACAAAAAAACATTAACATTTTTCCTCATCACTCAGCCACATAATACCAAGGTATATCTGGTGTACTTTCTGGAATAAGAGAAAGCGTGTACCGTGGTAGAAAGGGCAATAGAGGATAAAATTAGTCTATTTCTTCGAGGTCACTTGTCCTGCTGACTCTCTTGTGACAGTGATGGTCATTTGCTTGTTATGCTGTCTGACTATCGTGTGAGGGTGCTGGTCATTTGATTATCCTGCTGTGTGGTCCCAGTAGGGTTGAGCTGATTGCACAGATCACTGGATTTCATAGGGATTTCTTTTAGAGTTTAAAAGTGGGGAGGGAGAGGAAGGGGGGTTTAGAGGGATGTGTTATGTCAACACGCAAGGCGGGCAGCCATCAAAGCCAAAGCCTGATCTGACCCATGTTGTGTTGTGGTGTTCAGACCCTAGCAGCCTGACAGATTGCGATGAGCGTGTGGAGACAGATTGGGACGAGAGTGTGGAGCTATCCATCAGAGCCCATGAAACACTAGCTTTTGTGTATATTTTTCTGCACTCATTCCTTCTGTCTGTTTTTACATTCTCTCTCTCTCTCTCTCTCTCTCTCTTTCTTCTCTCTCATGTTTTTTTTCAGCTCTCCATTTAAACGTGGCCCAGGACAGCTGCCCCAGGCGTCTGAATGGACGGGTCCATTTGAATGAGGGTCATTCAAATGGATGAGTGGTTTGTTGAGCATCCAAATGCTGCTTCAACCAGATGTGTTAAGTGCACTGTAGAGCACACGCTGTGTGCAGTGGCCCCTCTTATCAACCCCTTTACCCATGGATGTATTGAGACAATATCTCCATATTAAATCATTTCATCACCCTAGATTCCTATTGAATGAGGAATTGTCTTCGTTGCATCACTGTTAAATGCACAGTGTTAGTCTTCATACATAGAGTGGGCAGGGCTGGTTAACAGTGTGACACTGAGCTTCTGTGATCGACCAGGCTGCACCAATATTATCATAATAAGCCACTCATCTTCATTGGGAAAACTAGATTTTTTTCCACCCACTCTTATTTCCAGAGATGTGGTAAAAAAAGGCAGTTCGCTCCAGTCATTGGCAGCAGAGAACTGGAAGGAAAGGCGGCCAAAGAATTGGCTTAGTACCAAGATAGTGGTGTGACTTCGTGACGTAATGACGTAAAGGTAACGTAAGGGTAATGGCGGACTGAAGGGATTTATGTAGAGCGCCTCAAGATAAAACATAATATTCGAAATATCTGCTAAATTAGACTAAAATATTAGCACTACATAATCTGGTGAGTAATAACCTTCAATCTGGACAATAACACAAAACAAATCCTAAAACTAGAGACATTTATCGACAAATATTACGAAAACAGGCAACAACCAAACATGACGGAGAGTAAGACAGGGGAACCGATTACAAAACGAAAACGTGACTCTTCTACAGACACTGATGATTTAATATTCTCACCACCGGGAATGGTAAAGGTCGAAACCGATCTGTTAAAATCAATAAATGACAAACTGGGTATACTTGAATTAGTTAGTAAGGATATAAAAGAGTTGAAGGCAAGCCTAGAGATGAGTGATGAAAAAGCTGCGACATTGGAGAAGGAAACAGACAAGCTAAAAGGGACAGTCAATAAGATTGAAACCGAAATGAATGGAATTAAAAAGGAGAACACCGTTCTGAAGGAAGCCTTACTGGACATACAAACTAGATCCATGAGAGAGAATTTGGTACTTACAGGTATCCAAGAAAAAGAAGGAGAAGTTCCTGAATCTATAGTTAGAGAGTTCCTCCTTACAGCGCTTCAGATTCCACGCGAAGTTATCGACAAAATCCAACTTGAACGCGTTCACCGCTTCGGACAGAGAGGGCAGAGGTACGAACGCCCAATCGTTGCCAAATTTGCTTCATTTAAAGATAAAATAATGGTTAAAAGCCTGGGTAAAAGACTTGCTGGGACCAAAATTGGCATGAATGATCAGTTTCCGAAGGAAATTGCAGAACGGCGCAAAGTTCTGTATCCAATTTTCAAAGAAAATAGATTAAAAGCGAAACGAGTAGCTCTCGTCGTTGATAAACTATATATTGATAACCAGTTGTTCAGAGACACAAAGACTACTCCATGGTTATTTAAAAAATTACAAAGTTCTCATAGACGAGGGAAATAAACACAATTCTAGCCCGGTTACTGATTGTAACAATACAATAAAAAATATAGCTTTTCTATATATCTTCACATATAACTAATTGAACACACAAGCACATATTCAACATAGTGAAGATAAAAACTAAGTAAACAGAAGGCACAGTATGTGTGGATGGTATGGTTTGTGTTTATTTTTTATTTTATTTGTTATGTTTGGAAAGTTGAGTGAGTGAGTAATGAAATGGTTGCATATCCCAGAGCCAATGTATTGCTGTGAGCCGGGTATGAGAGGGCTTTCAATGTTGTTCAGATGATGGATATACTTTTATAATGAATTATACGTCTTATTTATTTATTGTCCTATCATGGAGAACTACATTTTTTTTTTTTTTTTTAATAAATTATATCTAATTATTTATTATCCTATTTTAATGGTACGGTCCATGGCACTATACCCTAGACACCCACCTGAATGACCCAGATACTAAGGAGAAGTCCCTAACTGTTTTATGTGCTCGCTGTAAGCGGTCTGTATGCAGCTAAAATGAGGTCAGAGACCAAGAGCAGCACTGCCCCCTCAAGATTCTGAGCCTGCTTGGCAGGGTTGGTCCTGCAAAGCCAAAGCCCCCTAAAGGGAGAGCATAATATACAAGGAAATTCTCAAAGCTGCTAATGAGAACCTTGACGACCTTGTACCTAGCCGGTGGGGATTCCGGTGGGGTGCCCCCACCCAGGCAGTGGCAGTGCTGGCAACACTAGCTGCAGTAACCCATGGGGAGGGGGTCACACTCGACATTCAGAGAGGGGGTATATTATTGTGGCCCTGGCGGCACAAAATCAAAGTCGGACTGCATGGAGATGCGTGGGGACATGGTCATGACGGGTGGCCGTATTGTGGGTGTTTCAGGAATAAGGTGTACATTTGACCTCTATTATCTAGGATGTGACAATGGTAAATAAATCTCTCAATTTTTGCTCATTTTTTGTGCGGTCTTGCAGGCCTTCTCATGCAGCTGCAACTGCAAGTGCATTTGTAAATCATGACCCATCTTGAGTTGGGCTCTGGGATGGTGCAATTGTTGAGAAAGTGAGCTTATGGTTGTGTGGGGGTAAGGGCTGAGTGTGTGTGGGTGTATGTGTGTATCCCACAACTGTTGCGAAGGAAGAAGTAAAAGATGTTAGGGACAATAGAGGATGATCCACAGATATATATAATACAAATCGAGGTGAGGGCAATGGAAATGCATATGGCAATTGATCTACTTCAAAGTCATACACCACGAGGTGAAATCTTGCATGGAGCCCCAGACCGAGGGTGATTGACCATCATCTTGAACTTCTTCCATTTTCTAATAATTGCGCCAACAGTTGTTTCCTTCTCACCAAGCTGCTTGCCTATTGTCCTGTAGCCCATCCCAGCCTTGTGCAGGTCTACAATTTTATCCCTGATGTCCTTACACAGCTCTCTGGTCTTGGCCATTGTGGAGAGGTTGGAATCTGTTTGATTGTGTGTGGACAGGTGTCTTTTATACAGGTAACGAGTTCAAACAGGTGCAGTTAATACAGGTAATGAGTGGAGAACAGGAGGGCTTCTTAAAGAAAAACTAACAGGTCTGTGAGAGCCGGAATTCTTACTGGTTGGTAGGTGATCAAATACTTATGTCATGCAATAAAATGCAAATTAATTATTTAAAAGTCATACAATATGATTTTCTGGATTTTTGTTTTAGATTCCGTCTCTCACAGTTGAAGTGTACCTATGATAAAAATTACAGACCTCTACATGCTTTGTAAGTAGGAAAACCTGCAAAATCGGCAGTGTATCAAATACTTGTTCTCCCCACTGTACATGGCGGAGGCTGAATCAAGCTAGTCGTCTTGACTACTTTCTTATACCATTCTCTCTGGCACCAAAAGTTAAAAGAGTGTTGATAGGGGACAGAATGCGGTCGGATCATCACATAATTGGCATATATATTTCTCTTACAGAATTTCCACGTGGGCGAGGATATTGGAAATGTAATCAAAGTCTACTAGATGATAAATTGTTTAGAACTAGGACAGAAGATTTTATAACTGACTTTTTCAGACATAACATAGGTACAGCAGATCCCCTTATTGTATGGGACACTTTTAAGTGTGCCTTTAGAGGCCATGCAATTCAGTACTCATCTATAAAACAAAGGGAATTTAGATCAAAAGAGTCCATATTAACAAAGGAAATTGAAGGACTAACAGTACAGTTAGATAGCAATAAAAACGGTACCATAGAGGCACAGAATAAGTTAGAGGAAAAACAAAAAGAAATGGAGGAACTTATTCAAGAAAGATCCAGTGTAATATATTATAAAAATAAAGCGAACTGGATGGAATATGGGGAAAAATGCACCAAATTCTTTTTCAATCTTCAATATAGAAATGCTACCAAATTTTTTTTATTAAAACTTGTTACAAATGATGGAGTCACGCATGATTCACCAAATGATATTTTGAAAGAGGAAGTAAAGTACTTTAAGAATATGTTTTCGTTTCAGGCTCCTCCATCTCCACTAACTGAAACTAATTGTATGGATTTTTTTCCTATTAATAATGTAAAATTAACATCTGTACAGAAAGACTCATGTGAAGGCCAAATTACAGAGGAGGAACTGCTTGATGCAATTGGGGCCTTTAAGGATGGGAAAACTCCAGGGCTGGATGGCATACCAGTGGAAGTATACAAAACTTTTTTTGATATACTCAAAGGACCATTATTAGCTTGTTTTAACCACTCCTATATAAATGGTAGATTATCAGACACGCAACAAGAAGGTCTGATATCGTTATTACTGAAACAGGACCCAAGTGGTATATATAAAGATCCAGTCCAATTAAAAAATTGGAGACCTCTTACACTTCAGTGTTGTGATGCAAAAATCCTAGCAAAATGCTTGGCGCATAGAATAAAAAAAGTTTTGTCAGATATTATTCATCCTAATCAGACAGGTTTTTTACATGGACGATACATTGGAGATAATATAAGGCAAGTACTGGAAACAATAGAACACTATGAAATATCGGGGACACCAGGTCTGGTTTTCATAGCTGATTTTGAAAAGGCTTTTGATAAAGTACGACTGGAGTTTATATATAAATGCCTAGAATATTTCAATTTTGGGGAATCTCTTATAAAATGGGTTAAAATTATGTATAGTAACCCTAGGTGTAAAATAGTAAATAATGGCTACATCTCAGAAAATTTTAAACTATCTAGAGGAGTAAAACAAGGTTGTCCACTATCGGCATATCTATTTATTATTGCCATCGAAATGTTAGCTGTTAAAATTAGATCAAACATTAATATTAATGGATTAGAAATCCGTGGCTTAAAAACTAAGGTGTCATTGTACGCTGATGATTCATGTTTTCTTTTAAAACCACAACTAGAGTCTCTCCACGGCCTCATAGAGGATCTAGATACCTTTGCTATCCTCTCTGGATTAAAACCAAATTATGATAAATGTACCATATTACGTATTGGATCACTAAAAAATACACATTTTATATTGCCATGTAGTTTACCAATTAAATGGTCTGACGGAGATGTGGACATACTCGGTATAAAAATCCCAAAAGAAAGAAATGATCTCACTCCAATAAATTTTTATAGAAAGTTAGCAAAAATAGATAAGATCTTGCTACCATGGAAAGGAAAATACCTGTCTATTTGTGGAAAAATCACCCTGATTAACTCTTTAGTCATATCACAGTTTACCTATTTGCTTATGGTTTTGCCTACACCTAGTGACCTGCTTTTTAAATTATATGAACAAAAAATATTCCATTTTATTTGGAACGGCAAGCCAGATAAAATTAAAAGGGCCTATTTATATAACGAATATGAATTCGGAGGGCAGAAATTATTAAATATTAAAGCATTAGACCTCTCACTAAAGGCATCAGTCATACAAAAGTTATACTTAAATCCAAACTGGTTCTCTAGTAAATTGGTACGAATGTCTCATCCTATGTTCAAGAAGGGCCTTTTTCCCTTTATTCAGATTACACCTGCTCACTTTCGGTTGTTTGAAAAGGAAATAATCTCCAAAATATCCTTATTTTTTAAACAAGCCTTAGAAAGTTGGTTGCAATTTCAGTTTAATCCACCTGAAAGGACGGAACAAATAGTACAACAAATATTGTGGTTAAATTCAAATATAGTAATTGATAAAAAAACTGTATTTATCGAAGAAATGTTTAAAAAAGGTATAATTTTTGTGAATGATATCATAAATAGGACTGGTGGAGTTATGTCACACATGCAGCTAACACAGACATATGGAAATGTCTGCTCTACCCAAAATTACAACCAATTAATTGCAGCATTACCACAAAAATGGAAGAGGCAAGTAGAAGGGGAAAAAAGTAAGGAACTTGTATGTCGGCCCTGTATTAAAGAACATAAATGGTTAAAGAAAAGTGTGATAAATAAAAACATATACCAATTTAATTTAAGGACCAAAAAACTGACAGCTGTGCCATATAAATTGCAAAATAGTTGGGAAGAGATTTTCGATGTACCCATTCCATGGCACATGGTTTATGAATTGATACGCAAAACAACGCCGGATTCAAAACTTCGAATTTTTCAATTTAAATTACTGTACAAAATTCTTGCAACCAATAGAATGTTATATATATGGGGTATACAATCTTCCCAGCTCTGCAGATTCTGTTGTGAGGAGGCAGAGTCATTAGATCATTTATTTTGGTATTGTCCATATGTAGCTCGTTTTTGGTCACAGGTCCAGGAATGGCTGAAGAATTGCAACATTTGCCTAGAACTAACGCTACAGATAGCAATACTGGGGGATTTGAAAAGCCATAGTCAATCAATCAATAATATAATAATTATTTTAGCAAAAAAAAATATTTTTAATTTACAATCTGTAGAAGCTATGAGAATAGAAAGGTTCAAATCTTTTGTGAAGCATCACAGCACAGTTGAAAAATATATGGCAAATAAAAATCCGAAATGGATGATGTTGGAAGATAGATGGGAAGGGTTGAGTGGAACTGAAGGGTGGGACTAATAACAAGATAAACAATGTAGGGCATACGGGATCTGTGAAATGTGTATAGGTGCGGAGCTTTTGTGAAATAGCACAGTTACAAGTGGAAATAAAATTGTATGGACAACAGAAATAGAGGAAGGACTAAGAACAAACAAGAGAGAACTATTATAAAGTAGACTGTGTCTGTAAAATAGGTATAAGATGTATAAATTGAAGGTAAAAGCAGAAGTGTTTATTAGTTTACTCCAATTGGGGGAGCGGTGGTAGGGTTGCGGGGAATAATAATAAAGGTATATTCTTTAAAAAAGTATGTATGTCTATATAGGTATGTGTATGTATATATGTGTATATGTATGCATTCGTGTATGGATATATATATTTACCCAAAAAAATATGGGGGATTGGAAATGATGCAGACAATTACATTGGAAGCAACATTCTTTCCGCAATATTAAGCTGATCCACCCCTAGAAAAAAAATATATATATAAAAAAAAAAAGAAAGAAAAAAAATATATAAAAAAATATAAAAAATAAAAAACTTGTTGGCCGGGATGCCTGTATTTTTTGTTGTTGCTGTATTATGGATTATCTGAACGGTAAAAAAAAAACTGGAGTTCAAGAATGGACTACCAGCCATACCTGTTTAGTCGTAAGAAAGAATGGGACAGCATCATAGGCAAATAAGGGATCTGAAATGAGTGACAGGTGACAATATCTCTTAACACCTAACATGACCTGTGATTTTGTTCATTTTACACTTCCTTGATACCGAGTAGCTAAAACAAACAAAGTCTAAACATATCTGTAATGCGATGCCTCTCCTTATCATTACCATTGAGATCCGTTCATTCGCATGCTTCCTGCTTTTGTCATGTGGTTGCATGGTGTTAAAGCTGTGGCTTAGGTTATTTATCTCCATATTCCACTGCATGTATTTTCTTGTTCAAAATTCAATGTAGGATTTGGTACAGTATAAGATGTGCTGTTGGCATGTGAGACTAAAGTGAATTGGCATTGACATTAAAGCGGTCTACACAGCCAATGCACAACAACGGTCAATCTGATGCACAGTATGGCGCGTATTCACAGTTCTCTGTGTGGATAAAAATGTTATATGAACAGTGATCCTGTGGGTTTCAGCACGGACGCACTCTCCTGTTGTTTTATCTCCAGAGCCAGGAACACATTATGCTGCCCCCTCGAATAAAAAACAAACCCATCCACAAACCACTAAAGAAACAATTCCCACCTGTCTGTCAAAGCAGTTCGACACCCAGCAACAGCTCAATGGTATTATCTATTAGCATATCCTCTGAAGCTTGGGGAGTCATATACAGAGTCAAAGGGGGTCAGTCTTCTGTACTAAGGCACACATGTTCTGCTCTTTATCACTACATAAAACAAAATAGCGGACAGATAAACCAAATCAAACCAAGAGATCAACTTTTCCCTGTGCATATGTTAGCCTTCCTGTTATGTCACTTTCTCTGATTATCATGTTACAATGCCCTTGCTAGCATACTATTCCTAATGCATGCCCGAATACCTTAGCTCATTCCAAGTAGTATGCTAGTGGACTATGTTGGAACCTTGGTACAGCGCTATACTCTGCCTAAACAAAGCAAGAGGAGCAAGAAGCTTCAATTACAAACGGGTAATGAACAAGACCTTACATGAAAAGCAAGAGGGATGGATAGAGGCAGGAGGAGAGGCAGGATGAGCTAGAACAAAAGCAAGTCCCAAGGCCATGCTGTGTCCAAAATGGCACCCTATTACCTATTAGTTAAAGCCCCTGGTAAAAAGTAGTGCACTATATAGGGAATAGGGTGCCATTTCAGATGCCGCCCCTGTCTTTGATGGAGGTGGAACAGCTTGCCTTCTCCTCTGAGACTCAAATAAGCATGACAGTCTCAGTTGCTTCTCCTTCCCGGAATGCATGGAACATGGAACATGGAAAATGTCTGAACAACACCAATACAACTTTGAATGTGCATATGCCCATTAGGAAATAGCCGGTGTTGTAGACGTGGTGTTGCTTTTTTCAATGCTGTGCTGTGTCACGTTGATCTCTCGTCTATCAGGTAAACTGGTCACGTACTTTGTGAAACAACAAAACCCTCAGAAGTCACACAGATGTGTAGTCGTTTCTCTACTTGCAATTGCTTCCATTTCAGTCGGGTTAAAGTGTGACCAAAGTCTTTGTTCCCTTTATTTCACACTATTTATCAGATTTCAAAATGCAGAATTGGCATTAAATTGAACGTTATTTGTCTCGTAAAGCCATTTTTGTCCAGTTAATCTGAGTGTAGCAAAGTCATGTCCATTTGTGTTTCATAATACATGTACTCAGATTGCTGCAGATGTCGACTGCATCACTCATCAACCAAATCTTGGCTATCTGAAATGATCTTTCACCAAGAAACACTAGCTAAAATGAAATGGCTTAAGATTGTATAAACAAGTACAAAATGGGATAGTTATTATGGCACAATGCTCTGAATAAAAAAAGGTGGTCTAAGTGGTTTGTACATCTGTGAAAAGGAGAACAAGGTACTGTAGTGTGTGTGGGGGTGATGATCAGTTGTGTTTTTCATAGTTAGCTACAGTAACAATGTTTCTGGTATGTGTTGTGCAGTTAGTTTGATAGAAGCATACAGTACTAGTGATATAAGTATAGCCTAGCTGTCAGCCACTCTTCTCTCCTCTGTGTCTGATGTGATGTTATCCTCTCTCCAGCCTCTCTCCAGGTGTGTGTGTGTGTGTGTGTGTGTGTGTGTGTGTGTGTGTGTGTGTGTGTGTGTGTGTGTGTGTGTGTGTGTGTGTGTGTGTGTGTGTGTGTGTGTGTGTGTGTGTGTGTGTGTGTGTGTGTGTGTGTGTGTGTGTGTGTGTGTGTGTGTGTGTTAGTCCATGCCCCATTCTCCTCATCTGCCCTGTAATGAAGACGGACATCTCCAATGACATATCCCATTGGCAAACACAACACTGAGCTGATTACAGACGGGCCACATGCTTCAACAAACAGTAGAACCATCCATCTTGTTATGTCTATAGTGGAGTTCAGTCTTCTGTGTCGTGTTGTATGTGTGGGGTAAAAAACATTGTGTTGTATGACTGAGAAAGAGAGAAGGTATGTTTTTTTAAGCAATGTTCCACTGTATGATCAGCATCTCATTTGTTGCATTCAATGGAGCTTTGGACACTACAATGATTTTGATGACGCACCACTAGAACCCTGAAGAATGCACTGTGTGCCAAAATGTTGGTGTTTTATACCCATTCATTTATTGGGAGAGTATATAGAGTGACTTTCGACTTTATTTATAAATGTTTTTGTAAATGATGCACTGCTCCTGATGTGCACAATGTTCAATGAGTGTTCCCCAAAACGTCATGTAGACAAAAAATATCCACAAATGTTTACTAACTGTTTGGCTTAGTCACCGATTGGCCAGTAATGAGAGGGAAGAGGGAGGGATGGATGGTGAATAGCTTTATGCAGTGGATTTCTGTCTTTAGAATCCACTTGTGGATATGTGTTTCCATTGTTTCTGGGAGTGGTGCTGTGTTTTTGCCAGCTGTCTATGTCACGGAGAAGTGTGTGATTATATCACTTGAAGGAGGTTTATACAGGGTCACTCTGGCTTCTCTCTCTCTCTCTTCTCTGCCAGATCAGAAGACTGTGTGTGTGTGCGTGTCTGTCTGTCTGTCTGTCTGTCTGTCTGTCTGTCTGTCTGTCTGTCTGTCTGTCTGTCTCTGTCTGTCTGTCTGTCTGTCTGTCTGTCTGTCTGTCTGTCTGTCTGTCTGTCTGTCTGTCTGTCTGTGCTGCACATGCAGGGAGACAAATAAAGTGCAGACGGAAAACCGGAACAAAATGGCCTCTGTGTCACATTGAGCTAAAAGCACCCTGAATCAGAGATCAGACCACACATGACCTGCTATCGTAAACACTTCATATTCAGTCGCTCAGCCAATTTAACCACACTGTAGTACACACACATACTTTAATGACGCTGGATTGGTGCTGTACAGTCTGATGTGCAGCTACAATGAAGGCACATTATGAAAGAGCACAGAGACTGCACAGCAGGAGAACAAAATGCAAATGAGTACAGTGTAAAAGTAATCTCATCGTCCTATTCAAATAGCGTTGGACATCAAACCCAGACAGTGTTTTGATATGGAGAATTTTGGACTTCATGGCTATGCCTTGAGGGTCCTAGATGGATATACCAAGCTCCAACGCTGGCTGCACCCCTGGCACATACAGTGGGGAGAACAAGTATTTGATACACTGACGATTTTGCAGGTTTTCCTACTTACAAAGCAAAAATCCAGAAAATCACATTGTATGATTTTTAAGTAATTAATTTGCATTTTATTGCATGACATAAGTATTTGATAACCTACCAACCAGTAAGAATTCCGGCTCTCACAGACCTGTTAGTTTTTCTTTAAGAAGCCCTCCTGTTCTCCACTCATTACCTGTATTAACCGCACCTGTTTGAACTCGTTACCCGTATAAAAGACACCTGTCCACACACTCAATCAAACAGACTCCAACCTGCAAAACCGGCAGTGTATCAAATACTTGTTCTCCCCACTGTATATAGTAGTTAATAACCTACAATACAGTACATAAGTAGGATGGGAAAGGCACCAGCACAATGGCAAAGTAAAAGTTTGGTCCCGCTTTAAATGAAGTGCAGCTTATTAAGGCTTCTTAATGACTTCAGAAAGCCTTCATGAGCACTACATAAATATGTAATAAATCATCTATAACAGTATGTGATGCTCTATACAGGGTTCATAAATGTGGCATAACTGTGTGACATAACCGCTAATGTCAAATGTAACATAAACCTGTGCTATAAGCACTGCTGAATGAAGGCTTTATAAATCATATTAAATTGAGGCTTCACAAAGCATCTAAAACTTTGTCATGCGTGTTGGTAGAGCATTGCAATGCCAGGATAGTGGGTTTGATTCCCGGGACCACCCTTAAGTAAAGAAGTTTAGGGTCACTTAGAAATGTCCTTGTTTTTGAAGGAAAAGGACATTTTCCATCCATTAAAATAACATCAAATTGATCAGAAATGCAGTGTAGACATTGTTGAAGTTGTAAATGACTATTGTAGCTGGAAACAGCTGATTTTTAATGTAATATCCACATAGGCATACAGAGGCCCATTATCAGCAACAGTGACGCCTGTGTTCCAATGGCACGTTGTGTTAGCTAATCCAAGTTTATCATTTTAAAAGGCTAATTGATCATTAGAAAACCTTTTTGTAATTATATTAGCACAGCTGAAAACTGTTGTCCTGATTAAAGAAGCAATACAACTGTCCTTCTTTATACTAGAGCTTCAGCATTTGTGGGTTCGATTACTGGCTTAAAATGTCCAGAAACAAAGAACTTTCTTGTATTAATGTTAAGGGGTTTCAAATGTAAAAATAAAAGGGAAAGTATGGTTTAAACGTGTCTTGATTATATAACACAGTTAGGCCACATTTATTCACCCTTCATAAAGCATGACGTAGGGTTATAGATGATTTATGACACATGTATGTAGTGCTTATGAAGGCTTTGTGGAGGCAACCATTATAAATCATTAGCTTCATTGTCTAGAGAACATTCGGGAGGGAGAAAAAACATTATCTCATTTATCCTACCTGGCTGTTACTAATGTATTCCTGTTCGGTTGTTGCATAAAATGAAAGCTAGTGGTTAATCTCCGTCAGGGCAATTAGCCCTCTTTTACATGTTCTCCTCTAACCAACGTAACATGGAGTTTATCCAAATATGCACCGTGAAATAAATCCCAGAGGGAATATAGTATACATTCTCAGATCGCCTGTCAAGATCATAATATGTTTAAGGCATCCAAATGAAATGTGTCTGAATACCACAGGTGTGTGAATGAAGGCACCAGGTGTGTCTGATTAATAGGACAGGTGCGTGACTGACAGGGCGAGTGGATTATTATTCCCATTCTACATCCCTCATTGTGATGTGTCTTTCCAAGAGCAGCACACACACGTTAGTGTAATTCATTCTAATATGACGGCATTTCATCAGGTGATAGTGTTGCAGCCTTATAGCTGATCGAACCACTTCATGTAGTGGTGTCAGTGTGGTTATTTATCTCAATAAAACAGTTTACTTTAAAACAGCCATGCACTTTGTCTCTGCAGTATTGTATATACAATTAGACCGTTTTTTTTCACTAGTCTCTAAAATATAATTCACCATGACCTTGTGGCAATTGTCTTGAGAAAAACGTGTGGGTTGTCATTTACGTTGTATCTCCAATTTATAGAATGGGAGAGAAAACCGACAATGATTTACAGTCAATGACCTACTGTAAGTCAACTCGTGATCTCTTTCAGGATATGTATATGAATATAAATGTAATTTATACTGATACACTGTAGCATCACAATGCTGGATATGTGATTGAATGGGTTTTCCCTCTGAAGATGATACATTGTTGCCCTCATACCTTTATTGTAAACCTACTGGTGTTAGAGAATGAATCATTTGGGATTTCAGTGCAGCTCATGTGTACAATTATAATCAGTTCACAGTATCTGTTTCACCGTATACATAACTGTTATGCTGTATGGAAAGCCTGTATGCTGTCAGAATCATGAGATCATGTTGGAGGCATAGAACTAAAGAACTCTATCAGTTTCATGGTGGTGGCGGTATTCAACATTGCATGTAGAATATGCCCTCATTAAATGCCTAAACCTGCTGTGAGGAAAGCCTGAAGCACATCTGTGCTGTCCTGTCCAAAGTTAACATGATGAACAGGAATTACTTTTACTTTCATAGGTGGCCAATAAGATCTATCTGAAAGCTACGCCCATAATAAGCCACACTTCCTGAAAAGAACCTAAGGATTACGTTAAAAAAGACCAAGCTGCTAGGTCATCCCAGCATGAAAGTAAAAAATACCCAACTGATGGTTGAATTAATCCATGTTTAGGTAATCTCATTAACCCATTGCGTAATTTACGCAACTCTACTGGGTGGGTTAAAATAACCCAGCATGAGTTCTGTCCTCTTTCAAATATCTTATTGAAGTTTTTTTGTTTTAAGTGGAAGACAAAAAAAACATTTACGCAACCCGGGGTTACCAAATAACCCAAAATGGGTTGTTTGTAACCCAGAATTTTTTAGAGTATAGGTAATGTAACATGTCTAGACTACAGGGCCATAATAACTCCACTTCAGGTGTTGTGTTTTTTTTGCTGTTATTGTTCCATCTGTGTGGAGAGGTCTTGAGATCATGTTGGAACTCTGAGAAGAGGTGGTCTGTAATGTATGTTTCTATCCATCTGGAAAATGCCCCTTTCTTTTTAATCATTGTCTAGGAATTGTAATATCATTCCAAAAATAATGAAAATGTTTATATCAGTAAGTCTGTATCAGCTGTTTAGGTCTTGTAAATTGCAACTATCATTTTCTGGACATTATTCAGTGATTTGTGTCAGAGGTCTGCATTCCGGTGTACTGTTTTTAAAGAAAAGACACCAAAGGTTGGCATACATCAGTTGGGCTTCGAGGGCATTATCACTTTTATACAACGGGTTTCCAACGTATTGAAATAATGATTGACATATTTTCCTTAAAATCGTTATTTTGATTAATTTATTCATACTATTTCATCCTTCCACAAGATATAGTCCTGAAATAAATTTAGAGTTGCTACCCAAGCCGGCTGGTCGTTCGTTCTATTGGTTTGGTTGCCAGAGACACGATCTAGTCGTTCAGTCTTTTTGTTCTGTATCGTTCATTCTATGTTCCATTGCCATACTGGCTGGCAACGTTCTTATACCTTGCTTGCTAGCTAGCCAACTGCAGAAAACTTACAGTCACGCCAAACAGTGCAGACTGAATAACAACAGTAGCTGCATGTGTTTAACTCTCCTGTTGTGTTCGTTTTATGTTAATTAATTCTATGTTCCCGGTCCAAAATGACTGCCCCATTATAGCTGATTATAAATCCATAAGATCAAGGCCTCAAAAAAGCTTTAAATACCAGAGCTGTGAGAAAAGTTCTATATATTATTGAAATAATGTTGAGATTGTTTGTGAGAATGCCAACAGGTGTGGTCCCCGTGGAGGAAATATTCTACTGTGGAAAGGTTCCTGTGGGGGTTGCCATGGAAGCCAAGAAGGGGAGTGAGGTGTGTGCTCAAACACACATGCATGTGGGGGTCTGGGAGAGAAAGTGTGTCCATTTGATGAATGGGCATGTGCCTGAACTCAATTTTATACACTAATTGTAGTCTCACCCATTCATTTCTAATGACCGGTCATTTTTGACCGGGAACACCACAGGTGTACAAAAGTTTAATAAAACACCCCAAATTTTATGAAAATAATTAAAATGTATTTTGTGTTTTCAGATGCCCTGTGTGGACAAAGTCATGGAACCTTATGACAATCAGATTAAATTAACTAAATTTTTCAGAGAGAAAACTTGTAAATCGGTCCAATTCAACCGAAACACAGCAGGTGGTTTAAGCTGTTTTCTAGTGACATTTACTTGGAACATCCATAACAATGAGCTAATGAGGCACAATTTCACCTGACATAGAAAATGTGCTCTCTCGTTAGGACACTGTTGTTCAGAGGAGCTGGCCAACAACACAGTTAACACAATCACTTCAAACTGAAGCTGCAAACTAGCTGCACTTCGTTTTGTTTGACCTTTTTTCAATTGACATTTTATTGTCTATATCCATAAAAATTATGCCAGCTGATTCATGACTCTCTCTCTCGTCCCGACTCCCGACCCCTACACGTTCATTACTATGGGACAGTTGGAGGAATATTGAAACAATGTTGCAAATGTCAGAGAGACAGACAGCAAGGTTTATAAAAATAGTAAATCTCCGCTGTTGAAAACTAAATGTGAGATAATGTCTAGATGCTTTTTATAGTGAAGATCAAGTTTATAACTTCCCTGCCTGGGTTGATGAGACAGTGGATTGCACAGGCAGATGGAACAGAGTAAATAGGCATTTTAACGTCATAGATTTAGCCGGTGGTAACTTGTGGAATAGACACCAGCTGGAATGCGCTTTTAACCAATCACCATTCAGGATTAGACCCACCCGTTGTATGAATTCCAACAGCTCCCCCATCTCACCACATCTGTCAGCTGTAGGCAGTGCTGACCGACACTGAGACAGTCCCCAGGGTAACTCATTAGAATAACCATCACTCATATCTCAGTTTACTCACTTACTTATGGCGCTGCCTACTCCTGATGATTTATCTTTCAAATCATATGAACAGAAAATATTTATCTTTATCTGGGATGCTAAACCAGACAAGATAAAGCGTGCCTATTTATATCATGAATATTAACTGGGTGGGTTGAGATTATTAAATATAAAAACACTAAATCTCTCTCTAAAATCTTCACTTATTCAAAAGTTATACTGAAACCCAAAATGGTTCTCTAGCAGATTATTAATAAAAGCACATCCATTGTTTAATTGCCACGCCCTGACCTTAGAGATCCTTTTTATGTCTCTATTTGGTTTGGTCAGGGTGTGATTTGGGGTGGGTATTCTATGTTCTTTAGTTATATTATTTGTATTTCTATGTTTTGGCCGGGTAGGGTTCTCAATCAGGGACAGCTGTCTATCGTTGTCTCTGATTGAGAGCCATACTTAGGTAGCCCTTTTTCCCACCTGTCTTTGTGGGAGGTTAGCTTTGTTTGTGGCACATAGCCCTTAAGCTTCACGGTTGTTTTTTATTGTTTTTGTCGGCGTTATTTATAAATAAAAGGAATATGTACGCTCACCACGCTGCGCTTTGGTCTACTTCCTTTGACGGCCGTGACATTAATAATGGCCTTTTTGCCTTTGTGCACATTGCCATGTCTCATTTTCGATTAATTGAAAATTAAACCTTGTTCAAACTACCAATTTAAATGTCATCCCCCAGAAAATATACCCATATTACCACAAATATTATGGTTGAACTCAAATGTGCTGGTTGATAAAATACCTGTATTTATGGAAAATATGTTTGAAAAGGGTATTTTGTTTTTAAATTATATTTTAAATTTGAATGGTAGAGTTATGTCTTTCATTAAATTATCGGAATTGTTTGGGAAGGTCTGCTCAATCCAAGATTAAAACCAATTGATTACAGCATTACCCCACAAATGGAGGAGGCAGGTGGCAGTGGGAAGAGGTAGGGATCTGGCTGTCTGCCCAATATAAAGGATCAAAACTGGCGGAGGAACAAAAATAGCATGAATGGAAAGGTATACCAGTTTCATTTGAGGACCAGGATGTTGACAGCTGTGCCATACAGATTGCAAAATAGTTGGGAAGAGATTTTTGATGTACCGATTCCATGGCACAGGGTGTATGAGTTGATACATGAAACTACTCAAGATTCAGGACTTTGTGCCTTTCAGCTAAAATTATTGTACAGAATTCTTGCCACCAACAAAATGTTGAATATTTGGGACATACCATCATCGCAGCTCTGTAGATTTTGTTGTGAGGATACAGAATCAATAAACCATTTGTTCTAGTATTGCCCTCAGGTAGCATTGGATGGTTGAGGGGCAGCTCTCGGGGAACTTTGGGGGGATCTTGGATGGTTGGTGGCCTGGCGGTTGGGAGCTTGGGCTGGTGGCCCGATGGGTCGCTGGTTCGGGTCCCCATTTTGACTTCTTGGGAGATCTGTCGACGTGCCCTTTGGCGGGGCGCTTGACCCTGGTTGATCCAGTGGGAGAAGGTTAGATGACTGAATGTAATGTAAATGTTGAGCGGCTTCACTGCAAGTAGATTGTATGTTTTTATAATCAATTAAAAAAACGTGGACAAAAAATAACACCATCAATTATTATTAAGTACATTTACATGCACACTACTAATTTCACATTAAAGTGATTATGGCAGTAGGAGGAGTAAGGACATAGTAATGCAAACACCTTACTCTGCTTATTTTAATCGGAGTAAGGCCAAAATCTAAGTAAGAGTAACCCGATTGAAACACCTGGTTTTCTGAGCAATCTTTCTAATAATTAGGAAATGTAAGCAGCTTAATTGGCTTTCCAGCAGTGTATTTGATCTGGGCATGTGCAGCTGGAGCACAAGCCTCCCTCAAGTGAATTGAATTTGAAAAACTGAAAGATTCCATCTTAGGCTACAAATAGTTTTCACATGCAAATGTTATGTGTCCAAACTTAGAATCAAATAGGCTTTGCAAAAATAACATGGTCACTGTGGTAGAAAGTCTGTTTTGATTGGTAATTTTCTGTATTAACAAAAGTTCCATCCGGTAGCCTGATTTCAGATGTGCCCATGTAGGCTACAGGATTATAGGGAAATAATTATTCTTACAAAGCATGTACATGTTTTAAACTAACTATTATAGTAATCTGACTCTCCACAATAATCGTGTTATCGGGTGCATGTAACCTTACTCAATGGATAGTCTTTTGACGGACTTGAGAATCCTCAGTAGAGAGACATTGTAATCAACACAAATAGAGGCCCTTGAAGCTCACTGACGATGAATGTACAAGTCTCTGATGTAGAATGTATTTTGTAGGCGCCAATGAGAGAAGAGGGAATATTGGTATCACGCTTGACAAAGTTCAGTGATTACAGTCTTAGAAGTCAACGTCATCAAATATTTGTTTACATTGGCGTGTTCATGAGGCATGGCCGCTGGGAGCAATAGGCAAACATGACGGTATTGACAGCGCAGGTCAAAACAAAAACCAAGCCATGAGGTCGAAGGAATTGTCCGTAGAGCTCCGGGGCACAGATCTGGGGAAGGGTACCTAAACATTTCTGCAGCATTGAAGGTCCCCAAGAACACTGTGGCCTCCATCATTCTTAAATGGATGAAGTTTGGAACCACCAAGACTTTTCCTAGAGCTGGCCGCCCGGCCAAACTGAGCAATCGGGGGAGAAGGGCCTTGGTGACCAAGAACCCGATGGTCACTTTGACAGAGCTCTAGCATTCCTCTGTGGAGATGGGAGAACCTTCCAGAAGGATGGTAGAGTGGCCATCCGGAAGCCACTTCTCAGTAAAAGGCACCTGACAGCCCACTTGGAGTTTGCCAAAAGGCACCTAAAGGCTCTCAGACTATGAGAAAGAAGATTTTCTGGTCTGATGAAACCAAGATTTAACTCTTTGGCCTGAATACCAAGCATCATGTCTGGAGGAAACCTGGCACCACCCCTACGGTGAAGCATGGTGGTGGCAGCATCATGCTGTGGGGATGTTTTTCAGCAGCAGGGACTGGGAGACCATTCAGGATTGAGGGAAAGAAGAAAGGACAAAGTACCGAGAGAGCCTTGATGAAAACCTGCTCCAGAGCGCTTAGGACCTCTGACTGGTCCTCAGACCTCAGACTTGTCCTGTTGGAAGGTTCAGGACAACGACCCTAAGCACACAGCCCAGGCTTCGGGACAGGTCTATGAATGTCCTTGAGTGATCCAGCCAGAGCCAAGACTTGAACCTGATCAAACATCTCTGGAGAGATCTGAAAATAGATGTGCAGCAACGCTCCCCATCCAACCTGACAAAGCTTGTGAGGATCTGCAGAGAATAATGGGAGAAACTCCCCAAATACAGTTGTGTCAAGCTTGTAGTGTCATACCCAAGAAGAATTGAGGCTGTAATCGTTGCCAAAGGTGCTTCAACAAAGTACTGAGTAAAGGGTCTGAATACTTATGTAAATGTAATATTTCAGTTTTAAATGTTTTATACATTTTCTAAAATGTCTAAAAACCTGTTTGTGCTTTGTCATTATGTGGTATTGTGTGTAGATTGATGAGGAAAATAAACTATTTAATCAATTTTAGTGTAAGGCTAAAACGTAACAAAGTGGAAAACGTCAAGATGTCTGAGTACTTTCCGAATGCACTGTAGCTTGTGGACTGTTTCAAATAGCTTAGTACAACAAGTCTAGACTATGGTCATAATAACTCTACTTTAAATGTAGTTTCAGCTGCATGTTCCTTCTGAGTGGAGAGGCCTTGGTTTGAGGGCACCGAGTCACATCCAATGGAATGTATTGCTATTGTAAGAGCTCACTGAGAATCAACTTGAGCTATTGAGCTATTACAATAGCAGTACTTTATTACCCCTTAAAACGGAAAATATGTTTTGTCAAAATGTTTCAACCTCTTGTAGCTACAACACTAGAAAACAGCACCTGAAATCTGATAACCCACTCAACAATGACCTCGCACTTCCATTTTATCAGCGTTGCTGTGCATATATGAATGATATGGCAGGCTATACAATAACATCAGGTAGCCTACTATGTTAATGAAGCCAAATAATCTTGCAATGTTCAGTGCAGTTACCCAATAGACTTCAGTTTCCATTGCTACTGTTGATCTTCTATGTAAAGGCATAGAGTCTATGAACACTATAAGCCTATATTCTAGTCAGTATACATCTTAATTATTAGTGCAAAAACACAACACTTTATTATTCACACTCAATTGTAAAAGTTATGCAACAAAATAGTCGGATGCATGTAGTTGGTTTTCTACAATATTAGGCCCTACGCGGTGGATCCTATTATTTTACATCAGCGACTGTCCTATTGCCCGTCAGGCGTCGTTCTTTCCATCTTTTGTTCGTTGCAATGATATTCTGTCTGCCCTGCAAAGGCTCTACCGCCAGCATTTCTTAGCAGGTCCCACTGGGAGACAGGCTGAATCAAGGAGTGCGAACGAACGTGATTCTGAGCCAATCCGTGGTGACTTCCTCACTTTTTTCCAATCGAAAGGAGAGGGAAAAATAGCTACCATCACATGTCCCAGTAACTGCAGCTCTTAGTTTGTTAAATCATCTGGAATGGTAGAACTGAGCATTGGGAAAAAGCACAATGATGGCAATGGGGGAGAACCGTTAATTGTGCCTCATAATGGACGTTTCTTTTTGGTCGAGGTTTTAAATTTAATAACTATTGAGCAGCATATATTTAGATAATTACGCGCTTTTTCGGGGCTGAATAGCTGAGAATAAACTGGAGAAGAGGGACGGAAAGACCTAGCCTTTTGATAACTTGGATGGAGGGCAAGCGTGCTATAGGTCACTCGGTGGATTACGTGGTGGAGGCAGAACGGGGAAAGTGCGCGTAAGGTGCAGCGGTGCAACGGTCTCCCTGCTGAGATTTGATCTGAGTTCCCCATAGCAGCCACTTTATAGCACTCGGCTGCAGAGACGTACACTCAGCTAAATAGAGCAAGCCGGTATTACTGCGGAGGAAAGCCTCTACTGTTGTGAGGCGCGTCGACGAGCGGCAGGAGAATGGCAAGGTCTTCGGCGAGTCTGGGGGGAAAGCAAACGCCCGTTTTTCACCAAAGGATTCTGTCGAAGCGCGTTGGACTTTGACTGTCTCTTCGTGTTGGTGTTCTTGGATCTTTATTTTAAACTGAAAAGACAAGGAACACAAGTGGATTGGGTTCTGAGGAGCACAGACCGATGTCAAATTACTCGGGAACAATGAAGAGATGGGCTGGGCAGAGTTGTGGGCTTTGAAATCCAGCGCACCTTGTATTGATATAGCCTAATTTAGCCTAAATCCAATGGGGCAAAACAAAATTGGAACATGGGAAAATATGAAATGTGAGAAAATTCGATACCCCTGACCGTCGGTGCTCAGAGCAGGGCTGGCGTTCCTTTTTAAGGTAAACTTTTACTGTTTAAATGTTTGTACATGTCTGTACATTTTCATCAGTCCTTTTTGTTTTCCTTCATCGTTCGTTGACCGAATTTCAAGCCTGAACCCATTGTGCTCTAAAGCCAGATAACCAGCAGGACGTTGTTGAAAACCAGGTGTGTTCAGTATTACCGGTTATTCAGGAACAACGGAGGGTAAAAAACGAGACTTAAATAATGGTTAGTTTGAACGAATGCTGGCTGTCTGACTGCATTTCAATTTGAGTGTCTGGGCGTAGATTAAACATTACGCAGTGGGATCTCTTATTTGGCCAGGTCACTGCTATCCATAGACCTGATCCAACTCTAATTGATTTGGGTGAATGTGGTGGTATACTTGGGTGGTGGTAATGATGTGTGTGTGTGCGTGTGTGTGCGTGTGTGTGTGTGTGTGTGTGTGTGTGTGTGTGTGTGTGTGTGTGTGTGTGTGTGTGTGTGTGTGTGTGTGTGTGTGTGTGTGTGTGTGTGTGTGTGTGTGTGTGTGTGGAAAGGGGGAAGGGTGGTTTATAACGTAGACACCCTCTTTCACTGCCTCACCCGGTCATGAGGGGCTAGATTGAAATCACCTCTATTTTATATGGGAGCTGAGTTCCCATGCCAGTTCAGCCCGATAGATATTTTCGCTAAATGCACTCCGTGAAGTGTGTATAGCCTTATAAATGTAGGCTACCCAGGCAGGTTACAAGAGTCCTCATCCTTGGCATATGCTCAAATGATGATAGAGGATTCAGGCGTCGTCGTCGTCTTGCCCCGTCCTAAGCGATATATCATGCTCACTACCATGGCACCAATGGCTGCTATAGACGCGCTATACCCACGTATTCTTGATGCAGTGGAATGATATGTATCACTGGAATGATATGTACAGAGATCATATGTAAATTAGTCAAAATGATGCTATAATAACCAGGTGGTGATACAAATGAACTGAAGTGTATATTTCCATTGTATAGGTAAAGGCAATGTATGGATGTGATTTAGAATGGCAAAGTATCGTGTCCCAAAGGAAATTCACTTCAGCTCAGTGGTCGTGCGTGCGCGCGTATTTATGTTTGTACAATCTTTCTGTATTTATGGTACAATTTTCACATACGAACTATTTTATCCAGTGAGTACAATATACTACATCAATGACCATTTGAATTCCATATTATTCTAACAAGGCTTTTCTTTGATTTCCGCAATGTTGGTTGTCACGTGCGCTTCTATAAATGTAATCTGATAAACAAGTCATATTTCAATTCTTCAGACCCCACGACACGCCATCCTTAATAGGGCAGGGTAGCTGCCAAGACTGTGCAAAGCTGTCATCAAGGCAAAGGGTGACTACTTTGAATAATCTAATATATATTTTGATTGTTTATTAACACTTTTGGTTACTACATGATTCCATGTGTTATTTCATAGTTGTGATGTCTTCACTATTATTCTACAATGTAGAAAATAGTAAAAATAAAGAAAAACCCTGGAATGAGTAGGTGTGTCCAAACTTTTCACTAGTACTGTATGTAAGGGTATTCTGTATTGCTTATCCTATGAGCAAAAAGCCATATAGGCAAACTGAGCTGCAGCTCCACTTCCAGTGGCTGGTGGTGCTATAATTCAATTTATTCTCCCTCCATACTGCTGTCTGCTGCAGCTCTGAAGGGCTGGGTAACACTGAGGACGGGGTGGGAAGACTGCCCGACCACAGCTTTACCATACACCTATTAGGGTGGAGTGGACCGTGGAATACACCTTTGGTTATCAAAGTAGCATGTATTCAAATATTATGTCTAGTGCATTAGGTATTGATTTTAGACCCAGGGACCTCTTCAGTTGTTGTGATATAATTTGAAAGTTCTATCTTTTGAAAATCAGGGTGGGATTTGGCATGTTGGAGATGGCGTGGCAGCGATCCCTGTAGCTCGGAGACTTGTTTTAATTACGCTAGTAGAGATTAAGACCCCGTGATGATGTGAGCCCGAGCCAAGGAATCAAAGAGCACGGTATGAGGATCCTGCTGTTCGTGTGATATGGGGACTGAGGGAATCAAACGCTGCAAAACAACATCCTCCTCCAGGCAGGATTAGCACCACATACCTGGTTGCTCAACAAGTACATAGTCTACTATAACATCTTGCCTTTGATATGCCCTCTGGGTGCATGTGTGAGGAGTTACCATGACATATTTTATTACATTTACAGGCGGAGCACTGGTGCCCAATATTACTTCATACAGAGAGCATACGATCAGCAAGTACTTACAGTCCTCTACTACACTGTTTTTAGATCTTTTATACGTGTGTGCTTTTTCCCTTTGAGTCTGTGAGGACGTACCATGGCAGCTTTGAACACATTTATTGATACCTGAGACAAGACATGTATATCTGAGACTGATACGTGTCAGCAGATACTTGACAGCTCTGGTGGGAGAAACCTGGATAGGTTCGAAATTTAGACTAGACATAGGACTCAGCTAAACATCATGTGACCCATGAATGGTGAGTTAATGTAACCCAACATGCCTGTGTATTCTTTCTAGAGGCGTTAGCATAGTATGTTTGACCATGATGTGGTATATGCTCTATGCTGTGTTATGCAATCATCATATGGTGTCAAAGAAACTGCCGATGTGGTGACTGTTGTAGTTTGGCCAAGAGTCCAGCTCCATGAACAGTTACAAGTGAGATTGTGTCAGACGCTTGCGAAGCTAGAAGTGTTATGGTGGAGTTAGAACCATGGACAGCCCCTCAATCTTGGTCTGTGTTCCGCATGGTAGAGTGCACACAACAGTGTTTACAAACTCATTCATCCAATCAGCACCATGGACAGCAACCATTTTCTCTGTTTGCTTGAATATACAGAAGGTTTTGCTTCTCCCAAAACAGCTTTGCTAATCTTATGAGCAATAGGTGAATTTATAATGTATGTGACCTTTATGTGATGTTCTCATTGGATTTTGTGATAATAATTTATCTGTTAGCATACTGTGTTTACTGAGTTTAAGGATGTCTTAGTTTGTATGATTTGTTAATTGCTCAACAAGGAGTTGATTGTTGAGTCAATTCTAAAAGTCACCAGGCCGCATTGAATTTAAGCACTAGGGGCCCAATCCAGACTTAGGAAATGTACACCTTTTCATATGAACACCTTTCCTACGTATGTCTCAGTAGTTGGCATTCAGACTTACCTTATGCAGGTGGTAACAGGCTTTGCAGGAGTGGTTACCTTGCACACTCTGAATAGATATAATTCAACCGCTAAAACCCCTCCCACTTGCTGGCCAACATATTTTCTCTGGGAGTTTTCATTCAATAGGGTTTTCAGTACATTTATCAAAAGCCATCCCTTTATATTTGGTGTACCTTTAATTTTAATTTTCTTGACAGACTCACTAGAATATATGGAGAACAGTTCAGAATATTAGGGATCAATGAAAGAAGCCATGTCAATAGACGTATATTCATCTCCTTTTCAGCACCAATTGGTAGATAAAAAAATACTCTGATCTTGTATATTATTTAGGGTTAGAAAAGTATTTATTAATAATAATGCAAAAAACGGTTTGGAGAGCCTTTACACACTAAATATATTGATGAATCAAAAATATAGTTGTCGGAATCATCCTGAAAGTTTCCATATTCAATTGTTCAAACCATTAAATATTGGATGGTGATAAAAGTGTACAATAGGGTTGAAGAGTAGTCCTGTAAATCTACCCTAATAATTCTCACTAATGATGGAACTGTGATGACGTGTACCGTGCACCAGGCTCCAGGTTAAAACTGCTACGCATGGTCTGCGTTCCATAATGATTGAAATAGGCTACGTCTTCCAAATGATTTACTTGTAATACGTTATCCTACTATGATCCACTATTATTAGCAATCCTCAGGAACAACCACACAGAAGCAGTGGCGTACCACACATCCTAACTCTGGTGCCCCCCCCGACTCTGGGGTCAGAATACATCATCTGTAGACACACCTCTGCCACACCTTCATTTCTTTGATCTCCACCCCAAACGTAATGAGCGAAATACGTTCCATTTACTCGCGCTTAACTCTGGTCGGAATTCCCCCCTCTAGGTTAATAGCGATTGGGCCAGGATGGATTACTGTATGTGTACATTTAATTATAAATTGTTTAATTAAACACCAATCAGTGGATCAGGTCTACTAGGTCCTGTAGAAGCTGCAGGATGGCTAGTTTATTGGTGGTCTGATGATATGTTTATTTTAGTTTATTTAGTTTGGTCTACACTGGGGGTATGATGATATGTTTATTTTAGTTTATTTAGTTTGGTCTACACTGGGGGTCTGATGATATGTTTATTTTAGTTTATTTAGTTTGGTCTACACTGGGGGTCTGATGATATGTTTATTTTAGTTTATTTAGTTTGGTCTACACTGGGGGTCTGATGATATGTTTATTTTAGTTTATTTAGTTTGGTCTACACTGGGGGTATGATGATATGTTTATTTTAGTTTATTTAGTTTGGTCTACACTGGGGGTCTGATGATATGTTTATTTTAGTTTATTTAGTTTGGTCTACACTGGGGGTATGATGATATGTTTATTTTAGTTTATTTAGTTTGGTCTACACTGGGGGTATGATGATTTGTTTATTTTAGTTTATTTAGTTTGGTCTACACTGGGGGTCTGATGATATGTTTATTTTAGTTTATTTAGTTTGGTCTACACTGGGGGTCTGATGATATGTTTATTTTAGTTTATTTAGTTTGGTCTACACTGGGGGTATGATGATTTGTTTATTTTAGTTTATTTAGTTTGGTCTACACTGGGGGTCTGATGATATGTTTATTTTAGTTTATTTAGTTTGGTCTACACTGGGGGTCTGATGATATGTTTATTTTAGTTTATTTAGTTTGGTCTACACTGGGGGTCTGATGATATGTTTATTTTAGTTTATTTAGTTTGGTCTACACTGGGGGTCTGATGATATGTTTATTTTAGTTTATTTAGTTTGGTCTACACTGGGGGTCTGATGATATGTTTATTTTAGTTTATTTAGTTTGGTCTACACTGGGGGTCTGATGATATGTTTATTTTAGTTTATTTAGTTTGGTCTACACTGGGGGTATGATGATATGTTTATTTTAGTTTATTTAGTTTGGTCTACACTGGGGGTATGATGATATGTTTATTTTAGTTTATTTAGTTTGGTCTACACTGGGGGTATGATGATATGTTTATTTTAGTTTATTTAGTTTGGTCTACACTGGGGGTCTGATGATATGTTGAGGTCAGTTAATAATGATCTCTGTATGAGAATGATCCAGATGAGATGTAGATAGACCCTGGTGGTCGTGTTTAACCCATGACACACTGGCTACACACCTAGTATGGTTGAAGACTGCTCTACTGATCCCTTTAGTCTAAACCCATGCTCCAGGATCACCTAGAGAGGTGATACAATACCTTTATTTGACTGATAAGAAGCACCACATGGATTTATATTATCATTTGTTGTTTGGGATTTGAAGAAAGGAATACATGTTGTCCTTTCAATATTGGTTTGTGATATATAATGGCAGCAAGTATTTGGGAGAGTTTTTGCATAGATAGTATAGACAAAACACTGATACCCAATTGATCTTATTTTAAAGACAGCATCGAATCAGACAGGCATACTTTAGATAGAACCATAGGAATCTTTGGAGTCCTAAAGCTTGTGGAGGATTTACTGTTCATTAGTGCAGGAGAAAACCTCATCTGGTAACAACTAATTAAAACCACCAGGTATTTCAATGTTTTATTTTCTTTCATTTGGTGTCCCTCAAGTTGTTGATGCAGGGTGAGATCTTTGTCAGTGTGATGGGGTGACTAGAATGAGTTCCTCTCTCTGTCTGTGAGTGGGAGGTACTTTGAGGGATGTTTGTCTGTGATAATGAGCTGTCAAGGGGACAGCGGCAAATTGTTTTCATCCCGCTACAACCCGCCGGTTTAAACAGGAGAAAAGTGGTAGTCAGGAATGGTAATAGTTTCTGTGGTGAAGGCCAGTGAGTCTGTAATGCTATTACGTATTTGACTGACGAGGCACTGATCCCTAGTTTCTAAAATATTGATAGATTGATATGCACTGTGTTAAATCCCAAATGAAATGACAATAAAATCTTAGTTACTGTTTTAAAAAGTGAATATTCATAAACAAGATCTGGAAGGTTTAACAACCAAAAATGACAATATTTCAAGATAATGTAGAATCTTTCATGATTTGTGGTTTAGCCACTTTTAGTTAAAATATATCAATATTCACAATATTATCTGACTATTTGGTGTTTGTAAATACAAACATATCATAATAATATCTATCTAATCTCATTGTATTGTAGGTAGCTAACAGCTTTTTGTGTCTCTGTGTAAATTGTAGTTTGTAAGGCCCTGGGCTGACTTTCTGTAGTAAGATGAGATTAGAGTGAATAGGTGGGGATATGTTCTCCTCTGCCAAGCCTTAATCTGCCCAGGGACACACATGGACCCTGCCGTAACCTGCTATGACATATTAGACAAGACTATACACACCACTGATGGGATAAGCCCTTTACAAGGCTTTGGCTGTGACAGATAGAGGCAGAGCTACAAAAACTGAATAGGCAGAGCTGTTCTGTACAGCTACAAGGCTTTGGCTGTGATAGAGGCAGAGCTACATGAAACTACTGCACAGAGCCGTTCTGGCTCACTACAGCACCGTCACACAGTGTTTCCCAGCTGACGCCACCTCATCTTCTAAACTATATTACTCTAAAGGGCTGATTATACAGTACCAGTCAAAAGTTTGGACATACCTACTCATTCCAGGGTTTTTCTTTATTTTTACTATTTTCTACATTGTAGAATAATAGTGAAGACATCAAAACTACGAAATAACACATATGGAATCATGTAGTAACCAAAAAAGTATTCAACAAATGCAAATATACTTTATATTTGAGATTCTTCAAAGTAGCCACCTTGATGCCTTCGCCTGGAATGCTTTTCCAAAAGTCTTGTAATTCCCACATATGCTGAAGACTTGTTTGCTACTTTTCCTTCACTCTGCAGTCCAACTCATCCCAAACCATCTCAATTTAAAAAAAAGTTTTTTATTTCACCTTTATTTAACCAGGTAGGCTAGTTGAGAACAAGTTCTCATTTACAACTGCGACCTGGTGGGTTGAGGTCGGGTCATCTGGTGCAGCTCCATCACTCACCTTCTTGGTCAAATAGCCCTTACTTACACAGCCTGGAGGTGTGTTGGGGCATTGTCCTGTTGAAAAAAGTATGATAGTCCCACTAAGCACAAACCAGATGGGATGGCGTATCGCTGCAGAATGCTGTGGTAGCCATGCTGTTTACGTGTGCCTTGAATTCTAAATAAATCCCAGACAGTGTCACCAGCAAAGCATCCCCACATCATCACACCTCCTCCATGCTTCACGGTGGGAACCACACATGCGGAGACCATCCGTTCACCTGCTCTGCGTCTCACAAGACACGACGGTTAGAACAAGAAATCTCAAATTTGGACTCCTCAGACCAAAGGACCGATTTCCACCGGTCTAATGTCCATTGCTCGTGTTTCTTGGCCTAAGCAAGTCTCTTCTTTTTATTGGTGTCCTTTAGTAGTGGTTTCTTTGCCGCAATTCCAACATGAAGGCCTAATTTACGCAGTCTCCTCTGAACAGTTGATGCTGAGATGTGTCTGTTACTTGAACTCTGAAGTAATTATTTGGGCACATTTTCCATATTGACTGACCTTCATGTCTTAAAGTAATGATGGACTGTCGTTTCCCTTTGCTTATTTGAGCTGTTCTTGCCATAATATGGACTTGGTCTTTTACCAAATAGGGCTATCTTCTGTATACCACCCCTACCTTGTCACAACACAACTGATTGGCTCAAATGCATTAAGAAGGAATGAAATTCCACAAATTAACTTTTAACAGGGCACACCTGTTAATTGAAATGCATTCCAGGTGACTACCCCATGAAGCTGGTTGAGAGAATGACAAGAGTGTGCAAAGCTGTCATCAAGGCAAAGGGTGGTTACTTTGAAGAATCTCAAATATAAAGTATATTTTAATTTGTTGAATACTTTTTAGGTTACTACATGATTCCATATGTGTAATTTCATAATTTTGATGTCTTCACTATTATTCTACAATGTAGAAAATAGTAAAAATAAAGAAAAACCCTGGAATGAGTAGGTGTGTCCAAACCTTTGACTGGTACTATATATTTTTTTTTTTATTCTTGTGATTTCAGTTTTAATGCAATTAGCAAAACCACAAATGTACTGTATTTATTGCATTTTCCAAACAACCAATAAAAAGATCCGTGGTTGAAACCATATGGATCATTGATGGTGCTTTGAGCTGGTTGGACCACCTGGTGTCTGTTCCCAGAACAGTTTGGTGTGATTAGCACAGCTGATATATTGCTTTATATAGCTGTGTGTGTATATCAGTGTGATTACTGATGATCATTTGGAACCATTCTCAAGACACTGCTAGTGATTAACCAGGTACAGTCCAGACCTGCACTGTACCGGACCTTCAAATGAGTTTATTTCAAACACTTTAGCTGGGCTTGATTGAGTTTCCTGGTGGATATGAATACATGCATGAATAGTGGTGTTCCTTGGCAATGTACTTAGGACACTGTTAATGATGCACATTGAGCAGGTAGCCAGCCTGGTACAGTGTACAGTTTGTATGTCTGTCATATATCACGTTTAGTGTGATGGAGCATGCAACCCTAATCCCCAACTCCTATGAGGTGGCAGCCATCTGCCCTGGTTGGCTCATCTTCTATTATTCATGCCTGTTGTCGATTGACAGAATGGCTATCTCATTCTGTGGCAATGTGGCCTGTACCATACTCATTGTTGGATTATTGTTGGGAATTGTCATAATGCAGACATGCAGTGTATTTATCAGAGATGAGATCAGATAACAACTATTCCTGATGCGTTGCGATAACGAAGGTTGGGTTTTAGGTTTTATGGTGCATCTGAGTGCTCTCTGGGAGCCAGCCCCCATATTGCTGCACACACAGTAATGAATTGGAATTGCTTTGTGCACATCTGTATTCAATATAGAAGCCACAGTGTAATACTATAATGGTGTCTATTGCTTCAATGAGGATGTGGTCATGCACTATATATACAAAAGTATGTGGACACCCCTGCAAATTAGTTGATTTGGCTATTTTAGCCACACCCGTTGCTGACAGGTGTATACAATTTAACACACAACCATGCAATCTCCATAGACAAATATTGGCAGTAGAATGGCCTTACTGAAGAGCTCAGTGACTTTTAACATGGCACCGCCAAAGGATGCTATCTTTCCAACAAGAAAGTTCGTTACACTTCTGCCCTGCTAGAGCTGCCCCGGTCAACTGTAAGTGCTGTTATTGTGAAGTGGAAACGTCTAAGAGCAACAACGGCTCAGCCGCGAAGTGGTAGCACACACAAGCTCACAGAACGGGACCGCCGAGGGCTGAAGCGCGTAGCGCAGAAAAATAGTCTGTCCTCGGTAGCAACACTCACTATCGAGGTCCAAATTGCCTCTGGAAGCAACATCAGCACAAGAACTGTTCGTCGGGAGCTTCATGAAATGGGTTTCAATGGCTGAGCAGCCGCACACAAGCCTAAGATCACCATACGCAATGCCATGCATCAATGCCATGCAGCAATGCCATCATACAATTACATTCGATAGGATTCTGTTCTTCCAGATTTGTGGCAACAGTTTAGGGAAGGCCCTTTCCTATTTCAGCATGACAATGCCCCTTGCACAAAGCGATGTCCATACAGAAATAGTTTGTCGAGATCCGTGTGAAAGAACTTGACTGGTCTGCTCAGAGCCCTCAACCCAATCAAACACCTTTGCGATGAATTGGAATGCAGACTGTGAGTCAGTTAATCGCCCAACATCAGTGCCCGACCTCACTAATGCTCTTGTGGCTGAATGAAGCAAGTCCCTGCAACAATGTTCCAACATCTAGTGGAAAGCCTTTCTAGAAGAGTGGAGGCTGTTGTAGCAGCAAAGTGGGAACCAACTACATATTAATGCCCATGATTTTGGAATGAGATGTTCGAAGAGCAGGTGTCCACATACTTTTGTTAATGTACCATTAGCCTGCAGACAGTAGTGCTGAGTACAAATGTAGGTCCCTGCACTATCTCTCTCATTTGAAAATGGTTGATGGAATGTTCCGGGGGATGAAGGATGAGGGGGAGTGTGGTTGTGAGACATGATGTGTATGGTTGCTGTGGGAACATGTGGGTCTGAACAGGTATGATGTCGTTGATGTTTGTTGAAATGTGTGTTCCTCTGTTGATTGTATTTTGTTTATGTATGGTTGTTATTGAGAAAATAAAATTAAAAATAAAAAACTATATGAAAACGATTGATCAAACACCAACTAGTTTTAGGTCCTTTGAGCATGCACTCTTACGGAAACAGGTTAATATTCTCTTTCTGTGACCCGAGTAACAGTTTGAATACTAAATACTGTATGTAATGTATTATTTCTCCCCGATGCACTTAAAGAAAAACACACACAAAAATAAAAAAAAGAGTAGCCAGAAGATTAGGAGATGAATAATTGAGGAAGCCAAATATCTCAGGACAGAGAGAAAGTGTGTGAGAGAGAGATAATGTTAATGCCGTGGTGGTTGTGGTGGGGATATTTGAAGTATTTCTTGCATTAGAGGAAAGTGTTTGGAGGAGCCCAGCAAGTTAGGGCATCGAGTTGAATAAACCCATGAGTACAGGTGAAAGGATGATAGGACAGTCTCCACTCCAAAGTATTTGCTCTGTCTGAGTGTGAACACAGTTAAATGCAGTGCATGACTGAAACTCTATAAATCGCATGAAGTTAGATTGGGCTTTTATCAAACCTAATGTCAATGTGTTATTGTGGAGCTACTAAATTGGGTAAGTACCCCAATGGGCAGCGGGAGAGGTAGGAAGAGAATTGATGAGAGAGAGGGAAAGGGAGAGAGAGATTACAATTATAATTATTCTACACTTCTTTGTATTTTTCCATTGCTGAATTACCTGGCTGGGTCCTTGGACTAGAACTATGTGAGATTAGCTTAATCTGCCATGCTGCCATACCTTTATATCTATGTATCTATGCATAGTGGGCTAATAATGCTAAACCCACTCAATTTTAGCTTCTGCTGCCATGGCTTTAGTAGTTATCCACGGTAATGCTATTTGTCTGCTCAGCACACCATGCTTACTGTGAATGCTCCACTTTCGACTACTTCCTTAAATGGTGAACCAGCTTGTGTTTAATGTTAGAGATCATTATGTCATATCAAAAAGGCAAATGTTTTTTCCAAAACCCATTGCATTGGCCCATTGCAGCAGCTGAGTTTAAATGTTGACAGGCTGCATGACACACTGTGCTGACAGCAATAAAATAGAAAGCTTTGAGCCCATTCTTGCTTATTGTGAATTAACATTGCTTTGATGTGAGTGATCCCACCGGCTCAGTGCAGTGCCACATATCATATGTATTTGTTTCAGAATCTCCAGACTGCCACTCCTTCCTTCCTCCTCTGTTTTCTCACAGTAACAATATTCATCCACTCTCTAATTACCTTCCGGGGAGATAGTGATGAAATATGTCAATGAATGACAAACATATATATACTGTATATATATTTATATATACAGTGGGGCAAAAAAATATTTAGTCAGCCACCAATTGTGCAAGTTCTCCCACTTAAAAAGATGAGAGAGGCCTGTAATTTTCATCATAGGTACACTTCAACTATGACAGACAAAATGAGAAAAAAAATCCAGAAAATCACATTGTAGGATTTTTAATGAATTTATTTGAAAATTATGGTGGAAAATAAGTATTTGGTCACCTACAAACAAGCAAGATTTCTGGATCTCACAGACCTGTAACTTCTTCTTTAAGAGGCTCCTCTGTCCTCCACTCGTTACCTGTATTAATGGCACCTGTTTGAACTTGTTATCAGTATAAAAGACACCAGTCCACAACCTCAAACAGTCACACTCCAAACTCCACTATGGCCAAGACCAAACAGGTGTCAAAGGACACCAGAAACAAAATTGTAGACCTGCACCAGGCTGGGAAGACTGAATCTGCAATAGGTAAGCAGCTTGGTTTGAAGAAATCAACTGTGGGAGCAATTATTAGGAAATGGAAGATATACAAGACCACTGATAATCTCCCTCGATCTGGAGCTCCACGCAAGATCTCACCCCGTGGGGTCAAAATGATCACAAGAACGGTGAGCAAAAATCCCAGAACCACACGGGGGGACCTAGTGAATGACCTGCAGAGAGCTGGGACAAAAGTAACAAAGCCTACCATCAGTAACACACTACGCTGCCAGGGTCTCAAATCCTGCAGTGCCAGACGAGTCCCCCTGCTTAAGCCAGTACATGTCCAGGCCCGTCTGAAGTTTGCTAGAGAGCATTTGGCTGATCCAAAAGAAGATTGGGAGAATGTCATATGGTCAGATGAAACCAAAATATAACTTTTTGGTAAAAACTCAACTCGTCTTGTTTGGAGGACAAAGAATGCTGAGTTGCATCCAAAGAACACCATATCTACTGTGAAGCATGGGGGTGGAAACATCATGCTTTGGGGCTGTTTTTCTGCAAAGGGACCAGGACGTCTGATCCGTGTAAAGGAAAGAATGAATGGGGCCATGTATCGTGAGATTTTGAGTGAAAACCTCCTTCCATCAGCAAGGGCATTGAAGATGAAATGTGGCTGGGTGTTTCAGCATGACAATGATCCCAAACACACTGCCCGGGCAATGAAGGAGTGGCTTCGTAAGAAGCATTTCAAGGTCCTGGAGTGGCCTAGCCAGTCTCTAGATCTCAACCCCATAGAAAATCTTTGGAGGGAGTTGAAAGTCCGTGTTGCCCAGCAACAGCCCCAAAACATCACTGCTCTAGAGGAGATCTGCTTGGAGGAATGGGCCACAATACCAGCAACAGTGTGTGAAAACCTTGTGAAGACTTACAGAAAACGTTTGACCTCTGTCATTGCCAACAAAGGGTATATAACAAAGTATTGAGATAAACTTTTGTTATTGACCAAATACTTATTTTCCACCATCATTTGCAAATAAATTCATAAAAAATCCTACAATGTGATTTTCTGGATTTTTTTTCTAATTTTGTCTGTTATAGTTGAAGTGTACCTATGATGAAAATTACAGGCCTCTCTCATCTTTTTAAGTGGGAGAACTTGCACAATTGGTGGCTGACTAAATACTTTTTTGCCCCACTGTATATAGAGAGAGATAGAGAGAGATTATGCCTATAATGACCCTTTAATGAGGCCCTGCATGTATTGGATAAGCCCACAGTGCATCCATCTCTGTTCTCCTTCACTGGTTTCTATTGCTTTCCGTCGCCAGTCATTTGCAGGTTGTCTGCTTGACCTTCAGAGGAAGGAAATCATTAGCATGCACCAGTTTTATTGATTAAGAGAGAGAGTGGGCTTTTCTGAGAAATAGCTTTAAAGTGCAGACGGGAGTTTGCTTTTTGAGCTTGATCGAGGCTTGGTGAGATGGGTGGTGAGATGGGTGATGGGATGGGTGGTGAGATGGGTGGTGAGATGGGTGGTGAGACTGGCAGATGATTGAGCTGGGTTGGTTAGTGTGTTGGTGCTGGTTTGGGGCGTGTGTGATGACTCGAGAGAGTCGTAATGACACATTGCATGCTGGGATGGGACATCAGCATTGCATGGTGTGCTGTGTCTGTGCGCCAGGCACGGAGGGAGAGAGTAGTCACTGCCTGTACTCACCAGGACGACAGAGAAACCTTTTAGCACATTTAGCACTGCTCAGGCCCAAGAGTGTGAAACGCAAGAATGACACTACTTAGATCTGAGCAGTCAGTCACAAACTCTACCTAACACAGTTAATTACAAAAATGTCTCAGTAGCTCATGACATTGCTAAGCCTTTAGCATCGGAATGAACAAAAATAATATTGTAGGGCCTGTAGACATTGCATGAACAGCAGCAAACTATCAAACCATAGTGCTAGGAAAACCACACTTAAGGGCACAAACATGGGAATAGTATTTTGTAAAAAAAAATATGCTTCCATATTGTTTTCATAGATAAATGGACAGACCTAGCAGCATTTTCACGAAGGGTGGACAAATCCTACACCGTTTGTCTTTCTTTCTCAGCAGACACAGTTTAATATGTTTAATAGGAGTTACAAAACAGCACATCGTATTTTCAGTGATCGACGCGGAGGCACAACACACTGCCGGTGGAATATGTAACCTGTCATCAAATGTTATGGCTTTTTATACATGTTCAGGTTATGTAACCTGAACAGGGTGTACATCATAGCTGACCAGAGGGCCATTAAAGACAGGATCCTTATTAATCATCACACCTCTCCTTCACGCACAGAGAACCCAACATGGCGGCCAAAAATATGTCTCAGAAAGGTCAAATATTTGGTGGGAACTTAACTCTGAGCTTGAATTAATGTGCTCCTATATGAAGATCAATACAGGTTGTGAATTATGCGTAGTATGCGTTTATTAATCGACCTTAAATCACAATGCTTGCCTTGCTCGGCCATGAACCTCAGCCGCAGTACAAAGTCAACTAGGGTGATATGGTGGAATTGGATTACACACAGATCCAATCAACCCCAGGACTATTGTTTTTCGCTGCGTGCGTTTTGCTCTGTGATTGATAAGATCAATAATGTTTTCTCATCTTGTCATTTTGAAAGAAAAGAGAAACCCGCACACTTTATTTTTATCTCACTGTTACCATGCATCTGCAACAAAATAGCTAAAATGTGCGAGTGTCTTTTTGAATCTCTCTCACATATGATACAGAACCTCACTATAGCATCGCATCGTTACGATTCTAATTATATAATACTGTAGCTGTGCCCGAGTCTGTGCATGGCTGTCGTTATCTATCACTATCTATCTTATCTTTCTGTGAGAGCATGGTATCTTGCTACCTCAGTCCGTTGAAGGCCTATGTAGCAGAGGCTGTTGTACGGGGGACACTTTGAATTCAGCTCACGAATGGAGTTTTTAAGATGGTTGCTAGAGACAGCACAGACACAGACTGTAGAATCAGCAACTCTGTTTGCTTGAGGCATGTAGAAAGTTATTTTTGTATTTGTATTTACTAAGGATCCCCATTAGCCAAGGCAGCAGCTACTCTTCATGGGGTCCAGAAACATTAAGGCAGTTATATCCTGTTTAAAATATTACATGACATTACATTTTATAACACTTTACCCAATACATTTAATGTGTTCCCTCAGGCACTACTCCTATCACATATTTACAATTCAACATCCATGGGTGCACCCCCCTATCTATATCGACGGGACTGCGGTGGAGAAGGTAGAAAGCTTCAAGTTTCTTGGCGTACACATCACTGACAAACTGAAATGGACCACCCACACATACAGTGTGGTGAAGAAGGCACAACAGAGCATCTGTGCAGTTTTATACAACCTTATTATCAACAACCAAATATTTGATGTATGCTACAGTAACTTACAGTATCTCTAGTGCCCTGTAAAGGAAACTCACCTGTTGAATGTGTACAGTAGAGAGCAGAGCAACGTACACTTTAGAGCTGACGTAGAGATGAGTGTGAGGAGTGTATGATCAATCACTTCAACTTTGCAGAATGGCTTTGATATTTATAAGACAGGGGAGAAGGCAGCAGCACACCACCCATAAACTAATGAGCTGATAACCTCATGCAGACATCTCTACTGAGAGCCTTGCAAAGCATTATGGGATTATAAAACAATCACTAGAGAAAAATACAAGATAAGATTTGAACATTTGAACTCTAAAATTGAGCTTAAACAACATTACATATCAGGACAAGTATAGAGTTGTGTTATGTTATCGCATGAGAAACATTACTTTGCCTGAATCTTTTTGTTTACCTCAAGATCTAATAATCAGTTCAAACTAATGTACCACAATATGTTATCAATACAGAATGAAATGGAATCTCCCCAAAGCTCCAAGATATGGCTGGACTTTTTCCTGATGTTGTAAAAACGTACACTTTCATTATGACCTGAAATGAGATAGAGTAATGGCTTTGGTAAGAAGGGCTTTAATTCCTTGCCTCAGCAACTTTGAAGAAACAACAATGACTGCTGCACCGGTCCAGTGCCGCTCTCTTTTACTGAGCAAAGCCCATCTGAGGATAAATGATACATGAGTAAACTCTGCCAGGTAAATGTTCACTGACATTGTGGTATGTTACATTTTCCCTGTGTGGATTCCCAGCTGAGATTAAGCGCTCTCTGTTGTGATCAATAAACTTGATCTCAACACCTGCCAATGCTAGCACAATAATAATTTCTCCACAACGGAAATGCCGTCTGTTTGTGGCTATTATTTTCCTCCTTGTCATATCTTGCTACATTGGGGGAAACTTCCTAGTGCATGTCCCCTTGGGGCACTTCATAATGAGTATCTCTGTGTGCGTGTCTCTGCCTTTGTTTGTAGTGTACTGGAAGTGTAGCAATTGAAGTGTGAATTCAAACATGAAGCCTTCACGCGTGAAACTGTGAAGAGCTGTGCCTTCAACCAGCATATACATCTTCAATTTGCCCCAGAGTACGGTATGTAAAATAACACACAGCTGCAGTACACCTGTATGACCTCTCTCTCTGTGTATCGCCTGGTTAAACTCAAAGAGAAAAAAGGCCAGACAGTTGCAACCAGTGAATAATTCAAACAGTGGAATAAACAGGACAGTAGCTATATTAGATCAGGAGGCCTGTGCAATTAAACAGACCTGAATAATGCAAAAAACAAATAAGCACTTTTTAATGGGAGGGTGGTAGGGATCGTGAGGTAATTAAATCTGTCCAATCATTTTGTTTTTGTTATCGATGAGGTGGGCTGGCTTACGACCCTCAACAGACGCAGCAGACAGAACGTTCTGCTTATGTAACAATGTGTGTTCACTCTGCCGTGCATGGAGGATAACTTTGGAGTTAACCCCAAATGTCTAAATGGAGCGGACCATCTACAGAGGCCATCTGTCTGTTTGTAGTGCTTGTGGCTCTCCCTCTAAAACACTGGCTGCCTCCCTGCCTGGCCTGTGTCTGCCATGATGCCAGGGATATGAACATAAAACGTGCAACAGATGGACAGGTCCAGAGTTCAGAGCTATTTCTACAGTTGGACTGGCAGCAGCACATACATATATAGTGGCTGCTGCTCTGGTATTCTGCTGCTCTCGTGAAACCTGTATGGGATCCAGAAAGAGACAAATGACCCAATTCCTGTGGCCTCATTACGAGACGAGACAAAGCAGACTGATTTTTGCGTGATTATAGAATATTATTATAGCTAGGTGGTAGACCATGATGTCTATTGAATGTGCTATGTGTTTGTTTTTCCAAGACTTATTCCAAGATGTGTTGGATCTCTCTTTGGTACTGTAGCAAGCAACAAAGGCAGCTCTTTCCGAACGGGGGTAGCAGCCCTGGCTTAATCATTTGTACTGCAGTATAGGATGCCAGGATTATACTTTTGCATCGGCCTACAACAATAGGCCTATATCAGGTACACTGCAGCTTTCACATGTCCCTTAGCTACATGGATTTGGATGATAGAATGATCTACACTACAGTGTACCTAATATGCAGAATGCATCCTCAGTATCAGGCAGCTACAAACAATTACATGGCATTGACTGACAAAACGTAGGCTACTGCTTTTTGACTTCACATTCTTTGGGAATGAGATTAAATCAAAACACATGCATGGGTATGTTGCTACTAAACTATGCATTTGGCTTTCAGAAATGCTTCTTTGCAACATCAACAAGCATGATTTATAATAGCGGCAGCAGGCTTATAAAGCATTCACACGTCACACCTATTATTAGTCTATAGTTGTCCCTCGACCTGCTAATACAAGGCGATCACACCTATACCGATTCAAGGCCATCACATACAATCATTCTGTATTGTCTTTATAGCTGTTCTTCCCAGCTGATATTGTTTTGGTTCAATATCAATCTCAATGATTTCAGGTCAACTCTGTTGTTTCTGTCTGAGCTGCTGCTGCTAGGGCTAGACATAATAATACGGTGTCATTTGCATACAGAGGCAGCTACTTACAGTACTGTATATACATCGGAATGGCATAGTTTCTTATAACGATAGATGCAGGTTTAAAGATGTGTTACAGAGTTTTTGTATACTTTTTAGCCAGTAGGTTTGAAAGTAGCACTCGAGCCAAAACAGGTTGTAACGATCGTCCTGGAAAGAAGGTGACCAAAACGCAGCGTGGTAAGTGTTCATTATAATTTAATAAAATAACCTGAACACTGAAACAACCAAAAACAACAAAGAGAGTGAACGAAACAAAACAGTTCTGTCTGGTCCAACAACACAAAACAGAAAACAACTACCCACAACAAAGAGGTGGAAAAAGGCTACCTAAGTATGGTTCTCAATCAGAGACAACGATAGACAGCTGCCTCTGATTGAGAACCACACCCGGCCAAACACACAGAAAAAGAAAACATAGAATGCCCACCCCAACTCACGCCCTGACCAAACCAAAATAGAGACATAAAAAGGATCTCTAAGGTCAGGGCGTGACAGAGGTCCCCAAAAATGTTGCACAATTGTGTACAATGTCATCCATTTCGTATGATATTTTACATCTTGCAATTTGTATGATATGTTACAAATTCCAATAAAAAAATGAAATTGTATTGCTCACACACATATTTTGCAGATTTTATCGCAGGTGCATCGAAATGCTTATCTTTCTAGCTCCAGCAGTGCAGTAATACAAAACAATACACACAAATCCGCAAAAATTTAAGAAATAAAGAAACGTCAGAACATGCAACGTCCGAGTCCAGAATACAAGTATACTGTATATGTATATAATGATGTGTGGACAGTATATGAATAGAAAAGGTGTGTACAGCAGTAGTTTTATAGGATGAGCCATGACTAGAGTACAGTATATACAGTGCCTTCAGAAAGTATTCATACCCCTTGACATATTCAACATTTTGATGTGTTACAGCCTGAATTAAAAATGGATTAAATATATATTTTCCTCACCCATCTACACACAATACCCAATAATAACAGGGTGAAAATATTTTGCACATTTATTGAAAATGAAGTTGGTGTAGCACAAAATGCCGATTTTCTTTTCAAGATATTGAAAACCAACAGATAGTGAACACAAATGTTGACTTTGGACGATGTTTAGAAAAGTAATAATATGACGTTTAGAAAGTATGGCGTCGCATTAACTGCATGAGTAGAAAAAAACAGCAGGGGAAAGTAAAATGATGTGCAAAATGTAAATGTATATAATGATACTTTGTTATTGATTTACCCTTTAGTAACAAGGCACATCTACTTTACAAATGGGTAATTGTCTCCATTTTGCTTTAATAAGTGTAATGCCATCATACAAACTGCTTATGGATTTGTTATGGTAATGGTGAGCTAAGCTGTTTTCCATGCTAGTCATTACACATCCTGGGAAATTTAAGCTCTCTGAAAGAGGGATATATGAAAAAGCTGCTAAACACTGTCACACAATCAAATGGATTCCTTTGCAGTCAGACTCATGGTGTCTGTCAGTGGGGAAGAGACAGCCTTAAACCTAGGGCTCTATTCAGCATGAGTTAAATGTAAAGGTAATGTTCCTGCGTTACCAGAGACTGCATTCACGGTAAACTCTGCATATGTCGGCTCAACCGGAAATGATTTACATTTCTAGAGCCCAATATGTAACTCTTCAGCGATACAGATTGAATAGAGGCCCTAATCTCACAGTGAATAGCATTAATATGTGCAACCAAAGCAGAATTTGCCAAAAGAGCATAATGTGGGCCTACTGTACTCTAGGCTACTTCTCAAATCCTCTTCAGCCAGTCAGTCCCAGCTCTGTCCCAGCTCAGACCCAGGCTATTGACATGGATGCTGTCTTGTTTAATTGTTCTATCTCAGGGGATGGGGTTGTGTAATTGGTGATAAGCAGGCCTGTGGCTGTTGGGAAGCTACTCAGCCCGTTATCGGCCCATCTAAGAGGTCTGCCTGCCTGGGAATCATCATGGCTGCCATGATAACAACGTAGCTGGAGGCTGCCATCCATCTCCATCCTCTCCTCCTCTCATCTGGGTCCTCATCCAGATTCACACATCAGATCATCCAATCCATGGATGTTGTCTGCAGGCTGATCAGCTCAACTTGGTGCCATTATTGCAACTTCACACAAGCAGTTCATGGAGAGTGTCTTACAGGCCGGTGCAAGAAGAGAGAGAGTGTGAAGGCAGGGTATTTTAACCCATCACCCTTGCGGTTATCCATCTTTGCACCACCTGCCTCTCAGCTGGGGTGTTCTGTCCTTGGCCTGCGACTCAGTTCAATGCAGCTGTTGAGCCCCGTTCCCCACTGCGCTGCTCAATGCACCGGGGTCATGGCGGTTAGTAGTGATTGGGGTAGCAGATTTTGGAAACCCCTCACCTCATCATAATCACCCACTGAGATCTCCTTCCTCCCGTGCACAGAACACTGGCAGTGTGGTGTCAGACTGTTCTGATCAGACCCACTAGACTGAGGTTGGCAGCAGTGTGGCTGTGCTCTCCTGGGGAGATGAAAGATGGGCTTAGGGAGGCCTGGCCGCTCGTTGAGCCTGACGGAGGACAGCTACACTGAACAAAAATATAAACGCACCATGTAAAGTGTTGGTCCCATGTCTCAATCGTTTTCTCCATTTTCTCAAGGCTTAAAAATCTACACTGATTGAAGTGGATTTAACAGTTGACATTAATGAGGGATCATAGCTTTCACCTGGATTCACCTAGTCAGCCTATGTCATGGAAAGAGAAGGTGTTCCTGATATTTATACACTCAATGTATACAGTTGAAGTCGGAAGTTTACACACACTTATGTTGGAGTCATTAAAACTAGTTTTTCAACCACTCCAGAAATCTCTTGTTAACAAACTATAGTTTTGGCAAGTCGGTTAGGACATCTACTTTGTGCATGACACAAGTCATTTTTTTCAGCACAGATTATTTCACTTATCATCACTGTATCATAATTCTAATCAACCTGGCCCGGGTATCCTGGAAGGATATTGACATCATTCCGTCAGTAGAGGATGCCTGGTTATTCTTTCAAAGTGCTTTCCTTACCATCTTAAATAAGCATGCCCCATTCAAAAAATGTAGAACCAGGAACAGATATAGCCCTTGGTTCACTCCAGACCTGACTGCCCTTGACCAGCACAAAAACATCCTGTGGCGTACTGCATTAGCATCGAATAGCTCCGCGAAATGCAACTTTTCAGGGAATTTAGGAACCAATATATACAGGCAGTAAGGAAAGCAAAGGCTAGCTTTTTCAAACAGAAATTTGCATCCTATAGCACAAACTTCAAGAGTTCTGGGACACTGTAAAGTCCATGGGGAATAAGAGCATCTCCTCCCAGCTGCCCACTGCACTGAGGCTACGAAACACTGTCACCACCGATAAAGCCACGATAATTGAGAATTTCAATAAGCATTTTTCTACGGCTGGCCATGCTTTCCACCTGGCTACCCCTACCCCGGTCAACAGCCCTGCACCCCCCCACAGCAACTTGCCCAAGCCTCCCCCATTTCTCCTTCACCCAAATCCAGATAGCATATGTTCTGAAACAGCTGCAAAATCTGGAGCCCTACAAATCAGCTGGGCTAGACAATCTGGACCCTGACTTTCTAAAATTATCCGCCGCAATTATTTCAACCCCTATTAGCCTGTTCAACCTCTCTTTCGTATCGTCTGAGATCCCCAAAGATTGGAAAGCTGCCGCGGTCATCCCCCTCTTCAAAGGGGGAGACACTCTAGACGCAAACTGTTACAGACCTATATCTATCCTACCCTGCCTTTCTAAGGTATTCGAAAGCCAAGTTAACAAACAGATCACTGATCATTTCGAATCCCACCGTACCTTCTCCGCTATGCAATCTGGTTTCCGAGCTGGTCATGGGTGCACCTCAGCCATGCTCAAGTTCCTAAAAGATATCATAAACGCCATCGATAAGAGACAATACTGTGCAGCTGTATTCATCGACCTGGCCAAGGCTTTCGACTCTGTCAATCACCACATTCTTATCGGCAGACTCAACAGGCTTGGTTTCTCAAATGACTGCCTCGCCTGGTTCACCAACTACTTCTCAGACAAAGTTCAGTGTGTCAGATGCACCTGTACATAGCCCATCTTGAAATAGCCCATCCAACTACCTCATCCCCATATTGTTATTTTTTTTGCTCCTTTGCACCCCAATATCTCTACTTGCGCATTCATCTTCTGCACATCTATCACCCCAGTGTTTAATTGCTTAAATTGTAATTATTTCACCACTATGGCCTATTTAATGCCTTACGTCCCTTATCTTACCTCATTTGCACACATTGTATATAGACTTTTCTATTGTGTTATTGACTGTATGTTTGTTTATTCCATGTGTAACTCTGTGTTGTTGTTTGTGTCGCACTGATTTGCTTTATCTTGGCCAGGTCTCAGTTGTAAATGAGAACTTGTTCTCAACTGGGCTACCTGGTTAAATAAAGGTGAAATAAAAAAAATATTACAGCTGTGTGCATTTCCAAATCTTGTCCAATTAATTGAATTTACCACAGGTGGACTCTAATCAAGTTGTAGAAACATTTCAAGGATGATCAATGGAAACAGGATGCACCTGAGCTCAATTTCGAGTCTCATAGCAAAGTCTCATGGCAAATGGTCTGAATACTTAAAAATGAATTTGCAAACATTTCTAAAAACCTGTTTTTGCTTTGTCATTATAGGTTATTGCGTGTAGGTTGATGAGGATTTATTTTATTTGATACATTTTAGAATAAGGCTGTAACGTAACAAAATGTGGAAAAAGGGAAGGTTTCTGAATACTGTAGGCCAGTAAAATCTTAGAAATTGTTGAATGTTGTGTTTATATTTTTGTTCAGTGTATATACGGATCACTAGGCAGCCTGCTCCCCCTGTCCTCTCCATGGCTCTCGGCTGCTTAGTATGTTGGCCCGCTAGTTGCTTGTGCCTCCGGCATTTCCACTGACTCTCGTCTACTGCAGGATACCCTGGACCACACAACAGCTAAACATACCCATGCACTCACACTCTTCTATCTTTATTTAACTAGGCAAGTCAGTTAAGAACAAATTCCTATTTTCAATGACGGCCTTGGAACAGTGGGTTAATTGTCTTGTTCAGGGGCAACGCAACAGATTTTTACCTTGTCAGCTCGGGATTTGATTTTGCAACCTTTCGGTTACTAGTCCAACGCTCTAACCACTAAGATACCTGCCGCCACGCACACTCACACACAGGCATGCACACTCACACACAGGCATGCACACACAGAGACACGCACACACACACACACACACACACACACACACACACACACACACACACACACACACACACACACACACACACACACACACACTCACACACGTGTATATTTATTCCTCGTGTCACTATTTATATTTAATATTTTTTATACACAACTCTGTATTGTTGGAAAAGGACCCGTAAGTAAGCATTTCACTGTTAGTCTAATCTTGTTTTTTAGGATGCAAATAAAATAACTAATGAATTGATGATTGATTTGATGATTTCATTTGACACACACACCACACCACTCTTCATCAGCTCCCACCAAGCCCATAAACAGTATAGTGCTGCTAGAGGAAATTATCTCAAGTTCAGCTGCATTAAACATGCAAACCCAGGTTGTCTAGCCTGTGGCCTGTCTACAGCAGCTGCTACAGTAGCACAGTGCACATCAGATGGGAGCATTTTCTCCTCTGTGAAACACAGGCAGGGGGAAGGGTACAGGTTCAATTGTTCTGGATGACAACCTGTGATTCAGTGACCAGTAAACAACATGTCTAAAGAACCAGGGGAAATCAGATTGGTAGCTCATTGATTTCACAGTGTCATGAGCTGCTTCACCCAGTTTATTAATATGCATCTCATTATATGCAGCGATGGATTCATGTTCCTCTCCAATTAAAAGGCCTGAGTGGAGAGGCAAACATGCATGTACGCACGCCCGAACACACGCACACAAACCCACACACGCAGACACACACACACACACACGCAGACACACACACACACACACGCAGACACACACACACACACACACACACACACACACACACACACACACACACACACACACACACACACACACACACACACACACACACACACACACACACACACACACACACACACACACACACAGTCGTACAGGCACACACACGTAATACGCAAACACAAACACACTAAAACTGTGTAGTCTTGTGTTACTCAGTGTCGTTCCTCTCTTGTTACTGCTATTCTTTTCCCACCATGCTTTTCCCCAGGTATGGCTGCAGAACAGGGGGAAGTGGTGCACATGAAATACAATATGGGTCTACAGTCAGCTATAGGTAACTGCCAAAATAAAGGCAACACCAACATAGTGTCTTAATAGGGCATTGGGGCACAACAAGCTGCCAGAACAGCTTCAATGTGCTTTTGTAGAATAGTGAAAATTCACTTTGTCTGAGGAATACAGAGAATTAGTGTAGAGGGTCAATGACCCTAATATGATGTACACTACCGGTCAAAAGTTTTAGAACACTTGTAAATTGGATTTTTCTTTATTTTAACTTTTTTCTACATTGTGGAATAATTGTGAAGACATCAAAACTATGAAATTACACATATGAAATCATGTAGTAACCAAAAAAGTGTGAAACAAATCAAAATACATTTTATATTTGAGATTCTTCAAAGTAGCCACCCTTTGCTTTGATGACAGCTTTGCACACTCTTGGCCTTCTCTCAACCAGCTTCACCTGGAATGCTTTTCAAACAGTCTTAAAGGAGTTCCCACATATGCTGAGCACTTGTTGACTGCTTTTCCTTCAATCTGCGGTCCAACTTATCCCAAACCATCTCATTTTGGTTGAGGTCGGGGAATTGTGGAGGCTAGGTCATCTGATGCAGCACTCCATCACTATTCTTGGTAAAATCACCCGTACACACCCTGGAGGTGTGTTGGATTAATGTCCTGTTGAAAAACAAATGATAGTCTCACTAAGCCCAAACCAGATGTGTTGGCATATCGCTGCAGAATGCTGTGCTACCATGTTGGTTAAGTGTGCCTTGAATTCTAAATAAATCACAGACAGTGTCACCAGCAAAGCACCCAAACACCATAACACCTCTTCCTCCAAGCTTTACGGTGGGAAATACACATGCGAAGATCATCCGTTCACCCACACGCATCGCACAAAGACATGGCGGTTGGAACCAAATATCTCAAATTTGGACTCCAGACCAAAGGGCAGATTTCCACCGGTCTAATGTAAATTGCTCGTGTTTCTTGGCCCAAGCAATTCTCTTCTTATTATTGGTGTCCTTTGGTGGTGTTTTCTTTGCAGCAATTCTACCATGAAGGCCTGATTCACACAGTCTCCTCTGAACAGTTGATGTTGAGATGTCTGTTACTTGAAATCTGTGAAGCATTTATTTGAGCTAAGTTTCCAAGGCTGGTAACTCTAATAAACGTATCCTCTGCAGCAGAGGTAACTATTGGTCTTCCTTTCCTGTGGTGGTCCTCATGAGAGCCAGTTTCATCATAACACTTGATGGTTTTTCCGACTGCACTTTAAGAAATGTTCAAAGTTCTTGTATTTTTCTGTATTGACTGTCCTTCATGTCTTAAAGTAATGATAGTCTGTCATTTCTCTTTGCTTATTTGAGCTGTTCTTGCCATTAATATGGACTTGGTCTTTTACCAAATAGGGCTATTTTCTGTATACCCCCTTACCCTGTCACAACACAACTGATTGGCTGAAACGCATTCAGAAGGAAATAAATTCCTCAAATGAACTTTTAACAAGGCACACCTGTTAATTGAAATGCATTCCAGGTGACTTCCTCATGAAGCTGGTTGGGAGAATGCCAAGAGTGTGCAAAGCTGTCATCAAAGCAAAGGGTGGCTGTTTGAAGAATCTCAAATATAACATATATTTTGATTTGTTTAACACTTTTTTGGTTACTATGTGATTCCATATGTGTTATTTCATAGTTTTTATGTCTTCACTATTATTTTACAATGTAGAAAATAGTAAAAATAAAGAAAAACCCTTGAATGAGTAGGTGTTCTAAAACGTATGATTGGTAGTCTATTATCTGACTCCGTTATTATTGGAAGGCCCATAATTGTATCGAGTGGGTATAGCCAAGGTTGTGAGCCTTGCTTCACCACTCGGAATACTATAAGATGCAAGTGTCTAGGTTTACCGTTATGCAATTATTAAGAGGCTAAGGGACAAAGAGCTAATATCTTGCAATCAATGTCCTAGCATTAAATTATTGAGTTAACCTTAGCTCAGAGATGCACAGTTAGAGACCGAGCATATATCCTATGTATATTGTGAATAACATTTACCATTAGACAGTTCATCAAAGAATATTACTCAGAAATGTGAGGACTACGGTTCGTATCCATTTCAATTTAATCAGATGTATTACAGTTACGCAATAAGAATAAAATTAACAAATGGTACGTACCAGAAATCTTCACAATAAAAATTATATAAAATATCGTAAGTTTTTAGCATCATAGAAAATTCACCACTATGACATACAAGCGTATTTCAGGATATCAGTTTACCAGTAACTCAATGATCAACGTTTAAACCCAGCTTTTATTCTACCAAGAGCGATAACTTCCAGTATCTCCTATTGTCTAATTAACATCACTTTGCATGGCCGAAAACATTAAACCAAAGGCATGAAAACACACAGATTCTTGGATCTAATCATCACAACTCTTATCTAAATTATACGGGCGCACCTGTGTCGTTCCTCTTCGAACTACGTGCAGTCCGACGAACAGAATCACCCAGTTTCTCTGTAACAATAAATCCATACCACTTACACCACATTGAAACATATCAAAATTGATAGATTGTCATGAACTCTTGAAACAATCAAAACATGACAATTTATTTCACACAGTAACATTCATTTCGTCCATTCAAGTTTCATCAGACTTCACACCTCTCCTGGCTTCAGTGACCCTAGGACTACTGTGGGATGTCTCTTCATTGATTTTTAAACAGATAAGGTGTTTGACCCCTATGATAGCCCACAAATGGTCTGTCATTCTACCAATGCCATACATCGTGATTGTGTCATCACGCTGGGCCCCGGCGCCAGCAAGTTGCTAGATTTATCTTTATCACTGGCCTTCATCGTTCACATTTGTTCACTCTCTTCATTTTTCCACTACACTTTGATATAGATTCTACAAGTGTCTGAAACTATTGGAGGGATGCGACACCATTCTTCCACAAGAAATTCCATCAATGGTTGTTTTGTTGATGGTGATGGAAAATGCTGTCTCAGGCGCCGCTCTGGTGGCTGAGAGACACACACGCACACGCCCTTTAACGTTCCTATGCTCCTTTGAGACACCTTTTTCATCGTAAAATTTTCTTCTAGCTCTGCTTGCCAAAATAATGGGCAACTGTACATTTTTATACACGACCAAACATTATGGGATGTTAATTGCTTAATTAACTCAGGAACCACACTTATGTGGAAGCACATGCTTTCAATATATTTTGTATCCCTCATTCACTAAAGTGTTTGATTTATTTTGGCCTCCCAACTTAGCATCACAAATTGCTGACAATACAGCCGTAGCATATTTCGACTATCATATATGGATTGCGAGATGGTGAGAGCATGAGAGAGAGAGAGTGAGATGGAGAGAATGATAAAGGAAGACAAATTAGGAGAGGGAAAAGGAAGTCTGACTCAGAGCACCTTCCTTCCAGAATGCTCCATTGTCTCCTTGTGATCAGAGTAGGCAGAGGCTTTTCCTGCTTTATACAGCACAATGGCGGCTGCTGCCTCTCTTAGGGGGGAGCAGCCTTTTGTAGCCTCCAGCTCTGGATTTAATCATGTTTCCTCTAAGTTGCTGATTTGTGTGAAATATTACGCAGAAACTGCTGCCACCACCATTTATCGCTGAGGAAAAATGAATTCTGTTATGCGGAGTGGAACACGGGAACCCAAGAGCAGGCTCAAACGAGAACACCGGGATGAAGTAGCCAAGAAAATATTGAAACACAGGGGGGAGATGGAGTGCAGGTCAGGGGAAGCTCGGGTGGGTTGCTGGAAACCAGGTGCGGAGGCTGAGGCTGGAGCGAGAGGGGTGGAGACAGGGTAAGCAGGTCCGGAGGGGAATCCAAGGGAGTAGTAGAGTGGGGAATCCAGGATAGAGTAGCAGGATGACGAGACGTGGGACTGGAGACAGGGACCAGAGTCAGAGCGGGCAGAACTGTAGCGGAGAGGAAAACAGCGTCAGGCAAGGAAAACAGGCAAAACAGGATAACAGGATCTGAATAGTAACAAACGGCTAGAAACGTAGACTGACTGAGCAGAGATTACGATCTGGCAGCGTGGAAGTGGCAGGGCTGAGTGTTTGTAGAGGTCTTGATTATGGAACAGGTTGCAGCTGGTGGAGATCTGCTCTGACTCCAGCACACCTGTGTCCTCCCACACAATCACACACACACAGAAAGAGAGAGGGAGGGAGAGAGTACTGGGGGAGTGTCGGCAGGTCAAGGAGACACAGGATGAGCAGTAAATCCCGTAAATCATCACCTTTGTAAGGCTACGTCTTCAGTTGTTTGAAAATAGATAAATACATATACTGTAGGTCTTTAGAAGGCCTTAGCTCTGTTGAATCAGCTTGAAGTTACGTTCACTCAGGGGAGATTGGAATAGAATAGTCAAATGTGTTTTTCGCAACTCAAACTATTCTAATTTACAATGCAAAATGGTGTCAAAGCCTTGCAGAGACAAAAGAAAATCGCAAATGTTCCTCCAAAGGAAACTAAAAGAAATACCATGTCACTTATTCACGGAAAGAATGAATCCGCAGCTTCATTATGTCTTGTTTTGTCTACAACAAAAGCAAAAGGAATAGTGAAAAAACATGCTACCACAGGTCATGAATACAAATAACTTAGAAGACATTGTTTTGACAGAAATATTCTTATTGAAGACATGTCCACTAGCTGCTATCTTAATGTGTGTTTGTATGTGTGTGTGTGTGTGTGTGTGTGTTTGCATCTGTATCTGCATCTACATGAGAGTGTTTGTGTGTGTGTGGGGTCAGCTTTAACGCTGACCACTCTTATTACGATAAAGAAAGCATCCATACACTGTCCACTCCACTTTCCCTCCACTGCAACTAGAGAGAGAGAGAAAGCGAGTGAGTGAGAGAGAGAGAGAGAGAGAGAGAAAGAGAGAGACTCTAGGCTAAACAGCAAGGCTGCCAAGCTGAGATAAGAACCCTTTAGCACCCCTTCACCAGATGATTCCCTTCTACTGTATGTGTAAGCTGCTCCAAAGTTGCCAAAAACATTAATCAGAACGGTGACTATATTTGCACTGGTGTTCTATATTTCGCAACATATGGTCACTTTTTTTTTCAATTGTGCCAAATCTTTATTTCAGTACATTTCATATAGTATTGACAATGTTGTCAAATCTTTTATAATCTTTTGCTCAGGATTATATGTGATCGACTGGCTCGATTCAGTCTTATGTAGAATTTATGCTTTTTACATTGGATAAAAGTAGAGCCTCAGAGCTAGAAAATTGTATATCATACACTACAGTTGAGGAACAATGGGAAAGTAATTCTGTTTTGATAGTTGGTGAACTTGTAACCTCACTTTTGAGAAAACAGCCCTTAAATCTTTTGGTAAACCTATTGGAGAGCTCTCCTTTGTCTACACCCATTCAGCATCGTTCACACCCTCTCAAGCCTTAGTTCCACCCATTCCTTTAATGATTCACATCTACTAAACAACCAAAGATTTCAAGACTGAAGGCTGGTTTATACTACGTCTGTCGACAGTTGTCGCAGTGACATCATGAACATTATATTATCGTCCTACATCAAACTTGTCGTTGTCGTTATGAAAAAGTATAAACACAAAAACTACAGGCTGCATGACATCAGCAGCCTGGTGGTCCAAAATAGCATAACTTGTGTATTTTAATACCATAAACCCACCTATTTAAAAACAAATTTAGTGTGTGTCAATCTAGCAAACCAGGCAACTAAAAGCTCATTTCTAAACAATGTTTTGGTTAGTTTTTAGCTTGTTTGCTAGCTAGCTAATGTTAAGTTAGCTGGCTAGCCAGTTCAAATAACGACCATATCATATAGCTGACAACATCTTCACTTTAGCTCATTTGTCTTCATTATTACAGGAAAATAAACTCACAACAAGATCATTATTTACAAGTTAATGGCGAGCCAATTACAGAAAATTGCTTACGGTTGTGAGTGTGATGAAATAAAAGCAGGCCATTCTACCGCAGAATTTTAGATCTTGGACACTGTCTCATTGGCATAATGGTACAGTATATACTAATTTGACTTTGGTACAGGTCATGTCTTTACATTACGGTCTCTGGTAAACACATACTGTATCAAATAAAATCAATGTTTATTTGCCAGTTGCACAGGATTCAGAAGGTGTAAACGGTACAGTGAAATGGTACCTTGCATAGTGGAGTCTTTAGTTTAGACATGTAGCTAGCTAGCTAAACAATTAACCATAATCCCAACTCATAGCGTTAATACCCTGCATGAATCTGCAGTTAGCTAACCAACCAGGTTCAATGTTGGCTAGCTAGCTAACATTAGGCTATAACTAGCAATACAAATGGCTTTGAGATACTAATAATATTACTACACATATCATACAGGTAACGTTAGCTAGTGAGCCAGCCAGGTAACGTTACTTAGCTAGCTAACACCATGCTTTATCTTGAAATTAAGATGACTTTTGACAAAATTAGAAACGTCTAATATCTGAACATGTAGCTAGCTAGACTCTCTTACTCGTATACATGGATGACGCTTCTCCCTCTCTGTCACGGATGCCATGGTTTCCCTTAGTTTGAAGATGTAATCCGGAGACAGGTGTTTTATACAACAGCCTTCTGTGTGTTCTCTTTTTCGACTCCCTCTGCATTAGCAATCAAAGGCCAGAATTTTCTCCATCTCCTTAGCTATCATAGTCTAATTCCACCGGACATTCCACTGATTTCAAAATTCTGTCCCCCAGGAAGTGGAGAGCAACACTTTTGCAGTTCTACTACGTGATATCTTTAAAAAAATCCATGTTAGAAAGGATTACCTACAGTACATATACTGACCAGCTCATGTTATAGACAGAAGCATGCTTCATGACAGACCAATCTGAACTCATGTCTCGGCATGTCCACCCCATCCATTATCTCAACCAATCATGTCTAATTGGAAGGTTCCTGTCTTTTTACCAGGCTAAACCACCTAGGCTCGTAATTTAAAAATATTATTTGTATTTACAAATGGCATACAGGTTTGTTATTAAGGCACATGAACATTCACATGTTCCAGAAAGCATTTCTGCAAGAGAAAAAAAGGTTTACTTTCAAATGCCTCTCCTGTGAAGCAGTGACATGCGACATACCCTTAGTTTCCTGAAACTAGTTATTAGGGCTGGACATGCCGAGACATGAGTTCAGATTGGTCTGTCATGTAGCATGCTTCTGTCTATAACATGAGCTGGTCAGTATATGTACTGTAGGTAATTTTTTGAAAGATATCACGTAGTAGAACTGCAAAGGTGTTGTGTCAGGAAAAGGACTATATTTATTTTATCTTTATTTAACTAGGCAAGTCAGTTAAGAACAAATTCTTATTTTCAAGAACGGCCTAGTAACAGTAGATTAACTGCCTTGTTCAGGGGCAGAATGACAGATTTTTACCTTGTCAGCTCGGGGATTTGATCTTGCAAACATCTGGTTACAAGTCCAACGCTCTAACCACTAGCCTACCTGCCACCCCCTAGAAAAGGATAATATGTAGAGTTAAGTGGATACCCACTGGGCACACTGGTTGAATCAGTGTTGTTTCAATGTCATTTCAATGAAATTACATTGATCCAATGTGGAATAGACATTGAATTGATGTCTGCACCCAGTGGGTAGGGTTTAGGGGTTAAGGAGTTCTAAGGTTATGCTTAGGCTTAGAAGTAAATATGATCCATAACACTTTGAAAAATACTAAGGTGGTGATGTGATGAAAACAACATGTGACTATGTTATTACAGTTTACACGTCCTCACGTTGATGTGATTCTACTATGGGTATTTTAGGCGCCGTGACACAATTCCAGCCTAACTCCAGTTGACGTTCATGTCAACGCTCTCACTGTTCTCAGGGCCTGCTGCCAAGCCACATGGCTCTTTCATCCTTCTCCTCATCCCCCTCTTCTGTGTACACCCGCCGGCCGGGTGTGTGTGTATTGACATATAACAAAAAAAAAAGATAATATTTTGAGTGCGATGGTAACGTCTCCTTTTACATCACTTTAAAAATTCACATGTGCGTTGTGTGTAAAATGTGATCAGTGTTAATTATAGAGGAGTGTTCATGTTTTGGCCGGGTGCATTATTCATTGGTTTGAGCGTCTTCTGCACATCGCTCCCCTAATACTCCTCCTGTTTGCATGCCACTGCACTGTCACTCAGCCATATTGTATTGATGAACAGGATACAGAAACGGAACAGTACCACCTGCACAACTCTGCCTTGTCCTAAACATTGAGTGTGACTGTGTTGACGAGAGGGATTATTAGTAATTTACCATTGTTCCATGTGTCCAAGCGCTGTGCTGTGATAGTTAATTTCATAACACATTGTTGTTGAGCTCAAGCAATGTAGAATTATCTCAATATGCACACTGTAGTATAGTTAGAAGGCTGAAGGCAAGTATGCTGTGAGACAGAAGAACATTTGAATATTACTGGGATTTGAAGGTTTATTGTTCTGGCTGTGTAATAAAGTGAGACTTGGCCAATAGGAGTACTACTTTTGTTCAGATGTTTTCCTTTTTTAAGAAGAGAGAAAAGTCTGGTAAAAGAAGCCTTTCAAGCCTGCCTCAAACTCGTTGAGTGGTAAATAAAGGACCCTTTCAGGCTGCTTAAATTAGCATGGACTTCCTGATCATTGGTTGAATGTAATAAGAGAGTAGTGGTATTGCCACTCTTGTGGTCAATTACACATTCAGGACAGACAAATAATGTTCCATCATGAAAGGAAGGCAAACATGTTGTTTTCAATGCTGTGGCACTTCCCATTTTGTATTCTGTAGCACCCTATAATTTGCTTACACATAAACAAGCAACAAACATCCTATGAGCAGAGCACTGCGTTGGAGTACGTGAAGGAACATCCATCTACATTGCATAATCATGCCTCCACTTGCCTCACGGACATATCCTACCGACAATGTCTTACTGTTTACGCTCTCGTTCTCTCTCTTTCTCTCTCTCTCTCTCTATATATATATATCTGTCTCACTCTCACTGTAATATCAATTTCAAGTAGATATCATGAAAATGCTGTCTGTGTGTGTCCAAGGATGATCTTAGCTTACTTCTCTACACCTCAACGTTGATCAGGGCATCATAGAGTGTGTTCAGCTTAACTACCTCAACTACCTCACTGCTTTACTAACAATCATTCCTGGTTGAATTACTTTAAGGTTTGGAGTGCTCTTAGATATGAATCTTAATATAGCCTATAGCCTATAATTAAATACATGAAGGACATGACTAACAAATATATTTTCATAAAGAATGAGACATAAGATAATGTAGTAACACTTGACATCAAGTTCTTATACATGTATAGATTATTACAATAGCAACATTGTTGTTACATTTGGAAATTGCTTTATTTAATTACATAATAATGGAATTATTGCATAAGTGGAAAAAGGAACCGTCACAATTCCTCTTGTGTACAGTGTTATACAAACTCTCAGCTCATTGCTCTGCAATTAAAATGTAATTACCAAAGTATTATGGTAACAACATGCTAATAAAATGTCTCTCCAAAAGTAATGACAGTTTTATTACACAGGCATAATAACAGTTTAATGTTAAGTGTTACTGAGAATGCTAAGAGTAACAGAACATGGCTTAAGTGTCGAAAGGAAACTAAATATCTCAAAAATGCCTGCTTGAATCAACTAAAGCCAAGGTAGGTGGAAAATCATGTTTGTTTGTATTCTGAGTAAACTATCCCTTTAAAGATGGTATAGCGTTTGTTTGAATAAAAACTTGAGCTGGCGCACACCCAGAGAAAATTATTTTATGTAGAGGTGCTGACTAATGGCGAATAAACTATAAGCTATACAAATAAAGAGAGTCGCACACTCTATACATTATCTCCCCAGTAATTTATTGGGTAAATCACCAACGTTTTGTTATCACTGTGCCTTCTTCAGGGTGTGTGTTTGAAACAAGAGCAGTATTTGCAGGTATAATTCAATTAATTGCAGCTTTTGATCTTTTCAGTGTATGCTGAAAGAGTCATACAGTAGCTGAGCGTCACAACTTATTTATACTTAGAGTATCTGTACAAAATATAATTGGTCAATTGGTTTGACTTGATTATGTACACCTGGGGCAATGGACATTTAAGAGAATGTGTAGGTCAGATAGATTGGAATAGTATAGGAGATTTTGTGCTCTATTCATTATATTTCTATCTTCAACATGCCGTTCCAGATACAGCCCTGCCATCAGTTGAAGGCAGTCAATCCAATAGTTTCCGAAAAGTAGTCACTTCCTGAGATTTGTGGCACAGATAAAATGATGTTTACTAAATCGAATCAAACTGAATTAAACGTTATTCGTCACATACACAGTTGACAGCAGGTATAAAAGGTGCAGCGAAATGCTTACGTGCTAGAGCCCTCAAAAATGCAGTACATTAATGTAGTCAATGTCAATAGTAAGAATAAAAGAGTCAAGTCAAAAACAACAAGTAATGGAAGTAATAGAAGTATGGTGGTATAGAACTACAGTATATTACATACACTATCGTTCAAAAGTTTGGGGTCACTTAGACATTTCCTTGTTTTTGAAAGAAAAGCACATTTTTTTGTCCATTAAAATAACATCAAATTGATTACAAATACAGTGTAGACATTGTTAATGTTGTAAATGACAGGAAACGGTTGATTTTTAATGGAATATCTACATAGGCGTACAGAGGCCCATTAACAGCAACCATCACTCCTGTGTTCCAATGGCACGTTGTGTTAGCAAATCCAAGTTTATCATTTTAAAAGGCTAATTGATCATTAGAAAACCCTTTTGCAATTATGGTAGCACGGCTGAAAACTGTTGTTCTGATTAAAGAAGCAATAAAACTGTCCTTCTAGGCAGAGTTGCAAAGAAAAAGCCATACCTCAGACTGGCCATTAAAAAGAAAAGATTAAAATGGGCAAAAGAACACAGACAATGGACAGAGGAACTCTGCCTAAAAAGCCAGCATCCTGGAGCTGCCTCTTCACTGTTGACATTGAGACTGGTGTTTTGGGGGTACTATTTAATGAAGCTGCCAGTTGAGGACTTGTGAGGTGTCTGTTTCTCAAACTAGACACTCTAATATACTTGTCCTCTTGCTCATTTGTGCACCGGGGGCCTCCGACTCCTCTTTCTATTCTGGTTAGAGCCAGTTTGCGCTGTTCTGTGAAGGGAGTAGTACACAGCGTTGTACGAGATCTTCAGTTTCTTGGCAATTTCTCGCATGGAATAGCCTTCATTTCTCAGAACAAAAATAGACTGACTAGTTTCAGAAGAAAGCACTTTGTTTCTGTCCATTTTGAGCCTGTAATCGAACCCACAAATGCTGATGCTCCAGATACTCAACTAGTCTAAAGAAGGCCAGTTTTATTGCTTCTTTAATCAGTACAACAGTTTTCGGCTGTGCTAACATAATTGCAAAAGGGTTTTCCAATTAGCCTTTTGAAATTGTAAACTTGGATTAGCTAACACAACGTGCCATTGGAACACAGGAGTGATGGTTGCTGATAATAGACCTCTGTATGCCTATGCAGATATTTCATAAATAATCTGCCGTTTCCAGCTACGATAGTCATTTACAACATTAACAATGTCTACACTGTATATCTGATCAATTTGATGTTATTTTAATGGACGAAAAATGTGCTCTTCTTTCAAAAACAAGAACATTTCTAAGTGACCCGAAACCTTAGAACGGCAGTGTATATGGAAATCTATGGGTCCTGTTCAAAAGCAATGCACTAAATAGGGAATTGGAGATTCATCAAAAAGTGCTTTTGAAGGTTCTCTGTCTCTATGTGTATAAACCATCACACGTAGCTGTCACTTAGAGATTGCACTGAGGTTTTAGCCTTTAGTATAAATAGCTACTAATTTACATTCATGGGTATATTTGCATGGGTGTGACATTCTTTGTTTGTAATCCAATGCACTCGTTCCTCCCTCCATCCTTTTTATTTCTGGTCCCCCCACACAAACACAAACAGCAGTATGTACAGCCTGAAAGAGAAATCAATGTTAAAAAATTACAGTCTGGTAATGAACATGATCCTGCTGTCTGCTTTGTCAGTGGGCAGCAGTGTTGCTTTCATTACCCTGTGGTGCTATGACCTTCCTGTGTGCTCTGGAGACAAGACCCCCCCGTGATTAGAAAATCACACAGGCTGCCATGCCATGCAAGCCTTTCTCTGGAGCTGCATGTCATGTGATTCATTGTGTCCCAAATGGCACCATATTCCCTATGCAGTGCACTACTTTTGTCCAGAGCCCTATGGACCCTGGTTTAAAGTAGTGCACTATACATGGAATAGGGTGCCATTTGGGATACATATATTGACTCTGTACCTACCTTTCAAGGGCCCCTGTCATGTTATTAGTAGCCTGTCATGTGACGAGTACCTATTCTCCTTAATCGAAATTACATGTTGTGCCAGATCATCCTATAGGCTAAATGAGGCCTTTTCCATCAAACGGGAGGTAATCATATAGCACGTGTATATGTTAGGCAAGCCTATGGTTTTAACATGTTTCCGTGTCATGTATGCTCTGGCTGGCTATGATAATAGACCGTTATGTCGACATGATCACATTCCCTCTACAGCACAAAATAAAATTCTCCTGTCAGGTTTTTTCAACCTCATTACATTGATTTTATTTAATTTGCCCATCATCCTTCCTGTGAAGCCAGGCAGGCAGGCAGGCTGAGTGAGTAGCGAGACACTTATCTTCTCATTACATACTTTCCTCAGTGTAATTACAGCGGTGATATCTTCCCACGTGTCAGATATGTCCGCTGCAGTCCGCAGTCCGCTGCTGAAGCATTATGAAACAGCTCCTCTGTTCTGCACCCCCACACACTTGTAATGCTGAGTAAGTGACCCAACACAGGGATGGCATGACTCATTCTGGGTATGGAGGAGAGGAGAACAGCAAGGGATGTGTTTAAAAGTAAAAAGCTCTGTCCTTCCACCTATTAGGTGCCTTTTGAGTAGTGTAACGTGGTAAAAAAAGTTTTATTTCATCTAATTTTAACATTCTGTCATAAAGAACACATGTTCAACTTAAGAAAAATATTTTTCCCATTTCAAGAGGTTAAATACAAAAATGACTATAGTAGTGCCTATTAAGTGCCAAATAAAGTAGGATTGACAACCTCATCTTAAATCATCCATAAATCCCCTTGTGACAGGGGGAATGGAAGCTTGTTGTGTACAACAGGGAAGGGCAATTGAATGCAAGCTTCACAAAAAATGTGAGATTGTTTAAACATTTCTTTGGGTATTAGGGTTGATGTGTTATGCTTGACCCACTCAGTTTTCCACCACAAAACACCAGAAAATGGCCAAAAATAGTAAAACTAGCTCACCTGCTTTTACACTATGATTTGACATAGATATTCAATGTTTCTTTTGTAATATTTTTTTTTTTCAACATATTAAAATGAGAGTTCAGATCACATAAAAGTGTTGACCTCAAAAATGAGGAAGAGATCTTTTTCTCCTTAAAATGAATTACTAATCACATGAAATAAATAATAATCTTCCTAAATTACTTTGTCATAGCAACAAAATAACTAGGGCTTTGCAATGATGGTTAAAACTTAGATAAATGTCTGAATTAAGTGGGTTAAAATCTTCTTAGAAGTCACAGAGGATACACAGAGGGACATGAAATTACGCCATATTGACTTTTTTGTAACCAGTTTCTAGTTGTACTGACATCATTTCAACCAGTTCTGACCCCTGGGTATTTCTTACTAAATGGCCCCATTATACTGGGAACTGATAAGTGTTCAAGACGGGTGGAATTTAACTCAGAGCGTCTTTACTCAAGATATTAGTGTCACTGCTGGTGTAATTTCTGGTGGCGAATGTCATGATCCAGTTCAAATTATTAATTATCTATTTTTCTCTCCTCTCTCTGTCTTATGTTGCAGGTGTTTGAACCTGACTTACAATGGAAAAACTGCTGGTCTGTCTGTTGGTTATTGGAATGGCAGTGAAGGCCCAGATCTGTCCGAAGCGCTGTGTCTGTCAAATACTATCTCCCAACCTTGCAACCCTCTGTGCCAAAAAAGGTCTCCTCTTTGTCCCCCCGAACATTGACAGGCACACCGTGGAGCTACGGCTGGCAGACAACTTCGTCACCAGCATCAAGAGGAAAGACTTTGCCAACATGACCAGGTTGCAGGACCTCACCCTGTCAAGGAATACCATTAGCTTCATCATGCCACACGCGTTTGCTGACCTGGAGAACCTCCGCGCCTTGCACGTGAACAGCAACCGTCTGACCCAGATATCCAATGACACCTTTAGCGGCATGTCCAAGCTGCACCACTTGATCCTCAACAACAACCAGCTGACGTTGATCCACCTGGGGGCTTTCAATGACCTGCTGGCCCTGGAGGAGCTCGACCTGTCCTACAACAACTTGGAGTCCATCCCCTGGGAGGCTATCCAGAGGATGACGAGCCTCCACACCCTCAGCCTGGACCACAACATGATCGACTACATTCCTGAGGAGACCTTTTCTCTTCTCCAAAAGCTCAACCGCTTGGACGTAACCTCAAATAAGCTACAGAAGCTTCCTCCAGATCCTCTGTTCCAGCGGGCCCAGGTTTTGGCCACGTCTGGGATCATGAACCCTTCCTCGTTCGCACTAAGCTTTGGCGGGAACCCACTGCACTGCAACTGTGAGCTGCTGTGGTTGAGGCGCCTGAGTCGAGAGGATGATCTGGAGACATGCGCATCGCCGCAGCACCTCTCTGGACGCTATTTCTGGTCCATCCCGGAGGAGGAGTTCCTGTGTGAACCTCCTCTCATCACCCGGTACTCCCACGAGATGAGGGTGCTGGAGGGCCAGAGGGTGGCCCTGAGGTGCAAGGCCAGGGGGGACCCTGAGCCTGCCATACACTGGATCTCTCCAGAGGGGAAGCTGGTGTCGAACTCCTCCCGGACGTTGGTCTACACGAATGGCACCCTGGACATTTTGATCAGCACTGTGAAGGACACAGGATCCTTCACCTGCATCTCGTCCAACCCGGCGGGTGAGGCACATCAGACTGTTGAGCTGCTGATTATCAAACTCCCACACATCTCCAACAGCACCAACAACATCCAGGAGCCTGACCCTGGCTCTTCAGACATCTCCACGTCCACCAGGGCTGGGGCAAATGGCAGCAACCACACTGGAGACACCAAAACTAGTCCAGATAAGAGAGTGGTCATCGCTGAGGCCACATCCTCCACGGCACTCATCAAGTTCAACTTCCAGAGGAATATACCTGGGATCCGCATGTTCCAGATTCAGTACAATGGCAGTTATGATGACTCTCTTGTTTACAGGTAGGTTCCATTCAATCCCCTCAAATTATTTGTGTATGATTTGTGTGGTGAAATGCGTAATGGCCCTAATGGATTTCATTTCAATCATCAAGTACACTTATAGTTTAGGTTCAGAGATGTTTTCTATGTTTTCTATGGAGATTCATCTCAATCACGTTCACACACTATGCAAACACAAAAGTATGTTTTATAGGCTTTCAACCACTTGTTTGTAAAATCATCCTAATCATCCTAGCCATCCTAACTAAGCAAGGCAATAAACTAAACAACCAAAACAAGTTTCAATTGCTGAGCAATTACAGTAGCCACGATATGAGATTTAAAAGCTGTTTAGCTAGTAGCTGATTCTTAATTGTGAAGCGTTTTACAAAAACAACAACTAAATAAATATATAAATGGAATTGGAATTACAAAAACAAAAAGATAATTTATATAAAATCCCAATGTTATTACATTTGTTTTTTTTAGATAATCTGTAATCCTTGAAAACTTATTAGTAAAACCCCTGCAAAGCAAAACCTCCAAATGGACTCAGGCGGGCCGTGTGACAGAGGGATCATGATCTCATATTGATTAAGATGAGCTGAACTCTGCATTGTGAAGCAGCAGAGATTAACATAACTGCCATGTATTCTCTGTGATGTGAATAGGAGGTTATTAGATTTCAACGAGGTCGTCAGTGAAATGGCCCGTTTTACTCAGTTCAACACAAACTAATTCAGTCTGAACTACAATTAACTGGCACTGTAATGGACACATAAATTGATTCGGTCTCAATAACAAACAATTAGCTGTAACTCCAATGGGCTAGAGCAAACGGTCTTCGGTTCATTAACAAATACTGTACATCTGTCACTTTTTTGTGATGATCTAATAGAGAAGGATCACATTTTACTTGCTTGTATAGGCATGAATGGAAATCAATCACTTATCAGAGGAATATGTAATGTGTGTAATGGCTGTCAGCAGCATCTAGAGAGTGGTGAACACCAGGTAGAGAGTGGTGAACACCAGGCTTCTTTTAAAGGAGTTTCTAACATCATCTTATCTTCAGGTTGTGCATTGCTTAATCTGGACAGTATTACAATACATTGTTTACCCTTATTTTAAGGTAAATTGACTGAGAACACTATCATTTACAGCAATGACCTGGGGAATAGTTACACTGGAGAGGAGGGTGGATGAACGAGCCAATTGGAAGCTGAGAATGATTAGGTCGCCATGATGGTATGAGGGCCAGATGAGGAATTTAGCCAGGACACCGAGGTTAACAGCCCTACTCTTACAATAAGTGGCATGGGATCTTTAGTGACCACAGAGAGTCAGGAAAGGCAGCACCCTAAACAGAGCAATGTTCCCAATCACTGCCCTGGGGCATTGGTATATTTTTTTAGAACAGAGGAAAAAGTGCCTCCTATTGGCCCTCCAACACAACTACAGCAGAATCTGGTTTCCCATCCAGGGTCCAACCAGTACCAACCCTGCTTAGCTTCAGAGGTAAGCCAGCAGTGGGATGTAGGTGGATATGCTGCTGGTGCTCCAAAAAAAATAAGTTTTTTAAAAGCTTCACACATCTACAAAGCCACATTATTCCCTATTACAAGACCTGTGTTGATATTGAGGATCGCCATAGGTCTCTGGAGTACCTTGACCTTTTGAATAGCATATCTCCTGTCAATATATCCTACAAGCACAGGCCTTTTCGGTTTTATTGTAGTGTTCTCCATTGTTGTTTCACCTGCACACACTCATTTCCCTTTCAACATTATGCATTACTCAAAGAGGATGTGATAAAAAAATCTGGGCATCAAACAAATTGTGTGACAAGTTTTATGTGCAAACAAATCAGGAGAATGAGCCTCTTTTAAAGCACTCCAACTCGTGCAATTTTTGCCAGAAAAAAAGGCCCTGTGGAACAGGTAATACCTGGCTCAGATCTGCTAAAGGTATAAAATAAACCACTTTATTGAAATGATATGGTTCCAATTTCCATTGTACTGCATATCTAATAAACACACTCAGGCTAACATAACAATATTGTTGACATTTTACGTTGTCTGTCTCTCACGTGATTGTAAATGGATTCAAACTAAAAGAATACAGATATACCATTATTTTTTCGATGACAATGCGGGATGGATTTTCGATGACTGTGCTGTGCTGTGCTATTTTCCACAGTGCCATGGCTTTCAAAACTATTAGTAGGGCACTTTACCATTGCCTGTTGGTGAATGTCAGGGAGGTCAACCTCCACGTGAAGTCCCCCTACATAAAGTTATCTTGGTTTGAGACCCTCAGGCTCAGTACATGTTAATGGTAAATACATCAGTGGAAGTGTTGTTTTTATATTTTACATTTTAAGAGTTTAACGCAGTCATTTTCTTGACAATGTACACTGAGTTTACCAAACATTAAGAACGCATTCCTAATATATACTCCCCCTTCCCCTGTTGCCCTCAGAACAAACTAAATTCGTCGGGGCATGGGCTCTACAAGGTATCGAAAGCATTCGAAAGGAATGTTGTCCCAAGTTGACCCCAATGCTTCCCACAGTTTTGTCAAGTTGTCTGGATGTCCTTTGGGTGGTGGATCAATCTTGATACACACAGGAAACTGTTGAGCGTGAAAAACCCAGCAGCGTTGCAGTTCTTGACACAAACCTGTGTGCCTGGCACCTACTACCATACCCCATTCAAAGGAACTTAAATATTTAGTCTTGCCCATTCACCCTCTGAATGGCACACATACACAATCCATGTCTCAATTGTCTCAAAGCTTGAAAATCCTTCTTTAACCTGTCTCCTCCCCTTCATCTACACTGATTTGAAGTGGATTTAGTAAGTGACATCAATAAGGGATCATAGCTTTCACCTGGTCAGCCTATGTCATGGAAAGAGCAGGTGTTCTTAAAGTTTTGTATAATCAGTGTCTGCTATGGTCTAAGTTTTCTGCATGATATGATTCAATTAATTTCATTGCTTTGGCAATGAAATCAGTTCCATATGGGTTTGAGTGTAGCAAAATCATAATCAACAAAGAAAAAGGATACAGTAGTTACTGGTATTCACCCCTTTAAATGAGCGGATTTGGCTATTTCAGCCACACCTGTTGCTGACAGGTGTATAACATAGTGCACACAGCCATGCAATCTCCATAGACAGACATTGGCAATCGAATGGCCTTACTGAAGAGCTCAGTGACTTTCAACGTGGCACCGTCATAGAATGCCACCTTTCCAACCAGTCAGTTCATCAAATTTCTGCCCTGCTAGAGCTGCCCCGGGCAACTGTAAGTGTTGTTATTGTGAAGTGGAAAAATCTAGGAGTAACATCGGCTCGGTCCCGCCCAGAAGAGTGGAGGCTGATATAGCAGTAAAGGTGGGACCAACTCCATATTAATGCCAATGATTTTGGGATGAGATGTTCGAAGAGCAGGTGTCCACATACTTTTGGTCATGTAGTGTACTCTTTGAAGAGGTAGGGTTTCAGATGTTCGGGAGATGGACAGGGACTCTGCTGTACCAGCTTCCGGGTCACCATTGGGGTGACCATGACAGAGAAGAGCTTTGACTGGGCTGAGTGGGAGCTGCCCTCCCGTAGGTGTGGGAGGGCCAAGAAACCAGAGGTGGCAGAACGGAGTATTCGGGTTGGGGTGTAGGGTTTGAGAATAGCCTGAAGGTAGGGAAGGGCAGTTCCTCTTGCTGCTCTGTAGGCAAGTACCATGGGGTTGGTACATTCGAGGCCAAACGATGTTCAGGAGTATGAATGACATTAGCATTCACCCAGTCAATGTATGCTGTCTAATGTTATACAGGAATATTGCACACACACATGGTATAACATGTTGACGTTGTTACTTGTTTATGTTGCCTTTGAAAATTTTTGGATTCATTACTCTCCAAAAATAGATTCATTTTGATTAATGAAACACAGCATTGTCATTTTGGGATAATGATATATGTTAAACAATATTTTGGGAAATGCAGCCACTAGGATTGTTTTAAGAATATAGGAAAATGCTTCTCAACAGCAGAAGCACATTTGGAACAATTGGTAAGAAAATATCATGCATGAATGACATGAGCTGTCCTTATAACAACTTTTATTTGAATCCACATTGATATCTTTCCTTTGTCGTTCTCTCCTCTCAGAATGATTCCCCCCACGAGCAAAAACTTCCTAGTCAATAACCTGGCTGCTGGAACGTCATATGACCTGTGTGTTCTGGCCATATACGACGATGGTATCACTTCCCTCACCGCCACCCGCGTGGTGGGCTGCATCCAGTTCACCACCGAGTCTGAGTACCTGCGCTGTCACTTCATGCAGTCCCAGTTCCTGGGAGGCACCATGATCATCATCATCGGCGGCATCATCGTGGCCTCTGTACTCGTCTTCATCATCATCCTGATGATCCGCTATAAGGTCTGCAACACCAGTGACTCGGGCAAAGGCACCCTGGTCACCAACGTCCACTCCCAGACCAATGGGGCGCAGTCTCAGGGGTGCACCGTCAATCCCTCTGTGTCCAAACAGGCCATGGGAGGGTCGGGGTCAGAGGGAGGGGGCGGAGGGTCTATAAAGGCCGCTGGGCACGCGCCAGACACTCTGACAGACTCGTCTGAGACCTCTCTCCCAGACTGCTCCACTGCTACTTCTCTGGTGAGCCAGAGCTGGAACACGCCTGGCTCCTCAGGGTCTCTGAAGCCAAAGCGCAAGCCTGCGCCAAAGCCCTCCGCTACTGCTTCTGTCACACCAGAGCCCAAGATAGAGGCCCTCCCCAACGCTGAGACCCAGAACACCAACCGCAACAACTCCACGGCTCTGCAGCATCCCCCCGCCCCGGTATCCCACTCCCCCCTACCCTACTCACGCATCAAGGACACGCCCATATTAAGACGCGCACACCCCAGACCATCCTCCAAGTACCTGACCTTACCGGTGGAAGGGGTGAGGGCCAAACGTAGGTACTCTCTAAACGATGACTCGTCCAAGCACCACTGCTACATTGGGGTAACAAAACTTGGGAATATGTGGTCTAAGCGGAGTATGTCCATGAATGGGATGCTACTTCAACAGGAAAATATAGACAGTGGCAAGGCCACCTTTTCCAGTTCAGAGTGGATTCTAGAAAGTACTGTGTGACTGTTCTGTTTGTATGTATGTGTGTGATTGAATGTGTGTGTGTGGGGACATCTGTTTTTGATTCTTTAGATTTTTTTTGCGTTTCAGTTTACTTTTCCTTTTCTAAAACCAATAGTAAAACGGATGCTTGCCTTGTAGTAATCAGAATTTCATCAATGTTCTCCTCTGATGTGGAGAATCTCCAGCAGCTCGGAGCCCAGTGCTCGGCAGTCCATGCAGTGTTTTCATACCCATACAAAAAATGTAGAAAAAGAAATCCAACACACCCATCCAGTTATACAGTACATACACCCAGTGTTGTTGTTGTGACAAGAGAAAGGCATTGGTGCCTTCCTCTGCATTACAGTTTTCCTCTTGCAAGGAGCACCAATAGGATTTCAGTTGTCCCTGACAGGGGATTTGGGATCGAGAGGAACATGAGAGATTTCACAATACGCCTTTCTATTACAGGGAAATAATGACCTGCATATAGAGACAACACAAAAAAACAACTATCAAAGACTTGTTACTGGACCTCTTAATAAATTGATATTTTTTAAAGAACTATTCAGCTTTCTTTTCAGTGACATTGATATTGCCTTTGTTTTAAGGCACAAAAAAGCCCTGTACAGAGAAACAACATCTGCTGTGTTGTTATGTTGTGTAAAATAAAATAAAAATGAAACAAGTATGTTTTGTTGGTTTTGCGTTGGTAAATACATTTCTAATCTCTTCATCCCAGACAGGTATATTTTCAGACAAGCCCTACCATACCTACACAATTCAATAATGTTCAATGTAACCTAACCCGGTGGTCCCCAAACTTTTTTGTGTTCACAAAGCTTGTCAAAATTTTCTTTTTTTCTCTGACCTGCCAGATAAACCAAGCAAATGTTTTAAGACTCAATCTGTAGTCTTTAGCCACAGCCCTAAAAGGTTCAGACGGGACCCACCATTAGGTGAAACACTAACAGAATCCATATGGAGTTATCTATACCAAGACAAGAAAATTGCACTTATTGCAACATGATACTACAGTAGGCATGCTTATTTTACTGGCACATTAATTCAAATGAATTTATGAAGGCTGATAGAAAATAACTACTGATGTATGGGGACTCAAGTCAATGTTTCAGTAGCCAATCCATTTTATTAGATAACGCTTACATTCATGTAGCATGGAAACTGACGTGCAGGTTTGATGTTTCTCACTCACGGTAGCCAAGGACTCCACCTCAGGAGATGTGAATCAATCTGATGCCAGATATACGAAGCTCTAAGCCTGCCATGTACTGTACCAGTAGAAAAAGGATTTACATGTTTTAGTACAATTCAGGAAGGGGTTAATAAATTATTCCACACGAAACCCAGATACCTGAGCTTGAGCCTGATGCACAATGCTCCTGAATAATGTGCTCAGTGACATAGGATAGGATGAATAGAAATCACTTTAATATCCCGAGGGGAAATAGTCTTAGAAACAGTACTGCTGTATACAAAATAAGCACAGCACATTGCACACTCAACATTATACATACATTGCATGTTACCTATGTCATACTTATTGGTGTTGTTGAATGAATACTTGATGAAATTAAGTCATTACAACTATATAATAATCGATTTGTTTTAATTATTTAATTTCAACCAGATTTGCCTGCTGGGATGAGTATAATGTCAGGTTTCTTACATGCTCCCATGTGTATCAATTCACTAAGTTTTCTGCATTGGTCTTCTCTCTCTTACATCAAAGCAGTAGTGTATGTTGACTCAAAGACTTGAAAGGTGAGTGAACTCCGGGTAATTTTTTTGCAAAATCTTTAAACATTTCATTCTACTGGGCTATAGCTATATAATGCAATTGCAAACCATGCCTATAAATGTCAACAGGTACACAAAAGTGAGGTAATAATATATGGGAAAAACTACAGATAAAGTGCCTTCAGAAAGTATTCATATCCCTTGACTTGTTCCACATTTTGTTCTCTTACAGCCTGAATTCAAACTTAATTAAATGTTTTTTTTTCACATCGATCTACACACAATATTCCATATTGACAAAGTGAAAACATGTTTTTAGAAATGTTGACAAATTTATTGAAAATGAAATACAGAAATATCTAATTCATACATACGTATACACACCCCTTAGTCAATACTTTGTAGAAGCACCTTTGCCAGGGATTTCAGCTGTGAGTCTGGCTGGGTTAGTCTCTAAGAGCTTTCCACACCTGAATAGTGCAACATTTGCCCATTATTCTTTTCAAAATTCTTCAAGCTCTGTCAAATTGGTTGTTGATCATTGCTAGATAACAATTTTCAGGTCTCTTCACAGTCCCCAAGTCCAGAACAGACTATGGGAGGCGCACAGTACTACATAGAGCCAAGACTACATGGAACTCTATTCCACATCAAGTAACTGATGCAAGGAGTAAAATTTGATTTAAAAAACAGATAAAAAAACACCTTATGGAACAGCGGGGACTGCGAATCAACACAAACATAGACACAGACACATGCACACACACACACACACACACAATAACATACGCACTATACACAAACATACACATGGATTTAGTACTGTATATATGCGGCAGTGGTGGAGTAGGGGCCTGAGGGCACGCAGTGTTTTGTGCAATCTGTGAATGTATTGTAATTTTTTTAAATTGTATAAACTGACTTAATTTTGCTGGACCCCAGGAAGAGTAGCTGCTGCAAAGCTGCAGCAGCCAATGGGGATCCATGATAAATACAAAATACAAATTTTCAAATAGATTTTCAAGTCAAATCTGTAACTCAGCTACTCAGGAACATTTACAGACTTCTTGATAAGCAACTCCAGTGTAGATTTGGCCTTGTGTTTTAGGCTATTGTTATGCTGAAAGGTGAATTTATTTCCCAGTGTCTGGTGGAAAGCAGAGCTCCATTCCATCATTTTTTTTAAACTCCCCAGTCCTTCACAATTACATGCACACCCATAACATGATGCAGCCACCACTGTGTTTGAAAATATGGAGAGTGGTACTCAGTAATGTGTTGTATTGGATTTGCCCGAAAAAATTACTTTGTATCCAGAACAAAAATGTAATTGCTTTGCCACATGTTGTGCAGTATTACTTTAGTGCCTTGTTGTAAACAGGATGCATGTTTTGGAATATTTTTATTCTGTACAGGCTTCCTTCTTTTCCCTCTGTCAATTAGGTTTGTATTGTGGAGTAACTACAATGTTGTTGATCCGTCCTCACGTTTCTCCTATCACAGCTATTATCACTAGAACCACTGGGCCTCGACAGACCCCCCAACAGACCCCCGTAAAAGTGTAATTAATTAATCTCATATATGATATAGAACAACGTATAATTTGGTTGTGTTCATGAAGGCCTATTTTTTATTTTATTTTAAATAAAACAATAGCATTTCCATTAGTTATTGTAACAGTAGGCTATATGTAAAAACTATAAAAACTAACATTTCAAGTGTTCAATCAATTTTATTTGTGGAGTGACTTTGTTACAACTGTGAAACAGAAAGCATACAGTATGTCTTGGAACACAATAACAGCTTAATATTATAAGGACATAATACATCAAAAATACCACAACCACCAAGACGCATGGTCAAGACACGCGGTCAAATGATGAAAACATCAGTAGCCTAAACATCATTATAAGCACCAAGTGGCCTTGATTAATAGTGAAACTCAAAAGCAATTATGGCGTTATAGTAAATATAAGTGTTGATATGACAGCAGGGGGAACAAAGTTTCAGACAAAACAACTTACATAAACTAACACAACATTGGAACACAATAATGCCTTTCCTTCTAGTTCTCTGCTGCCTGCGACTGGAACGAATTGCAAAAATCTCTGAAGTTGGAGACTTTTATCTCCCTCAACAACTTTAAACATCTGCTATCCGAGCAGCTAACCGATCGCTGCAGCTGTACATAGTCCATCTGTATACTACCCACCCAATTTACCTACCTCACCCCCCATACTGCTTTTATTTATTTACTTTTCTGCTCTTTTGCACACCAGTATCTCTACTTGCACATGATCATCTGATGATTTATCACTCCAGTGTTAATCTGCTAAATTGTAATTATTCGATTTATTGCCTACCTCCTCATGCCTTTTGCACACATTGTATATAGATTCTCTTTTTTTTCTACCATGTTATTGACTTGTTTATTGTTTACTCCATGTGTAACTCTGTGTTGTTGTCTGTTCACACTGCTATGCTTTATCTTGGCCAGGTCGCAGTTGCAAATGAGAACTTGTTCTCAACTAGCCTACCTGGTTAAATAAAGGTGAAAAAAAATTATAAATAATAATAAATAAATAAAAATTGAACAAAACTATAGACACACATACAGTACAACAATTACATATTATGTAAAGAAACACAAATGTCATAACTAAAAAACAGCTGTCCTAAAGACAATTACACTCTTCTATGATATTTACATCAACCAAGTGTTTAAACTCCACCAATGTGACTAGATAATCAAATTTTAAAATGTTCAGAAGAGAATTCCAGGACCTCGGAGCTGAGTAACTAAAACTATTTCTACCATGACCTGTTCTAATTCTAGGTACTGTTAAAAGCAAACGAGAATAGGAACGTAATTTATATTTATTTACTGACCTGATTAAAAAGAAACAGAGATAAAGTGCCATTTTACCCAATATGGTCTTATAAATCAGTGTATACCAGTGTTTAAGCCGACGCAAGGTCAATGACAACCAGTGATGACCTTTTTATATTCTTAATTCCATTCCTTTACTAGATTTGTGTGTATTGGGTGTATGTTGTGTAATTGTTAGATATTACTTGTTAGATATTACTGCACTGTCAAAGCTAGAAGCACAAGCATTTCGCCACAGCCGCAATAACTTCTGCTAAACACGTGTATGTGACCAATTCAATTTGATTTGACCAGCCAATGTCGCTTTACAGATCGCAATGATGTTTGACATTTTTGATTGGGAATGAACCTGAGGGACACATGATATACTGAATCAATTGCTCTCAGGGTAGTGGTTTAGGCCTGCATATATATAACATCACTAAAATCTAAAGCCGCCAGTAATGTACATCGTACCAGCTCCTTCCTGGCCTCCAGAGAAAAACAAGCCTTATGCCGGTAATGAAAAACTATTTTTAGCTTGAGCTTCCTTATCAAGTTCTCCACATGAACAGTGAAGCTCAGGTTGTCATCCACCCAAATATTTTTACACTTTGGCCTGCTCTATAGTATGTCCATCCAATGTAGCAATGACATGATTAGTAACATGTCTGGCATTTGAAAATACCATTCATTTTGTTTAACCCGAATTCAGAACCAGCTTCAAATCATACAGATTCTGTTGTATGGTGTTAAATGCTCTTTGGGAATTTTCAAAAGCTAAAGATAAACTACAAGCACTTGAATAAAGAACAGTATCATCTGATTTTTTTTTTACATCCTCTGTTTCAATATGATCCCCAATGTTGTTGATACACAAAATGAACAACAGTGGGTCCAAAATAGAACCTTGCGGAACACCTGAGCACAACTCTATGGACTAAGATTTACAACCATCCGCCATTACACATTGAGTACAATTTGATTGGTAATTTATAAACCAATCTAGAGCATGACCAGTAATTCCACAACATTTTAACCTTTGCACCAACACAGCATGGTCCACGGTGTCAAATGCCTTCGACAAATCAATTAAGACACGCAATGTAACTTCTTGTCAAGAGCACAGTGGATGTCATTTAAAAACTTAAATGTTGCTGAAACAGTGCTGTGGCCAGACCTAAAACCTGATTGCGTTCCATTTAAGATATTGTTTTCTTTGAGGTAGGCCATCAGCTGCCTACTAACTAAGGACTCCAGTACCTTAGACAGTATAGACAATTTTAATATGGGTCGATAGTTGTCAAGTAGTGAAGGATTTCAACCTTTCAAGAGAGGCAGTACAAAAGCAGATTTCCATAACTTCGGGGTTTTCTTCTTAGGGCTAGGGTACTTTTTTCAGAAATTCCGCCTGACAGACTGCCTGTTACTCAGGCCCAGAAGCCAGGATATGTGTCACGTTCCTGACCTGTTTTCTCTTGTTTTGTATTTATTTAGTATGTTCAGGGCGTGAGTTGGGTGGGTTGTCTATGTGTTGTTTTCTAGGTTGGGGTTTTGTGCGTTCGGCCTGGTATGATTCTCAATCAGAGGCAGCTGTCAATCGTTGTCCCTGATTGAGAATCATACTTAGGCAGCCGGGGTTCACGTGTGTGTTTGTGGGTGTTTGTATTTCGTGTCAGTCTTCGTGCCACACGGGACTGTCTTTCGGTTTGATTCGCTTTTGTTATTTTGTTTCGTGTAGTGTTCAGTTTATTGTTAATAAATCATGGACACTTTCCACTCTGCGTCTTGGTCCGATTCCTCTTCAGACGAAGAGGAGGAAATCAGCCGTTACAATATGCATATAATTGGTACCATTGGATAGAAAACACTTTGAAGTTTGTAGAAATGTTAAAATAATGTATGAGACTGTAACACAATTGATATGGTAGGAGAAAATCCAAAGAAAAACCAACCAGAATTTATTTGTTTGAGATCCCATGCTCTTACAATGGAAAGCTATGGGTCCTATGCAATTCCAGCTCCCAGATTGCAATTCCTATGGCTTCCACTAGATGTCAACAGTCTTTGTTCAAGGTTTCAGGCTTGTTTTCTCCAAAACAAGGAAGAATTTTGTGTTTTGGTCCTGGGAGTCACAGTTGGAAATCAGTCTGTGGGCGCGCGATTAGCACTTGCTAATTTTACTTTTCTATTGAACATACTTCTTTCCATATGAAATATTATAGTATAATTACATTTTAGGTTACCTGAGGATTAAAAAGAAACGTAGTTAGACTTGTTTTAACAAAGTGTAGCGGTAGCTTTTTGGATTCCTTTGTCTGCATGTTGAACTCAAATCGATGGCGCCAACTAAACTGACTTTTTGGGATATAAAGAAGGATTTTATCTAACAAAACGACCATGCATGTTGTAGCTGGGACCCTTTGGATTGCAAATCAGAGGGAGATTCTCAAAAAGAAAGTGATTATTTAATCGCTATTTGGGATTTTATGAAGCCTGTGCTGGTTGAAAAATATGTTGATGTGGGGTGCCGTCCTCAAACAATCACATGGCATGCTTTCGCTGTAAAGCCTATTGTAAATAGGACAATGCAGTTCGATTAGCAATAATTTAAGCTTTTAACCGATATAAGACACTTGTATGTACCTCGATGTTTAATATCCATAATTTTTACGATTATTTATTTGAATTGTGCGCCCTCCAATTTCACCCGGAAATTGTCGACAGGTGTCCCGCTGACGGGACGCCTAGCCCTAAGAAGATCATCAGAACATCAAGCGTGAGGTTAAAAATACATGTTAAGGGGGAGCAATGATGTCTGCAGCTAGGTGTAGGAGGCGGGGCTCTAGTTCATCAGGGCCAGGGGATTTTTTTCTATCAATTTCTTTTAGGCCTTTACGCACTTCTGAAACAGAGAAGGATGAGAAGGAGAACCTGACGAAGGAGTGCACAGGGGTGTCAGGTAAATTCACAGGGGGCTCATTTAGATCTTGAACCTTTTCAAATAAACTGCAATCATCTATAAAATGCTGATTTAAGGCTTTTTAAGGCTGTTGGGAGAAGGAGGGGAAATGGGGAAAACCTTTCCCAAAAAAGGACATGCCTTCTTAAAACTGGTTATAACTCTAGTTCTGTGTGTGATATTAAGATTCTAACATCGACAGCGTGATATATAGACTTATTTAGGAAAAGTTAAGGATGAATGGGGAGTAATATAAATAAATAATTAATAAGCAGTCAAAATGACTGCTTTAGTGGTTCTAATGTTAAAGGGGGATGGGGTGCATATCGCATATTGACGAATATGTACGAGTCTATTCAAAATTCTAAGATAAACAAATGTGTTGTTAAAAGAATCAAGCACAGTACTGACAGGAGTCATCCAGCTTGGCCCACCCACTAGTCAGCCAGGTCAAGACAATCAGAATCCGTTTTTCCCCACAAAAGGGATTTATTACAGACACAAATACCTCTCAGTTTCATCAGCTGTCAAGGTGGCTGGTCTCAGACATACTGCCAAAATCTCTAAAATGACGTTGGAGGCGGCTTATGGTAGAGAAATGAACATCTGGCAACAGCTCTGTGGACATTCCTGCAGTCAGCATGCCAATTGCACACTCCCTCAAAACTTGAGACACTTGTGGCATTGTGTTGTGTGACCAAACTGCACATGTTACGGTGGCCTTTTATTGTCCTGAGTACAAGGTGCACCCCTGTAATGATTATGCTGTTTAATCAGCTTCTTGATTTGCCACACCTGTCAGGTGTATGGACTATCTTTGCAAAGGAGAAATGTTAACTAACAGGGATGTAAACAAATTTGTTTACACAATGAGAGAAATACGCTTTTTTGGAAAATGTATTTTTTAATATTTCTGTGATCTTTTATATCAGCTCATGAAACATGGAACCAACACTTTACATGTTGCGTTTATATTTTTATTCAATATATAATCAAAAAATATATGCTACAAGTTTTGCATGTGATACTGCCAGTGCAAAGCTACAGGCATATGGACTAGAATAGGAAACATAATTTCTGCCAAATGTGTACCAAATTCATGATAACTGTTATTTTGAGTAAAACAGTCAATGCAGTTCTGATACATAGGAAATTAGTGTTCCAACAAAGTACAGCAATGGGTGATTAATGGAACTACGGGGGCTATAGCAACCACTCTAGACCAGGGGTGTGGAATTCAAAGTCTGTTTTCATTCTACTCTCCTAGACCAATATAGAACCAGTAGCAGTGTGTGGGGAAAATCAGTGGGAAAGGCATATTACAACTTACAGTGCATTAGGAAAGTATTCAGACCCCTTGACTTGTTCCACATTTTGTTACATTGCAGCCTTATTATAAAATGTATTCAATAGTTGTTTTCCACCCAATCTACACACAATACCCCATAATGACAAAGCAAAACCAGGTTGTTAGAATTTAAAATAAATGTATTACAAATAAAAAACAAATATTACATTTATTAAAGTATTCAGACCCTTTACTAAGTACTTTGTTGAAACACCTTTGGCAGCGATTACAGCCTACAGTCTTCTTGGGTATGAAGCTCAAGCTTGGCACAGCTGTATTTGGGGAGTTTCTCCCATTCATCTCTGCAGATCCTCTCAAGCTCTGTCAGGTTGGATTGGGAGCGTCACTGCAGAGCTATTTTCAGGTCTCTCCAGAGATATTCTATCAGGTTCAAGTCCGGGCTCTGGCTAGGCCACTCAAGGACATTCAGAGGCTTTTCCCGAAGCCACTTCTGGTTTGTCTTGGCTGTGTGCTTAGGGTCAGTGTCCTGTTGGAAGGTGAACCTTCGCCCCAGTCTGAGGTACTGAGCGCTCTGGAGCAGGTTTTCATCAAGGATCTTGCTGTACTTTGCTCCGTTCATCTTTCCCTCGATCCTGACTAGTCTCCCAGTCCCTGCCGCTGAAAAACATCCCCACAGCATGATGTTACCACCACCATGCTTCCCTTTAGGGATGGTGCCAGGTTTCCTCCAGACGTGACGTTTGACATTTTGGCCAAAGAGTTCAATCTTGGTTTCATTACACCAGAGAAACTTGTTTATCATCGTCTGAGAGTCCTTTAGGTGCCTTTTGGCAAACTCCAAGTGGCCTGTCATGTGAAAAAGAAAAGAGGACCAAGGCACTCTTCATATAATTAATTAAAATGCCTTTATTAGTATGGCATGTTCAATAGAAACAAAGTTTTTTTTTTTTATCCGACACGTTTCAGCTGCATGGCCTTCGTCAGGGAGTACAAACAAATAATACAATGTCCTCTTTTGAACAGCTTTTCCAATTAGCCCTAATTAGAAGAGGGAGTGGTTACAAAATTGATTGGACACACCTAGTAAGCAATACTATACACATTAAAACGTGAAATACTGTAGCTATGTTATCATAAAAATACAACTCCAAGCTAGAAGTATCAGGACACTTAGAAAGGTAGTTCTAACCTTAAATATGACTGGGAGAAGTGTCAAGAATAAGAAAGCAATATATTCCATAGTACACTAGAACACAGCAAAACATGAACAACAACAGTCTAAACATAACTGAGGGCAATTGAGCAAAATGTACACTAGATGACAGCAAATGGACCTATCACAACCCTACAGGAAGGGTGAGAAATCCATATCTTCATTTAAACCGGGTATTTAGTGGCCTGTAGTTTGTAAATCCCAAAACCTTCCCTTTGGTTTAACTGTTTAAGACGGTCCCCTTTTCTAATAGAGGCCGGAATATGATCAATACCCATAGCTTGTAGGGAGGCAGGGTTGCCATGGTGTAAGGACTTGTAGTGCCTTGCCATGGGGTAGTCTTCATTGCCTACCCGTATGGCGTACTTGTGTTCCGCTAAGCGGTCTTGAAGGCGTGTCTTTGTACGTCCAATGTAGAACACCTTGCACTGTGGACATTCCAATCTATAGATGACATGAGTGGTTTTGCAGTTAATGAAATGCTTGACGTAATACTCCATTTTGGAAGCTGTGTCAACAAAATACTTCTTCTGTGCAATATTTCTGCAATGGTTGCAATGGTTACATTTAAATGAGCCCTTGGGTTTGTAGTCAAGCCAAGTTTTTTGAGAGTCACCCGGAAGATAACTGTGGACTAATTTGTAATTTAGGGTAGGACATCTCTTAAAGCTTATGACTGGTGGCTCAGTAAAGACTTGGCGTAGTAGCGTATCACTTTGGATGATTCCCCAATTATTTTTAATGATTCTTTTAAGAAGCCTTTTGGATCTAGACTTGGTGCTTGCCGTGTGGTAGCAGAGAGAACAGCCTATGACTAGTGTCCGGGTTAGAGCCCCGCTCCTTGAAAGCGGCAGCTCTACCATTTAGCTCAGTGTGATGTTGCCTGTAATCCATGGCTTCTGGTTGGGGTATGTACGTACGTACGGTCACTGTGGGGACGACTCATCAATGCACTTTTTGATGAAGCTAGTGACTGATGTGGTGTACTCCTCAATGCCATAGGAAGAATCCCGGAACATATTCCAGTCTGTGCTAACTGTCCTATAGCTTAGCATCTGTGTCATCTGACCACTTCCGTATTGAGCGAATCACTGGTACTGCCTGCTTTAGTTTTTGCTTGTAAGCAGGAATCAGGCGAATAGAGTTGTGGTCAGATTTGCCAAATGGAGGGCGAGGGAGAGCTGTGTATGCATCTCTGTGTGTGGAGTAAAGGTGGTCTAGAGTTTTTTTTCCTCTGGTTGCACATGTAACATGCTGGTAGAACTTAAGTAAAACGGATTTAAGTTTACCTGCATTAAAGTCCCCGGCCACCAGGAGGGCCGCCTCTGGATGAGCAATTTCTTGTTTGCTTATGGCCTTATACAGCACGTTGAGTGTGGTCTTAGTGCCAGCATCGGGTTGTGGTGGTAAATAGACAGCTAAAAAAACATAGATGAAAACTCTCTTGGTAAATAGCTTATCATGAGATACTCTACCTTAGGTGAGCAAAACCTCAAGATTTCCTTAATATTAGATTTTGTGCACCAGCTGTTATTTACAAATAGACACAGACCACCACCGGAGGCAGCTGTTCTATCATTCCAATGCACGGAAAACCCATCCAGCTGTATGTTAACCATGTCATCGTTCAGCAACAACTCAGTGAAACATAAGATATTACAATTTTTAATGTCCCGTTGGTAACATAGTCTTGATCGGAGCTCATCCATTTATTTTTTATCCAATGATTGCACGTTGGCTAATAGGACTGATGGTAGAGGCGGATTACGCACTCGCCGTCCGATCCTTACAAGGCACCCCGACCTACGTCCTCGATATCGCCGTCTCTTCTTTATGCGAATGACCAGGACTTGGGCCTTGTCGTGTGTCTTCGCGTCCTACTTGTTAAAGAAAAATCTTCGTCCAGTACAAGGTGAATAATCGCTGTCCTGATATCCAGAAGCTCTTTTCAGTCATAAGAGACGGTGGCAGAAACATTACGTACAAAATAAGTTACAAATAACGCAGAAAAACACACACAATAGCACAATTGGTTAGGAGCCCGTTAACTTCTTGCCACTATAGGGGGTGCTGTTTCGCATTAGCATAATTTGCTCAACAGATTAAACGGCTTCCTAATAAATTCTTGCTCGTACAATATGCATATTATTGTTATTATTGGATAGAAAACACTCTCTAGTTTCTATAGCCGTTGGAATTTTGTCTCTGAGTGGTACAGAACTCAATCTACAGCACTTTTCATGATAGGGAGTCAGATTTCAGACATCCTGGCCCCTGATCTGGAGTCAGTTTAAAGGTCCCTGTAAATGCTATGGAGAAACAGACACTTCTTACGTCTTCTCCTGGATGTCAGTACGTGATGACGCTTTGAATGGAGTCGATTGCGCAATCAGGGGCTGCATAAAAGAGCAAATACCGGAAGTAGCATCCCTTTGCTGCCTGCGCGTTGCGCACGGAGGACGTCGGACTCGCCTCCTTCCAAGCGTTTGTTTAGCCAGTAATATTTCTCTGGTCATGTTTTTACTCGTTAGAGGTGTTAAAAACATCATAAGGTAGTTAATTTAAACCGTTTTATAGCAATTTATATCCGTTTAGTGCGATTTTGACCCATTTATTTCTGAGGCACTTTGAACAGCTGGGCACGTTTCCAGTTCATGCCGAACGTTAGTGGGCATTTCCACATGGCAAGAGGACAGCTTTCGACCAAAAGACGATTAGACCCAAGAAAGGATTCTTTGCCCAAGATTCTGATGGAAGAACAGCTCACAGTAAGAACAATTTATGATGATAAATCGTGTTTCTGTCGAAAAATGTTAAACGCTTATGTCGCCATTTTGTTTTGTATAGCTTCGCTTGGCGCAACCTGTATTGAAAAGTAAGGATAATTTAAAAAATGTAAATCAGCGATTGCATTAAGAACTAATTTGTCTTTCGATTCCTGTCAACCCTGTATTTTTTAGTCAAGTATATGATTAGCTTTTGATTAAACTAGATCACTAAAAGATGGCGACCGACATTTCCAGGCTTGTTTTGCTACTATTTTCATTGTATAACCACGTTTTTTTATGGCTAAATATGCACATTTTCGAACAAACTCTATATGTATGTTGTAAAATGATGTTACAGGAGTGTCATCGGAAGAATTCTGAGAAGGTTAGTGAAAAAATTAATACATTTTGGCGATGATTACGTTATCCCTCTCTTTGGCTTGTATCAATGCTCGGGTAACGTTTGCACATGTGGTATGCTAATATAACGATTTATTGTGTTTTCGCTGTAAAATGCTTAGAAAATCTGAAATATTGTCTGAATTCACAAGAACTGTGTCTTTCCATTGCTATGCTTTGTCTATTTTTATGAAATGTTTTATGATGAGTAAATTGGTCATACACGTTGCTCTCTGTAGTAATTCTAGTCGAGTTGTGATGGTGGGTGCAATTGTAAACTGTGATTTCTACCTGAAATATGCACATTTCTCTAACAAAACCTATCCTATACCATAAATATGTTATCAGACTGTCATCTGATGAGGTTTTTTCTTGGTTAATGGCTATCAATATCTTAGTTTAGCCGAACTGGTGATAGCTACTGGTGGAGAGAAAAAATGGTGGACAAAGAAATTGTGTATTTTGCTAACGTGTTTAGCTAATAGATTTACATATTGTGTCTTCCCTGTAAAACATTTTAAAAATCTGAAATGGTGGCTTTATTCACAAGATCTGTATCTTTCATTAGGTGTCTTGGACTTGTGATTTAATGATATTTAGATGCTACTATTTAATTGTGACGCTATGCTAGCGATGCTAATCAGTGTGGGGGGGGGGGGGGGTGGGGGGTGATCCCGGATCCGGGGTAGAGGCCCGTGAAAGGTTAAACGGTAGCTATCTCCTCCGGCGCCATTTCTGAACATCCCTCCCCCTAGGTTATGTTCCCTGCGGTTTGCGCTCTTCCTGTTTTTGCATGAACATTGTAGTGGGTAGCTGGCTGGTAGCTAGATAGCTAGTGGGATGGCAGAGTCAAACTATTTTGAATTGACAGAAGAAAAGGACAGGCCGTCATTGTAAGTAAGAATTTGTTCTTAACTGACTTGCCTAGATAAATAAAGGTTAAATATTAAAATTTGTTTTAAAGGACAGAGGTTAGTCCTTGAATCTTGACTGACGCGACTTGCACGATTCAGATGGCTCATCGGGTTCATGCGAGTGCCCCGTTTGCCCCCTGGTAGTGCCCCGTTTGCCCGCTGGTAGTGCCCCGTTTGCCCCCTGGTAGTGCCCCGTTTGCCCCCTGGTAGTGCCCCGTTTGCCCCCTGGTAGTGCCCCGTTTGCCACCTGGTAGTGCCCCGTTTGCCCGCTGGTAGTGCCCCGTTTGCCCGCTGGTAGTGCCCCGTTTGCCCCCTGGTAGTGCCCCGTTTGCCCCCTGGTAGTGCCCCGTTTGCCCCCTGGTAGTGCCCCGTTTGCCACCTGGTAGTGCCCCGTTTGCCCGCTGGTAGTGCCCCGTTTGCCACCTGGTAGTGCCCCGTTTGCCACCTGGTAGTGCCCCATTTGCCCCCTGGTAGTGCCCCGTTTGCCCCCTGGTAGTGCCCCGTTTGCCCCCTGGTAGTGCCCCGTTTGCCCCCTGGTAGTGCCCCGTTTGCCACCTGGTAGTGCCCCGTTTGCCACCTGGTAGTGCCCCGTTTGCCCGCTGGTAGTGCCCCGTTTGCCACCTGGTAGTGCCCCGTTTGCCACCTGGTAGTGCCCCGTTTGCCCCCTGGTAGTGCCCCGTTTGCCCCCTGGTAGTGCCCCGTTTGCCCCCTGGTAGTGCCCCGTTTGCCCCCTGGTAGTGCCCTGTTTGCCCACTGGTAGTGCCCCGAGTGACCACTGCTAATAGCTAACAAGTTAAGCTCAGTTAATAATAATGGACATTACTCCAACTCCATCTTCACCATAGACATAAAGGAAATGGCACCAAAAGTGCAAAATGTGAAGTTTTACATAGAATCTCTCTGCCCCCAGTTCGTATCTGTAAAACAGGTTGGTAGCCAGTTGTCCTTGTAAGTTATTTGAGCTCTCCTTTCACTGTGCCCAATTGGTTTTATACAGTAGAAGTTGGAAGTTTACCTACACCTTAGCCAAATACATTTAAACTTAGTTTTTCACAATTGCTGACATTTAATCGCAGTATAAATTCCCTGTATTAGGTCAGTTAGGATCACCACTTTATTTTAATAATGTGAAATGTCAGAATAATAGTAGAGAGAATGATTTGTTTCAGCTTTTATTTCTTTCATCACATTCCCAGTGGATCAGACGTCTACATACACTCAATTAGTATTTGGTAGCATTGCCTTAAATTGTTTAACTTGCGTCAAACGTTTTGGGTAGCCTTCCACAAGCTTCCCACAATAAGTTGTGTGAATTTTGGCCCATTCCTCCTGAGAGAGCTGATGTAACTGAGTCAGGTTTGTAGGCCTCCTTGCTCACACACACTTTTTCAGTTCTGCCCACAAATGTTCTATAGGATTGAGGTCAGGGCTTTGTGATGGCCACTCCAGTACCTTGACTTTGTTGTCCTTAAGCCATTGGGGTCATTGTCCATTTGGAAGACCCATTTGCGACCAAGCTTTAACTTCTTGACTGATGTCTTGAGATGTTGCTTCAATATATCCACCTAATTTCCCTTCCTCATGATGTCATCTATTTTGTGAAGTGCACCAGTCCCTCCTACAGCAAAGCACCCCCACAACATGATGCTGCCACCCCTGTGCTACACGGTTGGGGATGGTGTTCTTCGGATTGCACGCCTGCCCCATATGTATTTACTTGTGTAAATAACTCAACAAAACTATTTATTTCAAGTATTATTAAGGAGATATTGTGTCTGTCATTGTTACATGAGTTGGTATAGCCCAGAGTGATAGGAACGTAGGCTATAAGCCATTCAAAGGTAGTGTGCACCCTCTACTAGGCATAAAGATGACCAACACATCTTAAGAGGGTTTTCTGTTTTTGGTAACGTAAAAGTAATGTAATGGCTAACTTTTTACTTTCCATAGTAAGTAACGTTGTAAAGTTGCAAGGCTCTTTAAAGTAAATAGTTGCTTTTAAAAGTAACTTTCCCCAACACTGCTAAATAAGTGTGTTTGTATGACTCATCATGGTTTGAACCTGGTTAGATAGTAGATAGTTAGTTAGTTATTTAGCTAGTTGTCTAGTTACCTAGCTAGTGTTAGCTAGTTTATCGCTAAAGATGTTGATGTGCAAAACCACTAAATAGACACCAATGCATTGTATGAGCCAAAACAGTTTGTACAACAGTACAAACACATTATAGAAGAGGCCTGTGTAATAAAATAAAAAAAAACATGAAAAGCTAGCCAACAACAACAAAAGCTAAAAGTATCTATCTTGTAGGGAGAAATGGTAGGCTAGCTTGTGCCTTGTGCTGAGCTAGATAACGTTAGTGGTTAGCAATTAGCATGCAACCATTAGATACAAAAATACATATCATTAGTGTTGTTGATATGTACAAACGTTTATAACAGAAATAAAAAAATATCTGTGACATCTTGTTAACCTACGTACAAAGTTAGCTAGTTTAGCTTGATTACACTCATTTGAATGAGAAAATCTCACACATTTGTCACTCGGTCGAAACATTTAAATTATACATCAAAATGACCAGAATACGCATCACACTTTAGATAAAAAAAATAAAAAAACATGCTTATAAATGTTACAAACCTGAAAACAGGATAAATAAGAAGACACAGAGAGTTGGCTTCTTTTCACTGGGCTTCTCTTCAAACAGTTGAGAATTTACGTGACGTGCACGGTCCGTAAATATCCAGCAACGTATTAATGCATAACTGGGAATTTACTATCCCAGAAATTCCATCATGCAAGTGTTCAGGGATGCACGGGAGTCTACAGGAGTCTGCATCCTCGCATTGGACAATTTCCACCCACGACCGTACACCTCAAATTTCACAGGAATATGGCAGATCCGACTGTTCCTATCAGCGCACCAGTGAATCACCCAATGGTGACAATAACTGCCGTGTTTCACAACTTTACTGACCTTGCTCTGGCATTCTTAAGTACTAAACACTTAATTGTAAGTAGCTTTGTAAGGATCTCTTCTCCTCCTCCACCATCGGACACAGTAAGACAGGGCGGAGAAAAGACACGTGCAACTCCCGCTCTCTCTCTCTGTGTGTCTGTTTATCTCCCTCTATCTGTATCTCCCTCTGTCTCTCCCTCTCTCTTCTCCATTTTCTTTCTCTCTCTCCACAGGCACATAAAGACCCACACCTCCTGGCCTTGCAAACATTTTCAGCATAACAAGCCATATCATCATTATTTATTCCCTACACTGTTGTCCAGAATGCCTTCCTAATGAGTGCGTGTCAGCTTGGGATGAGAAGGGGGCAAAGAGGAAGGGAGGGTTAAGAGGGAGGGAGGATTAAGTCGGAGGGGGTGATTACCAATGTGCTCCAAATTGAAATAAACCACAGCATTCATTCATCTGACACAAACCAGGCATTCAGTGTTTGACTTCAGACCCCAGAGGACTTGACACAGGCTTTTGAAGTGATGACACATTGGGAGAAAAATAAATAAACATTCCATTTATGGATTTAAGATTGATTATAAGTGTTGGTTTAAAATGAAATACATGTAAGGGATGATACATTAAATCACTCATGCAGTATAATATAATTTGTCATTACATTTCATCAGGGGACATTCTTGAGGGTATGATCTCTCCTCTGTGCGTCCCATACCTTTAGGTCCAGGCTTCAGTTAGTCTCCAGAGTCAGTCTGTCTCTGTATGTGAGACTAGATGTAGCTGGAAGTAAGGGAAGGTGGAAGATGGCGCTGTACTGGATGGCTGATGTTTTGCAAGCTCAGACCCAACTTTCCTATTTTGTAATTTGCTTATTTTAATTTAATTTTCCCGAATTGTATCCGCTATCAAATGTATCCCCTATCACCAACAAATCGCTGTGTTTCATGGCAGGAGGAGTCACTGTTCCCCAAATGTTACAACAGAGTGTCTGATGCTAATGCCTTCAGCGGCCACAGTGACTGGCTGGTGTGTGTGTGTGTGTGTGTGTGTGTGTGTGTGTGTGTGTGTGTGTGTGTGTGTGTGTGTGTGTGTGTGTGTGTGTGTGTGTGTGTGTGTGTGTGTGCACTCGTGTTGAATGGCAGTGTAGAGCTATAATTAATACGGGACTTGGCTTGTGAGCAGGTGTATAGTGGAATTTAGCAGGAAGGAACAATACTTGTCATCCTTTAGTAATACATGCCCACTGACCCTCACCCTTTCCTCAGGACAGGTACAGAACAAAGTTCTCTGTCTAGCATGGCATGTAACGTTAGTGATGGACATTAACTAAGGCGGGCATAATGATCTCTGATCTATGGCTAATTATGATGTCAACATTCACAGACTACTGTGAACACAAAGTGACACTCCATGAGGGGGTATCATCCTACTGACCACTGACCCAGACCACATGTATCATGATGTAGAAGCTATACTCTTCGGGAAAAAAAGGTGCTATCTAGAACCTAAAAGGGTTTTTCGGCTGTCCCCATAGAAGAACCCTTATTGGTTCCAGTTAGAAGAACCCTTTTGGATCCAAGTAGAACCGTTTTGGGTTCCATGTAGAACCCTCCGTGGAAAGGGTTCTACATGAAACCCCAAATGGTTCTAGCTGAAACCAAAAAGGGTTTTACCTGGAACCAAAAATGGTTCTCCTATGGGGACAGCTGAAGAACCATTTTGGAACCCTTTTTTTCTAAGAGTGTAGGTCCCACTAATGTGCCAAATATTGTAAAACCTCTAAGAGTAAATTATACAACATGTTGCTTAAATATTGCATTTTCAATTATCTGACCTCTATCAAAGGATGTAGTAACGGAAAAGGTAGTAATGCTGTACAGACATTAGTCTACATTACTACACTCTTAGAAAAAAACATGTTCTCTAGAACCTAAAAGGGTTCTTCGGCTGTCCTAATAAGAGAAACCTTGAAGAACCCTTTTTGGTTCCAGGTATAACCCTTTTGGCTTATTGATAGAACCATTTCCACAGAGGGTTCTAATTGGAGTACAGAAGGGTTATACCTGGAACCAAAAATGGTTCTCCCTAGAACCCATATATTTTAAGCTCATTGTGTTTTCCCAGCCTTTTAAGTGTCAGCAGTTTGCGAACCCTTTACTCACATGAGATAGGAATGATATTTTCAGGACATGTGGACGTCAGTACCCAAGAGATGAATACCCCATTTATTTGTTTTCCTCCATTTGTAATCTGAATTGCATCAGAGGATTTTAAACAATACACAGAACATACAATCATTTAGCCTGGTAGTCTCGGAAACCTAAGGCTAATCATATTGCGAAAGCACTACAGGATTATTGCATTACATTGTTTTAAAAGCACAAAACTGACTAAGATGATGATAACAATATCTCTAAGAGAGCAAGAAAATGCCTGTTTGTCTGAGGCTGATGCCTAGCAAGCGCTTGTATGTGCATACACATGCATACACACACACTCACATTCAAACGCACACACTTACATGGACACACATACACACATGTAAATAGTGCCACACATGCACACACACCCACACAGTTGGCTTTGCTGTTTAGATTTTTTAATTCCTTTATGTCCTTTGTTTTTGTCTTTTTTGTCTTTTGTTATTTTTGTTGGTTGTTGGCGCATTGGGTGGGTGGTGGTTTTGGTTGGAGGGGGACGGTGGCTTGGATGGTTGAAGGGCAGTTCTTGAGGGGATCTTGGATGGTTGGTGGCCTAGCGGTTAGGAGCTTGGGTTGGTGGCCGAGAGGTCGCTGGTTCGGGTCACCGATTCAACTGGGTGGGGGATCTGTCATTATACCCTTGGGCTTGACCCTGTTTGCACCTGTGGGTCGCTCTGGATGGGAGTGTCTGCTGGATGACTGAATGTAATGTGATGATGACCGGCTTCTCTTCAGGGAGATTGTATGTTTTAAAATTAAATACACATTTTGTAGTATTTCTTTGTATTCATAAAACAAATGTTTTACGAATGTCTATAACAGATGTGTGTAAGGATATACTATGTGGTTAACTGTTGATCATTGAGGGCCTCTGTAGTTAATTTCATGTTGAGAACAGCCTAGATATTAAATCAGTTTTGATTACGCTAACTTGGTTGTCAGTCATCACTCAGTACAAGTGGGGTTTATAGTGTAATTATTACGGTCACATCCTAGTCACATGGCCAGGAGAGAGCGAAGGGTCAGATACTGACAGTGAACACCATACATCACTCTTGTAGGAGAAGACTACAGTAACTTGAGGGCTCTCAGAAAAGTCATCTCTGTGACAGCTTCAATCAAGAGTAAATAATACATCATCAAGGAGACAGAGCTACATTGAACCACGGTAAGGAGGATCACATGGATCACGTGTGTCAATAACCTCCACAGATCATAGAGTTTCAGCAATACTTTACGTAGCCCTTTACCCTCTTACCCATAATGGGTTTAAAATAACAGATTTGGTCACTGATAAACACCTCAATTGGAACACAGTGGCTGTAAAGTAAAATGCTATATGACATCAGAGCTCAGGGTCTCTGATTTACAGTGCTGTATAGGATTTAACTTAAAGCTGTTCTAAAACGTGACCACCAAGCAGCACAAGAAGATGGCGCCATCCATCCTGCTAATTGGCTAAATCATACCCTAGGTTGTTCTGAACAGACTGAACCTATGTTTGTCATATTGGTAAGACCATTTGCTGTAGGCCACACTTGAATGCACTCAAGACTCCATTCTATGAGCACCAAAATAACTATCTGTTTATCTGAAGTACCTTGTGAAAGCCTAACACTGTAAAATCCTATTTTATAATTTAGCTAGTAATGGACCGTTTTTTGGACTGTGTAAACAACCATAATTGTGTGATGGTGGTGATGCAGGGCTGTGTTTAAAACAATAAACTATGACTGAAGCAAGTGTGCTTGCGTCAGTTCCTCAATGTTACTGAATGTATCCTGAGTATTTTCAGATTTCGTTGTTGACATATGCGGTGAAAAGTACAGTAAATGTAAAATGCACATAAAATCAACAGTGTAATGATTGAATTCAGTCTTGTGTCAATTGAACTCTTGTTTCCTCAGCTTTGGTGTAATGATTTCCAGATAATCTCCAAACTGTTTCCTTTCAATTATTTATTATTCAGTTATTCATATGCTTCTCATATTTCTTATGTTAGAAATATTTAAATTTGGCCCTATCCATATAATTTCCACCAGTAATGTTGTGGCAGGTATAATCATTTGTAAATTAATATAAGCATGTATGTCCATTTATGTCTTATGATAAGGCTTATGTTATGTCTCTATGTATCAACACGACACTTTTCTTAAAGCTTTAAGTCACTATTTTCCTGTCCTCGGAACAAACTCCTAATTTCCTGCTGAAATGTTGAGGATAGACAATTTTGTCAGGCTTGATGTCAGCGATTTATTTTCTACCCCTCCTACGGCTCTTAGACATGAACGCACTGTAGTATACACATTCACAGTGTTTCATTGTAAGAACACAGTCATCTTGTTACCCAACACATCCTGTTTTAGGCAACTCAATTGCACAAGTAGAAGTATTATTGGTAAAAGTCAGTTTGTTCTCTCGCTCTCTCCACTCACTCACTCATTCACTCACTCACTCACTCACTCACTCACTCACTCACTCACTCACTCACTCACTCACTCACTCACTCACTCACTCACTCACTCACTCACTCACTCACACACAGAGAGAGACGCACCATTAGCCAAAGCCATGCCCAGAGGTTATGTACATTTCACACCTTTGATGACCTGAGTCACTAAATTCCTGGCTTCAAATCGAAGCCAAATCTTGATAATTTAGCTATTTGATTTAGAATTTTAGGACCCCTTCAGGCATCAAATTATGATATATTTGTATTATTTGATAAAATATTGAATTTGAGCTTTACTAGCCCATAGACATGCATCGAATAACACATTCATAAATGGCAAAAAAGACAATAAAAAAAAATCATAAGGAATAAGGTTTTGAAGTGTCAGTCCTATATCTAGGAGATAAAAAAGCTCAGGAAATATTTTTGTTTCTTTGGGCACATATTTAACCACTTATTTTTTTATTTATTATTATTAATTTTTTATTGTTCATACTTTTACCCCTTTTTCTCCCCAATTTTGTGATATCCAATTGGTAGTTAGTCTTGTCCCATCGCTGCAACTTGGGCGAGGCGAAGGTTGAGAGCCTTGCATTCTCCGAAACACGACCTTGCTAAGCCGCACAGCTTCTTGACACACTGATCGCTTAACACGGAAGCCAGCCAGCCGCACCAATGTTTTAGAGTAAACACTGTACAACTGGCGACCAAAGTCAGCTTGCAGGTGCCCGGCCTGCCACAGGGAGTCGTTAGAGCATGATGGGACAAGGAAATCCCTCCCCTAACCCGGCCAACCCCCCACTAACCCGAACGAAGCTGGGCCAATTAAGCGCCGCCTCATGGGTCTCCCGGTCATGGCCGTCTGGGATCGAACCCAGGGTTGTAGTGACGCCTCAAGCACTGAAATGCAGTGACGCCTCAAGCACTGTGATGCAGTGCCTTAGACCGCTGCACCACTTGGGAGGCTTACCCCCTTATTTTTTTGCCACAAAAGTACCTCCGTACTTCCATTCGTTTGTATGGGTTACCTTCAGACGAGTCCCGTGGCACTTGGGGGGGGTGGGCATAGAGCAAAACGGAGAACATCATCATGTTCGTGAGATTCTCATCTTTGCATAGAGTGGTCATATTGTAGGCCAAACCATTCGGATGCTACAGACCAATTTTAGGGATGTCTCATGATCTGACAAACACCACTGTAGCTCAGCCAGCTTCCAACACAGATGGGGAAGGCTGACATAGGTGGATGTGGTGGATTAAGATGCAGCCCATGCAAAACTGATGGATTTTGAGATGGATTTTTTTATTATTGTATGTTACTTAGATTGACACACAGGTGCTTGAGGAGTTTAAAAGACAAGCTAGCTGCATGACACTGCAGTTAATTCCAAAGTGACATGGCTGCATGACCTATTAATCAGTTAGTCATTTGTTTTTTGCTCTATCTGTTTGACACTTTATCCCCTTAGAGCTTACAAAGGAGAACCCTTCTGGGTTTTTAGTACTATAGAGATGAATAAGGAAAATGGGGTTTGAAGCGACAGACACAGAATGTCTCAACATGAGAAAAACAATAACTTGTTTTGAGAATTTGCTGTTGTCGTATTTGCTCAAATGTATTCAGGCCTGTAATGAAAGTACTGTTCAAACTATATATCTTCAGATCGGCAAATCAAGGCTTTAGTCCAAAACACTGTCGGTGGTCGTACGTTGACTAGTTTGTTTTGGTTTTAACAACAGTCCAGTCTTATCAAGGAAGAGTTATGCGATAACAGACTACTCTCCCACAGGATCAGAGGAATCAATCCTAGTTACATTTTGTCCATGAGCTCAAAATGGAGGGTACTGGAGACAAATAAAGTTTGTTGAAAAATATTTTCTTCTTCTATAACAAGGTATATTCAATAGGAATAAAACAAATAACATTATTCATAAATAATTCACTTTAATGTATTGTTCAAACATGTTATTTGATTTAACTGTAATTCAACCACTTTCTTGACTTGGATGACATACAAACATCCACAGGAAAACAGATATACTTACAGTAAGAAAACCACTGATGCAAACAAGGCGAATTCTAGTAGTTCAGTGTTACAGAAAATGTCACTAAGGACTTTGGTTTTCCACTGGCCATTGTTGTTGATGTGGGTAGCACTTTGGTTTACAGTGCTGAAATAACAGGATAAAAACCGGAAAGTAACAGGAAACAACAAGGGAAAAAGACATCAACAACCATGTAAAACCCCAGTAAATACCCGTTCAGTGGCGATCTTAGCATGGAAATGTTGGTGGGGCAGAATGAGTGGATGTTTGGATAATACGTGGAAGGATGGCATTGAATGCCTTACCTATTTAGTCACAGATGTTGATCAAAGGGAGGCTCTAACAAAATAATGTTATTCAGCCTACTTGAAGTAAACTGGCTACCTTGTTCATTATCTTATGAGTTTATGGCATAAAGGCGGTAAAGAACCTTCACCGGGCCATTATTAGTAGCTTTTTCTGCTTATTGAAGTTGCCCAATTTTTGGGCAAGAGTAAGCACTTTAGGAATCCATGAGAAAGAACTGCAGGTGTGCACTATGCAAATACCGGTATCTTTTGGGAACTTCTGGCCATCTTGCTCATTTTCAAAGGAAACCCAAAACAATGTGAAAGCAGAAAGCCTGACTCCGGAAATCAATTGCCTGTCAGAGAATTCATTTTTAGATATTCTGCAGAATAGGGAGCTGCATGAGACTCAAATTATGAAACCTTTATGCAAAGCTGAAGTAGCTGAGCTTTTCCAGCATTCACAGTCAGATATTAGTGATAGCAAAGATGATTATGAGTGCTGAATATGTTGTATGGACTGTGGTTGCTTCCCTTCATTCTACAATTTCTGCATTTCTGTTACTTCTAAATGTTACAACCACACTCTCCTTAGCTAGTTTGGAAAGTACGTTTCCAGCTCTGAGGCCTCATTTTGTGTTTGGTGTTGATTATGACTATGTCCCAGAGGTACGGTATCTAAAATTAAATCACTCATTCCTGCCACAGAAATGAAACAAATAATTTTTTCTCATTAAATGCAGTCTCATAATTAATGAAAGCATAAGAAAGCAGGCATTGGGAGGCTAATATCTGACAATTTTTGTTCTATCACTGAACAAAACTCAACACTGCGGTCCAATTCAATTTTCTGAAAGGCGGGAAATTAAGAATACGACAGTTATTTTAATCGTTCTCCATTTACCCTGCTGGGAATAGTAATGACGGTCTTCCTTCAGCTGCTTAAAGGTAGTGAGATGCACAGATAGGCTTTAGTATTTCCGCCTCAAACTTGAAATTGAATAAAAATGGATAACACTCCTACAGGAAAGTAGATGTAATATTTAATTGGCTTGATGGCAGACCTCATCTGGCCAGAGACACTGGAGACCAGAGAAACAGTCAACAGATTTGACAATATTAACGTAGTTTACAAATAGCTTGTTTTAGTACACTGGATGCTACTGAATACATGTCACATACTGGAAAATGTATCACCATTCATTATACATAGACAACGCTGTAAATATTACAATTTTTTTTACATTGTTCCAATGTATTCAACCATGACATAAAGTATATTCTCAATTGTCATTGTAAATATTTCTTCCAGAATAACATGTGTCCATGTATGTTGATCTCAAACACCACCACTTTCACTTAGAGTTGTATGATTCTGCCATTAATTGTTAAGAAGTCAGGGTCCTCTGAATTATTTCAGAAATGCAACTCACTTTTGAAATGTTGATTGAGCACAACTATTGACTTTCTGAGCCATATGAAAATAAGGCAAGGGGCTTTCCAAGAGTTACACTGCAGAGAGAGAGAGAGAGAGTGAGAGCGGTAGAGAGAAGGAAAGAGGGAGAGAGAAATAGAATAAATCAGCACCATAGCCTTTTTCATTCAGAATGGGAAAAAAATAAGAAACACTTGCAATCAGGACTCTAAATTAAATTAAATTAGACTTTTTTAATTGATTAAAATATAGCCTATATTGGGCCTGTATGAACTCTAGCTACTTTTGAAGTATGTGTTGTGCCCAATAAACTAATATGTAACACTGCAAAGACATTTGTTTAATATAAAAGCAAAAATTTGACATGAATATATGTAATTGAAATTAGTAATTTGTGGAATATTAGGTTTCTACATTGTGTAAAAGCACTATTTTCCCATTGAGAAGCAAGCCGTTTTCACTGCAGTAATATTGCAACCATGACGCTATCAAAGCTGCGCTCACTATTTTCTTTAGGGCACTCAGAAACAACAGTACAGCTAAGCCGTATCATTACAACAATTATTATCTGGGAATTTTTTTCTCCTAGTCGCACTCTGGCTCCCAAAATAAAACTCCCGATCGCACAGAAAAATATTTCTGCGCACTTTAGAGGCCTGCTTGCAATATAGACTTATGTCACAATCAAAAATGCTTTACAAAACAAATCTGGGGAGATACAAGAGGAGTCATTGAATGTACAATCTCAACCTCCTCCAAGCAAACCTGACAAGCAGAGCCACCCCTGTGGAGCTCTGTGTGTGAGATTTCCCATGTTACTGATGAACATACTCCGATAATCCCCATCTATGCCAGCGGTAAGATCTACAGCAAATGATTAAACATACACTGCCTCCTCATCCACACAGAGTACAGGCATGCACTGAGAGCTAGCTGAAAGACTATTTCAAAACTGGTGTGTCAATCTAAGAAACATAATTTAAAAATCCCCATCAGGTTAAACTAGAGATATATGTCGCCCGTTTGCATCTGCGGTGGAAAATGGCAGAACTACAGCACTGTAGTTCTGCCAAGGAGAAATCCCGAAAATCCAAAACATCTGTAGCATCCAAAATGTTTGGCCTACAAACTACATTGAACAAAAATATCAACACAACATGCAACAATTTCAAAGATTTTACTGAGTTACAGTTCATATAAGGGAATCAGTCAATTGAAATACATTCATTAGGCCCTAATCTATGAATTTCACATGACTGGGATTACAGATATGCATCTGTTGGTCAAAGATACCTTAGAAAAAAGGTAGGGACGTGGATCAGAAATCAGTCAGTTGATCAGGCTGTTGATTGTGGCCTGTGAAATGTTGTCCCACTCCTGTTCAATGGCTGTGCAAAGTTGCTGGATATTGGCAGGAACTGGAAGATGCTGTCATACACCTCGATCCAGAGCATCCCAAACATGCTCAATGGGTGACGTGTCTGGTGAGTATGCAGGCCAGGGAATAACTGGGACATTTTCAGCTTCCATGAATTGTGTACAGATCCATGTGACATGGGGACATGCATTATCATGCTGAAACATCAGGTGATGGCGGCAGATGAATGGCATGACAATGGGCCTCAGGAAGTCTAGATTTTGCTCGCCAGAAGTAGAGCATCTTATGATAAAACTGCAGACCACACTATTTAAGTTTCCATCTATACTTTCGTGTCTGTTTATCCTCTTTGGGGTAGGTGGGACGCAACTGTCCCCCCTGGCCAACATCCAGTGATATTGCAGAGCGCCAAATTCAAATTACAAAAATCGTAATATTAAACATTCATTAAAATACAAGTGTCAGACATTATTTAAAAGCTTAACAGAACTCATATGAGTAGAACAGTCTGTGAGTATAACAGAACTCATATGCCAGGCAAAAACCTGAGGGGAAATCTGTTTTTTTGTAGTTTTTCAACTCTTTGCCTATCGAATACACAGTGTCTGCGGGGTCATATTGCACTTCCTAAGGCTTCCACTAGATGTCAACAGTCTTTAGAACCTTGTTTGATGCTTCTACAGGCTTTGGAGCAACGAACCGCCCTTGCTGTCTCTGCCTGGCCGGTTCCCCTCTCTCCACTGGGATTCTCTGCCTCTAACCCTATTACAGGGGCTGAGTCACTGGCTTACTGGTGCTCTTCCATGCCGTCCCTAGGAGGGGTGCGTCACTTGAGTGGGTTCAGTCACTGACGTGATCTTCCTGTCTGGGTTGGTGCCCCCCCTTGGGTTGTGCCGTGGCGGAGATCTTTGTGGGCTATACTCGGCCTTGTCTCAGGATGGTAAGTTGGTGGTTGAAGAAATCCCTCTAGTGGTGTGGGGGCTGTGCTTTGGCAAAGTGGGTGGGGTTATATCCTTCCTGTTTGGCCCTGTCCGGGGGTATCATCGGATGGGGCCACAGTGTCTCCTGACCCCTCCTGTCTCAGCCTCCAGTATTTATGCTGCAGTAGTTTATGTGTCGGGGGGCTAGTGTCAGTTTGTTATATCTGGAGTACTTCTCCAGTCTTATCCGGTGTCCTGTGTGAATTTACGTATGCTCTCTCTAATTCTCTCTTTCTCCCTTTTTTTCTCTCTCTCGGAGGACCTGAGCCCGAGGACCATGCCTCAGGACTACCTGGCATGATGACTCCTTGCTGTCCCCAGTCCACCTGGCTGTGCTGCTGCTCCAGTTTAAAATGTTCTGCCTGCGGCTATGGAACAATGACCTGTTCACCGGACGTGCTACCTGTCCCAGACCTGCTGTTTTCAACTCTCTAGAGACCGCAGGAGCGGTAGAGATACTCTTAATGATCAGCTATGAAAAGCCAACTGACATTTACTCCTGAGGTGCTGACCTGTTGCACCCTCGACAACTACTGTGATTATTATTATTTGACTATGCTGGTCATTTATGAACATTTGAACATCTTGGCCATGTTCTGTTATAATCTCCACCCGGCACAGCCAGAAGAGGACTGGCCACCCCTCATAGCCTGGTTCCTCTCTAGGTTTCTTCCTAGGTTTTGGCCTTTCTAGGGAGTTTTGCCTAGCCACCGTGCTTCTACATCTGCATTGCTTGCTGTTTGGGGTTTTAGGCTGGGTTTCTGTACAGCACTTTGTGACATTTCAGCTGATCTAAGAATACATTTGATTTGATACTGTGAAGTGGGGGCGAATGAGAGGGGAATGAGTCAGAGGTTCGCCAGAGAGCCACGAGCTGGCCAGGCGCGTTCACGTGATAGTTAGCTTGCGTTCCATTGCATTTATGAAGACAAAGGAATTCTCCGGTTGGAACATTATTGAAGATTTATGTTAAAAACATCCTAAAGATTGATTCTATACATCGTTTGACATGTTTCTACGGACTGTAACGGAACTTTTTGACTTTTCGTCTGCACCTAGTGATCGTGCCTCATGAATTTTGATTACTGGGCTAAACGCGCGATCAAAAAGGAGGTATTTGGACATAAATGATGGACATTATCGAAGAAAACAATCATTTATGGTGGAACTGGGATTCCTGGGAGTGCATTCTGATGAAGATCATCAAAGGTAAGTGAATATTTATAATGCTATTTCTGACTTCTGTTGACTACACAACATGGCGGATATCTGTTTGGGTTGTGTTGGTCTCTGAGCGCTGTACTCAGATTATTGCATGGTGTGCTTTTCCCGTAAAGTTTTTTTAAAGATCTGACACAGCGGTTGCATTAAGGAGAAGTGGATCTAACATTCAATGCATTACAGTTGTATCTTTTAGCAATGTTTATTATGAGTATTTCTGTAAATTGATGTGGCTCTCTGCAAAATCACCAAATGTTTTGGAACTACTGAACATAACGCGCCAATGTAAACTGAGATTTTTGGGTATAAATATGAACTTTACCTAACAAAACATACATGTATTGTGTAACATGAAGTCCTATGAGTGTCATCTGATGAAGATCATCAAAGGTTAGTGATTAATGTTATCTCTATTTCTGCTTTTTGTGACTCCTCTCTTTGGCTGGAAAAATGGCTGTGTTTTTCTGTGACTTGGCTCTGACCTAACATAAACGTTTGGTGTGCTTTCGTCGTAAAGCCTTTTTGAAACCGGACACTGTGGCTGGTTTTTCAACAAGTGTATCTTTAAAATGGTGTAAAATACTTGTATGTTTGAGGAATTTTAATTGTGGGATTTCTGTTGTTTTGAATTTGGCGCCCTGCAGATTCACTGGCTGTTTACGAGGTGGGACGCTACTGTCCCACATACCCTAGTGAGGTTAACAGTTTTAGAAACTTTAGAGTGTTTTCTATCCAATACTACCAATATGTATATCCTAGCTTCTGGGCCTGAATAACAGGCAGTTTACTTTGGGAACCTCATTCATCCAAACTTCCGAATACTGCCCCCTACCCCGAAGAGGGTATTTACCACCACAGATGGATGCTGGCACTAAGACCACACTCAGTCAGCTGTATAAGGAAAAAAAGCAAACAGGAAACCGCTCAGACTTTAATGCAAGGAAACTTGAATCAGTTCTACCAAATTTCTATCAACATGCTAAATGTGCCACCAGAGGGAAAGAAATTCTAGATCACCTGTACTCCACACACAGAGACGTGTACAAAGCGCTCCCTTGACCTCCATTTGGTAAATCTGACCACATTTCTATCCTGCTGATTCCTGCTTACAAGAAAAAATTTAAGCAGGAAGCACCAGTGACTCGGTTTTTAAAAAAGTGGTCAGATGCTAAACTACAGGACTGTTTTGCTATCACAGACTGGAACATGTTCCGGGATTCTTCTGATGGCATTGAGGAATACACCACATCAGTCACTAGCTTTATCAATAAGTGCATCGAGGACATCGTCCCCACAGTGACTGTACGTACATACCCCAACCAGAAGCCATGGATTACAGGCAACATTCGCACTGAGCTAAAGGGTAGAGCTGCCGCTTTCAAGGTGCGGGACTCTAACCCGTAAGCTTATAAGAAATCCTGCTATGCCCTCCGACGAACTATCAAACAGGCAAAGCGTCAATACAGCACTAAGGTCGAATTGTACTCCACCCGGCTCCGAAGCTGGTCTTATGTGGCAGGGCTTGCAAACTATTACAGACTACAAAGGGAAGCACAGCCATGAGCTGCCCAGTGACACGAGCTTACCAGACAAGCTAAATAACTTCTATGCTCGCTTCGAGGCAAGCAACACTGAGGCATTCATGAGAGGATCAGCTGTTCTGGATAACTGTGTGATCACGCTCTCTGTAGCTGAATTGAGTAAGACCTTTCAAACTTCTAGTTTCCTGAATTTCTGCCTGACTGATGTGCCCAAAGTAAACTGTCTGTTACTCAGGCCCATAAGCCAGGATATGCACCATTGGATAGAAAACACTTTAAAGTTTCTAAAACTGTTAAAATAATGTCTGAGACTATAACAGAATTGATATAGCAGGTGAAAATCCGAAGAAAATCCAACCAGATTATTTTTTTTGAAGTCCCAGGCTCATATAATGGAAACCTATTGTTCCCACGTAAATCCGTCTCCCAGATTGCAATTCCTATGGCTTCCACTAGATGTCAACAGTCTTTATTCAAGGTTTCAGGCTTGTTTTTTGAAAAACAAGCAAGAATTTTGAGTTTTGGTGAGAAGAGCACCGGAACAATATTAGTCTTTCGGTGCGTGAGGGAGAGGGCTCGCGCTTACTAATGTTCCTTTCCTATTGAACATACTACTTTCCGTATGAAATATTATAGTTTTTTACATTTTAGAGTACCTGAGGATTAAATAGAAACGTTGTTTGACTTGTTTGGACGAAGTTTAGTGGTAGCTTTTTGAACTCCTTTGTCTGCATGTTGAACGAGTGGATTACTGAAATCGATGGCGCCAACTAAACTGACTTTTTGGTATATAAAGAAGGATTTTATCTAACAAAACAACCATTCATGTTGTAGCTGGGACCCTTGGGATTTCAAACAGAGGAAGATCTTCAAAAGTAAGTGATTTATTTAATCTCTATTTGTGATTTCATGAAGCCTGAGCTGGTTGAAAAATATGTTGATGTGGGGCGCCGTCCTCAGACAATCGCATCGTATTCTTTCGCCGTAAAGCCTATTGTAAATCGGACAATGCAGACAGATTAAAACCTCTTGCCACTATAGGGGGTGCTGTTTCAACTTCGACATTTATCGTTCCCAAATTAAACTGCCTCGTACTCAATTCTTGCTCGTACAATATGCATATTATTATTACTATTGGATAGAAAACAATCTCTAGTTTCTAAAACCGTTTGAATTTGGCTGTGGGTGAAACAGAACTCATTCTGCAGCGAAATTCATGACAGGAACTGCGAAGGTCTGAAAAGTCTGAAGGTCTGAAGGTCTCTGTTCTCAGATCAGTTTAAAGCTCTGTATGTATCCTATGGGTCGACATGAACTGCACCCGCCTTCCCCTGGATGTCAGTAACCAATGAGAATTGGAATGGAGTGTCTACGTAGATCTCAGACCTTATAAAGCCCCAAGGAACGGAGGGGGCTCTCTTTTTGACGTTCGTCATGACGCAAAGCAAGACCTCAGGATGGCATTTTGAAACGCTCAGTTATCGGCCTTAGATATATCCGTCTGTAATTTAATTCGATATAGGTGTTAGAAACATCATAACGAAGTTATTTTAAACCGAGTTATATCAGTTTATGCGAGTATATTGTGATTTTCGGAATTTCCTTAGTATTGCGTTTTGAACATTTGGGCATGTCTGCGCCACATAGCTATTGTTAGCTGCTAGTTCCAAAGTTGAAGAGGACGTTTTACAACCGAGCAACGATTCTTTTGGACAAAGGACAACTTGCCCAAGATTCTGATGGAAGCTCGTCCAAAAGTAAGAGCTATTTATGATGTTATTCCGTATTTATGTGGAAAAATGTAAAAGGATTTGTCCGCCATTATTGCGGCACTGGTCTGGCTGTAACGCACACTGTATGTCTAGTAACGTTAATTTTAAAAATCTAACACAGCGGTTGCATTAATAACTAATGCATCTTTCATTTGCTGTCCAACCTGTATTTTTTAGTCAAGTTTACGATTATTTATCGATTAGATTAGGTGCCTCTCCAAGATGGCGCCGGCCAGAATGCATGAAATGCTGCTACTGATCACATTGTATAACCACGATTTGTGCTGCTAAATATGCACATTTTCGAACAAAACCTATATGCATTGTGTAATATGATGTTACAGGACTGTCATCTGATGAAGTTTATCAAGGTTAGTCCAATTATATATCTTTTGCTGGATTGTTACGATCGCTAACATTTGCTGCTGGTAAATGCGGTTGTGTTTCTGGCTATTGTGGTAAGCTAATATAATGCTATATTGTGTTTTCGCTGTAAAACACTTAAGAAATCTGACATATTGGCTGGATTCACAAGATGTTGGGCTTTCATTTGCTGTACGCTGTGTATTTTTCAGAAATGTTTTATGATGAGTAATTAGGTATTTGACGTTGGTCTCTGTAATTATTCTGCCTGCATCAACGCTATTTCAGATTGCAGCTGCAATGTAGAACTGTGATTTATACCTGAAATATGCACATTTTTCGAACAAAACATATGCTATACAATAAATATGTTATCAGACTGTCATCTGATGAAGTTGTTTCTTGGTTAGTGGCTATTTATATCTTTATTTGGTCGAATTAGTGATGGCTACCGATGGAGTAAAAAACTGGTGGAGTAAAAAAAGTGGTGTCTTTTGCTAACGTGGTTAGCTAATAGATTTACATATTGTGTCTTCCCTGTAAAACATTTTAAAAATCAGAAATGATGGCTGGATTCACAAGATCTGTATCTTTCATCTGGTGTCTTGGACTTGTGATTTAATGATATTTAGATGCTAGTATTTACTTGTGACGCTATGCTAGGCTATGCTAGTCAGCTTTTTTACTGATGGGGGTGCTCCCGGATCCGAGTTTGGGAGGAATTAGAGGTTAACAAGATTTGAAGATTTTAAATGATATAAAATACTTGTATGTTCATGAATGTTTAATATTCCGATTATTTATTTGAATGGCACGCCCTGCAATTATACCGGATGTTGTCGGCTGGTGTCCCGCTAGCGGTATGCCTATCCCACAGGTCAGCATTCACAAGGCTGCGGGGCCAGACGGATTACCAGGACGTGTGCTGCGGGCATGTGCTGACAAATTGCCAGGTGTCTTCAATGACATTTTCAACATGTCCCTGACCGAGTCTGTAATACCAACATGTTTCAAGCAGACCACCATAGTCCCTGTGCCCAAGAACACAAAGGCAACCTGCCTAAATGACTACAGACCCGTAGCACTCACGTGCGTAGCCATGACGTGTTTTGAAAGGCTGGTTATGACTCACATCAACACCATTATCCCAGAAACCCTAGACCCACTCCAAATTGCATACCACCCAAACAGATCTACAGATGATGCAATCTCTATTGCACTCCACACTGCCCTTTCCCACTTGGACAAAAGGAACACCTACAGTATGTGAGAATGCTATTCATTGACTACACCTCAGCGTTCAACACCATAATACCCTCAAATCTCATCACTAAGCTAAGGATCCTGGGACTAAACACCTACCTCTGCAACTGGATCCTGGACTTCCTGTTGGGCCGCCCCCAATTGGTGAGGGTGGGTAACAACACATCTGCCACGCTGATCCTCAACACTGGAGCCCCTCAGGAGTGCATGCTCAGACCCCTCCTGTACTCCCTGTTCACCCACGACTGCATGGCCAGGCATGATTCCAACACCATCATTCAGTTTGCAGACGACACAACAGCCTGATCACCGACAACGACAAGACAGCCTATAGGGAGGAAGAGACTTGGCTGGGTGGTGCCAGAATAACAACCTATCCCTCAACCTAACCAAGACTAAGGAGATGATTGTGGACTACAGGAACAGGAGGACCGAACATGCCCCCATTCTCATTGACGGGGCTGTAGTGGAGCAGGTTGAGAGCTTCAAGTTCCTTGAATAAACTAGAATGGTCCAAACACACCAAGATAATCGTGAAGAGGACATGAAAAAGCCTATACCCCCTCAGGAACCTGAAAATATTTGGCATGGGTCCTCAGATCCTCAAAAGGTTCTACAGCTGCAACATCGAGAGCATCCTGACTGGTTGCATCACTGCCTGGTACGGCAAGTGCTCGGCCTCCGACCGCAAGGCACTACAGAGGGTACTGCGTACGGCCCAGTACATCACTGGGGCTAAGCTGCCTGCCATCCAGGACCTCTACACCAGGCGGTGTCAGAGGATGGCCCTAAAAATTGACGCCACCCACCCCAGTCATAGACTGTTCTCTCTACTACCGCATGGCAAGCGGTACCGGAGTGCCAAGTCTAGGACCAAAAGGCTTCTCTACAGTTTTTACCTCTAAGCCATAAGACTCCTGAACAAGTAATCAAATGGCTACTATTTGCTATATGTGCCCCCCAACCCCTCTTTTACACTGCTGCTACTCTCTGTTTATCATATATGCATAGTCACTTTAACTATACATTCATATACATACTACCTCAATCAGCCCGACTAACCGGTGCCTGTATATAGCCTCGCTACTGTTATAGCCTCGCTACTGTATATAGCCTCGCTACTGTTATTTTTCACTGTCTTTTTTACTGTTGTTTTTATTTCTTTACTTATCTATTGTTCACCTAATACCTTTTTTTAACTTAAAAATTGCACTGTTGGTTAGAGCCTATAAGTAAGCGTTTCACTGTACATTAGGTCTTACACCTGTTGTATTCGGCGCACGAGACAAATAAACTCGCTCACACGACATGACACCATCTGCCCGGTACAGTTGAAACCAGGATTCTGTGAAGAGCACACTTCTCCAGCATGCCAGTGGCCATTGAAGGTGAGCATTTGCACACTCATGTCGGTTACGACACCGAACTGCAGTCAGATTAAGACCCTGGTAAGGCCGACAAGCATGCAGATGAGCTTCGCTGAGACGGTTTCTGACAGTTCGTACAGAAATTCTTCGGTTGTGCAAACCCACAGTTTCATCAGCTGTCCAGGTGGCTGGTCTGTCTGGTGGATGGGTTATCTTGGAAAATGAAATGCCAAGACCTCAGAAAAAAATTGCGGACCTCCACAAGTCTGGTTCATCCTTGGGAGCAATTTCCAAATGCCTGAAGGTACCATGTTCATCAGTACAAACAATAGTATGCAAGTATAAACACCATGGGACCACGCAGCCATCATACCACTCAGAAAGGAGACGCGTTCTGTCTCCTAGAGATGAACGTACTTTGGCGTGAAAAGTGCAAATCAATCCCAGAACAACAGCAAAGGACCTTGTGAAGATGCTGGAGGAAACAGGTACAAAAGTATCTATATCCACATGAAAATGATTCCTGTATCGACATAATCTGAAAGGCCGCTCAGCAAACAAAAATAGAACTGTTTGGCCATAATGATCATCGTTATGTTTGGAGGAAAAAGGGGGATGCTTGCAAGCCGAAGAACACCATCCCAACCGTGAAGCACGGGGGTGGCAGCATCATGTTGTGGGGGTGCTTTGCTGCAGGTGGGACTGGTGCACTTCACAAAATAGATGGCTTCATGTGGAAGGAAAATTATGTGGATATATTGAAGCAACATCCCAAGACATCAGTCAGGAAGTTAAAGCTTGGTCGCAAATGGGTCTTCCAAATGGACAATGACCCCAAGCATACTTCCAAAGTCGTGGCAAAATGGCTTAAGGACAACAAAGTCAAGGTATTGGAGTGGCCATCACAACGCCCTGACCTCAATCCTATAGAAAATGTGTGGGCAGAACTGAAAAAGCGTGTCTGAGCAAGGAGGCCTGCAAACCTGACTCAGTTACACCAGCTCTGTCAGGAGGAATGGGTCAAAATTCACACAACTTATTTTGGGAAGCTTGTGGAAGGCTACCCAAATTGTTTGACCCAAGTTTAGCAATTTAAAGGCAATGCTATCAAATACTAATTGAGTGTATGTAAACTTCTGACCCACTGGGAATGTGATGAAGGAAATAAAAGCTGAAATAAATCATTCTCTCTACTATTATTCTGACCTTTCACATTCTTAAAATAAAGTGGTGATCCTAACTGACCTAAGACAGGGAACTTTTATTTGGATTAAATGTCAGGAATTGTGAAAAACTGAGTTTAAATGTATTTGGCTAAGGTGTATGTAAACTTCCGACTTCAACTGTATATATATATATATATATATATATATATATATATATATATAAATACACACTACATCAAATTGTATTGGTCACATACACATATCTAGCAGATGTTATTGTGGGTGTAGCGAAATGGTTGTGTTCCTAGCTCCAACAGTATTATCTAACAATTAACAACGATACACACAAATCTAAAAGTAAAAGAATGGTTTAAAAAAATATATAAATATTAGGACGAGCAATGTCGGAGTGGTATTGACTAAAATACAATAGAATATAATACATTATATAAATATGAAATGAGTAAAGCAATTTGTCAACATTATTAATTAAAGTGACTAGTGTTCCATTATTAAAATAACCAGTGATTGCATATCAATATGTATATATGGCAGCAGCCTCTAAGTTGGAGGGTTGAGTAACTGGGGGTGGTATAATATTTCTTAGGGATAGCCCCCTTTTTAAAAAAATTCACCTAAAATGACATACCAAATCTATCTGCCTTTAGCTCAGGCCCTGAAGCAAGGATATGCATATTCTTGGTACCATTTGAAAGGAAACACTTTGCAGTTTGTGGAAATGTGAATTGAATGTAGGAGAATATAACACAATAGATCTGGTAGAAGAAAATACAAAGAAAAAAACATCAGTTCTTTTTCTACCACCATCTTTGAAATGCAAGAGAAAGGTCCCAGTTCTAGCCATCACTCTGGTTAATTCCGATGGTGTCGACAAGATGGCAGCAGTGTATGTGCAAAGTTTCAGACGGATAACTTGAAGTATGAGCGAACTACATGACATTTAGTGTCAAGTCACCCAGGTACATTTGGGCAAATCGTGAAGGAGACATTTGCATTCATATTACATTTTTCTGCAAGCATATCGTCAAATCTGTATACTTGGACTTTGATTTATATTTTCCAGTATTAGTAGCCATATTATAAGTTCAACATTTGCAAAACAACCACTTTTAATATCTTCATAACTCTGAATATTCTTAGAATTTTTGTCCAAAAGGGAAAGGGATGCTGTCGCACAAGGTTAGTAGCTACGTTTTACAATAGATACAGGGTTTCCGGATACTCCTGTAAAGCCCAGCTCATTGGCTTGACCCCGATTGGTGCTTATTTGACAAAGTTAGAGTTGTTCAAGTGAAGACCGCCCGCGTCATCGGCGTGCCATGAAGGCGTCGCTCTCTGACCAAATTTGGTGTCCTATAGGATATACTACACCCCTAATGATATAGTGAAGTCTGATTACGTTTTAGGATCTCTGAGGAATACATACAAACGTGATTTGGCTGGTTGAAACAACGGTTAGGGTTTGATTTTCACAGATTCCTTTCTTTGCAAATTGAACGAGTGGAAATACAAAATCGATCGTGCATGCTATATGGACCTTTTTAGGATCTGAAAAAGGATTTGATCAAACAAAACGACACTTCATGTTATCTCTGGGACCCATTGGATGATAAATCAGAGCAAGATTTCAGAATGTAAGTACACATTTCACCTTCAGAGGTGAATTTATCAAACCCTATCGCAGTGAAAAAAGTGTTTTGTTGTTAGGAGTTATATTAACAAGAATTTAAGCTTTCGGCCGATATAAGACACATATGTACCGACATTTGTTGTTTCTCTAAAGTCTGCGATCGTGACACAAGGCGCTCAATGATTTACAAATGATTTACAACTGTCCTGTTTTTCAGTTTCTCGGTACCAGCATTAATGCATCTGTACTGACCTCGCCTTCTGGATGGTATATGGGTGAACAGGCCGTGTCTCGGGTGGTTGAGGTCCTTGATGATCTTTTTGGCCATCCTGTGGGTGCTGTAGGTGTCCTGGAGGAAAGGTAGTGTGTCCCCGGTGATGCGTTGGGCAGACCACACCACACTCTAGAGAGCCCTACAGTTGTGGGCGCTGCAGTTGCCGTACCAGGCGGTGATACAGCCCGACAGGATGCTCTCAATTGTGCATCTGTAAAAGTTTGTGAGGGTCTTTACCAAATTTCTTTAGCCTCCTGAGGTTGAAGAGGCGCTGTGTATGCCAAGGAACTTGAAGCTTTTTACCTTCTCAACTCCACATTAACAAAAGTATGTGGACACCTGCTTGTCGAAAAGAATCTCATTCCAAAAATCATGGGCATTAATATGGAGATGGTACCCCTTGGTATCCCTGCTGCTATAACGGCCTTCACTCTTCTGGGAAGGCTTAGATGTTGGAACATTGGAACGGGTACTTGCTAAGGGGCCCAGTCCAAACCATGAAAAACAGCCCCAGATCATTATTCCTCCTCCACCAAACTTTACAGTTGGCACTATGCATTGGGGCAGGTTGCGTCCACCAAACCCAGATTCGTCTGTCAGACTGCCAGATGGTGAAGCGTGATTCATCACTCCGTTTCCACTGCTCCAGAGTTTAATGGTGGCGAGCTTTACAGCACTCCAGCCGATGCTTGGCATTGCGCATGGTGATGTTAGGCTTGTGTGCAGCTGCTCGGCCATGGAAACCCATTTCATGAAGCTCCAGATGAACAGTTCTTGTGCTGATGTTGCTTCCAGAGGCAGTTTCGGTAGAGACAATCTTTACGCGCTAAGTGCTTCAGCACTCACCGGTCCCCTTCTGTGAGCTTGTGTAGCTTACCACTTCACAGCTGTTGTTGCCCCTAGACGTTTCCACTTCACATTAACAGCACTTACAGTTGACCTGGGCAGCTCTAGCAGGGCTGAAATTTGGCAAACTGACTTGTTGGAATGGTCAGATCTTATGACGCTGCCACATTGATATTCACTGAGCTCTTCAGTAAGGCCATTCTTCTGCCAATGTTTGTCTATGGAGATTACATGGTTGTGTGCTCGATTTTATACACCTGTCAGCAACGAGTGTGGCTGAAATAGCCGAATGAAGGGGTGTCACATACTTTTGCATATATAGTGGATTCCCTGAGCATTCTTTTATCTTCAACATGTAGGACAGACACTTCAAAACCGTATTCCTTATGATACATTTTTTGAATGTGTTATTCAATGTGTTTCTATGGGCTATAGTCGTAAAGGCCAAATTCTATATTTTATCGTTTTTTGTTGTTGTTGTTATACCTAAATGGGTGCTAAAATTCTAAAATAGCTAAATGATCCATAGTATGACCTTAAAACAATTCCATATATCAGCTTAGAACCCCCCAACCCCCCCTGCTCCCAACGACTTAGGTGTTTAAGAATTAGTAGCCACAAAATTATTTATTTTGGTACCCAATTAAATGAAAACATGATTTTGCCTTTTGCTTTTTTCTAATGTTGATCCTTTTAATGCACATTTTAGATGTATCTTATTGTGAATATTTGATTACATGCAAGTATGCATTATTGCATTAATACATTGTAAATTTGAAATGGTGGTATTTCCAAGACCAGATTTAAATGTTAATGTTAATTTATTGGTGGGAATCAAATATTTCCCTCTAATGTCAATGTAAACAGTATCAGTGAGTGTTATAATATGGAATTCGGTTTGATGACTAGTAGTGACAGACAGTATTCTGTGTTCTGCGTTCAGTTCTCCTGTGATTGAGAGACCGGCTAGATAAGAGTGTCTGTGCTGTGAAGTACTTCCACACATGCGGATGAAAATGAAATAAGAAGTGATCTCCTGTTTGGTGCGCTGGGCAGACAGGCAGCAGCAGCAGAAACAAACAAACAGACTGAGAAAGCAAACAAAGCCTCCTTCAGGCTCCAGACCGTTATCGTTTGGCTGCACCCATGCCTGGCAAAGGGGAGATACTTGGCTGGATAGCTCCCTGGCTAGAAACATAATCACATCCACACTCTATCACGTTATTACATGATATTTTTACGCTGCAGGGAATATGTTTAATATTTTTCTCCATTTCCACAGTAGGTTAGTGTATATAGCAGTATTGACAGTGTGACCTGATAATAGGTGGTAAGGCAGCCGGTAAAGACAACAGTTTACAGAGGCTCCATCCCAAATGGAACTCTATCCCTATTAAAAAGTAGTGCACATATAAGAAATATGGTGCGATTTGGAACACAGGGATGTATCCTGTCGCCGACTGTATTCAATCCATGTTCATAAAAAAAGTAAAAACATTCAGATGCCAGTCACTGACAGTAAATTACTTGAATGTTAATCAAGTATGACTTTTAACTTAAACTGTTTTAATGTTGGGAGGTTCCAGTCAGTTTATTTTTGCCCTTCATAAAGATCAGCGTTTTTGTGTAATATACTTGGTTTGAGTGGCAGTAACCTTAATTAATGTGTGCTTAATTTGTATTACGCATGATCCTTTTGGTTTGCTGTTCTCTTTCTTTGTGTTTCACTAATTTATTTATTTAGTTATTCCTTTTTGTCTGGTCTCCTTCGAGACATGCCAACCCATGGACTGGCGCACCTGTGCGCAATCACCTTAACGAGCTAATGCTGACAGCGGAGCTGAGAGCTCAATTCTGCAGAGCTGCTACTGGGGAAACACGACTGCCACAGAGCTGCTGCTGACCCCGCCTCCACTGCTACCACCTGGACCCAGACCGAGAGCGCAGAGCCGAACCAGACCAACCAATGTGCTATGACATAGAGATGTGACTTTTGCAACTCAAGCCACATCCCAGATAGGGATAAATTATTACCTTGTGAGTAAGACTGAATGATTCCGTGAGAATGACCTACTACTTACCCTTGCTCTGCTTCCTCCCCTCTGCATGTTCAGTATCCATTGAAGTGGCCGGCGGCCGAGTCCATACCTCAAATTGACCCGTAACGCAACGACTAGGCTTAAGCCATGAGAGACAAACTGTGTGTTTTTTGTTTGTATTTTTTGGGGGCCTTGTCTTGTGTACGTTTTTAATAAAAATAATGAATAAAATGTGTAAAGAGCTTTCTCACACTAAAGGTGCAATTCATTTTTTTTATTTGTTTATTATAATAATAAAAACAATCAAACACAGAACATAGAACAGAGACATTAAACAAATCCATTTACAGGTGTCATCAGATCCGGAGATCAGAATTAGAAAGGGTCCTTGAAAGCTTTTCTGAACAGCACAATCTTGAGCTGTGCCTTAGAGGACAGAGACTCTGCAGCCCTGACAGTGTCTGGAAGTGTGTTCCACATCCACAGAGCCACGCAACTGAGAGCCATGTCACCAATAGCTGTCAGTCTGCTGCGGGGCTGCTGAAGGGAGACGGGGCAAAGGGTGCGTGTGGGGCAGGAGGGTCCATTATGGTGGATTGCTTGGTATGTGTGAACCAGGATTTTGAAGTCAATGCAAGAGCATATAGGGAGCCAGTGGATGTTGAACAGCAATGGAGTGATATGCTTGCGGGGGAGGTGTGGGTAAGGACATGTGCAGCACAGTTCTGGACATGTTGTAGCCTGTTTAAGAACTTGGCAGATGCACCAACAAACAGGCCATTACAATAGTCCAGATGGGATTAAATAAAGGCCTCAGCTGTAGGTTGTGATAGCATGGGTCATAACCTGATAATGTTTCATTGATGGAAAAATTAGACTTTGGTCTAATCTTAATATGGGCTTCAAACGAGAGCTGACTATTAAATATCACACCCAGATTGCGAACCTCACTGGAGGGGAGGACCTTGACACCATCAATATTGAGACTGTAGCTGCTGGTGTTGTTTTGAATGTTGCGAGTGCCAATCAGGAGGTCCTCTATCTTTTTGCAGTTTAACTGTAGGAAACTCAACTACATCCAGGCTTCGATGTCCTGCAGGTAGCTGACAGTGTGCAGTCGCAGTGGCATTGACAGTATCAGTGTTTGTGGAGACATACAGCTGAGTGTCATCAGAATTAAAGTAAAAGGCCAGTCCGTGTTTCCTCAAGATGTTTCCCAGTGGCAGCATGTAGATACAAAACAGTAGTGGCCCCAGGACCGAACCTTGAGGGACCCCTGTCTCCACAACTGTCTCTGACCAACTAGGACTAATGGCTTCAAACTGGCAGTGATTAGTGAGATAGGACCTGAACCAGTCCAGGACTGGCAGGACCAGCAGCTTCTCTATGTGGCCCAGCAGGATGCCGTGGCTGACCGCGTCGAACGCTGAGCTGAGGTCCAGCAGTATGAGGATGCTGGCAGCCCCAGAGTCTGCATTCATGAGGTCATTGGTGACCGTTAGCAGGGCAGTCTGTGCTGTGTCTAGCTCTGAAACCTGACCAGAAGGGCTCAAGTAGGTTGTTAGTGGCCAAATGGTTTTGGAGTTCGATTTTAAGTACTGGTGTGACTGCAGCCAGTTTGAGCTGAAGAGGGACACATCCACTGATGAGGGACCTGTTGATGTTCTGTGAAGAAAGGCACCTGACAAAGGAGGTGTGGATAGAGTCAAGTGAGCGAGTGGTGGGCATCATTGCCCTAACCAGTTTGGTTACATATGCTGCACTGTCTGTGGTGAAAGTGGAGAATGTAGGACTGGGTAGGTCAACTACCGGGGCTGGAGAGGACAAGATGGTGTAATTGATGTTTTCAATTTTGCGTTGGAAGAAGAATAGGTATTGCTTGCACCGTTCTGGGGATGCTGAGGTAGCAGAATTATTCACAGGTCGGAGGAGCTCACAGTTGAGAACAGCTCCCGGACGTTTCTGCCGTTGCTGATCAGTTGGGAATAGTATAATGTCCGAGCTGCTATAATGGCCTGTTTGTATTCTTGCTGAGGTTGCTCTTCATACAGTATGTGCATGTACAGTTATCCCAGTTTTCTTATACTGTTGTTCTAGACGATGGCCAGTTGCTTTGAGAGAGCGTAGCTCCTTAGTGTGCCAAGGAGAACATTTGGAGAAAGATACCAGGCAGGTTTTCAAAGGGGCAACTTCATCCAGTATGGAGGCCAAGGCAGTGTTGTATTTAGCCACAGAGTCAGCAACCAGCAGGTAGGAGATGGATTCAGTAAGCTGGGCAGTGTTTGTTTTCAGACTCCTAAACTTTTTTTATTTTTTTCTAGTGTTTGTAACATATGCCCTGAAGTCCTATACTGTTTAAAACCTTTTGTCAATAGGGGGAGCTGTTAGCATTATTTATTTTTTTACATTTCCAAATTAAACTGCCTCGTACTCAATTCTTGCTCGTACAATATGCATATTATTATTACTATTGGATAGAAAACAATCTCTAGTTTCTAAAACCGTTTGAATTATGTCTGTGGGTGAACCAGAACTCTTTCTACAGCGAATCTCATGACAGGACATGCGAAGCTCTGAAAAATAGTCTCTGATCTCGGATCAGTTTAAAACTCTGTGTGTGCCCTATGGCTTGACATGAACTGCACCCGCCTTCCCCTGGATGTCAGTAACCAATGAGAAGTGGAATGGTGTCTCTAGGTATTTCTCAGAGTTTATAAAAGGGAATGGAGTGAGATGACCCTTCTTTTCGACGCTCGCCAGGACGCAAGGGAGGACATCAGAATCGCATGCTCAAAAGCTCTCGTTATTGATCAAAGATATATCCGTCTGTGATTTAATTCGATATAGGTGTTAGAAACATCATAACGAAGTTATTTGAAACCGATTTATATCAGTTTATGCGAGTATATTGCTATTTTTCTGAATTTCCTTAGTATTGCGTTTGAGGATTTGGGCATGTGTGTGCCGTGTAGCTATCGTTAGCTGCTAGTTCCGAAGTTGAGGAGGTCGTTTTACAACAAAGCAACGATTCTTTTGGACAAAGGACACATTGCCCAAGATACTGATGGAAGCTCGTCCAAAAGTAAGAGTTATTTATGATTTTATTCCGTATTTATGTGGAAAAATGTAAACGCAGTTGTCAGCCATTTTTTGCGGCACTAGTCTGGCTGTAACTCACAATGTATGTCTAGTAACGTACATTTTAAAAATCTAAATCAGCGGTTGCATTAATAACCAATGCATCTTTCATTAGCTGTCCAACCTGTATTTTTTTTGTCAATCTAATCGATAAATAATCGTAAACTTAGGTGCCTTTCCAAGATGGAGCCGGCCAGAATGCATGCCATGTTTTGACAGATTACATTGCATTACCACGATTTGTGATGCTAAATATGCACATTTTCGAACAAACTCTATATGCATTGTGTAATATGATGTTACAGGACTGTCATCTGAAGAATTCTGAGAAGGTTAGTGAAAAAATTAATATATTTTGGTGGTGATAACGTTGTCGGTCTTTTTGCCTTGAATCAATGCTGGGGTGATGTTAGCTCATGTGGTATGCTAATATAACGATATATTGTGTTTTCGCTGTAAAACACTTCGAAAATCTGAAATATTGTCTGGATTCACAAGATCTGTGTCTTTCGATTGCTGTAGGCTGTGTATTTTTCAGAAATGTTTTAGGATGAGTATTTTGGTAATTGACGTCGGTCTCTGTGATTATTCCGGCTGCTTCCAACTCTATTTCAGATTGCAGCTGCAATGTACAACTGTGATTTATACCTGAAAAATGCTAATTTTTCTAAAAAAACATATCCTATACCATAAATATTTTATCAGACTGTCATCTTATGAAGTTGTTTCTTGGTTAGTGGCTATATATATCTTTATTTAGTCGAAATTGTGATAGCTACTGATGCAGGAAAAAAATGGTGGAGAAAAAAAGTTGTGTCTTCTGCTATCGTGGTTAGCTAATAGATTTACATATTGTGTCTTCCCTGTAAAACACTTAGAAAATCTGAAATATTGTCTGGATTCACAAGATCTTTGTCTTTCAATTGCTGTAGGCTGTGTATTTTTCAGAAATGTTTTAGGATGAGTATTTTGGTAATTGACGTCGGTCTCTGTAATTATTCCGGCTGCTTCCAACGCTATTTCAGATTGCAGCTGCAATGTACAACTGTGATTTATACCTGAAAAATGCAAATTTTTCTAAAAAAACATATCCTATACCATAAATATGTTATCAGACTGTCATCTTATGAAGTTGTTTCTTGGTTAGTGGCTATATATATCTTTATTTAGTCAAATTAGTGATAGCTACTGATGGAGTAAAAAACTGGTGGAGTAAAAAAAGTGGTGTCTTTTGCTAACGTGGTTAGCTAATAGATTTACATATTGTGTCTTCCCTGTAAAACATTTTAAAAATCAGAAATGATGGCTGGATTCACAAGATCTGTATCGTTCATCTGGTGTCTTGGACTTGTGATTTAATGATATTTAGATGCTTGTATTTACTTGTGACGCTATGCTAGGCTATGCTAGTCAGCTTTTTTACTGTGGGGGGTGCTCCCGGATCCGGGATGAGTACCAAGTAAAAGTTAAAGAACATTTAAAAAGCCTTGTCTGCTCTTGATATCAAAAGGGTGCCCTCCTCCACTGACTCCTGCTTCAGTGTGTCACCCCCTTGGCCCCTGCTATCCTTACCTCTCTATCTTGTTGAAGGTCGGTAAGCACACGAGACTCGGACGAGAGCTGGAAGTTGTCATAAATGTCATTGCTGATACTGAATCACATCCATATTTGAATAGGTAACTGGCATTAATACTAATACCTGCATTACTCGTTTGATATTATCTGTGCATGTTTATTTTACACTTTGGGTTAGGGCAGTTCTGTTCTACTATACAGCGGGAGAGAATGGCACCTGTCAGCACACCCTAGATAATATGCATGTGTCCGACAAAAACCAGGGGAGGCAAATTAATGGATATTAAATAATTAAGCGGGGATGACAAAGGTAAGGGCTGCTTACCATTCACTGATATAGCATACATGAATAAGTAATGAATTCAGAGCTTAATTAATTAGTGTCCGAGGTGGCCTGCCTGGTCAGTCGGCTGTGGATGCAAAAAAAATGGTGCCCATCTAACACATTAACTTTTGATTAACAAAGGCTATGTATACTTTTTGAATAATTTTTAGGTGCTGCTTTATGCATTATTTAGATTTGCGCCTTGGTATTTAATGAACTGGAATTCCATATTAAAAAGTATAATTATCTCCACATGATCAAATTTCTGTAATGTTGACAAAGATGTCGTTTCTATGGAATGACACACACACACACACACACACACACACACACACACACACACACACACACACACACACACACACACACACACACACACACACACACACACACACACACACACACACACACACACACACACACACACACAGGCAACCCCATCACTGTTACTGGTGTGAATTAGGCCACTGGCTCGGACAGTGACTAGCCAGAGAAACTAGGCAAATAGTAATCCAATAAACCTCAGACTTTTGTCACAGAACAAGCCTATTAATGTCACCTGCTGAGGCTGTTTCACGCTTAACTACACTATCACAGTTATCAAATCTATCGCGGTGGCAGTCCATTGTCATTGTCACCCTATCTGGACAAACCACGGCTTAATGTGGGAGTTTATGTGGTTTAAGTATGTAATGTTGGCAACCATTTACCCATTCCAGAGGTCATTAATGTATGACTCTGTAAGACCATTTTCACGGTAGCTATGTAGCTCATGTCTCCTGACATATACTGCCACTATGTAGTACAGCCACCCATGGATTTTCTTTTGCATTGCATTTTCGATTATTACTCTAAATATGTAGAATATTTCTACGGATTAATATGCTGGCATTAATTTCTACAATAATGACTAAGGTGGGACAGTAATGGGTTAATGGTTTTTCACAGTAGCCGTTAACAGATTGTGTATTTCTACAGATTATATAAGAAAGAACAGGAGGCCCCCGAACCAAACTTAATTTGAAGGATAAAACGACCCATATTTACTTATCTCTGTATTTTAACTTTCCTCAATCATCTGCCATGCGTGACAAATAACGTTGGGCTGAATGGCTCCCCAGAGGACAGCACTGTATAATATACCCATCTAACACTAATCCCAGTCCCAGCTCATTGTTTTGGCCAATGCTACGAAGCCATTAAAATGCAAACAATTTAAATACCTGGCTTGCCTCCACCATTAAACAAAATTATATGCATAACATTATAACAGCTTGATGCTGTCCTTTATTGTGTCTTCGCAGCTCGCATTTATCCTGATTTATACACTACACTAGCTGCTCTCTCTCTCTCTCTTTATGCCTTACCAGCTATGATTAAATATCTAAAGATCTTGTGTATAATCATGCCTTGTAAAGATACGAGGCAAGAGGTATTGTGTTTTCATTTGTTCATGTTTCACCAGTGAAGGATCCCATTACAAAGAGAATCAGGTTCACTCTCACTGACACGGTGTGCAGAGTTCAATGGGCGAAGTGGCTGTCTGGAAATTCTGGCAAATGCCAAAAGGGACGGACAATTTTTTATTGGGGTGGGCTGGTCAAATGTAAAAATAATAATAATATTAACATATATAAAAAAATGACATCCGGCTGCTCATGGACCTGTTTTTGTATGACTTTTGCACAATTTCTCTGTTGTCATAATAATCTATAATGAGCATTTGACTGGCCAGTGGGCAACGGCCAACCCCCCCTACCAAGATGGGCTGGCCCGGTTTTATGATTGGCTGATCTGACGTGGTCCAAATTCACATTCAAAATCAAACTTGCATCAACAAAGAGATTGAGGCCCGCTCTGACTCTCTATCAGCCATCCAGTCAGAACAGAAGATCATGGATCATAAAAAAAACAGAAAGGTGATGCCGACAAAGGTAGAGAGACCAAAAAAAAGGGCTTGAGGCTGATGCTGCTAAATGTCTGAAATTAGCTGACTTATTTCCTAAAAGTTCTGGTTCTGCTGGTCCGAGTGATGCAAAGGACAGTGGTGCAATTGAGGTAGGAAGAAACCAAAGACACACTCATGCACACTGACACAGATCAAGTAGCCTAGTGCTGCCAGTTAGGCCTAATGTTTTGTCTGTATATTGAATGAAATAGCAAGCAAATTGAGGAAGGAGGGATTCGGGGGAACATTTAGACACTATGCTACTTGCAAAACATTTATATATATTTTTTAAATTCAGCTTTATTTAACCAGGTAGGCCAGTTGAGAACAAGTTCTCATTTACAACTGCGACCTGGCCAAGATAAAGCCAAGCAGTGTGACACAAACAACAACACAGAGTTACACATGGAATAAACAAACGTACAGTCAATAATACAATAGAAAAAGTCTATATACAGTGTGTGCAAATGAGGTAGGATAAGGGAGGTAAGGCAATAAATAGGCCATTGTGGCGAAATAATTACAATTTAGCATTAACACTAGAGTGATAGATGTGCAGATGATGATGTGCAAGTAGAGATACTGGTGTGCAAAAGAGCAAAAATAAGTAACAATATGGGGATGAGGTAGTTGGGTGGGCTATTTACAGATGGGCTGTGTACAGGTTCAGTGATCGGTAAGCTGCTCTGACAGCTGATGCTTAAAGGTAGTGAGGGAGACATAAGTCCCCAGCTTCAGTGATTTTTGCAATTCCTTCCAGTCATTGGCAGCAGAGAACTGGAAGGAAAGGCGGCCAAATGAGGAGTTGGCTTTGGGGATGACCAGTGAAATATACCTGCTGGAGCGCGCGCTACGGGTGGGTGTTGCTATGGTGACCAGTGAGCTGAAATAAGGCAGGGCTTTACCTAGAAAATACTTATAGATGACCTGGAGCCAGTGGGTTTGGCTACGAATATGACGCGAGGGCCAGCCAACGAGAGCATACAGGTCGCAGTGGTGGGTAGTATATGGGGCATTGGTGACAAAATGGATGGCACTGTGATAGACTGCATCCAATTTGCTGAGTAGAGTGTTGGAGGCTATTTTCTAAATGACATCGCCAAAGTCAAGGATCGGTAGGATAGTCAGTTTTACCTGGGGCTTTTTAGCAGCATGAGTGAAGGAGGCTTTGTTGTGAAATAGGAAGCCGGTCCTATATTTAATTTTGGATTGGAGATGCTTAATGTGCGTCTGGATGGAGAGTTTACAGTCTAACCAGACACCTAGGTATTTGTAGTTGTTCACATATTCTAAGTCAGAACCGTCCCGAGTAGTGATGCTAGTCGGGCGGGCGGGTGCAGGCAGGGATCGGTTGAAGAGCATGCATTTAGTTTTACTAGCATTTAAGATCAGTTGGAGGCCACGGAAGGAGTGTTGTATGGCATTGAAGCTCATCTGGAGGTTTGTTACCACAGTGTGCAAAGAAGGGCCAGAAGTATACAGAATGGTGTCGTCTGTGTAGAGGTGGATCAGAGAATCACCAGCAGCAAGAGTGACATCATTGATATATACAGAGAAAAGAGTCGGCCCGAGAATTGAACCTTGTGGCACCCCCATAGAGGTCCGAGCAACAGGCCTTCCGATTTGACACACTGAACTCTATCTGAGAAGTAGCTGGTGAAACAGTTTGGGTCTAGGTTGTCTCCCCTTTGAAGAGGGGGATGACAGCGTCAGCTTTCCAATCTCAGACAATACGAAAGAGAGGTTGAGCAGGCTAGTAAAAGGGGTTGCAACAATTGTGGCGGATAATTTTAGAAAGAAAGGGTCCAGATTGTCTAGCCCAGCTGATTTGTAGGGGTCCAGATTTTGCAGTTCTTTCAGAACATCAGCTATCTGGATTTGGGTGTAGGAGAAGCGGGGGGGGCTTGGGCAAGTTGCTGCGGGGGGGGGGGGGTGCAGAGCTGTTAGCCGGGGTAGGGGTAGCCAGGTGGAAAGCATGGCCAGCCGTAGAAAAATGCTTATTGAAATTGTCGATTATCGGGGGTGACAGTGTTTCCTAGCCTCAGTGCAGTGGGCAGCTGGGAGGATGTGCTCTTATTCTCCATGGACTTAACAGTGTCCCAGAACTTTTTGGAGTTTGTGCTACAGGATGCAAATTTCTGTTTGAAAAAGCTAGCCTTTGCTTTCCTAACTTACCTGAAAAGTTGCATATCGCGGGGGCTATTCGATGCTAATGCAATACGCCACAGGATGTTTTTGTGCTGGTCAAGGGCCGTCAGGTCTGGAGTGAACCACGGGCTATATCTTTTCCTGGTTCAACATTTTTTGAATGGGGCATGCTTATTAAGAGGGTGAGGAAAGCACTTTTAAAGAATAACCAGGCATCCTCTACTAACGGAATGATGACAATGTCCTTCCAGGATACCTGGGCCAGGTCGATGAGAAAGGCCGGCTCACTGAAGTGTTTTAGGGAGCGTTTGACAGTGATGAGGGGTGGTCGTTTGACCACAGACCCGTTACGGACGAAGGCAATGAGGCAGTGATCGCTGAGATCCTGGTTGAAGACAGCAGAGGTGTATTTGGAGGACAAGTTGGTTAGGATGATATCTATGAGGGTGCCTGTGTTTACGGATTTGGGGTTGTACCTGTTAGGTTCATTCATCATTTGTGTGAGATTGAGGGCATCAAGCTTAGATTGTAGGACAGCCGGGGTGTTAAGCATGTCCCAGTTTAGGTCACCTAACAGCACGAGCTCTGAAGAAAGATGGGGGGCAATTGATTCACATATGGTGTCCAGGGCACAGCTGGGGGCAGAAGGTAGTCTATTGCAAGCGGCAATGGTGAGAGACTTGTTTCTGGAAAGGTGGATTTTTAAAAGTAGGAGCTCAAATTGTTTGGGCACAGTCCTGGATAGTAAGATAGAACTCTGCAGGCTATTTCTGCAGTAGATTGCAACTCCGCCCCCTTTGGCAGTTCTATCTTGTCGGAAAATGTCGTAGTTAGGGATGGAAATTTCAGGGGGTTTTCGTGGTCTTCCTAAGTAAGGATTCAGACACAGCTAGGACACCCGGGTTGGCAGAGTGTGCTAAGGCAGTGAATAAAACAAACGTAGGGAGGAGGCTTCTAACATGTATGAAACCAAGGCTTTTACGGTTACAGAAGCCAACAAATGAGAATGCCTAAAGTGGAGTGGAGCTAGGCACCGCAGGGCCTGGATTAACCTTTTCATCACCAGAGGAACAGAGGAGGATTAGCATAAGGGTACGGCTAAAGGCTATAAGAACTGGTCATCTAGTACGTTCGGAACAGAGAGTAAAAGGAGCAGGTCTCTGGGCACGGTAAAATAGATTCAAGGCATAATGTACATGTACAAAGGTATGGTAGGATGTGAATACAGTGGATGTAAACCTATGCACTGAGTGACGATGAGAGAGATATTGTCTTTTGAAACATAATTTAAACCAGGTGAGGTCACCGCATGTGTGGGAGGTGCAATTAAAGGGTTAACATAGGTATATTGAGCAGGGCTAGAGGCTCTATAGTGAAATAAGTCAATAATTACTAACCAAAACAGCAATGGACAAGGCATATTGACATTAGGGAGAGGCATGTGTAGCCGAGTAATCATAGGGATCCAGTGAGTGGCTCGGGCCGGCGGAGACACGGCGATTCAGGCAGCTAGCGGGCCGGGGCTAGCAAGCTAGCAGAAGGGCCTTAGAGGGACGTCGCGACGGAAGAAAGTCTGTTGTAGCCCCCTCATGCTGTTACGTCTGCAGACCAGTCGTCGTGGATCAGCAGGGCTTCGTGTGGTAAAAGGGGTCTAGGCCAATTGGCAGAATAGGTATAGTGGCCGAAGAATTTGTCCGATGGGCCTCTTAAACTAACAGTCCAATATACTCTAGACAGCTAGCGAGCCACAGCTAGCAGGCTAGCAGATGGGCATTCAGGGGGCGTCGCGACAGAGGAGCCAGTTGATAAACCCCCTCGGACGAATTACGTTGGTAGTCCAGTCGTGAAGGGTCAGCTGGGGTCCAGGCCAATTGGCATAATTGGTATTGTAGCCCAAGGAGTGGCTGATGGACCTCTTTGGCTAGCCGGGAGATGGGCCTAGCAAGGCTAGATCCAGGCTAATTGGTTCTTGCTTCGGGACAGAGACGTTAGCCAGGAGTGGCCACTCGGCGAGCAGCTAGCTAGCTGCGATGATCCAGGTGAATAGTTTCAGAGCTTGCTGTAGGAATCCGGAGATATGGAGAAGAAAACTAAGTCCGATTTGCTCTGGTTTGAGTCGCGCTGTGCAGACTGGTGAGAATTGTCCGGGCTAATGGTAACTGATGACCATTAACAGTTGTTAGCTGGCTAGTAGCTAGTTTGCTGGCTTGTTTCTGTTGATGGTTCCGGTTCAGAGGTAAAGAAATAGCAGATCCATACCACATTGGGTGAGGCGGGTTGCAGTTGAAGTTAAGAAAAATATTTAGAAAAAATATATGCAAAGAAAAAAAAGATATAAAAAGGATATAAAAAGACGTCTACTCTTTTTAGACTGCTACTCCATCTTGGATTGAATGCATGAATGCTAAATAATCCTAATAGATCTGTTAAAGGTGAAATTGCGGGCTGTCTGTGTATTTACATTTTTTTTATCAATGTTTAGACTTATTGCTTCACTTCAAAAACTTTGTATTTTCAGCCAGTGAGGTAACTCTTTTTTTTTAAACTGTAGCCTAGCAGAGAGGAAGAGCCACGTATTTGCCCCCTCATTGACTAGAGTGGTCCCACCTGATCTCGACTCTTCCCGCCTGCCTTCCATCTTAGAGGACATGTATTCCCATTGTTAGAGCGGTCACTCGATATAATAGATCACATTTGACTGAAGTGACTAGGGACTCTGGTGTCGGATTACATTACATATCCACCACCAGTGCAGGCTGTAAAGTCCCGCCCAAAATGTTATTCGTTCATCAGAGGGCCGTCCACTGCTTGCTTCAAATAAAGCAAAACGATGGAAATCTGTCCGCATCCACAGAAACTAGTCCCATTGTTGTATGTCAAACACAGATGGTGTATCAAATTCATAGAAAGACAGACAGACTGACACAGATGTACTGCCAGTTCCTTAATGTTTTGGCTGAATGTGTAGCCTAATATTAAACACAGCTATGTGGGCAGGGGGGAACATATGACATGCATCATAATTTACAAGGTACTGTATTATAAGCCAATGGTCATCTAGATATGAGGGTTCTCTCCTCCCTACTCGGACCACTCCCAGATAGTCATAGGAAAATTCTAGCTTGAGAAATGACTCTTTGCTAAGAAGCTATTTTTGTTTCTTTTTGGCCATTTTAATTGAAAACAATTACAGTAAGGTGCTTAATTGTTACGCAGAAGTGATTTGATATTGATATAAAATCAACTGAAATATGAAAATTATCAATGAAATCGACAGGTTCATTGTTCTGGCAAAGATGCGTCTGTATCAGATTGCAAAACTGTATTTTATATGTTAAAATGAAAAAAGGTTACTCTGTTTTTGCCAGGCAAAACAGGAGAAAATAAAGAAATAGCTTTCTGACCACTAATCTGGATCTGTGCACTCGCATTTGCACACCAATGCGGATGACTGGTCATTTGTCAACGGGCAGGACACACAACTTTTTGGTTCTGAAGCACATATTAGATGTTTTTGAGACAAGAATTTGGTGCCATGTTGTAAGTCTATTCTAGTGACCAGATCGAATAGGCAATGATATAACGATCAATGATGTTAGGCTATATGTAGCCTATATTTATATATACAGTACCAGTCAAATGTTTGGACACACCTACTCATTCCAGGATTTTTCTTTATTGTTACTATTTTCTACATTGTAGAATAATAGTGAAGACATCAAAACTATGAAATAACACATATGGAATCATGTAGTAACCAAAAAATTGTTAAACAAATACAAATATATTTGAGATTCTTCAAAGTAGCCACCCTTTTCCATGATGACAGCTTTGCATACTCTTTGCATTCTCTCAACCAGCTTTACCTGAAATGCTTTTCCAACAGTCTTCATTAGAGACGGCGCCAGAGAAGATGGCTGACGTTTTCCTTGCCTCTAACCGATTGAGTTTTTACGTTTGTTTTCTTGTGTTTTTTGTAACTTATTTTGTACATAATGTTGCTACTGTCTCGTATGACCGGAAATAACTTCTGGACATCAGAACAACGATTGCTCACCATGAACTGGCAGAAGCTTTTTTTACCTTTAAAGAGTCCAATGAGCCCGACGTGAACGGCATACTGCTCTCCTGGGAACAGGCTCAAATCACCGTCATTTGTGTGAAGAGACGACGGAGAAAAAAAGGATGGAGGCCGGGCTTCTTTCTGATAATTCGTAGGCGATCAAATATACCCCCCTGTCTTCCGTTCTACTAGCTAACGTGCAATCATTGGAAAATAAAATCGACAACATACGAGGAAGATTAAGCTACCAACGGGACATCAAAAACTGTAATATCTTATGCTTCATGGAGTCATGGCTGAACGACGACATTATCAACATACAGCTGGCTGGTTATACGCTGTATGTTACTTGAATTCAGTGAAGCATTTATTTGGGCTACAATTTCTGAGGCTAGTAACTCTAATGAGCTTATCCTCTGCAGCAGAGGTAACTCTGGGTCTTCTTTTCCTCTGGCAGTTCTCATGAGAGCCAGTTTCATCATAGCGCTTGATGGCTTTTGCGACTGCACTTGAAGTTCTTGACATTTTCCAGATTGACTGACCTTCATGTCTTAAAGTAAAGCTGGACTGTCCTTTCTCTTTGCTTATTTGAGCTGTACTTGTCGTCATATGGACTTGGTCTTTTACCAAATAGGGTTATCTTCTCTATACCACCCCAACTGTTTCACAATGCAATAAAAAGGAAAGAAATTTCACAAATTAAACTTAATTGAAATGCATTCCAGGTGACAACCTCATGATGCTGTTTGAGAGAATGCCAAGAGTGTGCAAAGCTGTCATCAAGGCAAAGGGTGGCTACTTTGAAGAATCTCAAATATAAAATATATTTCTATTACACTTTTTTGGTTACTACTTCATTTCATATGTGTTATTTCATAGATTTGATGTCTTCACTGTTATTCTACAATGTAGAAAATAGTCCAAATACAGAAATCCTTGAATGAGTAGGTGTTTCCAAACTTTTGACTGGTACTGTATATATTCAACTCGTGACTGCCACTTTATTAACCACTGATCTATAAGGCATTTTCTTCTTTGTCTAATATGCATGTGTTTATTCATTCACAACTAGGATGTTGCTTGGTACAGGATTGTGGTCCCCTAATCTTCTGGTCCTAGTGATGCTCGGCGTAGCACAGACAGCCCAGCTGCTGCAGCAGAGTGGAGTGCAGTGGAGGTAGGAAGACAACAGAGAGAGACATACATTGACAAATATGTCAGTTTATTAATATTTTGGCTCTATATTAGGCCTATATATGTAATTAACCCTGAAGTAGGGTGGAACATGCTATGACAGGCACTAATTTGCAATATAAGTAGTTAGGCTGTTATAAGGTATTATGCGCCAATGGTCATCTATTATTCATTGATTTAGTGATTTTTGTCTATGTCTGATAAATGTTTGTTTACTCATTCACAACTAGGATGCTGCTGAGCCCAGTACTGACAGTGTGGTCCCCTCATCTATTGCTCCCAGTGATGCTAGGCGTAGCACAGACAGCTCAGCTGCTGCAGCAGAGTCAAGTGCAGTTGAGGTAAGAAGACAACACAGAAAGAGACACACACATGCGGTCAATACTGCTGCTACTATTTAAACTGAACAACAATATCAACGCAACATGTAAAGTGTTGTTCCCATGTTTCATGAGCTGAAATAAAAGATCCCAGAAAATTTCCAGACTCTAAAAAAGTGTGTTTCTCTCAAATTTTGTTCACATCCCTGTTAGTGAGCATTTCTCCTTTGCCAAGATAATCCATCCACCTAACAGGTATGACATTTCAAGAAGCTGATTAAACAGCATGATCAACGGCATTTTAGACAGGGTGCACCTTGTGCTGGGGACAATAAAAGGCCACAGATGTGAGTTTTTAGGAAGCGTGCAATTGGCATGCTGACTGCAGGAATGTCCACCAGCGCATTTGCGAGAGAATTTAATGTTCATTTGTCTACCATAAACCTCCTCCAACGGCATTTTAGATAATTTGGCTGTACGTCCAACCGGCTTCACAAGCACAGACCATATGTAACCACGCCAGCCCATGACATCCACTTCCAGCTTCTTCACATATGGGATCGTCTTGAGAGCAACCACCAAGACAGCTGATCAAACTATATGTTTGCACAACCAAGAATTTCTGCACAAACCTTCAGAAACCATCTCAGGGAAGCTCATCTGCGTGCTCGTTTTCCTCACCAGGGGCTTGACCTGACCGCAGTTCGGCGTCATAACCGACTTCAGTAGGCAAATGCTCACCTTCGATGGCCACTGGCACACTGGAGGAGTGTGCTCTTCACAGATTAATCATGATTTCAATTGTACCGGGCAGATGGCAGACAGCATGTATGGTGTTGTGTGGGCAAGCGGTTTGCTTATGTCAACGTTGAGTACCCCATAGTTAAATAAATAAAAAATTTAAAATGGTGGTGGTGGTGGGGTTATGGTATGGGCAGGCATGAGCTACGGACAATGAACACAATTAAATTTTATTGATGGCAATTTGAATGCACAGAGATACTGTGACGAGATCCTGAGGCCTATTGCCGTGCCATTCATGACTTCCTCTCCTCTCTTTCATGTTGACGAAATGGTCAACCACTCTGTCATACATTACACACTTACATTTTTTGTTGCCCTAGGCTACCTGGCTAAAATGCTAGCTCACTAGCCTAACTTCCTTTCATGGGCAACGTTAGCTAGTTAACGTTACCCTTCTAAATCTAGCTACATATTGAACTTCCATCCTCTCAGGCCCAGGGCACAATGTATGAATTTATGGTTGGATCAGAATCGCCGTTATAATCATTCGCCAGTATGGAGAATTAAGTAAAACAATAAGTCCAAATTCCTATCTCCATCCATGGCCAATTTAGGAAAGGGACAATTTTAGCTAACTAGCTAGCCACCGGAGGACAACAACGAGATACACAACAAATTGCTATAAATGACGTATGCTCTCAATGCGATTGGATTGAAGCCAAATCCAAAAGGGCTTCCCTTGACACTCTTTTTGTTTTTGGTGCGCCAGGACCATTCACAGTTGAGCTCGCTCAGTAAAGCTCAAAGCTGATTGGCTGTTATTTATTTTGTTTATTTAGGGATGCTAAATGCTCACTGGCTTCCTTTGCATTCAATGCTACGGGCGGCAATATCATACTCTTTTGGACAGACAGCATCAGATAGATGGCCTAAACATACAGAGGATTCATTATTCTGTTTTTTCAATTTTTCTTGGTACATTTTTTGGGGAAACGTGGCTTCCCTTGACATCCATGAATACACACCACTACAATAACATTTGATTTGATACCAGCCAAGCTCTAATTTGCTAAATAAGTAGATAGGCTATAGTATTATGAGCCAAATTATTCAGTATTTTTTCTTCATCTAATATGTGTTCAGTCATTCACAATCAGGGTGTTGCTGGGCTCAGTACAGGCACTGTGGTCCTCTGGTCTTCTGGTACCAGTGTCATGAGAATGGATGCTAGGCTTAGCAGAGACAGCTCAGGGACGAGTGCAGTGGAGGTAGGGAGAAACACACACAGATGTACTGACAGTTCCTTTAATATGTAATACTAACAAACACTAGGGTAAAGGGGAACACATATGACACAACAATCATAATTATGTCTACATATAGACTGTCACGTTCTGACCATAGTTCTTGTGTGTTTTGCTTGTTTTAGTGTTGGTCAGGACGTGAGCTGGGAGGGCATTCTATGTTGTGTGTCTAGTTTGTCTGTTTCTATGTTTGGCCTAATATGGTTCCCAATCAGAGGCAGGTGTTTTGTGTTGTCTCTGATTGGGAATCATATTTAGGTGGCTTGTTGTGTGTTGGGATTTTGTGGGTGGTTGTTTCCTGTCTTTGTGTTTCTCTGCACCAGCTAGGACTGTATCGGTTTGCCACATTTATTATTTTGTTATTTGTAAGTGTTCACAGTTTCGTAATTAAACATGTTGAGCACTGGCTACGCTGCGTGTTGGTCCGATCCTTGCTACACCTTCTCTTCTCGTGAAGAGGAGGAAGGCTGCCGTTACATAGACACACTTAAAGATGGCAAATTAGTTAATAATGTGTGTTCCTTATAATTGTCTAATAAGTGTATTTATTCATTCACAACCAGGATGATGCTATGCCTATCATGGGCAGTGAAACAGATAATGTTGCTCAGGCCCATCATAAAGTTGAGGAAAGAGAGCAAGCAAGAGAGGCAAATGCCCCAGAAAAGTCAACAGAGGAGATCAAGGAGAATCAGACAGACAGACAGTGACAGCAGAGGATAACAAGGACAAGCTCAGACAGAGAGATGGTGACAGAGACAGACAGCACAACAGGGAGAAAACAGACTCAGAGGCACAGTTATAGTGGTGAGTTGTATCTCCAGACTCCATAGGTGTTTTTACATGTTGTATTTGCTTTAAACATGAGCTGGTTAAAAAGAGCTGTGATGGGGCTGGTTTTCTGAATTGTTGTCCCAGTCCGCTCATGCAAAGTACCACACTGTGCAGGCATGCAGACACTCATTACAAACGGCAGGAAGAGAAGATCAGAAATAAATCAATGGTATCCATCATAAGGCCTTTGGCCACGAGGCTGACTGGGCAAAGGCCTGACTGGCCAAAGGCTAACTGACTGCAGTCTTAGACAGTCGATACAGTCTTTTCATGGCAGAGATGCTGCATTGCAGAAAAAAGAGAGAGAATGGGAGCGAGGGGTGAGAACAAGGGTGCTGTCTCTATTGAGCTCCCTTAATACAAAGTACACATAATTACCTACACACACACAGATGATATCACAATATTCAAGAATGAAATAAAGATTTTCAGTTTTAGAACAAACACAACGAGGATATTGAAAAGTGTGTGCTATACCGTTTTAGCTTCCACGTCCCAGCAGCGGCCCATCAAGCGATCAATACCGCAACATTGGAGATGGTTAATGTGTTCAATCATTTGAAGATGGTAGAAAAGTGCATCACTTCCAGGTCACTGATTGCCACTTTAAGAGTGTCCATCTCAGAAGTATTAGAATATTGATCAGTAGCTGCAACAACAACAAAATACCACGTCCCATGGTTCAGCTTCTTGCTCTGTTTACAAAAGTGAAATTTGACAGAAAATATACGTATTTATGATGACGTTTTGAAATGTTTGCACCAAATATTCCCTATTACAAAACAAACAGCATTATGCAGAGGTTTGGACTCGAGACACATGACTTGGACTTAAGTCTGAGTGTAACATATTGGCTAGTGAAACGCACACTGCCCTCTGATCAACACATGTCAGGTTAGCTAGCGAACAGATTGCTGACTTGCTGTACAGCTATAGGATCTGGTGCAGTGCAAACGTCAAATTGTAGGGAGAGAGGATTGTGATAAATACAGTGCCTTCAGAAAGTTTTCATACCCCTTGACTTATTCCACATTGTTTTTGTTTCAGCCTGAATTCAAAATTCATTAAAATGTATTGTTTTCTTACCCATCTACAAACAATAACCCAAAATAACGAAGTAAAACAAAATTTAAACATTTTTTTTTGCTAATGTTTTTATAATTCAGTACAGAAATATCTCATATACCTATGTATTCAGACCCGAAAGTCAATACTTTGTAGAAGCACCTTTGGCAGCGATTACAGCTATGCGTCTTACTGGGTAAGTCTCTAAGAACTTTCCACACCTGAATTGTGTAACATTTTCCCATTATCCTTTTCAAAATTCTTCAAGCTCTGTCAAATTGGTTGTTGATCATTGCTAAACAACATTTTCAGGTCTTGCCATAGATTTTCAAATAGATTTAAGTCAAAACTGTAACTTGACCACTCAGGAACATTCACTGTCTTTTTGGTAAGCAACTCCGTCGTAGATTTAGCCTTGTGTTTTAGATTATTGTCCTGCTCAAAGGAGAATCCATCTCTGTGTCTGGTGGAAAGCAGATGGAAACAGGTTTTCCTCTATGATTTTGTCTGTGCTTAGCTCCATTACGTTTCTTTTTTTTATCCTGAAAAACTCCCCAGTCCTTAACGATTACAAGCATAGCCATAACATGATGCAGCCACAGCTATGCTTAAAAATATGGAACGTGGTACTCTTTAATGTGTTCTATTGGATTTGCCCCAAACATAACACTTTTTGTATTCAGGACATAAAGTTAATTGCTTTGCCACATTTTTTGCAGTATACCTTTATTGCCTTGTTGAGAACAGGATGCATGTTTTGGAATATTTTTTTATTCTGTACAGGCTTCCTTCTTTTCACTCTGTCAATTAGGGTAGTACTGTGGAGTAACTACAATGTTGTTGATCCATCCTCAGTTTTCTCCTATCACAGCCATTAAACTATGTAACTGTCTTAAAACCTCTTTCAGCTAGGGGGCCGAATTTTTATGTTTGGAAAAATAACGTTCCCAAGGTAAACAGACTATTTCTCAGGTGCAGATGCTAGAATATGCATATAATTGACAGGTTAGGATAGAAAACACTCTAAAGTTTCCAAAACTGTCAACATATTGTCTGTGAGTATAACAGAAGGGATTTTGCAGGTTAAAACCTGAGGAAATCCAACCCGGAAGTGCCTTTTATTTGGAAAAATCACTGTTCCGTTGCCTGCCCCTCCTCCATTTAAAGGGGTATCAACCAGATTCCTTTTCCAATGGCTTCCTCAGGCTGTGACCAGGCTTTAGACATAGTTTCAAGCTTTTATTTCGATTTTCTTTTCTTCAAAACGCGTCAGGTGTCCTTTGATTAGTTCCTGCGCGCGACAGATGTAGCTCGACATTTTATTTCTCTGTAGTATTGAAAAGGTTACCGTCCGGTTGAAATATTATCGATTATGTATGTTAAAAACAACCTGAGGATTGATTATAGAAAACCTTTGACATGTTTCTACGAACATTACGGATACTTTTTGGAATTTTTGTCTGCCCTCGTCTGCACTTCAGGACCGGAACGAGCCTGTGGTTTTCTGAACATAATGCGCAAACCAAATGGCAGTTTTTGGTTATAAAACTAATCTTTATTGAACAAAAATAACATTTATTGTGTAACTGGGAGTCTCGTGAGTACAAACATCCAAAGATTATCAAAGGTAAGCGATTAATTTTATTGCTTTTCTGACTTTCGTGACCAAGCTAATTTAAGGCTAGCTGTTCTTAGTGTTTTGTCTAGTGATTGATAAACTCACAAACGCTTGGATTGCTTTCGCTGTAAAGCATATTTTCAAAATCTGACATGATAGGTGGGTTAACAACAAGCTAAGCTGTGTTTTGGTATATTTCACTTGTGATTTCATGATTATAAATATATATATTTGTATTTTTTATTTGGCGCTCTGCAGTTTAGCGGTTGTTGTTGATAAATGATCCCGGTAACGGGATCCGTGCATCAATAAGTTTTAAAGTCACCATTGGCCTCATGTTGAACTCCCTGAGCTGTTTCCTTCACTCTGGTAACTGGGTTAGGAAGGATGCCTGTATCTTTGCAGTGACTGGGTGTATTGATACACCACCCAAAGTGTAATTAATCACTTCGCCATGCTCAAAGGGATATTCAAGGTCTGTTTAGTTTTTTTGTACCCATCTACCAATAAGTGCCCTTCTTTGCGAGGCACTGAACCTGTGTTTGAAGTTCACTGCTCAACTGATGGACCTTACAGATAATTGTGTGTATGTGTGGGGTACAGAGATGAGGTAGTCATTAAAAAATCATGTTAAACACTATTGTTGCACACAGAGTGAGTCCATGAAATGTATTATGTGTCTTGTTAAGCACATTTGTACTCTTTAACTTATTTAAACTTTCCATAACAAAGGGGTTGAATACTTATTGACTCAAAAACATTTGAGATTTTAATTTGTAATTCATTTTCTAAAAACATAATTACACTTTGATAGTATGGTGTATTTTGTGTAGGCCAGTGACAAAAATGTTGCAATATAATCCATTCTAAATTCAGGCTGTAACACAACAAAATGTGGAAAAAATCAAAGTGTGTGAATATTTTCTGAAGGAACTATATATCTAGCTCCAAAAATTGTTTGATCAAGAATATTAACTTTTTATTTTGCAAGCTCAACAGCAATGGTGCATCAAGCAGAAATGACTAGCATAGGCCTACTGGTCTTTTGGTATTGTCACGCCCTGACCTTAGAGATCCTTTTTATGTCTCTATTTTGGTTTGGTCAGGGGGTGAGTTGAGGTGGGCATTCTATGTTCTGTGTTCTATGTTTTGTATTTCTTTGTTGTTTGGCCGGGTGTGGTTCTCAATCAGAGGCAGCTGTCTATCGTTGTCTCTGATTGAGAACCATACTTAGGTAGCTCTTGCCCACATGGGTTTTGTGGGTAGTTGTTTTCTGTTTTGTGTTGTTGCACCAGACAGAACTGTTTCGTTTCGTTCACTCTCTTTGTTGTTTTTGGTTGTTTCAGTGTTCAGGTTATTTATTAAACTATAATGAACACTTACAACGCTGCCGTTTTGGTCACCTTCTTTCCAGGACGATTGTTACAGGTATGTCAAAATTGCTTAATTTATAATTTACTAATGAAGGTTGCATTTAGAATTTGTTGTAAAAATGGATTATTACATAATCAAAATATGTTGTAGACAACATAATGAAAAGGGCTGTCTGGTAGTCTCATTAAATATACAACGATTTGTATTTGAACAAGTCATTGCATGTGTATATATATTTTTTTACTTGGCTTAAACACTTGTGACTAGACTTGCTCTTAGAATGCACGACTTGGACTTGACTCGAGACTTGACCCTTTCTACTTGAGTCTCGAATTGAGACTCAGACCTTGAGACTTGCTTGTGACTCGAATAATAGTGACTTGGTCCCACCTCTGGTATTATGTATATTTAGTATTGCAAAAAAATAACATTTGGCTGCTGAAGGCAAGATCTATCAGGGGTGTATTGTATAGGCCAAGGTGATTATTTGGAGGACTAGCTACAGGCAACATCAAGGCCCCAATGCTTCTGCTGCTTCGAAAACCAGGCAAATTGTAATACAGTGGTTATGCAGATAAAACACAGTCACATTTGCAACCTAAATCAAACACACTGGAGTGAAGCAAAGACAAAGCGCCTGTCAGTAATTTCCCAGTTGGAGGAACTGAATATAAGCACACAAAAAAGGAGAGGAGAGAAAAAATACTAATTTCAAGATGAGATTCCTTCAGAGATACTATATGCATCAGAGAACATATTAATACAATTTGTGGCAGTTTTCCATATCTGATGGTGAAAGACTTGATCCATCTGAGGGAGAAATAGGGTGGAGGACACAAGCATCCGAAATCCAAGACAAGCATCTGACATTTATCAGTGATCTGTGAATGTCCATTGTCTTCACCATATTACATCTCGGGTTTCACCTTACCTTGTCTAAACTACTTCAGTCAGATGAGCATAGAAATTAGTAACTTGGTAACAATTTTTATGGCACCTTGGATGTCTCATAGATTATTTTGACACAAAAAGAGCCAGATGGTACAGTATACAGATATGTTCAACCGCCTTTACGAGCAGTAAATAATACAGAGATTAGGGGTGACCAAGGCTGATTCAACTATGTTTGGAGACAATATTACACCAATTGACATTATGTGGGCCAAGAGTATGCAAAGTTGTCATCAAGGCAAAGAGTGACATTTTTGAAGAACCTCAAATATGAAATATATTTTGATTTGTTTTAACACTTTTTTGGTTACTACATGATGTGTTATTTTACAGTTTTGATGTCTTCACTCTTCTTCTACAATGTAGAAAATAGTAAAAATAAAGAAAAACCCTGGAATAAGTAGGTGTCCATACTTTTGACTGGTACTGTATAAAAAGGTGATTTTGCTTTGTCATTGTGTGTAGATTGATGAAGGAAAAAATTATTTTATCCATTTTAGAATAAGGCTTTAAAGTAACAAAATGTGGAAAAACCAAGGGGTCTGAATACTTCCCAAATGCAGTGTATCATACATAACAACTCCTCCCTTCCAGCTATGTTTTACTCTGTCAACCCCAAAGAGATATGCACGTCAATTCAAGAACCGTAACAATAAGAGAAATAAAACACATTTCCTTATTTTTGTCAATTAATATTATATTTTCATTCTGAGGTGCTCTATGTCTCTCAATGCATCATTTAGTTTGAAAACTAGTCTGGTAGGTTCAACAGTCTCTTGAGGTTCAATGTCACCTGTAGCAGGTAACACCTCTGGTGTTGCAGGGGCGAACTCGTCTGTGTCCTGTGATGAGGCAAAGCAATAAGCAGCTTCATCCTGTGCTGTGACTCCTCAAGATGTTGCATCCAGTAGTTGGCCCACATGTCTGTGCCAGATCATGTTGGGGACTACACTCACAGTGAACATCATCTGTTTTTGACAATCTTGCCAGCTTGCCATGTCTGCTTTGGGCTCCTGTGGTTTCTGGCAGCAAACAGTGCAAACAGTGCAAATGGGTGCAACACAGTGGAGTGGTTGTGTAGGAATTAATGGTCGTAATTGACAAGGCCCAGGAATGAGACGAGCTGGCTCACATTTTCCAGCATTGCTGCTTTCAGAACAGCATCAATCTTGTCGTGACATTTGTGCATCACAACCTGGATTTGGACTTATGTAGCAAAATTTGAAATTGTGTTCTTTACATTGGCTAAAAGTAGAGACTCAGAGCTAACAAATGGTATATAATACACTGCGTTTGAGGAACAATGGGAAAGTAATTCTGCTTTGAAAGTTGTTAACATGTAAACTCACTTTTGAGAAAATGGCCTTTGAATGTTTTGGTTTCTAGTGAAGAGCACTTTGTCTACACCCATTCATCCTCATTCACACCCTCTTAAGCTTTAGCCCCACCCATCTCGTTTCACTCTCGGAGCAGAGCGCACACTTAATGCTCTGGCCGATGATTTGTTTACCTCTGGATAACATGAAAACAGCCTTTTTTGCCGACGTTTACTGACTGCCCATATTCATCGGGTGTTGTACACTTTAGCTTAAGACATGTAGCAAGCTAGCTAGGTAAACAAAGCACCTAGCTAGGTAAGCAATGTGTAAGATCACACACGTCACGTAACGTTAGCTAATGAGCCAGCCAGCAAATATTAGCTAGTTAAACAACAATGAACATAGTGCCAAATCATGTCTTTACTAGCCTGCATTAATATGCTGGCAGCTAACCAATCAGGTTCAATGTTAGCTAGATAACATTAGGCTCTAACAAGCAAAGCAAATGGCTCTGGGATATGAATAAATACATCATACACATAAGGTTAGCTAGGGAGCAAGCCAGCTAACAGTACACTTTAGCTTAAGACATGTACTGTAGCTAGCTAGCCAGGTAAACAATGAACCTAGCTAGGTAAACAACGTGTAAGATCACACATGTCACGTAACGTTAGCTAACGAGCCAGCCAGCTAACGTACACTTTAGCTAGAAATGAAACCACTTTCTGTCAAATTAGAAACATGTAATATCTGAAAATGTAGCTAGCTAGACTATCTTACCCGTATACATAATCATGCATGATGGACGCATCTCTATGTAACGGATGCCATGCCACGGTTGCCCTTAGTTTGAAGATGTAATCCGGAGACAGGTGTTTTCTACATCTCTTTAGCTATCATACTCTAATTCCACTAATTTCAAAACTCGATCCTGCAGAAAGTGGAGACCAACACTTATACAGCTCCAATACACGAAAAAGCCACATTCGACAGGATTACCAACACAGACTGACCAGCTCAAATAGAGAGAAGCCTTCTATATGGCAGACCAATCTGAACTACTCTCTCGGCATGTCCAGCCCACTCATTATCTCAGCCAATCATGGCTAGTGGGAAGGTTGCTGACTTTCTGTGGCCTCACCAACAAGGATCATCATTGTTTTATAGATTTTTTTTTTTTTTTACCCCCTTTTCTCCCCAATTTCGTGGTATCCAATTGTTAGTAATTACTATCTTGTCTCATCGCTACAACTCCCGTACGGGCTCGGGAGAGACGAAGGTCGAAAGCCATGCGTCCTTCTTAACACAGCGCGCCTCCAACCCGGAAGCCAGCCGCACCAATGTGTCGGAGGAAACACCGTGCACCTGGCTGCCTTGGTTAGCGCACACTGCGCCCGGCCCACCACAGGAGTCGCTGGTGCGCGATGAGACAAGGATATCCCTACCGGCCAAACCCTCCCTAACCCGGATGACGCTAGGCCAATTGTGCGTCGCCCCACGGACCTCCCGGTCGCGGCCGGCTGCGACAGAGCCTGGGCGCGAACCCAGAGTCTCTGGTGGCACAGCTAGCGCTGCGATGCAGTGCCCTAGACCACTGCGCCACCCGGAAGGCCCAAGGATCATAATTTAACAATTTTATTTGTATTTCCAGATGACATACAAGTTTGTTATTAAGGCACATGAAAGTTCACTTGTTCCATAAGGCATTTCTGCAAAAAAATGCATTTAGATAAAAAGATTATAATAAAACATCTCTCCTGTGAAGTCATTCACTTTGAGTCTTCCCATTGGAGTGATTTTCTTACCTATGTATGTTTTTAACATCGCTGAGGTAGGTTTCGCATTTCGGATGTCCTTGTGTGAGATGACAGACAGAGCTGATCCTGTGTCTAGTTCCATCTTTAGTGCCACCCCTTCTACCTCAAATGTCACCCAGATTGTTTTGCGATCTGTCTCTTTAAGAGAGAAAAGTTCACATCATAACAAGTCTTCTCCATCAGAGTCATTTGATGTTTCAGTAACCTGATGCACATTTCTGTTTGACTTTTTATCAGTCTGCTTTGATTTGCACATTTCCTGTATGTTTTAGTCTTTAAAATGTATTGGTCTTTAAACCAGTTTACCGCACCGAAAGCATGCCTGTGATTTCTCTGCATTCGACTGGATTTTTCCTCTGTACCTCTCCTGAATCTTTTGTGGTAGTTTCCATTTATATGTCGATCGCCAATGTCAGATCACTTTCTGTGTGCTCTCGTTGTGTAACCCGTAAACGAGCCAGTCTATGAGCGCGTCCAACAATCCCTCTCCAAACTGACAGTGCTGAGAGAGCCAGCGGATATCGGTAATGTACTCCTGTACTGACTCTGTCTTTTGCTGATTCCGTTTGTGAAATCGGAAACGTTCGGCAGACCAGTGGCTTAGGCCAGTCTGTTTGTAAATGTATGTAAATTGTAAAGTGTTTTTGTCTGAAATGTATTTTTTTTGTTATGTGTTGGGCCCTAGGAAGATTAGCTGTTGCAATTGGCGTCGGGGAATGTGGATAAAAAATATATATATATCCCCCCCCAAAAACACATATTTGAGGGTTTTCTCTGCTGGCTTTGTTGGTGCTTTAAGGCTACGTAGCAAGTTATATGTTTTTGCTCCCATTACACTGAGAAGTACCACCTATTTCCTGCCATCTTCTACCTCGTTAGCAAAACAATACTGCGGAAGTCTCACCACATACAGTATGTAGCCCAATCCTCTAAAGTGCTATCGAAACTGTACATTTGTCCTGCACATCGAAGCATTTTTGCATGTGAATAAAACAATCCATTCCTTTTTCATTCCTTTTTATGCACGTGTCCCCTTCTATGTCCTTAGCTAGCTTGTCACTCCATTAGCAGCATTAGATCCATTGCGGTTTAGAGCTAACAACATGGTATCCTCAATAGCAAATAAAGTATTTTAGTACATTTTCTCCCTGATTTCGTTGTCCATTACACTGTCGGGATTCCTTAGATTCGCCACCAATTCTGTTTTGTTCTTACTACTACACAAATAGTTAGAAATTATACTTGAAACTGAGATAACATTGACATTCCTTTATCTTTCAAACTCACGCACAGTGCATTCACATGCAGGCACAGTACTGAATTGGGATCAATGTTCTAGGTTCCACAGTAACAACATAAAGTAGTGCCTATGTTAATGCTGTATAATGATATCACAGTGTATCATACACAACAACCGATAAGATGAGATAAGTATAGGATGTTACCTTTATACTCCTCATTATATTCTAATGAGCTTTAATTTATTTGATCAAGAATAGTAAATTTCAAATTAATTATATGGATTAAATAGAATGCAATATATAGTACTAGTCACATGCAAGTAGTATGTCATCACGCAACATACTGGGGTGTCCTGAGGAAGATATAAACACTACCAACTACTAGTTGGATTGCAGTGGAAGTTATATACAACATTTTGTTTGGATTGCCAGATTTAAAAAAAATAATTAATTGCTCAATAATTACATATCAGCTGTATTTGCTTTGTAGTTAATATTCCTAACAACAACAAGGGTATTAAACTGAATTAGCCACAACAGTAGCCACAAGCTAATCACAAGCTTGAAGCTAACTCTTCTACTCAAAGACTTTAATTATATTCCAATTTCCCTATCCAGTGAATCTTTCTCTTTGTAACTCAGTAGAGTACCAGAATGGTGTGGCTTTCACAGGAACAATTCAGCAGCAGCTATCACTCATTCAGCAACGCTGCACAAACCTACAGCTAAGGGGCTATATTTAGCCTGAGATCACTGCACCTCCTGCAAAAGATTAATGGCTTATAAAGCCAGGAGGAACCAGAGGTAGAGACAGAACTGAAATTGATCGTAGGGCAATGGGCATTCAATGGGGAACAGTTTGCTGTAGCTATACCCTCGTTAGCTTGGACAACGGTTCTGTGAGCTGTACATCTGATCATGAACACATCACCCCATTGGCAGGGTATGATGACAACATTCATAATTGATGTACTGGCTGGAATAAGACAGCTATTATATTTTCAGGCCAGAGGCACTGTTCTAGTAGGATGGTGAGTTTTGCTTGATGTACTGCATTGTTCACATCCTCGATAATGGCTGCGAGATCAAGTTACACTGAAAATGATCATTATCACAGGGAATAATGGTCGTATTACAGAGCTGCACTTTTACTGCTCATTTGGGAACATATACGGAACAATAGTGAACCCGATTTTACATGGTGATTAAATCAGGTATTACATGCAATTTCTGATGGCACACAAAATAATGCATAAAATGTCTTCTGTGGAGGACTAAATACACTGCTCAAAAAATAAAGGGAACACTAAAATAACACATCCTAGATCTGAATGAATGAAATATTCTTATTAAATACTTTTTTCTTTACATAGTTGAATGTGCTGACAACAAAATCACAAAATTATCAATGGAAATCAAATTTATCAACCCATGGAGGTATGGATTTGGAGTCACACTCAAAATTAAAGTGGAAAACCACACTACAGGCTGATCCAACTTTGATGTAATGTCCTTAAAACAAGTCAAAATGAGGCTCAGTAGTGTGTGTGGCCTCCACGTGCCTGTATGACCTCCCTACAACGCCTGGGCATGCTCCTGATGAGGTGGCGGATGGTCTCCTGAGGGATCTCCTCCCAGACCTGGACTAAAGCATTCGCCAACTCCTGGACAGTCTGTGGTGCAACGTGGCGTTGGTGGATGGAGCGAGACATGATGTCCCAGATGTGCTCAATTGGATTCAGGTCTGGGGAACGGGCCGGCCAGTCCATAGCATCATTACCTTCCTCTTGCAGGAACTGCTGACACACTCCAGCCACATGAGGTCTATCATTGTCTTGCATTAGTAGGAACCCAGGGCCAACCGCACCAGCATATGGTCTCACAAGGGGTCTGAGGATCTCATCTCGGTACCTAATGGCAGTCAGGCTACCTCTGGCGAGCACATGGAGGGCTGTGCGGCCCCCCAAAGAAATGCCACCCCACACCATGACTGACTCACCGCCAAACCGGTCATGCTGGAGGATGTTGCAGGCAGCAGAACGTTCTCCACGGCGTCTCCAGACTCTGTCACGTCTGTCACATGTGCTCAGTGTGAACCTGCTTTCATCTGTGAAGAGCACAGGGCGCCAGTGGCGAATTTGCCAATCTTGGTGTTCTCTGGCAAATGCCAAATGTCCTGCACGGTGTTGGGCTGTAAGCACAACCCCCACCTGTGGACGTCGGGCCCTCATACCACCCTCATGGAGTCTGTTTCTGGCCGTTTGAGCAGACACATGCACATTTGTGGCCTGCTGGAGGTCATTTTGCAGGGCTCTGGCAGTGCTCCTCCTGCTCCTCCTTGGAAAAAAGACAGAGGTAGCGGTCCTGCTGCCCTCCTACGGCCTCCTCCACGTCTCCTGATGTACTGGCCTGTCTCCTGGTAGCGCCTCCATGCTCTGGACACTACGCTGACAGACACAGCAAACCTTCTTGCCACAGCTCGCATTGATGTGCCATCCTGGATGAGCTGCACTACCTGAGCCACTTGTGTGGGTTGTAGACTCCGTCTCATGCTACCACTAGAGTGAAAGCACAGCCAGCATTCAAAAGTGACCAAAACATCAGCCAGGAAGCATAGGAACTGAGAAGTGGTCTGTGGTCACCACCTGCAGAACCACTCCTTTATTGGGGGTGTCTTGCTAATTGCCTATAATTTCCACCTGTTGTCTATTCCATTTGCACAACAGCATGTGAAATTTATTGTCAATCAGTGTTGTTTCCTAAGTGGACAGTTTGATTTCACAGAAGTGTGATTGACTTGGAGTTACATTGTGTTGTTTAAGTGTTCCCTTTATTTTTTTGAGCAGTGTATAATAAATAGCAAGACATGTTTTTGTAAGAGGGAAGCTCCTGACAGGCAATGCAGACATAATTAACATAATTTCCCATGTTACATATGTCTTCAGACTTTTTCTAACTTAAAACATTACATAACCAGAAATTGGTAGTCATCCAACTTCAAGAATGAACAACCACTGAGGTGAGCAGATGCTGTGTGATATACCAAGTGGCGGTTGTAACATCTATTTTGGTTTGGTCAGGGCGTGAGTTGGGGTGGGCATTCTATGTTTGTGTTTCTATATGTTTCTATTTCTTTGTGTTTGGCCAGGTGTGGTTCTCAATCAGAGGCAGCTGTCTATCGTTGTCTCTGATTGAGAACCATACTTAGGTAGCCCTTTTTTCCATCTGTCTTGGTGGGAAGTTGACTTTGTTTAGGGCACATAGCCTTTGAGCTTCACGGTTAGTTTTTGTTTGGTTTATTCTTTTTTTGTCGGCGTCATTCTTTAATAAAAGAAAATGTACGCTCACCACGCTGCACCTTGGTCCTCTCCTTTCAACAACCGTGACAATTTGGCACTCGAGCATCAATACATTACCCATCCCCCAACACTGTCAACAGAGTCATAACTAAACCAATTCACCTTGGTGGTGTGCAGACTGGTTTATATTATTCTTAACGATTTCGCATAATCCAGAAAAAAATGCATCAATGTCTGTGAAACTATATATTCACAGTATTATGAATGAATTGTGGTTTATTTGGTAGCATTTTGTAGTGTGACTGATTTGACTAATTGCATTAGTACTGTACAAAGTTAGAGGTGCGCTATTTGATAGATTCCCCCGCCTTCCCTACCTTGGGCTTCCAGTGGGGAGACCTGGGGTCAACCTACCCCCGCCCCCCTCCCCATCTCGTACTTCTGAGTGGGAGACCTTCCCAGGCAGTAGCCTGCCTAGCTCACAAACTAGAATCAGGGCGCCCACTCCGACAAGGTTAATTGACCCACAGTCCCACACGGTGACATGATATCATTGACGTGACGTGCAAATGACCGATAGAAAACCGATCGTGCAAATGTCACCATTACAATTTTTTTTTGTGCGGGCGCCCCGTGCTGCCCCCGGCAAGATGCCACCCTGGGCAGCTGCCGATGTCACCTATACCTAAATCCGCCACTGGAAATACCAAATGATGTGAGTCTAAAAGCTCAGTTTGACTGTGACTCTGTTAGAGTTCTTGTCAGCGATTCCTCCCCAAACAGCCTCTCAACCTGCTACTTCTGAAGCTCATTTGTGTACTCACTGGTAAGGAGGAGGAGAAAATAGATTTTTCCATCAGATTATAAGCATGTCTGATCAGAATATAGGATTCTTATAGCAGAATGGTAGGTGAAACCTGAAACCATGCATTGTGAAGATATATCTATTGTTCTGTGCAGACTTGCCAAGAATACTTTCTAACATGCACTAAGGCTTAAATAATGCAAGTCTGTGAAAATATAAAAACAGCCTTCACAGTGACAGACTGCTTCAGTTTGTGCTCAGGCCAAAACAGAGCATTTTGTATTATTGTCAACTGAAATTACAAGCTAATAAGTGGAACATATTGAGCATTCTTTCCACCTGTCTACATATTGTGCACACAAGATGTGTAATTATGATTGTAGTTGTCTCTTCCAAAACTCACAAACTTTTGATGGGATCTGTGACAGTGCTGCTTAGACTATGTATCCCCCCCCCCCCCCCACTACCTCCCCATCCCGGCTCATTGCTGAAGTAAATCATAGTAATTACAGATTTCACAGACTGTAACATTAATTGGATTGATGAATGAGAAACCAAACAAGCCTCTACTTTCAATACACATGCACAGCAACTTTGGATGTTGGGAGCAGCTGTTGACTGAGCACAACCCAGCTAGCACAGTGGATCTGGGCCGATTCATGCTGAGAGTCGGTGCACTCTGATGAGAGTCAGACTCGGCCGACGTCATGTGGCTTTAGTCTGGCCCGCCTTCGGCCATATTACTTATGGCTAGGATGCGGGGATTGAGCTGGGGCCGATTCCGGTGTGAGTTATCTGGCCTAAATGTACTACTTGGGGCTGGGGCCGATTCCGGTGTGAGTTATCTGGCCTAAATGTATTACTTGGGGCTCGGGACAATTGTGGCTACTCTCTGGCAGATGATTACACGGGCTGCTTTATATAATTAACAATCCATTATTTATATATTTTTTTCATATTTTTTCATTGTTTCTGTGATCAAAAAATTAAAAGTACATCTAAATTAAATTCTTTGAGAGTCCTGTTTTAATACTTGTGCAAGGCAATTGATAAGCATTTAAAACTTTGTGGATGGGGCCACCCAAGTGGTGCAGCAGTCGAAGACACTGCACCGCAGTGCAAACTGCGTTGCTACAGATGCTGGTTCAATACCCGTGCCGGCCGCGACCATGAGGCAATGCACAATTGGCCCAGCGTCGTCCGGGTTAGGGGAGGATTTGGCCGGCCTGGATGTCCTTGTCCCATCGCGCTGTAGCGACTCCTGTGGCAGGTCAGGCGCATGCGCGCTGATACGGTCACCAGGTGTACGGTGTTTCCTCTGACACATTGGTGGAGCTGGCTTCCGGGTTAAGCGTGCATTGTGTCAAGAAGCAGTGCGGCTTAGCGGGGTTGTGTTTGGAGGATGCACAGCTCTCGACCTTCACCTCTCCCGAGGCCGTCACGGAGTTGCATCGATGGGACAAGACAATTGGAAATGATGAAAAGGGGGTAACATTTTTTCATAATAAACACAATTATTTAAAGAAATTGTGGATGGGTATAATTTTTATGTATAAAATATATAATAGTAATATTTAGAATTACTAAATCAGGTAATTTTGTATATATTTATTTACATTTGCATAGGGCCGCTTCTGGGGGGATTCTGGTAAGATGCCGACAAAGTCGTCTGAATTCCGGTAGATGGAAACGGCCCGATGTACTTGGACCGTTTCTGGGCAGTCATTCATTTTGATTCTGGGCCGATTCGATCAGTTCCGGCCCCCGGAAGAGGGTCGCTTCTGGGCAAATTTCTCATTGCTAGCTGGGAAGCATCAGTATGGTACTGGAGGGTAGTGGCTTTGAATCTGTCTGTGTTTATCAGATATTCAGTTGTTTTTCTCTAGGACGCCCACTTGCCTCACAAGATTTGTCTGAAGGTCCTCTGGTACCAGTCGAATGGAAGAATACAGTATATGGAGACTGGGGTTAAATACATGTGAAGAAAAAATATATATACATTCCTGATCTGTCTTATATCTCTCAGATATTGGATAGACACTTCAGAGCAAACTTCAAACCCACAGTTTCATCAGCTGTCTGGGTGGCTGGTCTCAGACGATACCGCAGGTGAAAAAAAAAACAGATGTGGAGGTCCTGGGCTGGCATGGATACACTGCGGTTGTGAGGCCGGTTGGACATACAGCCAAATTCTAAAATGACATTGGAAGTGGCTTATGGTAGAAAAATGTACATTCAGTTCTCTGACGAGCTCTGATGGACATTCCTGCAGTCAGCATGCCAATTGCACTCTCCCTCAACTGTGGCATTGTGTTGTGTGGCACAACTGCACATTTTAGAGGGGCCTTTTATTGTCCATAGCACATGGTGCACCTGTGTAATTATCATGCTGTTTAATCAGCTTCTTGAAATACCACAACTGTCAGGGGGATGGATTATCTTGGCAAAGGAGAAATGCTCACTGACATGGATGTAAACAAATGTGTGCACAACTTTTGAGAGAAATACGCTTTTGGTACATATGGAACATTTCTGGGATCTTTTATTTTAGCTCATAAAACATGGGACTAACAATTTACATGTTGTGTTTCTAAATATTTTTTCAGCATATTATCATTGTTCTGTATGTAGGCCTACGTACATACCTCTCCACTAACCTTAGAGTAGATTATGTATGTGTGGGGCCTGCTGATGAAGCATCATGTTATTTGAGGGACTTAATCAAGGCCTTGGAACATTGATAGTTGTATAATCCAAGCAGCCTCACCTTGATAATTAAATCAGATGCCGTTTCTTTCTGCGACACTACAGGGCACACATAGCATAGCAGGTTTTATCTAAACTCAGCAAAAAAAGAAACATCCTCTCACTGTCAACTTATTTTCAGCAAACTTAACATGTGTAAATATTTGTATGAACATATGATTCAACAACTGAGAAATAAACTGAACAAGTTCCACAGACATGTGACGAACAGAAATGGAATAATGTGTCCCTGAACAAAGGGGGGATCAAAATCAAAAGTAACAGTCAGTATCTTGTGTGGCCACTAGCTGCATTAAGTATTGCAGTGCAGCTCCTCCTCATGGACTGCACCAGATTTGCCAGGTATTGCTTTGAGATGTTACCACACTCTTCCACCAAGTTCCTGGACATTTCTGCGGGGAATGGCCCTAGCCCTCACCCTCCGACCCAACGGGTCCCAGACGTGCTCAATGGGATTGAGATCTGGGCTCTGCAGGAAATCACACACAGAATGAGCAGTAATGATGGTGGCATTGTCATGCTGGAGGGTCATGTCAGGAAGGGTACCACATGAGGGAGGAGGATGTCTTCCCTGTAACGCACAGCGTTGAGATTGCCTGCAATGACAACAAGCTCAGTCCGATGATGCTGTGACATACCGCCCCAGACCATGAAGGACCCTCCACCTCCAAATCGATCCCGCTCCAGAGTACAGGCCTCGGTGTAACGCTCATTCCTTCGACGATAAACGCGAATCCGACCATCACCCCTGGTGAGACAAAACCGTGACTCGTCAGTGAATAGCCCTTTTTGCCAGTCCTGTCTGGTCCAGCGACGGTGGGTTTGTGCTCATAGGTGACGTTGTTGCCGGTGATGTCTGGTGAGGACCTGCCTTACAACAGGCCTACAAGCCCTCAGTTCAGCCTCTCTCAGCCTATTGCGGACAGTCTGAGCACTGATGGAGGTATTGTGCGTTCCTGGTGTAACTCGGGCAGTTGTTGTTGACATCCTGTACCTGTCCCGCAGGTGTGATGTTCGGATGTACCGATCATGTGCAGGTGTTGTTACACGTGGTCTGCCACTGCGAGGACAATCAGCTGTCCATCCTGTTGCCCTGTAGCTCTGTCTTAGGCGTGTCACAGTACCGACATTGCAATTTATTTCCCTGGCCACATCTGCAGTCCTCATGCCTCCTTGCAGCATGCCTAAGGCACGTTCATGCAGATGAGCAGGGTCCCTGGGCATCTTTCTTTTGGTGTTTTTCAGAGTCAGTAGAAAGGCCTCTTTAGTGTCCTAAGTTTTCATAACTGTGACCTTAATTGCCTACCGTCTGTAAGCTGTTAGTGTCTTAACGGCCGTTCCACAGGTGCATGTTCATTAATTGTTCATTGAACAAGCATGGGAAACAGTGTTTAAACCCTTTACAATGAAGATCTGTGAAGTTATTTGGATTATTATTTATTTTTTCAAGACAGGGTCCTGAAAAAGGGACGTTTCTTTTTTTTGCTGAGTTTATGTATGGTGACTGGACGCCTTACAAGGTAGCCATGACACGCACACATTCACAGAGGTTTCATACACTACTGAACCCACACAGCAGCCAAACACACATCCATCCAAACAGACAGTAAATGTATATCACTGTATACAGATAACCAACATACCGAAGTAAAGCTTTTGAGAGCCTGAGAATTTCAAATTGTTTCTGAATAATACAGCCAGTGACTCTTGCATTTTTAATTATATGAAGTTTGGAGGGAAGATTGAGAGGGACAGGCCCATTCCACAGTTAGGAAGAAGCATGCAATCCATATTCACCTCCCACACACCATGTCCTTAATCATTACTAGTGTGTGTGTGTTGGTGCCTTACTGCTTGTCACGGCATCTACTCACATCGCAGCCTTGAAGATCACAGAATAGTGCATTGCTTTCTGTTTGCACTAAAAAGAGAACAATGTAAAAAAAAAGATGTAAACACACCACTCAATCTGTTAGTCAACCAAAATATATTAATCTTACTGACATGGTGATGGCATAGCATCACCATCTTTATGGTTAATTGAGAACCTTGCTCATCAATTCCTATGAACAATGTGGCTTTGCTATAGTCAAACATAATAGGACGGATGTGTAGGTTTGCAAAAGCAAACAATCACTGCCAAAATTAAACAAATGTTTTCATTCCATTTCCTAGGTAGTGTTGGTATCTAACAATGTCAGATATCTGTTTGTTATCTGCAGGCAAACTGGCTCAAGTAGAGTGTGCTTAACTATGATACCCAATTACTGCTCTGGCTTAGACAAGACAAGTAGGCCCCTGCTCCATCGTGAGAAAAACGCATCCCCTGGCGCTTTCTGACGAGGGTAGCAGAGAGAGCAGTGTAATGGGGTTAGAAAACAGGGCTTATTGGGGAGATTTCTCTCCCCTTCCACCCTTCATGTCTTCACGTTGAAGGATTACCGGCATATGCCAGTCAGCCCACTTGTTTTATTTTCTGATAAATATTGGAAACAACAATGCCGTTAGACAATTGTGAGAGATATTACAAATGAGGACAGACATTTTTTATTTTAATCATGTATATTGTGAGGAACGATTTATCAGTCTGCATAACAGGATTCATATTGTCATTAGAGGGGACAATCTGACAGCAGGATGGCCAGATAAAGGCTAATGATGGAGACCCTCCTGATCACCAGGCTTCCTCTTCTCTCTCCACTTCCCTGAGGCCCTGTGTTGTAGCCCTCTGTAATGGCATCGTCAGACAGACTGAGATCCACTTTACCACACACTTATACATCAGTTTCACTTGTGGCCTGCTGAAATCCTTCAGGAAGCGGTCACAAGCATTTTCTCAAAAGACCATCCCTAGTAAATCCATCCGGCAGTTTTCTTTTGAGCCTGCAATATCACTCCAATACCTATTCATACCCTATTCAGAGTTCACCTTCTGTATCACAATAGTGTACACATTAAATATTTTAAGGTCAGTCCTTGTTACAAAAAAAACTATTAAGATGTATTGTGGGTCAAAATAATCAGGAGCACTTGGGTTTGGAGGGCTAATTGAACCTTGTATTTTGAAATCGATTTATTGCGAAGAAAGTGCTTTCCTTGGAGTTCACCATGTTTGATATAAATTATATTCCACAGTGCTCCTGGGTGATTTATGGTTTTATTTAAAATTCAATTACTGACCATCTTCCAATGGAGCATTTCCAGCAGTACAGCAATTCATGGTTTCCTTTATCTGTCTCAAATGTAGCTGTGTGGCCTCCCTGGAATTCAATTCTATATTTGAAAGTTTTACATTTTGAACGCTTTCAAGGAAAACTCTTCTCTCATGGGGAAGACAAGCCGTGGTGCAGTCTGGAAAATATAAGATTTCATGGGAGAATCTATGCGACCTCCTAACAGAAGCCAAATCCTTACCCAACACATAATAATGACTAAACACACTAAACAGGCTTGACAATATCATACATACTGTAGATATATAGCTATTGCTGTCAGTGCTAAAGCAAAGACAAGTACTATCTGGAAAATGCAATATTCTCTATGTTGTGATGGTAATTCTGTCATTCCTTCCTCATACTGTATTTGTGCGTCAGACTTAAACGTTTGAATGACTGGATGACATGTGAGAGGAATATGAAGTGGAGTGAACGTCAGTCACCCACCTATCATGAGTGACACAGCGACACTCCTCCTGCTTCAATGTCCTTCGGATCCGGCCACCTGGGCTGTTTCATGGTGGTGGTAGTGTGGATCACTGTCTGATGCACCATCAATATGTATGACTTGCTAATGAGCCACAACTGACCCAAGCTGAAAGCTGAGTGACTTCCGCTGAGTGGCAGGCAGCACTTCATCCCCAGCACACTGCCTGTTTGTGTGTATATGTGTCCCCAAATGGCACTACTTTGTGTCTGTTACTCATGTCCTTTAACATCATGTATTTGGGAACATTTATCAATCATAGTTAAATATTTTGAGGATAAAATTCTAAGTATTTCATTTACTTATAATGTAATACAATTTTCCTCAATTACATGAATGTTAATTTAATATGCATTTTGTAAAATATTTATATTCACAGATACCTGGCATTGGGGTTTACCCTTTAATCATAAGTGACATATGTGAGTCCAGTAAACTGTGTCAAATGAATGCAAGACAAATTCTTCATATCAGTTGCTTTAGGACCTTTGAAGAATTAGGCTGTCATTAAAAATTAGAGTAGCCAAAATTTAGCTTCCAAGAGAAAAAAAGCTATTTTGATACAATGTTTGTTAAATGTTAGCCTATATCTGTTAGCCTATATATCTTGAGGGGCACTGCACTAGCAGCTACATATAAAAAGTACAGAAAAAAGTATTTAAAGGAGTAGTCAACATATGTTTAATTCCATAGAGAAGAATGATTAAAACCTCTGTGGTCGGAAATAGGGCTTAGTCATATGAAAACAACATTTTCAGTTCAATTAAAGCATAATGCATTGAATTGTTAAAATGTCTAATGTTTCTGAGTACCAGTAGTTTCACTATAGTCATTGTGTGTGTTACTTTGCCTTGCATAAGATGAAAAACACACTCAAATGTCATGCAACAAAAAAACAGGGGAAAAAAGTATTTGTCTTGGGGGCCGGAGCATTGGGGTTAATGGACTCATGACATTTAAATTAGTGAGTCATGTCCTTTCATTTTTTGCCCCAACCATAGTTCACAATCATGCATTTTCCCAATGAGTGTCTGGTGGAATCAGACACAAACATTGCGTCAAGCACAGTGGTGAAAAAAGTATGTTATTTTCATACTTGAGTAAAAGTAAAGATACCTTAATAGAAGATGACTCAAGAAAAAGTGAAAGTCACCTAGTAAAATACTACTTGTGTGACATGGTAAGGTTAGACCCAGGTGCAGAATAGAGACCAGATGAGGAATCAGTGGTTAAGGATAAACATAATACTTTACTGAGAAACGGTAGCCGCAGGATCACAGTACACTTGAAAAAAACAACCACTAAGTCTCAAACTCACTCAGGAAACGAAAGCACCTTGTAAACAATTCAAGCTCCTGCAAAGGACCACACAGGAGGAACCATGACAGGCCTCTAGGAGCGACTCCAGCCGCAGAGCCATGACGACCACCACATAGTTGTTTGAAGTCTAACAAGACCCGGAAAATGGATGTCCAGGGCAGGCACCCACTCCCACTCCTCGGGACCATAGCCCTCCCAGTCCACCAGATACTGCAGGGTCCCATGGACCTGACGAGCCTCCAACAGATGCCGGACGGTGTAGGCCAGGCGGCCATCCACAAGTCGAGGGGGCGGAGGAGCAGGTGTGGGGGGAGAGAATGGACTGGTCCTTACCAGCTTGACATGGGAGACATGAAAGGACGGACAGACCATCATGGACCAGGGAAGCTGGAGATAGGTGACCGGGTTGATGCGACTCAGGATCTTGAATGGTCCTATGTAGCGAGCTTCCGCGAGTCCACCTATAAGGGAAGATCATGTGTGGACAGCCACACCCGTTGCCCGGGTTGCTCCATCCTCTGCCCATCCCCAGCCAGCCCTGGTCTCATCTGTCTGTAGACAGTTTGCCTGATGTTGGTGTCGGGCAGAGGAGCGGAGCAAGGCCTCTTGTTCAGGAAACACTGACACTCAAACAGCAACAGTCCAGTGGATGAGTTAGGCAGTGTGTTATGAGCATAATCCGCCCTCTAGTTGCTGGCCTGAGTGGAGACGAAGCAGTGGAGGAACTTCTCCAGCTCCTGGTTGGCCCACGATCTGAGACAAGGTCCTGGGGAAGTCCGTGTAGTCAAAAGACAAGGGTTACCATGAAATCAGCGGTCAGCATTCAACCACTTGGCTTCTTGAATGGAGACCATCCAGATCACAAAAAGATGTGGTGCCCCTCCAACCAGTCTCCACCCCTCAAGAGCCCACTTAACTGCCAAGAGCTCCCAGTTGCCTAAAGCGTATTTATTTATTTATTTAATTTTACCAAGTAGGCAAGTTGAGAACAAGTTCTCATTTACAACTGCGTCCTGGCCAAGATAAAGCAAAGCAGTGTGACACAAATAAAAACACAGAGTTACACATGGAATAAACAAACATACAGTCAATATTACGATACAAAAAGTCTATATACACTGTGTGCAAATGAGGTAGGATAAGGGAGGTAAGGCAATAAATAGGCCATAGTGGCGAAATAATTACAATACAGCATATAAACACTGGGGTGCAAAGGAGCAAAAATAAATTACAGTATGGGGTGAAGAAGATGGATGGGCTATTTACAGATGGGCTATGTAAAGGTGCAGTGATCTGTGAGCTGCTCTGACAGCTGGTGCTTAAAGTTAGTGAGGGAGTATATGAGTCCCCAGCTTCAGTGATTTTTGCAGTTCGTTCCAGTCATTGGCAGCAGAGAACTGGAAGGAAAGGCAGCCGAACGAGGAATTGGCTTTAGGTGGTGACCAGTGAAATATACCTGCTGGAGCGCGTGCTACGGGTGGGTGCTGCTATGGTGACCAGTGAGCTGAGATAAGGCGGGGCTTTACCTAGGAAAGACTTATAGATGACCTGTAGCCAGTGGGTTTGGCGACGAATATGAAGCGAGGGCCAGCCAACGAGAGTATACAGGTCGCAGTGTTGGGTAGTATATGGGGCATTGGTGACAAAACGGATGGCACTGTGATCGACTGCATCCAATTTGCTGAGTAGAGTGTTGGAGGCTATTTTGTAAATGACATCGCCAAAGTCAAGGATCGGTAGGATAGTCAGTTTTACGAGGGTATGTTTGGCAGCATGAGTGAAGGATGCTTTGTTGCGAAATAGGAAGCCAATTCTAGATTTAATTTTGGATTGGAGATGCTTAATGTGAGTCTGGAAGGAGAGTTTACAGTCATCCACATATTCTAAGTCAGAACCGTCCAGAGGAGTGATGCCGGACGGGCGGGCAGGTGTGGGCAGTGATCGGTTGAAGAGCATGCATTTAGTTTAACTTGCATTTAAGAGCAGTTGAAGACCATGGAAGGAGAGTTGTATGGCATTGAAGCTCGTCTGGAGGTTAGTTAACACGGTGTCCAAAGAAGGGCCAGAAGTATACAGAATGGTGTCTTCTGCGTAGAGGTGGATCATAGAATCACCAGCAGCAAGAGCGACATCATTGATGTATACAGAGAAAAGATTCGGCCCGAGGATTGAACCCTTTGGCACCCCCATAGAGACTGCCAGAGGTTCGGACAACAGGCCCTCCGATTTGACACACTGAACTCTGTCTTAGAAGTAGTTGGTGAACCAGGCGAGGCAGTTATTTGAGAAACCAAGGCTGTTGAGTCTGCGGATAAGAATGTTTGATTGACAGAGTCGAAAGCCTTGGCCAGGTCGATGAATACAGCTGCACAGCATTGTCGCTTATCGATGGCGGTTTTGATATCGTTTAGAACCTTGAGCGTGGCTGAGGTCCACCATTACCAGCTCGGAAACCAGATTGCATAGCGGAGAAGGTACGATGGGATTCGAAATGGTCGGTGATCTGTTTGTTAACTTGGCTTTCGAAGACCTTAGAAAAGCAGGGTAGGATAGATATATGTCTGTAGCAGTTTGGGTCTAGTGTCTCGTCGTTTGAAGAGGGGATTGACTGTGGCAGCTTTCCAATCTTTGGGGATCTCAGACGATACAAAAGAGAGGTTGAACAGGCTAGTAATGGGGATTGCAATAATTTTGGCGGATAATTTTAGAAAGAGGGGGTCCAGATTGTCTAGCCCGGCTGATTTGTAGGGGTCCAGATTTTGCAGCTCTTTCAGAACATCAGCTATCTGGATTTGGGTGAAGGAGAAATGGGGGAGGCTTGGGCAAGTTGCTGTGGGGGGTGCAGGGCTGTTGACCGGGGTAGGGGTAGCCAGGTGGAAAGCATGGCCAGCAGGTAGAAAAATGCTTATTAAAATGCTCAATTATCGCGGATTGAGGAGGTGCTCTTTTTCTCCATGGACTTTACAGTGTCCAAGAACTTTTTGGAGATTGTGCTACAGGATGCAAATTTCTGTTTGATAAAGCTAGCCTTTGCTTTTCTAACTGCCTGTGTATATTGGTTCCTAACTTCTCTGAAAAGTTGCAGTTGCGTTCCGCTGGTGAGAACCGCTTGGAGATAAAGGTGCAAGGGTGCAGTTTCTTGTCAACCTCGTTCAGCTGTGAAAGGAATGCACCTGCTCTGGTGTCCGAGGCGTCCACCTCCACCACAAAGGGACAAGTCGGATCAGGATGAATGAGGATGGGTCCAGAGGTGAAATGTCCCTTGAGCTCCATGAATGCCCTGTCAACTTCAGGGGTCCCACAAAACAGGTCTGGGACTTGCGGGTTAGGACATTGAGAGCCGCTGACAATGCACCAAAGCTGCATGTAAAATATCTGTAAAAATCGGCAAACCTGAGGATCTGTTGGTCATGCTTGAGTGAGATGGGACGGGGCCAGTCGGCGACCGCCTCAATCTTTACGGGGTCCATTTGGATGCCTGCGGTTGAGATAATGCGACCCAGGAAGGAAACCTGGGATATGTGGAACTCACACTTTTTTATATTTTTACATATAGTTGACTCTGCAGAAGGCGTCTCAGGACTTGGTGGACGTGCAGTATGTGTCCGGGAGGGTCTTGGAGAAGATCAAGGTGTCGCCGAGGTAAACAAAGACGAAACGATTCAACATATCCCTCAGGGTGTCATTGACCAATGGTTGAAAGACTGTCGGTGAGTTCGATAATCCGAAGGGCATGACTGAAGTCTTCCACTCATCTCCCTCCCTGATTCTCACCAGATTGTAAGCATTGAGGAGGTCCAGTTTGGTGAAGAATTGGGCCCCTTGGACAAACTTCAATGCGGAGAACATCAGGGGTAGGGGGTAGCGATTCTTGATCGTAATCTGGTTCAGCCCTCTAATCAATGTAGGGACGCGGCCTCCATCCTTCTTTCCCATGAAAAGTCTGCATCAGCAGGGGATGTAGAGGGGTGAATGAAACCTGCCTCCAGCGACTCCCGGATGTAATTGTCCATGACTGCTGCTTCAGGGGTCGAGAGGTAATACAGATGACCCTGGGGAGGTGTGGCACCAGGTAGGAGTTCCATGGCACAGTTGTAAGGACAATGAGGGGGAAGGGTGGTGGCCTGCCTTTTACTGAAGGCCTCCCGATGGTCAAAGTATTTGGGAGGGAGAGCGGAAAAGTATTGGTCTTCAAAGGATGCAGGAGGACACGGCGAGGCTCTTGGTGGGGTGTCTACAGAGGGATGGGACATTTCACGCAGGGGATCTGTATCTCTCTGGCGAAGTCTTGATCAATGAAATTATCCGCGGCCCCGGAGTCCACTATGGCTTGAATCTGGTGGCTGACGGTTGTCCCAGTGGAGGGTTGGGGTAGTAACAGACGGTGACTGGGTAGCCGGGAGGTAACTGCACAGCTCGTCAGGGTCTCCACCTGTCCTGAAGAGCCCTGGCATTTCCTGTCAGCTCTGGGCAGGTAGCACGGAGATGGCTGAGACCTCTGTCGTAGAGGCAGCAGCCTTCGCGCATGCGCTTGTCACGCACCTGTGGGCTCGCATGTGTGCGACCCAGCTGCATGGGATCCTCCATGCTGTGCTCGGTGGGCTTGGGGTGCTCAGGAAACCGGAATGCTGGAGTGGTGTCAAAGGGCGCTTCTCACCCATTCCCGGATGCGATTGTCAATCCTGTTTGCCAGTGTTATCAGGAACCCAAGGTCCTCTCCAAGTTCCTAAGCGGCCAGTTCATCTTTGATGGAGTTAGACAGACCCTGGTGGAAAGCAGTAACCAGTTCCTCTGTATTCCACCCACTCTCAGCGGCGAGGGTGCAGAACTCAATTGAGAAGTCAGCCACTGGTCTGGCCCCCTGGCGGAGGTTGAACAGTCGGCTGGCCGCTTATCGTCCGCCGACTGGGTGATCGAAGACTCGTCGCAGCTCGGCAGTGAAGGCTACTATGGATCTGCAAGATGGTGGCTGCTGTTCCCACACCGCCGTCCCCACGCCAGGGCCTTGCCCGAGAGTAGAGAGATGATGTAGGCGATCATGGCCCGATCAGTGTGGAACGAAGAGGACTGCAGCTCGAACAACAGAGAACACTGAGTGGGGAACCCCTTGCATCCTCCCGGGTGGCCGTCATATCGCTCAGGGGCTGGGATCTGTAGCACTGGGCGATGAGACCTGGGTATAGGCTCCTCCTGGGTTGGGAATGTGCCGTGGTTGGAGGGACTTGGCAAGTGCCCGAAGGGTCCTGGAGATTTGGGAGAGCTGTTCCTGCTGCCGTCCTAACAGTGCTCCTTGGTGGACTACCACATTCCGGATCTGGGTGATCTCTGCTGGGTCCATGTTGTGGCAGAAGCTTGAGTAAAAGTCTAAAAGTATTTGGATTGAAATATACTTAAGTATCAAAAGTAAATGTAATTGCTGAAATATCCTTTACAAACAAAGCATTTTTTTTATTGAGTCCGTCAGATCTAAGGCAGTAGGGATAACTAGGGATGTTCATTTGATAAGTGCGCGAATTGAACCATTTTCCTGTCCTGCTAAGCATTCAAAATGTAACTACTTCTGGGTGACTGGGAAAATGTATGTATATGAGTAAAAAGTACATTATTTTATTTAGGAATGTCGTGGAGTAAAAGTAAAAGTTGTCAAAAATATAATTAGTAAAGTAAAGCACAGATACACCAAAAAACGACTTAAGTAATACTTAAAGTATTTTTACTTAAGTACTTTACACCACTGGTGAACTATCAGTCTGGATGCACACAAAAATTGTAACTGTTGTTTTGTTCACTGTTCTGAGTTAAGTAAGATCTGCATGCCTGCCACAGTTTACAGCTGGAATCCTGCAGCTAAAACAGTTCGGGACTGTGAGAATCATTTCACCCTTGCTGTTGCACACAGCAAGCAGGCGGCTATCATCACAATTTTTTGGTCAATTTTATACTTTGTCCAGGGGCCACTATAGCCCACACAGTGAAGCATTAATAATTTTGTTCACCTGCACCCAAGGTTAGATTGAATCAGTACACATAGGATTCATTATAATAAGTAGAAGTGCTCTGAAACAATATTTTTACAGAGCTTGATTTCTAACTTGAACTGGACATATTTATGCCCTATGTGTACAGCTATTCCTGTATGCAAACCCCTCAAATGTTGGCTTTTTGCATATATGGTTAAAAAAATAAACATCTTTCCAATATGAAGCCATATGTTCCTCTGTGACATCTCTAACGCCTTGAAATTATTCTCTTAGAGCTATCGTTAAATTACAAGAATAATAAGCTACATTTTTTTAAGCCAACAAAACATTACGCTTTCATGGAAGTATTATGGATGTCTGTCTCCATACTTGGTTGGTGGCAATCTGCTGACTGTTAATTAATTATTTATAGAAAAGACTAGGGCAATTTTTCTAATAGCAGATATTGAATAATGTAAGCCTGATTTACTTTTTTCCAAGAATCCTGGCCTGCCTTGAAAGCAAAACCTTGATGGGATAGCTCTCCAGGCATGCCCTCACACTAGGACATTGCATTGACACATTTACAGCACCTTACCAAAGGTAATATATTAATGCAAATGTTAATACTGTGACGACCCTCCCACTCTGTCTGCCGTATTCTTTGTCTTTGCTCTTGTTTTCCTTATTAGGATGTTGGTGGGCGGAGCTGGGAAGGTCGTCAGCGAAATGCGACACACCTGGGCTCGGGTGTGTCCTAGGATAAATGCACCACTTTCCATTCATTGAGGAGACTCTCCATGTAGACACTGATAGATTTTGGTTGTGGCATTTTTGTGGCTGTTTTGTTTTTTTGTTTGCTTTGGCACCTTTCAACATCTCTCATTATCACATTTATGCAGGCAACCACTCACTTACACACACCATTATAATTGTATTTAGTTTACTTCAGTTAATACATATATTTTGTTATTCCTTATCTCCACGTTGTCTCCCTTTTTGTTACGAACTTCGAGCCGGTTCGTGATAATACCCTGTGTAACTTTCTATTTTACTGCTTTTTATGATACGTATCTGTGTAGCCAAGTATCTTTTAGCATGGTTTCCGATACACACAAAATTAATAAATGGAATACAGGGACTACAAAAGAAATAAACATTGGTACTCAGAATCTGGAGGAGCGTAGCCAACTACATGAGGAATGAAAAGCCACTCTCATAGTTACATTCCTTAAACACTTCAGATTGCTCTCTTAATCCAATACTTTTTTGTCCTTTCTCTGCCGCGTGCCGTTTAGCACACAATATTTTCTACTTTGTCAATGTCTAATGACACATACAGTATTACATTTATTGTAGAATATCATCAAGCGATAAAGGCTTAATCCTGCACACTACTTGTTGTACTAACATGGTTAGTCAATGCCTGGATAATTAATGAAGAAGAGTTGGTGAGGAAAAAAAAAAAGAAATGTCAGAGTATTTTAATTTCTCCCCTGCACAGATATTCATAAACAGTGAGGGTTGTGTGGTGGAGGCACGGGGAGGTGCTCTGTTTATCAGTGATGGATAATCAAAATGGAGAGCTAGCTGCTCCTTTGAGAGCTGCTTTACGGCTGCTAGCTAACCGGCAGCAAACACTACTAACATGGAGGAAGGAGAAGGGTGAGCGAGAGAATCGTTAAGAGAGACATTGATCATTCTCAACTGATGGATAAACCCAATATTTCTCACTTGGAAGGGGAGAAAGAGCTAAATTAAGTGAGCCTGTATTTTTTTGCCCAGAGGACGTGAATCGGCCAACAATTCAGCATTAATCTCAGGCAGGCGGGCAAGAGGTGGTGAGGAGAGACAGACAGGCATATGGCTCCTCCTCATATGAACCCCCTAGTGACTGATCACACTGCCTCCTCCCATGCTGGGATGTAAGGGAATAAGATGACATGTTGATCCATATCACCTCAGGCCTGTATAGTACCTACTCCCTACAGCCACACAGTTACACCTCTTCCTATTTCAGACAAACCATTTGATTCATTTACCCTCACACCCAATTTTCAGCTGATTAATGACATCATACTACAATCTGGAGTGTGATGCTGATAACGTTTTGTCTTAAATTCATCTTTCAGGTTTCAAGTCTTATTAGTTGTATGTACATGATACGCATGGTAGACATTGTCCAACAAAATGTTTACTTGCAGGTTCCATCTTGACAATGCAAAAACTAAAATAACTAATAAAAGATAAGAATATGAACATAAAGTAAATGGCAGTAGAATAGAATAAACATTTTAGGATAAGTACAATACAGGAAGGCACAATTTATAGTCCAATATTTACATGTGTAATGGGAAAGGGGGGGATGGGGGGCAAGCCTATAAATTGAGCAGTGTATTAAGAGTCTAGTTGCAGCAGTTCTGATGTGTGTGTGTGTGTGTAACATGAATGTACTATGTGTGTGTGTATATGTCTGAGTGGGTGTGTGCATGATTGAGTGCATGTGTGCTAAGGTGCAGAGAATCAGAGCAGGTGGTCAGTCAAAGTGTTCAGCAGTATGATGGCTTGTAGATAGAAACTGTCTCTGAAGCCTCCCGAGTGGCGCAGTAGTCTAAGGCACTGCGCCACTAGAGATACAGGGTTCGAGTACAGGCTCTGTCGCAGCCGGCTGTGACCGGGAGACCCATGGGGCGACGCACAATTGGCCCGGGTTAGAGGAGGGTTTGGCCGGCAGGGATGTCGTTGTCCCATCGCGCACTAGCGACTCTTGTGGCGGGCGGGTGCAGTGCATGCTGACATGGTCGCCAGGCGTATGGTGTTTCCTCCGACACATTGGTGCGGCTGGCTTCCGGATTCTTCCATTGGTGCGGCTGGCTTCTGGTGTGGCTGGCTTCCGGGTTCTGTTTCGGAGGACGCACTGCTCTCGACACTCGCCTCTCCCGAGTCGGTATGGGAGTTGCAGCGATGAGACAAGACTGTAACTACCAATTGGATACCACGAAATTGGGGAGAAAAAGGGGGTAAAAAAATTGTTTAAGACCTCATCCTCTAATACCGTCTGCCCGACGGTAAGGGAGAGAACTGGGGTGTGTGGGTTTCTTGATGATGCTGTGTGCCTTCCTCAGGCACCGTTTCGAGTAGATGTCTTAGATGGGCAAGAGCACGTCCCAGTGATGTACTAGGTTGTTGTCATAACACCACAATGCCAGTTCACTTACCTCCTCCCTATAGGCTGACTCGCCATTGTTGGTTATCAGGCCTACAACCGTGGTATCTGTGTGAGTGTGGAGGAGGTGTTGTTGCCAATCTTCACAGCCTGCGGTCTGTCCTTCAGGATGTCTGTTCAGGATCCAGTTGCAGAGGGTGATGTCCAGACCCAGGGCTCTGAGCTTGGTGTTGAGCTTGGAGGGAACGCTGAAATGTAGTGAATGAACAACATTCTCACATGGGTGTTCCTCTTGCCCACATGTGTTACGGCCATGAGAATATCGATGGAAATGGCAAAACAGAAAAACTGAAATATCATTTCTAACAGCATGTCACCTGTGCAACTAGAGAAAAAACTCTGGATCACCTTTACTCTCTACACAGAGACGCATACAAATCTATCCCTCACCCTCCATTTGGCCAATCTAACCATAACTCTATCCCCCTGATTCCTGTATACAAGCAAAAACGCAAACAGGACGTACCAGTGACGCTGTCAATATTGAAGTGGTCCAATGAAGCGGATGCTAAGATACAGGACTGTTTCATTATCACAGCCTGGAATATGTTCCGGTATGCATCCTATGGCACTGAGGAGTTTACCACATCAGTCACCGGCTTCATTAATAAGTGCATTGACGACATCGTCCCCACAGTGACAGTAGGTACATATCCCAACCAGAAGCCATGGATTACAGGCAACATCCACACTGAGCTAAAAGATAGAGCTGCCACTTTCAAAGAGCTGGACACTAATCCACCCTCCAATAAACCATCAAATAGGCAAAGTGTCAATACAGGACTGAGATCAAACTTAACATTTTTTATTTAACGAGGCAAGTCAGTTATAAACAAATTCTTATTTACAATTACGGCCTACTCTGGCCAAACCCCAACGACGCTGGGCCAATTCTGCGCAGCACTATGGGACTCCCAATCACGGCCGGATGTGATACAGTCTTGATTTGAACCAGGTACTAAAGTGATGCCTCTTGCACTGAGATGCAGTGCCTGAGACTGCTACGACACTGGTGAGCACTGGATCAGACTCTAATCGGATGTGGCGAGGCTTGCAAACTAACAAGGATTACAAAGAGAAACCCAGCCCGAGAGCTGCCCAGTGATGTGAGCCTAAAGGACGAGCTAAATGCCTTCTATGCTCTCTTCGAGGCAAGCAACACTGAAACATGCGTGAGAGCAGCAGCTGTACCAGATGACACTCTGGTCACACTCTCCATAGCTGATTTGAGTACGATCTTTAAACAGGTTGACATTCACAAGGTCGCAGGGCCAGACGGATTACCAGGACTCAGAGCATGCGCTGACCAGCTGGCTAGTGTCTTCAGAAATTTTCAACCTCTCCCTGACCGAGTCTCTAATACCTACATGTTTCAAGCAGAACCTGTGCCCAAGAACACCAAGGTAACCAGTCCAAATGACTACCGCCTCGTAGCACAAGAAATGCTTTGAAAGGCTGGTCATGGTTCACATCAACACCAACATGCCAGAAACCCTGGACCCACTCCAACTCGCCCCAACAGATCCACAGATGACGCAATCTCTATTGCACTCCACACTGCCCTTTCCCACCTGGATTAAAGGAACACTTATGTGACAATGCTGTTCAAAGACTACAACTCAGCATTCAACACCATAGTTCCCTCCAAGCTCATCACTAAGCTAAAGTCCCTGGGACTGAATACCTCCCTCTGCAACTGGATACTGCATATGGTGAGGGTACGCAACAACACATCAGCCACCCTGACCCTCAACACGGGGGCCCCTCAGGAGTGCATGCTTAGTCCCCTGTTGTACCTCTATTCACTGCGTGGTTGCGCACGACTCCAACACCATCATCAAGTTTGCTAATGACATGACGGTGGTGGGCCTGTTCACCAACGACAATATAACAGCCTATAGGGAGGAGGTCAGAGACCTGTCAGTGTGGTGCCAGGGTAACAACCTCTCCCTCAACTTCCTTTGTCTTGCCCACGTTATCGTGGACTACAGGAAATGGAGGGACAAACACAGTCGTGAAGAGGCCACTATAATGCATCTTCCCCCTCAGGAGGCTGAAAAGATTTGGCATAGGCCCTCAGATCTTCAAAAAGATGATAGATCCACCATTGAGAGCATATTGACTGGCTGCATCACCGCTAGGTATGGCAACTGCTTGGCATCCAACAGCTACAGAGGGTAGTGCGTATGGCCCAGTACATCACTGGAGCCAAACTCCATGCCATCCAGGACCTCTACAGAAGGCGGTATCAGAGGAAGACTCCAAAAATGGTAAAATACTCTAGCCACCCAAGTCATAGACTGTTCTCTCTGCTCCCGCAAGGCTCCTGAACAGCTTCAACCCTCACGCCATAAGACTGGAAAGTAGTTAATCCGGGTAGCTATTTGGTTATCTGCATTTACCCTTTTAGCACTAACTCTTTTTTACTCTACCCACACACTCACACATACTTACACTGACACTCCAGCACACATTCTCACTCACACACAGGCACACATAAGCCACACACACTTCCACACTCATCAAATACGCTGCTGCTACTGTCTATCCTGTTAACTAGTCACTTTACCCCTACCTATATGTACATACCTACCTCAATTTCCTTGTACCCCTGCATATCGACTCGGTATATAGCCAAGCTGTTATTGCTCATTGTGTATTTATTCCTTGTTTTAAATTTTTTATATATATATATATATACAGTACCAGTCAAAAGTTTGGACACACTTACTCATTCAATGGTTTTATTTATTTATTTTTTCTACATTGTAGAATAATAGTGAAGACATCAAAACTATGAAATAACATAAATGGAATCATGTAGTAACCAAAAAAGTGTTATTCAAATATATTTAAGGACAGTGACCCAACACACCTCCAGGCTGTGTAAGGGCTGTTTGACCAAGAAGTAGAATGATGGAGTCCTGCATCAGATGACCTGGCCTCCACAATCACCCAACCTCAACCCAATTGAGATGGTTTGGGATGAGTTGGACCGCAGAGTGAAGGAAAAGCAGCCAACAAGTGCTTAGCATATTTGGAAAGTCATTCCAGGTGAAGCTGGTTGAGAGAATGCGAGTGTGCAAAGCTGTCATTAAGGCAAAGCGTGGCTACTTTTAAAAATCTCAAATACACACCACCGTTCAAAACTTTGGGGTCACTTAGAAATGTCCTTGTTTTTGAAATAAAATAAAATTTGCTGTCCATTAAAATAACATCAAATTGATCAGAAATACAGTGTAGACATTGTTAATATTGCAAATGACTATTGTAGCTGGAAATAGATGATTTTTAATGGAATATCTACATAAGCGTACAGAGGCCCATTATCAGCAACCATCACTCCTGTGTTCCAATGGCACGTTGTGTTAGCTAATCCAAGTTTATCATTTTAAAAGGTTAATTGATCATTAGAAAACCCTTTTGCAATTATGTTAGCACAGCTGAAAACTGGCCTTCTTTAGACTTGTTGAGTATCTGGAGCATCAGCATTTGTGGGTTCGATTATAGGCCAAAAATGGCCAGAAACAAAGACCTTTCTTCTGAAACTCGTCAGTCTATTCTTGTTCTGAGAAATGAAGGCTATTCCATGCGAGAAATTGCCATGTAATTGAAGATCTCGTACAACGCCCTTCACAGAACAGCGCAATCTGGATTTAACCAGAATAGAAAGAGTAGGAGGCCCCGGTGCACAACTGAGCAAGAGGACAAGTACATTAGAGTGTCTAGTTTGAGAAACAGACGCCTCACAAGTAATCAACTGGCGGGTTCATTAAATAGCACCCGCAAAACACCAGTCTCAACGTCAACAGTGAAGAGGCGACTCTGGGATGCTGTCCTTCTACGCAGAGCCAGTGGGTTTGGCGACAAATATGTAGTGAGAACCAGCCAACGAGAGCATACAGGTCGCAGTGGTGGGTAGTATATGGGGCTTTGTTGACAAAACGGAGGGCACTGTGATAGACTGCATCCAATTTTCTGAGTAGAGTGTTGGAGACTATTTTGTAAATGACATCGCCAAAGTCAAGGATCGGTAGGATAGTCAGTTTTACGAGGGTATTTTTGGCAGCATGAGTGAAGGAGGCTTTGTTGTGGAATAGGAAGCCGATTCTAGATTTAACTTTGGATTGGAGATGCTTAATGTGAGTCTGGAAGGAGAGTTTACAGTCTAACCAGACACCTAGGTATTTGTAGTTGTCCACATATTCTAAGTCAGAACCGTCCAGAGTAGTGATGCTAGTCGGGCGGGCGAATGCGGGCAGCGATCGGTTGAGGAGCATGCATTTCATTTGACTTGGATTTAAGAGCAATTGGAGGCCATGGAAGTAGTGTTGTATGGCTTTGAAGGTCATTTGGAGGTTTGTTAAAACTTCTTAAGACTAGGGGGCGATATTTTCGTTTTTGGCTAAAAAACGTGCCTATTTCTCAGCCCCTGAAACTAGAATATGCATATAATTGTCAGATTAGGATAGAAAACACTCTGAAGTTTCCAAAACTGTCCAAATATCAGAACTGTTATTGCAGGCTAAAACCTGAGGAAAATCCAATCAGGAAGTGCCCCTGTTCTTGAAACATCTCTGTTCCTATGCATCCCTATTGCCCATATAAAGGGATATCAACCAGACTTCTTTTTGTATGGCTTCCCTAAGGTGTCAACAGCCTTTAGACATAGTTTCAGGCTTTTATTTTGAAGAATGAGCGTGAACGACCACATTGCGTAAGTGGATAGGTGTGGGCTCTCAGAGTGAGTTCTGCGTAACAGAGAAAGGCAGCCATTGTTACTCCTGGTCCTAGTGAAAAGCCAACTGTCCCGGTTGATATATTATCGAATAGATATTTGAAAAACACCTTGAGGATGGATTATAAAAAACTTTGACATGTTTCTGTGGACATTATGGATATAATTTGGATTTTTTGTCGGCGTTGTCGCGACCGCTCTTTCCGGTGGATTCCTGGGCATAACGCATCAAACTAACGGAGGTATTTGGATATAAAAAATATCTTTATGGAACAAAAGGAACATTTGTTGTCTAACTGGGAGTCTCGTGAGTGAAAACATCCGAAGATCATCAAAGGTAAACGATTCATTTGATTGCTTTTCTGATTTGTGACCAAGTTACCTGATGCTAGGTGTACTTATTGTTTTGTCGCGCGATCGATAAACTTACACAAACGCTTGTATTGCTTTCGCTGTAAAGCATAATTTCAAAATCTGAGACGACAGATGGATTAACAAAAGGCTAAGCTGTGTTTTGCAATATTGCACTTGTGATTTCATGAAATTATATTATATTATATACCTGTGGCGCTAGGCTGGGCTATGCTAGTCAGCGTTTCTGATGACAATTATCCCGGATACGGGATGGGTGGTTCAGAAAGGTTAACACAGTTTCCAGAGAAGGGCCAGATGTACACAGAATGGTGTCGTCTGCGTAGAGGTGGATCAGAGAATCACCCGCAGCAAGAGCGACATCATTGATGTATACAGAGAACAGAGTCGGCCCGAGAATTGAACCCTGTGGCACCCCCATAGCGACTGCCAGAGGTTCGAACAACAGGCCCTCCAATTTCACACACTGAACTCTGTCTGAGAAGTAGTTAGTGAACCAGTCATTAGAGAAACCAAGGCTTTTGAGTCTGCCGATAAGAATACGGTTATTGACAGAGTTGAACGCCTTGGCCAGTTCGATAAAGACGGCTACACAGTACTGTCTTTTATCAATGGTGGTTATGATATCGTTTAGGACCTTGAGCGTGGCTGAGGTGCACCCGTGACCAGCTCGGAAACAAGATTGCATAGCGGAGAAGGTACGGTGGGATTCGAAATGGTCAGTGATCTGTTTGTTCACTTGGCTTTCGAAGACTTTAGAAAGGCAGGGCAGGATGGATATAGGTGTGTAACAGTTTGGGTCTAGAGTATCTCAACCTTTGAAGAGCGGGATGACCGCGGCCATTTTCCAATCTTTAGGAATCTCAGACGATACGAAAGAGAGGTTGAACAATTTTGGCGGATAATGCAAAAAATTTGGCGGATAATTTTAGGAAGAGAGGGTCCAGATTGTCTAGCCCAGCTGATTTGTAGGGATCCAGATTTTGCAGCTCTTTCAGAACATCAGCTGTCTGGATTTGGGTGAAGGAGAAGCAGGGGGGGGGCTTGGGCCAGTTGCTGCGGGGGGTGCAAAGCTGTTGGCCGGGGTTGGGGTAACCAGGTGGAAAGCAGGGCCAGCCGTAGAGAAATGCTTATTGAAATTCTCGATTATCGTGGATTTATCAGTAGTGACAATGTTTCCTAGTCTCAGTGCAGTGGGCAGCTGGGAGGAGGTATTCTTATTCTCCATGGACTTTAGTGTCCCAAAACTTTTTGTAATTAGTGCTGAAGGATGCAAATTTTGAAAATGTTGAAAAAGCTAGCCTTTGCTTTCCTATCCGACTGTGTGTATTGGTTCCTGACTTTTCTGAAAGTTGCATATCGCGGGGACTATTCAATTCTAGTGCATTACGCCACAGGGTGTTTTGTGCTAGTCAAGGGCAGTCAAGTCTGGAGTGAACCAAGGGCTATATCTGTTCTTAGTTATACATTTTTTGAAGGGGGCATACTTATTTAAGATGGTAAGGAAAGCACTTTTAAAGAACAACCAGGCGTACTCTACTGACGGGATGAGGTCAATATCCTTCCAGGATACCTGGGCCAGGTTGATTAGAAAGGCCTGTTCGCAAAAGTGATTTAGGGCTCAGCTCAAAATGAAGGAGTAAAACAAGGTTTATTCTGTATCTTTGTTTTGAAAATGCATCACATGTGCTTGTGTGCATGTGCGTGCTGGGGGGATCGCAAGCTTTGAACCACTAACGTAATACGCCAGGAGTCCCGAAGCAGGTTCAGAAGGTGAGTTTAATAATGATAAATGCAGATAAACAAAACAAGAAGCGTACAGAATCAAAACAATGCTACCTAGTGACTGCTGTCTACTGAGGGCTACATAAAGGCAAAGTAATCAAGGAAATAATGATGACCAGGTGTGCGTAATAATGGGGAGCAGGTGTGTGTAATGATTGTTGCCAGGGATAAGTAGACCGGCAACGCCGAGCACTGGAGAAAGGGAGCGGGAGTAGGTGTGACAGTATCACCCCCACGAGCGGCTCCAGCCGCAAGAGGACGGCCCAGAGGGTGAGGAGCGGGCCAGTCCGGACAGTATAGATTCCGGATGATGTTGGAGTCCAGGATGACCGCCACCGGGACCAAAGTGCGCTCCTCAGGACCGTACCCCTACCAGTCCACCAGGTACTGGAGCCGACCCCCACGACGTTGTGAATCCAGGAGGGAGATAATGGCATAGGCGGGGGTCGCCTCAATGTCCAGGGTAGGCGGAGGTGTGTCGTGGGGGACGGCATCCACCAGGGGACCAGGAACCACCGACCTGAGGAGGGTGACATGAAAGGATGGTGAGATCCGGTAGTTTGAGGGGAGTTGTTGACGAGAGGTTACTGGTGGAGAATTGCCTAAAGTGATTTCTTGGCGTACTCGCCCAGGGAAGGAACCGGGCCCAATTAACCCCCGGGCCCAATTAACCCCCGGGCCCAATTAATATGGGCAAAAGAACATAGACATTGGACAGAGGAACTCTGCCTAGAAGAGGAACTCTGCCTAGCTATAATTGCTACCAAAAGTGATGGGTGAATTTGTATTGTTTGTGGATGGGTGAATTTGTTATAATATATTTTGAATTCAGGCTGTAACACAACAAGATTAACTTCTCTGCGCTACGGATACCGGTACCGGGTTTAAATTCGACAACATACGGTGATCGCCACATAAAGTCATATTAAACAGTGTCTCACATGCTTCAAAAGCCTAGAATCTTGCTAATCCAACTGCGTTGTCAGATTTAAAAAAGGATTTACTGCGAAAGAATACGATGCGATTATCTGAGCACAGAGCCCCATACCAAAATACTATTTCAACCAGCACAGGCGTAACAAAATCACAGATTGCAATGAAATAAATAGTTTACCTTTGAAGATCCCAAGGCTCATTGTTACACAATGAATGGTCTTTTGTTCGGTTAAATCCATTTTTATAGCCTAACACGAAACATTTTGTGAACGCTTATCTCGTTGAATTTCGTGTCATTCATTTTTCGACGAAACATTCGACGTAAATACACAGACTAAACCTGACTTTATCCAGTCATGTTTGGTTTCATTGCAATCAACTGTTTGTTTGTAACACAACCAAACTTGATGGGTCATTTCGCGGGACGTATTGACCCAAAGAAACCGATTGGAAGACAACAAGTAACGACCTCATTGTGCACCAATTATATATGACCGTTGATTGACTGTATTTTAACCCAATGACCACTGATCGTCTTGAAATCTAGCTGGGTAGATAGCCAATGAGCAGAGGTAAACGGCAATATGCAATGGTTTTGTGTTGGAAGACCAACCCATGTAGTAAACTCTGGCGTAAAGACGGTCTTTCGCCACTGAAGATTCATACTGGAAGGAGTTTTTTACGCACTGCACTATTTCGGTAACGCGCATCTTCAGCTGTTTATATATCGAACATCATGGCGAATAAGTCAGGGAAAGCTAAATCTAAGACTAGATATACGAATGTTGACAAAATTATAGAGGAAATTGATCGTGAAAGTGAAACATATGCTTTTGGAAGACGACTCAGTTAGCGACCATGACTCAAATGGAAGCATATTTTTTGAACGGAGAGGACATTGTTTTGGACTGGTAAGTTCTTCTCATGCTAATGCCGTTGTTTGAAATTAGTAATATAAAATATTATTTGTGATTGTTTTTACATTTTATTTGCAATATATAAAAATGTAATGAAATGTGTACACATGTACCCCACATGAAATAGCCTATTTGAGGCAGGCCCACAACAATGGCCAAAGTGAAATGGAACAGCACTTTATGTTCCCTGTACTCTATATATCTGTTTATTATACCTGTTGATACAGGGATCATATGTCAAACTATTCTAACTGAACATTTTCTTTCACAGTGACACTGACTCCGAATGGGAGCCCCCAGTGCCAACGTGTCCATCCCCCTCTGAAGCTGGTTCATCCAGCTGGACCCCTGCTGTCTCTGGCTCCACACCTCCCGGGCCATCTAGAGGTAAACTGTTCATATTTACTCTTGAGGTGCTGTCCAGTTGCACCCTCTACAACCACCGTGATTATTAGTGTCTGACCCTGCTGGTCATCTATGAACGTTTGAAAATCTGTTCTGTTATAATCTCCACCCGGCACAGCCAGAAGAGGACTGGCCACCCCTCATAGCCTGGTTCCTCTCTAGGTTTCTTCCTAGGTTTTGGCCTTTCTAGTGAGTTTTTCCTAGTCACCGTGCTTCTACACCTGCATTGCTTGCTGTTTGGGGTTTTAGGCTGGGTTTCTGTACAGCACTTTGAGATATTAGCTGATGTACGAAGGGCTATATAAATTGATTTGATTTGATAGAGGACTGAGGGTCTTCCAAATATTGAAAGTGTGTAAATAGTTACCCATGTTATTTTGTAAATGTATATATTATTTTTTTCCCTCCATTTTTTGGGGGGGTGTGTTAGAATACCATTTTGGTATTTTGTATATAGTTATTTGTTTCAAAATGTATACCTTCACCAATTTGGCCACTTGAGTACATTTGGGACACCTGGGTGACTTCATGATAAATGTCATGTAGCACACTCATTTTTGGAAGTTATCATTCTGAAACTTTGCACAAGTACTGTTGCCCTCTTATGTTTTTCACTGAAATTGTCCCCATATTCATATCTGAATGTTTGTTTTATCTTGTTCATTTTAAAGATGATGATACAACAATTAAAAAGAAAAAACGTATGTTTTTTTCATTATATTATCTAAACCAGATCTATTGTGTTATATTCTCCTACATTCAATTCACATTTACACAAACTTCAGAGTGTTTTCTTTCAAATGGTACCATGAATATGCATATCCTTGCTTCTGGGCCTGAGCTAGAGGCAGTTAGATTTGGGTATGGCTTCAGGCGGAAATTGAAAGAAGGGGGGGGGGGGGGGGGGGTAGCTGTAAGAGGTTTTAAGGGGTATACATATTTTCTGATAGCACTGTATAGCAGCATAAGAAACTTCAGAGGCTCCAAGGATGGCGTCTGGTGTACTGATTTCAGTGGCCTATACTGCATGAAACCTATTTTACTCTCACTCTCTCTCTTGTTCTCGCTCTCTTTTTCTTTCCCTCCTTCTCTGTCTTTCGCTCTCATTCTCCCTCCTCTCTTTCGCTCTGTAATCCTCTTGGGGTGCACCATGGATGACCTCTCCTTATCGTCTCATGTAACATTAAAGCTGAGACTGTCTTCTCCACAGGCATGCTGATGAGCAGGACCACTCCTATCGCTGCTGAAAGTGCTAATCAGTTTAATTAGACAGACAGCAGTAATAAGGCGGCCAATAAGACAGCCATCTCTACCTCCCACTCCTTCTCTTATCCTGCATACCCTCATCACAGACCCTACGCATATACAGTACATACTGGATACGTATAGTCTAAGCTTTTTGAAGAGTGACGGAAAGCACTGTACCTACAGTAGGTTATGGGCTTTTGTGGAGAAGTTAGCAAAATATTTTTAGGAAACAATTATTTGTTTAAGTTTATTTGCCTAAATGCTAGTTACACTCATGTTACTGGCATAGTTTCTTAGAGATTACATGGTAAATAGTAATGACCAAATAATACACTTTTTTTATTCCTTCAGACAAATGCCATTAATTCTCCTTCCAGACTAATATTAAACATCTCCAATCCAAAATCAAATCTAGAATCGGCTTTCTATTTCGCAACAAAGCCTCCTTCACTCACGCCGTCAAACTTACCCTAGTAAAACTGACTATCCTACCGATCCTCGACTTCGGCGATGTCATATACAAAATAGTTTCCAATACTCTACTCAGCAAACTAGATGCAGTTTATCATAGTGCCATCCGTTTTGTAACTGAAGCACCTTATAGCACTGCGACCTGTATGCTCTAGTCGGCTGGCCCTCACTACATATTCGTCGCCAGACCCACTGGCTCCAGGTCATCTATAAGTCCATGCTAGGTAAAGCTCCGCCTTATCTCAGTTCACTGGTCACGATAACAACACCCACCCGTAGCATGCGCTCCAGCAGGTACAGTGGGGAGAACAAGTATTTGATACACTGCCGATTTTGCAGGTTTTCCTACTTACAAAGCATGTAGAGGTCTGTAATTTTTATCATAGGTACACTTCAACTGTGAGAGACGGAATCTAAAACAAAAATCCAGAAAATCACATTGTATGATTTTTAAGTAATTAATTTGCATTTTATTGCATGACATAAGTATTTGATCACCTACCAACCAGTAAGAATTCCGGCTCTCACAGACCTGTTAGTTTTTCTTTAAGAAGCCCTCCTGTTCTCCACTCATTACCTGTATTAACTGCAACTGTTTGAACTCGTTACCTGTATAAAAGACACCTGTCCACACACTCAATCAAACAGACTCCAACCTCTCCACAATGGCCAAGACCAGAGAGCTGTGTAAGGACATCAGGGATAAAATTGTAGACCTACACAAGGCTGGGATGGGCTACAGGACAATAGGCAAGCAGCTTGGTGAGAAGGCAACAACTGTTGGTGCAATTATTAGAAAATGGAAGAAGTTCAAGATGACGGTCAATCACCCTCGGTCTGAGGCTCCATGCAAGATCTCACCTCGTGGGGCATCAATGATCATGAGGAAGGTGAGGGATCAGCCCAGAACTACACGGCAGGACCTGGTCAATGACCGGAAGAGAGCTGGGACCACAGTCTCAAAGAAAACCATTAGTAACACACTACGCCGTCATGGATTAAAATCCTGCAGCGCACGCAAGGTCCCCCTGCTCAAGCCAGCGCATGTCCAGGCCCGTCTGAAGTTTGCCAATGACCATCTGGATGATCCAGAGGAGGAATGGGAGAAGGTCATGTGGTCTGATGAGACAAAAATAGAGCTTTTTGGTCTAAACTCCACTCGCCGTGTTTGGAGGAAGAAGAAGGATGAGTACAACCCCAAGAACACCATCCCAACCGTGAAGCATGGAGGTGGAAACATCATTCTTTGGGGATGCTTTTCTGCAAAGGGGACAGGACGACTCTACCGTATTGAGGGGAGGATGGATGGGGCCATGTATCGCGAGATCTTGGCCAACAACCTCCTTCCCTCAGTAAGAGCATTGAAGATGGGTCGTGGCTGGGTCTTCCAGCATGACAACGACTCGAAACAGACAGCCAGGGCAACTAAGGAGTGCCTCCGTAAGAAGCATCTCAAGGTCCTGGAGTGGCCTAGCCAGTCTCCAGACCTGAACCCAATAGAAAATCTTTGGAGGGAGCTGAAAGTCCGTATTGCCCAGCGACAGCCCCGAAACCTGAAAGATCTGGAGAAGGTCTGTATGGAGGAGTGGGACAAAATCCCTGCTGCAGTGTGTGCAAACCTGGTCAAGAACTACAGGAAACGTATGATCTCTGTAATTGCAAACAAAGGTTTCTGTACCAAATATTAAGTTCTGCTTTTCTGATGTATCAAATACTTATGTCATGCAATAAAATGCAAATTAATTACTTAAAAATCATACAATGTGATTTTCTGGATTTTTGTTTTAGATTCCGACTCTCACAGTAGAAGTGTACCTATGATAAAAATGACAGACCTCTATGTGCTTTGTAAGTAGGAAAACCTGCAAAATCGGCAGTGTATCAAATACTTGTTCTCCCCACTGTACATCTCACTGATCATCCCCAAAGCCAACACCTCATTTGGCCGCCTTTCCTTCCAGTTCTCTGCTGCCAATGACTGGAACGAATTGCAAAAATCGCTGAAGTTGGAGACTTTTATTTCCCTCACCAACTTTAAACATCTGCTATCTGAGCAGCTAACCGATCGCTGCAGCTGTACATAGTCCATCTATAAACAGCCCACCCAATTTACCTACCTCATCCCCATACTGTTTTTATTTGATTTACTTTTCTTCTCTTTTGCACACCAGTATCTCTACTTGCACATGATCATCTGATGATTTATCACTCCAGTGTTAATCTGCTAAATTGTAATTATTCGCTCCTATGGCCTATTTATTGCCTACCTCATGCCTTTTGCACACAATGTATATAGACTCTTTTTTTTCTCCTACTGTGTTATTGACTTGTTTATTGTTTACTCCATGTGTAACTCTGTGTTGTTGTCTGTTCACACTGCTATGCTTTAACTTGGCCAGGTCGCAGTTGTAAATGAGAACTTGTTCTCAACTGGCCTACCTGGTTAAACAAAGGTAATCAAAAAAAATAGAGGCAGGATACCTTTCCACATGACTAAGCATGTATTTAATGTTGCAAAAATGACTAACTAATTTTCGACCAAATGACCAGCCTTTTTTCTTGATAGGGCAGTACGTTAGTGACCAGATCGAATAAGCAAAGGTATGAATATAAAATACAAATGGTAGGCTATATCTAGCCTATTAACCCATTGACACATACCAAAACACGGGTGTGATCATTATACAGTGGTCCCTGTAGTGTACGTTCAAACCGGTGTGATTAGAACGCTTATTTAAAACGTCCAGTTTCGATTGATACAACTGTCAACATTTGTTACTTTTAGAGAAACATTTTGCACAAATACAGTCCTTACAACGTTATGTCCTGAATGTGAACAGTTTATTTTTGGATGCAATTTCCTGACATTCACAGAAGTGGTGACAGCATAACACAATCATCCAAACCAGAAAATGTAGGCTACATTAGTCCTAGCGCTAACTGAGGAAAGATTGACCTAACACATTCACAATCATATTTAGCTAACTCTCGGCTGACAGAAATCGTAAAATGACTATTTACAATTCATCACATCACGGGTGGGCTCTCCATTGATCAAATGAATTTAGTAAAACAGTTTCTAAAAATCGAAAGTAATCCGACTATGGGTAGTTTGTGCACCCCACCATTTATGTTTTTTTCGGGTCAACCAAAGATAAGAAGATGAGACAAGATGAGTTTGGTCTGTTATGGCACGGGGAGATGGTGGAAGCAGAAGTGTTGTTTGAAGCTGAAAGCACGTTGAGAACAGTTAGTGACAAACATAAGTGGACAACAGTGAAGTCCAAGAATGGAACAAAAAGGGCTACAATTGTTGTGGAAAATTAGTCTGAATCGTTGCTTGTTGTAGTACGTTTTTTGGATAAGGATGTTCATTTACAAAACCCTTTTGACGTCACGATTATGGTGAAGGCGTTGGGAAAAATTGATGCAGTCAAAGTAACCAGGAGTGGTATGGTGTTGATACCGTGTATCTAAAGAACAAAAGGAGTGTGCATTGTGGCTCATGAAATTATCGACCCAAGAAGTGGACAACTTTGATTTTCGTAGCAGGGCACCTGTTAAAGGTGTTACCTCTGGCGTCCCGTTGGACATTGATATTCAATATCTTAGGCTAAAAATTCAAGGAGTTAATGTAGTTAATGTACGTCGCTTGACCCGTATGGAGAATGGGAAAAGGGAATAATGTTTATCTGTATTATTGATGTTTGATGAGTATTGCCCTTTTAGGGTGAAAGAGGTTGAGGTGTCAAGGATCAGCAAATCTCCTATGTGGAGGCGGTAAAGAGAGTTGAAGGGGCAAGAGGCCACAGTTCTGAAGAAGATATGGCAGTGCATGCTCCACAAACAGTTGCAAATGTTTTACATCAGTCAAGTGATCTGGATACACTTACTGTGAAGGTGGATTTTGTAGCATTTATAGCCACAGTTATGAATTGTACTGCACAAGTGTCCCAAAAGCTGGACATCATATCTGCAGCCGAAAAGGTTTTGCAAGGACTGTCGCCAGGAAATGTCCCATCATCAAAGGATCCTTCTGAGCCTGTGTAGGGACATGATTAAAACAGAAAAGCAGGCTGATTTAGTTTTAACATTTCATTATTGATAGTTTGTACGGAATTGTATTTATATATTAAAATGTTATACCAAAGATGAAGAAGAAGTTTGGTCTGTTTGCAGTATGCATGTTGAAGGGTGTCATCTACCATCATTCATTATCCTTCAGTCACTTCCAGAAGTTTACTCGAAAGATGAGTGAACCATCCCTCACCTCATTTTGTTATAATGCTTTGGTCTGACAGACGTTAACGTGACACGCAGAATGAATTGTATAATGTCAACAAACATAGCGTCACACATAGCTGGCAAAGGGCTTGGCATTAGATCATCATAATCAGTACAATCTCAAAAAAGTACTTTACACATCGTACAGTATGTGTCAATTACAATCTATGCAAGAATCGGAATGCATGATTTGTAACCAGAACTTCAAAATGTTAATAAAACTGTACATACAGTGGGGAGAACAAGAATTTGATACACTGCCGATTTTGCAGGTTTTCCTACTTACAAATTACAGACCTCTACATGCTTTGTATCATAGGTACACTTCAACTGTGAGAGATGGAATGTAAAACAAAAATCCAGAAAGTCACATTGTATGATTTTTAAGTAATTAATTTGCATTTTATTGCATGACATTAGTATTTGATACATCAGAGAAGCAGAACTTAATATTTGGTACAGAAACCTTTGTTTGCAATTACAGAGATCATACGTTTCCTGTAGTTCTTGACCAGGTTTGCACACACTGCAGCAGGGATTTTGGCCCACTCCTCCATACAGACCTTCTCCAGATCCTTCAGGTTTCGGGGCTGTCACTGGGCAATACGGACTTTCAGCTCCCTCCAAAGATTGTCTATTGGGTTCAGGTCTGGAGACTGGCTAGGCCACTGAGCTGCTTCTTACGGAGCCACTCCTTAGTTGCCCTGGCTGTGTGTTTCGGGTCGTTGTCATGCTGGAAGACCCAGCCACGACCCATCTTCAATGCTCTTACTGAGGGAAGGAGGTTGTAGGCCAAGATCTCGCGATACATGGCCCCATCCATCCTCCCCTCAATACGGTGTAGTCGTCCTGTCCCCTTTGCAGAGAAGCATCCCCAAAGAAATGTTTCCACCTCCATGCTTCACGGTTGGGATGGTGTTCTTGGGGTTGTACTCATCCTTCTTCTTCCTCCAAACACGGCGAGTGGAGTTTAGGCCCCAAAAAGCTCGATTTTTGTCTCATCAGACCACATGACCTTCTCCCATTCCTCTTCTGGATCATCCAGATGGTCATTGGCAAACTTCTGACGGGCCTGGACATGCGCTGGCTTGAGCAGGGGGACCTTGCGTGCGCTGCAGGATTTTATTCCATGACGGCGTAGTGTGATCTCAGGTCATTGACCAGGTCCTGCCGTGTAGTTCTGGGCTGATCCCTCACCTTCCTCATGATCATTGATGCCCCACGAGGTGAGATCTGGCATGGAGCTCCAGACTGAGGGGGATTGACCTTCAAGTTCTTCCATTTTCTAATAATTGCGCCAACAGTTGTTGCCTTCTCACCAAGCTGCTTGCCTATTGTCCTGTAGCCCATCCCAGCCTTGTGCAGGTCTACAATTTTATCCCTGATGTCCTTACACAGCTCTCTGGTCTTGGCCATTGTGGAGAGGTTGGAGTCTGTTTGATTGAGTGTGTGGACAGGTGTCTTTTATACAGGTAACGAGTTCAAACAGGTGCAGTTAATACAGGTAATGAGTGGAGAACAGGAGGACTTCTTAAAGAAAAACTAACAGGTCTGTGAGAGCCGGAATTCTTACTGGTTGGTAGGTGATCAAATACTTATGTCATGTAATAAAATGCAAATTAATTACTTAAAAATCATACAATGTGATTTTCTGGATTTTTGTTTTAGATTCCGTCTCTGACAGTTGAAGTGTACCTATGATAAGAATTACAGACCTCTACATGCTTTGTAAGTAGGAAAACCTGCAAAACCGGCAGTGTATCAAATACTTGTTCTCCCCACTGTATATTATGGTCTTTACATACGGTGTGCTACAGTATAAACAACACGATATACAGAAAATAATGCACTTACTTTGATTGGAACGCACACATGTCCAAAGTTATTATTTGTAAAGAAAACAACAATGAAGCCAATGCAAGAGCCAGAAAGAAAATGTGCCTTGGGGAAAAGGTTTGTGCTAGACTGTGCAAATGTCTATATTTTTTCCTGGGAAATTTTCCATGGGAAGTTAAGCCTGGGAATTTGGGGAATTTTGCTTAAATTCATCAAAAACGTTAGCTTATAACAGTGAACCTTTTTTTGCGGGATACACATAAGGCAATTCTAGGTCTTGTGGCATATTTTGGTTAAACTATCCCCAATTCAATGGAATTGCAACCCTCTGCATGCATAGTGCACTCTTGCATCACATGTACAGCTGATCCTCAAGATCTTGCACACTAATGAGATGCTATTGAGCCCACACTACTACACTGTCTGAGCCAAGGACTACATGCTCTCTGGTAAGTTTTGATTACAATATTTTATATGACATACATGATTTTTTCTTAAAGTAAATAGTGGCCTACAGCAAAGTGTGTTTAAATAATTTCTGACTTGTTAACAATTCCTGATAGTTAGTTTTTGCTACCATGTGGGTTTTAGCTTGCTTGAGCATGCTAACTAAGGAGTGTTCATTTACCTGTTTCCATACATGTTTCATTTAAACATTTATCTTACAATGGAGTTGTTTAATCTAACTGCTTATCTATATATGGAATTGTATTTGGTTTTTTTACTCCTTTTTTTCTGAATCATTACAGGAAAATGCCATGGTCACTATCTGTGTGGAGACATTTCACTGCATCTAATGTAGAAGGAAAGGCTGTGTACATTTGCAAATACTGTGCCAAATCCTATGTGAAGAGCGCAACAAAGATGCAGAATCATCTGGCCAAGTGCATAATGTTCCCTCAGTGCTTACAACAAGCAACCCCTGACAAAAATCCCTATACTTCTATTTGAGGTGAAAATGATGAATCAGACACCTTATCGATAGCAACAGCTCATGTTCCTCCTGAAATCAGAAGTTTTTTTGACTCAATTGAGGAACGTAGTCAGAGAATTGCTGATTAATGGCTTGCTTGAGCTGTGTGCAACTGGTTCACCTCTGATGCTCACAGGCAATGTGTATTGGAAGATATTTCTGAATGTTCTTCACCCAGCATACACCCCTCTCACCAGACATGCTTTATCTACTAATTTGCTGGATGCAGAGTTCAACAGAGTTCAAGTGAAGGTCAAGCAAGTCATAGAGAAAGCAGACTGTATTGCAGTCATGTCTGATGGGTGGATGAATGTTCGTGGGCAAGGAATAATTAACTACATCATCTCCACTTCTCAACTTGTATTCTACAAGTGCACAGACACAAGGGACAACAGACACACCGGTCTCTACATTGCAGATGAGCTGAAGGCAGTCATCAATGACCTTGGACCACAGAAGGTATTTGCACTGGTGACAGACAATGCTGCGAACATGAAGGCTGCTTGGTCTAAAGTGGAGGAGTCTTACATTCACATCAAACCCATTGGCTGTGCTGCTCATGCATTGAATCTGCTCCTCAAGGACATCATGGCACTGAAAACAATGGATAAACTCTACAAGAGAGCCAAGGAAATGGTTAGGTATGTGAAGCGCCATCAAGTTATAGCAGCAATCTACCTCACCAAGCAAAGTGAGAAAAATAAAAGCACCACATTGAAGCTGCCCAGCAACACCTATTGGGGTGGTGTTGTCATCATGTTTGACAGCCTCCTGGAGGGAAGGAGTCTCTCCAAAAAATGGCCATATCACAGTCTGCCGACCTGGACAGCCCCATCAACAGGATCCTCCTGGATGATGTATTCTGGGAGAGAATGGTAAGCAGCCTGAAACATATAGCAGTAGCCATTGCATGGATTGAGGGAGAGAATGCCATCCTGTCTGATGTTCAGACTCTGCTTGCAGATGTAAGAGAAGAAATTCGTACTGCCCTGCCCACTTCACTGTTGCTCCAAGCAGAGGAAACTGCAGTTCTGAAATACATCAAAAAGCGTGAAGACTTCTGCCTGAAGCCCATACATGCCGCAGCGTACATGTTGGACCCCAAGTATGCTGGCAAGAGCATTCTGTCTGGTGCAGCGATCAACATGGCCTATGGTGTCATCATTACCGTGTCTGCTCACCTTAGCCTGGATGAGGTGTAAGGTTCTTGGCAGATGGGCAAATTACACTTCCAAGAAAGGGATTTGGGATGGAGATGCAAAATGGCAGTCTTGCCAACATATCTCATAAGCTACCTGGTGGAATGGACTTTGTGGATCTGAGGCTCTTTCCCCTGTTGCCTCCCTCATCCTCCAAATCCCACCAACATCAGCCGCCTCCGAGCGCAACTGGTCCTTGTTTGGGAACACACACACCAAAGCACGCAACAGGCTGACCAATACAAGGGTTGAAAAATTGGTGGCCATCTTGGCAAATCTGAGGCATTTTGAGCCTGACAATGAGCCATCCTCAACAAGGTTGGAAAGTGACAGTGAAGATGAGGTCTCAGAGTCTGATGTTCAAGATGTGGACATTGAGTAGGTCCAGGGAGAAGACATGGAAGTCTGAGAGGAAGACAACCAAAGCTTTAGTTTCCAGACTATCATTTTACAGATGTATGTTGAAGGAAAAGGAAACCGCACACTGCTCTTGATAGTATCACCGATATTTAATAAGCTTACGTATCGGCCACACGGCCTTCGTCAGAGCTTAAAGCTCTGACGAAGGCCGTGTGGCCGATACGTAAGCTTATTAAATATCGGTGATACTATCAAGAGCAGTGTGCGGTTTCCTTTTCCTTCATCTTGTTCAATTGATGCCATGCACCTGCAAATAAGATTGCTCAGATGTGCGAGTGCCTTTTTGTATTTGTACAGATGTATGTTGAAAATGTTTTTGGGAGATGCGATGGATCTTTGGGGATCATTCAATATCCCCTTTTGTTGTTCAGTGAAATCATCCCATGTGAAGAGTCAACTCATTTAATTAAAGTTCAATTCGTAACAAAATAGTTTTTTTTATTTCTATTGGAAGGATGTAATCATTTGGAATTATGTCTACTTTATTATGATAAGGTAAAAGGTTTTTGTTTGTCTCCATATGATATATCCAATGCAAAAAAAAATCTACATTTAAATGGTATTAATATTAATTTGCATATATTTCCGTTAATACCCATGGAAAGTTTCCACCTCTGAACATTCCCCAAAATGATGCAACCCTACTCAGGCATGAAATGGTAAAAAAAAAAAAAAAATCCCATTCAGTTTCACTCGCGACCACCCAAAACCTTCTCACAGTTCTACTGTAGCTCACCCGACCTGTGTTGATTGACAGTTTGCTGGTCCAATCAGAAGGTCGAGTGTGCGTTTTCACCACAGATCTTTTTTATATGTACAAACGTAGCTAGTCGAAGCTAGCCGAACGTAGCTAGTCGAAGTTAGCTGGTCAATCAAGCAACTCTAGCCCAGACGTTGGAGTTTCTTTGCAGCCTCCGGTTTCATTTCCAAAATAAAAGTCTAGAGCTTGTTTTAGAACGGTATTCGTTAACAACGTTATACCAGTAGATGGCGTAGTATAGGCTTTGGCCTTCAGCAAATGACTTGTGTGAGAGTGATTCTATAAAATTAAATCACACTTTTTCCAGTATTTGGGAGCACGGACTGTAGGCGTTATATTAGGCATTTTGACTGTTGTATTTGCAAATTCCTTCACTCTGTATGTAGGCTTGTAATAGCCATTTGCATTGCACAACCCCATCACGCAGAGGCTATATCCATGTCAATAAATGAGACAAAACAATATATTGATTAAGTCTTGGCTATAACCTGTCCTGAGCGAAATAGCCAAGGGGTCCCAAATGGTCAAGACTATCTATAGCCTATTATTATTGCCAGTACTGTTCTCCCTATCAGCCACTACACGTGCTTCTTCAACAATTTTGTTTAGATGTTGTCACGTTCGTTGAAATGAGCGGACCAAGCGTGCATAGAGTTTCACATGTTTATTTTCATGAAACTCACCAACAAAAACAATAAACAGTAAACGAGACGTAACGACTGGAGTGCTCAAAGGCACTACACAAATTTAAGATCCCACAAACTAAAGTTGGAAAAAAGGCTGCCTAAGTATGATCCCCAATCAAAGACAACGATAGACAGATTGGGAAACATACCCGGCCAACAAAGCAATAGAAAAACTAGAATGCCCACCCAAATCACACCCCGACCTAACCAAATAGAGAAATAAAAAGGCTCTCTAAGGTCAGGGCGTGACAGATGTATTTAGAGGCTATATTTAGAGTCCTATGAGCTAGGATCTCTTATTAAGGGGAGGCCTATAATAGAGACACTTATAAAACACAAAGTTCTAAAATTATTCCGCAAGACACCAGTACCCAAAATGATAGCCTAAATTGCAATGCTTACAAGTTGAAGGCCTATTTTTTTTATTTGGATAGGCCTAAATTAAACATTGAATTATTATTATTAAAGTGATAGGCTAAAGAACATTAGATAATTTGGAATACACACATTTCAATAAACGAATGGATAAGACTGTTCTATTCTCTGTGATTTAGTTCCTATTGCAACTCAGACAAATGACAGAATGGATGACATACTGACTGACTGAACTGAATGAAGGATGAATTAAATGTTCAAATATGTTGGAATGATGAGTTGCACGCATCATGCATGCTCTGCACTTTATTTGGCTCGTAGGCAAATAGGCCTACATTAGGGTATAATGACTCTATGGCTGCATGCCTCCAGAAGGACATCTTCTGAGGCTGAGCTGAAGCATGGTGCTATGGTACTGCGTTTAGATCACAAGCTCTTCAACTGGGCAGCAGTGTCACGATGGAGAGAATAGCCAGTACGGAGACTACCTAAGACCACTGCAACAGAGTTGTTGTAAAGTGTTGGAATAAGCTTATGCCAGATTTAGCCTACATTTAAACTCTTCCTTGTTCATTTCAAAGTCCATATGTTCATGACCCGATTCATATAAATCACGTCAAATTATATACAGAATATTCTCTGGCAACATTTTGAGTGATAAAATAAGTGGCAAAGACTCCAGTGGTCATACATAATACATAGATGCACCAAACATCTATTATTATTCGATGTTTCATTATTCCTGGTAGATACTACTGCTTATGTAAATTATTTCCTGGTAGACACTACTAGTTATAATTGCAGACAGAGCCTAAAGAATGGGATGGTGTATTATTGAATTAGTCATATTTTGATAAGGTGCATGCATGGGGATGTCCACATCCCCAGAGATATGCCCATGCTGTAGGGATACACCTAGCGGACTGAAACTTCACTGTGTTATGCTTGTTCTCGTAGCACTCCTCACAGCCCGTTTGGTGTATATTTCGTTGGTGAGATGAAACTGCACAAACTCTGAAAAGTATTATTGTACATCAGAATTGCAACAAGACTTGTTCAAGCCTAAAATGTTAGTTTGTAATCGTAACATGGTGTTTGTATGTTCACGTTTATGTTTCTTGTTTCACACATGGCTTTTCTTATGATCCAAACAATACATATGTTCAACCTTTTGGTAGCTATCTGGCTCCATACGTAAGGTTCCAAGAAAGTCAAGTCTTAAGTTTTATTTTCTATCAAGTCATAAAATGTGTGACTCAAGTCAAACTCGAGTCCAAGTCATGTGACTTGAGTCCACACCTCCGGTAGTAAGCTAATTGGAATGACTGGAAATCTGACAGACTTTGGTTGTTAATGTGAAGATATAGCCTAATCATGTAATTATCTGTATTAGAAAGCAATGGGTTAGAAGAAGCCTACATAACCAACCTGTAAAGTAAAATGCAACATACACTACATGAGCAAGAGTATGTGGAAACCTGCTCGTCGAACATCTCATTCCACGAACATGGGTATTAATGTGGATTTGGTTCCCCCTTTGCTGCTATAACAGCCTCCACTCTTCTGGGATGGCTTTCCACTAGATGTTGGAACATTGCTGCGGAGACTTGCTTCCATTCAGGCACAAGAGCATTAGTGTGGTCGGACCCAGATGTTGGGTGATTAGGCCAGTTCATCCCAAAGGTGTTCGATGGGGTTGAGGTCAGGGCTCTGTGTAGGCCAGTCAAGTTCTTCCACACCTATCTCAACAAAAGATTCTGTATGGACCTCACTTTGTGCATGGGGGCATTGTCATGCTGAAACAGGAAAGGGTATTCCCTAAACTGTTGCCACAAAGTGCCACAAAGAGGAACAGAATCTAGAATGTCATTGTATGCTGCAGTGTTAAGATTTCCCTTCACTGGAACTAAGAGGCTCAGCCTGAACCATGAAAAACGGCCTCCTCCACCAAACTTTACATTTGACACTATGCATTCGGACAGGTAGCATTTTCGTGGCATCCGCCAAACCCAGATTCGTCCGTCGGACTCCCATATGGTGAAGCGTGATTCGTCACTCCAGGGAACCCGTTTCCACTGCTCTAGAGTCCAATGGCGGCAAGCTTCAAACCTCTCCAGCTGATGCTTGGCATTGTGCATGGTGATCTTAAGTTTGTGTGCGGCTGTTCGGACATGAAAACCCTTTTCATGAAACTCCTTACGAACAGTTCCGCTGCTGATGTTGCTTCCAGAGGCAGTTTAGAACTCGGTAGTGAAAGTTGCAACCCGAGGACAGACAATTTTTACACACTTCAGCACTCAGCAGTCCTGTCCAGTGAGTTTGTGTGGCCTACCACTTCGAGGCTGGGCCATTGTTGCTCCTAGACGTTTCCACTTCACAATAACAACACTTACAGTTGACCGGGCCAGCTCTACTAGGGCATAAATTTGATGAACTGACTTGTTGGAAAGGTGGCATCCTATGACGGTCCCACGTTGAAAGTCACTGAGCTCTTCAGTAAGGCCATTTGACTGCCAATGTTTGTCAATGGAGATTGCATGGCTGTGTGCTCAATTGTATACACCTGTCAGCACCGGGTGTGGTGGAAATAGCCGAATCCACTAATATGAAGGGGTGTCCACATACTTTTGTATATATTGTGTACATTTATAGGCAGCTATGTAAACTCTAACATTGATTTATCCTGCAGTATATGTCGTTCAATTGGTAATATTCATGTTTGTCTTCTCCTAATGCCTCGGGGAAAGTCATCAAAAATGTATCTGATTAAGTTACTAAATTTGGGTAATCCAAAAGTACAATTACAATTTTGGACAGGTAACTGTAACAGATTACATTTAGATAGTAACCTACCCAATCCTGTTTACACTGAGTGTACAAAACATTAGGAACACTTTCTCTATCCATGACATAGACTGACAAGGTGAATGCAAGTGAAAGCTATGATCCCTTATTGATGTCACCTGTTAAATCCAGTTCAATCAGAGTAGATGAAGGGGAGGAGACAGGTTAAGGAAGGATTTTTAAGCTTTGAGACAATTATTGTGTATGTGTGCAATTCACAGGGTGAATGGGCAAGACAAAAGATTGAAGTGCCTTTGAACTGGGTATGGTAGTAGGTGACAGGCGCACCGGTTTGAGTGTGTCAAGAACTGCAACGCTGCTGAGTTTTTCACTCGCAACCATTTCCCTTGTGTATCAAGAATGGTCCACCACCCAAAGGACATCCAGCCAACTTGACACAACTGTGGGAGTCATTGGAGTCAACATGGGCCAGCATCCCTGTGGAATGCTTTCGACACCTTGTAGGGTCCATGCCCCGACGAATTGAGGCTGTTCTGAGGGCAAAATGTGGTGCCACTCAATAATAGGAAGGGGTTCATAATGTTTTGTACATTCAGTGTATCTCTGTCATGTGAAGGTATGGGGAATTTATTTCCTACATCCAAATGGCAAGTGATAAACATTAGTGAGTACAGTTGCTACTAATAAAGTTTTGATTAAAATCCTGCTATACATTATAGGTTCATTGACAGGCATGCAACCAATTTACCCATGACACAGCCTCTGTTGAGCTATGGGTTTCTATCATCAATATGGTAAAATAACTGTATAGGTTCACCCTCCCGGCCTGGATTGGAAGTCATATATTATTTCTGTGTAATTTTGTGAAGGCGGATGTGTTTACCCTTCAGCTCTCTATACCCCACCAAGCAGGTGGGAGGAACACAGAACACAGTCAGCAGGGTCTGAAAGACAGGAACAAACATTACTATCAGACAAACCCGACAACTTTATACATGACACCAGGAGGTAAGGAAAGCAACATTTACATATTTACTGAAAATGGCCACAGGCAGTTTGTTTTAATGCCACATCTCCTTGTTTTGCATACGGTGCCTTATGACTCGCTATCTCAGCCTTGACTTGATAAAAAGTACATCTTCATTATCGCATGGATTTTATCACTGAATATCAAAACTAAATCTAGTCAAACAAACATGACGAGGAAGATATGGGATCAATTCAATCCAACACGCATACTGTTTTTTCCCTTCAAAGTAACAAGTTGAAATGGCGTAATGCTATGTTTTCTCTGAGTAATTCACTTACGCTATTGCCTGACGAAGATGAGTACATTTTGATCTCTGTACTTATGGAGGGAGACTTTTGCTTTATCTGTGTTTCTTCCAGACATCATTGTTTACCTGGAATGCATCTCCACACAACATTAGGGATGGACCAACTGGTCCCCTACTATTGAATTCTGGGAAACTTTCTCAGTCAATGTGTTCACTTCATACGCCTTCCACTAGATGTCAACAGGCAGTAGAACGTGGAATGAAGCGTATAGCTTGATGTGGGACCGGATGAGAGCCATTGGAGTGACCGGTCAGGCATATTGCCAGTTCTTGCCCACGCACACTACGCATGTGATGTCTGTAACGGCAGTCTAAGTCGTCCTCCTCCTCAGACGAGGTTTCCATAATTTAATGACACGAAGACAAGACACTATACAAAATAACAAACGTACTAACCGTCACAGTCCCGTGTGGCACAAACACTGACACAGGAAACAACCACCCACAAAATCCCAACACAAAACAAGCCACCTATATATGATTCTCAATCAGGGACAACGATTGACAGCTGCCTCTGATTGAGAACCATATTAGGCTGAACACAGAAACAGACAAACTAGACACACAACATAGAATGCCCACCCAGCTCACGTCCTGACCAACACTAAAACAAGCACAACACATAAGAACTCTGGTCAGGACATTACAATGTCCTTCCTTGCTATCAGTTATGTAGATATGAAGAAATGCTCCGTTTGGGACGTTATTGGATATATATGATAAAAACATCCTGAAGATTGATTCTCAACTGAGTTTGACCAGTTTATTCGATTTGTAATATCACTTTTTGAAGTTTTCGTTCATTAGCGTAAATTTGGATGGACACGTGAACTACACATGCTAGCCAAAGTTGCTAATTCGACAGAAGTAATGGACATTATAAAACAAAACAACGATTTATTGTGGAACTAGGATTCCTGGCACTGCATTCTGATGAAAGATCATCAAAGGTAAGGGAATATTTATGATGTAATTTCGTATTTCTGTTGACTCCAACATGGCGTAGAATTGCTGAGCGCCGTCTCAGATTATTGCATGGTGTGCTTTTTACTAAAGTTATTTTTTTAAATCTAACACAGCGGTTGCATTAACTTCTTGCGACTACAGGGGGTGCTGTTCCGAATTAGCATTTTGTCGTCTCCAAATTAAACTGCCTAGTACTCAATTCTTGCTCGTACAATATGCATATTATTAATTCTATTGGATAGAAAACACTTTCTAGTTTCATACAACGTTGAAATTATGTCTGTGGGTGACCCAGAACTCTTTCTACAGCGAAATCCATGACAGACAGTGAAAGGTCTGAGAGCGAAGCTCTGGTTTCAGATCAGTTTTTAAGGTCTCTGTCTATCCTATGGAACGACACGAACTGCACCCGCCTTCCCCTGGATGTCAGTAACCAATGAGAAGTGGAATGGGCCTTCTAGGTAGCTCTCAGAGGTTATAAAAGACCAAGGAGTGAGAGTAGCCCCCCTTTCGACGCTCGCCCTTACGCAGGAAGGGACCTCCGGATGCCATTTTCACAGGCTCGGTTATCAACTTGAAATGTATCCGTCTGTAATTTAATTCGATATAGGACTTAGAAACATCATAAGGTAGTTAATTTAAACCGTTTTATAGCAATTTATATCCGTTTAGTGCGATTTTGATGCATTTCTATGTGAAGCACCGGGCACATTTCGGGGTCCTGGTTGAACGTTAGCGGGCATTTAGACGGACAAAGGACATCTTTCGACCAAAAGAAGATTATACCCAAGAAAGAATACATTGCCCAAGAATCCGATGGAAAATCACCTCATAGTAAGTAATATTTAATATGATAAATCGTTGTTCTGTCGAAATATTTTAAACGCATATTTCGCCATTTTGTTTTCTATCCCTTCGCTTGGCGAACCCTGTATTGCACAGTAAGGATAATTTTAGAAATGTAAATCAGCGATTGCATTAAGAACTAATTTGTCTTTCGATTCCTGTCAACCCTGTATTTTTTAGTCAAGTATATGATTAGCTTTCAATTAAACTAGATCACTCTGATAGATGACGTCAGACATATTGAGGCTTGATTTCCTAGTATTTTTATTGTGTAACCACGGTTTTGTATGGCTAAATATGCACCTTTTCGAACAAACTGTATATGTATGTTGTAAAATGATGTTACAGGAGTGTCATCGGAAGAATTCTGAGAAGGTTAGTGAAAAAATTAATATATTTTGGCGGTGATTACGTTATAGCGCTCTTTGGCTGGAATCGATGCTCTGGTAACGTTTGCACATGTAGTATGCTAACTTATCGATTTATTGTGTTTTCGCTGAAAAACGCTTAGAAAATCTGAAATATGGTCTGAAATCACAAGAACTGGGTCTTTCCATTGCTATGCTTTGTCTATTTTTATGAAATGTTTTATGATGAGTAAATTGGTCATATACGTTGCTCTATCTAGTAATTCTAGTCGATTTGTGATGGTCGGTGCAATTGTAAACTGTGATTTCTACCTGAAATATGCACTTTTTTCTAACAAAAACTATCCTATACCATGAATATGTTATCAGACTGTCATCTGATGGTTTTTTTTATAGGTTATTGGCTATCAATATCTTAGTTGAGCCGAATTGGTGATAGCACCTGAAGGAGTAAGAAACTGATGGAGTTAGAATAGTGGTGTATTTTGCTAACGTGTTTAGCTAATAGATTTACATATTTTGTCTTCCCTGTAAAACATTTTAAAAATCTGAAATGGTGGCTTTATTCACAAGATCTGTATCTTTCATCTGGTGTCTTGGACTTGTGATTTAATGATATTTAGATGCTACTATCTACTTGTGAAGCTATGCTAGCTATGCTAATCAGTGTGTGGGGGGTGGGGGGTGCTCCCGGATCCGGGATTGATACTCGTGAAAGGTTAAGAACCAGTGTATCTTTAATTATATGTTAAACATGTATCTTTATCAAAGTTTTATGATGATTATTTCTGTATTTCACGTGGCTATCTGTAAATACTCTCGCTATTTGAGCCATTTCTGAACATGGCGCCAATGTAAAACCACGATTTCTGACTATAAATATGCACATTATCATTAACATGATGTCATATGACTGTCATCTGATGAAGTTGTTCAAAGGTTAGTGATTAATTTTATCTTTATTTGTGGGTTTTGTGAAAGCTATCTTTGTTGTGAAAAAATGGCTGTGTTTTTTGGGATATGGTGGTGAGCTAACATAAATATATGTTGTGTTTTCGCTGTAAAACATTTAAAAAATCGGACATGTTGGCTGGATTCACAAGATGTTTATCTTTCATTTGCTGTATTGGACTTGTGATTTCATGAAATTATATTATATTATATGATAAGGGCTGTGTTTCGTTACCGTAGTGTGATGTTTTGATAACCATGTAAATCTCTCTCGGACAAGGTGACTTTTCTCAATATATTCAGCTCTATTTACTCTATTTACTTAAAAAAATGCTAATTTGAATCAAAACTGGATTGTGCATGAATGCCATTCAGAGGGTTAATGGGCAAGACAAAATATTGAATTGCCTTTGAAAGGGGTATGGTAGTAGCTGCCAGGCGCCTCGGTTTGTGTCAATAACTGCAACGCTGCTGGGTTTTTCAAGCTCAACACTTTCCCATGAGTATCAAGAATGATCCACCACCCAAAAGACATCCAGCAAACTTGTGGGAAGCATTGGATTCAACATGAGACAGCATCCGCTGTGGAACGCTTTTGACACCTTGTAGAGTCCATGCCCCGGTGAATTGAGGCTGTTCTAAGGGAAAAAGGTGGTGCAACTCAATATTAGGAAGGTGTTCCTAATGTTTGGTACACTCAGTGTATAGGCCTACTGTTGTAAAATGAGCAGAGTATTTAGGAATGGAGATACTGTAAAGTACTGCATTTTGGTTCAGTGACTTCCATCGCCATCCGCACACGTTTGCCTTTGGTGTTGTGATTGACAAGCAGCAGCCTTTCAGTCAGGCTGACAGAGTGAGTGGAACCTTCTGTCTTGATCGCACCAGTCTCTGAGTCCCCCCAGGAACCTGTGGCACTCACCATCTGAGAGCCTCCCCCCAGCCTAGGGACTTGTGACACTCTTTCTTACAAGCACCACGAAGAGAGAAAAAAGCCTCCACTGTCTGTCCATACATTAACATTCATGAGATTTCAATTACTTGAAAATGTTTTTTTTTGCTGTAGATTGTAATGAAGAGCTTATTAAATCATTGCATTCATCATTTACAAAAAGAAACTGCTCATTTAATTTCTTGGCATCTAACTAAGTTAGGAATTAAAAGGAATTAAAACTGGAACCTGGCCACAATTTAGCTACACAGAACCCACTACTATCTCTGTTACTTTGGAGACATCACATTACACATTCTAAGTCATCCTTCACCTGTTTTCTAAAAGGCATCATAAGGCCAAATCAATAGTCGATCCTTGTTGCTACCGGGTGATGTTTTCGCAGTCAATCTCTCAAAGGACAGTTGCATAACATAACACTTTAACAGCAAAAATACATTCTAGAACTGGGAGCCATACCAAACCTATTCCTATTCCTAAACTGGTATAAGCCTGCCTCGCCAATAACACTGTTAAGAATATAAGCATACAGTTCCATTGACAGAAAGTTCTCAGACAATTCTACCAATATCTTACCATGCACCATGGACAGCGACAGCCAAAACCAATGATATGTTGAATGGCCACACATATTGTTCCATCTCCTCTTTTCCCTGAATTTAGTGTTGCAAAATTATAGGGGATACAAGACACAAAGACTGTCCCTTTTGTGCACCACAAAACTCACCAATCAGTGTGATCCCTGGGCCTGATTAGGAGTGATTAGACTCAGTGACAGTCTCTTTCAACATTTGCTGTTGGCCAGTTTGTTAACTTTTTTCCCGCTTTTTTTCCACACAAAGTACAGGTTTATCTTTTAGTGCGGGGTGTTTGGACTCTAGGTGCCGAGGTAATTTACATGGCTTCATTCCCTCACTTGGCCACACACAGGGTTAGGTGCATGCGAGTCACCTGTTGCAACGAAGCCATATTTTATGTATGACTCGTAATTTTGTCGGTGGTGGATGCCTTTTTATTGATAAAGAAAATGTATACTGATGAAAGACATGAGGCCCCATCTTCCTCGTTATCATTGTTGGCCCTTTTGTCTCCTCATGGACCCTTGAAAAAGCTCACCAATGAGGTTACCACAATTTCGATCTTGTCTCATCGCTACAACTCCCCAACGGGCTCGGGAGGTGAAGGTCGAGTCATGCGTCCTCCAAAACATGACCCGCCAAACCACGCTTCTTAACTTCTCTAGGGTAGGTGAGACGCTAACGTCCCACCAGGCCAACATCCGGTGAAACTGCAGAGACCTAACATTTTAAATACACCATTCGTTGTATTAAACATTCTTGTAAATACATGTATCTTACATCATTTAAAAGATGAACGTCTTATTAATCCAGCCGCTGTGTCAAATTTCAAAAAGGTTTACTGCAAAAGCAAACATGCAATTTTCTGAGGACGGCGCCCCACACACACAAGTATTACTAGCATTTTCCAACCAAGCATTAGCATCACGAAAGTCAGAAATAACAATAAAATAAATCGCTTACCATTGAAGATCTTCCTCTGGTGGCAATGCCAAGTGTCCTAACTACACAGTGAATGTTCGTTTTGTTTGATAAAATACATTTTTATAGCCTAACAAGAAACATTTGTAAACCGGTTGCGTCGTGATTTCCGTCTCATTCAACTTTGGACGAAGCGTTCGTGGTAATTACACACACTAAACAAACGTTTATCCAGTCATGGTTGGTTTCATTGCAATCCTCTGGTTGTTACTAACACAACCATACATGATGGCTCTTTTCCCGGGACGTAATTGACCGAAACAAACCGATTTGAAGACACCAATCAATGACCTCATTGCGCACCAATGGTAGGACCGGTCTATCGTTGATTGACTGTATTTTGGCCCAATGACCACTGATCATCGTGAAATCTAGCTTGGAAGATAGCCAATGAGCTGAGGTAAACGGCAATATGTAATGGTTATACTTTTGAAGACCAGCCTTTGTTGTAAACTCTGGCGTAAAAGAGGTTCATTCGCCATTGCAAATCCTACTTGACGGAGCCACGAGTGTTACGCATAGCAGTACATATTCAATAGCATTTTCAACAAGTTTATATACACTGCTCAAAAAAATAAAGGGAACACTTAAACAACACAATGTAACTCCAAGTCAATCACACTTCTGTGAAATCAAACTGTCCACTTAGGAAGCAACACTGATTGACAATACATTTCACATGCTGTTGTGCAAATGGAATAGACAAAAGGTGGAAATTATAGGCAATTAGCAAGACACCCCCAAAAAAGGAGTGATTCTGCAGGTGGTGACCACAGACCACTTCTCAGTTCCTATGCTTCCTGGCTGATGTTTTGGTCACTTTTGAATGCTGGCGGTGCTCTCACTCTAGTGGTAGCATGAGACGGAGTCTACAACCCACACAAGTGGCTCAGGTAGTGCAGTTCATCCAGGATGGCACATCAATGCGAGCTGTGGCAAAAAGGTTTGCTGTGTCTGTCAGCGTAGTGTCCAGAGCATGGAGGCGCTACCAGGAGACAGGCCAGTACATCAGGAGACGTGGTAGAGGCCGTAGGAGGGCAACAACCCAGCAGCAGGACCGCTACCTCCGCCTTTGTGCAAGGAGGTGCACTGCCAGCGCCCTGCAAAATGACCTCCAGCAGGCCACAAATGTGCATGTGTCTGCTCAAACGGTCAGAAACAGACTCCATGAGGGTGGTTTTAGGGCCCGACGTCCACAGGTGGGGGTTGTCCTTACAGCCCAACACCGTGCAGGACGTTTGGCATTTGCCAGAGAACACCAAGATTGGCAAATTCGCCACTGGCGCCCTGTGCTCTTCACAGATGAAAGCAGGTTCACACTGAGCACATGAGCACATGTGACCGACGTGACAGAGTCTGGAGACGCCGTGGAGAACGTTCTGCTGCCTGCAACATCCTCCAGCATGACCGGTTTGGCGATGGGTCAGTCATGGTGTGGGGTGGCATTTCTTTGTGGGGCCGCACAGCCCTCCATGTGCTCGCCAGAGGTAGCCTGACTGCCATTAGGTACCGAGATGAGATCCTCAGACCCCTTGTGAGACCATATGCTGACACATGCACATTTGTGGCCTGCTGGAGGTCATTTTACAGGGCGCTGGCAGTGCACCTCCTTGCACAAAGGCGGAGGTAGCGGTCCTGCTGCTGGGTTGTTGCCCTCCTACGGCCTCTACCACATCTCCTGATGTACTGGCCTGTCTCCTGGTAGCGCCTCCATGCTCTGGACACTACGCTGACAGACACAGCAAACCTTTTTGCCACAGCTCGCATTGATGTGCCATCCTGGATGAACTGCACTACCTGAGCCACTTGTGTGGGTTGTAGACTCCGTCTCATGCTACCACTAGAGTGAGAGCACCGCCAGCATTCAAAAGTGACCAAAACATCAGCCAGGAAGCATAGGAACTGAGAAGTGGTCTGTGGTCACCACCTGCAGAATCACTCCTTTTTTGGGGGTGTCTTGCTAATTGCCTATAATTTCCACCTTTTGTCTATTCCATTTGCACAACAGCATGTGAAATGTATTGTCAATCAGTGTTGCTTCCTAAGTGGACAGTTTGATTTCACAGAAGTGTGATTGACTTGGAGTTACATTGTGTTGTTTAAGTGTTCCCTTTATTTTTTTGAGCAGTGTCTTTAAATTATGGCGAATAAATCAGGAAAAGCTAAAACAAAGTCTAGGTATACAGATTTAACCCAAATTATAGAGGAAATTGATAGAGACAGCCCCCCATCTCACAGCTAGCCTTCAGGGAGCTGCTCATCCAGGAGCTTGCTAGCTACAGCAAGTCCACTGCAGCACCTTCACCTGCCCAGATTCATCTCTGCAGGCATGAATGTGCCTCAGGGCAAAAAGGGCACAGTGGGGAGGCGACATTGTGCCCTTTGTCACAGGAAATTCCCCATCACCTGCACCACCTGTTCAGTAAGCCTCTGCTTTACAGCAGAAAGAGACTGCTATGGACTGAGGGCTGAGGGTCTTCACAATATTTGTCTATTTATTTATTTATAAAATATACAATATTGTAAATAGAAAATGTGTAAATAGTTACCCTTGTTATTTGTTTGTTTATTATTATTTATTTTTTATATATATTTTTTAATATATTTATTTTTGGGGTGTGTGTTAGAATAGCATTTATGTATTTTGTATATAGTAATGTATCACTGTACCAATTCGGCCACTTGGGTACATTTGGGTACATTTGTGTGGGACACCTGGGTGACTTCATGCTCAATGTCATGTAGCTCGCTCATTTCTTAAGTTATCTGTCTTTGCTCAGCTATTGTTGCCATCTTATGTTCTTCATTCAAATCATCCACAGCATCCTATCTGTATGTTTGGCTGTTCTTGGTCATTTGAAAGATGATGCAGCAACAATAAAAAACAGAAAACGTATGTTTATTTCCTTGTATTTCCTTCTACCAGATCTATTGTGTTATATTCTCCTACATTCAATTCACATTTCCACAAAGTTCAGAGTGTTTCCTTTCAAATGATACAAATAATATGCATATCCTTGGTTCTGGGCCTGAGCTACAGGCAGTTAGATTAGGGTATGTCTTTAGGCGGAAATTGAGAAGAGGGGGGGGGGTACCCCAAAGAAGTTAACATCCACCAGCTTAACCCGGAATCCAGCCACACCAATGTGTCGGAGGAAACACCATTCAACTGATGACTGAGTCAGCCTGCAGGCAACCGGCTCGCCACAAGGAGTCACTAGAGCGTGATGAGCCAAGTAGAGCCTCCTCGTCCAAACCCTCCCCTTACCTGGACGACACTGAGCCAATTGTGCGCCTCCCTATGGGACTCCCGATCACGGACGGTTGTGATACAGCGCATGATCGAACCCGAGTCTATAGTGACGCCTCTAGCACTGTGAAGCAGTGCCTTAGATGTTTTATTTTTCTTGGCCATGGTTCACTAGCAGCAGCAGCAACAACAACAATGACATATGTGCTCATTCACACATTTATTAATGGGACATCTCATGCACATTATTGACTGGTTCAAATCAGGGTGTGACTTTTTTATGGGAAGGCATGAGTAGTCGCAAACAGATACTGATTGTGCTGTTCAGTTCAGCATGTCCATTTGGTGATGGTTCATCACTGTTTAAACTTATTGGAAATGGACAAAAGTCAGCCATGAAGTCAGCCATCCATCAGTCAATAAGATATCATATTGACACCAAACCCACTTTGTCCAACTCATTTATAAGCCAACTATCACATATTTCACAGCGTGCCCAAAATTCACAGCACCTTCTGTTAACCTCTCTTGGGTAGGGGGCAGTATTTCCACCTCCGGATGAAAAGCTTGCCCAAAGTAAACTGCCTGTTACTCAGGCCCAGAAGCTAATTGGTAGATTTGGATAGAAAACACTCTTAAATTTCTAAAACTGTTAAAATAATGTCTGAGTATAACATAACTGATATGGCAGGCGAAACCTCAAGGACAAACCATCCAGGGAATTTTTTTTGTTGAGGTCATAGAATTTTCCAATTGTTTTCTATGGGATACCCTTATTATTAGGAACCTGGTTGCAGTTCCTATGGCTTCCACTAGATGTCAACAGTCTTTAGAAATTGTTCAATGTTTTTCTTTTGAGAAATGAAGAAGTAGTCCTATTCATTGTAAGTGTCACTCCAGGTGGACTCTACTGTTTTGGTGCGCGTGACCTGAAACTCTTGTTTTTATCTGTTATTAGAAACAGTTTATTCCGTCTTAAATTTTAACTTCTTGGGACTATAGGGGGTGCTGTTCCGCATTAGCATATTTGGGTCTCCAAATTAAACTGCCTCGTGCTAAATTCTTGATCGTACAATATGCATATTATTGTTATTATTGGATAGAAAACACCTTCTAGTTTCTATAGAAGTTGGAATTTTGTCTCTGAGTGGTACAGAACAATATCTACAGCACTTTTCATGACAGGGGTCAGATTTCAGAAATTTTTACCCCTGATCTGGAGTCTGTTTTTAAGGCGACAGTGAATGCTATGAAGAAACCGACACTGCCTACGTCTTCCTCTGGGTGTCTGTACGTCATCACGTTTTGAATGGAGTCTATTGCACAATCCCAGCCCATATAAAACCACAAAACGTGGGAGGATCTCTCTCTCTTCTCCGCGCGCCACAAGCAAGATGGACATCGGACCTGCCTCATTCCAAATCGTTGTTTAACTAGTTATATTTCTCCGGTCATGTTTTCAGTCGTTATAGTTGTTAAAAACATCATAATGTAGTTAATTTGAACCGTTTTATAGCAATTTATATCCGTTTAGTGCGATTTTGAGGAATTTCTTTGTCGTGCACTTTTTAGCTTTGGAAACGTTTCGGGGTGTCGGTCGTTGGTGGTGGACATTTCGAAGGACAGAGGACATCTATCGACCAAAAGACGTTTATAACATAGAAAGGATACATTGCCCAAGAATCTGATGGAAGAACAGCTCAAAGTAAACAATATTTAATATGATAAATCGTTGTTCTGTCGAAATATTTTAAACGCATATTTCGCCATTTTGTTTGGTATAGCTTCACTTGGCGAACCCTGTATTGAAAAGTAAGGATCATTTTAAAAATGTAAATCAGCGGTTGCATTAAGAACTAATTTGTCTTTCGATTCCTGTCAACCCTGTATTTTTTAGTCAAGTATATGATTAGCTTTCGATTAAACTAGATCACTCTGAAAGCTGACGTTCCTCATTTTGAGGCTTGAGTTGTGACTATTTCCATTGTATAACCACGGTTTTGTATGGCTAAATATGCACCTTTTCGAACAAACTGTATATGTATGTTGTAAAATGATGTTACAGGAGTGTCATCGGAAGAATTCTGAGAAGGTTAGTGAAAAAATTAATATATTTTGGCGGTGATTACGTTATAGCGCTCTTTGGCTGGAATCGATGCTCTGGTAACGTTTGCACATGTGGTATGCTAACTTATCGATTTATTGTGTTTTCGCTGAAAAACGCTTAGAAAATCTGAAATATGGTCTGAAATCACAAGAACTGGGTCTTTCCATTGCTATGCTTTGTCTATTTTTATGAAATGTTTTATGATGAGTAAATTGGTCATACACGTTGCTCTATCTAGTAATTCTAGTCGATTTGTGATGGTCGGTGCAATTGTAAACTGTGATTTCTACCTGAAATATGCACTTTTTTCTAACAACACCTATCCTATACCATAGATATGTTATCAGACTGTCATCTGATGAGTTTTTTTCTTGGTTAGTGGCTATCAATATCTTAGTTTAGCCGAATTGGTGATAGCACCTGAAGGAGTAAGAAACTGATGGAGTTAGAAAAGTGGTGTATTTTGCTAACGTGTTTAGCTAATAGATTTACATATTTTGTCTTCCCTGTAAAACATTTTAAAAATCTGAAATGGTGGCTTTATTCACAAGATCTGTATCTTTCATCTGGTGTCTTGGACTTGTGATTTAATGATATTTAGATGCTACTATCTACTTGTGAAGCTATGCTAGCTATGCTAATCAGTGTGTGGGGGGGGTGGGGGGTGATCCCGGACCCGGGGTAGAGGCTCGTGAAAGGTTAAGCGATCATTTACATTTTAGGGTACCTGAGGTTGGATTAGGAACGTTGTTTGAAATGTTTGGACCAAGTTTACAGGTAACTTATTAGATACTTTGTTGGCATGTTGGGCGAGTTGAAACCGGTGTAGTTTTGAATCAAACGCGCCAAATAAATGGATATTTTTGGGACATAAAGAAGGACATTATCGAACAAAAGGACTATTTGTGATGTTTCTGAGACATTTTGGAGTGCCAACAGAAGAAGATCTTCAAAGGTAAGGCATTAATTATATCACTATTTCTGACTTTTGTGGCGCACCTGCCTGGTTGAAATATGATTTCCATGTGTTTGTATGTGGTGCGCTGTCCTCAGATAATCGCATGATTAGTTTCGCCGTAAAGCCTTTTTGAAATCTGACACAGCGGCTGGATTAACAAGAAGTTAACCTCACTAGGGTAGCGGGCACTATTTTCACCTTCGGATGAAGGTGATTATTATAATTTTTTTCACCTTTATTTAACCAGGTAGACAAGTTCTCATTTACAATTGCGACCTGGCACATATGCATATTCTTGGTATCATTTGAAAGGAAACACTCTGAATTTTGTGGAAATGTGAATTGAATGTAGGAGAATATAACACAATAGATCTGGTAGAAGATAATACAAGGAAAAAACATATGTTTTCTGTTTTCTATTGTTGTTGCATCATCTTTCAAATGAACAAGAACAGCCAAACATTCAGATAGGATGCTGGGGATAATTTAAATGAATAACAGAAGAGGGCAACAATAGTTGAGCAAAGTTTCAGGCAGATAACTTCAAGAATGAGCTAGCTACATGACATTGAGCATGAAGTCACCCAAGTGGCCGAATTTGTACAGTGATACATTTTGAAGCAAATAACAAAATACATAAATGCTATTCTAACACACCCCCCCCCAATTTTTTTAAAATATAAATATAAATAAATAAATAACAAGGGTAACTATTTACACACTTTCTATTTACAATATTGTGAAGACCCTCAGTCCTCTACACAAAATTGTGCTGCTGATGCCACGGCCCATAGCAGTCTCTTTCTGCTGTAAAGCAGAGGGTTACTGAACAAGTGGTGCAGGTGATGGGGCATTTCATTTGACAAAGCGCACAACGACACCTCCCTACTGTGCCCTTTTTGCCCTGAGGCACATTCATGCCTGCAGAGATGCATTTGGGCAGGTGAACACCACTGGTTGAAGGAGCAGAAGGGACAGAGGTAGAGGGTACAGAAGGTGATGCAGTGGACTTGCTGTAGCAAGCAAGCTCCTGGATGAGCAGCTCTCTGAAGGCTAGCTGTGAGATGTGGGGCTGTCCACAGCTCTTAGCCATTTCCTTCTGGAGGATGAAGGAATTCACTACAGCAATGTCGATGAAATGATAGAAAAATGTCTTGTACCATTTCATTGTCTTGTGGAGAACATTGTAGTATCCTATCAGTGCGTCTGACAGGTCCACACCTCCCATGCCCTTGTTGTAGTCCTTTACTTACTTTACCTTGACTATGAAACAAATCGGACATGGCCTGCTTATGAGTTGCTATGAAAGAAAGTTTAGCTAAATGTTAGCTAAATGTTTTTGGTTAGCTTGAGAATAATAATTGCATGATTTATCATTCTAAGGTATGTATGTATCTATGTAATATAGTAGAATATTATGAACCGACACTGAATCGTAGGAGCTATGTAGAAGTTGGACGGAAGAACGCCCAGTGCTGCTTACCTGAGATGCCATCATCAACCAGTCCTTCTTCATAGGTGTCCGCTATGACTTTCTTTGTGTCGGAAAGAAAGGCTAAACAGTATTGGTTGTAGCCAAACACAAAAAAATGGCCAAAATGGGGGTGGTTGATAGCAAAATTAAATTAGAGTTTTATTTTCAAATACATTTTTTGGGGATATTTGAATGCAATTATTTTTACTTTGAAGCCTCGTTTTTGCTATCAGAACAATTATTGTTGATTGAAAATAAAAAAGCTTTGCTCTTGACAAAAAGACACAAATGTATCTCCATGGCATATAACAATTTGCCTGTGAATAAACAGACCTTCATACAAACTGCTGTGCAGAATTCTTGACGCACAACCGAAGGTGCTGCCATATCCTGCCAGCACACCCACAAGCGAGCCACTCAGGTGGAGAATGACGCGGGGAAGAGGGCGAGGAACGAGATGGGAGTAACAACAAGTTTGTTGCAAGTTGGCTAATAGCTGAACAATAGACTATTCAAACTTTACTAAAGACTAGTCTAATAGCCGAGGTAGGTGTGAAAAAAAACATACTATCACAGACCAGATTTGCCCTAACGACCAAGGGGGAGTTAGAGCACTGATTATGCTTTTGGGTTCCAATGCACTACTGTATCTAACTGACAATGAATGGGAAATATACACCAAATAATAAACTGATAATTGTGCAGAAATTAAAATGAAACAAGCAGGGAGCAGGTTTCGAACCGCAACCTTCTTGCCCGAAGTCCAGCGCGATATCAACTGTGCACCAAAAGCATGCTCAAGCCGCAGAGTCGATAGAGAGCGTCCTCGTGGTAGCTTGCTACTCAATGTAAATAAAGTAATGACTTTTCAAATAAGTTATTGTACACTTTGTGTTGGCTGACAATTTGTTTGCTAAGCTGTCCTTACGAACCACATAGCTTATCATTACAGCAGTATGTACCGGTATGTTAGCATCTAACTAACGTTTGTAGTTATACATCAAACTTGACAGTATATTAACTATAGGCTATCTATCTACCCAAACTTTATTGACTTGATTATTCCCGTCATTCTTAGCTTAGCTAAATATAATAGTCGTTGTGCGTTCTCAATGGACATTCGGGTGCTTTCGTAAATCTGCTCTGACTATCTACTCAGATTATAGAGCAATCTTGTCTGAGTGTACCAGAGCACAGAATAATGAATTTACAAGCGCTCAACACCCGTTGAATATGGCCGGTGTCAATAAACGTCAGCAAAAAAAGCGTAATTAAATTATTTCCAGCAGCACAGTTAGTCACCAACTCTCTGGTTAACACGAAAACTGCCTAACCAGCTCTGCTAGGGCGAGTAAAATGGTCAGACTGGTCTCATTTGTGTTTGGAAGTAGCTAGCAAGCTAGCCAAAGTTAGCTTGGGTGCTTGACTGCCGTTGTAAGGCCGTTGTACTCCTAGTCCCGAATGTCCAGTGTGCGCTCTGAGAGCGAAACATTTTGAATTTACAAACGGACAATGCTCTGAATTTATGAGCGCAGGCACTCCAGATTGAATTTTACTACGCAAGTCAGTTATGAACAAATTCTTATTTACAAGGACATCCTACTCCTTCCTCCCCGTCGGGTAATTGAACCCCGGTCTCCTGCATGCTGTGCCCGCATGACACAGGAATTCTTTAGCTAATTAGCCCAGTACTGTACTGCTGACCATCCATTCCATCCTAACAGAAATCTAGAGGGTTTTTCGTTTTTCATGGAATAGAAACACCATAATATTAATCAAATTAATATTGCAAGTACCAGTCAATAGTTTGGACACACCTAGTCATTCCAGGATTTTTCTTTATTTTTAATATTTTCTACATTGTAGAATAATAGTGAAGATTTCACAACTATGAAATAACCCATATTGAATCAGTTAAGAACAAATTCTTATTTACAATTGAACCACGGTCTCCCGCGTGCCTGCATTTTGTAGTACAGACATGACCTCGTCTCCCTTATGTAAGGAATTAGGCACTTTCCCATGTTTACTTGTCAGACTGCACAGTAGCCTAATAAACAAATACATGTGGCTTATATCTTCAAAATTCTATAAATGCGTTATTATCCAAATATAAAAGCATATACTGTACAGTACTGTATTTATTCATCAGCATCTTTATGCTTTCGTTAATAAAATAATGATAAAAATACTCTTTCAAAATGCAGATATTGATTTAGCTATGGATCCATAACAAATTACTATGGAAATAAATATCACTGATTTTACAGAATATTGGAACAAAGTTGTCTAATGAAGGCAAACAATGTAGAATCCTCCAATCCTCTTATGCTGTAGCCTACTCCTGACCTTCACGTTGTACAGCGCAATATTTTCCATTCCAACCTAACGGAAACCCTGAGGGTTTCATTTTTCGTTTTTCTCGGAATAGAAACACCATAATATTAATCAAATTAATCCCATATACTATGTTATTACAATTTTTTTTTTACATTCTCTGGTAATGCCGATATGGAAGACTTTCAAATGCTTCTCAAAGATGCCCTCTGATGGTCAAACTAGCACTAAACTTGCATTAACAATTTGATAACATGCTGGCAGGCAGTATTATTGCAAATGTAAACAGGCCCTGGTTAAAAGTAGTGCACTGTAAAGGGAATAGGGTGCCATTTGGGATGCAGCAGCCTGTGTAACTCAACCTCTACAGGAAGTACTCAGACTACAGGAAACTGTTTAACGAGAAACACAGTCACTGTAAAGTGTAACAAAAAGATTAGGAAATTGTTTCATCCTTCTTTATAGTTTTTTAAAAACTCTCCTTTTAATTCCTTGCAGACTCTTTCTTTCAGGCTTTTCCTCAAAAATATATCAGATTCTTGATATGTATTGGTCCTGAGAGTGGGTTCTTCAGCATGGGAAATGTGAGAGCTGAGGGTGCAGTGTAATTAGATAACGTCTCCTCAATTATATTGCTGTAATTAATCGTGTGGTGATTAGGAATCAAGAAGGGCACGCAGGCTCGTTTTAATCAGGCTTATTGTCAATAATATGAATCAGGTCAACCACAAGGCTTCCTGTTCTATCTGAGCGTGCAAAACTTTGCACTGCCAAAACTACCACACGCATACACCACACAAGTGGCTGGCCATTTAATGTAGATGCAATTAGTTGAGTATGTATGGATGGATGGATGTAATGTACGAATCTCACTACGTTTCTACTGCAAACTATGTCTGTTTTGAATGAAACATGCAGACTCTGTGAAGATATGATGGCCTATCTGAAATACAAGCAGTCTCCAGAGTAATGTCTTTTTTATCACATCAGTCAAGTATGGCCTCATCAAAGAATCTCATGAAATTCACTCTGGATTGCTTTGCCCATCAAAGCATGCTGGTGTGCTGTGCCTGTACAGTTAGGCTTGTGGATATGTGTTCAAATTGATCTCACAAGTCTGTGTGTGTGTGTGTGTGTGTGTGTCAAAAAAACGTGAATGTTTTACTTGACTGAGAGAACATTAAATTGGCTTCAGGTACATTTTCAATGAATTACGCTGGGGTTTTGTCAATATTTGACATAAATAAAACCCAGACATTGAAAATTGTGTTGGTGTTCCGGTGGAAATTAATTTCCACCATTTTCCCTCTGCACACACAAGCAATACTAATTGAAGATGTTTATTAAGAGACAAAAACAATCAGAGCTTGTATGGAGGTAATCAGCATTTCTCTCCATCTTTTAGCTTCTCTTCACTGACTGGTTGGCTGGCTTAGGGCTCTATTCAATCTGTATCACTGAACCACTAGAAATCTTTACTTAATTTCCAATTGGACTGACATATGCAGTATTTACCGTGAATGCAGTCTCCGCTAATGTGAGAATTTTGTCTTTAAATGTAAATTACGCTGTATCGCTGAACTTCCACAATACGGATTGAATAGAGCCCTTAGCCTTGACTTCTGATCTTAGTGGAGCACAGAGAGAACAATCAGAAACATACACTGACTATACAAAATATTAGGAACACCTGCTCTTTCCATGACAGACTCGGGTGAATCCAGGTGAAAGCTATGATCCTTTATTGATGTCACTTGTTAAATTCAGTTCAATCAGTGTAAACGAAGAGGAGGAAATAGGTTAAAGAAGTATTTTTAAGCCTTGAGACAATTGAGACATGGATTGTGTATGTGTGCCATTGTGAGGGTGAATGGGAAAGACAAAGGATTTAAGTGCCTTTGAACAGTAGGTGCCAGGTGCACTGGTTTGAGTGTGTTAAGAACTGCAACACTGCTGTTTTTTTTCACTGTCAACAGTTTCCTATGTGTATTGAGAATGGTTCTCCGCCCAAACAACATGGAGTCAACATGGGCCAGCATCCCTGTGGAAGCCTTTCAACACCTTGTAGAGTCCATGCCCCAAAGAACTGAGGCTGTTTTGAGGGCAAACTCAATATTAGGAAGGTGTTCCTAATGTTTAGTATACTCAGTGTATTTTATGAGTGTAAAGAATTGATCATTCTACTTTAACACAAGCTAATTATAGCAATTAGGTAATGTTGTTAAGTGTCTCCATTCATGCTTTCTCTCTCAGTCCTTCTCTATAGACACACATCACATGCAGTGCCAGAGTGGATACAGAAGACAAGCTCTACAGAAGACACATTGAGGCTGAAGCTGAAAAGGTTGTATACAAAACAATGTGTAGGCGTGGACTGTGTATGCCGGGGTGTCATACCAACACCCCAATACAGCATGAACCCAATTACCTCCATGAACTGCTGTATCGCCCATCAATCTAACAACTTTTTCACAACTGTTTCTATAACCTTGGTACAAAAATCCAATTAAGTCATTCATCAAGGACTTTTTTGTTCCGCCACTTGACCTTAAAGAGAGAATAGTTTGCACTTTAGCTCCAGGTGCATGGAGGAAGAAAAAGAAACCACAACACCACAAAGAATTTAATAAAAAAATAGATTAATTTAAATGTTTGTGGAATATTAAAGAATAACAGGGACTTCTGCTGGAAAATAAATCTAGTACTCAGTTTATTTTATTTTACTAGGCAGGTCAATTAATAACAAATTCTTATTTACAATGACGGCCTACCAAGAAGCAAAAGGCCTCCTGTGGGGACGGGGGTTCTGTACGGTGTGCAACATCTATGTTGCGCTGATGCTAGCTAACAAAGGTTGGTGACACTTGTCACACTATTCTATATAATGCCTCACATCAAATTGCTATGAACCCAAAGGGCATCCAGCCAACTTGACACAGCTGTGGGAAGCATTGGAGTCAACATGGGCCAGCATCCCTATGGAATGCGTCCATGCCCCAAAACATGAAAGTGTGTTCAGAGGGCAAAAGGGGGTGTAACTCAATATTAGGAAGGTGATCCTAATGTTTGTACACTCAGTGTATGTTGGTGGATGATATGGATTCGGACATGTCCTTGCACTTGGAAAGCAAGTTGAGGTGAGTGAAATTAGTCAATAGCAGATATATGTTTGGTGTTGTAGATGTTTGCCATGTTTGCTAGGTACAGCAGTGGAGGCTGGTGGGAGGAGAAATAGGAGGACGGGCTCATAGTAATGGCTGGAATGGAATCAATGGAACGGTATCAAACATATGGAAACCACATGTTCTACTCAGTTCCATTGATTCCAATAGTCACAGTCATTACAATGCGCCCTTCCTCCTATAGCTCCTCCCACCAGCCTCCGCTGAGGTAAAGATATTCATAGGCTTTACATTACCTCGTTTTCCTATTATTTGATAGCTTAGCTGTTATGTTAGGGTTGATGCACAGGCAGTGGGGCTCATATGATATTGATTTGCAGTGATATTTGTTCACCTAGCCAGCAAACAAGTTACTTGTCTTGTTTCTACTGATGCTATTTATTTGGAAACTGTCCCAGCTTCGTTACTAATCAGCTAGAATTGACGATTCGCAATACGCAATTTTAGCCAACTTTGTAATATTTACTTTGAAATTCCCCAAAAAATAAACAGTAGTTTGATGTGTTGAATCTGTGAACAGTTGTGCCACATTTGATTTCTTACCATCTATGAAAAGTCATCTGACCATGGGTCTTGAAGTGTATGTATCCTATATAGCCTTTATGGTTATAATCTGACCCACCCATTAACATCTTCTTGTGTACTCTATCCTGTCTGATTATCCAAGCCTTCATGCCCCCAAGCCTTCAGGTGTGAGCTAAACAGCGCACTTGCACTTGATATGTGTTTTTAGGCAATGAATGAGAAAGTGATCTTGTCATTTCCAAATGCTTAGCTCAGTTGTATGCAGCTTTGCGATCTATTAACTTCTTATGGGTATTGTGAGAGGTTATCTACATTTTGAAATAGTCTCTGAACAGTTGTTTCCATTTTTACAACAGAAGAAAGAATCTTTGCCAATCCAATACCCTACTTTTTGAGGGTTTTGAAATAATTTCAGCATGTTTTCTGTTCACATTTTGGAATATGTAAATAATATTTATAATTGTAATATATTATAGTTGGTACATTTTAAGTGAGTATTTTTACAAGTTTTTTGTTGTGTTGAGTGTTAAATAATAGTTTATTGATAGTGAGTGTCTTTATATAGTGGGAGACGAAATTTGTGTTATGGGATTTCCTATTAACTTCCTATGGCTGGGGGCTGTATTGAGTAGCTTGGATGAATAAGGTGCCCAGAGTAAACTGCCTGCTACTCAGGCCCAGAAGCTAAGATATGCATATTATTAGTAGATTTGAATAGAAAACACTCTGAAGTTTCTAAAACTGTTTGAATGATGTCTGTGAGTATAACATAACTCATATGGCAGGCACAAACCTGAGAAAAAATCCAACCAGGAAGTGGGAAATCTGAGGTTTGTAGGTTTGCCTATCCAATATACAGTGTCTATGGGGTCATATTGCACTTCCTAAGGCTTCCACTAGATGTCAACAGTCTTTAGAACCTTGTTTCAGGCTTCTACTGTGAAGGATGAGGGAATGAGAGCTGATTGAGTCAGGGGTCTGGCAGAGTGCCACGATTTCACTCAGGCGCACCCCCGTGAGAGGTAGCTGCGTTCCTTTTCGTTTCTAAAGACAAAGGAATTCTCCAGTTGAATCATTATTGAAGATTTATGTTAAAAACATCCTAAAGATTGACTCTATACATCGTTTGACATGTTTCTACGAACTGTAATGGAATTTTTTTACTTTTCGTCTGGCCTGCGCGTCATCAATTTGGATTTTGGAACTAAACGCGCGAACAAAAAGGAGGTATTTGGACATACATTATGGACGTTATCAAACAAAACAAACATTTTTTGTGGAACTGGGATTCCTGGGAGTGCATTCTAATGAAGATCATCAAAGGTAAGTGAATATTTATAATGATATGTCTGACTTCTGTTGACTCCAAAACATTGCGGATATCTGTATGGCTTATTTGGCCTCTGAGCGCTGTACACAGATTATAGCATGGTGTGCTTTTTCGAAATCTGACACAGCGGTTGCATTAAGGAGAAGTTTATCTAAAGTTCCATGTGAAACACTTGTATCTTTTATCAATGTTTTTTATGACTATTTCTGTAAATTGATGTGGCTCTCTGCAAAATCACCGGATGTTTTGGAGGCAAAACATTACTGAACATAACGCGCCAATGTAAACTAAGATTTTTGGATATAAATATTAACTTTATCAAACAAAACATACAACTATTGTGTAACATGAAGTCCTATGAGTGTCATCTGATGAAGATCATCAAAGGTTAGTGATTCATTTTATCTCTATTTCTGCTTTTTGGGACTCCTCTCTTTGGCTGGAAAAATGGCTGTGTTTTTCTGTGACTAGGTACTGACCTAACATAATCAGATGGCGTTGTCACGTTCCTGACCTGTTTTCTGTTGTTTTGTATGTGTTAGTCGGTCAGGGCGTGAGTGTGGGTGGGCATTTCTATGTTATGTGTTTCTATGTTGGGTTTAATGTGCCTGATATGGTTCTCAATTAGAGGCAGGTGTTTGACGTTCCTCTGATTGAGAACCATATTTAAGGTAGGCTGTTCTCACTGTTTGTTTGTGGGTGATTGTCGCTGTGTCTGTGTTTATTGCACCACACGGTACTGTCTCGTCTCGTTCGTTCATTCATTCATTCATTCATTTGGTTCGTTCTTTCCTGTTCGTGCGTTCATTGTTTTTTATGTTCACAAGTTCAGGTCTGTTTAACGTCGTTTGTTGTTTTGTAGTTTATGCAAGTGTTTTTCGTGTTCGTCTTCATTAAATAAATCATTTATGTCTACATACCTCGCTGCGTGTTGGTCCGGCCCATGCTCCTCCTCGTCTGAGGAGGAGAACGAATATGACGGTCGTTACAGGCGTACTTTTGTCGTAAAGCCTTTTTGAAATCGGACACTGTGGTGGGATTTGTTAGAATATTTTATCAAGGGTTAAGATAAATGATAAAATAATTCTACCCAGAAACTTAACCATTGGGATTACTTGTTAGGTAGCATGTAGAGGGGTTAGAAAGGAATGTCTGTGTGTGTGCTTAAAGAAAACTCTGTGGATCATTAAACTATGTTTGAACCGACCCAGCTATAACTCTGTGAAGATAAGAGGAGACAGAGACAGGGAGAGCCCCCCTCCAGGTTTTCCGTATCTGGGGGGGGGGGGGCTGGAACTGTCAGCTAAGGGGTAATAAACTGGTAAAAGGCTTCAGGAGATAATCCAGATTAGTGTGTATGTATGTGCGTTAGTAAAAGAAGGGATAAAAAGAACGGTTTTTGTATATGCACGTCAGAGTACTCTCGAGAATAAACACTATTGATTACATTTGGACACGGGTCTATGTCTTATTTTATGCAAATAAGGATCTTACAAATTCCTTGAAACGGACAGAGTGTTTGCTTTGTATAATTAAATTGGTTAATGAACATATAGGAAACAAATTCCTTCATCAGATTAACAACACGTTTATCTTTAAAATGGTGTAAAATACTTGTATGTTTGAAGAATTTTAATTATGAGATTTCTCTTGTTTGAATTTGGAGCCCTGCACTTTCACTGACTGTTGTCAAGTCGATCCCATTAACGGGATCTCAGCCGTAATAAGTTTTAAAGTAGCGTCTGTCCTCTTTAAAACTGAGTTAACTTGTAATTGTTATTCATTCTTTGTTAATTAGCTATTGTTCATTTGTTTGAAATGTGTGAGAATTAGCTTTATCTTCAAAATTCTCAGTAATCTACAGCAGCATTCTAGAATTATATTGGGGTTAACTGAAAAATCAATACATTTTATACTGATACATTATCTTCACAGACCTTGACTTCCTCTGTACACTAGCAACTGACTGATACGTTGTGCTGTGTGGCAACCACTTTTCTTTTTTTAAAGACCATCTGTTTAGCAGGGCATGGAACATTACACCTGCCATATTTAAGCTTCATGTTTTCTGGTAATTAACAATATATGTGTTTTGGAGCTAGCTAGGTATGCCATAACCAATAAAGCAACAATCTTCATCACATCAATAAAATAACAATAAAAGTTACCTCTGTGGCAGTGTGTCATTACAGCATTGCTCTGGTTCTGTCTATGTCACTTGCACGATGCCTGGTTATTATTATGCCAATGGTATATATTATAATTACATTTGTTGTTCTCTCAATGAACATGTGGTGAAGGAGTCTTTCTGAAGTTTGTTATTGGGTTTATTCATGTGAGGCAATAAACACTGATCAAGCTGTCATTGCTAAAGGTGTAGACCTAGAGACTGAAGCTACTGGAGCTATTCTCTGTGGCATGCACCCAACCCTATTCCCTGCTGAAATCTCAGAGCTAGAGAGATATTGGGAAAGAAAGAGAGGGAGAAATGGGGGCTGGTCCTTTTCGGTTTCAAGCAGAGCAACTATTTCACTACATTGCAGCACCATAGCCTACCAAGAGACTGAGGAAAGCATGTGTATGAGTTGTTGTACACATGTAGCAACTTATCTGTTTGGAGTTATAGTTCAGTTAATATTGCAGAGCAAAAACTAAAGCCCAATGACAAAATTTCACAAATGTTGTGTGAACTGGAATTGGCTGTGAAGTTTTTTACTATTTATTTATTTGTGTCATCATTTGACGTTTTAGTGTGCTCTAGAAAAAGAGTGTGCTGAATATATGTAATCGGATAATCTTTACACAATTGGTGCCCCATGTTAGGACAATAGCCATACATAAACAGGTGCCCTGTGTGAGAAGAGTACCTTTCAACTAAAGTCCCAAGATTATAGTGGAAGCCACACAGAAGGCAAAAACATTCCTTTAGGTATCTTTCCTTTAAATGATGGATATCCTCAGCAGTACATTTCAACTTTCTGCTTTGCTGTGTAGCCCTTCACACTAACAACACGTAAATGAGTTGAAAATTGCAGATTTGGTCACTGATAAGCACCTAAATTGGAATGTACAGTAACATGCTATACATGACGTCAGAGCTAAGGGTCTCTGCTTTCCAGCGCTGTATGGGATTCAATTGATGACCTACTATTAAGATCATCCTACCAACGGGACATTAAAAACTGTAACATCTTATGTTTCACCGAGACGTGGCTGAACGAAGAAACGGACAATAAAGAGCTGGCGGGATTTTCCATGCACCGGCAGAACAGAGACGCTAACTCTGGTAAGACGAGAGGTGGGGGTGTGTGTTGCTTTGTCAATAACAGCTGGTGCGCGATGTCTAATATTAAAGAAGTCTCAAGGTATTGCTCGCCTGAGGTAGAGTACCTTATGATAAGCTGTCGACCACACTATCTAGCAAGATAGTTCTCATCTGTATTATTCGTAGCTGTCTGTTTACCACTACAAAGCGAAGCTGGCATTAAGACCGCTCACAACCAACTCTCAAGGCCATAAGCAAAGAAGAAAATGCTCACCCAGAAGCGGCACTCCTAGTGGCCAGGGACTTTAACCTCTTTGGGCTGCAGGGGCAGTATTGAGTAGCCTGGATAAAAGGTGCCCATTTCAAACGGCCTCGTACTCAATTCTTGCTCGTACAATATGCATATTATTATTACTATTGGATAGAAAACACTCTCTAGTTTCTAAAACCGTTTGAATTATATCTGTGAGTAAAACAGAACTCATTTTGCAGCAAACTTCCTGACAGGAAGTGGAAAATCTGAAATCGATGCTCTGTTCTAGGGCCTGCCTATAAATGTGCTTGATATTTATTAGTATACATGCACTTCATACGCCTTCCACTAGATGTCAACAGGCAGTGAGAGAAGAAATGGAGTGTATAACATGATCTGAGGTCGAATAAAAGCTCTTGGCATGACGTGACCCCAATTTCCTGTTTTCTGGAACGCGCGAGAAGTGACCTGGTATTGCCTTCTGTAAAGCTGTCGTTATAGACGACTAATATCTCTGGCTTTGATTTTATTTGATACATGTGACAATATCATCGTAAAGTATGTTTTTTCAATATAGTTTTATTAGATTATTGAAATTTCTTTCGGGACGTTAGGCGTGTTGCTTTGTCTGCGTATGTTCAGGAAGGAGAGCTTCGCGCCACTTTGCTAGCTTTCTGTGCTAATTGACTGGAGAAGAGGACATTCTAAATCCAAACAACGATTGTTCTGGACAAAAGACCCCTTGTTCAACATTCTGATGGAAGATCATCAAAAGTAGGACCCATTTTATGATGCTATTTCATATATCTGTCGAACATGTGAACTAGTAGTTTGCGCCCAGATTTTGGGCACGCTCTCGCCATAACGTAAACTGCATGTCGTAATGAAGTTATTTTTAGAATTCTAACACGGCGATTGCATTAAGAACTAGTGTATCTATCATTTCCTATACAACATGTATTTTTTAGTAATGTTTATGAATAGTTATTTGGTCAGAATATGTGAGTGTCAGAAAAATATCCGGACGTTGTGGGAAAAAGATGCTACGTTAGCACAATGTATAACCACTGATTTCAGCTCTAAATATGCACATTTTCGAACAAAACATAAGTGTATGTATAACCTGATGTTATAGGACTGTCATCTGATGAAGCTTATCAAGGTTAGTCAAAAATTATATATCTTTTGCTGGTTTGTTACGATCGCTAACTTTTGCTGCTGGTAAATGGCTTGTGTTTCTGGCTATTGTGGTGAGCTAATATAATGCTATATTGTGTTTTCGCTGTAAAACACTTAAGAAATCGGAAATATTGGCTGGAATCACAAGATGCCTGTCTTTCATTTGCTGTACACCATGTATTTTTCAGAAATGTTTTATGATGAGTATTTAGGTATTTGACGTTGGTGTCTGTAATTACTCTGGCTGCTTCGGTGCTATTTCTGACGGTAGCTGTGATGGTAGCTGCAATGTAAAATTGATTTATAGCTCAAATATGCAAATATTTCGAACAAAACATAGATTTATTGAATAACATGTTATAAGACTGTCATCTGATGAAGTTGTTTCTTGGTTAGTTTGGTTGGTTCTTGGTTAGTTAGGTTGGTTTTGTGCATGCTACCTGTGCTGTGAATTTTTGTATTTGGTGGTGAGCTAACATAAATATACGTGGTGTTTTCGCTGTAAAACATTTAAAAAATCGGACATGTTGGCTGGATTCACAAGATGTTTATCTTTCATTTGCTGTATTGGACTTGTTAATGTGTGAAAGTTAAATATTTCTAAAAAATATATTTTGAATTTCGCGCCCTGCACTTGAAGTGGCTGTTGTCATATTGTGCCCGGCTTCGGGCTTGCAGCCCAAAGAAGTTAATGCAGGCAACCTTAAATCAGTTTTACCACATTTTTACCAGCATGTCACATGTGAAACCAGGGAAATAAATTCCTAGACCACCTTTACTCCACACACGGAGATGCATACAAAGCTCTCCCCCGCCCTCCATTTGGCAAATCTGACTACAATTCTATCCTCCTGATTCCTGCTTACAAGCAAAAACTAAAGCAGGAAGTACCAGTGACTCGCTCAATACGCAAGCGGTTAGATGACGCGGATGCTACACTACAGGACTGTTTTGCTAGCACAGACTGGAATGTGTTCCAGGATTCATCCAATGGCATTGAGGAATACACCACCTCAGTCATCGGCTTCATCAATAAGTGCATCGATGACGTCATCCCCACAGTGACTGTACGTACATATCCCAACCAGAAGCCATGGATAACAGGCAACCTCCGCATCGAGCTAAAGGCTAGAGCTGCCGCTTTCAAGGAGCGGGAGACTAATCCGGATGCTGATAAGAAATCCCGCTATGCCCTCAGACTAACCATGAAACAAGCAAAGTGTCAATACAGGATTAAGATTTGATCCTACTACACCGGCTCTGACGCTCGTGGCAGGGCTTGAAAACTATTACAGACTACAAAGGGAAACCCAGACGCGAGCTGCCCAGTGACGCGAGCCTACCAGATGAGCTAAATGTCTTTTATGCTCGCTTAGATGCAAGCAACACTGAAGCATGTACGAGAGCACCAGCTGTTCTGGATGACTGTGTGATAACGCTCTCGGTAGCCGATGTGAACAAAACCTTTAAACAGGTCAACATTCACAATGCCGCTGGGCCAGATGGATTACCAGGACGTGTACTCAAAGCATGCGCGGACCAACTGTCAAGTGTCTTCACTGACATTTTCTATTTCTCCCTGACCGAGTCTGTAATACCTGCATGTTTCAAGCAGACCACCATAGTCGCTGTGCCCAAGGAAGCGAAAGTAACCTGCCTAAATGATTACCGCCCCGTGGCACTCACGTCGGTAGCCATGCAGTGCTTTGAAAGGCTGGTCATGGCTCAAATCAACAGCATTCTCCCAGACACCCTAGACCCACTCCAATTTGCATACCGCCCCAACAGATCCACAGATGACGCAATCTCAATCACACTCCACACTGCCCTTTCTAACCTGGACAAAAGGAGCACCTATGTGAGAATACTATTCATTGACTACAGCTCAGCATTCAACACCATAGTGCCCACGAAGCTCATCACTAAGCTAAGGACTAAATACCTCCCTCTGCAACTGGATCCTGGACTTCCTGACGGGCAGCCCCAGGTGGTAAGAGTAGGCAACAACACCTCTGCCACGCTGATCCTTAAAAATGGGGCCCCTCAGGGGTGTGTACTTAGTCCCCTCCTGTATTCCCTGTTCACCCACGACTGCATGGCCAAACACGACTCCAACACCATCATTAAGTTTGCTGACGACACAACAGTGGTAGGCCTGATCACCGACAACGATGAGACGGCCTATAGGGAGGAGGTCAGAGAACTGGCAGTGTGGTGCCAGGACAACAACCTCTCCCTCAATGTGAGTGTAACGGATGTGAAATGGCTAGCTAGTTTAGCGGGTACGCGCTAGTAGCGTTTCAATCAGTTACGTCACTTGCTCTGAAACCTATTAGTAGTGTTGCCCCTTGCTCTGCAAGGGCCGTGGCCTTTGTGGAGCGATGGGTAACGATGCTTCGTGGGCGACCGTTGTTGATGTGTGCAGAGGGTCCCTGGTTCGCATCGGGGCGAGGGGACGGTTTAAAGTTATACTGTTAGATTGATGCTGTTGACCCGGATGACTGGTTGCTGCGGAAAAGGAGGAGGTTGAAAGGGGGGTGAGTGTAACGGAAGTGAAATGGCTAGCTAGTTAGCGGGTACGCGCTAGTAGTGTTTCAATCAGTTACGTCACTTGCTCTGAAACCTATTAGTAGTGTTGCCCCTTGCTCTGCAAGGGCCGCGGCTTTTGTGGAGCGATGGGTAACGACGCTTCGTGGGCGACTGTTGTTGATGTGTGCAGAGGGTCCCTGGTTCGCGCCCGTGTCGGGGCGAGGGGACGGACGTAAAGTTATACTGTTACATGAGCAAGACAAAGGAGCTGATCGTGGACTACAGGAACAGGCCCTCATTAACATCGACGGGGCTGTAGTGGAGTGGGTCGAGAGTTTCAAGTTCAGGGTGCAGGGGGGTACAGGCTAGTTGAGGTAATCTGTACATGTAGGTGGGGGCGAAGTGACTATGCATAGGTAACAAACAAACAGCGAGTAGCAGCAGTGTACAAGAGGGGAGGGGGGGTCAATATAAATTGTCCGGTTGCGATTTTTATGAATTGTTTAGCAGTCTAATGGCTTGGGGCTAGAAGCTGTTGAGGAGCCTTTTGGTCCTAGACTTGTGGCTCCGGTACTGCTTGCTGTGCGGTAGCAGAGAAAACAGTCTATTACTTGGGTGACTGGAGTCACATAGATGTTCCTTTTGTCCAGGTGGGAAAGGGCAGTGTTGAGTGCAGTAGAGCTTGCATCATCTGTGGATCTGTTGGGGCAGTATGCAAATTGGAGTGGGTCTAGGGTTTCTGGGATAATGGTGTTGATGTGAGCCATGACCAGCCTTTCAAAGCACTTCATGGCTACAGATGTGAGTGCTACGGGTCGGTAGTCATTTAGGCAGGTTACCTTAGTGTTCTTGGGCACATTGACTATGGTGGTCTGCTTGAAACATGTTGGTATTACAGACACAGTCAGGGACAGGTTGAAAATGTCAGTGAAGACATTTGCCAGTGGTCAGCGCATGCTCGGAGTACACGTCCTGGAAATCCGTCTGGCCCTGAAGCCTTGTGAATGTTGACCTGTTTTAAGGTCTTACTCACATCGGCTGCGGAGAGCGTGATCACACAGTCATCTGGAACAGCTGGTGCTCTCATGCATGTTTCAGTGTTACTTGCCTCAAAGTGAGCATAGAAGTAATTTAGCTCGGTTACCTTAGTGTTCTTGGGCACAGGGACTATGGTGGTCTGCTTGAAACATGTTCGTATTACAGACTCAGTCAGGGACAGGTTGAAAATATCAGTGACGACACCTGCCAGTTGGTCAGCACATGCTCTGAGTATACGTCCTGATAATGTTTCAGTGTTACGTGCCACGAAGCGAGCATATAAGTAATTTAGCTCATCTGGTAGGCTTGTGTCACTGGGCAGTAATCAGTCCTCTATACTAAGCTATATGGAATTGTTTTAATAAAGTCATACCAAGGCTCATTAAGCTATTTGATTTTGAATTTTAGGACCCCTTGAAATATCTAAAAATTATTTTTCTTTTGGGGGGGGGTGAAACATTTTATTTGACCTTACTGCTCTTAGCCCATACAAATGCATTGAATAACATATTTACTACATGGAACAACCAGTGGTGTAAAGTATTTAAAAATATTTTCAAGTACTTCTTAAGTAGTTTTGGGGGTTATCTGTACTTTACTTTACTATTCATATTTTTGACAACTTTTACTTTTTCACTACATTTCTAAAGGAAATAATGTACTTTTTACTCCATTCATTTTCCCTGACACCCAAAAGTACTCATTACATTTTGAATGCTTAGCAGGACAGGAAAACTGTCAAATTCACACACTTATCAAAGAACATCCCTGGCCATCCCTACTGACTCTGATCAGGCGAACTCATTAAACACAAATGCTTCATTTGTAAAGATGTCGGTGTTGGTCCCTGGCTATCCGTACATTTTAAAAACAAGAAAATGGTGCCGTGTGGTTTGCTTAATATAAGGTATTTGAAATGATTTATACTTAAGTATATTTCAAACTTTTACTCAAGTAGTATTTTAATGGCTGGCTTTCACTTATGCTTGAGTCATTTTCTATTAAGGTATCTTTACTTTTACTCAAGTATAACAATGAGTAACTTTTCCACCACTGGGAATAACAGATAGTCCCCCCAAATAAATCTAAAGGAAGTTTATTCTGAAGTGTCTGTCCTATATCAGAGATATATAAGAAAGATCAGGAAACATTAGTTATTAGATCTTTTTTACATTCATTTAACACTTGAATTTTGGCTCTGACCAGTCTCCATATTTATTTCCATTCATTTTTCTACTGGTACCGGGCGACATTCAGATGAGTCTTGTGAGGCCTGTGGACGTTCTAGCGCAAAACATGTACCAACATGTACTTGTCTGTGAGAGTCTCACCTTTCCACAGAAGGGTCATATTAGTGTGTAGCCCAAACTGTTCGGACGCTACAGACAGAAGTTGGCAGACCGTCTGTACCGACATCAGACGAGTCACAAGACACTTGTGGGGGTCGTAGAACAAAGCGGTTCTTAATGTTTTATATCCTTAGTGTCATAGAGCAATCATCGTGATCGTGAGAGTCTCATCTTTCCTTAGAGGGGTCATAATAGTTTGTAGGCCAAACCGTTCGGACGCTACAGATAATTTTGTGAGAAGAGATTTCATGGTCTGACAAACATTGCTCTAGCTCTGTCACCATTCACCGCAGATGCGGAAGTGCGACATAAGCAGATGCGGTGGACTGAGCCACATCCAATGCAAAAAAAAATGATATCTAGTTTAAAATCGATAGATTTTTGTATTATGTTAATTCGATTTCTGAGAGGCGCGCAGAGGCGCGGACATCGACCTTAGGGGGTTAACATGATTTTAAAAAATGAATACCTCATCTCTTTACCCCACACATACAATTATCTATAAGGTCCATCAGTTGAGCAGTGAATTCCAAACACAGATTCAACCACAAAGACCAGGGAGGTTCAAAAGCATCAATTTGGTAGTTGGGTAGAACAAATACAACTGCCAGTGAAAATTATTTTGAACATGGTGAAGTTATTAATTCCATTTTGGATGATGTATCAATACACCCAGTCACTACAAATATACATGTCCTTCCTAACTCAGTTGCTATGGTGACTTTAAAAGAGTTACAGAGTTGAATGGCTCTGATAGGAGAAAACTGAGGATGGATCGACAACATTGCAGTTACTCCACGATACTAACCTAAATGAAAGAGTAAAAAGAAGGAAGCTTGTACAGAATACAAATATTCTAAAACATGCATCCTGTTTGCAACAGGGCACTAAGGTAACACTTCAACAAACAAATGTAAGCGATTAACTTTTTTCCTAAATACAAAGTGTTATGTTTGGGGCAAATCCAATACAACCTATTACTGAGTACCACTCTCCATATTTCCAAGCATAGTTGTGGCTGCATTATGTTATGGGTATGCTTGTAATCATTAAGGACTGGGGAGTTTTTCAGGATAAAAAATAAACGTAATGGAGCTAAGCACAGGCAAAATCCTAGAGGAAAACCTGGTTCAATCTGCTTTCCACCAGACAATGTGAGATGAATTCACCTTTCAGCAGGACAATAACCTTAAACAGAAGGCCAAATCTACACTGGAGTTGCTTACCAAGAAGCCAGTAAAGGTTCCTGAGTGGCCGAGTTGCGGTTTTGACTTAATAAATCTGCTGGAAAATCTATGGAAAGACTTGAAAATGGTTGTCTTGCAATGATCAACAACCAATTTGACAGAGATTGAAGAATGTTTTAACAATAATGGGCAAGTATTGTACAGTCCAGATGTGCAAAGCTCTTAGAGACTTACCCAGAAAGACTCATAGCTGTAATCACTGCCAAATCTGATTCTAACATGTATTGACTCAGGGGTGTGAATACTTGTGTAAATTAGATATTTCTATATTCATTTCTAAAAACATGTTTTCACTTTGCCATTATGGGTTTTTGTGTGTAGATGGGTGAGACAAGTTTTTTTTTATCCATCTGGTATTCAGGCTGGAACACAACAAAATGTGGAATAAGTCAATATGTATGAATACTTTCAGAGAGCACTGTAGCTATGGACAACGGCAAAAGTGTTGCTACAGCTCTTTAAAAAATTGCTGCACTGAATTTAGCTAGTGCTATGGGGGAACGTTTAAGTAGAGAAACTACTTTATAGAGCACAATGCCATGCTGACGTACATGTGTTCACATATGAATTCTTAAAGAAATGGGTGGGGGTGAATCTTAAGATGGTGAGAACGATGTTGAATGAGCATAAACAGCTTTCTAGCACTATCATCTTTTGAGTACCTTTTCTCCTACTTTTATCCGAAGTGGAATAACACGTTTATTAACTGTCAAAGCAGGATAACTTCCCCATGTTTCCTGCAACTACAGTGTTTTACATGTCATTTTGAAGCTCTGAGTAGAGATACACATATGTCTTCTGTTAGAAACATTTCCATATAGGCCAAATTCCCACCAGTGTAAAGGGTTAATCACTGTACTACTTCATTATTATAAAGTTTCACAAGCCTTTGGAAATGTTTTCATAACCCATGTTGATCATTAACACTGCACCAAATTCCCTACATTCGTACTCCTAGTTATTCATACACCTCTGAAGATTCTTGAAACTTCCATTGGTACTCTGAAGATCTACAGTCTTTTATATGTGATTACTCAAAATAAGCTTTGTCTCATGGCTGTTGAATAATGGTAACATGGAACTGTTACACTAAAAAGTTATCAAAACACTGTTTAGAATATGTACATAAGTTCAGCCATTGAACTATTTTCATATTACTCTGTAGGCTCCTGACTGATTCAAAGCTTCCTCCTGGAGGAAGCTTTGAATGGATCAGTAGCCTACAGAGTGGTATGAGAAGATTGCAATACTCCTGCATCTCATACATCTGCCTAAAGTATTTGAACTCAGCCTGCAGGACTTAACTCTGTAATATCCAGAATGGAGTGTCATGCTCTCCACCCCTTCTGCCACTTGATTGTACCTGTCCATAACCTGTAATACATTTAATACAGTCATGTCCAAAATGATTGGCACCCTTGATAAACATGAGCAAAAAAGACTGTATAAAATAAATAATACAAATACTGCGCTACAGTGGGGTTCGGAATTATTAACAACCTTGACAAAGGAATAATGAATGTATAAAACATTAAAATACTGAGCTATATTGTATGCAAAAATTTAAGAAATTAAATCATTTCAACTAAAACAATTGATCAAATAAATATAATTACTTTTTTTCTCAAACTGGTAGGGGACAAAATTATTGACACCCCTAAAGATTCTTAGAAATAAAGTAGTCTATAATTTGGTATTTAGTCCCAATGTTCCTAGCACACAATGACTACTACATCAAGGATGTGACTCTACAAACTTGATGGGTGCATTTACAGTTCGTTTTGGTTGAAATCATTTTGTGCTCAATAGAAATTAATGGTAAATAATTGTGTCATTTTGGAGTCACTTTTGTTGTAAATTAAGAACAGCATATGTTTCTAAATACCTATACATTTATGAGGAGGTGGAACATTCCTCATTCCAAATTGTTGCTTGAAAATAAACTTGATTGAAAATTCAGACCCCTTGACTTTTTCCACATTTTGTTATGTTATAGCTTTATTCTAAATTTTATTAAATATTTTTTCCCCGTCATAAATCTACACACAATACAACATAATGACAAAGCGAAAACAGGTTTTTAGAAAATGTAGCAAATGTATTAAAAATAAAAACAGAAATACTTACATAAGTATTCCTACCCTTTGCTATGAGACTCCAAATTGAGCTCAGGTGCATCCTATTTCCATTGATCATCTTTGAGATATTTCTACAATTTGTCTGGAGTCCAAATCTAAATTCAATTGATTAGACATGATTTAGAAAGGCACACACCTGTCTATATAAGATCCCACAGTTTAAAGTGCATGTCAGAGCAAAAACCAAGCTATGAGGTCGAAGGAATTGTCCGTAGAGCTCCAAGACAGGATCGTGGCCAGGCAAAGAGTACCAAACATTTCTGCAGCATTAAAGGTCCCCAAGAACACAGTGGCCTCCATCATTCTTAAGTGGAAGAAGTTTAGTACCAACAAGACTCTTCCTAGAGCTTGCCGCCTTGCCAAACTGAGCAATTGGGGCGAAGGGCCTTGGTCAGGAAAGTACAAATAACCCAATGGTCACTCTGACAGAGCTGTAGAGTTCCTCTGTGGAGATGGGAGAAAGTTCCAGAAGGACAACCATCTCTGCAGCACTCCACCAATCAGGCTTTTATGGTGGAGTGGCCAGACGGAAGCCACTCCTCCGTAAAAGGCACATGACAGCTCGCTTGGAGTTTGTCAAAAGGCACCTAAATACTCTCAGACCATGAGAAACAAGATTCTCTGGTCTGATGAAACCTAAATGGAAGGCTTTGGCCTGAATGCCAAGCATCACGTCTGGAGGAAACCTGGCACCATCCCTACTGTGAAGCATGGTGGTAGCAGCATCATGCTGTGGGGATGTTTTTCAGCGGCAGGGACTGGGAGGCTAGTCAGGATCGCGGTAAAGATTAATGGAGCAAAGTAGAGCGAGATCCTTAATGAAAACCTGCTCCAGAGTGCTCAGGACCTCAGACTGTGGCGAAGGTTCACCTTCCAACAGGATAACGACACTAAGCACACAGCCAAGACAATGCAGGAGTGGCTTCGGAACAAGTGTCTGAATGTCCTTGAGTGGCCCAGCTAGATCCTGGATTTTAACCCGATCCAACATCTCTGGAGAGACCTGGAAATAGCTGTGCAGCGACGCTTTCCATCCAACCTGACAGAGCTTGAGAGGATCCGCAGAGAATAATGGGAGAAACTCCCCAAATACAGGTGTGCCAAGTTTGTAGCGCTATTCCCAAGAAGACCCGAGGCTATAATCGCTGCCAAAGGTGCTTCAGCAAAGTACTGAGTAAAGGGTCTGATTACTTACGTAAATGTTTTTTTTTAAATGGATACATTTGTAAAACTTAACTTGCTTTTGCTTTATTATTATGTGCTATTGTGTGTGTATATTGATTTAAAAAAAATCGATTTTAGAATAAGGGAGTAACGTAACAACAAAATGTGGAAAAAAGTCAAGGGTTCTGAATACTTTCTGAATGCCCTGTACATAAACCATTACTAGCCGTGATGTCCAGAATTTGTTTTATATTTCTCATTTGGCATGTCTTTTTGTCCCAGTTTGCAGCAGTACTTACAGATGTGTTGACAACTGGGTCGGTGTTCCAACCAGAACGAGTAAAGTCAACTTTTTTCTACTCATTGATTGAACATTGAGTACAGTCAGTTGCATGAAATATGATAGATTTGTATCTCTTGCGATGGAATGCAAGTAAGCTGCAAGCAATTTTTGGGGGGTGTCACAAGAAGCAACCGAGATGAAACTTTTTTGCAAGCAACATAAATTGTGCCCAGATTGCTTCGGGACATTCGGCTTAATGCATGAGCTCAAACATAAATACACAAACCTACAAAATGTTTAACCTGAAACATAAATATATTTTAAAACAATCACTGGCTCTACAGAGTACAAAGTATACAGTTTACAAGACATTGACCACACTGACCTGAAAATGTGTCAATTGTGTCCAATTGTGACATACTGTAACTGTGCAGTTGGTGCAACAATAAAAAAACATTATAGACATGTAAATGTATTAGCAGAAGCACATTCAGCCTAACAACTGCAGCCCTGATTGTACAGTCACATGGTGCTTTTTAGACAGTTCAGTCAGAACAAGCGAGCATGATCCTGTAAATCTGCCCCTCACACAAACTAAAATAATGTGGTCTCTCTCTTATCAGCATTTTTGGGTCAATTACCACAAATCTCAAACGTTTAATTTATTTTCTGAACTTCGCCATCACAATGTTGTCAGACCCTCCATAATTACCTAATGCTTTTAACAAATGACCAAGATCAGCTTTCCATAATAAAAGCAGGTGTGTTTACACAATACACATCAAATTATACAACCAATGCCATAAACAGTTTTATAATCATCCCTAAAACTGGCAAATTATGTTGATGTGAAATCCTGCTGACGCGCTTCTGTTTCACTTGGCCGACCGACGCGTTGTCATCTCATGGTTAGGTGACAAAAACTCCGTGATGTCTTCGGCAGGGCTAACAGCTGGTGCTTCTGAATCCTGCATTGCAGGCTTTTGTTTTTGTGTTGAAATACCTACAGTGCCTTGCAAAAGTATTCATGCCCCTTGGTGTTTTTCCTATTTTGTTGCATTACAACCTGTAATATAAATTGTTTTTTTATTTGGATTTTATGTAATGGACATGCACAAAATAGTCCAAATTGGTGAAATGAAATGAAAAAAATTACTTGTTTCAAAAAATGTAAAAGTGGTGCGTGCATATGTATTCTCCCCCTTTGCTATGAAGCCCCTAAATAAGATCTGGTGCAACCAATTACCTTCAGAGTTACATAATTAGTTAGATTGCACACAGGTGGACTTTATTTAAGTGTCACATGATCGGTCACATGATCTCAGCATATATACACCTGTTCTGAAAGGCCCCAGAGTCTGCAACACCACTAACCAAGGGGCACCACCAAGCAAGCGGCACCATGAAGACCAAGGAGCTCTCCAAATAGGTCAGGGACAAAGTTGTGGGGAAGTACAGATCAGGGGTGGGTTAAAAAAAATATCAGAAACTTTGAAAATCCCACGGAGAACCATTAAATCCATAATTTTTTTTTTTTTAAGAATATGGCACCACAACAAAGCTGCCAAGAGAGGGCCGCCCACCAAAACTCACAGACCAGCAAGGAGGGCATTAACCAGAGAGGAAACAAAGGGACAGAAGATAACTCTGAAGGAGCTGCAAAGCTCCACAGCGGAGGCTGGAGTATCTGTCCATGGGACCACTTTAAGCCGTACACTCCACGGAGCTGAGCTTTAAGAAAAATGCAAACACATTTGGTGTTCACCAAAAAGCATGTGGGAGACTTCCTAAACATATGGAAGAAGATATTCTGGTAAGATGAGACAAAAATTTTGCTTTTCGGCCGTCAAGGAAACGCTATGTCTGGTGCAAACACTGCAACATCTCCCATCACCCCGAGAACACCATCCCCACAGTGAAGCATGGTGGTGGCAGCATCATAAAATAAATACAAGGAAATTCTTGAGGGAAACCTGTTTCAGTCTTCCAGAGATTTGAGACTGGGATGGAGATTCACCTTCCAGCAGGACAATGACCCCAAGCATACTGCTAAAGCAACACTCGCGTGGTTTAAGGGGAAACATTTAACTTCTTGACGCTAGGGGTCAGATTTTTTATTTTATTTTTAAATAATGTTCCCAAGGTAAACTGACTATTTCTCAGGTCCAGATCGTAGAATATGCATATAATTTACAGATTAGGATAGAAAACACTCCAAAGTTTCCAAAACTGTCAAAATATTGTCTGTGAGTATAACAAAACTGATTCTGCAGGCGAAAACCTGAGAAAATATAACCTGGACGTGATATTTTTTTTTAAAGATCTGTGTTTCCTGGCCAGTCTTTCTTCCATTTAAAGGGGTATCAACCAGATTCCTTTTCCAATGGCTTCCTCAGGCTGTGACCAGGCTTTAGACATAGTTTCAGGCTTTTATTTTGAAAAATTAACGAGATTTTTCAAAAGTAGTCAGGTGTCCTCTGAATAGTTCCTGCGTGCGAGAGGGGAGCTCTCCATTTTCCTTTTCTCTCTTATTGAATAGGTTACGGTCCGGTTGAAATATTATCGATTATGTTTGTTAACTTCTTATGGCTGCAATCCCGTTAACGGGATAAGTGTCATCAACAACCGCTGAATAGCATAGCGCTACATTCAATAAATATTACAAAAAATATTTATATTCATGAAATCACAAGTGCAATATAGGAAAACACAGCTTAGCCTTTTGTTAATCCACCTGTCGTGTCAGGTTTTGAAATGATGCTTTACAGCGAAAGCAATCCAAGCGTTTGTGTAAGTTTATTGATCGCTCGACAAAACATTAAGTACACTTAGCATCAAGTAGCTCGGTCACGAAAATCAGAAAAGCAATCAAATTAATCGTTTACCTTTGATGATCTTCGGATGTTTTCACTCACGAGACTCCCAGTTAGACAACAAATGTTCCTTTTGTTCCATAAAGATTATTTTTATATCCAAAATACCTCCGTTTGTTTGGCGCGTTATGATCAGAAATCCACAGGAAAGAGCGGTCACGACAACGAAGACAAATTCCAAATAGTTTTCATAATGTCCACAGAAACATGTCAAACGTTTTTTATAATCAATCCTCAGGTTGTTTTTAAAATATAGAATCGATAATATATCAACCGCAAATGTCTTTAACAGTAGGAGAGGGAAAAACAATGGCTGTCCAAACTCTGTTGCGCGAGCAAAACTCCTGTGACCACTTGACGAGATGTTATCGTTCTGGCTTATTTTTCAAAATAAAAGCCTGAAACTATGTCGAGGAAGCGATAGGAAAAGGAATCTGGTTCATATGCCTTTAAATCCAGCAAAGGGAGGCTATGGAAAATGGAGTTTTCAAAATAGAAGCCACTTCCTGTTTGGATTTTCCTCAGGGTTTCGCCAATATCAGTTCTGTGTTACTCACAGACAATATTTTGACAGTTTTGGAAACTTGAGAGTGTTTTCTATTCAATACTAATAATAATATGCATATATTAGTAACTGAGACTGAGGAGCTGGCCGTTTACAATGGGCACCTTTTCATCCAAGCTACTCAATACTGCCCCTGCAGCCATAAGAAGTTAAAAACAACCTGAGGATTGATTATAAAAAACATTTGACATGTTTCTACGACCATTACGGATACTTTTTGTAATACGGAACGAGGCTGTAGTTTTCTCAACATAACGCGCAACCCAAATGGCGTTTTTTGTTATAAAAGTAATATTTATCGAACACAACAAATGTTCTTTTTGTAACTGGGAGTCTCGTGAATACAAACATCCGAAGATTATCAAAGGTAAGCGATTAATTTTATTGCTTTTCTGACTTTCGTGACCATGCTAATTTGGGGCTAGCTGTTGTAGCATTGATTGATACACTCACAAAAGCTTGGATTTCTTTCTCTGTAAAGCATATTTTCAAAATCTGACACGATAGGTGGATTAACAACAAGCTAAGCTGTGTTTTGGTATATTTCACTTGTGATTGCATGATTATAAATATTTTTAGTAATAATTTTGAATTTGGCGCCCTGCAATTCAGCGGTTGTTTAGGGAAATGATCCCATAATCGGGATCTGTGCGCAGACAGATTAAATGTCTTGGAATGTCCTAATCAAAACCCAAACCCCAGTCCAATTGAGAATCTATGATATGACTTAAAGATTGCTGTACACCAGCGGAACCCATCCAATTTGGAGGAGCTGGAGCAGTTTTGCCTTGAAGAATGGGCAAAAATGCCAAGCTTATAGAGACATACCCCAAGAGACTTGCAGCTGTAATTGCTGCAAAAGGTGGCTCTACAAAGTACTGTCTGTGAGGGGGTGAATAGTTATGCACGCTCAAGTTGTCTTATTTCTTGTTTGTTTCACAATAAAACATATTTTGCATCTTCAAAGTGGTAGGCATGTTGTGTAAATCAAATGATACAAACCCCCCAAAAATCTATTTTAATTCCAGGTTGTAAGGCAACAAAAAAGAAAAATGCCAAGGGGGGGATGAATACTTTCGCAAGCCACTGTACACAAATCACAGGCATAGAAACTGCTTTCGGCTTCACCTGATTAATATATTTTCGAGCATTTTTCTTCACAAGCACACTGCATCAATGATTCTTTAGGGAGCTATATATCATGCGTACATGTCTTTTCGTAGAGCAAAACTGCTGTGGATGGTACTACATAGCGCACAAATCCCCTTCAGCACTCAACGTCATATTTGGCGGGCAAACTGTGAAGCCAGCTGTGTAGCCTATTGCCTGTTTATGTTTGAGTCTTTTATTAAAAAAGGTGAAACAATGTTGTTCCTGTTTGCTGCTTCCATCAAATCATGCATAGCTTCTTTATATTAAGCACATTCTGGGAAGATTTGTTACTTGTTTTTATGGCGCTGCATTGTCATGTAGCCAGCCTATTGCTATTTTTTGGTTATTTGAAATAAATGTTTTAGGCCTACTTCTTTTCCCCCCATTTTTTGTATTTTGCTTAGCTTTTTAGTTGATGAATAAAAGTTTCATAGTGAATGGTGGGTGCTAATGGATGGTGTAAATGTTGTATGCCTACTTATGTTTAGTATTTTGCTTTCCTATGGTTGGTGTTAATGGATGATGTAAAAACTAGATACAATGAAAACACATTATTTTAAATGAAAAGACATTGTAGGAACCTGCCTGTTTTTAGCCTTTATTTAACCATACAACAAATTTATATACAACATTCTGTACAGATGAAATCATTTATATAGGCTACAATATTCTGCCCATATGAAGGAATGTATATACAATAAAGGTAGCCATACATGATTTAACGAGAAGCAGTAAACATACATATTTAATAATAGACCAATGAACACAATCAGGCAATAGTTAACATACTGTACACAACAATGTTTCACATTCTTACTAAAAAACACAATCACGCGATACTCTACAGCTGGCTTCACAGCTTCCAGGGAAACTCGAGCTATTCTAGCCTCACCCGGATGAAAGAGTAGCAGAGGAAAGGGGTTTGTTGCTGCTGCAGTGTTCGCAGTAAAATATTACACGTTGTGGCAGTGCTTCTATATTTCACTGCAGAGCTGTGCTAGGACCACCCACCAACGGTCAAATTAAGAGTTGGATATTTTTTATCCATGATTTATAAGAACACATTGCATTTGAATATTAATATTGCATGTGTGGTGATGTTTCATTCAAGTTTGTGGGAACACCGAATGTGAGTGTTCTTTTATAATATCTAGTTTTGTGGATGGTAACCATGAGCGGCAGATCTAACCTTCTACATATCAGAAAAGGAGTGAGAAACACAACAGAACACCCTTCACAATTTGCTTTAGTACAGCCAAATAACATATTGAGATTTGGAATGTAAATTGGTAGGAGTTGGCATTCTGCTGTGATATCTCTAATCTGAGCTGCTTTAGATACAGTTACACTTCACCAACTGACTTGGACACTGTCTTAGATAAGGGTCTGGGAGGCCATTGTCACCATACTCACACTTTTCCCCTTTTCACAGAGTTGTGACACACACACACACCAACACACCACATTGTCGTTTTACGCTACCAGCTTCTATAGAATGATTGTTGTGCAATCAGATCAAACTTTCACTGTCAATTAAAAACAAAGCTTTTGGGAACAACTTTTGGAGAACGTTGTCTGTGGCTAACAGAGATGTTCACTTAGCAGAACCTCCAAATCATTCTGCTCAGTGAATCAATTTGTTTAGACGCAATGTTAAAAACCAAGACAGGGTTTATTACCCAAATCTATTAACTTGCTACTTGTTTAGTAAAATAATATACAAAGTTATATGGCATACATTTCTGCAATGTATATAGCCAACAGTACAGTATAAACATACGCTGTGAAAATTGCGTAACAATTAAACTATGGATAAATTACTTAAATGTCCTATTGTCTCTTTGGACTTTAGTTTGAAGACTTGTTTGTTTGCCTACACATAAATTACTGTGAAACCTGACTTCTATACCAAAACGCCACCATCTTTCCAACACAACATCACCGCCACCATTTGCACCACAACCTCAAATCCAAGTTGTGCCGCCCAAGAGATCCCATAGTGGGCTCTTGTTTATGGTCAGACAGGCTCCATGTTGGCGATAACCGACAGATGTCTTGCATGTGTGTGATGCGAAGCGGAGTCTGTGTGGATTAGGAGCTTCCTCCCAGTCCTGTTCCTGTGGAGGGATGACACACACATGCTCGCACCCACACACACACGCACACACACACACTTCCAGACAGTCCTGTTCCTGTGCTGAAATGAGTGTGTGCATGAGAAGGTCCAGGCGTTCAGACAGATGAATGTGCACTGACTATGGTACACTAGCTGAGGGAGAGGGAATATCCTACTACATTACAGTACACAACACTGTTTTATGGCGATACAGTACTGCACTGCCTTTGAACGGTCAAACTTTGTCATATGTCTGGTAGAACAGTTTCTTCCACAGATTACAGTTCTGCTTATTTATGTTCACATAAATGTTTGTTTAGCGGTGAAATAACATTTTACCAGATTTGCTACCCAGTATAAAACCAGGCAGAAAGATAAAAGGATGAAGCTGAGCATGTATTATGTCTTCTGCTTTCTCCTCATAAAGGACCTTTTCGAGGACTGTGACAATGATTTTGTTGTTTTGGCTCTGTACTACAGCACTTGGGATTTGGAATGATACTATGAGTTTAAAGTGCAGACTGTGTCGAGGAATTATTGTAATCAAAAGGAGAGACTTTTAGATGTCTTCAAAACAATCCAACTTTATTATTTAATTACTGCAGTAATTGAGCTGGTCGGTAATCACCCCTGGAGGTGATCACAGAGAACTCAACGAGCTGGTTTGAGACACTGCATTTTATAGTCCATCCTCCTTCAGTATACATAACACACAACAGATGTATGGAATGGGTCACAAGATTTGTATGAAACATACTTGTAATTCACAGCAGACAGTATCTGCTGTAAAAACAGTTTTCCTTGTGTAGAGACCAGTGTCTGGCCCCCCAACTCCATACTGGAACCATGTCTCCCTGATACCATATAGAACAGAAACATTAACTTATGCTCTGGAATGCAGTATCCCCAAATATATCGTAAATCTCCTGTCAGTGTTATCTCCCAGAGGCCCACTTTCAGTTCACACAGACATCTTGCAATTTTGCTCTCACATTTCCCCGTTTTGAGAGTCCTCTCAATTTAAAATAAAATTACAAATTAAAATTTGTCTGGGAAGGTCATGATACACAGTCACCTGCACAAACCCATGAAGAAAAACAAAAAATGCATACAGTTTATGAGATTCAAAGCCTTCAATGTCTTCATAGACAGTGAAAAGCACATATTTAATGCATAATGCAGAGCATGCAACAAATACGCTTTAGTTATCTATCACACTCCAATGGATCAACATGGTGGAAATAACTATTTCCATCCCAGAAACTAAAATTAGCATATCTTGTTGGACAAATCCAGGTAGACTCCTGGTTTAAGTAAAATGTATTCTGTTGGTGACTAATGAACATGAACCAAGACAAGATTACACTATGTATAAGGCAATGCCTATGGATCAAAGTTCACCCTCTCCATTGACCAGGGCATGCTGAGAATACTGTCAACATCTTTAGTTCATAACAGCAATCAAAATAATCAATCCATAATACATTAATTGCTTCACTCATATAGTTATTAACATACTAAACTCAAATCAATCCTTCAGTTTCCAAATCATAATCAAAACCCAATTAATTATCCAACCAAAATGTATGGGAACACCATCATGTTCGTGAGAGTATCATCTTCCCATAATAGTTTATAGGCCAAACCCGGTAAGACGCTACAGACGATTTTCGGGATGTCTCATGATCTGACAAACACCACTCTAGCTTTGTCACCTTTCACCGTAGATGTGGAAGTGTTACATAGACGGATGCGGTGGATTGAGAAAGATATGTCTATCTTAAACTGACAGATTTTATGGGGATGTTTTTATTACGCTAATTGGATTTCTGCAGGGTCGCAGACATCGACCTTAGTGGGTTAAAGATCAACATTTGACAATATTGTTGATTGATTGACTATGGCTTTCCAAATCGCCCTACACTGCTATTTGTAGGGCTAATTTTAAATGAATGTTGTGATTTTTCAGCCATTCTGTAACCAGAAACAACCTACATGGGGTCAATACCAAAATAAGTTACCTAATGATCCTGTTTCTTCACAGCAAAATCTGCAGAGCTGAGACTATTGTATGCCTCGTATATTTAACATTCTGTAGGTGCCATGAATGTTGTATAATAATTTACATTGAAAAACTCAAAGTATTGTATCAAGCGTTGTTTTGTGTATAAGTTCATACACCATGTGTAATGGAATCGGTACATCGAAAATCTCTTCCCAGCTATTGTGCAACATGTATGGTGCAACTAGTAAATTTTTCAGCCAATTTTGGTATTTTTTATATGGCAGACAAGTTCCATACCTTCTCCTCTTTCCATTTGCCTCATCAATTTTTGCAATAATGCTGCAATCAGTTGGTTGTAACTTTAGTTTTAGCAAACATTCCCGTATATTTTCGATAGCTGCATGTTGGACATAACTCCACCATTCCTATGCATAATATCATTAATAAATATAATATATATACACTGCTCAAAAAAATAAAGGGAACACGAAAATAACACATCCTAGATCTGAATGAATGAAATATTCTTATTAAATACTTTTTTCTTTACATAGTTGAATGTGCTGACAACAAAATCACACAAAAATGATCAATGGAAATCAAATTTATCAACCCATGGAGGTCTGGATTTGGAGTCACACTCAAAATTAAAGTGGAAAACCACACTACAGGCTGATCCAACTTTGATGTAATGTCCTTAAAACAAGTCAAAATTAGGCTCAGTAGTGTGTGTGGCCTCCATGTGCCTGTATGACCTCCCTACAACGCCTGGGCATGCTCCTGATGAGGTGGCGGATGGTCTCCTCCCAGACCTGGACTAAAGCATCCGCCAACTCCTGGACAGTCTGTGGTGCAACGTGGCGTTGGTGGATAGAGCGAGACATGATGTCCCAGATGTGCTCAATTGGATTCAGGTCTGGGGAACGGGCGGGCCAGTCCATAGCATCAATGCCTTCCTCTTGCAGGAACTGCTGACACACTCCAGCCACATGAGGTCTAGCATTGTCTTGCATTAGGAGGAACCCAGGGCCAACCGCACCAGCATATGGTCTCACAAGGGGTCTGAGGATCTCATCTCGGTACCTAATGGCAGTCAGCCTACCTCTGGCGAGCACATGGAGGGCTGTGCGGCCCCCCAAAGAAATGCCACCCCACACCATGACTGACCCACCGCCAAACCGGTCATGCTGGAGGATGTTGCAGGCAGCAGAACGTTCTCCACGGCGTCTCCAGACTCTGTCACGTCTGTCACATGTGCTCAGTGTGAACCTGCTTTCATCTGTGAAGAGCACAGGGCGCCAGTGGCGAATTTGCCAATCTTGGTGTTCTCTGGCAAATGCCAAATGTCCTGCACGGTGTTGGGCTGTAAGCACAACCCCCCACCTGTGGACGTCGGGCCCTCATACCACCCTCATGGAGTCTGTTTCTGACCGTTTGAGCAGACACATGCACATTTGTGGCCTACTGGAGGTCATTTTGCAGGGCTCTGGCAGTGCTCCTCCTTGCACAAAGGCGGAGGTAGCGGTCCTGCTGCTGGGTTGTTGCCCTCCTACGTCCTCCTCCACGTCTCCTGATGTACTGTCCTGTCTCCTGGTAGCGCCTCCATGCTCTGGACACTACGCTGACAGACACAGCAAACCTTCTTGCCACAGCTCGCATTGATGTGCCATCCTGGATGAGCTGCACTACCTGAGCCACTTGTGTGGGTTGTAGACTCCGTCTCATGCTACCACTAGAGTGAAAGCACCGCCAGCATTCAAAAGTGACCAAAACATCAGCCAGGAAGCATAGGAACTGAGAAGTGGTCTGTGGTCACCACCTGCAGAACCACTCCTTTATTGGGGGTGTCTTGCTAATTGCCTATAATTTCCACCTGTTGTCTATTCCATTTGCACAACAGCATGTGAAATGTATTGTCAATCAGTGTTGCTTCCTAAGTGGACAGTTTGATTTCACAGAAGTGTGATTGACTTGGAGTTACATTGTGTTGTTTAAGTGTTCCCTTTATTTTTTTGAGCAGTGCATATACAGTACCAGTCAAAAGTTTGGACACAACTGCTCATTCAAGTGTTTTTCTTAATTTTTTACTGTTTTCTTCATTGTAGAATAATAGTGAAGACATCAAAACTATGATGTAGTAACCAAAAAAGTCTTAAACAAATCAAAATATATTTTAGATTTTTCAAAGTAGCATGGCTACCTCCAGGCTGTATAAGGGTTATTTAACCAAGAAAGAGAGTGATGGAGTGCTGCATCAGATGACCTGGGCTCCACAATCACCCGACCTCAACCCATTTGAGATGGTTTGGGATAAGTTGGACCGCAAAGCGAAGGAAAACTAGTCAACAAGTGCTCAGCATTTGTGGGAACTCCTTCAAGACTGTTGGAAAAGCATTCCAGGTGAATCTGGTTGAGAGAATGCCAAGTGTGTGCAAAGCTGTCATCAAGGCAAAAGGTGTCTACTTTGAAGAATCTAAAATCTAAAATATATTTTGATTTGTTTAACACTTTTTTGGTTACTACATGATTCCATATGTGTTATTTCATAGTTTTGATGTCTTCACTATTATTCTACAATGTAGGAAATAGTCAAAAATAAAGAAAAACCCTTGAATGAGTAGGTGTGTCCAAACTTTTGACTGTTACTGTATATTTTAATCATAAAGAATGTTTTTTTAATCAATCAGTATACTTGAGTTGCTTGTTGTAATTGTAATGATTGTCGTCGGGAGAAGGAGAGGAGGACCAAAGTGCAGCGTGGTACGTATCCATAATACTTTTAATAAAGATGAACACGCGAACAAAAACAACAAAACGACCAACGAACAGTTCTGGAAGGTGCAACAACCACTAGACAGAAAATAACTACCCACAACTCAAAGTGGGAAAACAGGCTACCTAAGTATGGTTCTCAATCAGAGACAACGATTGACAGCTGCCTCTGTTTGGGAACCATACCAGGCCAAACACAATAGAAATAGAAAACATAGACATACAAACATAGAATGCCCACCCACATCACACCCTGACCAAACAAAAAATAGAAAGTAATCTATGGTCAGGGCGTGACAGTAATGCTTTTTCTGTCTTTTCCCGGAGGACTGCATTTTTAAATAGTTAACAGCTTTGTCTAAGAAAAGGTGATAAGGTGAACAAGGTTTCATTTTCAATTAACCGAAAAAGAGAAGTTGTAATCTATTTGAAGGCAATAAAAAAATGTATTCATCTACTGGAGAACCAGTTCGGACTTAAGTATAACTTGTGTATGAGTGAAGCTTTTAGTGAGAAGTTTAATGCTTTAATATTGAATCATTTCAGCCCCCCAAACTCATATTCATTATATAAATAGGCACGTTTAATTGTGTCTGGCTTAGCATTCCAAATTTAGTGAAATATATGTTGGTCATATCATTTAAAGAACAAGTCCATAAGTAAATAAGTCAACTGTGATATACTCCTGAGAAGCCAGCAATTCATTTTTGTCCTATCAAGTGGACATCCGTTCTTGGTCTGTATCTCTGAGGCCATAAAAGCCACTGTATTAAATATGTCCTGTTGTCCCTTTGAGAGGACATTCTGGGCTTTTCAATGATATCACGTGTGTTCTTGAAAAAATGGCTGGTGTCAAAATGTGCAAATTTATGGAATCTTTAAAAGAAGTGTGTGTAATTATTTATTATGTATATATTTTTTTATATTCAAATTGTTTCTAAAAAGTGAATATCTCAGGAATAGTTATGTGAGTTGTTGGGATTGTGTCATATGTTTATCACCTTAAATAAGAGCTAGATAAGAGCAATGTCCTCTGTAGTGGACACTCAGATGCCGCAAATATGTTTTCAACTGTACTGTACCCATTGACTGTAATGTAAAAAAATATATATACACTGCTCAAAAAAGTAAAGGGAACACTTAAACAACACAATGTAACTCCAAGTCAATCACACTTCTGTGAAATAAAACTGTCCACTTAGGAAGCAACACTGATTGACAATAAATTTCACATGCTGTTGTGCAAATGGAATAGACAACAGGTGGAAATTATAGGCAATTAGCAAGACACCCCCAATAAAGGAGTGGTTCTGCAGGTGGTGACCACAGAGCACTTCTCAGTTCCTATGCTTCCTGGCTGATGTTTTGGTCACTTTTGAATGCTGGCGGTGCTTTCACTCTAGTGGTAGCATGAGACGGAGTCTACAACCCACACAAGTGGCTCAGGTAGTGCAGCTCATCCAGGATGGCACATCAATGCGAGCTGTGGCAAGAAGGTTTGCTGTGTCTGTCAGCGTAGTGTCCAGAGCATGGAGGCGCTACCAGGAGACAGGCCAGTACATCAGGAGACGTGGAGGAGGCCGTAGGAGGGCAACAACCCAGCAGCAGGACCGCTACCTCCGCCTTTGTGCAAGGAGGATTAGGAGGAGCACTGCCAGAGCCCTGCAAAATGACCACCAGCAGGCCACAAATGTGCATGTGTCTGCTCAAACGGTCAGAAACAGACTCCATGAGGGTGGTATGAGGGCCCGACGTCCACAGGTGGGGGTTGTGCTTACAGCCCAACACCGTGCAGGACATTTGGCATTTGCCAGAGAACACCAAGATTGGCAAATTCGCCACTGGTGCCATGTGCTCTTCACAGATGAAAGCAGCTTCATACGCACATGTGACAGACGTGACAGAGTCTGGAGACGCCGTGGAGAACGTTCTGCTGCCTGCAACATCTTCCAGCATGACCGGTTTGGCGGTGGGTCAGTCATGGTGTGGGGTGGCATTTCTTTGGGGGGCCGCACAACCCTCCATGTGCTCGCCAGAGGTAGCCTGACTGTCATTAGGTACCGAGTTGAGATCCTCAGACCCCTTGTGAGACCATATGCTGGTGCGGTTGGCCCTGGGTTCTTTCTAATGCAAGACGATGCTAGACCTCATGTGGCTGGAGTGTGTCAGCAGTTCCTGCAAGAGGAAGGCATTGATGCTATGGACTGGCCCGCCCGTTCCCTAGACCTGAATCCAATTGAGCACATCTGGGACAACATGTCTCGCGCCATCCACCAACGCCACGTTGCACCACAGACTGTCCAGGAGTTGGCGGATGCTTTAGTCCAGGTCTGGGAGGAGAACCCTCAGGAGACCATCCGCCACCTCATCAGGAGCATGCCCAGGCGTTGTAGGGAGGTCATACAGGCACGTGGAGGCCACACACACTACTGAGCCTCATTTTGACTTTGTTTTAAGGACATTACATCAAAGTTGGATCAGCCTGTAGTGTGGTTTTCAACTTTAATTTTGAGTGTGACTCCAAATCCAGACCTCCATGGGGTTGATAAATTTGGTTTCCATTGATCATTTTTGTGTGATTTTGTAGTCAGCACATTCAACTATGTAAAGAAAAAAGTATTTAATAAGAATATTTCATTCATTCAGATCTAGGATGTGTTATTTTAGTGTTCCCTTTATTTTTTGGAGCAGTTTATATATATACGTCCTAATGACCACAACAGAGGACAATTTTGCACTTGTAATAAAATATAAATAATCTTTTTTTTTTGGTAACACCATACATATGTTATGTAAAACAATTATTGGTCTCTGGATATTGCAACTAAAGAGTTATTCAGTGCAATTTTTTCCATAAATAGACAGATATTTACCTCTGCATGGTTGCAGAATATTGTCTATTTTTTCTAACTTTTTATTGAGATTTGTTATGGTAAGTTCATTTATATCTTTATGGATGTGAATTCCAAGTATGTACACTTAACCATCAGCTCATTTTAGTGGTACATTACAAGGTAATGTAAACATTGTGTCTTTTAACGATCCAATACGCAATATGGTAAAATTATCATAATTGGATTTAGTCCAGAGAGGCGATCTAGATCTTCATTGAGACTGTGCAGCGATCCAGATTGCGGACTTAAGAAGAAACTTGAGTCATTGGCATACATTGACACTTTTGTTTTTAAGCCCCAGATTTCTAACCTCTTGATGTTCTTGTTGGATCTGCAATAACAAATAGATATGGAGACAGCGGACAGCCTTGTTGTACTTTTCTTGAAGGTTCAATACTTTGAGAAGTAACAATTATTTACTATTTTACAGCTGTGGTTGCTATACAAAACGTTATCCCATTGTACAGGAGATTCACCAAAATGTAAATAGTCTAAACATTTACAGATGAAGTCGGAAGTTTACATACACCTTAGCCAAATACATTCAAACTCAGTTTTTCACAATACCTGACATTTAATCCTAGTAAAAAATCCCTGTCTTAGGTCAGTTAGGATCACCACTTAATTTTAAGAATGTGAAATGTCAGAATAAAAGTAGAGAGAATGATTTATTTCAGCTGTTATTTCTTTTATCACATTCCCAGTGGGTCAGACGTTTACATACACTCAATTAGTATTTGGTATTCTTGCCTATAAATTGTTTAACTTGGGTCAAATGTTTCAGGTAGCCTTCCACAAGCTTCCCACAATAAGTTGGGTGAATTTTGGCCCATTCCTATTGACAGAGCTGGTGTAACTGAATCAGGTTTGAGGGCCTCCTCGCTCGCACACACATTTTCAGTACTGCCCACAAATTTTGTATAGAATAGAGGACAGGGCTTTTTGATGGCCACTCCAAGACCTTGACTTTGTTGTCCTTAAGCCATTTTGCCAGAACTTTGGAAGTATGCTTGCGGTCATTGTCCATTTGGAAGACCCATTTGCAACCAAACTTTAACTTCCTGACTGATGTCTTGAGATGTTGTTTAAATATATCCACATAATTTTCCTCCTTCATTATGCCATCTATTTTGTGAAGTGCACCAGTCCCTCCTGCAGCAAAGCAGCCCCCACAACATGATGCTGCCAACCCCGTGCTTCACGGTTGGGATGGTGTTCTTGCAAGCCTCACCCTTTTTCCTCCAAACATAATGATGGTCATTATGGCCAAACAGTTCTATTTTTGTTTCATCAGACCAGAGCACATTTCTCCAAAAAGTACGATCTTTCTTGCAAACCGTAGTCTGGCTTTTTTATGGCGGTTTTGGAGTAGTGGCTTCTTCCTTGCTGAGCGGCCTTTCAGGTTTTGTCGATATAGGACTTGTTTTACTGTGGATATACGTAGATGGTTTGTACATGTAAAATTACTTGTGTCATGCACAAAGTAGATGTCCTAACCGACTTGCCAAAACTATAGTTTGTTAACAAGAAATTTGTGGAGTGGTTGAAAACAAGTTTTAATGACTTCAACCTAAGTGTATGTAAACTTCCGACTTCAACTGTATATATAAATTATAGTCATACTTTAGCAAAAGCCTTTTCAAAATCGGCTTTGAAGACCAGGCCTGGTATCTTTGATGTTTCATAGTGTTCTATTGTATCAAGTAATTGTCATATATTATTCCCAATGTATGGTCCATGTAAAAAAAAAACTGTCTAATCAATATCTGGTAAAAAAATATTTTTTATTCTATGCGCTATGTATTTTGCCAGGATTTTTGCATCACAACATTGACGTGTATGAGGCCTCCATTTTTTTTAATAGATCTTTATCCTGACCACCTGGGTCCTGTTTAAGTAGTAGTGAATTCAGACCTTCTTGCTGAGTATCTGATGGTCTACCATTTTTATAGGAGTAGTTAAAATATGCTAATAATGGATCTTTGAGAATAGCCGCGGGAAGTAGAGGTGCTGAGAGTGCTGCAGCACCCCTTGAAAAATCATAATGATAAATAAAGCATTTACAATATATATATATATATATATATATATATATATATATATACTTTATATATGTTTTTTACACAAAAGAAGTGCACTAGCCTTTAATAGTCCTGTATTAGCAGACCGATATAGCCACCTACAAAACATTCTCAAGTTTCTGTAAATTATTTTTGGTAGCGTTTCTATGTTGAAGATTCAAGAATAATTTAGTGAATTTTTCAAAATGTTGCATCCCGTTTGTTATATTTTTGTAATAAATTACATTTGATCGTTCTTGAATAAGTTCCTCCAGTTCTTTTTGTTTTTACTGTAACTTATTCTGTACCTCTATAGTACCGTATGTTTTTCCATCGACAGTGCATTTTTAAAGTATACAGACCCCTTGACTTTTTCCACATTTTGTTACATTAGTCTTAATCTAAAATGTATTAAAACATGTTTTCCTCACATCAATCTACACATAATACCCCATGACAAAGCAAAAAAACATTTTAGCAAAATGTATAATAAAAAAAATTAAGTATCACATTTACATTAGTATTCAGACCCTTTACTCAGTACTTTGTTGAGGCACATTTGGCAGCAATTACAGCCTTGAGTTTTATGGGGTATGACACTACAAGTTTGACACACCTGTATTGGGGAGTTTTCCTTATTATTCTCTGTCAGGTTGGATGGGCATCGCTGCACAGCTACTTTCAGGTCTCTCCTGAGATGTTTGATCGGGTTCAAGTTCTGGCTCTGGTTGGTCCACTCAAGGACGTTCAAAGACTTGTCCCGAAACCCCTCATGCGTTGTTTTGGCTGCGTGCTTAAGGTTGTTGTCCTGTTGGAAGGAGAACCTTCGCCCCAGTCTGAGGTCCTGAGAGCTCTTGAGCAGGTTTTCATCAAGGATCTCTCTGTACTTTGCTCCGTTCATCTTTGCCTCAATCCTGACTAGTCTACAAGTCCCTGCCGCTGAAAAACATCACCACAGCATGATGATGCCACCACCACGATTCACCATAGAGCCGGTGCAAGGTTTCCTCCAGACGTGACGCTTGGCATACAGGCCAAAGAGTCTTGGTCTCATCAGACCAGATTATCTTGAGTCCTTTAGGTGCATTTTGGCAAACTCCAAGAGGGCTGTCATGAGCCTTTTACTAAGGAGTGGCTTCCGTCTGGCCACTCTACTAAAAGGCCTGATTTGTGGAGTGCTGCAGAGATGGTGTCCTTCTGGAAGTTTCTTCCATCTCTACAGAGGAACTCCTGTTCACCTCCCTGACCGAGGCCGTTCTCGCCCGATTGCTCAGTTTGGCCGGGCAGCCAGCTCTAGGAAGAGCCTCGGTGGTTCCAAACTTCTTCCATTTAAGAATGATGGAGGCCACTGTGTTCTTGGGGACCTTAAATACTGCAGAAATGTTTTGGTACCCTTCCCCATATCTGTGCCTCGACACAATCCTGTCTAAAGAGCTCTACGGGCAATTCCTTCAACCTCAAGGCTTGGTATTTGCTTTGATAGCACTGTCAACTGTGGGACCTTATATAGACAGGCGTGTGCCTTGATAAATCATGTCTAATCAATTGAATTTAACACAGGTGGACTCCAATCAAGTTGCAGAAACATCTAAAAGATGATCAATGGAAGCAGGATACACCTAAGCTCCATTTCGAGTCTCATAGCAAAGGGTCTGAATACTTATATAAATAAGGTATTTGTTTTTCTTTTTAATAAATTTGAAAAAAAATCTAAACTTGTTTTCGCTTTGTCATTAAGTGGTATTGTTTGTAGATTGATGAAGAAAAAACATATATTTAATACATTTTAGAATAACGCTGTAAGGTAACAAAGTGTGGAAAAAGTGAAGGGGTCTGAATACTTTCCGAATCCACTGTGCATGTGCTGTTAGTTCCTCTACTTCCTTTGTTAGTCTAATCTCTTTTGACCTAAACTGCTTTTGCTTTAATAATGAGTATGGCATTGAATGGCCTCTGAAGGTACATTTGAAAGTGTCCCATAAAATAAGGGTATCTGTTGTACCTATGTTGTGCAGGAACTTGTCATATTTAAGAACACATTTTCATCCAGTAGGCTTAGATCGTGGTCCGATCACATTCTGTCTCCTATCAACAATTGTTTAACTTGTGATGCCAGCGAGAATGTCACAAGAAAGTTGTCAAAGACGGTTAGCTTGATTAAGCTTCCTCCGTATATGTCTCATAGGTCAGGGTTTTTTAGCCTCCATATATCCACTAGGTCTAATGTGTCCATGATATTTGTGCTCTCCTTAAGTGCATGAAGGTGATGGTTTGTGTGATTTTTTTTTTTACGGTCCAGTGAAGTACTTAAAACCATGCTATAAACTCCCACCATAATAATAGGATTGTTTTTCCACATTTTGTTGTGTTACAGCCTGAATTCAAGATGGATTAAATATAGATTTGTTTTCTCTCAACCACCTACAAACAATACTCCATAATGATAAAGTGAAAATATGTTTTCAGAAATGTTTGCTAATTTCTTGAAAATGAAATACAGAAATATCTCATTTAAATAAGTATTCAGATCGTTGAGTCAATACATGTGAGAATCATCTTTGGCAGCGATTACAGATGTGAGACTTTCTGGATAAGTCTAAGAGCTTTGCACACTGGGATTGTACAATATTTACCAATTATTAATTTCAAACTGTTTCAAGCTCAGTCAAATTGGTTGTTGATCATTGCTCGACAACAGTTTAAGACTTGCCATAGATTTCCAAGCAGATTTAAGTCAAAACTGTAACATTCAATGTAGTCTTGGTAAGCAACTCCAGTGTAGATTTGATCTTGTGTTTTAGGTTATTGTCCTGCTTTTTACAAATTAACAAAAAATGAAAAGCTGAAATGTCTTGAGTCAATAAGTATTCATCCCCTTTGTTGAGAATAAGTTCAGGAGAAAAATGTGCATGGACTCACTCTGTGTGCAAACTGAGGATGGATCAACAACATTATAGTTACTCCACAATACTATCCTAATTGACAGAGTGAAAAAAAGTAAGCCTGTACAGAATATAAATATTCCCAAACAAGCATCTTGTTAGCAACGAGGCACTAAAGTAACACTGAAAAAAATGTGGCAAACCAATTTACTTTTTTTCCTGAATACAAAGTGTTATGTTTGGGGCAAATACGATACAACACATTACTAAGTATCATTCCTCATATTTTCAAGCATAGTGATGGCTGCATCATGTTATCGGTATGCTTGTAATAGTTAAGGACCGTGGAGGTTTTCAGGGTAAAACAGAAACGGAATCGAGATAAGCACAGGCAAAATCCTAGAGGAAAACCTGGTTCAGTCTGCTTTCCACCAGACACTGGGAGATGAATTCATCTTTCAGCAGGACAATAATCTAAAACACAAGGCCAAATCTACACTGGACTTGCTTACCAAGAAGACAGTAAATGTTCCTTAGTGACCTAGTTACAGTTTTGACTTAAATCTACTTGAAAATCTATGGAAAGACAAAAATAGCAAGGATCAACAACCAATTTGACAGAACTTGAAGAATTCTAAAAGAATAACGGGCACATGTTGTACAAAAGAGGTGTGGAAAGCTCTTGGAGACTTACCCGGAAATACTCACTGCTGTAATCACTGCCAAAGGTGCTTCTACAAAGTATTGACTCAGGGGTGTGAATATTTATGTAAAACATATTTCTGTATTTCATTTTCAATACATTTTCAAATTCTTTTTTTTTTTACATAGTTTCACTTGGTCATTATGTATTTGTGCAGATGGGTGAGAAAAAAAAGATTTAATACATTTTGAAAACAACAAAATGTGGAATAATTCAAGGGGTTTGAATACTTTCTAAAGGCACTGTAAGTGAATTTGTGCAAATACTTTTGGTTCCCTAAAATGGGGGGACTATGTACAAAAAGTCCTGTAATTTCTAAACTGTTCATCCGATATGGATGAAAGTACCCACAAATTAAAGCTGACCGTCTACACTTTAGTCTTGTAGTCATTGTATAATTTCAAATCCTAATTGCTGGAGTAGAGAGCCAATACATCAGACAATGTGTGACTGTCCAAAGACTTTTGGACCTCACTCTATGACCATTATGTGCTGTAGGAGTATTACTCTGCTTTTTCTTTAAAGCGGCAATAAACAGTTGAAACAATAACAAAGCGGTCTACTACTCTCAAATTCATTGACAGAGCTATGGATGCAAGGACTGACCATCCATGATGTCAAAAGTATAGTTCTAACCATGTTGAGGCTATATAGTGTTTGTTGACATTTACTTTGTTTACAAATATTGGAGTAAAAAACAAGCTTAAACAGTATTTTGAGTTTTGATGAGGTAGAACAGTTGAAATAAGCTCATGAGTGATTTTGAAGTTATATTCTTCAAGAATCAATGGGTACATATTCATTTCTAAGTCCAAAAATGGATGTAGTAACTACTGATTGCCACTTTAAATAGTGATAGCTAAATCAACACAGTTGTGTTATTTTAATTACTCAACATAACTGTCTGCAGGCATCAAAGTAAATCCACCGTAAAATCACTGAAGAAGAAAACAGGGCCATCTATTGATTCACTGTAAAATGAAGCGCTTTCTCAAGGGTTCCGCACAGCCTTGGACAATGCAAAGACTATACAATGTGCTCACACAACCACTCTCCATTCAATGTAGAGAGGCTAATATAGTGCTTGTGCATTGAATTTGACCTTCTGTGCATCAATTTAATGTGAAGGCTTCTATAGGGATTCTGCAGTGAAATTGACCTATGATGTCACGCCCAAACCAAAGAGAGCCTTTTTATTTTCTATTAGGTCTATTAGGTCGGGGTGTGACTAGGGTGGGTGATCTAGTGCATTTATTTATGTTGGCCTGGTAGGGTTCCCAATCAGAGGCAGCTGTTTATCGTTGTCTCTGATTGGGGATCATATTTAGGCAGCCATTTCCCCACTGGTTTTTGTGGGATCTTGTTTATGTGTAGTTGCCAGGGAGCACTGTATTTGCTGCACGTTTCGTTTGCTGTTTATTGTTTTTGTGAGTTTCATTTAATAAACATGTGGAACTCTATGTATGCTGCGCCTTGGTCCGAGTATGATTACCATGACGATGGTCACAGAAGATCCCACCACAACAGGACCAAGCAGCGTGCCCAGGAGGAGAGAGTATCCTGGACTTGGGAGGAGATATTGGATGGGAAGGGATCCCTGGACTTGGGAGGAGATCCTGGCAGGACAGGATCGCCTTCCCTGGCGGGAGACGCAAGGAGGGAAGGAAGGACAGCGACGACGCTGGGGTTCGCGGCCAGGTAGCAAACCCAAAAGACAGCCCAAAATATTTTTTTGGGGGGGGAACACGGGGTGGTCGGCGGAGCCGAGGAATGAGCCAGAGACCGTCAGGGAGTTGAAGGAGGAACTCGACGAAAGATTCCGGAGAGAGGTGGTGGCGATGAGAGTGCTGCAGAGCGGGCGTGCTGAGGAGCGTGACACCAGTCCGGTGTCATCTGCACCAGTTTCACGCATCTGGCCTCCAGTGCGCTTCCCCAGTCCGGTACGTCCTGTGTCTCCTCCACGCACTCGCCCTGAAGTGTGTGTCACCGTTCCGGTACAAGTTGTGCCGGTTCTACGCACCAGGTTTCTAGTGCGCCTCCACAGCCCAGTACGTCCTGTGCTAGCTCCCCACACTCACTGTGCGGAGTGTGTCATCGTTCCGGCACCATCTGTGGCAGCTCTACGCACCAGGTCTCCAGTGCGCCTCCACAGCCCTGTACGTCCTGTGCCTCCTCCTCGCAATCTCCTTGAAGTGCGTATCCCCAGTCCGGTACGTCCTGTGCCTGCTCCTCGCACTCTCCCTCAAGTGCGCCTTCCCAGTCAGGTACGTCCTGTGCCTGCTCCCCGCACTCGCCCTGAAGTGCGTGTCACCAGTCCGGTGCCACCTGTGCCGGCCCCACGCATCAGGCCTTCAGTGCGCCTCCCCAGTCTAGAGCGTCAGGCGACGGTCCCCAGTCCAGAGCTTCAGGCGACGGTCCCCAGTCCAGAGCTACCAGTGACTGTTCACAGTCCGGAACCTCCAACGACGGTCCACAGTACGGATCCTCCTGAGACGGTCCACGGTCCAGAACCTCCAGCTCCATGGCAGGAGCCTTCCTCTGCGCCGATGTCCAGTCCAGGCACGGCGTCCAGTCCCTCTCCAAGGCCGGAGTCTTCCTCTGCGTCGGTGCCCAGTCCAGGCACGGCGTCCTGTCCCGCTCCATGGCAGGAGCCTTCCTCTGCGCCGATGTCCACTCCAGGCACGGCGTCCAGTCCCGGTCCATGGGAGGAGCCTTCCTCTGTGCCGGTGCACAGTCCAGGCACGGCGGTCAACTCAGCTCCATGGCCGGAGCCCTCCTCTGCGCCGATGCCCAGTCCGGGCACGGCGTTCTACCCGGCTCCATGGCTGGACCCGTGGTCTGGGCGGGGGCAAAGTCCCGCACCAGAGCCACCACCGATGCTGGCGAATCCACGAGCGGAGTGGGTACTTCGCCCCACACCGGAGCCGCCACCGACGCTAGACACTCACCCGGACCCTCCCCTATAGAGTCAGGTTTTGCGGCCGGAGTCCGCACCTTTGGGGGGGGTACTGTCACGCCCTGACCATAGAGAGCCTTTTAATTCTTTATTTTGGTTAGGTCGGGGTGTGACTAGGGTGGGCGATCTAGTGCATTTATTTCTATGTTTGCCTGGTATGGTTCCCAATCAGCGGCAGCTGTTTATCGTTGTCTCTGATTGGGGATCATATTTAGGCAGCCATTTCCCCACTGGTTTTTGTGGGATCTTGTTTGTGTGTAGTTGCCAGGGAGCACTGCATTTGCTGCACGTTTCGTATGCTGTTTATTGTTTTTGTGAGTTTCATTTATTAAACATGTGGAACTCTACGTATGCTGCGCCTTGGTCCGAGTATGATGAGAGGGGAGGAAGCAAGGGAAGCGATTAACTCTGATGGCACAGGACTATTGATTGGTCAGTTCAGTCAGAATGGAGAAGCAGTCCTTTATTAGGAGAATATGGAGATGTCTCGAACGCTGCTTCCACCATGCACTGACTGCAGTCTACATTTTACAAGTGGTTCCTACTTATGTATTTACAGTGGTGGAAAAAGTACTCAATTGTCATACTTGAGTAAAATATACCTTAATAGAAAAGGACTCAAGTAAAAGTCACAGTAAAAAAAAGTTAAAAACAAGTATTTGGTTGTAAACATCCTGAAGTATCAAAAGTTAAAGGAATTGCAAAATTGTACGTAAGCATATTAAGCAAACCAGATGGCACAATTCTTGTTTTTAAAATTGACTCCAACACTGACAATTTACAAACAAAGCATTTGTGTTGTGAGTCCACCAGATCAGAGGCAGTAGGGATGACCAGGGGTGGTCTCTTGATAAGTGTATAAATTGGACCACTTTCCTGTCAAAATCTAACGATAACTTTTGGGTGTATGGAGTAAAAAGTGCATTTTCTTTAGGAATGTAGTTAAGTAAAAGTTGTCAAAAATATAAATAGTAAAGTACAGACACCCCCAAAAATGGCTTTACACCACTGTATTTACAAGGCAGTTGAACAAGTAGAATGTAGGGACACAATTTCATGTAGTACTAACACCAAGTCTTAGAGATACTGTATGCTAGAAACATGAATACACCATTACAGAAAAGTATGGCTGTAAGGCTCTATACAGCATGTGGGCTTAAATGTCACTACTGTTTAAATTGGCTTCAACCCTGTCCAGTGCTGTGGAGAGATTAAATCGTATTGCAAGTAAATTATGAGCAATGTGTGGAAGGACAAAGGATACATAGCTGGCAGACTGCAATTCTACCACCAAAGGCCTACTCTGGCTCGCACATATTGCAAAGGTACTAGAAAAGGACAATTTTGTGAGCAAAATGAAAATAACATTTTAGTCACCAAACCTCAGTGGTTCCACAGAATGCGAAGTGATAAGGTGGGACCCAGATGCAGAGAAGAGACCAGACAAAGAATCAGTGGTTAAGGATACTGTCGTGACGTTGTATTAGTTAATGTGGCGACTGTTGCTCATCGAATGATTACAAGTTTCTAATTACGTGATTAACTGAATCAAGCAATTATTAACTCATTAACCTGGGGCACCATGGGAAAACTAGTTTTTATTGAGTTTCTATTTCCCAAATTAACTCAAAGAATATCAGAATATCGATTTTACCACAGCCGCTAATTAACCAGTTGCCTCTAACAGTCTCGTTCTGAACGTCGTATAGCCCGGGATTCTGCACAGACCCGGGTCTCACTAATGAATTCGCACCACACCAATCTTAGTTGAATGTTTATTTACTAAAAAGCTAAAATGATGATAAAAGATACACATACACAAAAACACATTCTAGGCTATTGATTAGAACTTAGTATAACGGGCCAACACACTAGGGCGCGTGTTACCCAAAATGGGGATTTAAAAGAGAGAGAAAGAGAGAAAGTACACAAGAGGAATATACATTTGGGTGAAATTGTCAGCTATGCTCATTCTAACCCAAGCCTTGCCCCAAACTGCCGCTGTTATGAGTCAGAATATAATGATGTAATTACTTGTGGAAGGTCTCCGTGGATTTTCCCGCGTGGACCGTTCAAGCTGCTCAATGACGCACTTCTCCTGCGCACCTCTCTAGGTGTCCTCACGATGTCCGTGTCCTTTGGCTTTACTGGCCTGTTCCTTTGTCCTCGCTCTGGAAGGGGTCTTCGGAGGACAGCTAGCTCTGTAGCTCAGAGCTCACAGCGTAAAGATGAAAGAGTGTAGATACCACGATTCGATGGGGAGTGGAGGCTAGGTGGTTCGGCTTGTATTCACCCGCTTAGACACCGCTACTCATCCGTAGCTTGGGTAGAAAAATATTTCTTTGTCTTCAAACATGTTGCGTTTTGGGTTCGTTGACCTTTTAGACCTTTGGCTGCAGCTCGGGTCACTTAGTCTAATCTGTTAATTCTGCACTCACAGGTTTTATACCCTCGGGTCAGAAGTGGGCGTAACCGCCTTCAGGGCAATTCTCTGGGCGTACCAAGTTTGAGGGGCAAGGTATAGATTTTACTCAAATCCAATTTTAGACAACTAACTTCACATTTCGTCTCTACCGAAACATTCTCTTTGATTTGGACATTTTCCACACAACGTACAATGTATAAACATCAAGCATATACGAGGAAAACTCTTAACATTACAATGTTTTCATAATAACGTAATCTATTAATGTCACGTTCCTGACCTGTTTTCTGTTGTTTTGTATGTGTGTGATGGTCAGGGCGTGAGTTTTGGGTGGGCATTCTATGTTGTGTGTTTCTATGTTGGTTTAGGGTTGCCTGGTATGGCTCTTAATTAGAGGCAGGTGTTTTGCGTTCCTCTAATTAAGAGTCATATTTAGGTAGGTTGTTTCACTGTGTTCGTTGTGGGTGGTTGTTACCTGTCTCTGTGTTTGTGTTCTGCACCAGATAGGTCTGTATCGGTTTTGCACGTTTGTTATTTTGTAAGTTGTTTGTAGTGTTCACTTGTTCTTATAATTAAACATGTTGAGCACTGGCTACGCTGCATTTTGGTCCTCTCCTTCACCCCAGGAAGAAAACCTTTACAGAACCACCCACCAAACCAGGACCAAGCAGCGTAGCAACGGGGAGCAGCAGCGGCCCAGTACACAGGACTACTGGACACAGGAGGAATGGTCTTGGGAGATCATGGACGGAAAAGGACCCTGGGGAAGGGTTGGAGAGAATCGCCGCTCTCGGGAGGTGAAGGAGGCAGCCACAGCCCAGGAGCGGTGGATTGAGGAGGCAGCACGTAAGAGAGGCTGGAAGCCCGAGAGGCTCACCCAAAAATTTCTTGGGGGGGGGGGGGGGGGCTAAAGGGGAGTGTGGCGAAGCCGGGTTGGATACCTGAGCCAACACCCCGGGCTTGCCGTGGAGTGAGAGAGCGTCGTACTGGTCAGACACCGTGTTATGCGGTAAAGCGCACGGTGTCCCCAGTACGCGTGCTTAGCCCAGTGCGGGCTATTCCACCTTGCCGCACTGGGAGGGCTAGGTTGGGCATCGAGCCGAGTGCCATGAAGCCGGCCCAACGTATCTGGTCTCCAGTACGTCTCCTCGGGCCGGCGTACATGGCACCAGCCTTACAGGTGGTGTCCCCGGTTCGCCTGCATAGCCCAGTGCGGGCTATTCCACCTCGCCGCACTGGCAGGGCTACGGGGACCATTCAACCTGGTAAGGTTGGGGAGGCTCGGTGCTCAAGAGCACGTGTCCTCCTTCACGGTCCGGTATATCCGGCGCCACCTTCCCACCCCAGCTCAGTACCACCAGTGCCTACACCACGCACCAGGCTTCCAGTGCATCTCCAGAGCCCTGTTCCTCCTCCACGCACTCTCCCTATGGTGCGTGTCTCCAGCCCAGTGCCTCCAGTTCCGGCACCACGCACCAAGCCTCCTGTGCGTCTCCAGAGCCCTGTACGCACTGTTCCTTCTCCCCGCACTCGCCCTGAGGTGCGTGCCCTCAGCCCGGTACCTCCAGTTCCGGTACCACGCACCAGGCCTAGAGTGCGCCACGAGAGTCCAGTGTGCCCTGTTGTTGTTCCCCGCACTAGCCTGAAGGTGCGTGTCCTTAGCCCGGTACCTCCAGTTCCGGTACCACGCACCAGGCCTACAGTGCGTCTCAGCCGGCCAGAGTCTGCCGTCTGCCCAGCGGCGCCTGAACTGCCCGTCTGCCCAGCGGCACCTGAACTGCCCGTCTGCCCAGCGGCGCCTGAACTGCCCGTCTGCCCAGCGGCGTCTGAACTGCCCGTCTGCCCTACGCCGTCTGAACTGTCCGTCTGCCATGAGCCTGCAAAGCCGCCCGTCTGCCATGAGCCTGCAAAGCCGCCCGTCTGCCATGAGCCTACAGAGCCGTCCGCCAGACAGGAGCCGCTAGAGCCGTCCGCCAGACAGGAGCCGCTAGAGCCGTCCGCCAGACCGGATCAGCCAGAGCCTTCCGCCAGACCGGATCAGCCAGAGCCTTCCGCCAGACCGGATCAGCCAGAGCCTTCCGCCAGACCGGATCAGCCAGAGCCTTCCGCCAGACCGGATCAGCCAGAGCCTTCCGCCAGACCGGATCAGCCAGAGCCTTCCGCCAGACCGGATCAGCCAGAGCCTTCCGCCAGACCGGATCAGCCAGAGCCTTCCGCCAGACCGGATCAGCCAGAGCCTTCCGCCAGACCGGATCAGCCAGAGCCTTCCGCCAGACCGGATCAGCCAGAGCCTTCCGCCAGACCGGATCAGCCAGAGCCTTCCGTCAGCCCGGACCTGCCAGAGTCCCTCAGCCCGGACCTGCCAGAGTCCCTCAGCCCGGACCTGCCAGAGTCCCTCAGCCCGGACCTGCCAGAGTCCCTCAGCCCGGACCTGCCAGAGTCCCTCAGCCAGGACCTGCCAGAGTCCCTCAGCCAGGACCTGCCAGAGTCCCTCAGCCAGGACCTGCCAGAGTTCCTCAGCCAGGACCTGCCGCCCCTTATCCCGGTGCTGCCCCTTATCCCGGTGCTGCCCCTTATCCCGGTGCTGCCCCTTCATTTAGGTGGTTTTAGTTGGAGGGTGGTCATTGGGAGGGGGATACAGAAGCGGGGAGTGACTATGGTGGTGTGGGGACAGCGTCCGGAGCCTGAGCCACCACCGTGGTCAGATGCCCACCCAGACCCTCCTCTGGACTTTGTGCTGGTGCGCCCGGCGTTCGCACCTTGAGGGGGGGGTTCTGTCACGTTCCTGACCTGTTTTCTGTTTTGTATGTGTGTGATGGTCAGGGCGTGAGTTTTGGGTGGGCATTCTATGTTGTGTGTTTCTATGTTGGTTTAGGGTTGCCTGGTATGGCTCTTAATTAGAGGCAGGTGTTTTGCGTTCCTCTAATTAAGAGTCATATTTAGGTAGGTTGTTTCACTGTGTTCGTTGTGGGTGGTTGTTACCTGTCTCTGTGTTTGTGTTCTGCACCAGATAGGTCTGTATCGGTTTTGCACGTTTGTTATTTTGTAAGTTGTTTGTAGTGTTCACTTGTTCTTATAATTAAACATGTTGAGCACTGGCTACGCTGCATTTTGGTCCTCTCCTTCACCCCAGGAAGAAAACCTTTACAATTAACCTTTAATAACAAAACAAAAATGACATACATTTTCATATTCCATCTATCGTCATGACCACCATTGTGGCTGACGGAAACCATTGTTCCAAAGTCCCTTTATTGCATGTTTACAGTTCTGAGGCTGGTTCTCCATAGTGAGAGGGAAGGGACAAGGGAATGTTGTCCGTGGTCTCAGAATTACCATGGGTGTCACGCCCTGGCCTTAGTAATTTTTGTTTTCTTTATTATTTTAGTTAGGTCAGGGTGTGACATGGGGAATGTTTGTGTTTTGTAGTTTTGGGTGGTTATATGGTAAAGGGGGTGTTGGGTTTAGTGTATGAGTTTGTTGAGTGAATGTTTCTAGGTATGTCTATGGTTGAGTGAATGTTTCTAGGTATGTCTATGGTTGCCTGAGTGGTTCTCAATCAGAGACAGATGTCTTTCATTTGTCTCTGATTGGGAGCCATATTTAGGGCAGCCATAGGCATCATGCATTTGTGGGTAATTGTCTATGTTCTATGTTGCATGTCTGCACTTAGTTCGTTTTAGCTTCACGATCGTTTGTTTGTTGTTCGTTTATAAGTGTTTGTTTTTTTCTTCATTAAAAGAAGATGGCTTTCTTTCACGCTGCGCCTTGGTCCACTCATTCACCCATAGACGATCGTGACAATGGGTGTGAGGGGTCATAAAACCCCCACATCTTCAGACCCCTAGATCTCTCCTCCTCTGTTGGGGTTGAGAGATAATCTGTAGGGTTGTGGTCTCCTGTAACCTGACCTGATCAGGACAGTCATGACAATACTTTACTGAGAAACAGTAGCCGCAGGAAACAAATGCACACTAAACAATTCAAGCTTCTACAAAGGACCACAGAAAACAGCTCTTAACAGGGACACAATAAGACATCTGAATCCACCCTCCGGTGCCAGGAGGAACCCCCCCCCCCTAGGAGTGGTGCCAGCACGGCCACCACGTAGTTGTTTGAAGCCTAACAAGACGTGGATACAGGATGTCCCGTGTAGGCACCCACACTCGCTCATTGGAACCGTAGCCCTCCCAGTCCATGCAGGGACACAGGCCTCCATCCTTCTTACCCACAGAAGAAGCCTGCACCAGCAGGGGATGTAGAGGGGTGAATGAAACCTGCCTCCAGCCAGGGGTACCCTAGGATAAGAGGGTTCTCAGGAGCAGTGATCAACAGAAAACTAATAGTCTGAGTGGTTCTCCCCAACCTGCAGTAGAATGGGCTAGGTCTGATATTCGACCTGACCGGAGCCAATGGGGAATCCATCGAGGGCTTGAATCTGTAGAGGGATGGGACATTTCACACAGGGGATCTGTAACTCTGGCGAAGTATTGATCAATGGTGCTGACAGTTGTAACAGCCGGTAACTGCACAGCTCATGAGGGTCTCCCCATGTCCTGGCAAGCTCTGGCGTTTCTACAAAGGACCACAGAAAATACACCTCTTTTAACAGGGACACAATCATGAAATAATAAGACACACCTGAGTCCATAAAAATCTCTAAGGCGGTCTCTCCCGCCCTCTGGTGCCAGGAGGAACCATGCCACAGAAAGTGTGGATTTTAACAGAGGACAACCATTACTTTACATCTCATTATCCTGTTCAGAAGGGGATTATTTGTGCTAGTGTGAACTTTCTGTCACCAAGGAGACCATATCTGAAACAGCCAAGCAGAAAATAGGTACATAACTTATTCCTCCTTCTTTTCTAATTAGGGGTGCCAGATGGAAAATGTTCACACACACAAGCATCAGAAGAATTACATGAGAACTAGCAATTCCCACATTATGCTAAGAAAGGCAATGCATAATGCAATCCTATAGGATCAAGTACAACCATTTGTGTTCAGCAATATAATGTATCTCTGGGATACATCGGATAATGAGGCTTGTGATATGACAATGTTTTGATGCCACATCTCTGGAGAGTATGGAAGTCTTGAAGGTACAACACAAGCTTGTGATATAAAAAAATATATAAAAATGATCTTTCATCCATTTGGAAACGAAACTGTGAAGTTATGATTCTGACATCAATAATCAGTTGAACCAGAGAGCCATAAAGAAATGTTAACTTCAGAAAGGGACTGGTTTGGCGGGAAAGTATTTGAAGGCATTTATTTGCAAATATAATTGCTAATATCACAGAATGTCAACACCTGACATATTCCACTTTCATATTGAATTGCCCGACAGAAAGGACCATGGGAGATGGCCATGTTACTGTCATCCAGAAAGACCACATAAAAGATGAGTGTCTTGACAAAGAAAAGTCATAAAAGGGATCTTACAAAAAAGATGCAAGAAAGATAGAACACTCAAATATTATTATTAATAAACTGCCCATTATAAAACCCTAGTGCTATGTCTTTAATTGTCAAGTGTTTTAAAACCTCCCCATATTATGTGTATTAAATCTGGTAAATTCAACAAGAAAACGACTCTTCTCCTTTGATTTGCTCACTAGCGTCCAGAGATTAGCTCTTGTGGTTTCTGCAGTCCTTGGGAATCAATTAAGACTTTTTGTCAACAGAAGTAGAGGGAGGGAGGGGGGAGTGGGGCAAGGAAAGCCATGTCTGCTGATTGTACGCTGTGAATATCAGTCTGGTCAGCCTTGCATGGCAAACGAGGAACATTGCTGGTGAATAAGGAACTTGTAAATAACACTGTTAAAAATCAATTAGGCTCCAATTGAACAAGATATCATTAACAGGAGAACAATAGGTGATTGGGCTGATGTGTAATTAATGGCAGTGGTGTTGTGTTGTGGATGTTAATTTGATCACCCTGTTGCATGACAACTTTTGTGCAAAGGAGGAAATTCAAAACTTGTAGTGTAAGAGGATTTAAAAGGTTTCTGAAGTTTGTAATTTCCACTTTGAAATTTCAGACTTGATTTTCCCTGTATAAACCTCTTCAAAAATGTCCATTAATTATAATCCACATAATAATTCACATGTCCTGTTGCTGCAGGATTATTTTCCTGCTATAGCACACGGGCTCAAATGTAGCTCCCACCCCTGGAACCTACCATAAATACCATATCAAACCAAACAATTTAAATTCAAGTCTTGCTTCATCTAATCTAATCATTGCCTTTTTCTATTATTTTTTTTGTTGGAACCACAAACCCACATGGTAGTCTAGTCCAGTGTTTCCCAACCCTGGTCCTCAAATTGTAGCTCTGGACACACACACACCTCCTTCAACTCATTGAGAGCTTGATGATTAGTTGACAAGTTGAATCAGGAGTGCTTCTCCAGGGCAGCAATGAAAATGTGTACAATTGGATGTTCTCGAGATCCAGGGTTGGGAAACACTGGTCTAGCCTGTAACTATGGCTATGAGAGCGATGTATGGTGTAATCTACAGTGCATTCGGAAAGTATTTAGACCCCTTGACTTTTTCCACATTTTGTTGCGTTAGAGCCTTATTCTGAAATGAATTAAATCGTTTTTGTCCCCTCATTTTTTACACACAATAACCCCACAATGACAAAGCAAATAAAGGTTATTAGACATTTTAGCAAATTAATAAAAAAAACAAAGAACTGAAATATCACATTTACAGAAGTTTTCAGACCCTTTACTCAGTACTTGGATGAAGCACCTTTGGCAGTGATTACAGCCTTGAGTCTTATTGGGTATGACGCTACAAGCTTGTCACACCTGTACTTGGGGAGTTTCTCCCATTCTTCTCTGCAGATCGTCTCAAGCTCTGTCAGGTTGGATGGGAAGCGTAGGTCAGGTTTCTCCAGAGATATTTGATCGGGTTCAAGTCCAGGCTCTGGCTGGGCCACAAGGACATTCAGAGACTTGTCCCGAAGCCACTCCTGCATTGTCTTGGCGGTGTCCTTAGGGTTGCTGTACTGTTGGAAGGTGAACCTTCACCCCAGTCTGAGGTCCTGAGCGCTCTGGAGCAGGTTTTCATCAAGGATCAACCACAGACCAAGTGTAACCACACCAGCCCAGACCTCCACATCCGGCTTCTTCACATGCGGGATTGTCTGAGACCAGCCACCTGGACAGCTGATGAAACTGAGGAGTATTTTGTCTGTAATAAAGCCATTTTTGTGGGGGAAAACTATGTCCTCCGAGGCCCACCTCCCTGCACCCCTGCCCAGTCATGTGAAATCCATAGATAAGGGCCTAATTGATTTATTCCAATTGACTGATTTCCTTATGAACTGTAACTCAGTAAAATCATTGAAATTGTTGCATGTTGCGTTTTATATTTTGTTTCAGAATAGTGTGGTGTGTTCAATGGTGGTTGTGTAGATGATAAAGCAAAATAACATGTTATGCACCGACGGCATGGGTGACAGGCACACATTGAAATACTCCATACTGACATGCTGTCAAGTATAGATACAACCTCTTTATTGGTCTCTGCCATTAATTATTACATGATCAAAGCACTAGAAATGGCACAATCTCTATGTCAGCAGTGCACTATATGCTTGAAGGGAACATAACCACTGAGATATCTGATGGGGAACCGAGACCTCTGACCAATCTGTTTCTCATTCACTGGAAGATGCCCAGACATGTTCACTGAGTGGGTAGCTATCTTCTCAATCCATCTGGAATAAAAAGTGAGAAGAAAACATGAACATACACTAAAAAGAATGGACTGACACAATGAGATCACTAGCTGCATGACAACCTCCTCCATACTATTGTTACACATGCAGTTACTGTTATGCAGGCCGGGGGGAAAAAACTATGTTTCTTTCCACTTGGTGTCAAATCAATCATTTCACACAGAGAAATTAATTGTATTTCAGATTTTATTAGCTGTTCACAATGGATCTCCTTACCTATGCGAGTGACGAAAGATTTATTGAGCTGACCAAACCTGTCAGCCTGCACAAAGGTTCCTAGAACTGACTGATACTGACATAAAAGCAATTACTTTATGAGAAATGTCACATAAGGCACTTCTTGAGGGGGTGAAAACAGTGTTAATTCTCAGCGGATGTAGGCAGCATTGCTCCTTACACCTCTTATAGGCGATGGGGCTGTTGGAGGACGGTCGTTGGGATCGGAAAGTCTTCTCTCTTTACAATGAGGTTTCAACAATGAAGTCCATTTTCCACGATGTCCCACCTGAATAAAGAAGAGGGAGACAGAGGTTCTGTCCGTTCTAATGTATCTCTGTCTGTTGCTGTCATTCCCAGGCCGGGCCCAGATAACGTGTGTTTGCACAATAACCCTAGGCTCTATTAGTTTCACACGCTCAACAAGTGAGAGATTTGACAGGTCACCCATCACCCCCATCCCTCCTCTTCTCATCTCTCCATAATAGGCCCCTACCTTTGGAGAGTCCCGTCCCAGCACTTGCCCTCTATCTCTCTCTCTTTCTCTCTCACACACCTCCCCAGAAACCCATGCAGCTGGCCTGGCCTCCCTCCTAATCACACAATGCTAAAGGGAAACCTCTCTGACCTTATCCCTAGCCACTTTATCAAGTCAGGTGCAGGCAGGTGTTGAGAGAGAGAAAGTGAGAGGCGAGAGCTGAGAATGTTCCAATTAAAGGGATTACCAAACTCGTATTGCCATAAATCCCTTATCTGAACACCCCACATGTGATTACATTTCCACAGCCCATGTTTACAATGCCCTGCAAACTTACTGTTTACTCAAATGGACATGACCCGCATTATTCTAACGCAGGTTATTACCTGTTAGTCTCCAGGCCCCTTCTGCACTGTGTACAGGAGCAGTACTGTGGCCTGGTCTACAGTCTGATGGAGTATCCAAAAATTACCCTCCTTTTGACAAAGCAGAATAATCTGTGCACTCTTGTATTACAATAATAGTTCATAAGATCGTATTGAATTGAAAATGGGATGCTTTACATCTAGGATTCTACATGCTATGCACTTCTTAATACTTATTCATTTGGATTGTTGATATTTTGTTTATTTTGTCTATGGATAATGAGAAAGCTAACAATGCATAGAGACAGGAGGTTGAGGCGCTATCCACACGATCCAAATCACTTGTCCCAAAATTAAAAGCCCCCTTCACAGCTGTTCTACAGATTTTATAGAGACACAAAATTCAAATGGTCTTGTTTTACTTCCCCTCGCAAGTTAGAAAATACTCATTGGCTGCATAATGAAGAAACAAAACAATGAGGTGAAACAATTTGTACAGAATAATCCTGTGTACCATGAGATGTAAGAAGCACTCCAGCAACCCCCTCTGGTTTGAAATTAGGAATGGGGTGGAGCGCTCTCATTCTCCTTTGTCTACCGGTTTGACCTCGCATCTCATCTGGGCCTGTACCAAAGGAGTAATCCCCTACCTTCAGAGACAGGCTCAACATGCAGGAGCCCATTGTTGCTTAATTAATTACTGAATGGTGTGCAGGTATGGTGCAGTCAGAGGGAGAGATAAGGCAGAGACTGGTTTTCCCTGATGGGAACCTCTGAACAATGAGCTGTTGTGTTTACCCACAACTTGGGCTTGTCTTGGCTGTAGCCTGTGAAACAACAAGCTGAGTATTGGCTCTGGGAAACAGAGTCAGGGTCTGCATGCAGGCTAAATTCACAAGTTACAAAGAGACAATAGAAGGTGTAAGGAAAAATGTAAATTCTAAAAATTCCTGAATGTTCATCAACTTGCAACCCTGAGTTCAAGACCAGCATAACATAGCCTTGTTAATATCTAGCCATGCCAGCGTAATTAAGTACAATGATAACTTAACAGAAACATTATGTGTAATAACCAAATGAATATCACTGAGGTCCGAGAATTATAGCATGTGTCAGCATAATATGACCCTTCATCTAAGGGTCAAAACACAATGCAAATGATTTGGTCTGAGTTAGTTAAATCAGGGTGCTGGGCTCGTTTTGCTCTGTGGCACCAGCCCTTCAGATCTGATGACTCAATGGATTTTGACAAGAAAGTAACACATCACAGGACACACGTTCTGCTGAGTGGTAGAACAGGAACAAAGCAGAGCAGGTGTGGTTCTGGCGATTTTGCCATTGTAAGGATATAGTGAGTTGAGCCCAGTGAAGTCGCTGGGATGGCGCTGTATGAGCTGAATGCTAATGCTACCGCAGTGCACCTCTATCCTCCAACCTTAATCTAATTTAGATCTGTAGAGCAATTATGAAAAACTCAGAGAGAAAGAGAGAAAGATAGAGAGAGAGGGGAGTAAAAGCAGACTGAATCACTGCTCATGGCTGGTCACAGCCACTAAGCACTGAGCACTACACTACAGTACTGCGATTTCTGTTGATGAGGAAATATTAAATATATTGAAGGGTATATTAAATGGCAATAAAAACTACACAAAAAGCAGGGCTGGCATGGATGCAGGTGAAAGTGAGGGGAAGAATGCCAATGTGAGAGATGAGATGACAACACAACACAGTGAGGACATAAAGGGCATAACGAGCATTGCTCATGATTAAAAGATGCCCTCCACTGTATTCACTTCACACTGACCTTGCTATAGCCCAGGCAAACCAAATATATATTTTTTATATAAACTCAGTAAAAAAAGAAATGTCCTCTCACTGTCAACTGCGTTTATTTTCAGCAAACTTAACATGTGTAAATATTTGTATGAACATAAGAAGATTCAACAACTGAGACATAAACTGAACAAGTTCCACAGACATGTGACTAACATAAATGGAATAATGTGTCCCTGAACAAAGGGGGGGTCAAAATCAAAAATAACAGTCAGTATCTGGTGTAGCCACCAGCAGCATTAAGTACTGCAGTGCATCTCCTCCTCATGGACTGCACCAGATTTGCCAGTTCTTCCTGTGAGATGTTACCCACTCTTCCACCAAGGCACCTGGAAGTTCCCGGACATTTCTGGGGGAATGGCCCTAGCCCTCACCCTCCGATCCAACAGGCCCCAGATGTGCTCAATGGGATGTTCGCTGACCATGGCAGAACACTGACATTCCTGTCTTGCAAGAAATCACACACAGAATGAGCAGTATGGCTGGTGGCATTGTCATGCTGGAGGGTCATGTCAGGATGAGCCTGCAGGAAGGGTACCGCATGAAGGAGGAGGATGTCTTCCCTGTAACGCACAGCGTTGAGATTGCCTACAATGACAACAAGCTCAGTCCGATGATGCTCTGACACACCGTCCCAGACCATGATGGTCCCTCCACCTCCAAATTGATCCCGCTCCGGAGTACAGGCCTCGGTTTAATGCTCATTCCATCGACGATAAACGCAAATCTAACCATCACCCCTGGTGAGACAAAACCGTGACTCGTCAGTGAAAAGCAAATTTTGCCAGTCTAGTCTGGTTCAGCGATGGTGGGTTTGTGCCCATAGGAGACATTGTTGCCGGTGATGTCTAGTGAGGACCTGCCTTACAACAGGCCTACAAGCCTTCAGTCCAGACTCTCTCAGCCTATTGCGGACAGTCTGAGCACTGATGGAGGGATTGTGCACTCCTGGTGTAACTCGGGCAGTTGTTGCCATCCTGTACCTGTCCCGCAGGTGTGATGTGTGGATGTACCGATCCTGTGCAGGTGTTGTTACACGTGGTCTGCCACTGCGAGGAAGATCAGCTGTCTGTGCTGTCTTAGGCGTCTCACACTACGGACATTGCAATTTATTGCCCTGGCCACATCTGCAGTCCTCATGCCTCCTTGCAGCATGCATAAAGCACGTTCACGCAGATGAGCAGGGACCCTGGGCATTTTTTTTTAAATTCAGAGTCAGTAGAAAGGCCTCTTTAGTGTCCTAAGTTTTCATAATTGTGACCTTAAAAACTTCTTGTCAATAGGGGGGCGCTGTTTTCACTTTGGAAAAAATTGTGCCCAATTTAAACGGCCTCGTACTCTATTCTAGATCATACAATATGCATATTATTATTACTATTGGATAGAAAACACTCTCAAATTTCTAAAACTGTTTGAATTATATCTGTGAGTAAAACAGAACTCATTTGGCAGCAAACTTCCATACAGGAAGTGAAAAATCTGAAAACGAGGCTCTGTTTCAGGGCCTGCCTATTCAACTGTCTTTTATTTATCGATATACATGCACTTCATACTTCTTCCACTAGATGTCAACAGGCAGTGGAAGGTGGAATGGGGTGTCTAGCTTGATCTGAGGTCGAACAAGAGCTTTTGGTGTGACAGGTCTGCCATTTTGTCAGTTTTCCAAGGCGCACGAAGGAGCTCCACATTGTCTTCTGAAAAGCGTTCGGTATACACGGCGAATATCTCCGGCTCTGATTTTATTTGATACATATTAGAAAAACATCATAAAGTAGGTTTTTTCAACCGAGTTTTATCAGTTTATTCAACGTTTATTGGGACTTTTGGAGTTTTCCGTTCTTTGCGCCAAGAGAGGATGGGAATGTTAGCAACCTTGGCTAGCATTGTGGCGCGAATTCGACAGAAGAAATGGACATTCTAAAACCAAACAACGATTTATTCTGGTCCAAGGACTCCTTGTACAACATTCTGATGGAAGCGCAGCAAAAGTAAGAAAACATTTATGATGTTATTTCGTATTTCTGTGGAATATGTAGAATCCAACAGGGCGGAGAATATGTGAGCGCTGTCTCACAATAATGTATTTTGTATGTTGTAGTAAAGTTATTTTTAAAAATCTAACACAGCGGTTGCATTAAGAACCAGTGTATCTTTCATTTGCCATACAACATGTATTTTTATGTAAAGTTTATGATGAGTTCTTTGGTCAGATTAGGTGAGTGTCCAAAATATCTCCGGACATTCTGGGAAAATGTTGCTACGTATTCACAATGTATAACCACGATTTGCAGCTCTAAATATGCAAATTTTCGAACAAAACATAAATGTATTGTATAACTTGATGTTATAAGACTGTCATCTGATGAAGTTGTCCAAAGGTTAGTGATTCATTTTATATTTATTGCTGGTTTTTGCGAAAGCTACCTTTGCGGTGAATAAATGCGGTTGTGTGTTTGGCTATTGTGGTAAGCTAATATAATTCTATATTGTGTTTTCGCTGTAAAACACTTAAAAAAACGGAAATATTGGCTGGATTCACAAGATGTTTATCTTTCATTTGCTGTACACTATGTATTTTTCATAAATGTTTTATGATGAGTATTTATGTATTTCACGTTGCTCTCTGTAATTATTCTGGCTGCTTTGGTGCTATTTGTAATTGTGGCTGCAATGTAAAACTACGATTTATACCTCAAATATGCACATTTTCGAACAAAACATAAATGTATTGTATAACATGTTATAAGACTGTCATCTGATGAAGTTGTTTCTTGGTTAGTGACTAGTTATATCTCTATTTTGTCGGTTTTGTGAAAGCTACCTATGCGGTGGAAACATGGTGAAAATATGCGGTTGTGTGTTTGGCTATTGTGGTTAGCTAATAGAAATACATATTGTGTTTTCGCTGTAAAACATTTTAAAAATCAGAAATGATGGCTGGATTCACAAGATGTTTATCTTTCATTTGCTGTATTGGACTTGTGATTTCATGAAAATTATATTATATGATATCCCTGTCCCGTTAGGCTAGGCTATGCTAGTCAGCTTTTTTGATGAGGAGGATCCCGGATCCGGGATGGGTATCACTGAAAGGTTATTAATTGCCTACCGTCTGTAAGCTGTTAGTGTCTTAACGACCATTCCACGTGTGCATGTTCATTAATTGTTTATGGTTCATTGTACAAGCATGGAAAACAATGTTTAACACCTTTTGTCAATAGGGGGAGCTGTTAGCACTATTTCTTTTTTTACATTTCCAAATTAAACTGCCTCGTACTCAATTCTTGCTCGTACAATATGCATATTATTATTACTATTGGATAGAAAACAATCTCTAGTTTCTAAAACCGTTTGAATTATGTCTGTGGGTGAACCAGAACTCTTTCTACAGCGAAAATCATGACAGGACATGCGAAGGTCAGAAAAATAGTCTCTGTTCTCAGATCAGTTTAAAGCTCTGTGTGTGCCCTATGGATCGAAATGAACTGCACCCGCCTTCCCCTGGATGTCAGTAACCAATGAGAAGTGGAATGGAGTCTCTACGTATTTCACAGAGTTCATAAAAGGCCATGGAGTGACATGTCCGTTCTTTTGGACCCTCGTCAAGGCGAAAGAGAGGACATCAGAATGGCATGCTCAAAAGCTACTGTTATCGGCCTAAGATATATCCGTCTGTGATTTAATTCGATATAGGTGTTAGAAACATCATAACGAAGTTATTTTAAACTGATTTATATCAGTTTATGCGAGTATATTGCTATTTTCGGAATTTTCGTAGTATTGCGCTTTGAGGATTTGGACATGTGTGTGCCACGTAGCTATTGTTAGCTGCTAGTTCCGAAGTTGAAGAGGACATTTTACAACAAAGCAACGATTCTTTTGGAGAAAGGACACCTTGCCCAAGATTCTGATGGAAGCTCGTCCAAAAGTAAGAGCTATTTATGATTTTATTCCGTATTTATGTGGAAAAATGTAAACGCATTTGTCGGCCATTATTGCGGCACTAGTCTGGCTGTAACGCACACTGTATGTCTAGTAACGTTAATTTTAAAAATCTAAATCAGCGGTTGCATTAATAACCAATGCATCTTTCATTAGCTGTCCAACCTGTATTTTTTTTGTCAATCTAATCTATAAATAATCGTAAACTTAGGTGCCTTTCCAAGATGGCGCCGGCCAGAATGCATGCCATGTTTTGACAGATTACATTGCATAACCATGATTTGTGATGCTAAATATGCACATTTTCGAACAAACTCTATATGCATTGTGTAATATGATGTTACAGGACTGTCATCTGAAGAATTCTGAGAAGGTTAGTGAAAAAATTAATATATTTTGGTGGTGATAACGTTGTCGCTCTTTTTGCCTTGAATCAATGCTGGGGTGATGTTAGCTCATGTGGTATGCTAATATAACGATATATTGTGTTTTCGCTGTAAAACACTTAGAAAATCTGAAATATTGTCTGGATTCACAAGATCTGTGTCTTTCAATTGCTGTACGCTGTGAATTTTTAAGAAATGTTTTATGATGAGTAATTAGGTAATACACGTTGCTCTCTGTAGTTATTCTAGTCGCTTTGGTGAGTTTTGTGATAGTGGCTGCAATGGTAAACTATGATTTATACCTGAAAAATGCACATTTTTCTAAAAAAACATATGCTATACCATAAATATGTTATCAGACTGTCATCTTATGAAGTTGTTTCTTGGTTAGTGGCTATATATATCTTTATTTAGTCGAATTAGTGATAGCTACTGATGGAGTAAAAAACTGGTGGAGTAAAAAAAGTGGTGTCTTTTGCTAACGTGGTTAGCTAATAGATTTACATATTGTGTCTTCCCTGTAAAACATTTTAAAAATCAGAAATGATGGCTGGATTCACAAGATCTGTATCTTTCATCTGGTGTCTTGGACTTGTGATTTAATGATATTTAGATGCTAGTATTTACTTGTGACGCTATGCTAGGCTATGCTAGTCAGCTGTTTTACTGTGGGGGGTGCTCCCGGATCCGGGATTGGGAGGAACTAGAAGTTAAACCCTTTACAATGAAGATCTGTGAAGTTATTTTGATTATTATGAATTATCTTTGAAAGACAAGGTCCTGAAAAAGGTCAGTTTCTTTTAGTGCTGAGTAAAAAATATACTTTGTTTTTACAGCTTTTACTTTTGTTGTTACATGTAAATTCTACACACATTTTACAGATTCAGTACCAGTCAAAAGTATGGACACACCTACTCATTCAAGGGTTTTGTTTATTTTTACTATTTTCTACATTGTAGAATAATAGTAAAGACATCAAAACTATGAAATAAGACATTTGGAATCACGTAGTAACCAAAAAAGTATCCAAACATATTTTAAATTCTTCAAAGTAGTCACCCTTTGCCTTGATGACAGCTTTGCATATGCTTGGCATTCTCTCAACCAGCTTCATCTGGAATGCTTTTCCAACAGTCTTGAAGGAGTACCCACATATGCTGAGCACTTGTTGGCTGCTTTTCCTTTACTCTGCTGTCCAACTCATCCCAAACCATCTCAATTTGGTTGAGGTCGGATGATTGTGGAGGCCAAGTCTTTTGATGCAGCACTCCATCAATCTCCTTCTTGGTCAAATAACCCTTACACAGCCCAGAGGGGTGTTGGGTCATTGTCCTGTTGAAAAACAAATGATAGTCCCATTATGCGCAAATCAGATGTGATGGTGTATTGCTGCAGAATGCTGTGGTAGCCAAGCTGGTTAAGTGTGACTTCAATTCGAAATAAGTCACTGACAGTGTCAACAGCAAAGCACCCCCACACCGTCACACCTTCTCCTCCATGCTTCACGTTAGGAACCACACATGCAGAGATCATCCGTTCACCTACTCTGCGTCTCACAAAGACACTGCGATTGGAGAAAAAAAATCTCAAATTTGGACTCCTCAGACTAAAGGACAGATTTCCACCTTTCCTAAGGTGGAGTGGGGTCCACGTCCCGCTCCAGAGCCACCACCGCGGTAAATGCCCTCCCCTCTAAGTTTTGCGGCCGGAGTCCGCACCTTTGGGGGGGGTGGGGGTTACTGTCACGTTCTGACCTTAGTTCCTTTTAATGTCTTTATTTTAGTTTGGTCAGAGCGTGAGTTGGGGTGGGCATTCTATGTTGTTTTTCTATGTTTTGTTCTGTATGTTACACTGCTCAAAAAAATAAGGGGAACACTTAAACAACACAATGTAACTCCAAGTCAATCACACTTCTGTGAAATCAAACTATCCACTGAGGAAGCAAACACTGATTAACAATAAATTTCACATGCTGTTGTGCAAAAGGAATAGACAACAGGTGGAAATTATAGGCAATTAGCAAGACACCCCCAATAAAGGAGTGGTTCTGCAGGTGGTGACCACAGACCACTTCTCAGTTCCTATGCTTCCTGGCTGATGTTTTGGTCACTTTTGAATGCTGGCGGTGCTTTCACTCTAGTAGTAGCATGAGACGGAGTCTACAACCCACACAAGTGGCTCAGGTAGTGCAGCTCATCCAGGATGGCACATCAATGCGAGCTGTGGCAAGAAGGTTTGCTGTGTCTGTCAGCGTAGTGTCCAGAGCATGGAGGCGCTACCAGGAGACAGGCCAGTACATCAGGAGACGTGGAGGAGGCCGTAGGAGGGCAACAACCCAGCAGCAGGACCACTACCTCCGACTTTGTGCAAGAAGGAGCAGGTGGAGAACTGCCAGAGCCCTGCAAAATGACCTCCAGCAGGCCACAAATGTGCATGTGTCTGCTCAAACGGTCAGAAACAGACTCCATGAGGGTGGTATGAGGGCCCGACGTCCACAGGTGGGGGTTGTGCTTACAGCCCAACACCGTGCAGGACGTTTGGCATTTGCCAGAGAACACCAAGATTGGCAAATTCGCCACTGGCGCCCTGTGCTCTTCACAGATGAAAGCAGGTTCAAACTGAGCACATGTGACAGACGTGACAGTCTGGAGACGCCGTGGAGAACGTTCTGCTGCCTGCAACATCCTCCAGCATGACCGGTTTGGCGGTGGGTCAGTCATGGTGTGGGGTGTCATTTCTTTGGGGGGCCGCACAGCCCTCCATGGGCTCGCCAGAGGTAGCCTGACTGCCATTAGTTACCGAGATGAGATCCTCAGACCCCTTGTGAGACCATATGCTGGTGCGGTTGGCCCTGGGTTCCTCCTAATGCAAGACAATGCTAGACCTCATGTGGCTGGAGTGTGTCAGCAGTTCCTGCAAGAGGAAGGCATTGATGCTATGGACTGGCCCGCCCGTTCCCCAGACCTGAATCCAATTGAGCACATCTGGGACATCATGTCTCGCTCCATCCACCAACGCCACGTTGCACCACAAACTGTCCAGGAGTTGGCGGATGCTTTAGTCCAGGTCTGGGAGGAGATCCCTCAGGAGACCATCCGCCACCTCATCAGGAGCATGCCCAGGCGTTGTAGGGAGGTCATACAGGCACGTGGAGACCACACACACTACTGAGCCTCATTTTGACCTGTTTTAAGGACATTACATCAAAGTTGGATCAGCCTGTAGTGTGGTTTTCCACTTTAATTTTGAGTGTGACTCCAAATCCAGACCTCCATGGGTTGATAAATTTGATTTCCATTGATAATTTATGTGTGATTTTGTTGTCAGCACATTCAACTATGTAAAGAAAAAAGTATTTAATAATAATAGTTCATTCATTCAGATCTAGGATGTGTTATTTTAGTGTTCCCTTTATTTTTTTGAGCAGTGTATATTTCTATATGTTTGGCCTAGTATGTTTCTCAATCAGAGGCAGGTGTCACTCGTTGTCTCTGATTGGGAGCCACATTTAGGTAGCCTGTTTTGTGTGTGACTGTTTCCTGTGTTAGTGTTTGCACCATACGGTACTGTTTCGGTTTTCATTTATTCTCTTGTTCTTTTGTATTTTGTATTCATTCTCTATTAAATGATATTATGGATACGTACCACGCTGCATTTTGGTCCTCCTCTCCTTCCACCAACGAAAGCCGTGCCAATCTTCCGCCTTCCTGGGGTTTCCGAAAGCCATCCGTTGTTGCTGGTGTGAAGTCAGGCTAGCCTGGCTCGAAGCCTCCATTCCTTCTGCCTAAGGCAGTCCCATCCCGCTCCCCCTCTTCATTCCCCATCGGATTCCCTCACGACCACCATCATTATGGGCAGCTTGATAGTGAGATATTTTGGCCTGCCTACGGTCTGTGGACCGACCAAGGTTCACTTTCACCTAGGAGCCCATGTCCATGACATCTACTCCCTCCTGCCCATGGTTCTGACCAACTACTCCAATATTGGCATCATCGTCACTCACATAGATTTTAATGACCTTCAATTTAGGCAATCTGAGGAACTGAGAGAGGATTACAAATTTGAACATCCTCTCTAGCACAGGGAAGAGAATAATTATTTGGAACGTTTCAGCCGACTCATTGCCCTTAACGAGTACCTGAAGAAACCTTGCAACAAAAGGAATGTCTCCATTTGTGACAACTTTGATTTGCTGTGGGAGCAACCAGTACTTTTTAAAAGAGACGGGATTCACCCTAACCACAGGGGTTCCAGGATTATTCCTACCAGCATAGCAAATTGTTTTACAGACTGACGGACCGGGTCTGGTAGTGCTCCAGTCCTCCCTGTCAGAAAAAGCAACAGAGGACTTGGAAAGCATATCAACTCCTGTAGAAATGACACTATGGTTATTGTGAGTAACCTAGTATTGTAACGATTCTCATCTGGTGAAGGAGAAGAGGACCAAAATGCAGCGTTGTAAGTGTTCGTCATAATTTAATTGAAAACTGAACACTACACAAAATAACAACGAGGAGAAAACGAAACAGTTCTGCAAGGTGAACAGACACTACACAGAAAATAAACACCCACAACCCAAATGGGGAAAACAGGCTACCTAAGTATGATTCTCAATCAGCGACAACGAATGACAGCTGATTGAGAACCATACCAGGCCAAACACAGAAATATAACATAGAAAAAATAACATAGACTACCCACCCTGACCAACCTAACACAATGACATAAAAAAGGAACTAAGGTCAGAACGTGACAAGTATATGTTCCTCTAACTCCGCCTTCTAGTGAGTTTATACAAACTGTCATATTCTACTATTCTGATAGAATGGAGACTGTCAGAAAATGTGTTTGTAATGTTAATAATTTGTTTGCTATTCCATTGGTTACCTCGAGGGGCCCACACTCATTGAATATGACGCTTTTAAATGTTAGAGCAATCACTAGTCAAACCTTTCTCTTGAATGACCTCATTACTGAGCACAAAGTTGATTGCATTTTTCTCATTGAAACACGGCTGTCTTCAGACTGTACTGCCGCTCTTATTGATTTATTATCAGAAAAGGGACAAAGGGTGGGTGTACAGACTCTATTTCTACTAATGCTCTCAGCTGTAAGGACATTTCATTTGGCAACTTTGGGTCTTTTGAGCATCATGTTATACTATTTAAATGTCAGCCACCAGTGCTGGCTATAACCCTGTATAGACCATCAAAGCACTGCCCCACTTTCTTTAATTATTTATCTGATCTATTGCCTATTGTCCTTGAGAAATGTGATAAAAACACTGTTTTGGGAGATTTCAATAATGATGTTGTCAAAAAGACTGACTCCAAGGCTGTTTAAATTTATGAAAACTTTTGAGCTCTATGGACTTAGTCCAACATGTTACTGGGCCCATATACTGTATAACCGCATACATATTCTGGACCTGGTTATTACCAAGAGGCTTTCTATTGACATATCCTCTATTGTTGATGTTTCTTTATCTGATCACCACTGTGTATTTTTTACTACCTTGTTGCCCATAGCACAGGGTGATACTGAACGGGTACTGACAAAGACCAGATGGAGACCACACATTACACCGGTTTTAAAGTCTCTGCACTGGCTGCCTGTTAGTTTTAGAATAATTGTTAAGTTTCTTCTATTGTTTTTTAAATCAATCCATGATTGTACACCCCAATACATGTCAGACATTGTTTTTGAGTTATGTACCCAGTATGTCCCTTATGTTCTTTGGCACTGGCCTTTTAACTATCCGAAAGCCTAGGGCCAAGGCGCATGGAGAGGCAGCCTTCAGTTACTTTTAGCCCAGCCTCTGGAATAGCCTACCAAAGAACCCGAGGGAAGCAAAACTGTGGTTAGAAGAGATCAACCAACACAAATGTTTAGCTTTGTTTTTCCTTAGTGCTTTTTTAGACTTTGTTTTTACTCTTCTTCTTTTTTTATCCTCTTATGCTTGTTGTATAGTAAATATTTTTGTTTTAATTTTCATAGATTTTTATTGAAAAAAATTCCTGTGAAGCCATTGCGCTGTATCCATGTCTGAAATGTGCTTTTTAAATAAAGCTTGATTTGATGTTGTGTCTTTCACAGAATGGAGTCATTTTCCTCACAGAGAGATTGAGGCAAACAGACGTATTGATATGTCAACCTATAGTAAATGGAGAAAGGCTTCATATACTTTGATGATGAACCCCATAACGCCCTATATGTAATGTGTCCATTATTGAAAGGATGCCAATTCTGATTTATGCTCAATCTGCAGCTTTAAAGCTTGAAACCTAGAACCTGTTTGGTGGTTACGTTCTACTCCTTGTACTCTGTGTCATTTCCAAACGTTCTTCGGCATGACACGGATTGGGAAGGAATGGAATGTTAGTACAAACAGATTGGATTTTTCCAGGTTACAGCTTTGATACTGTAACATACTCGAAAGTAGTTCAAACAGATGTTCCTAAATTAAAATGTCAAGGATTATTTTCTTGAATTTCTTTCCTTAAATATGATCCTAAAATCATATTGAAAATGACAGGGTTGTGGGCCATCAATAAATGGTCTGACACCTGTCTCAAACTACAGAAGAATGAAGTTAGCTCCCTTAGCTATTTTTTAGACAGAATAGCACAGGATGCTGCTATTTTTGTTGCAGAATCTTTGCAGAGTCCCACAGCTGTCAGATGCTAGAGGAGACATGAATATACTCTCGTTCTCCAGCAGGAGACAATGAAAGGTTATAGTAAATGCCTGTGTGTCAAAAAAAATTAAAAAATAATCAATGGCTCAACCACCATCAAATATTTAACAAAGAACAGTGAGAGAGAGCAAGTAAAGTAAAAAACAGTAGATCACACTGAATTCCCAAGGCCTCTATGGACTTTTGTTGTTTAGTTGTCAGTAAAGCACTTTGCCATTGTGGATTTAAAAAATGTATTTATCCTGGTTTTCCAGAGGAGAGACCATTAATACACAAGGTATACTGGGCATGTGTATTACTATTTAATATGGACAGTCTATTTTCATTCTGGACTCCAATCCTCATGGTGACCCGGAAAATATAAAAAACTATCGGCCTATATCGAATCTTCCATTCCTCTCAAAAATTTTAGAAAAAGCTGTTGCGCAGCAACTCACTGCCTTCCTGAAGACAAACAATGTATACGAAATGCTTCAGTCTGGTTTTAGACCCCATCATAGCACTGAGACTGCACTTGTGAAGGTGGTAAATGACCTTTTAATGGCGTCAGACCGAGGCTCTGCATCTGTCCTCGTGCTACTAGACCTTAGTGCTGCCTTTGACACCATCGATCACCACATTCTTTTGGAGAGACTGGAAACCCAAATTGGCCTACACGGACAAGTTCTGGCCTGGTTTAGATCTTACCTGTCGGAAAGATATCAGTTTGTCTCTGTGAATGGTTTGTCCTCTGACAAATCAACTGTACATTTCGGTGTTCCACAAGGTTCCGTTTTAGGACCACTATTGTTTTCACTATATATTTTACCTCTTGGGGATGTTATTCGAAAACATAATGTTAACTTTCACTGCTATGCGGATGACACACAGCTGTACATTTCAATGAAACATGGTGAAGCCCCAAAATTGCCCTCGCTAGAAGCCTGTGTTTCAGACATAAGGAAGTGGATGGCTGCAAACTTTCTACTTTTAAACTCGGACAAAACAGAGATGCTTGTTCTAGGTCCCAGAAACAAAGAGATCTTCTGTTAAATCTGACAATTAATCTTGATGGTTGTAAAGTCGTCTCAAATAAAACTGTGAAGGACCTCGGCGTTACTCTTGACCCTGATCTCTCTTTTGACGAACATATCAAGACTGTTTCAAGGACAGCTTTTTTCCATCTACGTAACATTGCAAAAATCCGAAATTTTCTGTCCAAAAATGATGCAGAAAGGTTGATCCATGCTTTTGTTGCTTCTAGGTTGGACTACTGCAATGCTCTACTTTCCGGCTACCCGGATAAAGCACTAAATAAACTTCAGTTAGTGCTAAATACGGCTGCTAGAATCCTGACTAGAACCAAGAAATTTGATCATATTACTCCAGTGCTAGCTTCCCTACACTGGCTTCCTGTTAAGGCAAGGGCTGATTTCAAGGTTTTACTGTTAACCTATAAAGCGTTACATGGGCTTGCTCCTACCTATCTTTCCGAGTTGGTCCTGCCGTACATACCTATACGTACGCTACGGTCACAAGACGCAGGCCTCCTAATTGTCCCTAGAATTTCTAAGCAAACAGCGGGAGGCAGGGCTTTCTCCTATAGATCTCCATTTTTATGGAACGGTCTGCCTACCCATGTGAGAGACGCAGACTCGGTCTCAACCTTTAAGTCTTTACTGAAGACTTATCTCTTCAGTAGGTCATATGATTGAGTGTAGTCTGGCCCAGGAGTGTGAAGGTGAACGGAAAGGCTCTGGAGCAACGAACCGCCCTTGCTGTCTCTGCCTGGCCGGTTCCCCTCTCTCCACTGGGATTCTCTGCCTCTAACCCTATTACAGGGGCTGAGTCACTGGCTTACTGGTGCTCTTTCATGCCGTCCCTGGGAGGGGTGCGTCACTTGAGTGGGTTGAGTTACTGAAGTGATCTTCCTGTCTGGGTTGGCGCCCCCCCTTGGTTTGTGCTGTGGTGGAGATCTTTGTGGGCTATACTCGGCCTTGTCTCAGGATTGTAAGTTGGTGGTTGAAGATATCCCTCTAGTGGTGTGGGGGCTGTGCTTTGGCAAAGTGGGTGGGGTTATATCCTTCCTGTTTGGCCCTGTCCGGGGGTTTCTTCTGATGGGGCCACAGTGTCTCCTGACCCCTCCGGTCTCAGCCTCCAGTATTTATGCTGCAGTAGTTTATGTGTCTGGGGGCTAGGGTCAGTTGGTTATACCTGGAGTACTTCTCCTATCTTATCCAGTGTCCTGTGTGAATTTAAGTATGCTCTCTCTAATTCTCTCGTTCTCTCTTTCTTTCTCTCTCTCGGAGAACCTGAGCCCTAGGACCATACGTCACGGCAAACCGGGCATGATGACTCCTTGCTGTCCCCAGTCCGCCTGGCCTTGCTGCTATTCCAGTTTCAGCTGTTCTGCCTGCGGTTATGGAACCCCTACCTGTCCCAGACCTGCTGTTTTCAACTCTTAATGATCGGCTATGAAAAGCCAACTGATATTTATTCCTGATTATTATTTGACCATGCTTGTCACTTATGAATATTTTGAACATCTTGGCATAGTTCTGTTATAATCTCCACCCGGCACAGCCAGAAGAGGACTGGCCACCCCTCATAGCCTGGTTCCTCTCTAGGTTTCTTCCTAGGTTTTGGCCTTTCTAGGGAGTTTTTCCTAGCCACCGTGCTTCTACACCTGCATTGCTTGCTGTTTGGGGTTTTAGGCTGGGTTTCTGTACAGCACTTCGAGATATTAGCTGATGTACGAAGGGCTATATAAAATAAACTTGATTTGATTTGATTTTGGTGTTATAAGGAGAAATAAAGGGGTCAGCAGGATCAAACCAGGGTTCTAAACAAGATGTAATACTGAATAAGTAGAATCAACTTACAGTAGCTCAGAAACAAACACAATTTTATTTTATAAGCTAATTACGACATGGCAGTAGAGCCTTTGCATTAGCTACAGTAACTCATATCTCAAGTACTCAGACAAATAGGCAAGCTACAATGTGCTGATGGTCAGTATATCTAATCTCCATGGAATGCAATTGATTAATTTGAGGATAAGACACTTCATCTCAATTTCTGCCTAAAATGACATAACCAAATCTAACTGCCTGTAGCTCAGGACCTGAAGCAAGGATATGCATTTTCTTGATACTATTTGAAAGGAAATACTTTGGAGTTTGTGGAGATGTGAAATTAATGTAGTTTAATATAACACAATAGATCTGGTAAAAGATTTTTTAAAACATGCATTTTCTAGTTCTATTTTTGTTGTGTCATCTTTGAAATGCAAAAGAAAGGCCATACATTGAGATAGGAAGCTGGTGATAATTGAGATGTTGTCGACAAGAGGGCAAGAGGGAAACAGTGTGTGCAAAGTTTCAGACTGATACATTCAAGAATGAGAGAGCTACATAATAGTTTGCATGAAGTATCCCAGATTTCCCTCACGAGTTTGCCCAAAAGATAACCTGCCTAAATGACTATTGCCCTGTAGCACTCAAATCTATAGCCATGAAATGCTTTGAAGGACTGGAGTGGGTTCCAGAAACCCTGGACACACTGCAATTTGCATACCGCCCCAACAGATCCACAGATGACGCAATCTCTATTGCACTCCACACTGCCCTCACCCACCTGAACAAAATGAATACATATGTAATTGACTACAGCTGTTCATTGACTACAGCATTCAACACCATAGTGCCCTCCAAGATCATCAACAAGCTCAGGACCCTGGGACTAAACACCTCCCTATGCAACTGGATCCTGGACTTCCTGACGGGCCTCCCCCAGGTCGTGAGGGTAGGTAAGAATACATCTGCCACGCTGACCATCAATCAGGGGGCCCCTCAGGGTTTTGTGCTTAGTCCCCTCCTGTACTTCCTGTTCACCCATGTCTTCTTGGCCTGCATGACTCCAACACCATAATCAAGTTTGCTGATGACAAGTCGATGGTAGGACTGGCGATGAGGCAGCCTATAGGGAGGAGGTCTGACACCTGGCAATGTGGTGGAAGGACAACCACCTCTCCCTCAACATCAGTAAGACAAAGGAACTGATTTGGACTACAGGAAACAAAGGGGCAAGCATGCCCCAATCCACATCAATGGGGCTGTAGTGAAGCAGGTTGAGAGTTTCAAGTTCCTCGGTGTCGACATCACTAAGGAATGAACATGGTCCGCAGACACCCACACAGTTGTAAAGAGGGCACGACAGCGCCTCTTCCCCCTCAGGGGGCTGAAAAGATTTTCTTGGGCCCTCCGATCTTCAAAACATTCTAAAGCTGCACCATTGAAAGCATAAGAACTGGCTTAATTTCCGGCAACTGCAAGGCACTCAACCGCAAGGTGCTACAGAGGGTGCAAAGAATGGCCCAGTACATCCCTGGGGGCGAGCTCCCTGACATCCAAGACCTCTAAACCATGTGGTGTCCGAGAAAGGCCCAACATGTTTTCAAAAACTACAGCCACTCAAGCCATAGACCGTTCTCTCTGCTACCGCACAAAGTCTGGAATCAACATGACCCTAAACAGATTATACCCTCAAGCTATAAGACTGCTAAACAAATGGCTAGCCAGACTACCTGCATTGACCCTTTTTTGAACTAACTCTCTTATACTGACAATGCACACACTGGACTCTACCCATACACTAACACATACTTACTCTGACACCCCAACAGACGCACTACATATGCCCACACACACATAACACGCGCACACATGCATACTGACGCCATACACACACACACTCACCCCATACGCTGCTGCTACTGCCTATTATCTATTCTGCTGCCCAGTCACTTTACCCCTACCTATATGTACTCTACCATTGAGCCTTAGATATGTAGTTTTAGAAGCTGTTCTGTAAGCATTACATGGCAACGTGGATATTTTGATAGCACACAGGGCTGTGGGCCAGAAAGTTGTGGGTTCGCGGACCACCGTGGACAAGAGTAGGGGTGGAAATATCTCCATTATAGTAAAAGCTTTGCATGAATCTATCATTGTATTTGCAGGTCTGAGAAGAAAATGCCTTATAAACATTTAATGCAATTCTACCACACTGTTCTGTAAGCTTTACATGGCAACGCAGATATTTTGATAGCGCACAGGGCTGTGGGCCAGAAAGTTGTGGGTTCGCAGACTACCGTGGACAAGAGTAGTGGTGGAAAGATCTCCATTATAGTAAAAGCATTGCATGAATCTATCATCGTATTTGTAGGTCCGAGAAAAAATTGCGTTATAAACATTTCATGCAATTCTACGTAATTTTACATATTAGCCGAATATTTTTTTCATACCACACAAAAATGTCTGAAATTTACAGGCTAATAATGCAAATAGAGATAGGCCTATGTGTTCATCTTATCATATCAGTGTGTCTTGTTTGCAACGAAACCGCAAATAACTAAATCTGAGACGTCATTAGGAATTTGAGCATGGTACTTTCAAAAGTTAATCCTACCTTTCCCCCCCAGACAAAGTAGGCCTACCAACACAGAATAAAATGTAAGCTTTAACTGCTGGCTACTCTTCATCCGTGGCTTAACCCAATAAGAGAAGGTCACAAGTGTTTCCATAAAAGCTGTGTGGGTTGAAACATCTTCTATTGTACAGAAAGTCAATAGCTTAATCAATTGATAGTGACATAATTTGACTACTTTCCAAGCAAAATCAGCCTCTGAATGTCAAAGAAGCAAAACAATGATATCCTCATTAGCATCAGAGTCACATCTTTCCCAGGTATGTTACAGCTTGTTTCTAGCATAAAGCATTGCGGACCAAAGCGCTGTTATACACTGAATATACCAAACATTAGGAACACCTTCCTGAAGTTGAGTTGCGCCCCCCCCTTTTTGCCCTCAGAATAGTCTAAGTTCATCGGGCATGGACTACAAGTCGTCGAAAGCATTCCAAACGGATGCTGGCCCATGTTGACTCCAATGCTTCCCACAGTTGTGTCTAGTTGGCAAAATGTCCTTTGGGTGGTGGATCATTCTTGATACACAACTGTTGAGAGTCAAAAACACAGCAGAGTTGCAGTTCTTGACACAAACCGTTACGCCTGGCACTTACTACCACACCCCGTTCAAAGGCACATACATATTTTGTCTTGCCCATTCACCCTCTGAATGGCACACATACATAATCCATGTCTCATGGCTTAAAATGTTTTCTTTAACCTGTCTTCTCCCCTTCATCTACACTGATTGAAGTGGATGTAACAAGTGACATCAATAAGGGATCATAGCTTTCATGTGGTCAGTATACAGTATGTCATGGAAATAACAGTTCTTAATGTTTTGTATACTCAGTGGAGATCACTTAATATAATTGGATCCATTTTATTTCCCTCAAAATCTTAAGCTAACCAGGGGTAGGCCTGATCTTTTTTTTTCAATTTTCTTCAATAAATGGTAAGCCTATGGCATACCCTCTCATACCCCCTCAATTCAAGTATTGGTTTGAGCATGGTGGATGGAGTAATTGACAGACACATCTATAGACATAGCAGCCTATAGCCTAATTTCGTCTTTCAAACAGGTATGCCTACCTTTTATTTCTTAAATAGGAAGAAATAGGACCCAACACAAAGCCCTCTTGTTGTTAGTAAAGTAAAGATTTGTTGAAATGAATTATGCCTACTTGAATTTGCATACTTTCAGCACCATGAGCTGTCCATTTCTGATTGATTGTGCCGTGGCTGCTGCTTCAAGTGTCAGCACCACAATGTAAGTTACTCGAATCTGGCTTTATTGTAAGGTCAATAACTCTGATAAGTACATCATGGGCAAGAAACATATTGTTTTTAATAAAATCAAATGTAGTAGTAGCAAGCTATCAAATTTGACCTCGAGTCCTCCTTCTCATCCTCACACTCTCCTTCTCAAACTGAACAGAACATAGACTAGTCGCACATTTTTTAACAAGGTCTAATCAAAAATGATGTTTGGAAGAAACCTTTGACCCCATTGATTAAAGTAGCACAACGTTTTTGATCAGCAAGATCAGAGCAGGCCAGGGCTCAGGGTTGGAATATCCATTGCAGTGTGTAATACAGCCTAGATTTATTACACTATCCCAGCAGCTATTTTAGAAATAAAACTTTGCTCTGTGCTGCTCCGTACATGCTCTTCATAGCCTATTGATTGAGACCACATTAAATAGCCTATAGGCTAATGGGGATCCTGAGTATGTTTTATTCACTGCTTTAGCACACTCTGCCAAACCGGATGTCCTAGCTGTGTCTGAATCCTGGCTTAGGAAGGCCACCAAAAACCCTGAAATTTCCATCCCTAACTATAACATTTTCCGACAAGATAGGACTGCCAAAGGGGGCAGAGTTGTAATCTACTGCAGATATAGCCTGCAGAGTTCTGTCTTACTATCCAGGTCTGTACCCAAACAATTTGAGCTTCTACTTTTAAAATCCCACCTTTCCAGAAACAAGTCTATCACCGGTGCCGCTTGCTATAGACCACATTCTGCCCCCAGCTGTTCCCTGGACACCATATGTGAATTGATTGCCCACCATCTATCTTCAGAGCTCGTGCTGTTAGGTGACTTAAACTGGGACATGCTTAACACCCCAGCCATCCTACAATCTAAGCTTGATGCCCTCAATCTCACACAAATTATCAATGAACCTACCAGGTACAACCCCAAATCCGTAAACACAGGCACCCTCATAGATACCAACCTGCCCTCCAAATACACATCCGCTGTCTTCAACCAGGATCTCAGCGATCACTGCCTCATTGTTTGCATTCGTAATGGGTCTGCGGTCAAAAGTCCACCCCTCATCACTGTCAAACTCTCCCTAAAACACTTCAGCGAGCAGGCCTTTCTAATCGACCTGGCCTGGGTATCCTGGAAGGATATTGACCTCATTCCATCAGTAGAAGATGCCTGGTTATTCTTTAAAAGTGTTTTCCTCACAATCTTAAATAAGCATGCCCCATTCAAAAAATGTAGAACCAGGAAAAGATATAGCCCGTGGTTCACTCCAGACCTGACTGCCCTTGACAGGCACAAAAACATCCTGTGGCATACGGCATCAGCATCAAATAGCCCCCGCATTATGCAACTTTTCAGGGAAGATAGGAACCAATATACACAGGCAGTTAGGAAAGCAAAGGCTAGCTTTTTCAAACAGAAATTTGCATCCTGCAGCACAAACTCCAAAAAGTTTTGGGACACTAAAGTCCATGGAGAATAAGAGCAACTCCTCCCAGCTACCCACTGCACTGAGGCTAGGAAACACTGTCACCACCGATAAATCCACAATAATTGAGAATTTCAATAAGCATTTTTCAACGGATGGCCATGCTTTCCACCTGGCCACCCCTACCCCGGTCAACAGTCCTGCACCCCACAGCAACTTTCCCAGCCTCCCACCATTTCTCCTTCACCCAAATCCAAATAGCTGATGTTCTGAAAGAGCTGCAAAATCTGGACCCCTACATATCAGCCGGGCTAGACAATCTGGACCCTCTCTTTCTTAAATGATCTGCCGAAATTGTTGCAACCCCTATTACTAGCCTGTTAAACCTCTCTTTCGAACCGTCTGAGATCCCCAAATATTGGAAAGCTGCCACGGTCATCCCCTTCTTCAAAGGGGGAGACACTCTAGACCCAAACTGCTACAGACCTATATCTATCCTACCCTGCATTTCTAAGGTATTCGAAAGCCAAGTTAACAAACAGATTACCGACCATTTCGAATCCCACCGTACCTTCTCCGCTATGCAATCTGGTTTCAGAGCTGGTCATGGGTGAACCTCAGCCACGCTCAAGGTCCTAAACGATATCATAACCGCCATCGATAAGAGACAATACTGTGCAGCTGTATTCATCGACCTGGCCAAGGCTTTCGACTCTGTCAATCACCACATTCTTATCGGCAGACTCAACAGCCTTGGTTTCTCAAATGACTGCCTCGCCTGGTTCACCAACTACTTCTCAGATAGAGTTCAGTGTGTCAAATTGGAGGGCCTGTTGTCCGGACCTCTGGCAGTCTCTATGGGGGTGCCACAGGGTTCAATTCTCGGGCCGACTCTTTTCTCTGTATACATCAATGATGTCGCTCTTGCTGCTGGTGACTCTCTGATCCACCTCTACGCAGACGACACCATTCTGTATACTTCTGGCCCTTCTTTGGACACTGTGTTAACTAACCTCCAGACGAGCTTCAATGCCATACAACTCTCCTTCCATGGCCTTCAACTGCTCTTAAATGCAAGGAAAACTACATGCATGCTCTTCAACCGATCGCTGCCTGCACCTGCCCGCCCGTCCAGCATCACTACTCTGGACGGTTCTGACTTAGAATATGTGGACAACTACAAATATCTAGGTGTCTGGTTAGACTGTAAACTCTCCTTCCAGACTTAAATCTAGAATCGGCATCCTATTTCGCAACAAAGCATCCTTCACTCATGCTGCCGAACAAACCCTCGTAAAACTGACTATCCTACCAATCCTTGACTTCGGCGATGTCATTTACAAAATAGCCTCCAACACTCTACTCAGCAAATTGGATGCAGTCTATCACAGTGCCATCCGTTTTGTCACCAAAGCCCCATATACTACCCACCACTGTGACCTGTATGCTCTCGTTGGCTGGCCCTCGCTTCATATTCGTCAACAAACCCTCTGGCTCCAGGTCATCTATAAGTCTTTGCTAGATAAAGCCCCACTTTATCTCAGCTCACTAGTCACCATAGCAGCACCCACCCGTACCACGCGCTCCAGCAGGTATATTTCACTGGTCACCCCCAAAGCCAGTTCCTACTTTGGCTGCCTTTCCTTACAGTTCTCTGCTGCCAATGACTGGAACAAATTGCAAAAATCACTGAAGCTGGAGACCCATATCTCCCTCACTAACTTTAAGCACCAGCTGTCAGAGTAGCTCACAGATCACTGCACCTGTACATTTCCCATCTGTAAATAGCCCATCCAGCTACCTCATCCCCATACTTTCATTAATTTTTTTGCTCCTTTGCACCCCAGTATCTCTACTTGCACATTCATATTCTGCACACCTGTCACTCCAGTGTTTAATTGATAAATTGTCATTATTTTGCCACTCTGGCCTATTTATTGCCTTACCTCCCTTATCTTACCTCATTTGCACACATTGTATATATACTTTTTTTTCTCTATTTTGTTATTGACTGTATGTTTGTTTATTCCACGTGTAACTCTGTGTTGTTGTTTGTGTCGCACTGCCTTGCTTTATCTTGGCCAGGTCGCAGATGTAAATTAGAACTTGTTCTCAACTAACCTACCTGGTTAAATAAAGGTGAAATAAAAAATTCTATAAATAAAATCAAATAACAAAGTAATTGTATAATTATTGACATTTCGGCTGTTCATTTTTCATTAATTTATAAATATTTATAAAAACATAATTCCACTTTGAAATGATGGGATATTGTGTGTAATGTATTCAGGCTGTAACACAACACAATGTGGAAAGGGGTGTGAATACTTTCTGAAAGCACTGTGCATAGCTACCTCGATTACCTCATACCCACACATCAGCTTGGTACTGTTACTTTCTGTATATAGCCATGTTATTTTTAATCATTATTGTTATTCCTTATTCACTTTGTATTGCTGGTGTCACTGTCTATTTTTATTTTTTATCTGTAACTCTGCATTGTTTGAAAAATACCTATATGTAAGCAATTCACTGTTAGTCTACACCTGTTGTTTTACGAAGCATGTGACAAACAATATTAGATTAGATGTGCCCCTAGGCCACCTTTTTTAGAATAAAATTGACCAAACAGGAACTGATAGAAATTACTGGATTACCCAGCTGGCAGAGTTGGTTACACTCTCACACACACACACACACACACACACACACACACACACACACACACACACACACACACACACACACACACACACACACACACACACACACACACACACACACACACACACACACACACACACACACACAGGGAGAGCTCTCACTGCAGTTTGATAAATATTTCCTGGCATTCTCACTGAGCAGGTTTTCCTTTTTCCTGTGTCTCTTCCTTTGAGATGGAGTCTATTACTTCTCTGTGGGCCAATTTCACCCTTTCAGAGTTTGTTGGCCTCTTTGATTACAGGGGAAATGGCCTGTCCTTCACAGAAGCCATTAAATCTGACACAATTTGAATCGCTCTCAGTCTTACGTCCAGAAGGAGGAGTGGAGGAGGACTCCCAGCCTGGATTACAGTGTCCATATTAGGACAGCCTCAGTCAAAAGGTACAGGAGTATTGGTCCAACTGGAGGTGTCAAAAATAAATAAATGCACCACCCTCCCCAACGTTACAAATATTTTCACATGACACTCCACTTGTACTATGACAATAAATTGTACACCTTCCCCCTCATAAAACTAAGTCAAAACGAATGATTAGCACCCAAAATAGCAATAACTGTAGAAACCCTGTATTTATAAGTGTGGATATCAACTCAGTCCAGCTTTAAACTTACTCTTGAAAGTTGTAATAGTTGAAGGCACAAGGTACAATTTTGAAATTGGGTAGTGTATCAGTTCATAGATATTGTTGTAATTTTTTGGGTTACTCAATTATCACTTGAATTAGACATGGCAAAATGTTTAGAAGTGCATAAAAATGTACTTTAAAGCTTTAAACCTGAAAAATTCTCTCCACCAACAAGAGGTTCACAGAACAGTTTATGTCATGAACAGCGCTTGTAGAGAGGGGGGGGTCACGGGATGGTCCCCACTGCTGGAAAGGGAGCCCCGAGATGAAAAGTTTGGACTAGTTCAGGTAGGATCATTTTATTGCCCCTAATGCCATACCAATGTAATTAACTGTATAACATATGTCTTTTTTTTAAGTGAGGTGAGCCAGAACAAAAAATAATATAATAAAAAAATGTAATAAAAGATGTACTCCTTGTAATAATTCTAAACAACCTTTGTACAACACCTAACAACCTCAGTGTGAGATTTTAGCCTTTTGGTATTGTAGCGAACGGTGGGGCAGGGAATACCACCCGGGTCGCTGGTGTGAAAGACAAACACTCTAAACGCATTGTGCTAACCCACTTGCTGAGGATTGTAACGTGGCTCATATAGCAAGTTTTCTACACTGCTCCCCGCTGTTCTTGAAGGCACATCCCTGTGCTTTGATTACTCAGCCACATAGCACGTCCGAGCCGTGCTTTCCGATTGCCGCACGGCCACCATCCCACTTCTGACACCAATGTAGCAAACGGCAGGACAAGGAAGTGAAACCGGGTCACTAGCGTGAAAGGCAAACACCCTATACTCTATGCATCGCGCCAATAGGGTAGGAAATGTATCATAAAATGGTACATTTTATCCAAAGCAATTAGAGTTAAATGCCTTGCTCAAGGGCACCGAGAGATTTTCAACTAGTCAGCTCAGGGATTTAAACCAACAACCTTTGGTTAACTATAACACAATCCTCCTCATATAAATCAAGGATTGTGACACTATAATGGTTTTGGAATGACCATGATTAGATTCCCAGTCAGGGTAACCCCCTAATCCACTATAAAAAGCATGTCCTAGCCGAGTTTTAGTCACAGTGCATTTGTGTCAGGTTTCTGTACTGCACATATGATGACAGTGTATGCAAAACAAATGTGCACTCGATTGACACAAATCATCATGACATCTTTTTGCCAGGTAGGCCTACTTTGTAGGCAACATTTAACTGGGAAGGTTTTTTGGGGAAAATGATTGTTTCAGCATGCATCGTTGATTTTATATTGCCGATAGGCTATGTATCTTATCTTTAGAAGTACATTTCGAACTGTCCCTATACAGGGTTAACACTGTTTCCTATGTTAAATTAGCACTCATGACAGTGACGTTCAACTAAAGTAATACATTCACTGGAATTGCCCCAGCGTGAGTCTGCTCTCCTCTCAGCTGAGGAGAAGTGTTCAGAGGAGAAGAACCCACCTGTTGCTCCTGGAGATGCTAATCCGTTCAGCTCTCCGCCCGCTCCTCCAGGGGTCCTGCCTCTCGCTGCCGCTGCCTTCACCCACGCTGGGAGACACCATACCGGGAGCTGGTTGGAGCGAGAAGCTGGATTAATTGGCTCCCTGTTTAAAAGGCTTCACATACATAACACACTTTTCCTTCTCCTGTGTTCTTGTATAATGCTTATTTTAAAGTAAATGGAAAAGGCTTTCCCCTCATTTAAAGACTGTGCTCACAGTCTTTAATCTTTAATTCTGCCATCCATTTAAGGCATGGCTCCCATATGTTATATAATGAGAGAAGTACACCCATACAAAAGTATGTGGACACCCCTTCAAATTAGTGGATTCGGCTATTTCAGCCACATCCGTTGTGGGCAGGTGTATAAAACCGAGCACAGTCATGCAATCTCCATAGACAAAAATTGTCCGTAAAATAGGCTGTACTGAAGAGCTCAGTGACATTTAGCGTTGTACCATCATAGGATTCCACCTTTCCAACAAGTCAGTTCATCAAATTTCAAATAATTTTTCAAATGATTGCTAAAACGCATAGTGCGTATACATCGTCTGTCTTTGATTGCAACACTCACATTACTGCATTCCAAACTGCCTCTGGAAGCAACGTCAGCACAATAACTATTCGTCTGGAGCTTCATGAAATAGATTTCCATGGCCGAGCAGCCGCACACAAGCCTAAGATCACCATGCGCAACGCCAAGCGCATTCTGGAGTAGTGTGAAGCTCACCACCATTGGAATCTGGAGATGCTAGCTAGCATTAAACTTGTCTTATAAAAAAACAATCAATCTTAACATAATCACTAGTTAACTACACATGGTTGATGATATGACTAGTTCAACTAGCTTGTCCTGCGTTGCATATAATCAATGCGGTGCAGGAAATTGTATCACTTCTCTTGCGTTCAGTGTAAGCAGAGTCAGGGTATATGCAGCAGTTTGGGTCGCCTGGCTCGTTGCGATCTGTGTGAAGACCATTTCTTCCTAACAAAGACCGTAATGAATTTGCAAGAATTGTACATAATTATGACATAACATTGAAGGTTGTGCAATATTTAGACTTAGGGTTGCCACCCGTTTAATAAAATACGGAACCGTTCCGAAATTATATGAAATGATATGATAGTTTATGGATTTGACCATATTAATGACCTGAGGCTCATATTTCTGTGTGTTTATTATATTATAATTAAGCCTATGATTTGATATTTGATAGAGCAGTCTTACTGAGCGGTGGTAGACAGCAGCAGGCTCATAAGCATTCATTCAAACCGCACTTACCTCCGTTTGCCAGCAGCTTTTCGCAATGCTTGAAGCACAGCGTTGTTTATGACTTCAAGCCTATCAACTCCCGAAATTAGGCTGGCAATACTATAGTGCCTATAAGAACATCCAATAGTCAAAGATCTATGAAATACAAATGGTATAGAGAGAAATAGTCCTATTAAAAACTACAACCTAAAACTTCTTAACTGGGAATATTGAAGACGCATGTTAAAGGGAACCACCAGCTTTCATATGTTCTAATTTTCTGAGTAAGGAACTTAAACGTTAGCTTTTTTACATGGCACATTTTGCACTTTTACTTTATTCTCCAACACTGTGTTTTTGCATTATTTAAACCAAATTGAACAAATTAAAATAAAGTGTTCATTGTTCATTTAGTATTGTTGTAATTGTCGTTATTACAAATATATATATATATATAAAAATTGGCCGATTAATCAGTATCGGCTTTTTTTGGTCCTCCAATAATTGGTATCGGTATCGGCGTTGAAAAATCCTAATCGGTCGACCTCTAGTTCTAACATCTAGTGGGAAGCCTTCCCAGAAGAGTGGAGGCTGTTATACTAGCAAAGGGGGGACCAACTCCATATTAATGCCTATGATAATGGAATGAGATGTTCGACAAGCACGTGTCCACATACTTTTGGCCATATAGTGTATCTTACCAGACATTATACTTTACATTGGATGTGTTTGTGTGGTACATGTGTTTAGGTGAGAGTTCTAGCATTTTAAAGCAGAACAGAGAGAGAGACAGAATGACTGACATACAGTCGTATTGACAACAGAAGAATGTTTAGTGGTGTCTGACTACACCAGGGCCGTCCCCTCTTGCAGGTTGTCGCCACGACAACATGATAGACATACCCCAGTTCTGCCACTCACTGTCACTTGTGCACCTTCTCCGGCCTCTAGGTCACCAGGCTGCTCATTATGGCGCACACCTGTCACCGTCATTACGCGCAACTGCGCATCATCAGACTCACCTGGACTCCATCACCTCCCTGATTACCTTCCCTATATATGTCACTCCCTTTTGGTTCCTTCCCCAGGTGTTATTGTTTCTGTTCCTGTGTCTTGTCTGTGCGTTGCTCGTGTTTTGGATTATGTTACGTTTATTTATTAAAACACTCACTCCTTGAACTTGCTTCCCGACTCTCAGCGCAATCGTTACACTCACCCTCAACTTCCACGCATGGTGGCACGCTCGCTGGTAAGATAGTCCTTTGAATGGACATTAAAAAAGAGTAATATCATGTATTATTAATTGAATGTACTTTCAAGTGATAGATTTCATACAAATACATGTCTGTCATTGAACAACCTCATGCCATGGTTAGATAGTGAAAAAACACATCTCTTTCATAAGTTCTTTAAAAAACAATCTAATTCACCAACAATTCTAAAAATGGATACATAGCGTTTTGAAATGACTATGCATTCCCTCACTAGCTAGCTAGTTCACTACTGAAGTAGAATATATTAAGGGCAATGAGACTGTGCAATCCCACACCTCACTGATGATGTATGGGGAAATTGATTCAGCCAGGGTTCACTTCCCCTTCTTTCGGAAACATGCATGCATCATAAATACAATTGTTTGTCTACAGAGAGAATCAATTACGCCTGCTTCAGCTTAGAAACCTTTGCCTCTGGGAAATTACTCAATAATACTCCTAACTGGCCATCAATGGAGAGGCTATAGGGTCTGAAATTTGTATGACCCCACCTTGCCCTTGTCTGCCTTTGTTGAGCGATTGACGAATATCCTTCCCTCACAGGTATTTTCTGCTCTGGTCTGAGGACTGAGGCCATGTCCACCTCACCTAATTGGAAAATATCAAAGCGATTCAATAAAACAGGAGAGGAAAAGTCTATTTCAGTGGTTGGATTGTTATGCATTGTGAAAATTAACACCACACTTACGGATCCCTTAACATACAGCAAAATGATCAGTGCAGCTTCCCATATAACCACGGTGTGTGTGCAGAAAGCCACAAAATCAATGTGGTGCACTAACTTATTGATCAACGCATTTCAACAATGGGATCACTCAAGCAACCGTTATAACAACAATTAGGTCTTCTGAAGCATCTATTGGAGCTACTGAGCATAGGATTGGAATGCACATGTTTTGATAGTGGGCTGACATTGTCACATGCACACAGCTCCATCCAGTTTCCAGTGAACACCCATCAGTCTGTCTGGGTATCATAGTAACGAGTTCCGGAGAATTAGAGACACACCAGAGCCTGCTCATTTGGCCTATTCCCTTTTTTTGCTGCTCCAATGTTCATGTTATTAAAGGATTTTTAAGCTGAGCGGCACTAGGTCACAACATTTATAAAATGATTTTCCATGTGTCCGTTTTTATCTGGACATCTGCTATTTATTTCAATGGGTGATATTGTCAGTGATTTTCCAGGTCAGCTTTTACGGTGGCAAAATCATTAAATTCTGAGTAGAACGTGTTAAATAACACAGCTATGCTATGAATCACGAATGTCTGTAGTTCTGAACTTGACTATAATTTTCCATCAATACCATCTCGGTTACCTGATAGTTTTCCTGCTCTGATTTGGCCCCAACTTGACAGTTACATATGTTATTCTGCTACAGTCCCTAATCCCTGATTATCCTCTCTGCCTTTCCTCTTCACCCAGATACTGTGTCGTGTTCTCAATGTGATAGGCAGTACTGATTGACAGAATGGCGGATGTTCTTTTTAATTCAGCCCTGCTTCATCCTTTGTCATTTGGCATCAACTCAAAGGTGATCATGTACTACATGACAAATGGCACACCCATCACACCACTACCTCCATTTAAGTTAATAGAACGATACAAAAAATGAAAAATAGAAGCGATTGCTTTACTTGTTCAGTGGCTTAATATGATGTTCTTCATCACTGTCAGTTGGATGGGATGGGGACCGGAGGGCTTTCAGATGGGAACTGTGATTTTCCCTCTTCTGTGTCCCAAATGGCATCCTATATACTACACTACTTTGACCAGATACCTATGGGGCCTGATCAAAAATAGTGCACTATGTAGGGAATGGGGTACCATTTTGGACGCATGTCTCACAGATTCTCAATGACATTCCCAGGCAGATTGCACCAGATATATTCACAGGATCGCCCCAGAGCGGAAACATCTATCACCTTCCTTCTTGGTCGATTCAGGGCAAGTCGACAAAAGATAAACAAAGGCAATATGTTATTTAGGACCTAGCTGCTAATTTCTCAGGAAAAATATCTGTCCAGATTTACTGCTTAGTTCGGTCAAATTGTGGGAAAGAGAAAGAAAAAAGTGCTTGAGGGGCCAGCCCCCATGAAAAATAACTGATTCATGGAAGTTGACATGTGACGATGGCCATTTTCAACTCTTAACACAAAACATTAGGAACACCTCTTTCCATGACATGGACTGACCAACTGAATCCAGGAGAAAGCTAAGATCCCTTATTGATGTCACCTTCAAAATCCACTTCAGTCAGTGTAGATGAAGTGGAGGAGACATGTTAAAGAAGGATTTTCTAACCTTGAGACAATTGAGACATGGACTGTGTGCCATTCAGAGGATGAACGGGCAAGACAAAAGATTTAAGTGCCTTTGAATTGGATATGTTAGTAGGTGCCAGGCGCACCGGTTTGATTGTGTCAAGAACTGCAATGCTGCTGGGTTTTTCACGTTCAACAGTTTCCCATGTGTATCAAGAATGGTCCACCACCCAAAGGACATCCAGCCAACTTGACACTGTGGGAAGCATTGGAGTCAACATAGACCAGCATCCCTGTGGAACGCTTTTGATACCTTGTAGAGTCCATGCCCCGACAAATTGAGGCTGTTCTGAAGGCAAAAGGGGTGGGGGGGTGCAACTAAATATTAGGAAGGTCCTCTTCATGTTTTGTACACTGTGTATAAATATAACTCATAATAAAGTTTTATTGTGTACTTGCTGCTGATTCTTTTCATGCAGGACTCCTTTGAAAAAGAGACATTTGTCTTAATGGGATGTATAAATAAAGGTTAAATAAATGAGGCCAGAATTGGACAACAGTTCAGAAGGTACAAAACAATCCCTATGTGGGTGTGGTTTTGCATCACTATCCAATACAAATGTCTGTAAACATTCCCCATAAATGACTAGAGGAAAATATCTCCACCGAATTAGGAATTAGAATACAAGAATACATTAACCTTCTTATGACACTATAACATGTCAGCCATTTTGGTAAAGGAGTTTGTCAACCATGTGGTTTTCCAGTGCTGTGATAGTGTAAAATTATTAATTTGAAGATTAGAGGCACTGTATGTTTATTAGCTAGCTTGCCAGCCAGGTTTAGTGGAATGATTCCATCAATATTTCAAATTAACTGCTAACATACCAACATTCCATTCAGACAATACAGTCAATCCACAGCCATAGACTGGCTGAAATCAGACTTAGACTGATATTGTATCATGTAACAACTCACAACTTTCCAAGAAAACAAGAATTTAGACTTATGGTCGGTTTACAGAAATCTTAGATGCTATTTATGCAAAAATGTTTTATAAAACCTGTATAAACTGTATTTATAATTATATGACAATATTCTAGGTTGACAATAATTATTACACAATTTCTTATCACATGCCTTACTTTTATTTTCCTGCATAAGTAAAAGCAGGAAATGCATCACTTACGCCTCTACTACCTGTCACGCCCTGACCTTAGTTATCTTTGTTCTTTATTATTTTGGTTAGGTCAGGGTGTGACGAGGGTGGTATGTGTGTTTTTGTCTTGTCTAGGTTTTTTTGTATATCTATGGGGTTTTGGGTTATTGTCTGTGTAGTTGCATGTCAGCACTCAGTGTTTATAGCTTCACGTTCATTTTGTTACTTTGTTAGTTTGTTTTGTCTTTATTCTTCATTAAAAGAAGAATGTATTCCAATCACGCTGTGCCTTGGTCTCCTCACTACAGTGAACGTGACACTACCATTCATTCCAATTAGACCGACAGTCCTCCCTGACCACAATAGGTTGTTATCAATAAAATGTCTAAATAAGGTTCCAAACGATTTGCCTGCTGGTGGTCAAGGATACCCCAACTCTGTTAAAATCATTGACAACTGCCTGCCGTTTTCAAGCGGTCGTTAAATATATGTTATGACTATTTGGTTGCAATATCATCACCTCTTGAAGAGCATAGTCATAGTCACTACACTCCTAGAAAAAAAAGGAGAACCCTTTGAATAACCCTTTTTGGTTCTACATAGAACCCTTTTGAGTTCCATGCAGGACCCTTTCCACAGAGGAACACAAAAGAGTTCTACCTGGAACCAAAAAGGGTTCTCCTATGGGGACAGCCAAAGAACCCTTTTGAAACCCTTTTTTCTTGAGTGTATTATAGATGGGAAGCAAATCAAACAACTAGTTTATCCCCTGAAAGTTAGCTTGTTAACTAGCATTATTGACATGATCTGTCATAGCTAGCTAGCCAATTTGAGATGGTCAATCAATCAATGTAGTTAGCCTTTAATCACAATTGCTGCTGAAAGGCAATAATAATAATTTAATAGGACTTCTATTGGTGACTTATATGGTTCCTCCTAATGCTGAGGTGGGATGTTAACAAACCAAAATAAAGCTGAGGGCCAACTCGTCCAGAGTCTCCCATACAGCTCTCTAATTGAACTATCCATTAACCAGGGCCAATGACAGCTTCCATTTTTCACTAGCACTTACCTGGCAGAGAACGAATGAGCAGACTGGTGCACCTCCATCTCACACAACAAGGGCTGTGATTGGACTAGACATCTACAATCTAGATCTCCAATTATTTTCTCCAGTGTGTCCTAGGAATAAAATTAGATTTCCACATATTGGGGCCAATGAAACTATCTGATTACAGGCACCATATCCATAATGTAACTGCAATACCAAAGCCATGCATAGTGTATACCATGTAAAACACAATGATGTATTAGATACTACACGTTTGAGCAGAAGGGGACTGCTTTTGCCTGCCTGCAGTCACAAGACAAATGTAAATATCAAACATCATCAGCAGAATCAGTGATAAGGTTCTCTCTGGAGTTGCATTATTTATCCTGAAGGTTACAATAAGTAAATGATTTACAAAGACCTTTCTTCCAACAGTATGAATAATTTTGAAAGGTAGGCTGTCTAAATGCCAGATCTCAGTGATTGATTGCTTAACTTTTCCCTGACCTTTTGGATGAGCTTATCAAAGCTCCACTCACCTTATCTGTGAGGTCTGCTTTGAATTCTTTTGCATGTCATTGATCCTGTACGCTCCTTCGGCTGCTCTGCTCTTTCACCTTTTCTAAAAATACTACATAACACTTAGGAGCCTATGCCCCTGCCATTTCAAGGCTCCCTTTATGATAATTTTGGTTAATTCAAATTAATTTTATTGAAACTAGAACAAACACGTTACTCTGAGTAGGACTCTTATCAGAAACACAGGTGTGTCTCTGCAAAGATCATTTGTTGCAGATGAACATTTCCATTCGTATCATTAATGGCTCTGACTACCAACATGTGTCTACATAGTACAGAACTACAATAGAACGACATCCTTGTTTCTCATGGTGTAATTCTAATTATTTTCATACATGACTGGTATGTACACTACTACCATTCAAAAGTTTGAGGTCACTTAGAAATGTCCCTGTTTTTGAAAGAAAAGCTAATTTTTTGTCTATTAAAATAACATCAAATTGATCAGAAATAGTGTAGACATTGTTAATGTTGTAAATTACTATTGTAGCTGGAAACGGCAGATTTTTTATGTAATATCTATATAAGCGTACAGAGGTCCATTATCAGCAACCATCACTCCTGTGTTCCAATGGCACGTTGTGTTAGCTAATCCAAGTTTATCATTTTAAAAAGGCTAATTGATCATTAGAAAAACTTTTGCAATTATGTTAGCACAGCTGAAAAGTCTTGCTAGCATCCCGGATTCGCCCCTTCACATTTGACATTGAGACTAGTGTTTTGCGGGTACTATTTAATGAAGCTGCCTGTTGAGGACTTGTGAGGCGTCTGTTTCTCAAACTAGACACTAATGTACCTGTCTTCTTGCTCAGTTGTGCCCCGGCGCCTCACACTCCTTTTCCTATTCTGGTTAAAGCCAGTTGGCGCTGTTCTGTGAAGGGAGTAGTACACAGCATTGTACGAGATCTTCAGTCAACTGCATTGAAGTAACAATGTTTATTACAGCAACAGGGGCAGGCAAACGACAGTTCAAGGCAGGCAGGGGTTGATAATCCAGAGCAGTGGCAATGGCACAGAACGGCAGGCAGGCTCAGGGTCAGGTCAGGCAGAGGTTGGTAATCCAGAGTAGGGGCAAAGGCACAGGATGACAGGCAGGGGCAGGGGCAGGCTGAGGTGTCAGGCAGGTGGGCTCAGAGTCAGGACAGGCAAAGGTCAAAACCAGGAGAGCGAGAAAAAGAGAGACTGGGAAAAGCAGGAGCTGAGACAAAACACTGGTTGACTTGATAAACTGGCAACAGACAAACATAGAACACAGGTATAAGTACCCAGGGGATAATGGGGAAGATGGGCGATGGTAGAGACAAGCACAAGTGCAGGTGAAACGGATCAGGGCCTGACAGGGCCTCTGTACACCTGTGTAGATATTGCATACAGTAGTCATTTACAACATTATCAATGTCTACACTGTATTTCTGATCAATTTGATGTTATTTTAATGGACAGAAAATGTGCTTTTCTTTCAAAAACAAGGACATTTCTAAGTGACCCCAAACTTTTGAACATAAAAGTAAAATCGGACTAATTCTTTGCTAACCTATTAGGGTAATGTCCATTAGATTAAGATGGAGTCACTAGCTTTGAGTCTCAAAATCATGATCAGGTTTAGATTTTTTTGGTGAAATATGATGAAAAATGTTTTTTTTATATGGTAACTGTGCTTTCAAAGCACAGGGGCAAATGGCATTTAAAAGCAAAATGAGACATTTCAGTGTTTGCAAAATCTTTACAGTTTACGTAAATGAATAGAGTAAATCCAGCTGTTCTGCAAACATCTCTGGCTGATGGAAAGAGGGAGAACTATATGACTCTCTCGCTGAGCTGGCCATAACACTTTCCAGTCACTTCAAAATGACATGCAATTTACACATTATTTTTACACCCTTGTAAAATTTGATTCTAGATTTCATTTGGTTGGTGTACAAATGCACCAATTCTAAATTCCAACCTATTGGGCATGAATTGAGCATTATCAACCCCGCAGGGTTTCTTTGATTGAGTTTTCATTAAGCAAGGTTCATCTTACTGTAGGTAGAGGCATTTTGTTTGAGAGTTGTATTCATTCATCTTTCTGTCCAAAAATGATGCAGAAAAATGTATCCGTGCTTTTGACACTTCTAGGTTAGATTACTGCAATGCTCTACTTTCCGGCTACCTGGATAAAGCACTAAATAAACTTCAGTTAGTGCTAAACATGGCTGCTAGAATCTTGACTAGAACCAAAAAATGTGATAATATTACTCCAGTGCAAGCCTCTCTATACTGGCTTCCTGTTAATGCAAGGGCTGATTTCAAGGTTTTACTGCTAACCTACAAAGCATTACATGGGCTTGCTCCTACCCATCTGGTTCTGCCGTACATACCTGCACAAACACTACGGTCACAAGGCGCAGGCCTCCTTATTGTACCTAGAATTTCTAAGCAAACAGCTGGAGGCAGGGCTTTCTCCTATAGAGCTCAATTTTTATGGAATTGTCTGCCTACTCATGTGAGAGACGCAGTCTCAACCTTTGAGTCGTTATTGAAGACTCATCTCTTCAGTAGGTCCTATGATTGAGTGTAGTCTGGCCCAGGAGTGTGAAGGTGAATGGAAAGGCACTGGAGCAACAAACCGCCCTTGCTGTCTTTGCCTGGCCGGTTCCCCTCTGTCCACTGGAATTCTCTGCATCTAACCCTATTACAGGGGCTGAGTCACTGACTTACTGATGCTCTTCCATGCCGTCCCTAGGAGGGGTGCGTCACTTGAGTGGGTTCAGTCACTGACGTGATCTTCCTGTCTGGGTTGTGCCGTGGCGGAGATCTTTGTGGGCTATACTCGGCCTTGTCTCAGGATGGTAAGTTGGTGGTTGAAGATATCCCTCTAGTGGTGTGGGGGCTGTGCTTTGGCAAAGTGGGTGGGGTTATATCCTGCCTGTTTGGCCCTGTCCGGGGGTATCGTCGGACGGGGCCACAGTGTCTCCCAACCCTTCCTGTCTCAGCCTCCAGTATTTATGCTGCAGTAGTTTGTGTCGGAGGGCTAGAGTCAGTCTGTGATATCTGGAGTATTTCTCCTGTGTTATCCGGTGTCCTGTGTGAATTTAAGTATGCTCTCTCTAATTCTGTCTTTCTCCCTTTTTCACTATCTCGCTTTCTCTCTCTTTCTCTCTCTCGGAGGACCTGAGCCCTAGGACCATGCCTCAGGACTACCTGGCCTGATGACTCCTTGCTGTACCCAGTCCACCTGGCCATGCTGCTGCTCCAGTTTCAACTGTTCTGCCTGCGGCTATGGAACCCTGACCTGCTACCTGTCCCAGACCTGCTGTTTTCAACTCTCTAGAGACAGCAGGAGCGGTAGAGATACTCTGAATGATTGGCTATGAAAAGCCAACTGACATTTACTCCTGAGGTGCTGACCTGTTGCACCCTCGACAACCACTGTGATTATTATTTGACCCTGCTGGTCATCTATGAACATTTGAACATCTTGGCCATGTTCTGTTATAATCTCCACCCGGCACAGCCAGAAGAGGACTGGCCATCCCTCATAGCCTGGTTCCTCTCTAGGTTTCTTCCTAGGTTCTGGCCTTTCTAGGGAGTTTTCCTAGCCACCGTGCTTCTACACCTGCAATGCTTGCTGTTTGGGGTTTTATGCTGGGTTTCTGTACTGCACTTTGTGACATCAGCTGATGTAAGAAGGGCTTTATAAATAAATTTGATTGATTGATCGTAGCTTATACTATTGTTTTTAAATTCATAAGAACACTTTTCAGGGAAGAGGAAGAGAATAAACTTCTGCGGACTGCTTTCTATTCAGCACTTGTGCTTGAGTGCCAGACACACTAAGGGTAGATTCCATCAGATCTGCACTAGTCGACACACGCATAGCGATTGTTTTGGCGGTGTCGGAGGTGGAACTGCGTTTTAGGTGTCAAATCCACAAGCAGTTCCTTGCGTTAAGCTTATTGTGGACACTGCAACAAGATGCAACAAAACCACCCAACTTTATAATCCAACAAATCCCATGCAGCCGCATTAGAAGTTCATGTAGCCGCGTTACAATTTCAAACACTCAAATAGATGGTGTTCTATTGTCTAAACCTCGATTGGACTCTATGCGAAAAGTCTTATTGTCTTCTCAGGAATTCAGCCATCTCTGTGTTCCTTTCCACATCCCCCATTTTGTCACACCTCTTTCAAGCAGTAGGTGTTGTTGTCTTTACATCCTGTAGGCCTGATATCTGATTGGAGGTTAACTCCATACAACCCAGATGTTATAAAAAGGGACTCAAATGCATTGTCTCCTTTGTTCCTTAAGCAGTGTATATCTCACAACAGCAGTTTTCTCACTCTGTCTTCCAAGAGCCATGTGCCTTGGCACAAGCCATGGTTTCTTTGTCTCTCTCTCTCTGATCATGCTTAGATACTTAATGTTTCATTAATGACACTATTGTCTTGTATAATGTATGGTTCATTTGACAATGTAATTAAATCTATTTACCTTTGATAGACAACTTTCAGACCTTTGTTATTGTAGCTCAACTATAGTTTCTTGAATATTGCTAAATCATCTTTATGGAGTTAGATAAACATTTTGATAGACTTTGTCACATTAATATCACAGGTCACAGGCATATGATGAGGCATATATGATAAATATTATTTCACTACAGGGATAATAAGGAAGGAAATGGTTTGTGACACACTAGAAAACCGCTCACCTATTTGTCAGCTCATACCTCATTTACAGCTCCACCACGCCAAAACATCCGCTACGCTATCCTAAAAATGAGGAATAAGCAAGGCTTTGTTTCTGGTCAAACAGATGGAAAGGGGTTCTTAGAAAACATCTAGCAGAAAAATTATTATTTTTTAAATTCAGAACACAATAATTTTTAAGTAAAGAACCCTGCTAAGTAATATCATCATTAAAATGTAATTTTTTAGAAATGATTTGCCTACTCTAAGTTTAAGAAATATTGCCTAGTGTCTTGTCATTCTGTTACCAAAAACCCACTTCCAAAAACCCACGTCTTCTCTTCCTCATGAGGAGGGAGGATAATAAAAGTTCACTGAAATAACAAGTAAAGGTAGACCTATCAATTAGGTAGAGCGTTTTCACTGATAACAATTTGGTTTATGATTTATTAAGTGATTAAAATTTGGTAACAGAATGTCCCCCCCAAAAAATCTGTAACAGAATGACTGCAACCAAATTGGCTACAATGGGAATTCATTAGTGCTGAGCGATTAACCAAAATGTTGGCTATTTTTCATTTTTTAAAACAACTAATTGACCAATGTAGGTTCAATTATTTGAATTACATTTTATTCTGTTTTTTAAATCAGATCAAGCCTGAACTGTGCAATGTAGTAGGGAGTTGTAGTTTCCAACAGGCCAATATTTGACATAGTTTATCGCAGAAAACATGGTAATTAACTACAATGACCATAATCGATTGCTTGTTTACTTGCCCGGTCTGTGCCTGCTACCTTAGGTTATTAAGGTTATGGGGCAGTGAAGAAAAATGCGAGATCGAGAAGGCTAGAAAGCAGTTGCTTCACAAGGTACAGTATCTCTACTTGAAAATACATGATCTAAGTGATTGACAGTTGGTATTCAAATTTGGTGAATATTAATAAGTGATAAGCAGTAATGGGCAGTCACTACCATTATGGTACTTTAATTCATTGTTTTATTCTGTGTTACAGCATCCATGTACTGTACATTGAACATTTGCTGATATTTGGTCAGTCCAAATCTGAACCAATCATAGACGTCTGTTTCACGGGTTTGGACAGCACAGGACTGTATAGTACAGTACAGTACAATAAAGAAAAAGTTGAGTATCAGTCAGTAAAATACAGTACAGTAGCGCACACTAGAGTACAGTACAGCATCCTTTACTGTATAGTAATGTACTGTACTTTACTGAACTATACTCCACTGTACTGTACAGTACTCTACTGTACTGAACTCTACTCTACTGTGCTGTACTGTGATGCCCAAACTTGTGAAACATAGACGTCTATGATATGTACAGATTTGGTCCGCTCCGACCAACCAACCATGATCAACAACTATACTTTCAGTAAATCTTAACATTTGGTACCAAAGATCGATCTGTGTGACTATAACCAACCTAATACACAGTCAGTCAGTTTCTTTTCTTGTGTCTAGTGCATTTGGGTCCATCCCTAAATGACGTTTAACTTCCAGGATGGAAGATAGTTTGAAGTCCAGAGGAGAAGACAGAATCTGTCCAGTCTGATACATCCCACAGGATTCAACTGCCTCTATGGATCAGCACTATATCAATCTTAAGGTTTAGGGAGGGATTTTCTCTGTCCAAACTGTGATGATAGAATAATCCATCCAGAGAATGCTCTGTGGATCCTTACACAGACAGCACATCTGTCTGTTATATGGCAGCCCCCCAAAAAGAAAAAGGACACTGAATGATGCTCTTAAAGGTCATAAACAGTCAAAATCATGTTTTTCATGAATTTGGATGGTATTTGAAGGAAACCAGATCAAAGTATAATGTCCAAAGTATGAAAAATGACTGTTGCTTCTACATTGATAATGTTTGATCATAAAGTTACTGGTCCCCTGTCAAACACTTGGATTCATTACTAAGGGAACAAGGCGACATCACCTTAACTCTCATTTTAATACAGCAATGGTAACATGATATTCTCTTACCTAATTTAAATAACTACTGCCATGTAACAAACATTGGCGAAGGCATGTTTGCAGAGGGGAGTGATTTGTATAGCTAGATAGCTGCTCTACCGGTGCCAAACATGACTGTAGGGTGTCAGAAAATATAATAAAAAGTTTACCCTATTCATCTATGGCAAAGATACGTATATATGTTTCCCCTTTCGTCTGTGTCTGGTGTTAGCTACTTACTGGCTAGCTAGGTCTTCGGCCAGCATGGAACAAAAGGGGGTTGTCTGAAGCACCTGTCGAGTCAACACATCCGTCAGTACTGCTGTGAACCGCATCACAAGAGCCATGCCAAACAGGAGATGTACAGATGTAGGTTCTTAAAGAGATTTTACTGCAAGACTGCTCACTGCATCCAAGTTCCTTGCCATAGGCGTTTCAGAGAGCTTTCAGTCAAGGTGAGTTCATGAATATAAGATCCCTGCCCACTCAGCCTGTCTTTTCAAACTTCCTGGTAGTTAGTCATGAGAGAAAAAAATACTGTTTAGGACCTTTTAAGGATATCAATTAAGTCTGCGTCTTCGGGATTGTAATATTATTTCCGGTCAGTGGGACGAATGAGAGATGTAGAGATACTTTCACACCATGTCTATTATTGTTGCAATATGTTAAAAAGGTGAGAAAATGTGGTCCTTTATCAGTTTATGAGGAGAGCACTCCTGTCCACACATTCAGTAATCTAATTCACTTGGGCTGAGATGAATAATGGCCAAATCATATCTCTGTCACTTGGAGCGCCCTCACAACGTAATAAGGACTTTCGGGAGGAGAGGATGTTGAATATGGAGTTGTCCATGGCAACGTTTGTCCACTCTTTTTATTGGATGGATGACATACAGCCAGCGCTCACTAACAAATGCCATTATCTCATTAGACCAAATGAAAAATCTGTTGTATGTCATGATGTACAGTATGTATGTAAAAGGCTAACTGTATGGGAGAGTGGGGTAAGATGAGCAATTTTTTTGTAAAAAAGCAGATGTGCGGATGTTCTTCAATGTACTTTTTGCAGGTGCTGGAGTTATAGGTGAATTCATGAAAAATAAAGAGGAAAATGCCGCAGACTGCTGATCATGGGCCCAACTTATTTTATTATAGCAATGTTTCGACCCTTAGGTGGAAGGTCCTATATATATAGGGTCAGTGCTCAGTGACATCACTTGATGAAAAGGAAGGAAAGATATATAATATAGGTTCACAATATCAACATTCAATGTATCAAAATATGAGCATACATGAGGAATTTGTTAGTAGAAAGCAAACATATGTTGTTGTTTTTGTTGAAATATTTCCATCTACTGTCTTTAATGTTCAATCGGCACACTGAGTATTCCAAGAAATCATGAATGTAAGAACAGCTTTTTCTATCTGAAGGTGACAAAAAACACTTTTTGATCCATAATGTCCTTCGTGTAATATTTCCATTACACCCAATCTTTACTGTGAGGCTATTGTTGTACATATTCCTTGGCCTTTTGTTGTACTTTGTAAATTGGAACATAGTATAATTGTTTGAGTGACAAGCATTAGTCCAGTCTCATCAGAACGCAATAAAAAATGAGAATAATGACATTGCAAGGCTATCTTTGATCTTGTGACTTGCCAGTGTTCTCAGAGGCATTAGGGAAAATCTATTGAGAAAAGGATCATTCGTCTTTGAAGTTATTTTATGTGCCCATATCAAAAAGTTAACCAAATAATAATCGATAAGGAATATACTGTATATGATATGCAGCATGCCTGGCAGACACACCACATCAAGCTCAACAAGACGGAGCTGCTCTTCCTCCAAGACCTCTCCGTTACGGCTGACAACTCTACGGTGGTTCCCTCCCAGAGTGCAAAGAACCGCGGTGTGGACAATACACTGTCTTTCTCTGCAAACATCATAGCAGTGACATTGCTCCTGCAGGTACATGCTCTACAATATCAGTAGAGTACAAGCTTTTTTCACACATGAAGCGGTGCATGTCCTAACAAAGGGACGTGTCATCTACCATCTGGAATACTGCAACTCTATGCTGGCTGGTGTGATAGAAAAACTATGTTCATCTGATATTAATGGTTAACAATTACTATTTAAATAATAGCAAGATATTTCTGTCCTACTAATGCTGTGTTTTTATGGGCTCAACTCTAGTTCCTGCAGCTAATCTGGGCGAATGGACACTAGAGATGGCTTGAGCTGACAAATGAGTTAAAGACTGCATTACATAGACAAGAATGTGTTTTACTAGAGATAGCTTAGGAGTAGAACAATCTCTCATTGTCTCAAAATCATCCTTGCATATGGGAAACTAAGCCAGGGTGGGGTTAAGAAAACAATCCTGTGCAGATAATGACCGGATGAACCCAGAGTGACTTTTGACGCCCCTTGGTCTGCATGGGAGGGGTGGAACCAACCATGACTAAGCATTCTTAGTGTCAGCTATATAAAGAACTCTGCATTTGTGTAAAGGTTAGGTTACTCGGTCCAACACTCAAGGGTGTTGGGTTGACCAGCCTCATTATTGCAATAATTAATCGATATTGAATAAAGAGGATAGTTTGAAGAAATTTCAAAGTCTCTCTCACTCGCTTGTGCCATCAAACACCTGAAGTTCTCACAGATCACTCTCTTCCACACTCACCACTGTCTCCCAGTTGAAGCTTGCATCAATTTCAAGATCCTGGTGGTTGTCTACAGAGCAACAAGGGGAAGTGCCCCTCCCTACCTTCAGTCTATGCTCAAACTCTACACCCCAACCCATGCACACTGTTCTGCCACTCTGGTCTCTTGGACCTCCCACCCATATGAAGGTCCTCCTCCCACTCACCCCAGTCAAAGCTTTTCTCTGTTCTGACACCAAAATGCCGAAACAAGCTTCTTCCTAGCGTCAGGACAGCCCCTGCCTATCTTCTGAAAACATATGAAAGCCAATACCACGACGGCCCTTAAGGAACTACACTGGACTTTATGCAAACTGGAAAACACATATCCTGAGGAGGCATTTATTGTAGCTGGGGATTTAACAAAATGTAACACATTTTAGGAAATCGCTATCGAAGTTCTATCAACAAATTGATTGTAGTACTCGCTCTAGAAAAACACTGGACCACTGCTACTCCCCCTTTCGAGATGCCTACAAGGCCCTCCCCAACCTCCCTTCGCAAATCCGATCACAACTCCATTTTGACCCTCCCTATAGGCAGAAACTCAAACAGGAAGTACCCGTGCTCTACGCTGGTCTGACCAATCAGAATCCATACATCAAGATTGTTTTGATCAAGTGGACTGGGATATATTCCGGGTAGCCTCTGAGAATAATATTGACGTATACACGGACACGGTGACTGAGTTCATCAGGAAGTGTATAGGGTATGTTGTTTCCACTGTGATTATTAAAACCTACCAAAACCAGAAACCGTGGCTAGATGGCAGGATTCGCACAAAACTGAAAGCACGAACCACCGCATTGAACCATAGCGAGGACTGGGAATATGGTCGAATACAAACAATGCAGTTTTTCCATCCGTAAGGCAATCAAACAGGCAAAACGTCAGTACATAGACAAAGTGGAGTCGCAATTCAACGGCTCAGACGCGAGACGTATGTGGCAGGGTCTACAGACAATCACGGATCACAAATGGAAAACCAGCCACGTCGCGGACACCAACGTCTTGCTCCCGGACAAGCTAAACACCTTCTTCGCCTGCTTTGAGGATAACAGAGTGCCACCGACGCACCCCGCTCCCAAGGACTGTGGGCTCTTATTTTCCGTGGCTGACGTGAGTAAGCCATTTAAGCGTGTTAACCCTTGCAAGGCTGCCAGCCCAGACGGCATCCCTAGCCACGTCTTCAGAGCATGCGCAAACCAGCTGGTTGGAGTGTTTACGGACATATTCAATCTCTCCCTTTCCTAGTCTGCTGTCCTCACATGCTTCAAGATGTCCACCATTGCTTTCCTGGGTACAGGAGCAAAGGTATCTGAACTAAATGACTATCGCCCCATAGCGCTCACTTCTGTCATCATGAAGTGTTTTGAGGGACTAGTCAAGGATCACCTCTACCTTACCTGACACCCTAGACCCACTTCAATTTGCTTACTGCCCCAATAGATCCACAGACGATGCAATCAACATTGCCCTGCACACTGCCCTATCCCATCTGGACAATAGGAATAGCTAAATAGTTTATTTACTATACCTCAGCATTCAACACTACCTCAGCATTCAACACTATAGTACCCTCCAAGCTCATCATTCATTTCAGGATTGGTGGGTTTCCCTGCGGGACGGTTGAGCTAACGTGCACTAATGTGATTAGCATGACATTTTAAGTAACAAGTACATTTCCCAGGACATAGACAGGTCTTATATGGGCAGAAAGCTTAAAGTATTGTTAATCGAACTGCACTGTCCAATTTACAGTAGCTATTACAGTGAAACAATACCATGCTATTGTTTGAGGAGAGTGCACAACAACAAAAACTTTTATCATGGAAACTGGTTTGATGTATTCATCTCTGAAGGTAAATAATGTACTTACATTCAGTAATCTTGCTCTGGTTTGTCATCCTGAGGGTCCCAGAGACAAAATGTAGCATAGTTTTGGTTTGATAAAATACATTTTTATATTCAAATGTAGGAACTGGGTTCTACAGTTTGAACCCCTGCTGTGTCTGGCTCCACACCCACCCCGGCCTGGCCATATAGATGTGTGAAAGTTAGTGTATAAGCTAATGATCCATAATGTATGACATTTTGCATTACCATATACTTTTTGTAGGTTCTCTATAGTTCTCTATAGCCAACTTTACACGCTGTATGGTCTCCGTGGCATATAGAGTTGTAGTTCTTAACCATTTCACATGTAGTGTCAGCTGCATGTTTTCTAGTCTTCTTAACCATTTGAGATATCCGGCTTATCTTGGGTCTCTTTGGCATGAAATGTACATTTTGTCACGGGTGGTTTTATATTCTGGAGTAGAAAAGGGCGGTTCCATGATGCCTGATGTACTGTTTGGCTAACAGGGGTTTGGCCACTGACTAGTTAACCTTTTGTCAATAGGGGGGCGCTATTTTCACTTTGTAAAAAATCGTTCCCAAATTAAACTGCCTCGTACTCAATTCTTGCTCGTACAATATGCATATTATTATTACTATTGGATAGAAAACACTCTCTATTTTCAAAAACCGTTTGAATTATATCTGTGAGTAAAACAGAACTCATTTTAGGAAGTGAAAAATCTGAAATCGGGGGCTCTGTTCCAGGGCCATCCTATTAATTTGCTTGAAATCTATGGATCTACATGCACTGCATACGCCTTCCACTAGATGTCAATAGGCAGTGAGAGGTGGAATGGGGTGTATAGCTTGATCTGAGGCCGAACAAGACCTCTTGGAATGACATGACCAGTCTTTTCATTGTTCAGCATGGCGCGAGAAGGACCCCTGGATTGCGTTAGATATCTCCGGCTCTGATTTTATTTGATATATGTGTTAAAAACATCATAAAGTAGTTATTTTAAACCGAGTTATATCAGTTTATATCAGTTTATTGCGATTTTCGGCATTTTCTTTGTTTTGCGTTATGGTGAATTTGGACACTTCTGCGCCACATGGCTAGCTTTGGTTGCTAATTCGACAGATGAAGAGGACATTCTACAACCAAACAACGATTATTCTGGACAAAGGACCCCTTGTACAAGATTCTGATGGAAGCTCATCAAAAGTAGGAACCATTTATGATGTTATTTCGTATTTCTGTCGAAAATGTGTAGTCGTATTTTTCGCCCTGATTTTGGGCGCTGTATGTCGTACTAAAGTTATTTTAAAAAATCTAACACAGCGGTTGCATTAAGAACTAGTGTATCTTTCATTTGCTGTCCAACATGTATTTTTTAGTAAAGTTTATGATTAGTTATTTGATTAGATTAGGTGCCTCTCCAAGATTTCTCCGGACAATATTTTTGCATTTTGACTACGTATTCACATTGTAAAACCACGATTTGTGCCGCTAAATATGCACATTTTCGAACAAACCATATATGTATTGTGTAATATGATGTTATAGGACTGTCATCTGATGAAGATTGTGAAGGTTAGTGAATAAATGTATATCTTTTGCTGTTTTTTTCGCTATCGCTACCGTTGCGTTGAATGAATGCTGTGTGTGGTTGGCTATTGTAGTAAGCTAATATAATGCTATATTGTGTTTTCGCTGTAAACACTTAAAAAATCAGAAATATTGGCTGTATTCACAAGATGTTTGTCTTTCATTTGCTGTACACCATGTATTTCTCATAAATGTTTTATGATGAGTATTTAGGTATTTCACGTTGGTCTCTGTAGTTATTCTAGCTGTTTTGGTGAGATTTGTGATGGTGGCTGCAATGTAAAACTATGATTTATACCTGAAATATGCACATTTTTCAAACAAAACATATGCTATACAATAAATCTGTTATAAGACTGTCATCTGATGAAGTTGTTTCTTGGTTAGTGACTATTTATATCTTTATTTGGTCGAATTTGTGATAGCTACCTATGCGGTAAAAAAATTGTGAAAATATGCGGTTGAGTCTTTTGCTATCGTGGTTAGCTAATAGAAATACATATTGTGTTTTCGCTGTAAAACATTTTAAAAATCAGAAATGATGGCTGGATTCACAAGAAGTTTATCTTTCATTTGGTGTCTTGGACTTGTGATTTCATGAAAATTATATTATATGATATCCCTGTCGCGTTAGGCTAGGCTATGCTAGTCAGCTTTTTTGATCGGGGGATCCCGGATCCGGGTTTGTGACTCGTGAGAAGTTAAACTTTATATGAAAATCCATACTCTCATTTAGAAGGCTAACATCGTCACAACTTTTCACAGATAGTTTAATGTTTAACCACATATGCTTCACAATATTTAGATGTAAACCCCATAATTAAGAAGTGTACACAACCAAAGACACAGCAATGAGTGTTTCCTGTCTTTCATGAGATCACCAAATTAAACACTCTCGTCATGACAGTCCCTTATGTGTCCACGAACCACTCCCACATTCTCAAAAATATCAATATTGTTGAATTATTCAAACTTTTGATGTCCAAGGTTCTCTCTGTGTTCCACAGTTTACATTCCCATCTCAAACACTACAGAGCATAGAGGCAGCCTGTTTTATAACCGTACTAAAACAGCCGACTTCCCGCTCTCCCCCTCTACGAGAGAGAGCACACTGTAGAGCGGACCCACTGTAACCTGATCCTTCAGATCGTCACAGGAGAGTTATGACACTGGTATATATTTTTATTTATCACAATTTTCTTTAACCAATTTTGTCTCTAACCTCTCTTGGGTACGTGAGACGTTAGTGTCCCACCTCTTCAACAGCCAGTGAAACTGCTGGGTGCCAAATTCAAATACAGAAATACTCATAAAAATTCAGAAAACAAAACATATTTTACATATGTTTAAAGATTAACTTCTTGTGAATCCAACCACGGTGTCAGAGTAAGCATACCTTATGATTATTTGAGAACATAGCCCAGCAGACAAATCATTACAAACAGTAACCGGCCAAGTAGAAGAGTTACACAAGTCAGAAATAGAGATAACATGAATCCCTTACCTTTGATGATCTTCATATGGTTGCACTCAGCAGACATTCATTTACTCAATAAATGTTCCTTTTGTTCGATAAAGTCTCTTTATATTCTAAAACCTCCGTTTTGTTCGCGCGTTTTCTTCAGTAATCCACAGGCTCAAACGCAGTCAAAACAGGCAGACAAAAAATCCAAATTGTATCCGTAAAGTTCATAGAAACATGTCAAACGATGTTTATATTCAATCCTCAGGTTGTTTTTAGCCTAAATAATCGATAATATTTAAACCGGACAATAACGTTGTCAATATAAAAGGTAAACAAGAAAGGCACTCTCTCGGTAAACAAGAAAGGCACTCTCTGACACTTTAGGGTCCACTCATTCAGACTGCTCTTACTTCCTCATTTTTTAGAATACAAGCCTGAAACTATTTATAAAGACTGTTGACATCTAGTGGAAGGCATAGGAACTACACTTTGAGTCCTAAGTCAATGGATACTGTAATGGCATTGAATAGAAAAAAAATTCTCAGGTTTTCGCCTGCCAAATCAGTTCTGTTATACTCACAGACACTATTTTAACAGTTTTGGTGTGTTTTCCATCCAAATCTACCAGTTATATGCATATCATATCTTCTGGACCCGAGAAGCAGGCAGTTTAATTTGGGCATGCTTTTCATCCAAAATTCCGAATGCTGCCCCCTACCCTAGAGAAGTTAATGCAGCGACGACAGACACGTTTTTTTACTGAAATTGCAACCAATTTTCTATGGCTTGTTTTAAACAATTACGATATCTTGGAGATGATTTAGTTTCAAATAACCGAAAGTGAGCGATTGTAATCTGAATAAAGGGAAAAGGGACATTCTTGAACATGGAGTGAGACATTCTTGCTAAGCCAGTTTGTTATTTAGAATAATAATAGAATAACCAAAAACCCACCGTGTCTATTTTTTGAAAATCGTCAGTCCACATGCCAAGTAAAATTCCCCCATTGTATTTACCCAAGTTCTCTCTTAACTCCAGGACCACCAAAAGTTTTTGTCATTGTAGCCTGATGCAGGACTCTAGTCCTAGAAGAGAGACTCTTAGACTGAAAACGCCTCCATTAATTACCACAGTTTAGAATACTGATTATCAGCATTCTACCTCCCTCTTGTGATAGTGTGGTGCAATGACAGAATGCCACCCTCTACCACTAATGGTCGCAGCATGAGCTCCAAACTTTTAAAAGGAAGAACCACTGTAGAAATAGTGCACATAGAACAGATATACATCTTCTTAGACTTGCACCACACTGCCTTCCACACTCTTGCCTGCATCTAGCTGATCTATGGCATAATCATTAGTCCAACAGTTGCAAACAAGAGTTTTTATTGTACAAATTCAGGTGTGTTCATCCCCATGTTGTTCCTTTTAAGAAACGTTTTTCACAGAATCGGAGGAAGGAATCCACCCCTGATCACACGCAAACAGTTCACTTTCATAGCCACGTACAAATAGCTTAATGTACTCCTTCTCGCATCTACTCATTCTCCCCCATCACCTTTTCTTCCCTTCACTTGTGGACTTTAATGCGCAACACATCAGTTGCCTGTGACCAGGCAAAAAAAACTGGCAGCTGTCTTTCATTGTCTCTGATTGGGGATCATACTTAGGCAGCCCTTTTTCCCACCATTAGGTGGTGTTTTCTCTTTAGTGTTTCTGCCTGACAGAACTGTGCGCTTTCGTTTTCACGTTTGTTATTTTGTTTGAGTGTTTTTTGAATATTAAAATCATGAACACTTTCCACGCTGCGTCTTGGTCCACTCTTCATTCAACAAATGAGAGCCGTAACATTTGCTTTAGCGTGTAGGGCATTGTCCATCATGCTGATACAGGGCAACTGAGATAGGCTAGAGATTTCGCGCCAACCTGTCACTTCAAAAGCACTCAATCAATGGTCTCTGCATTTTAACTTTGTGTATTGTGGTGTGGTATAGCGTGATATAAGCAGAATTCAATATGAATCCAATATTATTCCCTCAAAAATTGTGCCCCCTCACCGATTTCAACTGCCCCCTTAGTCACTTTATCCTGGCACCAGGTCTGGCTCAGATGACTAATGGAGTGTTTATGTTGTCCATTATTATAATAATAATAATAATGTTCTGTAGGGAGGAGAAAAAGGATTTTGACATTATCCCCAATGCCTCATGAGGTTTCTCCATCTCCCCTCCTGGAAAACGGCACATATCACAAACAGCTCTAACTGATGCTGACCTTCACAAGGTCAGGTAATCGTCGGAGTGCCAATCATTAAAAAAGCCAATCCACAGACTTTTATTAGGCTTTCATACCCGGCACACTGCAGCCAGGGCTCTGTGCCCCGCAAGGCCAAACACAGCCCATCTGATGTTAAGAAGATGGACTATGAGAAGAGTTCAGCAGGCCATCACTCTACTCCTGTTACCTTGAAGAATCACTGGCCAGGGGAGGGGAGGAGATGGGGGAGAGGAGAGAGGGGTAGGGGGGAAAGGAGATAGACCACTTGGAGAGGATGAATGACAGGGTGATTAGAAGACTCTCCTCAGTCCCTTCAGGCTTCTTATTCATTGAGAGGAAAAGGGAAATCTAGTGTACTGCACCGGCAAGAGTTAAATTGTCAATTGGTTAAACCTGAGAAAAAACACTGATTAGAATGCAGCTCATACTAATAATAATAAACATTTCTGAGGAACAATTCTATACTAACTATAATGATCACTAGGGGAAGAAGAGGACAGGGTGCTCGACAACATTGTAAGTCGGGTATTGTTAGTTGCATGTTAACACTTCACCGCTAGATATGAATTAGCACAGAAAGAAAGTATAACTAAACAGAGTTCATTATTTTTCTTTGAAACCAGTCAATACACTGAACCGTAAGCTTTCATGAGTTTTAAACCAGTCAATACACTGAACCGTAAGCTTTCATAAGTTAACACACAAAGTAATCTTTGATGCAATACACAATACACAATATCTATAAGGTGAACACAACATATTACAAGGCACGAATAACTCTATCTGATTCTGAAGTATAACTGTAATTATTTTCCCTTATCAAATTGTTCTCATCACAATGCTGATGTGGAGAAAATAAATCAAGGTGTTTGCTCAGCATGAAACGTTGTGGCACAGAGCAAAGCAAAACAAGAAATGTTCTCTATTGTAGTCTCTTGTCTTTTATGCTGAAGATAAATTAACTCGGAGGAAACAATGATTTGTGTTCCTCAAACATTAGCCACTCTCAAACTTTGAGATGTATTGTTGTGCTTTGAGGAGACTTGTGAGGAGAGCGTGGTCATGACTACACTATTACCGTTTGCTGTTGTCTTGCTGTCAACAGGAAACTATAGGCTACACAGACAATGTAGTGGGGAATGCATATCTTCAAACCCGTAGGCCTATACATGAATGTAAAGCTTAATGAGACAGGGTTGGTGTCAACACGTGTACACACTCACCTAACACTAAAATAGCTGGCAAGATTTTGGCACACGTTTTGATACCATTCCACGGGCTGTTACTTTGGCCCATTGCTCTCTCGCTGTTTTGCCCAAACTTGCTTTTCTGTTTCGCACTCTATTGTACCTATAGCAATGTAAGTTTAGTCTTTCACGGTTTGAGTGTGAGTACCCAAACTCTGATACTAAGATATAACGCTTCATTGATCTCTGTAAAGAGGGGTGCTCCCAGAACCCAGTGAGCCAGTGCAGAAAGCCACTTTAGAGGGATTACAGGACTGATCCTAGTTAATGTAGTGGAGAAAGCCAGTCACATTATACTAACACAAACACACCCCCTCACAAACACAAAGCAGTAAAACAAAGTGAGTATGTACATGCTGTGTACACACCCACACATATAGAATATCTGCCATAATTATTTACCTCCTAAACCTGTCCAAATCAGATTTTTTATGTAGTTCCATTACCTAGTGCCTAAGACTGTGTGGTGTGTTCCTTGGCGTGTCACACCAGTGGGCAGATAGCATAATTTATGTCACACCCCAGGCTGCTTCTCAGTGTGTCTCCCAAACATAGGAATACTGCCTTGGGTATCAATACAGCATCTCCAGCACCACCTTAAAGGCTGCTGGTATTTTGCTGGGCTGCTGGTTCAAACGCAGACTAGGGTGCGTGTGTGCATTCATACATGCATCCGTGTGTTAAGCATACTGCATTAATCACAAATTCTTGCCATGCTGATTGCATTCCTCCTCCGACCCTCTGATTAATATTAACGTTGAACATGAAGAGTGACTTATGGGAAATGCAGCGAGCCATTTGTCATGTTGACCTCCGGGAAGAGCCTCTCCATTGTGGTGTTTGTCCCCCCAGGGGAGGTATCTGTGGAGCATAAATATTCAAGATATTCCCAGGCTGAGAATGACTGCTTTGGCCTTCATGTGGATGGCATGGCTGGTGCATACAGTTGTTATGGTATCTCACGAGAGATCAGGCCATTTTTCAGAATGAGAAAACCATCTGCCAATCTGCCAAGAGTGTCCCCTTCTGTGTACTTCAGAACACAATGATTCTTTAAAACAACAGCATCAACATGGTACAGTGGTAAACAACACATAGAAATATTTAATATTTGTAGTATGATATGCTTCATATAAGACACAGACTAGAAACTAATTGTTTCAGATAAAGTAGTGTTTGAGACAAAATGGTGCTGAGAGACATGGTTGCCTTGGTTCTATCTCCTAGCCTACTTTCCAGTATTTACATTTTGTAAATACAGTTATTTATTACTTTATTTCCTCAGAACATTTACGGTATAATTTCCTATATCCGAAAAGAACTTCTGCACATTACATCAGCAATCACTCACCATCAATGTAACTTCCCAAACCTGGACCCTTTGTTAGGATTACCCGAAGCAGCTTCATTCATCCCGGGTGCTCTACCAAAAAGACGCCGCCGGAGAAGAGGTAACATTCTAGTCAGCCTCCGAAGGACGGCAAACCACCCACCTCTTCCGAGTATATTACTTGCTAATGTACAGTCTCTGGACCATAAGGTAGACAGGCTCAGGGCAAGGACCTCCTTCCAGAGGCACACAAGAGATTGTCAAATCATTTGTGTTACAGAAACAGATCTCCCCTCCTACACCGTCTCCGTTCCTACAGCCTGTTGGATCCTCCATACATTACATTACACGGACAGGACAAAATAACTCTCAGGGAAAAGGGGGAGCGGTATGTTTCATAATTAATAACTCATGGTGTGATTGTGGTAACGTACAAAAACTGAAGACATTTTAATCTGGAATAACTCAACATCAAATGCCAACTCCCATTACCTCCCAAGATAATTTTAATCGGTTATTGCCATGGCCGTTTATATCCCCCCTCAAGTTGACCCCACGGTGGCATTCAAGGAACTATACGGGACTTTAAACAAACTGGAAACCTCATATCCTGAGTCCGCATTTGTTGTAGCTGGGGACTTATCAAAGGAAATCTGAGGAAAATTCTCCCAAAATCCCAATAACATATCCTGTGTTACACGTGGAGAGATGACGCTTGACCACTGTTATTCTCCCTTCCGGGAAGGCTATAAGGCTTTCCCCCTCCCACCTTCGGCAAATCAGATCATGCCTCCATTCTGCTCCTCCCGCTTATAGGCACAATTTAAAGCAGGAAGCACCGTGGTAAGGACTGTTCAACATTGGCCTGACCAAACGGACTCCATGCTACAGGACTGTTTTAATATCAGGTAGAATGAGATATGTTACTGGGAATAACATCGACGACTGCACTGACTCCGTCACTGTGTTCATCTGGAAGTGCATAGAGGATGTTGTTTCTACAGTGCCAATTAGACATAGGTGGATGTAACGAATTACAAATTCTATCGTTACTGTAATTGAGTAGCTTTTCAAAATAAGTTATTTTAGTTTTACTTAAGTATTTTTTGAATGAAGGACTGTACTTCGTTACTTTTTTAAAACCATCTGCAACAGAGTACAATTTTGTAGGCTATCCACCATTATAGATCATGATGACACAAAGTTTGCAGAGCCATAACAGAAACTGCTCATGTTGTGTAGTCAGCGACCAATCAAATCAAAATTCACAGGCCAATCAAATCAAGCTTTGCACACAAACTGGCAGAAATAACTTAGCTAGTTTGAGAAGTGTCATGAAAGAAAGGAAACGTTTTTAATCAAAGCGGTGTGTGTGAAAAACAATAGACTTTCCAGACAGACAAACCCTGTGTCTGAAAACAAGAGGGAGAATCCATATCCGCATCTCCTTTAAGCACAGGAGAGAGAACAGTGTAATCGTGCAATGCAAGCTTTGCTTATCCAGGATGATGGCGGTGGCAACCATTTCGCTATGGATAGCAATGTACGTGTTCTGAACCTAGGTTAGTGTTAGCCTAGTTCTAGCATGCTAATGTGAGCTACAGTACACTGTAAAAATAAATATGATTGTGTAATGAAAACATGAAAAGTAGAGCACCTATGCTGATATCTGGTGTTTGGAGGGTGTTTGAATGTAAACGCGTCTCTGGGGCGGCAGGTAGCCTAGTGGTTAGAGCATTGTCCTAGTAACCGAAAGGTTGCTAAAACAAATCCCCGAGCTGACAAGGTAATAATCTGTCGTTCTGCCCATTAACAAGGCAGTTAACCCACTGTTCCTAAGCCGTCATTGTAAATGAGAATTTCTTCTTAACTGACTTGCCTGGTTAAATATATATATATATTTTTTTTTAAGTGTTAATACACAGAATGTGTTTTAAAACAGAAATGAAGTACTCTGAAACACCCAAGGTGGTTCTTCAACCTGAACATTTGTGTTTTTAAGAGTATTGTGGAAACACTTTTTGGCATTTCAGTGCATGTAAACGGCAGCATCAAAACAAAAAAACGATATTTATCATACAATTAATGGTTTATAAATACAAATGGTTTATATCCTAAATATTGATTGATGATAATGTTTTATTTGGACAGATTAGAAACAGGAGGGGCGGTAAGATGGTAAAATTCCCACAAAATGTACTAACGCAACCACACAGCCACACTGTAACAAATTATTCTGGGGTGAATTGAAATTCACAAAAAAATTATAAACAGCAGCATATAATTGATAAAAATGAATGCAAGTTGTGCAGAGCCCGAAGACTTGGGTTAAATTCCCTGCTCCAACCCTTCAATCTGTGTCTCCCACGTATCTGCAACCCCTCTGTCATTTCATAACTGTCTCAATAACAATAATCACCTTGCATTTCCTATCTTGAGGGTAATTCAACATTTTCACACAATGTTGTATGCATGTTTGAAGAAATTAAAGTATATTTCTATATTAGTATTAAGCTTGTTGTGCCATAATGTTTAACAGATCATGATGAATGGATATCTAAACCATCAGGCAAATTGACTTTCAATGAGGACAGCAACCATTCCCACATTCAATATTATCAACAGGTGTGGAGATGAAAGAAGCATGGAGAGGCCAGAGATAATCAGAATTATAAATTGGGCTAAGGAAAAGAAGCTGGGTTTTGGAGAAACACCAACAGTGTGTGCTCTGCAAGCAATGCATAGGATGAAGGCAAGGCAAGAGTGTGGTGAACGGATAAAAGTGGTTATAGACAGTGAGGAAAAAGGAGAAGAGCCGAGTGTAGTGGGAAGATGTTTGTTGAGGAAGAATGGTGCCAGACGTGGACCAGCAGGAGTGACATTTTTGGATTCAGGGTGGGTGAGAAAGGAGTTGGGTGCAGTTGAATCAGTGACGGTAACGTGTAATGGACTTGTGATATGTTTGTGTTTCTTCTGAACAGAAGGAGCAGGCGCTCCTGTCAAGCAACCTGCTTCTTGCTTTGCTCTTAGGAACAGGGAACCATTGAAAGGAGTGATTTCTGTGGTAGCGTTAAGTGTGGATGTGGTACAATCGAAGTCGTAAATTCCTGGTCTTTGTGACATCTGCCGTATGGTGCGACGCAGACCCAGTGGGGAGCGTGGTGAAACAGAGGAGTCACTGTCAGTCCTTTTGAGTCAGAGTCTTTACCCAACAAAGCCATGTTAGGATATATCAGTTATCCTGTTAGAACCTCTGTGCCGAATCCCCTGCAGTGTTTCAGGTTCAACGTTTATGGTCATGTCTAGCAGCTTGTAGGAGTGAGATTCCAAGATGTGGGAAGTGTGCAGGAGGGCATGGGGGATAGGATTGTGTAGTTTCAGTGGATAAAGTTGTGTATGTTAACCTCTTTCAACTAGGGGGCACTATTTTTATGTTTGGAAAAATAACGTTACCAAGGTAAACTGACTATTTCTCAGATATGCATATAATTGACAGATTAGGATAGAAAACACTCTAAAGTTTCCAAAACTGTCAAAAAAGTCTGTGAGTATAACAGAACAAATTTTGCAGGTGAAAACCTGAGGAAATCCAACCCAGAAGTGCCTTTTATTTGGAAAAATCCCTGTTCCATTGCTTGCCCATCCTCCATTTAAAGGGGTATCAACCAGATTCCTTTTCCAATGGCTTCCTCAGGCTGTGACCAGGCTTTAGACAAAGTTTCAAGCTTTTATTTTGAAAAATGAGCGAGATTTATCAAAACGTGTCAGGTGTCCTTTGATTAGTTCATGCGCCCGAGAGTTGTAGCTCAACATTTTCTTTCTCTGTAGTATTGAATAGTTTACTGTCCGGTGGAAATACATTGCTCAAAAAAATAAAGGGAACACTAAAATAACACATCCTAGATCTGAATGAATGAAATATTCTTATTAAATACTTTTTTCTTTACATAGTTGAATGTACTGACAACAAAATCACACAAAAATGATCAATGGAAATCAAATTTATCAACCCATGGAGGTTTGGATTTGGAGTCACACTCAAAATTAAAGTGGAAAACCACACTACAGGCTGATCCAACTTTGATGTAATGTCCTTAAAACAAGTCAAAATGAGGCTCAGTAGTGTGTGTGGCCTCCACGTGCCTGTATGACCTCCCTACAACGCCTGGGCATGCTCCTGATGAGGTGGCGGATGGTCTCCTGAGGGATCTCCTCCCAGACCTGGACTAATGCATCCGCCAACTCCTGGACAGTCTGTGGTTGTAACGGCTGTCGTAGTCGTTCTCCTCTTCAGACGAGGAGGAGCATGGATCGGACCAAGATGCAGAGTAGTTAGTGTTCATCTTTAATGAAAATCAACAAAACACTTCAAAATACAAAACCAACAAACGTGACAAACCCGAAACAGTCCTGTGTGGCCCAAACACAGTCACAGGAACAAACACCCACAAAACACAAGTGAAACCCAGGCTGCCTAAGTATGATTCTCAATCAGGGACAACGATTGACAGCTGTCTCTGATTGAGAATCATACCAGGCCGAACACAAAATCCCAACATAGAAAATCAAACCTAGACCAACCCACCCAACTCACGCCCTGACCAACTAAAACAAATACAAAACAAAGGAAAACAGGTCAGGAACGTGACAGTGGTGCAACGTGGCGTTGGTGGATGGAGCGAGACATGATGTCCCAGATGTGCTCAATTGGATTCAGGTCTGGGGAACGGGCGGGCCAGTCCATAGCATCAATGCCTTCCTCTTGCAGGAACTGCTGACACACTCCAGCCACATGAGGTCTAGCATTGTCTTGCATTAGGAGGAACCCAGGGCCAACCGCACCAGCATATGGTCTCACAAGGGGTCTGAGGATCTCATATCGGTACCTAATGGCAGTCAGGCTACCTCTGGCGAGCACATGGAGGGCTGTGCGCCCCCCCAAAGAAATGCCACCCCACACCATGACTGACCCACCGCCAAACCGGTCATGCTGGAGGATGTTGCAGGCAGCAGAACGTTCTCCACGGCGTCTCTAGACTCTGTCACGTCTGTCACATGTGCTCATGTGCTCAGTGTGAACCTGCTTTCATCTGTGAAGAGCACAGGGCGCCAGTGGCGAATTTGCCAATCTTGGTGTTCTCTGGCAAATGCCAAACGTCCTGCACGGTGTTGGGCTGTAAGCACAACCCCCACCTGTGGACGTCGGGCCCTCATACCACCCTCATGGAGTCTGTTTCTGACCGTTTGAGCAGACACACATGCACATTTGTGGCCTGCTGGAGGTCATTTTTCAGGGCTCTGGCAGTGCTCCACCTGCTCCTCCTTGCACAAAGGCGGAGGTAGCGGTCCTGCTGCTGGGTTGTTGCCCTCCTACGGCCTCCTCCACGTCTCCTGATGTACTGGCCTGTCTCCTGGTAGCGCCTCCATGCTCTGGACACTACGCTGACAGACACAGCAAACCTTCTTGCCACAGCTCGCATTGATGTGCCATCCTGGATGAGCTGCACTACCTGAGCCACTTGTGTGGGTTGTAGACTCCGTCTCATGCTACCACTAGAGTGAAAGCACCGCCAGCATTCAAAAGTGACCAAAACATCAGCCAGGAAGCATAGGAACTGAGAAGTGGTCTGTGGTCACCACCTGCAGAACCACTCCTTTATTGGGGGTGTCTTGCTAATTGCCTATAATTTCCACCTGTTGTCTATTCCATTTGCACAACAGCATGTGAAATGTATTGTCAATCAGTGTTGCGTCCTAAGTGGACAGTTTGATTTCACAGAAGTGTGATTGACTTGGAGTTACATTGTGTTGTTTAAGTGTTCCCTTTATTTTTTTGAGCAGTGTATTTGTGTCTCGATTGGACTCTGAGCGCCGACTCAGATTATTGCATGGTTTGCTTTTTCCGTAAAGCTTTTTTGATTTTATCTATATTTCTGCTTTTTGTGAATCCTCTCTTTGGCTGGAAAAATGGCTGTGTTATTCTGTGAATAGGCACTCACCTAACATAATCGTTTGGTTTGCTTTCGTTGTTAAGCCTTTTTGAAATTGGACACTGTGGCTGGATTTACAACAAGTGTATCTTTAAAATGGTGTAAAATACATGTATGTTTGAGGAATTTTAATTATGGGATTTCTGTTGTTTTGAATTTGGCGCCCTGCAGTTTCACTGGCTGTTGAAGAGGTGGGACGCTACCGCTTCACGTACCCTTGAGAGGTTAAATCTGGTTAAACATTTCGGGTAGCCTTCCTCAAGCTTCCCAAAATAAGTTGGGTGAATTTAGGCCCATTCCTCCTGACAGAGCTGGTGTAACTGAGTCAGGTTTGAGGGCCTCCTTGCTCGCACATGCTCTTTCAGTTGTGCCCACAAATTTTCTATAGGATTGAGGTCAGAGCTTTGTGATGGCCATTCCAATACCTTGACTTTGTTGTCCTTAAGCCATTTTGCCACAACTTTGGAAGTATGCTTGGGGTCATTGTCCATTTGGAAGACCCATTTGCGACCAAGCTTCAACTTCCTGACTGATGTCTTGAGATGTTGTTTCAATATATCCACATAATTTTCTTTCCTCATGTTGCCATCTATTTTGTGAAGTGCACCTGTCCCTCCTACAGCAAAGCACCCCCACAACATGATGCTGCCACCCCTGTGCTTCATGGTTGGGATGGTGTTCTTCGGCTTGCAAGCATCCCCCTTTTTCCTCCAAACATAACAATGGTCATTATGGCCAAACAGTTCTATTTTTGTTTCATCAGACCAGAGGACATTTATCCAAAAAGTACGATCTTTGTCCCCATGTGCAGTTGCAAACCGTAGTCTGGCTTTATGGTGGTTTTGGAGCAGTGGCTTCTTCCTTGCTGAGCGGCCTTTCAGGTTATGTCAATATTGGACTCGTAATTACTGTGGATATAGATACCTTTGTACCTGTTTCCTCCATTATCTTCACAAGGTCCTTTGCTGTTGTTCTGGGATTGATTTGCACTTTACGCACCAAAGTACGTTTATCTCTAGGAGACAGAACACGTCTCCTTCCTGAGTGGTATGACGGCTGAGTGGTCCCATGGCGTTTATATTTGCGTACTATTGTTTGTACAGATGAACATGGTACTTTCAGGCGTTTGGAAATTGCTCCCAAGGATAACCCAGACTTGTGAGGGTCTACAATTTTGTTCTGAGGTCTTGGCTAATTTCTTTTGATTTTCCTATGATGTCAAGCAAAGAGGCACTGAGTTTGTCACTACAAAGATACAGGCGTTCGTCCTAACTCAGTTGCCGGAGAGGAAGAATACCGTTCAGGGATTTCACCATGAGGCCAACAGTTAGAGTTTAATGGCTGTGATAGGAGAAAACTGAGGATGGATGAACATTGTAGTTACTCCACAATACTAACTTAATTGACAGAGTGAAAATATGGAGGCATGTACAGAATAAAAGTCTTTCAAACATGTTTGCAACAAGGCACTAAAGTAATACTGCAAAATATGTGGCAGAGCAATTAACTTTTTGTTCTGAATACAAAGTGTTATTTGGAGAAAATCCATTACTAAGTACCACTCTCAATATTTTCAAGCATAGTGGGGGCTGCATCATGTGATGGGTATGCTTGTAATCGTTAAGGGCTGGGGAGTTTTTCAGGATAAAAAATAAGTTGAACGGAGCACAGCAAAAATCCTAGATGAAAACCTGGTTCAGTATGCTTTCCACCAGACACTGGGGGATTAATTCACTTTTCAGCAGTCCAAATCTACACAGGAGTTGCTTACCAAGAAGACTGTGAATGAGTGGCCGAGTTACAGTTTTGACTTAAATTGGCTTGAAAATGTATGGCAAGAACTGAAATTGGTTGTCTACCAATGATCAACAACCAATTTGACAGAGTTTAAAGAACTTTGAAAGAATATTGGGCAAATGTTGCATAATCTAGGTGTTGAAAGCTCTTAGAGACTTACCCAGAAATACACACAGCTGTAATCGCTTCTAATCAAATTACATTTTATTTGTCACATGCTTAGCAGATGTTAATGCGAGTGTAGTGAAATGCTTGTGCTTCTAGTTCCGACAGTGCAGAAATATCTAACAAATTCACAACAACTACCTTATACACACAAATGTAAAGGGACGGAATACGAATATGTACATATAAATATATGGATGAGCGATGGCTGCACGGCATAGGCAAGATGCAATAGATGGTATGAAATACAGTATATACATATGAGATGAGTAATGTAGGATATGATATGTAAACATGATTAAAGTGCCATTATTTAAAGTGACTAGTGATACCTTTATTAAATCCATTTATTAAAGTGGCCAGTGTTTTGGGTCTGTATGTTGGCAGCCAACACAGTCTCACATTCAATTCGCGCATATATGTACAAAATGTATTTCAGCAGATTTCGTGCGTTTTTGTGCATTTTTGGGGTGGTTCAATTCGTTTGAAAATACACGAATTTCTGTGCTACTTAATTAGTGCGAAAAGACACGAATTTAACCAGTAGGCGACACACAAGCCGTTGCAACAACCATGTAGACGCGATAATTTGTATTTCATTTTTGTTCTTCTTAATGGCTAATTCAACGTCATGAATATACAGAAATGTTGTCTTTGTTTAACCATGTTTTAAAATGTGTCGTTGTATGCCTATATGTACTGTTTTAGACTTGCTGAACAGAATTTTTGAGAAAAGACGCACATTTACGTGCGACTTAATTCGTGGGAAATATTGTTTTATTAATGCCAATGCTGTTTTCTGTGCTTGATTTCGCTTAATACTTTGGATACTGGTGCACTTGTAATCAGAACGCCTTTTTGTCATGTAGGCAACCATACACGATTTTCTTCATAACCCATTTCATATTTCGTGGAGCCTAAATTACACCATTTTCTTCATAATGCATGTATTACATGTTAAACAGGTTAATGTAAAATAATGAATTATGTTGGCTTACACTTATGGCCTTTCCAAGGCCTTTCCATACCTTAAGGGAACATTTTAGCACTCGCCATATGGTTAGTGAGAAACGCCACATTGCAAATGTACTAGACGTCCTGCTACGTTTCTAAAATTCGCGGACGGCGTCGGGCCGTGCGCGGGGAGAGATCTTTCAGGAAGTCATCAAACGAAATCTCTCGGACGTTCGGTTTCCGTTTTATAAAAATAACACATTTTGGTTTTTAGTCTCGGAAATTCCCACCAGAGGGAAAATAAATCATATTGCAAATGCACAAGTGTAACAGTATAACTTTAAACCGTCCCTTCGCCCCGACCTCGGGCGCGAACCAGGGACCCTCTGCACACATCAACAACAGTCACCCACGAAGCGTCGTTACCCATCGCTCCACAAAAGCCGCGGCCCTTGCAGAGCAAGGTGCAACACTACTTCTAGGTTTCAGAGCAAGTGACGTAACTGATTGAAACGCTAGTAGCGCGTACCCGCTAACTAGCTAGCCATTTCACTCACCCCCCTTTCAACCTCCTCCTTTTTCCGCAGCAACCAGTGATCTGGGTCAACAGCATCAATGTAACAGTATAACTTTAAACCGTCCCTTTGCCCCGACCTCGGGCGCGAACCAGGGACCCTCTGCACACATCAACAACGGTCACCCACGAAGCGTCGTTACCCATCGCTCCACAAAAGCCACGTGCATTTGCAGAGCAATGTGCAACACTACTTCTAGGTTTCAGAGCGAGTGACGTAACTGATTGAAACGCTAGTAGTGCGTACCCGCTAACTAGCTAGCCATTTCACATCCGTTACACAAGCACATTGCAAATGCACGTGGCCTTTTCTCCTAAACTTATTTCGAAGACAAAACTTGGTGAGCGTAGGTTTGGCGTAATGGACAGTTGGCCCCGAACAAGATGGCGTCGAGGCCTCAACGCTTTTTGAGTTATGGCCATTTTTCTGGGATTAAAGGTCAAAAACGCAAAGTAGGGTGCTAATTTGACCGCTTCACGTCAAAGTACATAAGCATACGGTGTCAGGAAAAAAAGAACCAGCCATTTATCTATCGTAATTTAAGAGAAATCGTACATTGACAAATTGGTAATGTTCACAAAAAGGAGTTAAAAAAAAAAAAAGTTACAGATCCAGTTGCAGTGTGTTCAGACAAACATTTTTTAAGTGGGTCTCGAAGCTCTGCGAGAATTCTGTGATTTTATGTGATTTTATGAAATAACACACACTCATTTAAACCTCTGTAAATAAGTCAGTTCTTAACATAAAGAATTAAAACTCAATATTATATAAGAGCCTACCCCAAGGAGGATATGTGTTTACTTTCAGCTTCCTATGTCAACCCGAAGTACCTTAAAATGGTGCCATAGGGTCAGTTTCGAAGGGTTAAAAAGGTCAGATCTTTTCAAAACTTCACTTGTGTGAATTAGGCAACCCTCATGAACTGTAAATCAGTCATTTCTCTCAACAAAGAAAAGCTCTCACACACACACACACACACACACAGCAAGGATGGAGTGAAAAAGTACGGTGCTTAAAGACACACAAAGCCTGCAATGGCATTACCATTATCTCCAGGCCGTGCCGAGTTCAACAAGATGCCCCGCTTGACCGTAGCTCGCTCGGTCTGAGTGCAGCGACAGGGACAAGAAGAAGGACCCAAATGACCCTTTGACCTCAATTTCATATTTTTTTGCTTTTGGGAGACAGAGAGAGAACCGTTAAGGTTAGAAGCACCATTTGACCTCAGGAACGTTCCTAAGGTCCTCCCGATCTGTGCAAGCCTAACATTGACCGTGTGGCATTAACCCTTAACAGTTAATAGAAGGTGTTTACATCAAACAGTTTACAATGACATGTCTCCCCATAGGAATACATTGCCTGCTCCCCTAAATTCAACCTGAAGCCTATGTGGGTTAATAATGCCTTATGAACCTGTCTTCGATGACAATCCATCAGGCCACTATGAGGTCTACCTGTGTCGATTCTAAGCTTCCTGGAGCAACCGGAAGTGGTTAAATCACCCTAAAAGTGTTTGCCATACCCAACCTGCAGTTTGAGAGAAATAGTGCATTCAACCCTGTGTAAATCAGTCAATTCTTAACGTATAGACTTAAAACTCAGGATTCTGTAAAAGCATACCCCGATCAGGATATGTATTTACTTATAGCTTCCTGTGCCAACCGGAAGTGCCTTAAAATGGGGTCATAGGTGCTGTTTCGAAGGTTTAAAAAAGTCAGATCTTTCCAAAACTTTAAATGTGTGAATCGGTCAACCCTCATGAACTGTAAATCAGTAATTTCTCTAAACAGATGTCAAAGAAAAGCTCTCTCTCACACACACACACACACACACACACACACACACACACACACACACACACACACACACACACACACACACACACACACACACACACACACACAGCAAGGATGGAGTGAAAAAGTATGGTGCTTAAAGACACACAGAGCCTTAAATGCTTTTAGGGGGGATCCAGACTTCCATACCCGCTCTGGGAGCGCTATACTACCGCCCCAAATCAATAGGTGCTGGCCTGAGTGATTTATGGAGGTTTTCAAAAAATATTCTAAGTCCAAACTTTTCGTGCACCTGGTATTTTTTTGGGGTTACCAGGCGTCATTTTTCAAAACGGTTGAAATTGCTTTTAGGGGGCATCCAGAGTGTCACATGACCGGATGAGGTAACTATTCTTGTTCTTCTTGTAACTTTCCGGTAGGCTAGAAGCTTTCCGGTGTTTTGCTGCTCGACACAGGTCGACGCAGGTATTGCACTTGATTTATCGTTATCGTAACCGTAGGTGCATTCAAGTGGAAATACGAAAGCTTTCTAGCTATTTCGCACTGACGGTAATTTGAACACAAGAACGTTTCTAGTGAAAAGGTGCTTACACTCAGAGCCATGTATTTACACTCAGCCACCCTAGCCTTATTACGGGTTAACGTTTTGGTAATTTTGGTTGGCCAACAACTGCATACGTTTCCCCAAATGTTATACGAAAAAAAAATGTTTTGTTATTGATGGACAATGGCAAGGCTGCCATTGTATTTTCAGTTACATTCTGGTCAATAAAAATGGTTTACACGTTTATGTTTTAAGAAATACATGGAACAACAACCGCATAAAACAACATTAACCATCATGCATTGCTTACATTCATTCTATACTGAAAAGTCTGTTCAGAAAAATCGAAAACAGTACATATAGGCATAAAACCACAATGTTTTAATAGGGATTAAAAAAAGACAATATATATATATAACCTCTTATGGTTATATGGTTAAAAAAAGACAAAATATCTATATATTCATAACGTAAAATAAATAAATACAGGCGATCGCGTCTATGGTTGTTGCAACGGCTTGTGTTTCGCCTACTGGTTAAATTCGTGTCTTTTCGCGCGAATTAAGTAGCACAGAAATTCGTGTATTTTCAAACGAATTGAACCACCCCAAAAATGCACAAAAACGCACGAAATCTGCTGAAATACATTTTGTACATATATGCGCGAATTGAATGTGAGGCTGGGCTGTGGCAGCAGCCTCTCTATGTTAGTGATGGCTGTTTAGCAGGCTGAGAGCTTTGAGATAGAAGCTGTTTTCAGTCTCTCGGTCCCAGCTTTGATGCAGCTGTACTGACCGCACCTTCTGGATGATAGCGTGGTGAACAGGCAGTGGCTCGGGTGGTTGGTGTCCTTGATGATCTTTTTGCCTTCCTGTGAGGTTAGATGCTGTAGGTGTCCTGGAGGGCAGGTACTTAGCCCCCGGTGATGCGTTGTGCAGACAGCACTACCCTCTGGAGAGCCTTGCGGATGAGGGCGGTGCAGTTGCTGTACCAGGCGGTGATACAGCCCGACAGGGTGCTCTCTACTGTGCATCTGTAAAAGTGTGTTAGGGATTTATGTGACAAGCCACATTTCTTCAGCCTCCTGAGGTTGAAGAGGCGTTGTTGTGCCTTCTTCACCACGCTGTCTGTGTGGGTGGACCATTTCAGTTTGTCCGTGATGTGTATGCCGATGGAACGTACTTTTTTTTTTACACCTTCTCTTCTACTGTCCCGTCGATGTGGATAGGGGGGTGCTCCCTCTGCTGTTTCCCCGAAGTCCGCGATCATCTCCTTTGTTTTGTTGACGTTGAGTGAGAGGTTGTTTTCCTGACACCACACTCTGAGTGCCCTCACCTCCTCCCTATAGGCCACAAGATATTGACTCAGGGGTGTTAGTACTTATGGAACATGTTTTCACTTTGTCATTATGGGGTATTGTGTGTAGATGGGTGATATTTAATCCATTTGGAATTCAGGCTGTAACACAAAGCAATTTAGAATAAGTCAAGGGGTATGAATACTTTCTGAAGGCACGGTATCTGACATGATTGCAGTGGAAGGAGGCAGACGTGTCTCACAGGCGACCATTTACAAGGCTGTCATTAATCAGGTCAAGCAAACAACTTTTAATGAGTTGTTAACCACCCTGCAACCTCATGTGAAAGTCATCTCCAGACCTACTGTCCGTTCATGTCACGATCGTCTGAATGAATGGACCAAGGCGCAGCGTACTTAGAGTTCCACATGTTTAATAAATATGAAACTCACCAAAAAACAATACAGAAGAAAAATGAAACGTGACGTTCTGGGATGCTCACAGGCACCTACACAAAAACAAGATCCCACAAACAATAGGTGGGAAAAGGCTGCCTAAATATGATCCCCAATCAGAGACAACGATAGACAGCTGCCTCTGATTGGGAACCATACCAGGCCAACAAAGAAATAGATTGTTCACCCTAGTCACACCCTGATCTAACCAAATAGAGAATTAAAAGGATCTCTAAGGTCAGGGCGTGACAGTTCATGAATACACGAAGCTGACAATCACATGAGGAAGACTGTGGTGGTGAACCTCGGTAGAGTCAATTATGTTGGCACCACCACCAATTGTTGGACAGCTCATCATAGAAGTTACATCGGGGTCACATCGCACTGGATAGATGAAGAAACCTTGGAGAGAAGATCCGCTGCACTTGCTTGCAAGAGGTTGGAGGGTCCCACACCTTCAATGTGCTTGCAGGTGCCTTTGATGACATCCATTGTGCATACAGGATCAGGAAGAAAGTGGTAAGAACCACAACTGACAGTCGATCAAACTTCATCGAAGCATTCAATGTTTTTGGTGAGCAGAATTAGGCAGAACTAGTGGAAGCACCACACCCAGATGCAGAAGAGACTGCAGAGCAGGTTGAGAGTACCAAAACACAATTTCCATACTGGAAGATGACAGTGGCCTAGAGTATCAACTCCCTTAGCATCAGCGGTGTTGTCACACCCTGAACATAGAGAGATTTATATTCTCTATGTTGGTTAGGTCGGGGTGTGACTAGGGTGGGTTATCTAGGTGAATATATATATATCTATGTTGGCCTGGTATGGTTCCCAATCAGAGGCAGCTGTTTATCGTTGTCTCTGATTGGGGATCATATTTAGGCAGCCATTTCCCCATTGTGCTTTGTGGGATCTTGTCTATGTATAGTTGCCTGTGAGCACTTCATTAGCTTCACGTTTCGTTTTGCGCTTTGTTTTCTTTGAGTTTCACTTCAAAATAAAGAGGATGGAACCATACCACGCTGCATCTTGGTCCACTCATTATAACGAACGTCACCTGCTGAACCTCATTGCAATGACAGATTCTGTCCTGGCAGAAGGGAATAGTGACTGCTACAAATGGTTGTCCAATTCAGCCTTTGCCAAATGCCAAGCAATGTGAAATAAAACTTGGTGGTCAACCTTGGCTGCTGAAGTTGTAGAGCAGTGGTCACCAGCTGGTCGATCGCATTCCTAGTCGATAGCCAAACATTTCTGTAAAAAAAATGAATGACAAAGCCTTGTGTACCTATTTTTATTTATTTTTCTAGTGCTGTTGGTGGGAGTTGCACCCGATTCCGCTGGGGTGCGTGCCGGGTAGGCAAAGTCTTCCCATATTGAAACATTTCATGTGTCTTAAGGTAAAACAAACTCTGCTTTCCTGGTTGGCACAGAGAGAAAATCAAGTGCACTATATGCCTATACGCTATAACCAGCACTGCAGCTGTAATGAATAAGTAGGAAAGTGTATCGATAGGCTTGCGTTGTTATTATTAGCGGCTTTGGACTTTTTTAACCTTTACAGCCCCGGCGTTCCGCTAGCGGAACTCCTCCCACATTCCACTGAAAAGGCAGAGCGCGAAATTCAAAAAATATTTTTTAGAAATATTTAACTTTCAACCTTCTTGCAACTATAGGGGGTGCTGTTCCGCATTAGCATTTTTTGGTCTCCAAATTAAACTGCCTCGTGCTCAATTCTTGATCGTACAATATGCATATTATTGTTATTATTGGATAGAAAACACTTTCTAGTTTCTATAGCCGTTGGAATTTTGTCTCTGAGTGGTACAGAACTACTTCTACAGCACTTTTCCTGACAGGGAGTCAGATTTCAGAAATTTTGACCCCTGATCTGGGGTCGGTTTTAAGGTGCCAGTAGATGCTATGGAGAAACCGACACTGCCTACGTCTTCCTCTGGGTGTCAGTACGTCATCACGCTTTGAATGGAGTCGATTGCACAATCAGAGCCACTATAAAACAAGAAGACGTGGAAGTACAGTCCTTTCCCTTCGCGCGTTTTACGCAAGATGAACATCGGACTTGCCTCTTTCCAAATGGTTGTTTAGACAGTGATATTTCTCCGGTCATGTTTTTAGTCGTTATAGTTGTTAAAAACATCATAATGTAGTTAATTTGAACCGTTTTATAGCAATTTATATCCGTTTAGTGCGATTTTGAGGAATTTCTTTGTCGTGCACTTTGAAGCTTTGGTCACGTTTCGGGGTCTCGGTCGATGTTAGTGGACATTTCGAAGGACAGAGAACATCTATCGACCAAAAGAAGATTAGACCCAAGAAAGGATACATTGCCCAAGAATCTGATGGAAAATCACCTCATAGTAAGAAATATTTAATATGATAAATCGTTGTTCTGTCGAAATATTTTAAACGCATAATCCGCCATTTTGTTTGTTATCGCTTCACTTGGCGAACCCTGTATTGCACAGTAAGGATAATTTTAGAAATGTAAATCAGCGGTTGCATTAAGAACTAATTTGTCTTTCGATTCCTGTCAACCCTGTATTTTTTAGTCAAGTATATGATTAGCTTTCGATTAAACTAGATCACTCTGAAAGATGACGTCCGACATTTTGAGCCTTGATTTGCTAGTATTTTCATTGTATAACCACGGTCTTGTATGGCTAAATATGCACATTTTCGAACAAACTCTATATGTATGTTGTAAAATGATGTTACAGGAGTGTCATCGGAAGAATTCTGAGAAGGTTAGTGAAAAAATTTATATATTTTGGCGATGATTACGTTATAGCTCTCTTTGGCTTGAATCGATGCTCTGGTAACGTTTGCACATGTGGTATGCTAACTTATCGATTTATTGTGTTTTCGCTGTAAAACGCTTAGAAAATCTGAAATATTGTCTGGAATCACAAGATCTGGGTCTTTCCATTGCTATGCTTTGTCTATTCTTATGAAATGTATTATGATGAGTAAATTGGTCATACACGTTGCTCTCTATAGTAATTCTAGTCGTGTTGTGATGGTCGGTGCAATTGTAAACTGTGATTTCTACCTGAAATATGCACTTTTTTCTAACAAAACCTATCCTATACCATAAATATGTTATCAGACTGTCATCTGATGAGGTTTTTTATTGGTTATTGGCTATCAATATCTTAGTTTAGCCGAATTGGTGATAGCTACTGGTGGAGAGAAAAAATGGTGGACAAAGAAATTGTGTATTTTGCTAACGTGTTTAGCTAATAGATTTACATATTTTGTCTTCCCTGTAAAACATTTTAAAAATCTGAAATGGTGGCTTTATTCACAAGATCTGTATCTTTCATCTGGTGTCTTGGACTTGTGATTTAATGATATTTAGATGCTACTATCTACTTGTGAAGCTATGCTAGCTATGCTAATCAGTGTGTGGGGGGGTGGGGGGTGATCCCGGACCCGGGGTAGAGGCTCATGAAAGGTTAACAAGTCAAATACCTTCCTTCCTTCCTCAGATGACAGTCCTATAACATCAGGTTATACATACACTTATGTTTTGTTCGAAAATGTGCATATTTAGAGCTGAAATCCGTGGTTATACAATGTGCTAACGTAGCATATTTTTCCCAGAATGTGCGGATATTTCTATTAGACTCTCACCTATTCTGACCAAATAGCTATTCATAAACATTACAAAAAAATACATGTTGTATAGGAAACGATATATTCATTAGTTCTTAATGCAATCGCAGTGTTAGAATTCTAAAAATATCTTCATTACGACATAAGACTTAGTTATGGTAAGGGAATAACCAAAACCTGAGCGCAAAGCTACTAGTACACAGTTCGACAGATATATGAAATAGCATCACAAAATGGTTCCTACTTTTGCTGATCTTCCATCAGAATGTTGTACAAGGGGTCCTTTGTCCAGAACCGTCTTTGTTTGGATTCAGAACGTCGTTTTTCCCTCTTGAATTAGCAAGCACACTGGCCAAGTGGTGCTAAGCTCTCCTTCGTGAACAAACGCAAACAACGCAACACGCCTAACGTCCCGAATAAATTTCAATATTCAAATAAAACTATATTGAAAAAACATACTTTACGATGATATGTATCAAATAAAATCAAAGCCGGAGATAGTATTCGCCCATAACGACAGCTTTCCAGTAGGCAATAACAGGTCCCTCCACGCGCCTTCCAGAAAACCTAAAATGGGGGACACGTCATTCCAAGAGGATGCATTATATCTCAGACCAAGATAATCAACTCATTTCTCCTCTCACTTCCTCTTGACATCTAGGGGAAGGTGTATGATGTGCACGTATAGTCATACGTATAATGCCCATTTATAGGCAGGCCCTTGAACACAGCATCGATTTCAGACTTTCCACTTCCTGGTCAGAAAGTGTGCTGCCAAATGAGTTGTGTTTTACCCACAGACAAAATTCAAACGGTTTTAGAAACTAGAGAGTGTTTTCTATCCAATAGTAATAATAATATGCATATTGTACGAGCAAGAATTGAGTACGAGGCCGTTTAAATTGGGCACATTTTATCCAGGCTACTCAATACTGCCTCTATAGCCCAAAGAAGTTAACCTCTCTAGGGTATGTGGGACGGTAGCGTCTCACCTCGTCAACAGCCAGTGAAACTGCAGGGCGCCAAATTCAAAACAACAGAAATCCCACAATTAAAATTCCTCAAACATATATATGTATTTTACACCATTTTAAAGATACACTTGTTGTAAATCCAGTCACAGTGTTTGATTTCAAAAAGGCTTTACGACGAAAGCAAACCAAACGATTATGTTAGGTCAGAGCCAAGTCACAGAAAAACACTGCTATTTTTCCAGCCAAAGAGAGGAGTCACAAAAAGCAGAAATAGAGATGAAATTAATCACTAACCTTTGATGATCTTCATCAGATGACACTCATAGGACTTCATGTTACACAATACATGTATGTTTTGTTCGGTAAAGTTCCAAAATTTCAGTTTACATTGGCGCGTTATGTTCAGTAGTTCCAAAACATCCGGTAATTTTGCAGAGAGCCACATCAATTTACATAAATACTCATAATAAACATTGCTAAAAGATACAACTGTTATGCATGGTATTTTAGATCCACTTCTCCTTAATGCAACCGCTGTGTCAGATTTCAAAAAAACTTTACGGAAAAAGCAGACCATGCAATAATCTGAGTACGGCGCTCAGACGACAAATCAACCCAAAGAGATATCCGCCATGTTGTGCAGTCAACAGAAGTCAGAAATAACATTATAAACATTCACTTACCTTTGATGATCTTAATCAGAATGCACTCCCAGGAATCACAGTTCCACAATAAATGTTTGCTTTCTTCGATAATGTCCATTTTTGTCCAAATTCCTCCTTGTTGTTCGCACGTTCAGTATACAATCTAAACTCACGAAGCGCGTGCAAGTCCAGCGGAAAGTACGAACGAAAAGTCCAAAAAGTTCAGTTACAGTCCGTAGAAACATGTCAAACGATGTATAGAATAAATCTTTAGGATGTTTTTAACATACATCTTCAATAATGTTCCAACCGGAGAATTCCTTTGTCTTCAGAAATGCGATGGAACGCAGCTAACTCTCACATGAACGCGTATGGTCAGCTCGTGGCACTCTGGGAGAGAACTTACTCAATCTCCTCTTATTCGCCCCCACTTCACAGTAAAAGCATCAAACAAGGTTCTATAGACTGTTGACATCTAGTGGAAGCCTTAGGAAGTGCAACATGACCCCATTTCCACTGTATCTTGCATAAGCAAAGAGTTGAAAACCTACAAACCTCAGATTTCCCACTTCCTGGTTGGATTTTTTCTCAGGTTTTCCCTGCCATATGAGTTCTGTTATACTCACAGACATGTTCAAACAGTTTTCTATCCAAATCTACTAATAATATGCATATCCTAGGATCTGGGCCTGAGTAGCAGGCAGTTTACTCTGGGCACGCTTTTCATCCGGACGTGAAAATACTGCCCCCTACCCCAAAGAAGTTAATATCAAGAAATCTTTCACTATATGTTCATAGGAGTAATAACATTAATTTGTGGATGAGTTTCTCTATCAGCTGGAAGATGGTGTCCCTTTTTGGTCAGTGTCAGTGGAGGAAAAGGAGAGCAGAGGGAAAGGCGGACCCTCACTCTGCTGCTCTTTCCCTCCTCTGAGACTGACCATCAGATGCATGCACCATAAGCCCAGTAAAACAAAAATATAAAGCAAATCATTTAAATGCACGCTCACTCAGTTGTGCCTCACAAGTAATGCAACAATTGATCTATTACCAGTGTGATCATATAGCCTACCTAAAAATCTGAAATATAATTATAAAAAATGGTCCGAACAACAATGCACTGGCAGGGCAATTCAAGCAAAGCCAATATGTAGTGATAATGTATTGGGCATGTAGCCTACTGCACAAACCTTATTGGCACGGTATGGTTTTGAATATGTTAGTGTTGCATAGACTTTGTTTAAATCATGTTAAACAAAAATCTGAGTGGTAGATGTTGGCTTTCATTTTGACTCCGGAAAGTGATCTTGACTCAGAAAAGGTTTTTGACCACTGTTGTAGAGGATGAGTGTTCCCCTCAAGAAACCAACACTCGACTCATCTAACGTCAAAAACTATAGACCTGTATCCCTTCTTTCTTTTCTTTCCAAAACACTTGAGCGTGCTGTCTCTGATCAACTTTCTCATTATCTCTCTCAGAACAATATTCTTGACCCTAACCAGTCAGGATTCAAGATGGGTCACTCAACCAAAATTGCTCTTCTTTGTGTCACGGAGGCTCTCCGCACTGCCAAAGCTGACTCTCTCCTCTGTTCTCATCCTACTAGATCTATCCGCTGCCTTTGACACTGTAAACCATCAGCTCCTCCTGTCCACTCTCTCAAGGCTGGGCATCTCAGGCTATGCACACTCTTGTATTGCATCCTACCTGGCAGGCCGCTCCTAGCAGGTGACGTGGAGAGGATCTGTGTCTGCACCACGTACTCTCACTACTGGTGTCCCCCACGGCTTGGTTCTAGGCCTTCTCCTCTTCTTGGTATACCCCAAGTCACTCAGCTCCGTCATATCCTCATATGGTCTCTCCTATCATTGCTATGTGGATGACACTCAACTACTTTTCTCCTTCCCCCTTCTGACACCCAGGTGGCGACACGCATCTCTGCGTGCCTGGCAGATATCTCAACTTGGATGTTGGCCAACCACCTCAACCTCAACCTCAACCTCGACAAGACGGAACTGCTCTTCCTCCCGGGGAAGGCCTGCCTGCTCAAAGACCTCGCCTTCACGGTTGACAACTCTACAGTGTTGCCCTCCCATAGTACAAAGAACCTTGGTGTGACACTGGACAACACCCTGTCGTGCTCTGCAAACATCAAAGCAGTGACCCGCTCCTGCAGGTTCCTGCTCTACAACATCCGTAGAGATCGATCCTACCTCACACAGGAAGCGGCCCGTGATATGTGGTTGTCCCACCTAGCTATGAATGCACTAACTGTAAGTCGCTCTGGATAAGAGCGTCTGCTAAATGACTAAAACGTAAAATGTAAATCTGTAGAGCATATCCAAATAAAGTGTGACCTACTTATCTGCTGTACATCTATCAGGGTTGAGATTCAAACATATTTTAATGACTGGTGTGGCTTTGCGACAACTGATTTTATCCCAAAGAAAATGTTCCAAAATGTTTTTGTCTAACTATTTGTGATATAGGTTGTGTTTTTACCTTATGCCTAATTTGTTAGTGGCACATTGTCGAGTGAAAGAAAATTGAGCTGGAGTCTTAATCTGCAAATATCAAGAAAATATCAACTTTGACCTTGAACAGTTACAAATACTTCTGTATTGGGAAACTAATATTTCCATAGACCTAATAGGAAAACACTGGCATGGCTGTGATTCTCAGTCTACAGCTCTATTGACACTGGGAAGGAAATGCAACAGATGTAGCACAACAATGGATACAAGCAAGCACATTAAAGGATTAGGGCTGGATCTGTAAGGTTGAATGGTAGAAACTCTACAGTGTTTAGAAAATAATGGCTTTTTTATTCACAGCCAAAAGCAGAAGTCCCAGTTCAATATTGTGGCTCGTAGGCCTACTGACGTCCTACTACACCATATGCAATCAGATTAGCTGCGAGTTCTATCTAGAGAAGGCCTGGACAACTCCTCGGGGGCATGATTTGGTGTCACACTTTTGCCCCAGTCCCAGCTAACACACCTGACTCCAATAATCAACTAATCATGATCTTCAGTTTAGAATGCAATTAGTTTAAATCAGCTGTGTTTGCTTGTGATGGAGGAAAAGTGTGACACAAATCAGGCCCCCGGGGACTGGAATTGCTCAGGCTTGATCTAGAGGGCTTGTCTCTCTGATCTCAATGCCAAAACATGCACAACACTATTCCTATGTAGTCCCTATTGGCCTGTCCCATGATGGACTGTTGATTTACAACACAGTTATATATATATATATATATATATATATTAAACTCTGCCCTGCCTTGCATGGTCCCTACAGTGGCTTGTGAATGTATTCGCCCCCTTTGGCATTTTTACAATTTTCAACCCGGAATTAAAATAGATTTTTGGGGGGGTTGTATCATTTGATTTACACAACATGCCTACCACTTTGAAGATGCAACATATTTTTTCTTGTGAAACAAACTAGAAATATGACAAAAGCATGCATAACTATTCATCCCCCCAAAGTCAATACTTTGTAGAGCCATCTTTTGCAGCAATTACAGCTGCAAGTTTCTTGGGGTATGTCTCTATAAGCTTGGCACATCTAGCCACTGGGATTTTTGCCCATTCTTCAAGGCAAAACTGATCCAGCTCCTTCAAGTTGGATGGGTTCTGCTGGTGTACAGCAATCTTTAAGTCATACCACAGATTCTCAATTGGATTGAGGTCTGGGCTTTGACTAGGCCATTCCATGACATTTAAATGTTTCCCCTTAAACCACTCGAGTGTTGGTTTAGCAGTATGCTTAGGGTCATTGTCCTGCTGGAAGGTGAACCTCTGTCCTAGTTGCAAATCTCTGGAAGACAAACAGGTTTCCCTCAATAATTTCCCTGTATTTAGCGCCATCCATCATTCCTTCAATTCTGACCAGTTTCTCCATCCCCACAGAATGATGCTGCCACCACCATGCTTCACTGTGGGGATGGCGTTCTCAGGTGGTGAGAGGTGTTGGGTTTGCGCCAGACATAGCGTTTTCCTTGATTGCCAAAAAGCTACATTTTTGTCCCATCTGACCAGAGTACCTTCTTCCATATGTTTGGGGAGTCTCCCACATGCCTTTTGGCGAACACCAAATGTGTTTGCCTATTTTTTTCTTTAACTTCTCTGCGCTACGGATCCCTTTAGCGGGATCATTTTCCTAAACAACCGCTGAATTGCAGGGCGCAAAATATTACTAACAATATTTATAATCATGCAATCACAAGTGAAATATACCAAAACACAGCTTAGCTTGTTGTTAATCCACCTATCGTGTCAGATTTTGAAATATGCTTTGCAGCGAAAGCAATCCAAGCTTTTGTGAGTGTATCAATCAATGCTACAACAGCTAGCCCCAAATTAGCATGGTCACGAAAGTCAGAAAAGCAATAAAATTAATCGCTTACCTTTGATAATCTTCGGATGTTTGCACTCACGAGACTCCCAGTTACACAATAAATGTTCTTTTATAACAAAAAAAACGCCATTTGGGTTGCGCGTTATGTTCAGAAAACCAAAGCCTCGTTCCGTTCGACTAAAATTCCAAAAAGCATCCATAATGTTCATAGAAACATGTCAAATGTTGTTGATAATCAATCCTCAGGTTGTTTTTAACAAACATAATCGATAATATTTCAACCAGACCGTAACCTATTCAATAAAAGAGAGAAAGAAAATGGAGATCTACCCCTCTCGCGCGCAGGAACTATGCAGAGGACACCTGACTAGTTTTGAAAATCTCGCTCATTTTTCAAAATAAAAGCCTGAAACTATGTTTAAAGCCTGGTCACAGCCTGAGGAAGCCATTGGAAAAGGAATCTGGTTGATACCCCTTTAAATGGAAGAAAGACGGGCCAGGAAACACAGATAAAAAATAAAAAAATCACTTCCGGTTTAGATTTCCTCAGGTTTTCGCCTGCAGAATCAGTTTTGTTATATTCACAGACAATATTTTGACAGTTTTGGAAACTTTGGAGTGTTTTCTATCCTAATCTGTAAATTATATGCATATTCTACGATCTGGACCTGAGAAATAGTCAGTTTACCTTGGGAACGTTATTTTAAAAAAATCTGACCCCTAGCGTCAAGAGGTTAAGCAATGGCTTTTTTCTGGTCACTTATGTAAAGCCCAGCTCTGTGGAGTGTACGGCTTAGTTGTCCTATGAACAGATACTCCAATCTCTGCTGTGGAGCTTTGCAGCTCCTTTAAGGTTTATCTTTGGTCTCTTTGTTGCCCTCATGCCCTCCTTGCCTGGTCCGTGAGTTTTGGTGGGCGGCCCTCTATTGGCAGGTTTGTTGTGGTGCCATATTCTTTCCATTTTTTAAATAATGCATATAATGGTGCTTTGTGGGATGTTCAAAGTTATTTTTTCATAACCCAACCCTGAGCTGTACTTCTCCACAACTTTGTCCCTGACCTGTTTGGAGAGGTCCTTGGTCTCCATGGTGCCGCTTGCTTGGTGGTGCCTGTTACGTTCCCCCGGATCTGTGTTGTTTTCGGTTTGTGTGTGTTTGGATGTGTATATGTTTCAGGATGGCTTCCAAGCAGCTGATTGGTTGGCCCCATTACAGATTGGAGCTCTGACCCCGCCCTCTCGTCAGGAGATACAGCTGTCTGCAATTACCGACTCCTTCTGCAGCTTGAAAAGTGTTCTTTTTTTAGGGGAGAGCTTCTTTGATGTCCTGTGTTGGTTGTTGCCCAGTATATGTTATTGTAAAGTATGTTGTAGCCGATCCTGCAGAGGTATGTGTATGTGTTTTGCAAGGCACTGTACATCTCTGTTTCAGGACCAGGACCATCTCGTTTTGTGCTGACGATACGTTTGAGGGTTGATCAATCCCCCTGCCACAGCTTGTCTCCATCTCTGCTCTCCCCATAATCCCACTCACCACCACATCACATTCAGATTTTACTGCTATGTAAACATCACTCAGGGTCATCACAGAGTAAAACCCTTTAACTCTGTCATAATTGTTTTCTATAGCATTTCACGTTTCTCCTATCCCTCTCAACAAATCACATTTGTATCACTATCTATCTCCATCTGTCTCTATTTAAATAAAAATGTATTTGTATACACAGTATATGAGAAGGTATTGCATTTGGGTTTAGTGATATGTCTTGGACAAATGAGCTGACCCCCCTTGATCGTTTGGGATGTATGGAGTTATCATGAGAACCATATAAAACTTACTTCTAAGGCCTTAAGGAGGCACCATCCCAGACAATAAAATTGAAATAAGGACCCTGGAAAAAGACAAAGAAAATGATCAAATCAACCTACTGCCATGTAAAAGCCCTATACTTTCAAACTGTAAAGAGACACTTTAGTGAAACTGGCACCTCCAAATCATATCACTGTCATATCTGTAGCATCACCATCTCCACATCATCTCAACAATTTTAGATGTTATTTCTCATGTAATACAATTTACATTTTGTACCAAATGAGCCAGCAAGAGAGTGACAGTTGTACTTTGGAAATACACACAATGAAACATTATCAGAAACATTAATAAGGTTTGTTCTTCTGTAACAATTGTTGGATGAAATAGAAAATAGAACAATGTCTATGGTGGCAGGCTGATTTTTTTTTTTAACAACATGAATAAAACTAGATGAAAAAAAAACACAGTAAAAAACACCTGCATGGGTCAACGATGGCATTTGAGGTCAATAACTACCGACCTCATTGCCATTGTATCCTGACAAGTAGCATATGGCCCTTCACTGGATAAAACTACTGGCGCTAGCCTTCAGAATCACATTGTACTGTACACGGAGTGTACAAAACATTGAGAACACCTTCCTAATATGTGACTTGCTCTATCATAATCAGTCACCACATCATCAACAAACTATCATGGTCCAAACACACCAAGACAGTCTTGAAAAGGGCACGACCAAGGCTTTTCCCCCTCAGGAGACTGAAAAGATTTGGCATGGGTCCTCAGATCCTCAAAAAGTTCTACAGCTGCACCATTGAGAGCATCCTGACTGGTTGCATCACTGCCTGGTATGACAACTGCTCGGCCTCCGACCACAAGGCACTAGAGAGGATAGTGCGTACGGCCCAGTACATCACTGTGGCCAAGCTTCCTGCCGTCCAGGACCTTTATACCAGGTGGTGTTAGAGAAAGGCCCTAAAAATAGTCAAGACTCCAGCCACCCTAGTCATAGACGGTTCTCTCTGCTACCGCACAGCAAGCAGTACCGGATCGCCAAGTCTATGTCCAAAAGGCTTCTCAACAGCTTCTACCCCCAAGCCATAAGACTCCTGAACAGCTTCTAACCCCCCCCCCCCCCCCCCTTTTACACTGCTGCTAATCTCTGGTTATTATCTATGCATAGTCACTTTAACTCTACCTACATGTACATATTACCTCGACTAACCTGTTCCCCCATTACCTCGACTAACCTGTGCCCCCGCACATTGACTCTGTACCGGTACCTCCTGTATTTAGCCTCGCTACTATTATTTTACTGCTGTTCTTTAACTTCTTGAGGGCAGGGGGCAGCATTTTCACTTTCGGGAAAAATAGCATGCCAAAATTCAACTGCTTGCTACTCATCCCCAGAATATAAGATATGCATATTATTAGTAGATTTGGATAGAAAACATTCTGAGGTTTCTAAAACTGTTTGAATCATGTCTGTGAGAATAACAGAACCTATGTAGCAGGCAAAACCCTGAGGACAAACCATTCAGAATTTGTATTTTTTTGATTTCACTGTCTTTTCAATTAGGTTTTTTAGAGACACCAGATGTCTAATGGACTTGCTTGCAGTTCCTACCGCTTCCACTGGATGTCACCAGTCCTTGGAAATCGGTTGAGGTTATTCCTTTGTGTAGTGAAGAAGTAGGGCTATCGTAAATGAGGGTCACATTAAGTAAATATTTTGAGAGAGTCACGTTACGAAAAAAGTTGCGTCAGTTTGGTTTCTTTTTGTATTGAACACAGATCATCCCGTCTTCAAATTGATCGATTATTAACGTTTAAAAATACCTAACGTTGTATTACCAAAGTAGTTTGAAATGTTTTGGTAAAGTTTACATGTAACTTTTGATATATTTTGTAGTGACTTGGCGAAAGTTGGAAGCTGTGTTTTTCTGGATGAAACGATCCAAATAAATTGACATTTTGGATATACACTGCTCAAAAAAATAAAGGGAACACAGAACACAGTCTGTTTCTGACCGTTTGAGCAGACACATGCACATTTGTGGCCTGCTGGAGGTCATTTTGCAGGGCTCTGGCAGTGCACCTCCTTGCACAAAGGCGGAGGTAGCGGTCCTGCTGCTGGGTTGTTGCCCTCCTACGGCCTCCTCCACGTCTCCTGATGTACTGGCCTGTCTCCTGGTAGCGCCTCCATGCTCTGGACACTACGCTGACAGACACAGCAAACCTTTTTGCCACAGCTCGCATTGATGTGCCATCCTGGATGAACTGCACTACCTGAGCCACTTGTGTGGGTTGTAGACTCCGTCTCATGCTACCACTAGAGTGAGAGCACCGTCAGCATTCAAAAGTGACCAAAACATCAGCCAGGAAGCATAGGAACTGAGAAGTTGTTTGTGGTCACCACCTGCAGAATCACTCCTTTTTTGGGGGTGTCTTGCTAATTGCCTATAATTTCCACCTTTTGTCTATTCCATTTGCACAACAGCATGTGAAATTTATTGTCAATCAGTGTTGCTTCCTAAGTGGACAGTTTGTTTTCATAGAAGTGTGATTGACTTGGAGTTACATTGTGTTGTTTAAGTGTTCCCTTTATTTTTTTGAGCAGTGTATATCGACGGAATTAATCGAACAAAAGGACCATTTGTGATGTTTGTGGGACATATTGGAGTGCCAACAACAAAATTTCGTCAAAGGTAAGGCATGATTTATATTTTATTTCTGCGTTTTGTGTCATGCTTGCAGTGATGAAATATGCTTCTCTCTTTGTTTACTTTTGTGCTATCATCAGATAATAGCATCTTATGCTTTCGCCGAAAAGCTTTTTTGAAATCTGACATGTTGGCTGGATTCACAACGAGTGTAGCTTTAATTTGGTATCTTACATGTGTGATTTAATGAAAGTTTGATTTTTATATCATGTTATTTGAATATGGCGCGCTGTATTTTCCCTGGCTATTGCCCCAGAGAAGTTAACTGTTTGTTATTTTTTACTTATCTATTTTTTACTAAACTCTTATTTTTCTTAAAACTGCATTGTTGGTTAAGGGCTTGCAAGTAAGCATTTCACAGTAACCTGTTGTTTTCAGCACATGTGACAAATAACATTTTATTTGATTTAGGACAGCACCCGTTTGCTGGCGAGACAACCACCACACCACTTTTTCCTTGGAGCCACACCATGTTCCTTGTAGAACTTTATCACTGCAGTCAGCTTTTTGTAGAAATTCTGAAATCAGAAAATGCATTATTTAAAACATTCCTTTATTAATATGTGCTGAAAGGCACAATGCATTCTCAGCTCTTATTTCTATTCATGATAGAGCCTACTACTAATTCTTTCTTAAATACCTCATGAACTTTGTATTACTGTTGCAGCCCCCATAATAAAAGAAAACATATGTGTAGGAACTTGAATGATCCTCTTCAGATTTGCGTTTCACATGCTGGCTGTCAAGGGAATATTACATCCTCTGATGTTTACTTTATTTTTGTTTGCTCCTTTTCGAGCTGACAGTTTCCTTGGAGATGTTCATGGAACCAGCAATCTTGTCAATGAGCACTAGATGTTTTTCATGTAAAAATAAAGTATTTAGACTCCTTGACTTTTTCCACATTTTGCTAGGTTACAGCCTCATTCTAAAATGGATTAAATACCCCGTAATGACAAATCAAAAACAGGTTTTTAGAAATTTCTGCAAATGTATAAAAATAAAAACTGAAATATCACATTTACACAAGTATTCAGACCCTTTACTCAGAACTTTGTTGAAGCACCTTTGGCAGTGATTAAAGCCTTGAGTCTTCTTGGGTATGATGCTACAAGCTTGGGACACCAGTATTTGGGGAGTTTCTCCCATTCTTCTCTGCAGATCCTCTCAAGCTGGATTGGGAACAGCTATTTTCAGGTCTCTCCAGAGATGTTTGATCGGGTTCAAGTCCGGGCTATGGCTGGGCCACTCAATGGACATTCAGAGACTTGTCCCACAGCCACTCCTGTGTTGTCTTGGCTGTGTGCTTAGGGTCCTTGTCCTGTTGGAAGGTGAACCGTCGCCCCATTCTGAGGTCGCTTTGGAGCAGGTTTTCATCAAGGATCTCTCTGTACTTTGCTCCATTCATCTTTCCCTCGATTCTGACTAGCCTCCCAGTCCCTTCCGCTGAAAAACATCCCCACAGAATGCTTCACAGCCCCCACCATGCTTCACCGTAGGGATGGTGACAGGTTTCCTCCAGACGTGACGCTTGGCTTTCAGACCAAAGAGTTAGTCATAGACTGTTCTCTCTGCTACCGCAAGGCAAGCAGTACCAGAGCGCCAAGTCTAGGTCCTAGAGGCTTCTAAACAGCTTCTAACCCCAAACAATAAGACTACTGAACACCTAATCAACTGGCTACCCAGACTGTTTGCATTACCCCCCCCCCCCCCCCGCCCTCTTTTACACCGCTGCTACTCTCTGTTGGTATCCTCTAGTCAATTTGCATAGTCAATTTAATAACTCTACCCACATGAACATATTACCTCAACTAACCGGTGCCCCCGCACATTGACTCTCTAGCAGTACCCCCCTGTATATAGTCTTGCTATTGTTATTTTACTGCTGCTCTTTAATTACTTGTTAATTTTATTTCTTATTCTCATCTGTATTCTATTTTTCTTTATACTGCATTGTTGGTTAGGGGCTAGTAAGTAAGCATTTCAGTATTCGGCGCATGTGACTAATACAATTTGATTCAATCTTGGTTTCGTCAGACCAGATAATATTGTTTCTTTTGGTCTGAGAGTCATTTAGGTGCCTTTTGGCAAACTCTAAGTGAGCCATCATGTGCCTTCTACTGTGGAGTGGCTTCTGTCTGGCCACTCTATCATAAAGGCCTGATTGGTGGAGTGTTGCAGAGATGTTGTCCTTCTGGAAGGTTCTCCCATCTCCACAGAGGAACTCTGGAGCTCTGTCAGTGACCATCGGGTTCTTGGTCAACTCCCTGACCAAGGCCCTTCTCCCCCAATTGCTCAGTTTGGCCAGGCGGCCAGCTCTAGGAAGAGTCTTGGTGGTTCCAAACTTCTTCCATTTAAGAATAATGGAGGCCACTGTGTTCTTGAATAATGGAAGCCTCTGAATGGCCCGTCTTGATACACAAGGGAAACTGTTGAGCATGAAAAACCCAGCAGTTCTTGACAAAAAACGGTGCCCGTGGCACCTACTATGATACCTCTTTCAAAGGCACTTAAATCTTTGTCTTGCCCATTCACCCTCTGAATGGCACACATACACAATTCATGTCTCAATTATCTTATGGCTTAAAAATCCTTCTTTAACCCGTCTCCTCCCCTTCATTTACTGATTTAAGTGGTGACATCGATAAGGGATCATAGCTTTCACCTGGATTCACCTGGTCAGTGTATGTCATGGAAAGAACATGTTTTGTATACTCAGTGTATATTGGCAAAGCATTTGAATTAGCATTGTTAATATTTAAATAAATCTATATGTTTTATTTATGTCAATATGTCAATTTCTTTCTAATTAAACTTCACCAAGAATCCCTCTTGCAGAATATCCTTCAGAGGAACTTTGGAAAGTGTTTTTGATTAAATCTGACACATCTCTCAAACATAATAAACTCCCCTTTTGATCAACAGAGGCAGTATTGATGTGTCGAAGATCTGGCTTCTAACAATTATCAAAGTCCCATCTGCCTGTCAGTCAGCGAGACGCTATACATACTATAGAGGCAGGCAGAAATTACAGGCCTGCCTGCCACTGATTGGATGCATGTCACCTGCATGTCACACTCAGTCAGTACAGCTACTGCCAACATGGACAGTCATGATTAATCGAATTGACACCTATGAAAATATAGAATAATTCAGAAATCTTCCCCATCATAATGTATGGTACATTTTGATACATTTACATTTTATTAATTTAGCAGACACTCTTATCCACACCAACTTACTGGAGCAATTAGCATTAAGTGCCTTGCTCAAGGGCACCAACACATCTTTCACTTAGTCGGCTCGGGAATTCGAACAAGCGATCTTTCGGTTACTGGCCCAAATAGCATATTCACTTGTAAATGGGGAAATCAGCAGGTACTACAGTACATACATTTTTGGACAAATAAATGAATGATATGTACCCATTGATTATTGAAGAATATAACTTATATATGCCGCATGAGCTTAGTTTAACTGTCGTACCACTTTATAACCCGAAATATAAGCTTGTTCTACTCCAATGTTAGTAAACAAAGAAAATGCAAAAAAACACTATATAGCCTCAAGACATGGTTAAAACTACATGTTTTATTTCATGGATGGTTGATCATTGCATCCATAGCTCTGACTATGAATTTTAAAGTGACTACATTTCTCCAGCCTCATCCCTCAGCTTTTAATGAATCAGGGGTGGGGAGTCGGCTTTGTTATTGTTTCTACTGCTGATTGTTGCTTTTAATGCAATATTATTATAATATATACTGAGATATGGGTAATACAAAGCACAAAGTAGTTACCGAGTGTTAAATATGTAAAAATACATTACATTACATGTGTAGCTCATTCAGGGAAATGTATGAACTTGTGAGATATCTACTTGGTAAAATGCCTTGATACATGTCAGGGGCTGGCTGAACTAATATATATTGAAATAAGCAAGGACAAATGTGTAATTTTTTGTAGACTGCAGCTCATTCACAGCTGTATCTTAATTGTTTACTTTGTGTGGTGACTCCTGACCTCAAAAGGCCTGTGGCGTTTTGCTTCGCCTAAGAGCTCATTGAACTCGACTTATAGTGCATCTGTTAAAAAGCGTACAACATAGTGAGAAACAGTAATGCACTCTTGACACAAGACGACAATGTTTGTGCAGAAATAGCCAACAGAGAAGTGGGATGCAAAAGCGATGCACTGCAAAGAAGTGAAGAAACCAAAGAATAAACCAAGACAGTGGAAGAGAAGAGAGCAAACATAGGAGATAATGAATCACAGTATTGATTTGTTTGCACTAGGGCAGGATGGGAAAACTAAAGTCTAAAAATGTGGCTGGCCTTCAACTCTGCTTTAGCACAACACTTTCAGCCTGAGAGAGACCATAATTAGAATGAATGAGAGCAAAAATCATTTAGGACATCACACAGATAGCTATTTCAATTGAATCAATAAACACACTAGAGGAGAATTCCCCCGAACATAACTGAAAATGAAAGGTTGATATTAATAAACATGGTCAATAGTTTATAGCTTTATATGAACAGACCTTCAGAATTATACGAATATATGAATTATTCCTAACTCTCTTTCTAGGGAATGTCTGCATGCTGAAGAGATTAACTAGGATCCAAATGAAGCATACATCATTGTCATGGCTGCATTAGTTCTCTGCTGGAATGCCAGTCTATTACCATCAAGTATACTGAAAAATCATCAATGTAAATAACAAAGGCTGTTATGCTGTTGATCCGCTCTGTTTAATCTTTGAGATGTTATGAGTAATATAAGGAGGGAGGATGAGTCGGCGAGTAAAAGGCTATGGGACATGATGACATGCTTCCTAACGTCTTCCTCTTGAAACCATCTTGCAAGAAAACATCCCTACAATGGATGAAAAAAAGTATTTAAAATCTTACATTAAGGGTAACTTGATACATTTCTATAGATTTTGGGATTATGCTGAAGATGAACAGATATCACAGGTACAAAGTCTTAGTGAGTGATTCAACCACCACGGACTTGTCATGCTGTACTAATATGGGCACAGTACATATGGCTAATCAATAGATACAGTAGTTAAAGAGGCAATTTTTTATACATTTTATACATTTTTATACTTTTAAATGAATAATATACACACATTGATTTTTGATTCATGTAACTTATAATTGCCTCATGAGCCTATTTTAACTGTCGTACTGGATCAGAACCCAAAATATAAGCTTGTTTTACTCCATTGTGTGTTAATAATGTAAACGTAAATAAACAATGTATAGCTTCAAAACATGATTAAAACAATCATTTTGATTGCATGAATGGTCATGCTTTGCATCCATAGCTCTGTCTATGAATTTGAGAGTGGTTATATTTCTACAGCCCCATCTCTCAGCTTTTTACCAAAACCGGTGGTGGGGTTAGTACTTTGTTCATGTTTGAACTTAAGATTGCACCTTTAATGATGGAAGTAGACAAGACATGAGCAGCAGAATGTCCCATCTTCAGTGTGCTGGGCTTCTCTGCTAGCGGGGTGTTGGTCTGGCTGATTCCAAATGGGTTGAGCGGGATCTTCTGCTGTCTCTGTAGGCCTTTTAATTACATACTAAACTCTGGGCTTTACAGTCTGGGTGTCTGTGCTGGAGAACACCAGTGGCCAAGCAGGCAAAGTCACTGGCCAGCCTCACGATCACACAGATTAAACCCACTTGCTCGCATCGAATGTTTTCATTGTCTATGGGCTCAGTGGTGTTTTCTTGATTCAATCTTGTTCTGAGGACAGCTCTGCCTCAAGGGCAGAACCAATGTTGCATTTTGTTAAAAATAAATAAATGAGGCCAGACAAGAGGCTTGCATGTTCTATATGTCTTCGTTGATATGAGGTGTAAAATGAGCCCTAGGCATTATCTTTGCTTAAAAACTGTATCCTGACTTTTAAAACGTATAGCACTGAATTGGGAAGCCTTTACATATGTGTAAACATTGTGAATGAGAGAGCCACTGTGGATAAAATGCATACAATGTGGCTTGTAATAGGCATTTCAGTTCAGAATAAAACTGAAGTAAACCTTCTTGCCATGGAACATGGAAGGACAAACAGACACACAAGCCTGCAGGGAATAATGGACATGACGAGCTGATCATCAGCACACAATTATAAGTAATGCAAAAAAACTTCCTTAAGCAAAGATATGTACATGTAAACATGAATTGATGAATGTTTTTTGCATTCTGTTTTGTAGGGGAATTGAATCAGTCCATTCTATATGAGATCTGCTGAAAAAGCTACCTGCACCCCCAACATGCTGTAATTAATTCCTGGTATGTAAGAGTAGAGTAGAGTGACAAGTATTCCTGAGCATTGTGCTGTCTGTGCTGTGAGGTAGCTGCATTGCCTTTCACATTTCATTAGCGGTTGATTGCTTTCTATCCCCATATTTCCCTTCTTCCAGTGGGATTATTAAACTGTAATGAGGACAGAGGATTTCTCAATGATAATCACTAATTCCACACCACATATTATGATTGGCAGCAATGCAGTTCTTCTCCTTTTTGGGGTTGGGGTTCTGTGAGAAAGAATAAATTGAGATTAAGAAAGCCCCTATTGGACCTAATATTCTCAATTTGGTTGGATCCCAATGTCTAGGTGCAATATAATTAATATATTAGGAAAAAATGCTGATGGTAAGTAACCGAACTGGCACAATATCGTTGTGCATAGTAATACCTAGTTAGTTACATATACACTGAGTGCACAAAACATTAAGAACACCTGCTCTTTCCATGACATAGACTGACCATCATCCTCACCATCTATCTTCTGAGTTTGTGCTACTAGGTGACCTAAACTGGGACATGCTTAACACCCTGGCCATCCTACAATCTAAGCTTGATTCCCTCAATCTCACACAAATTATTAATGAACCTACAAGGTACAACTCCAAATCCGTAAACACGGGCACCCTCATAGATGTCATCCTAACTAACTCGCCCTCCAAATACACCTCTGCTGTTTTCAATCAAGATCTCAGTGATCACTGCTTCATTGCCTGCATCCGTAATGGGTCTGCGACAAAACGACCACCCCTCATCACTGTCAAAAGTTCACGAAAACACTTCTGCGATAGGCCTTTCTAATCGACCTGGCCGGGGTATCCTGGAATGACATTGACCTCATCCCGTCAGTAGACGATGCCTGGCTATTCTTTAAAAGTGCCTTCCTCACCATCTTAAATAAGCATGCCCTATTCAAAAAATGTAGAATTATGAATAGATACAGTCCTTGGTTCACTCCAGACCTGTCTGCCCTTGACCAGCACAAAAACATCCTGTGGCGTTCTGCATTAGCATCGAATAGCCCCCGTGATATGCAACTTTTCAGGGAAGTTAGTAACAAATATGCTATGGCTAGCTTTTTCAAACAGAAATTTGCATGCTGTAGTACTAACTCAAAAAAGTTCTGGGACACTGTAAAGTCCATGGAGAATAAGACCACCTCCTCCCAGCTGCCCACTGCTCTGAGGCTAGGAAACACTGTCACCACCGATAAATCCACTATAATTGAGAAATTCAATAAGCATTTCTCTACGGCTGGCCATGCTTTCCACCTGGCTACCCCTACCCCGGTCAACTGCCCGGCACCCTCCAAAGCAACCCGCCAAAGCCCCCACCATTTCTCCTTCACCCAAATCCAGATAGCTGATGTTCTGAATGAACTGCAAAATCTGGACCCCTACAAATCAGCCGGGCTAGACAATCTGGACCCTCTCTTTCTAAAATTAGCTGCCGAAATTGTTGCAACCCCTATTACTAGCCTGTTCAACCTCTCTTTCGTATCATCTGAGATTCCCAAAGATTGGAAAATTGCCGCGGTCATCCCCCTCTTCAAAGGGGGATGACACTCTAGACCCAAACTGCTACAGACCTATATCTATCCTACCCTGTCTTTAAGGTCTTTCGAAAGCCAAGTTAACAAAAAGATCACCGACAATTTCGAATTCCACCGTACCTTCTCCGCTATGCAATCTGGTTTCCGAGCTGGTCATGGGTGCACCTCAGCCACGCTCAAGGTCCTAAACGACATCATTACCGCCATCGATAAGAGACATTACTGTGCAGCCATATTCATCGACCTGGCCAAGGCTTTTGACTCTGTCAATCACCACATTCTTATTGGCAGACTCGACAGCCTTGGTTTCTCAAATGATTGCCTCGCCTGGTTTACCAACTACTTCTCTGATAGAGTTCAGTGTGTCAAATCGGAGGGCCTGTTGTCCGGACCTCTGGCAGTCTCTATGGGGGTGCCACAGAGTTCAATCCTTGGGCCGACTCTCTTCTCTGTATACATCAATGATGTTGCTCTTGCTGCTGGTGATTCTCTGATACACCTCTACGCAGACGACACCATTCTGTATACTTCTGGCCCCTCTTTGGACACTGTTAACTAACCTCCAGACGAGTTTCAATGCCATACAACTCTCCTTCCGTGGCCTCCAACTGCTCTTAAACGCAAGTAAAACTAAATGCATGCTATTCAACCGATCACTGCCCGCACCTGCTCGCCCGTCCAGCATCACTACTCTGGACGGCTCTGATTTAGATGACGTGGGCAACTACAAATACCTAGGTGTCTGGTTAGATTGTAAACTCTCCTTCCAGACTCACATTAAGCATCTCCAATCCAAAATTAAATCTAGAATCGGCTTCCTATATCGCAACAAAGCATCCTTCACTCATGCTGCCAAACATACACTCGTAAAACGGACCATACTACCGATCCTCAACTTCGGAGATGTCATCTATAAAATAGCCTCCAACACTTTACTCAACAAATTGGATGCAGTCTATCACAGTGCCATCCATTTTGTCACCAAAGCCCCATACACTACCCACCATTGCGACCTGTACGCTCTCATTGGTTGGCCCTTGCTTCATACTCGTCACCAAACCCACTGGCTACAGGTTATCTACAAGTCTCTGCTAGGTAAAGCCCCGCCTTATCTCAGCTCACTGGTCACCATAGCAGCACCCACCTGTAGCAGGTATATCTCACTGGTCACCCCCAAAGCCAATTCCTCCTTTGGTCATCTTTCCTTACAGTTCTCTGCTGCCAATGACTGGAACGAACTGCAAAAATCTCTGAAGCTGGAGACTCATATCTCCCTCACTAGCTTTAAGCACCAGCTGTCAGAGCAGCTCACAGATCACTGCACCTGTACATAGCCCATCTGTAAACAGCCCATCTATATCTACCTACCTCATCCCCATACTGTATTTATTTATCTTGCTCCTTTGCACCCCAGTATCTCTACTTGCACATTCATCTTCTGCACATCTACCATTCCAGTGTTTAATTGCTATATTGTAATTACTTCGCCACCATGGCCTATTTATTGCCTTAACTCCCTTATCTTACCTCATTTGCACTCACTGTATATAGACTTTTTGTTTTCTTTGTTCTACTGTATTATTGACTGTATGTTTTGTTTATTCCATGTGTAACTCTGTGTTGTTGTATGTGTCGAATTGCTATGCTTTATCTTGGCCAGGTCGCAGTTGCAAATGAGAACTTGTTCTCAACTAGCCTACCTGGTTAAATATAGGTGAAATAAAATTACAAATAAATAAAAACAGGCGAATCCAGATGAAAGCTATGATTTCTTATTGATATCACTTCTTTAATCCACTACAATCAGCGTAGATGAAGGGGAGGAGACAGGTAAACTTCTTATGGCTGCAATCCTGTTAACTTGATGATATGACAACAGCCAGTGAAAGTGCCAAATTCAAACAACAGAAATCTCATATTAAAATTCCTCAAACATACATGTATTTTAAAGGTAATCTTGTTGTTAATCCCACCAAAGTGTCCGATTTCAAATAGGCTTTACAGCGAAAGCACCACAAACAATTATGTTAGGTCACCGCAAAATCACAGAAAAACAGTCATTTTTCCAGCCAAAGACAGGAGTCACAAAAAGCAGAAATAGAGATAAAATGAATCACTAACCTTTGATGATCTTCATCAGATGACACTCATAGGACTTCATGTTACACAATACATATATGTTTTGTTCGATCAAGTTCATATTTATATCCAAAAACCTCAGTTTACATTGGCGCCATGTTCAGAAATGCCTCCAAAATATCCGGAGAAATTGCAGAGAGCCACGTCAAATAACATAAATACTCATCATAAACTTTGATAAAAGATACACTTGTTCTTAATGCAACCGCTGTGTCAGATTTCAAAAAGCTTTACGGCAAAAGCACAATATTCAATAATCTGAGAACAGCGTTCAGCCACAAAAGGAAGCCATACAGTTACCCGCCAAATTGGCAGTCAACAAAACTCATAAAAAGCATTATAAATCTTCACTTACCTTTGCTGATCTTCATTGGAATGCACTCCCACTTCCACAAGAAATGTTTGTTTTGTTCGGTAATGTGCATCATTTATGTCCAAATAGCTATTTTTGTTAGCGTGTTTGGTAAACAAATCCAAAGTCAGGAAGCGCGTTCACTAAAAGCAGACGAAATATCAAAAAGTTCCGTAACAGTCAGTAGAAACATGTCAAACGATGTATTGAATCAATCTTTAGAATGTTTTTAACATAAATCTTGAATAACATTCAAACCGGAGAATTACATTGACTTCAGATGTGCGATGGAACAGAGCTCCCTCTCTTGTGAACGCGCATGGTCAGGTCATGATAGACCTGACTAATTCCTGTCTCCTTCGGCCCCACATCACAGTAGAGGCATCAGACAAGGTTCTACAGACTGTTGACATCTACTGGAAGACGTAGGAAGTGCAAACTCATCCATATCCCACTGTGTATTCAATAGGGGCTTGGTTGAAAATCGACCAACCTCAGAATTCCCACTTCCTGTTTGGATTTTTCTCAGATTTTTGCCTGCCATATGAGTTCTGTTATACTTACAGACTTCATTCAAACAGTTTTAGAAACATCAGAGTGTTTTCTATCCACTATTAATAATAATATGCATATATTAGCAACTGGGACTGAGGAGCAGGCAGTTTACTATGGGCACCTTCATCCAAGCTACTCAATACTGCCCTGCAGCCATAAGAAGTTAGAGAAGGATTTCTAAGCTTTGAGACAATTCAGACATGGATTGTGTATGTGTGTCATTCAGAGGGTGAGTGGGCAAGACAAAGGATTTAAGTGCCTTTGAACGGTTATGGTACCAGTTGTACCAGTTTTTGTCAAGAACTGCAACACTATTGGGTTTTTCACGCTTAATGGTTTCCCGTGTGTATCAAGAATGGTCCACCACCCAAAGGACATCCAGCCAACTTGACAACTGTGGGAAGCATTGGAGTCAACATGGGCCAGCATCCCTGTGGAGCACTTTCGGCACCTTGTAGTGTCCATGCCCCGACAAATTGAGGCTGTTCTGAGTAAAAAGGGGAAGAGGGGAGTGACACTCAATATTAGGAAGGTGTTCTTAATGTTTTGTACACTCAGTGTACATCAACATATACATTTGAGTACTGTATGTCCTAGCTGGTAGAAATATGTGGTCTTTATTTATTTATAGTGCTCTGGACAAGTTGGACTGGTCTGGCCAAAGGTGGTGGTTAATGTTGGAAATTTAAGCGGGAGAGCTAAAGAATATTAATGATACTGCAAACGAAAAGGCATGTTTAATTTTTATACACCTTTTTTTTATTTTACCACCTGAGCATACTATTAGAGAGAAAGCGAGGGGGGTGAAAAAGATTGACACCAACCTAAGTACTACTCACATTCTATGGATTTAAGAAGAACTTAATGTAAGAAAAAAACAGTCCAGTTCTGATTTTCAGTTGCCCTGGTTACCAGTTGAGTCTGGGCTCTCCGATAACCACCTCTGTGCTTGCTGGGAGCTTTTCATTCCAACACAGGCACTACATGAAACCCAGCCAGACTTTTAATGAACTGTCGATAGGGAGACCAAAGACTGTTGGAATACAGAGTCTCTACATTTACAAAAGCAGCATCACAACAAGTCATGCTACTTTGTTAAATAAAAAAATCCAATCCCAACTGTAGTCGTTAATACTATGTATGGTGTGTTGTGCCAATACAAAAGTGAAATCAAGTGTTCGTTACTGTGATGTGGTGTGTATTATATCATTTGCATTCGTCACCACTTGAGGATCATTCTCTACAAATTTTTGTGCCCTGTGTGAGGATGATTCTATATAGTGTGTATATGTGAGTGTTTAACAACATGCACACATTTACATAATTGAGAATCCACTGGGCTGATGAAGCCAGTCAGTGATGGTTGTATCAGGTGGAGTGCTAGAGGTCAGAGCCCTGAGCAACACAATGATGATGGAGGCCAAACTACACTATGCTTCCAGAAAGAGAGACTCATCATTTGCATCTATTCACCTGTTGTCTTTATATGGGTTCAGCCTTGTTAGTTCTTCACTGAGGGCCATCTACTGAAACCAGACAAACCAGCCATATACAGTGTTATGGTCTTGTTAATTACTTATGTCCACTTTAAGAACAGAGTGCCCATGGTTAGGTGCAGCGTGTGCATGTTGTTATGCTTGTATTGTTGATTATTTCAGTACATGTGAAGCTCAAGTTCACATGCTTGTATTCAGAATCGTCCTTATTAGATAATACAGTATAAGTAATACGAATTAAGAAACTACAATGGCAACATGAATGATTACCTACAGTGTGCATCATGAATTCAGATGGAGCTCGTAGAAAGAGAGGAAGATTTTGACTCTGTAGCATAGCAGCTAGCAAGCAAGCATTGACACCGCTTACTAAAGGAGTGCTGACGAGAATGAGGCGGCAGATCAAAATCAGAGCTGGAGGTAAAGAGAACAATGGCTAGCATCTGGGAAAATATATGTTTTCGGATACAAGCAAGAAAACGGGGCAACTTACATTGAATGACTGGAACAGTACTTAATTGCAAATTACATTGTTGACAACTGTCACGGTTGTTAAAATGGACGGACCAAGGCGCAGCGTGATTTTAGTTCCACATCTTTATTAAAAGTTAAACTTCTCAACAAAACAATAAAGAAACAATGACCGTGAAGTAACGCAGTCCTACACAAAACAATATCCCACAAATGCAGGTGGGAACAGGGACACCTTAACTATGATCCCCAATCAGAGACAAAGATAATCAGCTGCCTCTAATTGGGAACCATACTCAATCCCAAACATAGAAATAAATAGACTAGAACACCCCCTAGTCACACCCTGACCTACAGCACCATAGAGAACCAAGGGCTCTCTATGGTCAGGGCGTGACAACAACTGTCACGATCGTGTGGAGGATTGACGGACCAAAACGCAGCATTAGGAAAATAAGCCATCTTCCTTTTTATTATGAAGAAGGAGAACCAAAAACAAAACACTATTACAAAACTAACAAAACAAACAAACGACCGTGAAGCTATGAACGTAGTGCACATACAGGCTACAAACGTATAACATAGACAATTACCCACATCAAACGAAAGCCTATGGCTACCCTAAATATGGCTCCCAATCAGAGACAACAGAAATCAGCTGTCTCTAATTGGGAACCCATTCAGGCAACCATAGACTCTCCTAGACAACTACACCAACATAGACACAGCTAGACACATACACTCAACACAAACCCATACACTACACCCAACACCCCCTTTACCATATAACCACCCAAAACCGATAAAACACAAACATTCCCCATGTCACACCCTGACCTAACTAAAATAATAAAGAAAACAAAGAATACTAAGGCCAGGGTGTGACAACAACAAAAGAGTACCAGCATTGTTGAGTTTGATTAGCTCAAAAATTTACAGTTTGCTAAGAGATCTGACTGCTCCTGACGCCCTCCAATAAAACATTCACAGAGAATGTGGACGTATTCAATGATACGTGTATCATTATGCACCATCATATTCCTCCATCCTAGCTGGAGGGGTGCTCTCCTCTTATCTACCAACATAGACAGGGCTCTAACTCCTCTAGCTCCACAATGAAATAGGGTGCAGGCCAGGCAGCAGGCTGTTAGCCAGCCTGCCAGCTTAGTGGAGTCTGCCACTGGCACAGTCAGCTCAGCTATCCCCATTGAGACCGTGTCTGTGCCTCGACCTAGGTTGGGCAAAACTAAACATGGCGGTGTTCGCCTTAGCAATGTCACTAGGATAAAGACCTCCTCCATTCCTGCCATTATTGAAAGAGATTGTGATACCTCACATCTCAAAATAGGGCTACTTAATGTTAGATCCCTCACTTCAAAGGCAGTTATAGTCAATGAACTAATCACTGATCATAATCTTGATGTGATTGGCCTGACTGAAACATGGCTTAAGCCTGATGAGGCCTCACCTCCTGGTTACACCATATCCCTCGTGAATCCCGCAAAGGCGGAGGTGTTGCTAACATTTACGATAGCAAATTTCAATTTACAAAAAAAAAATGTTTTCGTCTTTTGAGCTTCTAGTCATGAAATCTATGCAGCCTACTCAATCACTTTTTATAGCTATTGTTTACAGGCCTCCTGGGCCATATACAGCGTTCCTCACTGAATTCCTATCGGACCTTGTAGTCATAGCAGATAATATTCAAATTTGTGGTGATTTTAATATTCACATGGAAAAGTCCACAGACCCAGTCCAAAAGGCTTTCGGAGCCATCATCGACTCAGTGGGTTTTGTCCAACATGTCTCTGGACCTAGTTTTGTCCCATGGAATAAATGTTGTAGATCTTAATGTTTTTCCTCATAATCCTGGACTATCGGACCACTGTATACAGAGTCTCTACATTTACAAAAGCAGCATCACAACAAGTCATGCTACTTTGTTAAATAAAAAAATCCAATCCCAACTGTAGTCGTTAATACTATGTATGGTGTGTTGTGCCAATACAAAAGTGAAATCAAGTGTTCGTTACTGTGATGTGGTGTGTATTATATCATTTGCATTCGTCACCACTTGAGGATCATTCTCTACAAATTTTTGTGCCCTGTGTGAGGATGATTCTATATAGTGTGTATATGTGAGTGTTTAACAACATGCACACATTTACATAATTGAGAATCCACTGGGCTGATGAAGCCAGTCAGTGATGGTTGTATCAGGTGGAGTGCTAGAGGTCAGAGCCCTGAGCAACACAATGATGATGGAGGCCAAACTACACTATGCTTCCAGAAAGAGAGACTCATCATTTGCATCTATTCACCTGTTGTCTTTATATGGGTTCAGCCTTGTTAGTTCTTCACTGAGGGCCATCTACTGAAACCAGACAAACCAGCCATATATAGTGTTATGGTCTTGTTAATTACTTATGTCCACTTTAAGAACAGAGTGCCCATGGTTAGGTGCAGCGTGTGCATGTTGTTATGCTTGTATTGTTATATACCATAAATATGTTATCAGACTGTCATCTTATGAAGTTGTTTCTTGGTTAGTGGCTATATATATTTTTATTTAGTCGAATTAGTGATAGCTACTGACGCAGGAAAAAGCTGTTGGGAGTAAAAATATCGTGTCCTTTGCTAACGTGGTTAGCTAATAGATTTACATATTGTGTCTTCCCTGTAAAACATTTTAAAAATCTGAAATGGTGGCTTTATTCACAAGACCTGTATCTTTCATCTGGTGTCTTAGACTTGTGATTTAATGATATTTAGATGCTACAAGTTACTTGTGACGCTATGCTAGCTATGCTACTCAGTGGGGTGGGGGGTGGGGGGTGCTACCGGATCAGGGTTGGTGACTCGTGAGAAGTTAAGCCTGATGAGGCCTCACCTCCTGGTTACACCATATCCCTCGTGAATCCCGCAAAGGCGGAGGTGTTGCTAACATTTACGATAGCAAATTTCAATTTACAAAAAAAAAATGTTTTCGTCTTTTGAGCTTCTAGTCATGAAATCTATGCAGCCTACTCAATCACTTTTTATAGCTATTGTTTACAGGCCTCCTGGGCCATATACAGCGTTCCTCACTGAATTCCTATCGGACCTTGTAGTCATAGCAGATAATATTCAAATTTGTGGTGATTTTAATATTCACATGGAAAAGTCCACAGACCCAGTCCAAAAGGCTTTCGGAGCCATCATCGACTCAGTGGGTTTTGTCCAACATGTCTCTGGACCTAGTTTTGTCCCATGGAATAAATGTTGTAGATCTTAATGTTTTTCCTCATAATCCTGGACTATCGGACCACCATTTTATTACGTTTGCAATCGCAACAAATAATCTGCTCAGACCCCAACCAAGGAGCATCAAAAGTTGTGCTATAAATTCTCAGACAACACAAAGATTCCTTTATGCCCTTCCAGACTCCCTCTGCCTACCCAAGGACGTCAGAGGACAAAAATCAGTTAACCTCTTTCAGCTAGGGAGCAGAATTTGTATGTTTGGAAAAATAACGTTCCCAAGGTAAATGGACTATTTCTCAGGTCCAGAAGCTAGAATATGCATATAATTGACAGATTCGGATAGAAAACACTTTAAAGTTTCCAAACTTTCAAAATATTGTCTATGAGTATAACAGAACTGATTTTGCAGGCGAAAACCTGAGGAAATCCAACCCGGATGTTCCATTGCCAGCCCCTCCATTTAAAGGGGTATCAACCAGATTCCTTTTCCAATGGCTTCCTCAGGCTGTGACCAGGCTTTAGACATAGTTTCAAGCTTTTATTTTGAAAAATGAGCGAGATTTTTCAAAACGCGTCAGGTGTCCTTTGATTAGTTCCTGCGCGCGAGAGATGTAGCTCGACATTTTCTTTCTCTGTAGTACTGAATAAGTTACCATCCGGTTTAAATATTATCGATTATGTATGTTAAAAATAACCTGAAGATTGATTATAAAAAACGTTTGACATGTTTCTACGAACATTACGGATACTTTTTGGAATTTGTCTGCCTTTCAGGACCGGAACGAGCCTGTGGTTTTCTGAACATAACGCGCAAACCAAATGGCGGTTTTTGGTTATAAAACTAATCTTTATCGAACAAAAATAACATTTATTGTGTAACTGGGAGTCTCGTGAGTGCAAACATCCGAAGATTATCAAAGGAAAGCGTTTAATTTTATTGCTTTTCTGACTTTTGTGACCAAGCTAATTTGCGGCTAGCTGTTCTTACTGTTTTGTCTAGTGATTGATAAACTCACAAACGTTTGATTTGCTTTCGCTGTAAAGCATATTTTCAAAATCTGACACGATAGGTGGATTAACAACAAGCTAAGCTGTGTTTTGGTATATTTCACTTGTGATTTCATGATTATAAATATTTTTAGTATTTTTATTTTATTTGGCGCTCTGCAATTTAGCGGTTGTTTACGAAAATGATCCCGCGCGTCAAGAAGTTAACCACCTAACTGAGGAACTCAATTTAACCTTGCGCATTACCCTAGATGCAGTTGCACCCCTAAAAACTAAAAACATTTGTCATAAGAAATTAGCTCTCTGGTATACAGAAAATACCCGAGCTCTGAAGCAAGCTTCCAGAAAATTGGAACGGAAATGGCGTCACACCAAACTGGAAGTCTTCCGACTAGCTTTGAAAGACAGTACCGTGCAGTATCGAAGAGCCCTCACTGCTGCTCGATCATCCTGTTTTTCCAACTTAATTGAGGAAAATAAGAACAATCTGAAATTTATTTTCGATACGAAGCTAACTAAAATGCAGCATTCCCTAAGTGAGGATGGCTTTCACTTCAGCAGTAATAAATTCATGAACTTCTTTGAGGAAAATATCATGATCATTAGAAAGCAAATTACGGACTCCTCTTTAAATCTGCGTATTCCTGTCCTGAGTCTGCACAACTCTGCCAGGACCTAGGATCAAGAGAGACACTTAAGTGTTTTAGTACTATATCTATTGACACAATGATGAAAATAATCATGGCCTCTAAACCTTCAAGCTGCATACTGGACCCTATTCCAACTAAACTACTGAAAGAGCTGCTTCCTGTGCTCGGCCCTCCTATGTTGAACATAATAAACGGCTCTCTATCCACCGGATGTGTACCAAACTCACTAAAAGTGGCAGTAATAAAGCCTCTCTTGAAAAAGCCAAACCTTGACCCAGAAAATATAAAAAACTATCGGCCTATATCGAATCTTCCATTCCTCTCAATTGTTTTTGAAAAAGCTGTTGTGAAGGGGGTAAATTACCTTTTAATGGCGTCAGACCGAGGCTCTGCATCTGTCCTCGTGCTCCTAGACCTTAGTGCTGCCTTTGATACCATTGATCACCACATTCTTTTGGAGAGATTGGAAACCCAAATTGGTCTACACGGACAAGTTCTGGCCTGGTTTAGATCTTATCTGTCGGAAAGATATCAGTTTGTCTCTGTGAATGGTTTGTCCTCTGACAAATCAACTGTACATTTCGGTGTTCCTCAAGGTTCCGTTTTGGGACCACTATTGTTTTCACTATATATTTTACCTCTTTGGGATGTCATTCGAAAACATAATGTTAACTTTCACTGCTATGCGGATGACACACAGCTGTACATTTCAATGAAACATGGTGAAGCCCCAAAATTGCACTCGCTAGAAGCCTGTGTTTCAGACATAAGGAAGTGGATGGCTGCAAACGTTCTACTTTTAAACTCGGACAAAACAGAGATGCTTGTTCTAGGTCCCAAGAAACAAAGAGATATTCTGTTGAATCTGATCATTAATCTTGATGGTTGTAAAGTCGTCTCAAATAAAACTGTGAAGGACCTCGGCATTACTCTGGACCCTGATCTCTCTTTTGACGAACATATCAAGACTGTTTCAAGGACAGCTTTTTTCCATCTGCGTAACATTGCAAAAATCAGAAACTTTCTGTCCAGAAATGATGCAGAAAAATTCATCCATGCTTTTGTTACTTCTAGGTTAGACTACTGCAATGCTCTACTTTCCGGCTACCCGGATAAAGCACTAAATAAACTTCAGTTAGTGCTAAATACGGCTGCTAGAATCCTGACTAGAACCAATTTTTTAAAATCATATTACTCCAGTGCTAGCATCCCTACACTTGCTTCAAGGTTTTACTGCTAACCTACAAAGCATTACATGGGCTTGCTCCTTCCTATCTTTCCGATTTGGTCCTGCCGTACATACCTACACGTACGCTACGGGCACAAGACGCAGGCCTCCTAATTGTCCCTAAAATTTCTAAGCAAACAGCTGGAGGCAGGGCTTTCTCCTATAGAGCTCCATTTTTATGGAATGGTCTGCCTACCCATGTGGGAGACGCAGACTAGGTCTCAACCTTTAAGTCTTTACTGAAGACTCATCTCTTCAGTGGGTCATATGATTGAGTGTAGTCTGGCCCAGGAGTGCGAAGGTGAACGGAAAGGCTCTGGAGCAACGAACCACCCTTGCTGTCTCTGCCTGGCCAGTTCCCCTCTCTCCACTGGGATTCTCTGCCTCTAACCCTATTACAGGGGCTGAGTCACTGGCTTACTGGTGCTCTTTCATGCCATCCCTTGGAGGGGTGCGTCACTTGAGTGGGTTGAGTCACTGACGTGATCTTCCTGTCTGGGTTGGCGCCCACCCTTGGGTTGTGCCGTGGCGGAGATCTTTGTGGGCTATACTCGGCCTTATCTCAGGATGGTAAGTTGGTGGTTGAAGATATCCCTCCAGTGGTGTGGGGGCTGTGCTTTGGCAAAGTGGGTGGGGTTATATCCTTCCTGTTTGGCCCTGTCCGGGGGTATCATCGGATGGGGCCACAGTGTCTCCTGACCCCTCCTGTCTCAGCCTCCAGTATTTATGCTGCAGTAGTTTGTGTCGTGGGGCTAGGTCAGTTTGTTATATCTGGAGTACTTCTCTTGTCTTATCCGGTGTCCTGTGTGAATTTAAGTATGCTCTCTCTAATTATCTCTTTCTTTCTCTCTCTCGGAGGACCTGAGCCCTAGGACCATGCCTCAGGACTACCTGGCATGATGACTCCTTGCTGTCCCCAGTCCACCTGGCCGTGCTGCTGCTCCAGTTTCAACTGTTCTGCCTGCGGCTATGGAACCCTGACCTGTTTACCGGACGTGCTACCTGCCCTAGACCTGCTGTTTTCAACTCTCTAGAGACTGCAGGAGCGGTAGAGATACTCTTAATGATCGGCTATGAAAAGCCAACTGACATTTACTCCTGAGGTTCTGACTTGTTGCACCCTCGACAACTACTGTGATTATTATTATTTGACCATGCTGGTCATTTATGAACATTTGAACATCTTGGCCATGTTCTGTTATAATCTCCACCCGGCACAGCCAGAAGAGGACTGGCCACCCCTCATAGCCTTGTTCCTAGGTTTTGGCCTTTCTAGGGAGTTTTTCCTAGCCACCGTGCTTCTACACCTGCATTGCTTGCTGTTTGGGGTTTTAGGCTGGGTTTCTGTACAGCACTTTGAGATATCAGCTGATGTAAGAAGGGCTATATAAATAGATTTGATTTAATGCAGTAAACATGAAATAACCGCAGGATACACTAATGGGGCATATATTTGTCATATATATATCTGGAAAAGACTGATTGTTTACCGGAGGAAACTGAAAGCACATTTACTGCTTCGCTAGATTTTATTTTCTTTAGTGGATTCTTCCACTTACACCTCAACATTCACATATATGGTGCTGGCTATGGATAGGTAATCATACATTCATCATATCTTTCCATCTGTGAATTAGTTACTTAGCGACTTATTAGCGATAATAAAACTTCTCCTTAAGTAACTACGTTCTGACAAATACAGTAAAATGTATGACTGTTTAAAAGACTTTCGAGCAGAGATAAACCTGGAGCAGACTGCACCTATCCTCTCCATTGAATATCTACTGATACCTTAAAGTAAGATGAAAAAAGAGTTTATGGGCTCCTGTAAATAAGGGACATTAATTTACAAGGACCAAGGGGAATTATTATTATGACTGGTTCACAACACCCTATTAGATCCAATCATTTGCAGAGAGTCTGTCTGATATATGTTTGTGTTTGTTTTTCCATAAACCTGATTGATGAACAGAGGGATCTGTGTCCATACCAAACTCTGGGGAGGAAGGTAAAAACCTACGCATATTTTACCCCACAGTGGAGAGAATCTATAAAACATGAGGGAATCCTTGCATTGTGCAAAGCAGACTACAAGGAAATGCTCTAGCTAAGCACTGTTCATAAGGAGGTTCACCTTTGCTAATAAAATTAATTTAAAATAATATATTTAGCAATTAAAACATTCATATCTTTTTTTTTTTTTTTTTTTTTAATATGTTGTTATCCGTTTTATAAAAGCAATAAGGCACTTAACTTGTGAATAACACATGGCTAAGGGCTGTTTCCCGGCACTCCGCTTCACGTCATGCTGAAGAACAGAGCTTAGCCATGTGTTATTCAGGATAATCCACAGCTTCTCATGCCTTGTTGCTTAAATACATGCCATGAATTAGCATGCCTCCAACCATGCAGTTGTGCTACATCCTTCTGGTAGATAACCAGTTGAATTAACCAAGTCAACAGCAATACCATCAACAGCAATACAATTTCAGAGATGAGATCTAACACCAATATTAGAAAAATCCCACTAGCAAAGCAGACCTTTTTTTTTATGTAAGTGACGAGACCTATCTACCGTTCCTATTTGTACTCATGGCTAGGTCTATCTATTTAATTTTCTATAACTCAGACATAATATTAGGGTGTTTTCACACAAGTTAGTTTGCTATAGTTAGAATCAGAGTTCGATTATTTGATACATTGTATTTTTTTTATTTTGGTCCGTCTGGTTTCACATTGCCAAATAAAATGCTCATACAAAATCATGTGTTCATGCAAGTCATTTGTTTTTTTGGACAATAATGCTCACATTAAATCCATCTGTGATCATCATGGAGCATCAGTTGTATCCCAATCTTCATATTACTTTCGCTTGCGGGAGGAAACAGTGTAATAACCACTCTAATATCTGTGATGAGGGTGGAGACAGACCTACTCTGCATCAGGCCTACTCTGCATCCGATGTGCCTATAAATGTGCTGCTATTCACAAAATGTTTGAAAGATAAAGGTATTATATTGCATGCATTTAATAAAAATGTTTTTACCTGAGAGTGGTGTGTTTTGAATTCTATTCCAACATCTCTGCCAACAAACCAGTTGACTTGAGATAATGTCATGAAACCCCTAACAACCATTCAAACCCCAAGAATGTGGCTCTGAAAATCAATTGTCAGAGATAATGTGATGCACGGTGGAGAAACAGTGTGAGAAATACCTAATAACAGAAGCAATCAACACCAATGTTGAGTTAAGTGAACAGACATGTATTTGCTAACAAATCAAAAAACTAAGTGGGTTCATGGGAAGGCTTTTTCCACAATTGTTGTTCGTGGCTCATCTGTAAACAGAAGCTGTCTCTACAAGTACACTAATGTTTTCACCTTCCCTTCTGTTGGGGATGAATCAGAATGAGTTGGGTAACATAGATAAGATGTTTTATTTTCATCATATGCTTGTGAGATACTTGTCATTAAAATATTTCCCTTTGTCTATAGGGTTGGTAGTTGCAGTTATCACTTCTCAGCTAGGGATTAGTCACATTGGAGCGCAGAGAGGGGAGAGGTCAGGCTTGTCTTCATATGTCAATGTAACTATTCCTAAACCATGTGAAGGGATGGCGTTATCAATGGGGAACCATTGTCGCTATCTCATACAATGTCTGTACCCCAGTCACTCCCTACTTTTCTCATTGGGGGAAAGAGTATGGCTGTGTCTGGAACCATTGTATTTCCCCTCTGAGGTTGCCCTTATCTTGACCTAGTATTTGACCTAAGAGGCTCACTGTCTGATTTTGAGTTTGTCCAGGTTTGGGAGTATCTAGAATTGACAATTGATATATGCCATTGGATGAGGTAATGTTTTGGTAGACAGTGAAGTATCAAGGATGAGATTAGAACCTGTTTAGGAGACCAAACTGAACAATAATTTATAGCGAATGCTGTCTCTGTATGGGATACTCCTCTCTAAAGTAAAAGTCTTTCTTTGTGAAGCAGATCCTATTATCTGTGGTTTGTCATGTCGACTAGGGGGTGGATCTTTGCTATAAAAGATCTCAGTTGCCATTATGTTGGGACTCTCAACTTTTCATTAGAGATACTGAAATGTTGAAAGTCAAATGCTATTGCAAAAGCTTAATGATTATTAAAGGTGAAGTTTAAGTATAACTCTGACTGGTGTGTGGTTTACTCTCTCATCATTTGGTAATACAGGAAATTGCCACGACACTTCCAACACTCACTGTTCATGGCTGTGAAATCTACGGATTTTACAGCACTGGAGTTTCCATTGCAACGTTGTCTTTTCTTGAAGATTTCAGCACCTAACTATTATACGCAATTTGTGTGAATATTGGACTAAGCAGAAATACATCTCCAGGTTCCAAGCAAATTTCCTACTGACGTCAAAGTATTTTCTATGTGAAAATGTGAGCTAAATAGCCATAGTTCAAGTTAGGATTTAACCCCAAGTACCTGCAATTACCATGTATGATAAGAGGACACATCTTGTTTTCCTAATATGTAGAACTCAGTACATGAAAAACACATTTAGGTCCAATTTCAGCTGGTCCTCCGTGGACGAAATGAAAGGTACTGAAACAATTCAGAAATAAAGATAACACAGTGACCTACTGCTTTAAAGTGATACTTCCTACATCACACAATGGCATGAGTCAAACAACCTTCAGTTTTAAACAGATGCAAAGATTTAACAAACAAAGATGAAACAAATGTGACTTGGGCCACTATTACGATAACATCTCTGTATAGTTTTCATCAGTAGAATAATAAATGAAAGAATTGGGTGAAGCAGACCGACTGCCATGGTCATCTGTCTGGCATTGTTCTCAACTGCCTGTATGGAAGAGACCAGATGGCGCTATGATGAGCGTCATCAGGTCTCTGACTCTCCGATCAGTCCCGTCGTCTGGCACTCACACATACACACACAATCTCAAACTGTTGTTAGCACTTGCTAAAGGGCCAGCATATGGGAAGGCAGCTAATAATAGCTCATATATTTTGCCTGCTGTTGTTTATGTCTTATCAAGCTCAATGGGTGGTTTGGAGTGGGATTGGGTGAGAGTGCTTGATATTCTTGATAAAAAATGTATGATTGATATCTATGATTAGAAATTGAAATGTGCACAGATAGTAATATTAGGTTGGAGTCATTAAAGCAAATTTTTCAACCACTCTACAAATTTCTTGTTAACAAACTATAGTTTTTAGCAAATCGGTTAGGACATCACTTTGTACATGACACAAGTAATTTTTCCAACAATTGATTACAGAAAGATTATTTCACTGTATCTAAATTCCAGTGGGTCAGAAGTTTACATACACTAAGTTGACTGTACCTTTAAACAGCTTGGAAAATTCCAGAAAATTATGTCATGGCTTTAGAAGCTTCTGATAGGCTAATTGACATCATTTGAGTCCAAAAAACAATAGTACGCAAGTATAAACACCATGGGAACACGCAGCCGTCATACCGCTCAGGAAGGAGATGGAGGAAACAGGTACAAAGGTATCTATATCCACAGTAAAATTAGTCCGATTTCGACATAACCAGCAAGGAAGAAGCCACTGCTCCAAAACCGCCATAAAAAAGCCAGACTACGGTTTGCAACTGCACATGAGGACAAAGATTGTTCTTTTTGGAGAAATGTCCTCTGGTCTGATGAAACAAAAATAGAACTGTTGGCCATAATGACCATCATTATGTTTGGAGGAAAAAGGGGGATGCTTGCAAGCCAAAGAACACCATCCCAACCATGAAGCACGGGGGTGGCAGCAGCATGTTGTGTAGGTGCTTTGCTGCAGGAGGGACTGGTGCACTTCACAAAATAGATGGCATGACAAGGAAGGAAAAGTATATGGATATATTGAAGCTACATCTCAAGACATCAGTCAGGAAGTTAAAGCTTGGTTGTAAATGGGTCTTCCAAATGGACAATGACCCCAAGCATACTTCCAAAGTTGTGGCAAAATGGCTTAAGGACAACAAAGTTAAGGTATTGGAGTGGCCATCAAAAAGCCCTGACCTCAATCTTATAGAAAATTTTTGGGCAGAACTGAAAAAGCATGTGCGAGCAAATTTTGTGGAACATCCCATTGCACCTCTAACCCAGACACAGGTACAGGGGTTCCCACAAACTTCTCAAGACGCCGCTGGCGGCGTGACATTCTGGACCCTTTGGTTCCCCCCTCGCACAGACTATCACACAAGTCAGGCAGAGGTTGTAAACCAGCTTTGGCCTGGGCACGAGTGACAACTGAACATGACGACTGGCCAACTGACTGCTCATATAGCTGACCCCCCACACTTCCCAACAGATCAGAGAGTATAGGCACATCCCTCCCCAAAATCATCTCAAAGGGTAGCTTCTCCATTACCCCAACTTTGAGGAGGTATTTCTGACCCTGAATCTCAACAGTGAGCTCAGCTGTGGGCTGCTGTGACTGGTCACCATGGACACGTGTCTGGTGACCGTAATCAATGTCATTAACAGGTACATTACCTTTTCTGATCAACGACAGGGAACTGCCGGTGTCAATCATTGCAGTAAGACTTTTACCATTCACTTTTACAGGTACCAAGCCTGACCCTTCCCGAGTCTGTCTATTCTGAACACCATCCCCCTCTCTGGGTACATAACAGTAACCTGAGAGCTTAGATGTACGTAGCGGACACTTTGAAGCTTTGTGCCCCTGCTGCCGGCAGTAAAAACAGGTCAGAACCCTCCCATCAGACCGAACTGCATGATCCCTTACCTCCCAGACACATATCCCCCAGAGTTACCTCCACCATCTCTGGCATCTCTGATGTCCCTTGTGTCTCTGAGACTTCTTGGAGCGGGTGCTGCAGGTCGTGGTGGGCCCCCTTTACATGCATTAAGGTACTGCAGTGCAAGCTTGGCCGCCATAAGCCCGTCCTTGGGCTCGTGCTCTCGGACCCAGGTTCGATTGTCGTGTGGTAGAACTGGTAGAAGTTGCTCGAGGATGATGACCTCACCGATTTCGTCCTGAGTCTTCTCCTCCGGTCGAACCCATCGTCGGTAGAGACCCTTGAGGCGGTGGTACGTCTCTGTCGGCGACTCACCCGATGGCGTCGATGCAGCTCTGAAGCGTTGACGGTAGGTCTCCGGGGAGATGTCGAACTTCACCAGCAGCGCTTCCTTCAAGCCCTTGTAGACGTTGGACAGCCCCTTATCCATTGCTGTGTAAGCCTCTACGGCCTTGCCCGTGAGCAATGGGACAAGCCTGCAGGCCCACTCTACCTCCGGCCACTACCACGTCTTGGCCATGCGCTCAAACCTCAGCAGGTAGTTTTCAATGTCCTCCCCCTGCTGGTATGAGGGCATCTTTGGCTCCTTCCTCAGGAATGCTGGAAGATGGACGTTAACACTGCTGAACTGGTCTCCTGGTGTTGGGGCTGGCCTCATTTCTGCTTGGGGAGCCTGCTGTGGAGTTGAAGTCCCTGCTGCGTTGAGCCTCTGTCGTCCTGGTGTTGGCAGACCCAATCTTGGGCTCTCACTGATGAGTTACGCTTGGTGAGGAGCTGTGAGGATAGATTGGCATAGGCCAGTTGCTGGAAAAGGGCTACCATGGTTGGGTGTGGTTCTGGTCCCCCAACTGCTCCTTCAGTCAGCTGGTCTTTTATGGCTGTATCTGCTGGTTCAACCGGTAGCTCAAACGGTTCTGGTTGTGTTTGGCCCCTTGGTCGGGCTCCTAGTTTCTCATACTTGACCTCTTCTTCACCAGACGATTCCATGGTATTCCACACCGTTTCAACTTCAGGTACCTTTTTTGACAGTTGCTGCTGCTGAGAACGCAATCCTCTACGCATTTTTTTACCTCTCTTGTTGGAATTCACTGATCTGCGGTGCGCCATCCCACCGCTGCCACCATATGTCACGTAGAGTAGGCCAGAAGGCTAAACTGGAAAACCTAACCTCTATCAAAATAAAAAGATGGCGGAGCCGCAAAAGTTCTTCTGCGCAATGGTGTTTATTTACAAAGTGATTCCGGAACAAAAACAACATTACTGCCATCAAACATATACCTTATGGGCCAGCTAAAAACAATGCTACCCCATCCACAGCTCAATCCAAAATGCCTCCCCATGAACTGAAAGAGAGGCTCCTTTTGTAGGGCTAGCCCCTCCCCTCAGAACAATTAACCCTAATTAATTGAGCAATTACCTATACAAACCTACATTTTCCATTTAACTAAACATACTAAAGTATATACATTGCAACACGTTTTTGAAACAATATCACAGCATAACATTTACAAAATTACATCACCACTGACAGTGTCTTTCAATATGTCCATTTACATTAATGAGCCATTTGGGACAGGCACTACAAAGTCAGCCCAATTCCCTTAGCTCGAGTCCTTATCCAGCATACCCGGAAGCTATAGAGATGGAGAGAGAGAGGAACAGAACAAACAAACGCGCTCATCCACAACATCGATAAGTATAATAAATATTGCTTATATTAAATATGAACACTGACATAAGTGTGAAATGTATGTATTAAGACAGAGAAGTTAAATTGTCTGTCGACCCACATTGTTAACTTATCTGATAACGGAGCAGGGAGGAGTGATGAATGTGTGCGTGCGTTAAAGTACCAAATGCTGCCAGCGGCCAGTGACGGACTTCTACATCACAGAGGCCTAGAAACCTGACTCAGCTACACCAGCTCTGTCAGGAGGAATGGGCCAAAATTCACCCAAATTATAGTGGGAAGCTTGTGGAAGGCTACCCGAAACGTTTGACCCAAGTTAAACAATTTAAAAGCAATGCTACCAAATACTAATTGAGTGTATGTAAACTTCTGACCCACTGGGAATGTGATGAAAGAAATAAAAGCTGAAATAAATCATTCTCTCTACTGTTATTCTGAAATGTCACATTCTTAAAATGAGGTGGTGATCCTAACTGACCTAAGACAGGGAATTTTTACTAGGATTAAATATCAGGAATTGTGAAACACTGAGTTTAAATGTATTTGGCTAAGGTGTATGTCAACTTCCGACTTCAACTGTATGTGGCAGTAGAGTATGGGCCTGAGGGCACACACTTAATGTGTTGTGAAATCTTTTGTGAATGTATTGTCATGTTTTAAAATGAGCTCAGGTCTTAATTTTCCTAGACCCCAAGAAGAGTAGCAGCTGCCTTGGCAGCAGCTTCTGGGGATCCATAATGAATAGAAATACGAAAGGTTCTGATTAGGCAGATGCGCCACCATATATTCCTTCTAATCATCTCTGATAAAGTGAATTTTTAAATTGACTCAATTCATTATTTTATGTGACTGTAAACAAAGCCATAATAATCCATTCAACTGTATTGTCTGTGGTAACAGAAGGCTTGGCCCCTAAACATGGATCATTTTCTGAACAAACAAGGTTTAAAACCCCTTAACATCCAGTCAATACAGTTACGTGGACTGGTAGCCATTTTCATGGCTTAATTCAGGCTGTTGTGATAGGTGATGTATGGGCTTTCGAGCTTACTAGTAGGCTAATGCCTTTATTATTAATTAATGGCATAAGCGTTTATGACAGTGAGATTCAACTTACTACATCAACCAAAGGTCCATCTCTTCTGAGAAAGATTGTAAGACATTTCTGGAAAAAACATATTTCACATCATGACCAAGATAAATAGTGTGATGTTTAGGCTACTAAAATGGTTGAAACGCCCCAAACTGTGCCTTCCCTTCAGATAGATGTGGCAGTAGTAACTGATGGATGTGGTAGCAGGTGGGCGATGGGGGTAGTCACTTGGTGAATGTTTACTGCATCGTTTAGTCTGTTCCACTTTCACATCAACACATTCTGGTCAGGTGTGCACTGACCTGTTACTCTATCTAAGTATCACTCCTGCACACCTCACACCTGGGCACCAGCGGGAGGGTTCTCAGAGTTGTTGAATAGACACTGTGATCTATTATACATTATAAACAAGGTGGTTTGAGCCCTGAATGCTGATTGGCTGACAGCCGTGGTATATCAGACCGTATACCATTGGTATGACAAAACAGTTATTTTTACTGCTCTAATCACGTTGTTAACAAGTTTATATAGCAATAAAGCACCTTGGGGGTTGTGGTATATTGCCAATATACCATGGCTAAGGGCTGTATCCAGGCACTCCGTGTTGCGTCGTGCTTAAGAATAGACTGTAACCGTGGTATATTGGCAATATAGCTTAAGTATGTAGCTATAATCATATTGCATGTGTTATGTCTGGTCACAATCACAAAATAATTTCACTGTATCTCAACAAAATTTCCTTTCGGGTAATGTTATTTAGGATTGCATAAATTCTATGACAACTACATTTTAAATTGCGTGCTTTTCCAAGTAATATAACAGCTGGCTCAACAGGCAGGCACACTACTTCACTAATCACAGGGTTTTATTATTTCGTTTTTTGTTTTCTGTGTATTTAATTAAGAAAGGGTGATATGAACACAATCTAATATTTATGTCAGCGGCATTCCCGCTGTAAACCATTACTTTATCATCATGTAAATACAGGTAGCCTCTTAGCCGCAATGAAAATGCCCTTGACATGGAAAACACCCCATTTCATGTCCTCTCTTTAGATACGATTTTCCACCATGTTTGTTTACTTTGTTTGTCTTTGTGTCTCACTGAGCAAAGCTTTCCAAATAGTGCCATAATCAGATAAATGTCCTATTAATATGTTAAACACTTCAATATTGATCCTAGCCACAAGGTAGTTTAGACACACATTGGAAGATTACGAGGCAGCCATAATAGCACATGTTGTGCTATCTTTGATGTTTATCGATTAGATAGTGTAGAAAACTAATGTGCATGTCATAAGATGTTCATAATGTTATACCCTTTTAGAATGAATGAGTACAGGAGATTTAACAAAAATACGGGTTATGATATGGTTATTATATTTTCTGAGAGGCACTCTAAGAGACATCCGAGAATGAATAATGCATTTACAAGAAGAGATATTTCAAGATTTGGAATCATCACGTTTTTTCTATTACTGTCTACTTAACATTTGTTACACCATGTTAATTGTACTGTAAGTGTAACCGAACTTGGGTCACTTGAACAATTTAAAATGACTACGTATCATGTTAATGTAGTTCAGCGAATATATGCTACTTAATAAACTAATTGAAATGTGCCAATGAGGAAGATTGAGGGCTCTATTCAATCAGATCTGCTTTAGCCTATATCCACATAGGGGTTGTTATGGTGGTGTGGAACTGCATTAGATCTGTCAAATCCACAAGCGGCTGCTTGCACTATACTTAAGCGGATATTACCATTGGCTGCACTGAGTCGCATTAAGAGAAACCCCATGCAGCCTTGTTTACAGTTTGAACACTGGAATTGTGAGATGTAATCTACACCTTGATTAGGCTGATAGAAATCTTCATTCATTATTTTAATGATTTTCAATTTGAAAAATCATTATTTCAGTATAGCCTACACTTTCCCGTTCTGAACTTCTGCTGGTGTCGGCTATCGCCGGTTAACACTGATTGAATCTAGGCCTGAGTATGTAAATCATCTAATAGTGTATATTGCTAAAAAATAACCCCAAACCCCTTATTTTAGAGTTTAAGAATGTTTTAATTGATAACACTAGAACCACAGAAGCCCACTGCCGTTTGATTTTATAATTAAAATAGATCTGCCATTTTGAAATGCTCCTTCCCTGAGTTTTCCTAAATATTCATTTTTTTAATTGCTCAGTTGTCAGAATCACAAACAGAAAATGATCTTGTGGCTGTTTACCAGTTTTTTTCACACCTATTACTACCTTAAGGGGCCAAGAGAATTGGTGCCCAGGTGCTAATGTGTCTCTCTTCTCACTGAATGAATGATGTAAATGGGCAATAGAAAATGATTATTGTGCACATGACTTATATAATTAATCATTAACATTTGTGCTATGCACTATTTATCAAATGTTTAAGGCAAATAATTTGACCGCACACCTTGTGGGTTGATATTATTCTCTTTTACTGGACTTTGTTAATAATCAAATCACTGAACAAAAATATAAATGCAATGTCCACCAGAGCTGTTACCAGATCATTTTTTGATATTTTTTTTTTTTTACCCCTTTTTCACCCCAATTTCGTGGTAACCAATTGGTAGTTACAGTCTTGTCCCATCGCTGCAACTCCCGTACGGACTCGGGAGAGGCAAAGATTGAGAGCCGTGCGTCCTCCGAAAGACAACCCAGCCGTAAGCTACGGACAACAAACACAATTGCATTATAATGATGGCAATTTGAATGCACAGAGATATAGTGACGAGATCCTGAGGCCCATTGTCGTGCCATTCATCCGCCGCCATCACCTTAGCATAGGCTAAAGGGGACACCAGACAGCATTTTCTAGCGGGTACTTATATGCTGAAAAGCCCAGCAGTTCTAGTGTTAAATGGACCTAACTTTCCCAACTGTTGAGAGGCTCTGCTCAACAATTTATTATATTTAGCTCTCACTGTAAACAGAGAGCGCTCTCTAAAATTCATGTTAAGGACCAAGGACACCTTGGATTCAGCACTTTCATTGTTTATTAACTCCAAGATCGACCACTGGCATACAGTAGATATTAGCGCGCCCCCTGTCTTGCAGTAACACAGAACAATGCAGTCATCCCATTTGCTATGCTCTTAGAGCCCCTCAGAGACAAACAGTCTCTAGCTCTTAACTTGGAAACAAACCTGGCCGTTTTGTCTTTGAAGTCCTGTTAAGAGACAGTCAGGGCTGGTGTGTTATGAACCACTGATATATACAACCTCACTGCAAGGCTTAAGCAGGGCTTAGAGGCAGCCTCACTTTGAATAAATCAAAATAGTTTGTCAGGCCTTTGAACCAAGCAATACAAATTTCTCACATATAAGTGTTTTAGTTTTCTACATAGTGACCACCCTGAGGATGTCCTTTGTAAACATGAGGAGAGGGAGAAAGACCAAATATGGCTAATAGATCATATTTCCCTCTACAGAGGCTTATAGTAGAGAACGACAGGCTTTTAAAGTCCTCCACTGAAAGGCTGTGGAGACATAATCGCTCTTTCATCTCCCACAAATGCTAGGATGCTGGATGTTTTCCAATGACTCTTGACTTTTAGCGAATACCAATGAAGCCGTCCTCTCCCAGCCTATCCCAGGCAAAGGTCGTTTGAGTTAAGTACACTAACTCTATAATAGCCTACTCTTTTCCATGCCAAAGCTGCAGAGCAAAACAAGTTGACCGTTGATGCTGTTATTTTCTGTTTGATTTGAATGGACATCAATATGTGATTTTAGGGGGCCTCCCGGGTGGCGCAGTGGTCTAGGGCACTGCATCGCAGTGCTAACTGCGCCACCAGAGTCTCTGGGTTCGCGCCCAGGCTCTGTCGCAGCCGGCCGCGACCGGGAGGTCCGTGGGGCGACGCACAATTGGGCTAGCGTCGTCCGGGTTAGGGAGGGTTTGGCCGGTAGGGATATCCTTGTCTCATCGCGCTCCAGCGACTCCTGTGGCGGGCCGGGCGCAGTGCGCGCTAACCAAGGGGGCCAGGTACACGGTGTTTCCTCCGACACATTGGTGCGGCTGGCTTCCGGGTTGGAGGCGCGCTGTGTTAAGAAGCAGTGCGGCTTGGTTGGGCTGTGCTTCGGAGGACGCATGGCTTTCGACCTTCGTCTCTCCCGAGCCCGTACGGGAGTTGTAGCGATGAGACAAGATAGTAATTACTAGCGATTGGATACCACAAAAAAGGGGGGAGAAAATGGGATAAAATTAAAAATAAAATAAAAATAAAAAATATGTGATTTTAAATAACATAGTGGCAAAATGTGAATACAAGGTCAAATCTTGTTAGATGAACACTTTTCATGCATGGCTCAGAATTCCCAGCGTTTTCTTCTTAGCATTTAGACTGGTTATTTGATGGTTCCCATCACTCATATGTGGGTACCCACATTAACTAATTTGAACTTCCTGGTCTCCAGCAAAGTCATCAACTTCAAAGGGGTACGTTTGCAATGCTTTCTCATTAAAAGCAGCAATAGATTCTTTATAAAACCCAAACCAAAAAGATTTTCACTAAAAGTAATCCATAGAATAGTCATTTTAAGGAAGGATTGTTGACATTTGTATCTAAAGGCATAATTGAGAAATAAAACGTTTGGCCTACCCAGGCCTCTTTTAGGACTCCATGTCACGCCCTGACTTTAGAGATCCTTTTAATTCTCTATTTGGTTAAGTCAGGGTGTGACTAGGGTGGGCAATCTATGTTTTCTATTTCTTTGTTGGCCGAGTATGGTTCCCAATCAGAGGCAGCTGTCTATCGCTGTCTCTGATTGGGGATCATACTTAGGCAGCCTTTTTCCACCTGTAGTTTGTGGGATCTTGTTTTTGGTACTGTGCTGTTTAGCCCTACTAGACGTTACGTTTCCTTTTGTATTTGTTGTTAATTCGGTGTTCATAAATTAAAATGTACGCCTACCACGCTGCACCTTGGTCCGATCCTTCCATCGACGAACGTAACACTCCATAACATTTGTGTCATATGAAAATGTACTGCTTGCTCTGTAATGTGAGTAAAATGTAGATTTCAATAACATTTGTTTACATGAATTTATGAATATTGAAATATATTAAAATGAATAATGAAAATATATACACTACCGTTCAAAAGTTTGGGTCACTTAGAAATGTCCTATTTTATTAAAGAAAAGCAAATGTTTTGTCCATTAACTTCTCTAGGGTAGGGGGCAGCATTCGGAATTTTGGATGAAAAGCATTCCCAAATTAAACTGCTTGCTTCTCGGGCCCAGAAGATATGATATGCATATAACTAGATCTGGATAGAAAACACTCTAAAGTTTTTAAAACTGTTAAAATAGTGTCTGTGAGTATAACAGAACTGATTTGGCAGGCGAAAACCTGAGAAATCCATTCAGGAAGTAGTATTTTGTTTGGTTTTGTAGTTTTCTATTCAATGCCATTACAGTTTCCATTGACGTAGGACTCAAATTGCAGTTCCTGTGCCTTTCACTAGATGTCAACAGTCTTTAGAAATTGTTTCAGGTTTGTATTCTGAAAAAAAAGGGAATAAGAGCAGTCTGAATGAGTGGACCTGCCGTGTCAGAGATTTTTCATGCGCGCGACCAGAGAGAGTGCCTTTCTTGTTTACCTTTTATATTGACGACGTTATTGTCCGGTTGAAATATTATCGATTATTTAGGCTAATAACAACCTGAGGATTGAATATAAACATTGTTCGTCATGTTTCTATGAACTTTACGGATACAATTTGGATTTTTTTATCTGCCTGTTTTGACTGCGTTTGAGCCTGTGGATTACTAAAGAAAACGCGAACAAAACTGTGGTTTTTGGATATAAAGAGACTTTATCGAACAAAAGGAACATTTATTGAGTAAATTAATGTCTTCTGAGTGCACCCATATGAAGATCATCAAAGGTAAGGGATTCATTTTATTTCTATTTCTGACTTGTGTAACTCTTCTACTTGGCTGGTTACTGTTTGTAATGATTTGTCTGCTAGGCTATGTTCTCAAATAATCGTAAGGTATGCTTTCGCCGTAAAGCATTTTTTAAATCTGACACCGTGGTTGGATTCACAAGATGGTAATCTTTAAACCTATGTAAAATATGTTTTTTTTTTTCTGAATATTTGAATTTGGCGCTAACGTCTCACGTACCCTAGAGAGGTTAAAATAACAAACAGATCAGAAATACAGTGTAGACATTGTAAATGACTATTGTAGCTGGAAACAGCAGATTTTTTATGCAATATCTACATAGGTGTACAGAGGCCCATTATCAGCAACCATCACTCCTGTGTTCCAACGACACGTTGTGTTAGCTAATCCAAGTGTATCATTTTAAAAGGTTAATTGATCATTAGAAAACCCTTTTGCAATTATTTTAGCACAGCTGAAAACTGTTGTGCTTATTAAAGAATAAATAAAACTGTCCTTTAGACTAGTTGAGTATCTGGAGCATCATCATTTGTGGGTTCGATTATAGGCTCAAAATCACCAGAAACAAAGAACTTTCTTCTGAAACTCGTCAGTCTATTCTTGTTCTGAGAAATGAAGGCTATTCCATGCGAGATATTGCCAAGAAACTAAAGATCTCGTACAACGCTGTGTAATACTCCCTTCACAGTACAGCGCAAACTGTCACTAACCAGTATAGAAAGAGGGGTGGGAGGCCCCGGTGCACAACTGAGCAAGAGAACAAGTACATTATAATGTCTAGTTTGAGAATCAGACACCTCACAAGTCCTCAACAGGTGTCACGCCCTGACCATAGAGAGCCCTCGGGGTTCTCTATGGTGTAATAGGTCAGGGCGTGACTAGGGGGGTTTCTAGGTATTATATGTATATGTTGGTGTGTGTGTGTATGGTTCCCAATTGGAGGCAGCTGATAATCGTTACCTCTAATTGGGGATCATACTTAGTGTGTCCTTTTTCCCAACTGCTATGTGGGATATTGTTTTGTATGAGTGCCTATGTGTGCTACGTATTTTACGATCGTTATATTTTTGTTGTTTTGGAAGTTTCACTATCATTAAAATGTGGAACTCTATTTATGCTGCGCCTTGGTCTAATTATTCATACGACCGTTGTGACAACAGGCTGCTTCAATAAATAGTACCCGCAAAACACCAGTCTCAACGTCAACAGCGAAGAGGCGAATCTGGGATGCTGGCCTTCGAGGCAGAATTCTTCTGTCCAGTGTCTGTGTTCTTTTAATTTGCCAGTCTGAGATATGGCTTTTTCTTTGCAACTCTGCTGTGACGTGAGGAGGATCTGTGTCTGCACCATGTGTGGATGACACTCAACTACTTTCTCCTTCCATCCTTCTGACACCCAGGTGGCAACACGCAGATATCTCCGCTTGGATGTCGGTCCACCACCTCAAACTCAACCTTGACAAGACATAGCTACTCTTCTGGAGACCTTTCCATCATGGATGAAAACTCCACCATGTCACTGGGACGCTGGAGAAGTGTGCTCTTCACGAATGAATCCCGGTTTCAACTGTACCGGGCAGATGGCAGACAGTGTTTAAGGTGTTGTGTGGGTGATTAGTTTGCTGATGTTAACGTTGTGAACAGAGTGCCCTGTGGTATGGGCAGGCATAAGCTTCAGACAACAAACAAAATTGCATTTTAGCAGAGATACCGTGACGAGATCCTGAGGCCCATTGTCGTGCCATTTATGCACTGCCATCACCTCATGTTGCAGCATGATAATGCGCAGCCCCATGTCGCAAGGATTTGTTAACAATTCCTGGAAGCTGAAAATGTCCCAGTTCCTCCAAGGCCTGCATACTCACTAGACATGTCAGTATGTCTTTGGGCTCCCGAGAGGCACAGCTGTCTAAGGAACTGCATCTCAGTGTAAGAGGCAACACTATAGTACCTGGTTCGAATCCAGGCTGCATCACATCTGGCTGTGATTGGGAGTCCCATAGGGCGGCGCACAATTGGCACAGCGTCGTCCGGGTTTGTTGGAGGAGGCCGTCATTGTAAATAAGAATCTGTTTTTAACTGACGTGCCTAGTTAAGTCAAGTTTAAAAACATATATACAGTTGAAGTCGGAAGGTCACATACACTTAGGTTGGAGTCATTAAAACTCGTTTTTCAAACCACTCCACAAATGTCTTGTTAACTAACTAAAGTTTTGGCAAGTCGGTTAGGACATCTACTTTGTGCATGACACAAGCAATTTTTCCAGCAATTGTTTACAGACAGATTATTTCACTTATACATCGCTGTATCTAAATTCCAGTGGGTCAGAAGTTCACATACACTAAGTTGACTGTGCCTTTAAGCAGCTTGGCAAATTCCAGAAAATTATATCATGGCTTTAGAAGCTTCTGTTTGGCTAACTGACATAATTTGAGTCAATTGGAGGTGTACCTGTGGATTATTTTTCAAGGCCTACCTTCAAACTCAGTGCCTCTTTGCTTGACATCATGAGAAAATCAATAGAAATCCGCCAAGACCACGTTCATCTGTACAAACAATAGTACGCAAGTATAAACACCATGAGACCATGCAGCCGTCATACCGCTCAGAAAGGAGATGTGTTCTGTCTCCTAGAACTGAACGTACTTTGCTGTGAAAGTGCAAATCAATCCCAGAACAACAGCAAAGGACCATGTGAAGATGCTGGAAGAAACAGGTACAAAAGTATCTATATCCACAGTAAAACGAGTCCTATATCGACATAACCTGAAAGGCCGCTCAGCAAGGAAGAAGCCACTGTTCCTAAACCGCCATAAAAAAGCCAGACTACAGTTTGCAACTGCACATGAGGACAAAGATCGTACTTTTTGGAGAAATGTCCTCTGGTCTGATGAAACAAAAATAGAACTGTTTGGCCATAATGACCAGTGTTATCTTTGGAGGAGAAAGGGGGAGGCTTGCAAGACAAAGTCCACAATGCCAACCGTGAAGCACGGGGGTGGTAGCAACATGTTGTGGGGATGCTTTGCTGCAGGAGAGACTGGTGCAATTAACAAAATAGATGGCATTATGAGGAACGAAAATTATGTGGCTGGAAAATTATGTGGATATATTGAAGCAACATCTCAAGACATCAGTCAGGAAGTTAAAGCTTGGTCTTCAATGGGTCTTCCAAATGGACAATGACCCCAAGAATACTTCCAAAGTTGTGGCAAAATGGCAAAGGACAACAAAGTCAAGGTATTGGAAAGGCCATCACAAAGCCCTGACATCAATCCTATAGAAAATTTGTGGGCAGAACTGAAAAATTGTGTGCGAGCAAGGAGGCCTACAAACCTGACTTAATTACACCAGCTCTGTCAGGAGGAATGGGCAGATTCATCCAACTTATTGTGGGAAGCTTGTGGAAGGCTTCCCGAAGCATTTGACCCAAGGTAAACAATTTAAAGGCAATGCTACCGAATACTAATTGAGTGTACATAAACTTCTGACCCACTGGGAATGTGTTGAAAGAAATAAAAGCTGAAATAAATCATTCTCTACTGCTATTATTCTGACATTTCACATTCTTAAAATAAAGTGGTGATCCTAACTGACCAAAGACAGGGAATTTTTTCTAGGGTTAAATGTCAGGAATTGTGAAAAACGTAGTTTAAATGTATTTGGCTAAGGTGTACGTAAACTTCCGACTTCAACTGTATATATACAGTGGGGAGAACAAGTATTTGATACACTGCCGATTATGCAGGTTTTCCTACTTACAAAGCATGTAGAGGTCTGTAATTTTTATCATAGGTACACTTCAACTGTGAGAGACGGAATCTAAAACAAAAATCCAGAAAATCACATTGTATGATTTTTAAGTAATTAATTTTCATTTTATCAAATACTTGTTCTCCCCACTGTATATACATTTTAATATATATATATATATATATATATATATATATATATTTAAAAATAAAAATAAATTCCCGCATTGAGCATTTTTGGGTGCTCTCGATCGACGTGTGCGACAGCTTGTTCCAGTTCCTGGCAATATCCAGCAACTTCGCGCAGCCATTGAAGAGGAGAGGGACAACATTCCACAGGCTACAATCAGCCTGATCAACTATATACGAAGGACAGGTGTCGTGCTGCATGAGGCAAATGGTGGTCATACCAGATACTGACTGGTTTTCTGATCCACGTCCTTACTTTTTTTTTTTTTAAAGGTATCTGTGACCAACAGATGCATATGTGAAATCCATAGATTAGGGCATAATGAATGTATTTCAATTGGCTGATTTCCTTATATGAAATTTAACTCAGTAAATTCTTTGAAATTGTTGCATGCTGCGTTTAGATTTTTGCTCAGTGTTCAGCTATTTTGGACTGATCAATGTAGATATTTTCAAATACATGCAACTAAAAAGTTTTGACGTGAAATCTTTTGGATCAAACTTTAGGGAATCCTATTTTAATCAGAAAATGATACTCATATGATACTTATGGAGCATTTGGAAAGTATTCAGACCCCTTGACTTTTCCACATTTTGTTACGTCACAGACTCATTCTAAAATGTATTTGTCACGCCCTAATCTGTTTCACCTGTCCTTGTTTTGCCAAGTCAACCAGCGTTTTTCCTAGCTCCTTTTTTCCCAGTCTCTGTTTTTCCTAGCCCTCCTGGTTTGACCCTTGCCTGTCCTGACGCCGAACCCGCCTGCCTGACCACTGTTCTGCCTGTTCTGACCTCGAGCCTGCCTATCGCCTGGTACTGTTTGGACTCTGACCTGTTTGATGAACTCTCGCCTGTCCCCGACCTGCCTTTTGCCTACCCCTTTTGTTATAATAAATATCGGAGCTCAAGCATCTGCCTCCGGGTCTCGCCTTGTGCCTTTATAGCATTAAATGTTTTTTTCCCCTTCATCAATCTACAGACAATACCGGAAATATCACATTTATATAAGTTTTCAGACCCTTTACTCAGTACTTTGTTGAAGCACCTTGGCAGCGATTACTGCCTTGAGTCTTCATGAGTATGACGCAACAAGCTTGGCACACCTATATTTTGTTTGTTTCTCCCATTCATCTCTACAGATTCTCTCAAGCTCTGTCAGGTTGGATGGGGAGCATTGCTGCACAGCTATTTTCAGGTCTCTCCAGAGATGTTCGATCACTTTCAAATCCATGCTCTGGCTGGGTCACTAAAGGACATTCAGAGACTTGTCCCGAAGCCACTCCTGTGTTGTCTTGGGTGTGGGCTTAGGGTCGTTGTCCTGTTGGACCTTTGCCCAGTCTGATGTCCTGAGCGCTCTGGAGAAGGAATTCATCAAGGATCTCTCTGTACTTTGCTCCGTTCATCTTTCCCTAAATCCTGACTAGTCTTCCAGTCCCTGATGCTGACAAACATCCCCTGCCAACACCATGCTTCACCGTGGGGATTGTACCAGGTTTCCTCCAGACGTGATGCTTGGCATTCAGGCCAAATAATTAAATCTTGGTTTCATCAAACCAGATAATCTTGAGTCCTTTATGTGCCTTTTGGCAAACTCCAAGCTGGCTGTTATGTGCCTTTTACTGAGGAGTGGCTTCCGTCTAGCCACTCTACCATAAAGGCGTGATTGGTGGAGTGCTGCAGAGATTGTTGTCCTTCTGGAAGGTTCTCCTATCTCCATAGAGGAACTCTGGAGCTCTGTCAGAGTGACCATCGGATTTTTAGTCACCTCCCTGACCAAGGCCCTTCTCCCTGATTGCTCGGTTTGGCAGGGTGGCCAGCCATAGGAATAGTCTTGGTGGTTCCAAAATTCTTCCATTGAAGAATGATGGAGGCCACTGTGTTCTTGGGCACCTTCAATGCTGCATACATTTTTTGATACCCTTCACCAGATCTGTGCCTTAACAAAATCCTGTCTCGGAGCTCTAAGGACAATTATTTCTCATGGCTTGTTTTTTGCACTTACGTGCACTGTCAACTGTGGGACCTCATATAGACAGGTGTGAGGCTTTCCAAATCATGTCCAATCAATTGAATTTACCACAGGTGGACTCCAATCAAGTTGTAGAAACATCTCAAGGATGATCAATGGAAACAGGATGCACCTAAGCTCAATTTAGAGTCTCATAGCAAAGGGGCTGAAAACTTATGTAAATGAAATTTCTGTTTTTGCAAACATTTCTAAAAACCTGTTCGCTTTGTCATTGTGTGTAGATTGATTAGGAAAAAATTAAATTGTATCAATTTTAGATTAAGGTGTAACGTAACAAAATGTGGAAAAAAGGGAAAGGGTCTGAATACTTTCCGAATGCACCGAAAGATATACAAAACCTTGCAGAGAGCCTACTTAACTGACAATAATTATAAACTTAAAAAGAACTGATATTGGCACAAGATGGACGGAATGTTGGAACATAACTAACGAAATTACAGGTAACAAAAATGTACGCTTTCTCCAGCATAAATTAATGTGTAGCCTGTATTATAAAATAAACAAAATTCACAAATTCTACAGCACAACATGTCTTAAGTGTAAAACTGTTAATGACTCAAAAATCTTTGCCTTCTGGGAATACTTTAAAGTCCAAAAGTTATGGCCAGAGTTAGAAAGTTGGTTGTCAAAAGTATTACAATGTAAATGTACTTTTAATCCGTCTATCTGCTTATTTCAAGACATCATATGAGGGGGCAGTGAGATACCCAATGGATTGGACCATATTCTTCAATTATCTTGAAAAATATTTATACATCTTAAACACTGGAAATCAACCAATCTTGCATCCATAAGACATGCCGTGGTAATATCAGGTCAAACTTAAATAGAACACTTTCTAAATGTTCTTGAAATGTCCTGAGGATCTTCAAGACAAAGTCAAATGTATATTGTGTGAACATCGATGGAATATTATGTTAAGCCTAAAATAAATATGCTATGAAAGTCATAAAAACAAGTTCTTTGGAAATCGCGGAACATTGTGGGAATGTTATGCGCAACAGTTGTGAATATCGCAAGATTATTCTTGCAACCACCCAGACAACTTCCATAACTTAAATAAATGTTATAGGAATCTTTAAAGAACTTAGACCAGGTGTTCTGTCAACATTAAGGGAATGTCCTGTTCACCCTAAATTAAACCGTGCGTATTTTGTGTTTTGGGACATATCTCTTGTCATGTCCCCACAATGTTAACACAACCTAAAGAAATGTGTTTTCAAATAAATAAAACATCCACGTACAGAAGACAACATCACTCCTGCACAGACCCATGTGTTCTCACCCCTGTCGCCAGTGCCTGCACTAGTACTCTTCGCCACATGTCCTCAGATTGCACCGTTTTGTTCCTCTCCGTCGCCCATGCTCTTTCAATATTTACATAATGAAGCGTATGATTTTTTTCAGATCAGGAATGGCTGAAAAAGCGTAACATTAATCTAAAATTTACCCTAGAAATAGCACTGTTGGAAGATCTGAAGATACCTGGTCAGTCAATTACTAATATACTAATAGTCTTAGTAAAAGTATGTATCTGCAACTCGCAATAAGTCGATTCGATTAGTTAGACTCATTGTACATCACAGAAAGAGTGTGGTTAGCAGAGATAGGTGGGATAGTCTGAGGGAAACTGAGGGTTGGGATGTGGAACTGGAGACAAGTGGAGTTGCTCGGCGGGGGATAGAATGACGGTCAAAGATTAAAGTCAAAATAAACAAACAAAAAAGTACGACGGCAACCCAGCCTCCCTACAAGCTATGGGTATTGATCATATTGCGCCCTCTATTAGAAAAGGGGGCCGTCTTAAACAGTTAAACCAAAGGGAATGTTTTTGGATTTACAAACTACAGGCCACTAAATACCCTGGTTTAAATGAAGATATGGATTTCTCACCCTTCCATTTTGCTCAATTGCCCTCAGCTATGTTTAGACTGTTGTAGTTCATGTTATGCTGTGTTCTAGTGTACTATGGAATAAATTGCTTTCTTATTCTTGTCACTTCTCCCAGTCATATTTAAGGTTAGAACTACCTTTCTAAGTGTCCTGATACTTCTAGCTTGGAGTTGTATTTTTATGATAACCTAGCTACAGTATTTCACCTTTTAATGTGTATAGTATTGCTTAATTATTAGGGCTAATTGGAAAAGCTGTTCAAAAGAGGACATTGTATAATTTTTTTTTGTACTCCCTGACGAAGGCCATGCAGCCGAAACGCGTCGGTTTAAAAAAAACGTTGTTTCTATTGAACATGCCATACTAATAAAGGAATTTTTATTAATTATATGAAGAGTGCCTTGGTCCTCCTTTTGAAAACAAAAAAGTATGTTTGAATGACACTGAAGGGCAACACTGTCTCATACGATACCTGTTTGCCGGAGGCTGATGCCGCGCAGGTGCTTGTATGCGTGTACACATGCATATACACACACTAGCATTCAAACGTACACATGTACAGACACACGGACATACACATGTAAATAGTGCTACACATGCAATGAAACATGTACAGTTGGCCTTGCTGTTTTTTTGTTGTCTTTAATATACACTGCTCAAAAAAATAAAGGGAACACTAAAATAACACATCCTAGATCTGAATGAATGAAATATTCTTATTAAATACTTTTTTCTTTACATAGTTGAATGTGCTGACAACAAAATCACACAAAAATTATCAATGGAAATCAAATTTATCAACCCATGGAGGTCTGGATTTGGAGTCACACTCAAAATTAAAGTGGAAAACCACACTACAGGATGATCCAACTTTGATGTAATGTCCTTAAAACAAGTCAAAATGAGGCTCAGTAGTGTGTGTGGCCTCCACGTGCCTGTATGACCTCCCTACAACGCCTGGGCATGCTCCTGATGAGGTGGCGGATGGTCTCCTGAGGGATCTCCTCCCAGACCTGGACTAAAGCATCTGCCAACTCCTGGACAGTCTGTGGTGCAACGTGGCATTGGTGGATGGAGCAAGACATGATGTCCCAGATGTGCTCAATTGGATTCAGGTCTGGGGAACGGGCGGGCCAGTCCATAGCATCAATGCCTTCCTCTTGCAGGAACTGCTGACACACTCCAGCCACATGAGGTCTAGCATTGTCTTGCATTAGGAGGAACCCAGGGCCAACCGCACCAGCATATGGTCTCACAAGGGGTCTGAGGATCTCATCTCGGTACCTAATGGCAGTCAGGCTACCTCTGGCGAGCACATGGAGGGCTGTGCGGCCCCCCAAAGAAATGCCACCCCACACCATGACTGACCCACTGCCAAACCGGTCATGCTGGAGGATGTTGCAGGCAGCAGAACGTTCTCCACGGCGTCTCCAGACTCTGTCACATGTGCTCATGTGCTCAGTGTGAACCTGCTTTCATCTGTGAAGAGCACAGGGCGCCAGTGGCGAATTTGCCAATCTTGGTGTTCTCTGGCAAATGCCAAACGTCCTGCACGGTGTTGGGCTGTAAAGCACAACCCCCACCTGTGGACGCGGGCCCTCATACCACCCTCATGGAGTCTGTTTCTGACCGTTTGAGCAGACACATGCACATTTGTGTCCTGCTGGAGGTCATTTTGCAGGGCTCTGGCAGTGCTCCACCTGCTCCTCCTTGCACAAAGGCGGAGGTAGCGGTCCTGCTGCTGGGTTATTGCCCTCCTACAGCCTCCTCCACGTCTCCTGATGTACTGGCCTGTCTCCTGGTAGCGCCTCCATGCTCTGGACACTACGCTGACAGACACAGCAAACCTTCTTGCCACAGCTCGCATTGATGTGCCATCCTGGATGAGCTGCACTACCTGAGCCACTTGTGTGGGTTGTAGACTCCGTCTCATGCTACCACTAGAGTGAAAGCACCGCCAGCATTCAAAAGTGACCAAAACATCAGCCAGGAAGCATAGGAACTGAGAAGTGGTCTGTGGTCACCAGCTGCAGAACCACTCCTTTATTGGGGGTGTCTTGCTAATTGGCTATAATTTCCACCTTTTGTCTATTCCATTTGCACAACAGCATGTGAAATGTATTGTCAATCAGTGTTGCTTCCTAAGTGGACAGTTTGATTTCACAGAAGTGTGATTGACTTGGAGTTACATTGTGTTGTTTAAGTGTTCCCTTTATTTTTTTGAACCGTGTATTTTATTCTTGTATTGTTGTTTTGGAGGGAGAGGTTTTGTTTTTTGTTTTTTGTTTTTTTCGGGGGGGGGGCAGCTCTCTGGGAACTTTGGGGGGATTTTGTATGATTGTTGGCCTGGCGGTTGGGAGCTCGGGCCGGTGGCCAATGGTTCCGGTCCCCATTTTAACTTGGTGGGATATCTGTCGACGTGTCCTTAAGCGGCGAGCTTGACTCTGGTTACTCCTGTAGGTCGCTCTGGACGGGAGACTGCTAGATGACTGAATGTAATGTAAATGTTAATTGGCTTCACTGCAGGTAGATTGTATGTTTACATTTTTTATTAAGACACTGGTAACTGGGTTATTCACCATCACTTCACCCATGCTCCTACAGTTGAAGTCGGAAGTTTACATACACCTTAGCCATGTTACGAATCCCGCCGAAGATGGTGCCTCTTCCCGTTCGGGCGGCACTCGGCGGTCGTCGTCTGCGGCCTACTAGCTGCCACCGATCCCCTTTTCTGTTTCATTTAGTTTTGTCTGATTTGTTGCACCTGTTTTGTGGGCTATTTAAACCCAGTTGGCCCGACGACTTTTGTGCGGGCTTGTTTTTCTGTTTGTGGTGTTCGTTATTTCTTGTGGTGTCTGTTCCAAGTAGATTTTGTCCTGTTTGTTTTGGACTGTTTCTTGACGCGCCCTCGTATGTATGGCGTAGCCGTCTCGCTGTATCTCTTTGGAATATTAAATCCACTTGCTTTTGAACTACCCTGCTCTCTGCGCCTGACTCCTTCATCACCACTCTTGGAACTGTGACAAGCCAAATACACTTAAACTCAGTTTTTCACAATTCCTGACATTTACTCCAAGTAAAAATTCCCTGTTTTAGGTCAGTTAGGATCGCCACTTTATTTAAGAATGTGAAATGCCCAGAATAACAGTTGAGAGAATGATTTATTTCAGCACATTCCCAGTGGGTCAGAAGTTTACATATACTCAATTAGTATTTGGTAGCATTGCCTTGAAATTGTTGAACTTGGGTCAAGTTCGGGCTACTCGGGTAGCCTTCCACAAGCTTCCAACAATAAGTTGGGTGAATTTTGGCCCATTCCTCCTGACAGAGCTGGTGTAGCTGAGTCAGGTTTGTAGGCCTCCTTGCTCGCACACGCTTTTTCAGTTCTGCCCAAAAATGTTCTATGAAATTCAGGTCAGGGCTTTGTGAAGGCCACTCCAGAACCTCGACTTTGTTGTCCTTAAGCCACAACTTTGGAAGTATGCTTGGGGTCATTGTCCATTTGGAAGACCCATTTGCGACCAAGCTTCAACTTCCTGACTGATGTCTTGAGATGTTGCTTCAATATATCCACATCATTTTCTTTCCTCATGTTGCGATCAATTTTGTGAAGCGCACCAGTCCCTCCTGCAGCAAAGAAACCCCACAACATGATGCTGCCACCCCCGTGCTTCATGGTTGGGATGGTGTTCTTCGGCTTGCAAACGTCCCCCTTTTTCCTCCAAACATAACGATGGTGATTATGGTCAAACAGTTCTATTTTTGTTTCATCAGACCAGAGTACATTTTTCCAAAAAGTACGTGCCCCATGTGCCGTTGCAAACCGTAGTCTGGCTTTTTTGGGGCGGTTTTGGAGCAGTGGCTTCTTCATTGCTGAGCGGCCTTTCAGGTTATGTTGATATAGGACTCGTTATACTGTGGATATAGATACTTTTGTACCTGTTTCCTCCAGCATCTCCACAAGGTCCTTTGCTGTTGTTCTGGGATTGATTTGCACTTTTCGCACCAAAATGTGTTAATCTCTGGGAGACAGGTTGCGTCTCCTTCCTGAGCGGTATGACGGCTGTGTGGTCCCATGGTGTTCATACTTACGTACTATTGTTTGTACAAATGAACGTGGTACCTTCAGGCGTTTGGAAATTGCTCCCAAGGATGAACCAGACTTTTGGCGGTCTACCATTTTTTTTCTGAGGTCTTGATGGATTTCTTTTGATTTTCCCATGATGTCAAGCAAAGAGCCACTGAATTTGAAGGTAGGCCTTGAAATACATCCACAGGTACACCTCCAATTGACTCAAATGATGTCAATTAGCCTATCAGAAGCTTCTAAAGCCATGACATCATTTTCTGGAATTTTCCAAGCTGTTTGAAGGCACAGTCAACTTAGTGTATGTTAACTTCTGACCCACTGGAATTGTGATACAGTGAATTATAAGTGAAATAATCTGTCTGTAAACAATTGTTGGAAAAATTACTTGTGTCATGTACAAAGTAGATGTCCTAACCGACTTGCCAAAACTAAGGTTTGTTTACAAGAAATTTGTGGAGTGGTTGAAAAATTAGTTTTGATGACTAAGTGTATGTGAACTTCCGACTTCAACTGTATATGCTGCGGACATCTGGGCCCATATTTACATGTATCCAAGACTATGAGTTCTCTTCTAGGATCACTTTTGCTCTTCAGATCATGAAAAATAAGACAGGGGGTACCATATCAAGCAACTCAAAGTATGAATTATATGTGTTAGGAACCTTTAAATAAAATAAAAAACATGTTTTGGGAATGTTCTTGTAACATATGGTGAATGTTCTTTGCACCCTAAAAGAAACATTGTAAAATCTTACGCACAACTGGACAGTTTTTGTGGTTTTGAAAACATATTTTGTGATATCCCCACAATATTCCCACCAGTTGTTCCCACAATTTAATGAAACATTCTATGAACAGACAAAATTGTTCTGGGAAAGTTCTTGCAACATCAGGTGAATGTTTTATACAAACTTTGTATAATCATCAGCACGACTAGACAGTTTGTGTTATGGGACATTTTTCTGCAACCTAACAAATGTTTTGGGACATTTTCCAGACAATTTTGATTCGCTGGGAAAACATTACTGGTACATTGTGTTATTACAGTACTTGGAAACCTAATGAGAACTTTTGGGGAATGTCCTGTGGTGGTTACAGCATTTTAGTGAATGTTAGGAGAACATTCCAAGGATATTTCATACAACAATAACAAGAAAATTATTATCAAAAACCATTAGAATGATAACTTTGCTAAAACATTCAAACTTAGAATAAACCCTAACTTAGCTTATGTTCTGGGAATGTTCCTGGTGTAACGATCGTCGTAATGTGGAAGAGAGGGGGACCAAAGCGCAGCGTGGTAAGTGTTCATGTCTTTAATATAAATCCAAAAACTGAACACAGGAACAAAAACAATAAAGGATGATCAAACGAAACAGTACCGTGTGGCGACAAACACTGACACGGAAACAAACACCCACAAACCAAAAGTGAAACCCAGGCTACCTAAGTATGATTCTCAATCAGGGACGATTGACAGCTGCCTCTGAGAATCATACCAGGCCGAACACAAAACCCCAACATAGAAAAACACACATAGACGGCCCACCCCAACTCACGCCCTGACCATACTAAATAAAGACAAAACAAAGGAAATAAAGGTCAGAACGTGACACCTGGTTTGCTGGTTTTCCATCAAGAAAGATTTCAATTCAGGACTATATGCTCCTGGGTGGCACAGAGGTCTAAGGCACTGCATCTCAGTGCTTAAGACATCCCTACAGACCCTGGTTTGATCCCGGGCTGTGTCACAACTGGCCGTGATTGGGTGTCCCACAGGGAGGTGCACAATTGGCTCTGCTTGGTCCGGGTTATGGTTTGGCCGGGGTAGGCCATCATTGTAAATAACAATTTGTTCTTAACTGACTTGCCTAGTTAAATAAAGGTTAAATAAAAAAGTCAAAGCGATTCAACAAAGCCTCAGTGAATAGCACAGTATGTGGTTTGTAAACTGGTCAAATACAGCCGGCACACGGATGCAGGCATGTTAATTTAAACAGAATCTCGTATCAGAATTCATAGAGCCTGTGGATATAAACTCAGCAAAAAAAGAAACGTCCCTTTTTCAAGACCCTGTCATTTATAGATTAATCGTAAAAATGCAAATAACTTCACAGATCTTCATTGTAAAGGGTTTAAACACTGTTTCCCATGCTTGTTCAATGAACCATAAACAATTAATGAACATGCACCTATGGAACGGTTGTTAAGACACTAACAGCCTGACGCGGGGTCTTAACGACCATTCCACAGGTGCATGTTCATTCATTGTTTATGGTTATTTTGTATTTTTACGAATTATCTTTGAAAGACAGGGTCCTGAAAAAGGGACGTTTCTTTTTTTGCTGAGTTTATATGTGACTACAGTACTATGAGCCTTCATCTCCTCTCACTGAGGCCTTTACTGAGAAAATCTGCAGAAACTCCTGTGGAAAGGGGTTAGTTCTGGCCCCATCAAAGCTCCATGTGTCCCTAGACAGAGGAGGGGCCATGCTTAATGTTAAACAGCACTTGGTTAAATATTCACGTGGCAGCCAGGCTATTTACAGGACCCCCAGAGTACAGCAAGACTCTCGGCAGTTGCATAACTTAAAAGGGTAATGATGTAAGTAAGCATTTCACTGTTAGTCTCCAACGTGTTGTTTACGAAGCATATGAAAAATACATTTGATGTAATGTGTGAAGATATCCAAGTAAATAATGACAATCAACCGAGGACTATGCCACTCTCCTGTTTATTGATGATGAGCTACACTGTACTGTACATATACTGTACATTATTTAAAAAATATATTTTATTTTTTATAGCACTGGCAAATGTAGGTACTGTACATGAATACCATGTTATAAATATTCTTCCTTTTCTGGACTGTCTCTGCTGTGTGCCATATTCATGTTGACAGAGCATTGGAAATGTGCTAGTTTTTGTCAATGCAGGGTGCTAGGAGGTAATATTTTGTTTACACACTTCAGATGGGCAAAATACATTATGGAGCATTATTCACTATGCTTGGGTGGACCCTGTCCCTCAATATTTTCTTCAAACTGACAGTGGCAATGGTCTTGCCTCAATAAAACTCTTCAACTGCAAGGAAAACTGTGGAAGATCTGAGAAATGTTGTGCATGTGGAGATATTTTTATTTATAAACTTCTCTGTGTCCGCACTCAACATTTTTGGCCTAATGGACAAAGGCTGCCAGTACAAGGTGCTTAAGGAGAGAGTGAGAGAGAAAGACTGCAGCACCAGACTAGTATATTACACGAGAGAGAGAGAGAGAGAGAGAGAGAGAGAGAGATTTTATAAAACCTTTATTTTATACTCAAGTGTTAACATAAATAATGACACACTGCCTTTTCAGAAATGAAACAACAAATGTAATTCCTAAACAAAAATAAATACATAACATATACATTCAACTTATTTCATCAGCAAAAAATTATTTCCCCTCCTCTACAAAACAAAGCGCTCCTTCGTAGGCCCACTTCTCCTCAAACAATAGGAGATCTTTTACAGCTGAGAAGAACTCAAAATCTACTTTTATTCTTGCTTTCACTAATCCTTTAAAAACACATCTTACATCCTGCCCATATCCCGTTTCTATCTTATGTTTCCTACTCAGAAAAATTGACATCTTAGCTTGTCCCAAAATAAAATTTAACATTTGACATTTTCTTTTCTGTTGCTTACTATATCGAAACCCCAAAATAAAAACAGTGTTATTGAAAAACTCCCCTACAGCTTTAAACAAAGATTCCAGCATTTCCAATAGAGGTTTTATCCTCTCACACTCCATAAAACAGTGAAAAATGGTTTCTCTTATATTACAAAAAGGACATCCATCTCTAACATCTGAGTTAATAACAGATACAAAAGCATTAACTGCAATGATGCCATGTAAAACCCTCCATTGCATATCACCAGTACCCTTTTGTAACGGTGGCTTGTACAGTGCTCTCCATTCTGGCTTTACCTTGTCATCAATGCCCAATTTTACCCTCCATGGAGTGTCTTTTCTATTTTTCAATTTATCTTTATTCAACACCTTTACACACCCCCTATACAAGTCCTTCCCATTCACCTCATCCAAACCCACCTCCTCCAACCCTCTCAAATCCAGCAATAACGCCTTTCTTTCTGACTCTGGGATATTTGGTGTAATCCCTAGTCTTGGAAATGAGACGTCTTCATCTTGTACCTTCTTCTTGTGGCTACTAAGCATACCCCACTCTTCCGCTGACAGAGCCTTCCTGCAGCTCCCCAGCATTTGTCCGACAATCCTTTCCGACCTCATCCCCAAATGTTCAGCCACCCGTCTTCCATCCATTAAGGCGGGCACAGCCATGGCCATTAACTGTTTTAAGGTGATGATTTTGCCCTTCACCAGAATCTTGGAGAAATGTGGAACAGCTGCAGTTGTACAATCCAGTCTTGCCCCATACACCAGAGGTTCCTCCAACAGCCAATGCACTGACTCCGCTGAAGTTCGTCTGGACACCTTCATTATGCTCCACACTCTGAGAAGGCCTCTGTAAAACGGAGGTACTCCCTCCCTAGAAATCTGGCTACTATCAACCAGAAATAAAGCCTTCTTTAAACCTAATCCTCCAACCCGCTGTAATACAAGACCTGCCACCCCTCTCCACACCACATTTTCCGGTCCATAAAGCAACCTTTGAATAAACTGAAACCCGGAAAGCAGCAGCCCTACTAGCAAGATGTACAAGACCTTGTCCCCCCTCCTCTTTTGACAACTACAAAACACTTTGTGGAACCCAGTGATATTTATCCCAAAAGAAATCCACAATAATTGCCTGTATCTTAGCCAGAAGGCCAGATGGTGGTTCTAAAACTGACAACCGATGCCACAGTGCAGAGGCAATCACATTGTTAACTATAATAGTGCGCCCCCTATATGACATACGAGATAGTAACCAACGCCATCTCCTCATCCTCCCTTCCACCATTTCAACCACCCCACTCCAATTTTTTTCCATAGTCCCCTCATCTCCTAGGTACACTCCAAGATACTTAAAACCTCCCTTACACCATTCTAGCCCCCCTGGCAAAGCCATGATCCCTCCAGACCATTCTCCAATCTGTAAAGCACAACTCTTTTCCCAATTTACCTTTGCAGAGGATATTCCCCTAAAACGATCAACCATTAGACTCAAACTATCCACCTCCGCTTGATTTTTCACTAACACAACTACATCATCAGCATAGGCTGAGAGACGAATAGGAGGAATATCCTCTGAAAGGTACACCCCTGCAATGCGACTTCTAATGCTATTTAGTAGTGGCTCTATAGCAATGGCATATAACATTCCTGACAAAGAACATCCCTGCCTAATACCTCTACACACTTTAAAAGGAGCACTCAAACCACCGTTAACTTTCAATACACTTTCAATGTCACCATATATCACCTTTATCATGGCAATAAAACCAGAGCTGAACCCAAACGCCTCAAACGTGTGCCATAAATATTGATGTTCAACTCGGTCAAATGCCTTTTCCTGATCAATTGAAATTAGACCAGCATCCAACCCAATAGCCCTAGAGACGTCCAAAAAATCACGAATCAGAGAAATGTTATCCCCTATCTGCCTGCCAGGAACACAGTAGGACTGGTCCGTATGTATGATTTGCCCCATCACCTCCCTCAGCCTGTTGGACAAAGCCTTTGACAATGTCTTATAATCAGTGCACAATAAAGCCACCGGCCTCCAGTTCTTCACCTCCCTAGGGTCACCCTTTTTGGGCAGTAGGGTGAGGACAGCCCTTCTGCAGCTTATTGGTAGTAACCCTCCGGTTAAACTATCATTAACTACTGCTAGCCAATCCTCTCCCAACATAGCCCAAAAAGACTTAAAAAAGTCAACGGGAAGCCCATCAATGCCTGGTGCCCTTCCATTTTCCATGCCTTTTAATGCAGTGTATAAATCCTGCAAAGACAATGGTTGCTCAAGCTCAACCTGAGCTTCTTCAGCCACCTTTGGGAGCCCATCAAAGAACTGCTGTGTCACTGTATTATCCTCTTTGTACTCACACTTGTAGAGCTCAGCATAGAACTCTACTGCCCTCTTTCTAATTTCACAAGGGCTAGTGAGCTCTTGTCCAACAGCTGATTTGAGACAATGAATAATTTTTCTTTGTCCATTCTTTTTCTCTAAACCAAAGAAAAATTTGGATGAGGCATCCATTTCAGATATTCCCTGAAACTTACTTCTCACCAATGCCCCCTGTGCTCTGATACCCAGCAGGTCTGCCAATGCAGCTTTTCTCCTCTTGAGGGCCTGTGTATGGCCTCGATCTCCTGTGGTCTCAACCAACGTCATGAGTTCCACTATTTCAAACTCTAGGGCTTTCATTGATCTGGTGATATCCTTGGTGACATTCCTCGTGTATTGATTACAGAATTGTTGAATCTGGATTTTCCCTATATCCCACCACTGTTGAAGGGATACAAAACTGGCCTTTTGAGAACTCCACCTCTCCCAGAAAAAACTGAAACATTTCCTGAAGTGGGCATCACTCAATAAAGTTCTATTAAAATGCCAGTATGCGCTTTTGGGTTTTACATCGTTAATGAACACCACCTCTGTTATTAAACAATGATCAGAAAATCCCACTGGGGTTATCACACTTGATTTACAGACCTGAGATTGATGCTCAAAACAATAAAACCTATCTAACCTGGCCATAGAGATGATGTTCTCTCTCACATGCTTCCCAGGTGTACTGCCTTGTTCCTCCATGTTGACTATCACACAGTTCATGTGTTACAATGAGGCGTTTTTAAAAAGTCCTTGAGGCTATATGAGGTTCTTGGTGATTTCTATCTAAATCGCTGACTGTGCAGTTAAAATCCCCAGCAATAAATAAATAATCTTCTTTGTTACATTTCTCAATGGTATTTGATAATGTCTCTAAAAAACATACCCTCTCAACTGTCACCACTGGGGCATATACATTTATCAGACACATAGTGATGTTTTCATACCTTACTCTAACTTTTAATAACCTCCCCTCAACTACCTCTTCAACCTCATATGACAAAGGCAAAAACCCTTTTGAGAACAAGATAGCCACACCCCCACTTTTTGAGTTTTTATGACTACACACCACTGTCCCCCCCACTCCTGTTGCCACATAACTTCATTTTCCAAATTACTATGCGTTTCTTGTAGAAAATTTATGTCACTTCCCTTTCCCCTAATTAACTCATACACTATGGCTCTTTTTTTACCATCTCTTGCCCCATTTACGTTTAAAGAAGAAATCTTAAAACTGCTCATGGATGAAAAAAATATACAGAGGAAGATACAGCCACCACATCTCTTTACAGAGTTAAAACTGCAACTGAACTCTTTCATTTTAGTCTGAACACCCGGCCGCAGCAGGAATCTTTACTCCATGCCTCCGACTAAGTTTTTCAAACTCCACACTTCCGCGAGTGGCCATTGCAACCAGCCCCACCCGCTGGTTGTGCCCTCGCGAAAAACCAACCTCAACGATCCCACCACCCCTATACGTGCTTAGTGATAGTTAAACAAGATACCCTTAAAACAACTAAACTAATCAATATATACATACCAAAACCCAATAGAGTGAAAATAAATTCCATTCGCTCTCACAATCACTCCTGCTTGACGACTGAGAGAGAGAGAGAGAGAGAGAGAGAGAGAGAGAGAGAGAGAGAGAGAGAGAGAGAGAGAGAGAGAGAGAGAGAGAGAGAGAGAGAGAGAGAGAGAGAGAGAGAGAGAGAGAGAGAGAGAGAGAGAGAGAGAGAGAGAGAGATATATATATATATATATGGGTTGCCACTCTGTCGCATCATTGCCGTCCCACATATGCCGCAACCACATTGATGTGGACTAATGAATTTGAATGGGAGCTAATGACTGTTTCGCCCAGTGATGTAGTGGATTCAAGTCTGAGTTGCTGTGCTTGAGTCTTGGTCCAAGTGCTCAAGTCTGAGTCACTGGGTCCACATTAACTCACAATAAAGTTATTTACCCTGTCAGATATAGTGTGGTGGCAAGAGGGATTTAGTCTATAAATAGTTTTCTATTCTTTTTCCTTTCTTTCTGTGCCACCAAATGTTTGCATATAGACTACTGCTAATGTTACCAGTTGCAAAATGTTGTCGAGTGCTGCAGATAGAAATTCCATAAATAGAGCATTTTTATACTTTATTCAACATACAACGCGTATTTGTTCTACATAGCATATTTTTATCTGAACATTCCAAAACGTTGCTTCCTGCTGTATGTTAGCTATAGCTGAGTAAGGTTGGTAGGTTACTTTCTAAATGTAATCCGTTACAGTTGCCTGTCCAAAATTGTAATCAGTAACGTAACTTTTGGATTACCCTAACTCAGTACTACAATCTGGTTACATTCAGTTACTTTTAGTTTACTTTCCCCTTAAGAGCCATTAGAAAAAGACAAAATTGTATGTTACCAATTGAACGACATCTATTGCAGGATAAATCAATGTTAAAGTTTACATAGCTGGCCATATATGAATGTGTAAGGATCTGGGTGTAGCTGGTGCAGAGGAGTCAGGCGCAGGACAGCAGAGATGAGTAACAAAAGGAATTTTACTAAAAAATTCCAAATACATGAAGTAACACCAAGCCCACAATAAACAAACACGGACAAAAATCATGGGGAAAACAGAGGGTTAAATAATGAACATGTAATTGTGGAATTGAAACCAGGTGTGTAAAACAAAGACAAAACAAATGGAAAATGCAAAGTGCATCGGCGATGGCTAGAAGACCGGTGACGTCGACCGCTGAACGCCGCCAAAACAAGGAGAGGGACCGACTTCGGCGGAAGTCGTGACAGGATGTTCAATTTTACTTTAAGAGTTGGTTATGTAGGCTTCTTCTAACCCATCGTTGTTATACTACATATAATAATATGATGAAATTATACTTTTACATTAATATATATAATTTATAATTTAAGTCCAAAAATGGATGTAGCAACTACAGATTACTTCTTTAAGTCTATTTTTTTATCAGCATGAATTAGATTGAGCAATAAAAGCCCAACTTCTATCCGCACTATGCAGCTGTTGCAAGAGTGCATTTTTCACTGGCTGTCCACTGGTTTCAAAAACAATGATTGATATGCAGCTTAAACTTCTTGAATTCAACCATTATTGGTTTCAAATACACATTTAGATTTGTGAACAGCCATCCACAACAACCACAAGTCTCTGACTTGTTGTCAGACTCGCTCATGTGGAACAAACTTGCGCCTTTTTTCAATGCTGATTTGAATGTCATTGAGAAAACACAGAAGTGTCAGAGTTTTTTTCTCACAAACATCCTTTCTGAATTGAAAAGTAATCATCTAGTTTTTCAAAAGTATCTGTAATCTGATTACAGTATTTTTGCTGGTAACGTAACGGATTACAGCTACCGTTTTTTTTGTAATCCCTTACATGTAATGCGTTACTCCCCAACCCTGATAATGATGTAAAATGAGTGGCCTAAACAAATGGTTAACTGTTCGGTCCACAAGTTGCCTAGTTTTAGAACGGCCCACGATATGCTTATGAATGTAAAATGCGACCTGCCAATGCACAACAGAAAGAAAATACCTAATGCCGTATTATGGGTCATATCTTTTGAACGGTAATGGCTAGAATCAAGCTGTTTTCTCTGATGAAAAGAGGGAGACTTGGCTAGTACGTTGGCTACAGAACTTGGCTATGAAATGCAGTGGAGAAAGTGCGAGGAGCGAGACTACAAATGAAAAAACGTTTCTATACTTGAGAGAAAAACATAGCTAGAATGTTGTTTTACTATTAAACTTAATGTTGCTATTATTTCAAATTTTGTAAAAGCAGCTTGTGTTTCTCAACCAGGCAAAGAGTATCTAACTAGAAGGCTGGTGGTGACTGGTTAGCTATGGGGAAGAAAGAGGTCGCGGAGCAGCAGGGCTTTTGCCGTCCTTCCCATTGCTGAACAGAACTACGCTGCACATCTGTGTTGCTAATATTAATTGTGCTTATCACTGAAAAGCTCTCAATCTTGCCAAAAACTCTTGTCCAGTAGTCAGATTTTAGTCACAGATATAATTTTGTCTCTTGTCCTTTTAGTCAACTGAAATAAAACAATTTTTTTGTTTTGTTATATTTCTTCTGGGTATACTTATGTAAATTATAGTCTTGTCAATTGCCACTGAAAAATAGGTGTTTGACGAATATTTTTGTTAGCTAGCTAAACTACCATGTTTAGATAGCTAGCATTTGTCAGTGTTGTAGCTAGTTAGCTAGCCAAGCTTGTTATAGCAGAAATACTTTTGTGATTTGTTAAACTATTTCTGGTTAAACAAAGAGCAATTAGCTAGCTAGCTCTGGTCCAAGATATGGATTGATGTGATGTACCAAAGCTATTAGCTAGCTAGTTCTATAAAATCCAGCTGCACTTTCCTTTCGTTGCTCCCTTTCCTTTTATCCTTTTCGAGCTTCCTTTCATTTTGCCTGCACACATATTGAAAAGACAGTCACAGGAGAAGTGCGTATTAATCCTGTTGTAGAATTCATTGTAGTCCAACAAATGACTAAAATGAACGAGTCACTCAGACAAACTAATAATGACTCGAGTCAGTAAGAAGAGTAGTTCAAAAATAATGAATCGATTGCGAACTGCATATCACTACTGCAGTAAAGTTACATTCAGGCCAGTTTTAGTGACAGGGCGCGCTGCGGGACAGCAGCTAGATGCATCTCAGCTAGCTACCCAGCAATACCCAAGGATAGATCCAGTCTTGTTAGGGGTCCTAGCAGGGGCAGAAACCATTTTGTTGTTTTTAGCTAGGTTTCTTGTTTTCTTCTCCCTTTTGGTCAATCTTTTGCCCCAGTTCAGCAGGTAATCTAATCAAAACATGTATTTAGTAGGCCTATAAACTACTTCATACATTTAAAAAATGTGCTAATAAGAATTATACACTATAAACTTAATGTAGTCTATATTCATACAATTATCAATTAACACTACAACCGCCTTTCAGAATATAAATACCCGCTAGAGAACATTGCCGGGCATCCCCTTTAGCATATACATCACATGCATATCAACCTGCAAGGTGTGCAAACATGCTTAATAAATAGTGCATAAACTATTGTAAATGATTAATTGCATGAAGAAATATCAATGGGAATATATCAATAAAAAAAAGTTATTTCTTTAGATCGAGTCAAGGATATGTTTTGATTAATACTACAAAGTCCTAGAAATTTTTTTAGGCATATAGCCTATTTTAGTTTCCCTTACAATAAAAGCATTACAGTGTAATCCATTTGATCAACTTTATTTGTAGATTCAATTAGTAATAGAGTTATAGTAATTAATAAAGTCCAGTTACAGCTTCTTTTGACAAAGTATAAATGAAAAATATAATAATAATATAACCAGCCAGGTGCGCAGATTAAATTATTTGCTCTATTCCTAAACAAAAGCACCAGTGCATGAACAATTGTAAAGGATTAATTGCATAAATAAATATTTGTGTTAATATATTCATGATAAGATTTTTTTTAAGTCATTGATTTATCAAGACCAGTCCCCATGCTTGTCTCAGAGCAGCGCAAAACATTTCTGAAATAGTTATTGCTTCAAATCCTATTACCTCTAACTTCGATATGCTTTTTAAATAAATAAGACCTACACCCCTTTTAACAGCACATTACTCAACAATAGTGAGACTAATTTCACCAAAAGCCACCTCATGGGTCTCCCGGTCCTTGCCAGCACAGGTATTGAACCAGCATCTGTAGCAACGCAGTTTGCACTGTGATGCAGTGTCTTAGACCGCTGCGCCACTAGGGAGGCCCCATCCACAAAGATTTGAATGCTGAAGCAGTACTTTGATGCTTGCACAAGCATCAAAGTACAGAGAGGCTAGGTGTTGGTAAAGGTATATTGTCCTGCTAATAGCCCATAATGGGCAATTATAATAATGTACATGGTTTCCAGGTCAGGATAACCAAAAAATGTCTTTATTAAGGACTATCAAAGAATATTGGTACTTATTTATTTTGATCCAAAGCCATGAATGAGTGAGTCACTCAGCTTTATGTAGGTGCCGCGGCTATATGACTATGCCATCAACTTGATTATATATATAACAATATTTTGGAGATTATTATTATAATTTTTTTTTTAACTAAAGTGTGCGATTGTAATCTGAATAAAAGGCCAAAACATTCATTCTTGCTTTTAGAGGGAGAGAAACCCTGGGTCAATTGTGCGCCGCCCTATGGGACTCCCAATCACGGTCAGATGTGGTACATAATAATAATAATACTTTTACCCCCTTCCACATGTTAAAGGTTCCAATTGATAAATGTTTTTTAAAATAAATTATGATATTTGAGTTTAACCACAATATTTGTTGTATTATTTGTTCTGTCTCTTTCTGGTAGATTAAACTGAAATTGCAACCAATCACAGCCGGTTGTGATACAGCCAACCTAAATAAGAAATACATTTTACGATAGCAAGTCTATTGTCCTGCTAATAGCCATACTGTAGTAAACATGGTAAAGTGCCTATTTTCTTACATAGGGGAGAGCAGGCCATGTCCAGACTTTGTCGGTGACCTCAAGTACACATTAACTCTGTCTTTAATGCTTTTTCGGGTTGCATCAGTCATGGACAGAAACTTCTGAGACACAGTATTAATGATGAACACCCGGAGGTTCGCTGGTAAGCCACATTTGCCTCAGGATTGGGGTGAGGAGTACTGGAAAGGTGTGACTTCCAGCTTACAATAGACCATAAGTATACAGCAGATCGCCGATTGTCCTCACTTTGATTATGCTGTAACAACATACTGTAGCACCAGGATCTCTATTCATTTAAGTGAGCAGATTAGGGCTCTGTAGGAACGGAAAATCTACTGGAGACGTTTCAAAAATACAAATGTATGCTTTTCATGTAATTTTTTGTTAAATCCAGTTTGGATTTAAGTATAACTTTGGCGGACGCCTTTAGTGAGAGATCTAATTCTCTAATATTTCATCATTTCTGCCCTCCGAATTCATATCTAAGGGGCATTTTTCGCACCATTATTAGTTACATTGTTTTAGTTTGAACGTGCAGACAGGCACTAATAACAGCGAGAACGTTTCCCTAGTCAGCGGCATTATTAATGCAATGCCCCTTAAAGTGTTGCTCTGTGCTACCCAGTGGGGTGGGGTGGGGGTCCACCCCCCATCCCCCTTCCTCCTCCTCCCTTCCCCATGGGCGCTGCTCTGTGGCCCGTCCCGTGCCTCCTGCCCTTGTGCCTTGAACCTTGTGCGCCTACCGCTATCTCAGTGGATAAAGCTGGAGAACTGCAAGTCAATCCCATTGTGCGCCACTCAGGAGCCATGACCAATATACACTGCTCAAAAAAATAAAGGGAACACTTAAACAACACAATCTAACTCCAAGTCAATCACACTTCTGTGAAATCAAACTGTCCACTTAGGAAGCAACACTGATTACCAATACATTTCACATTCTGTTGTGCAAATGTAATAGACAAAAGGTGGAAATTATAGGCAATTAGCAAGACACCCCCAATAAAGGAGTGGTTCTGCAGGTGGTGACCACAGACCACTTCTCAGTTCCTATGCTTCCTGGCTGATGTTTTGGTCACTTTTGAATGCTGGCGGTGCTTTCACTCTAGTGGTAGCATGAGACGGAGTCTACAACCCACACAAGTGGCTCAGGTAGTGCAGCTCATCCAGGATGGCACATCAATGCGAGCTGTGGCAAGAAGGTTTGCTGTGTCTGTCAGCGTTGTGTCCAGAGCATGGAGGCGCTACCAGGAGACAGGCCAGTACATCAGGAGACGTGGAGGAGGCCGTAGGAGGGCAACAACCCAGCAGCAGGACCGCTACCTCCGCCTTTGTGCAAGGAGGAGCAGCTGGAGCACTGCCAGAGCCCTGCAAAATGACCTCCAGCAGGCCACAAATGTGCATGTGTCTGCTCAAACGGTCAGAAACAGACTCCATGAGGGTGGTATAAGGGCCCGAAGTCCACAGGTGGGGGTTGTGCTTACAGCCCAACACCGTGCAGGACGTTTGGCATTTGCCAGAGAATACCAAGATTGGCAAATTCGCCACTGGCGCCCTGTGCTCTGCACAGATGAAAGCAGGTTCACACTGAGCACATGAGCACATGTGACAGAGTCTGGAGACGCCGTGGAGAACGTTCTGCTGCCTGCAACATCCTCCAGCATGACCGGTTTGGCGGTGGGTCAGTCATGGTGTGGGGTGGCATTTCTTTGGGGGGCCGCACAGCCCTCCATGTGCTCACCAGAGGTAGCCTGACTGCCATTAGGTACCGAGATGAGATCCTCAGACCCCTTGTGAGACCATATGCTGGTGCGGTTGGCCCTGGGTTCCTCCTAATGCAAGACAATGCTAGACCTCATGTGGCTGGAGTGTGTCAGCAGTTCCTGCAAGAGGAAGGCATTGATGCTATGGACTGGCCCGCCCGTTCCCCAGACCTGAATCCAATTGAGCACATCTGGGACATCATGTCTCGCTCCATCCACCAACGCCACGTTGCACGTTGCACACAGACTGTCCAGGAGTTGGCGGATGCTTTAGTCCAGGTCTGGGAGGTCTGGGAGGAGATCCCTCAGGAGACCATCCGCCACCTCATCAGGAGCATCATACAGGCACGTGGAGGCCACACACACTACTGAGCCTCATTTTGACTTGTTTTAAGGACATTACATCAAAGTTGGATCAGCCTGTAGTGTGGTTTTCCACTTTAATTTTGAGTGTTACTCCAAATCCAAACCTCCATGGGTTGATAAATTTGATTTACATTGATCATTTTTGTGTGATTTTGTTGTCAGCACATTCAACTATGTAAAGAAAAAAGTATTTAATAAGAATATTTCATTCATTCAGATCTAGGATGTGTTATTTTAGTGTTCCCTTTATATTTTTGAGCAGTGTATATTGTCCTGCTAGAAACGTTGTTTGCAGAATTCACAGCCTGCTACGCTTATGAAACACAGGGTTGCTTATATATCTGTGAGAATATCTAAGGGGCTTTTATATAATTCTAAATTAATAAATAATAATAATAGCTTTGTTTGATAAATAACATTTTGGAGATGATTTCGTTTTTTTAAATAACGTAAAGTGAGTGAGAAAAATGCCATTTTTGAACATGGGGTGAGACATTGTTACTAATTTGTAAATAAAGCCCGTTCATTTTTTAGAATAATTTATTCATGTTTTTATAAGGCGAGAAGTCAAAAGCCTACCATCACCTCATGGCTCTCCAGGTCGGTCGGCACTAACCGGTCAGTAGTAGGCTACACTACTACAGTAACAGCAAAATAATCCTAACATTTCCACACCCTAATTGTAATCTACGTTTCTCTTAGAATAAAAACCTTAGTGTAACAACAGTTTTAATAAGTAATACTGACGAGTAATAACAAAAAAACAAGTGTATTTTTACGGGTGTGCGCTGCAGGACAGAGGAATAGCAATTCTTACACTATTGTTCTAAATTCAATCACCTTCTTCATCCTCAGTTCAAGGAAATTAATTTTGAAGTTGTGCCCAATTATTGTGCCCAATTTCCATGTGGTTTATGTCGCCCACTCATTGTCAGTTAGAGACACAGTAGCGCCTTGAGACCCAAAAGCAAAATCAGTGCTCTCACTCCGCCTTGCGCTGGTCTGGAGCAGGGTACTAAACCACAAATTACCTCTAAGTCCCGCAGCATAATCGCAAAACTTTTATTTTAGCATACACTGTAGTAGCCATAATAAGCCTGACCGTGAGTGGTCATGTGCTGAATGCATGTACAGCACAGATACTTCTGGAAAAATACGTTTTTTTAACAAGAGCTGCATTGAATTTGCTTGAATTTTGAACATGCTTGAATTTTGAGAGTTATTTGACAAATGTAAGTGTCATTGAAACTGCAGAATATGCTCTTTCAGATACTATATAGAAATCACAATATTTTACCTGCATGTGACTCTGAAGGATGATTTGATGAAGCGATGGTCCTTTCCCTGCATCAGTCAATTACAAGATGTACATTTTGAGAACTAATAGGCCTAATATTGACACTCATCAGATTATTGTCAATTTAATCGTGTCTATAGGTTAACTCTTTTTATGTGTGAAATTAGTTTTTGTGTAGCTTCGATGGGACAGCTGTACAGGTTGAATAGCATTGTTTGTGTCCCATTCATCAACTTGGATAAAGTCAAGGATCAAATCAATTTTTCAAATCAAATTTATTTATATAGCCCTACATCAGCTGATATATCAAAGTGCTGTACAGAAACCCAGCCTAAAACCCCAAACAGCAAGCATTGCAGGTGTAGAAGCACGGTGTCTAGGAAAAACTCAAAGAAAGGCCAAAACCTAGGAAGAAACCTAGAGAGGAACCAGGCTATGAGGGGTGGCCAGTCCTCTTCTGGCTGTGCCGGGTGGAGATTATAACAGAACAGGTCAGGGTTCCATAGACGCAGGCAGAACAGTTGAAACTGGAGCAACAGCACGGCCAGGTGGACTGGGGACAACAAGGAGTCATCATGCCAGGTAGTCCTGAGGCATGGTCCTAGGGCTCAGGTCCTCCTCCGAGAGAGCATACTTAAATTCACACAGGACACCGGATAAGACAGGAGAAATACTCCAGATATAACAGACTGACCCTAGGGATATGTTGTGCATTATTCTAAAGGCCTACTGCAACACTTAGCATGTTTTCATTACCCTTACAATACATGTGATTAGTAATAGAGTTACAGTAAATAAAATAGTCCTGTAACAGCTTCTTTTTACAAAGTAAAATGTAAAAGAGAATGGTATCAACCTGCGAGGCTTGCGGTATAATTATTAAAATGAGCGCCATCGCTGATAAATAGGCATAACAAAAACTCATCATTAAACTATTGTCTTTCTAAATTAAATCAACCTCTTTACCCTCCTTATCATTCAGTTAGGCCTAATTTAAATGAAATTGTGAAGTAAGGCACACAATTATCCCCTTTTATCCATTTGTCTTTCATTCAGTGAGGAGAGAGAGACACATTAACGCCTGGCTGGATACCAAAGTCCTACAGCGCATTGTCTTGGCGGATTAAGTTAGGAATAGGTGTGAAAAAAACAGGTAAAATGGCTCTACTTTCTTGTTTGTGACTTCAAAATTCTGGCAAATGAGGAGTGTAAAATAGAAACATTCAGGGACGGATCCGGACATAGCTTTTTTGGGGGGCAGATTTTTTTAATTTACATTTTTTTCATGTGCTGGATCAACAAGCACATCACAAGAGAACAACTGTGTTACTATGCCTGGTGTTAGCTCCACATCTGGTTGAATGCGTGGTATGCCCATCTGTCAGTCGTGAACCACTTTACAAGTACAGATAATGAGCGAAAACTTTGACTTTGATCAGTGATTATAACCTCTCCCAGTCTACCTTATTATGTTGTTCTGTCAGCTGTACAATGGTGAGATCCATGTTTGGATACATTAATGTGAAGAAACTATACAGATCATTCCTATCTTCACTTGCTATGACAAACAGCTGTTTGGGGGTAGGTAGCCTAGTTGGGCCAGTAACCGAAAGGTTGCTGGATTGAATCCCCGAGCTGACAAGGTAAAAATATGTTGTTCTGCCCCTGAGCAAGGCAGTTAACCCACTGTTCCCTGGGGGCCAAAGACGTGGATGTCGATTAAGGCAGCCCACTGCACCTCTCTGATTCAGATGGGTTGGGTTAAATGCGGAAGACACATTTCAGTTGAATGCATTCAGTTGCACAACTGACTAGGTATCCCCCCTAATGTCTGAGCTCATTGCAAATTCAACACTGGTCAAATCTTTATTCTCACTCTGATCAATGGTATGTACTGTAAGTACTAGTTTCCATCAGGGCCTACGTGTATGTCATCAAGGTCAGATGGCCAGACCATGCTCTTAACCTCTTGGTTTCCCAAAACCTTTCTCATGAACTGAACTGAGAAGCGGTGATTGTTGGTCTTCTGTTAAAAACATTCTCATGAACTGAACTGAGAAGCTGTGATTGTTGGTCTTCTGTTTACCTATGAAACCATTTGCTCGCTCAGATGGAAAGCACCAGAAACCATATACTGGACCAGGGTTTCCCAAACACGTTTAGTTTTCTTGCACTAGCACTACACAGCTGGTTTAAATAACCAACTAATCATCGAGCTTTGATTATTTTAATCAGCTGTGTAGTGCTAGGGCAAAAACCAAAATGTGCACTCAGGGTGGGCTCCAGGACCGAGTTTGGGAAACCCTTTACTGGACCATAGTCCAAAACGCATTTCTTCAAGTGGCTATGGAGGTGCATATTTGGTGTGCAATACTGTTTTTCGTACAACCTTGCAAAGCTCTCACAGAACTGTTGCAAGTGGAGATGAGTCTCTTCAACTCGCTCCATTGTGATACATATTGTGCATAAGATGGTACAGGTTTTGACAAAATGTGTCCAGCAATCATAACGGGCATCCTCAACAAGTCCCTTAAGAACGAATGAGTACACACACACGTCCACACATGTCCAATTGTTCCATTCTTGTGCATTGAAATGAGAAAACCCTGATGAGATTTTAACGGGTAGCTGGCTTATGTCTGCAGGTGCTTTCAGAGCATTAACTTTAGGCTGAATATTTCTTAGTATTCCATCATCCAGCACACCAATATTCTTCCAGACGGTTAAAACGTGCTTTGCTGTACCCATTAAAAGATTATGCATAGAGTCCACTACAGCCATGTCTATGGGCATGAAATATGGCAATTTAAATAGCTGGCACCAGTTTCAGTCTCTATTGTTTTCCTGTGTCCACATACCCCCTTGCATTTTGTGAACTTCATTCTGACGTTGTAGTACATGGTTGTCTAACCAGTGCATGATGTAATCTGCTTTTTCTTGGGGGGGGGGGGGGGGGGTGTGTATCTGTAGGTATTTGTTGCAACCTGTATGAGCTTGACCTGGATCTGTGTTGTTGAACAGATAAAAAGATCTTGGTGAAATCCCAAGTAGGCTACATGAAAGTAAAAAACATCCCACTAACAATAAAAATAAAATTAAAAACGTTTCTTATAGAATGACATTGAAAATAAATAGGGATAAAGTAGCCACCTTAATAAATTGTTATGACATATTATCGATGTACACTGGTTGTTATTTGGAGAATAGGCTACTGGCGGACAAGATTATAAATGCTTTTACAGAGGAGACACAAACAACTCAATAATACACACATGTACAGTACCATGTTCATCCTGCCAAAATAATTGAGTCTGAATTGCAATGGCAATTCCTCAGGAAAGGTGGCTGTGTCTTGTTGTTCAACTGTCCATTGATGAGTGAATTCATCATAGAACTTAGCTTTGTGTTTGTATTATGCTGTTGTTCCCAAAAGTCTGAGCAGGGCCACACTTTTATGGTCCAAGTCCTGGGTTTGAGATCATCTGCCTTGCACTTTGACATGCTAGCGACACTAAATATTTTCTTACAGCCAATCGTCAATAAATAATATGTGAAGCATATGTATTTTATGTACAATTACTGATGCAGGCTTTGAGCATAGTCTTGTGGATCCGTGCATCTAGAGCCAAAGATGGTGGATTAATGAAGATGTCTTACTCAGGTCGTTTACAATTAAAAAAACGTCACAGTTCCGATCTCCTTAAGGACTAGCTCTATATGAACCCCAAAAAATGTTCCAACTGAGTTGTCTCACCTCCTCTTCCATCTCTACTGGAGTGACCATATACAGTCATTGCGAGCAACGCACTTGTATCACAAAGTTTATGTTTTGATGGAACAGGAAATGGAGCTTCATGAAGCACTGCTACAAACTCACCAGCCAATCAAATGCATGGGAATAGAAGTGATTGAAAGGTAAATAATCCAATCAAACAAACAAAACCAGAAGTGAGGGCGTGATGGTTGAAAATGACCAATCAAATGAACGCAATTTGAAAACTCTGCCATAACACTTCCTTTTAAAAGGCACAACAATTAATTGCGAGGGTTTTTCTACTGGCGTCATTTGAAAATATATATTCCTGTAGATATAAATGAACAACTCTGGGAATTTCTACTCGTCGCACAAAGCCATGGAAATGTTTGTGGATAACTTTTATAACTGTACTCTGAGTCGGCAAAATTCTACATCCCATGGCCACAACCTTCCGAAAGCGACTCTGCAACAAGGTAAGAAGCAGTCTTATTATTTGTCAACAAAGCAATCTATCTACCTAGCATAGTTATCTATGCAAGCTAGCACTGTAGCAGCTTTAATGTTAGCTAAGTTTAATTACTACAGCCAATATAGTCTATATCTAACGTTACTAGCTAGTTAACAAAAGTTGTAGTTAACATGATCACGTTACATGGGTTTTAGTTGTAAGAGAAAGAAATTGTTTAGAAGATTTATGTTTTGACTAAAACAAGCTAATGTTTGATGGCAAGCAAAGTTAGGTGGCTAGGTAGCTACCAAAGCATAGTTGTCTAACGTTAGCTACCCAATGTTGGTGTAAAAACGGATAGCTTGGTAATTAGCTAGCTAATGTTAGTTAACCACGCCTAGTAAAATACAGCAAAGGAGACAAGTGGCTAAAGACTGTTTATTTTTTTCTTTGATACAATTAGTTTGTGGGGCCTGCCATGAGTCTTTTTGTGCCAGGGAATAATGCATCACAAAACAAGGGCATGGATTTCCAACCATTCATGGCCAGGCTTAATCAGATGCTGGACTACAACACGGTGGCTGAAAGGCTGATGTCACAAGTAGTTCAACTATTCCAACAACAACAACAGCAGCTACAGCAGAGCACTTCTCCAGCAACTGCACTGGAACAGGCGTTCGTCGAGCAAGATGGAATGATGAGCTAGCCCTTAAAACCTGTTGAGGATGGGGGCGCTGTTGTGGCTATTTATGCTAATCGTGTAATTTTTTGAAACGGCTTCCCACAAAGTTCTTGATCGTACAATATGCATATTATTATTATTATTGGATAGAAAACAGTCTATAGTTTCTATAGGAGTTGAAATTTTGTCTCTAAGTGGAACAGAGCCCATTCTACAGCAATTTCCCTGACATGGAGTCAGAATTCAGAAATTTTGGCCACTGTTCTGGAGTCAGTTAAAAGGCCACTGTTATTGCTATGACTATACGGACACTGCTTACGTCTTCCCCTGGATGTCTTTACGTGATGACGATTTGAATTGGGTCGATTGCGCGTTCACAGGCACTATAAATTAAAAAACCCTGAGGCTAGTCAATCTTTTGGAGCTGCGTCATGCGCCTAGAGGACACCGACCGCACCTGTTCCAAGCATTAGTGGAGGGAGTAATATTACTCTGGTCATGTTTCTACTCGTTATGGGAGTTAAAAACATCATAAGGTAGTTAATTTAAAGCGTTTTATAGCAATTTATATCCGTTTAGTGCGATTTTGGGACATTTATTTCTGAAACGCTGTGAGTTGCTGGGCACGCTTCCAGTTCATCCCGAACGCAGTTGGCATTTCCACATGGCAAGAGGACAGCTTTCCACCAAAAGACGATTGGACCCAAGAAAGGATCCTTTGCCCAAGATACCGATGGAAGAACAGCTCAAAGTAGGACATTTTTATTATGATAAATCGTGTTTCTGTCGAAAAATGTTACTGGCTTCGGACGCCATGTTTTTTGACGTAGCTTCGCTTGGCGCAAGCTGTATTGAAAAGTAAGGATAATTTAAAAAATGTAATTCCGCGATTGTATTAAGAATTAAATTGTCTATCAATCCCTGTCCACCCTATATTTTTTAGTCACGTTTATGAGTATTTATGTATAAGAGTAGATCACTGTCTAAGTGGCGCACAGACTTTTTCTGACCAGCTGAGCTACATTTCATATTGTCTAACCATGATTTTGGTGGCTAAATATAAACATTTTCGATCAAACTCTATATGGATTGTGTAATATGATGTTACAGGAGTGTCATCTGAAGAATTCTGAGAAGGTTAGTGAAAAAATTAATATCTTTTGGCGATGTTTACTTTTATCGCTCACTTTGGCTAGAATCAATGCTGGGCTGCTATGTGCTATGTGCTATGCTAATATAACGATTTATTGTGTTTTCGCTGTAAGACACTTAGAAAATCTGAAATATTGTCTGTATTCACAGGATCTGTGTCTTTCGATTCGTGTATGCTGTGTATTTTTACGAAATGTTTGATGATTAGTAAGTAGGTAAACACGTTGCTCTAAGTAGTTTTTCTATTCCATTTGTGACGGTGGGTGCAATTGTAACCTATGCCATCTACCTGAAATATGCACTTTTTTCTAACAAAACCTATCCCATACCATAAATATGTTATCAGACTGTCATCTGATGAGTTTTTTTATTGGTTAGGGGCTATAAATATCTTAGTTTAGCCGAATTGGTGATAGCTACTGGTGTTGGTGGACAAATAAAAGATGGTGGATTATGCTAATGTATTTTTAGGTAATAGATGTACATCTTTACATATTGTGTCTTCCCTGTAAAACATTTTAAAAATCGGACATGTTGACTGGATTCACAAGATCTGTGTCTTTCATTAGCTGTATTGGACTTTAATGTGTGAAAGTTAAATATTTAAAAAAAATATTGTTTTTGAATTTCGCGGCACTGGTTTTTCAGTGGGGGTGGGGGGGGGGTGCCGCTAGCGCCACTCTCATCCTAGAGAGGTTAAGTTCAGTGTTTACTCGCACATTGGTGGTAGCTAACGATATTTTAATCCTGTTAATTTGCTACTGATGGTCTGGAGTGCTACGTCTGCTCCTGTTGCTCCTGGACGATATGACCAAAGGCAAACGCCGGCAACGAAGAAGAGGAAGGAAAAGGGGACTCCAAGCTAGGCTGAAAAGGCTGGCTCCTCAGCCTCCTCTTCCTAGTATCCTGACGGCTAATATCCGATCGCTGGAAAATAAACTTTGTGAATTAAATTCTCCAGTTGGAACATTATTGAAGATTTATTCTATACTTCGCTTGACATGTTTCTACGAACTGTAATATGACTTTTCGTCTGAACTTTCGCATGGACTTGCCCACGCGTCGTGAGTTTGGATTGTGTACTGAATGCGCGAACAAAAAGGAGGTCTTTGGACATAAATGATGGACTTTATGGAACAAATCAAACATTTATTGTGGAACTGGGATTCCTGGGAGTGCATTCCGATGAAGATCATCAAAGGTAAGTGAATATTTATAATGCTATTCTGACATCTTGACTACACAACATGGCGGATATCTTTATGGCTTGTTTGGGCTCTGAGCGCTGTACTCAGATTATAGCATGGTGTAAAGTTTTTTGAAATCTGACACAGCGGTTGCATTAACCTCTCTAGGATGAGAGTGGCGCTAGCGGCACTCCCCCCCCACCCCCACTGAAAAACCAGTGCCGCGAAATTCAAAAAAAATATTTTTTTTAAATATTTAACTTTCACACATTAAAGTCCAATACAGCTAATGAAAGACACAGATCTTGTGAATCCAGTCAACATGTCCGATTTTTAAAATGTTTTACAGGGAAGACACAATATGTAAAGATGTACATCTATTACCTAAAAACACATTAGCATAATCCACCATCTTTTATTTGTCCACCAACACCAGTAGCTATCACCAATTCGGCTAAACTAAGATATTTATAGCCCCTAACCAATAAAAAAACTCATCAGATGACAGTCTGATAACATATTTATGGTATGGGATAGGTTTTGTTAGAAAAAAGTGCATATTTCAGGTAGATGGCATAGGTTACAATTGCACCCACCGTCACAAATGGAATAGAAAAACTACTTAGAGCAACGTGTTTACCTACTTACTAATCATCAAACATTTCGTAAAAATACACAGCATACACGAATCGAAAGACACAGATCCTGTGAATACAGACAATATTTCAGATTTTCTAAGTGTCTTACAGCGAAAACACAATAAATCGTTATATTAGCATAGCACATAGCACATAGCAGCCCAGCATTGATTCTAGCCAAAGTGAGCGATAAAAGTCAACATCGCCAAAAGATATTAATTTTTTCACTAACCTTCTCAGAATTCTTCCGATGACACTCCTGTAACATCATATTACACAATCCATATAGAGTTTGATCGCAAATGTTTATATTTAGCCACCAAAATCATGGTTAGACAATGTGAAATGTAGACAAGCTGGTCAGAAAATGTCCTTGCGCCACTTAGACAGTGATCTACTCTTATACATAAATACTCATAAACGTGACTAAAAAATATAGGGTGGACAGGGATTGATAGACAATTTAATTCTTAATACAATTGCGTTATTACATTTTTTAATTTATCCTTACTTTTCAATACAGTTTGCGCCAAGCGAAGCTACGTCAAAAAACATGGCGTCCTAAGCCACTAAAATGTTTCGACAGAAACACGATTTATCATAATAAAAATGTCCTACCTTGAGCTGTTCTTCCATCAGTATCTTGGGCAAAGGATCCTTTCTTGGGAGTAAACGTCTTTTGGTGGAAAGCTGTCCTCTTGCCATGTGGAAATGCCAACTGCGTTCGGGATGAACTGAAAAGCGTGCCCAACTATTCACATCGTTTCAAAAATAAATGTCCCAAAATCGCACTAAACGGATATAAATTGCTATAAAACGCTTTAAATTAACTACCTTATGATGTTTTTAACTCCTATAACGAGTGAAAAGATGACCGGAGAAATATAACAGGCTAAACTAACGCTTGGAACAGGAGAGGGTCGGTGTCCTCCACGCGCGTGACGCACCAATAAAAGACTTGCTAGCTACAGGGTTTTTTGATTTATAGTGCCTGTGAACGCGCAATCGACCCCATTGGAATCGTCATCACGTAAAGGCATCCAGGGGAAGACGTAAGAAGTGTCCGTATAGTCATAGCAATATCAGTGCCCTTTTAACTGACTTCAGAACAGTGGCCAACATTTCTGAAATCTGAATCCATGTCAGGGAAATTGCTGTAGAATGGGCTCTGTTCCACTTAGAGACAAAATTTCAACTCCTATAGAAACTATAGACTGTTTTCTATCCAATAATAATATGCATATTGTACGATCAAGAACTTTGTGGGAAGCCGTTTCAAAAAATTACACGATTAGCATAAATAGCCACAACAGCGCCCCCATCCTCAACAGTTAAGGAGAGATTTATCTAAAGTTCCATGTGTAATACTTGTATCTTTTATCAATGTTTATTATGAGTATTTCTGTAAATTGATGTGGCTCTCTGCAAAATCACCGGATGTTTTGGGGGCAACGCGCCAATGTAAACTAAGAATTTTGGATATAATATAAACTTTATCGAACAAAACATACATGTATTGTGTAACATGAAGTCCTGTGAGTGTCATCTGATGAAGATCATCAAAGGTTAGTGATTACTTTTATCTCTAGCTTTTTGTGACTCCTCTCTTTGGCTGGAAAAATGGCTGTGTTTTTCTGTGAATAGGTGCTGATCTAACATAATGATATGTTGTGCTTTCGTCGTAAAGCCTTTTTGAAATCGGACACTGTGGTGGGATTAACAACAAGTTTATCTTTAAAATGGTGTAAAATACTTGTGTAGCTGAGGAATTTTAATTACGAGATTTCTGTTGTTTTGAATTTGGACCCTGCACTTTCACTGGCTGTTGTCATATCGATCCCAGCCATAAGAAGTTAACAGAGCTCTAGAGTTCCTCTGTGGAGAACTTTACAGAAGAACAACCATCTCTGTAGCACTCCACTAATCAGGCCTTTATGGTAGAGTGGCCAGACGGAAGCCACTCCTCAGTAAAAGGCACATGATAGCACGCTTGGCGTTTGCCAACAGGCACCTAGAGACTCTCAGACCATGAGAAGCACAATTCTCTGGTCTGAAGAAACCAAGATTGAACTCTTTGGCCTGAATACCAAGTGAATCTTCCTGGCACCATGCCCATGGTGAAGCGTGGTAGTGGCAGCATCAACGTGTGGGAATGGTTTTCAGAGGCAGGGACTGGGAGACTGGGATCCAGGTAAAGATGAACGGAGCAAAGTACAGAGAAATCCTTAATAAAAACCTGCTCCAGAGTGCTCAGGACCTCAGACTGGGGCAAAGGTCTACCTTCCAACAGGACAACGACCCTTATCACACAGCCAAGACGACTTATGAGTTGCTTCGGGAAAGTCTCTGAATGTCCTTGAGTGGCCCAGCCAGAGCCCAGACCTAAACCCGATCGAACATCTCTGGAGTGATCTGAAAATAGCTGTGCAGCAACAATCTCCATCCAACCTGACAAAGCTTGAGAGGATCTGCAGAGAAGAATTGGAGAAACTCCCCAAATACAGTTGGCCAAGCTTGTAGTCATATCCAAGGAGACTCGAGGTTGTAATCGCTGCCAAAGGTGCTTCAACAAAGTATTGAGTAAATGGCCTGAATACTTATGGAAATACTGATATTTTGTGCAGTTTTATGAGGGATTTAATATATATACCTTTATATATATATATATACCTTTATTTAACTAGGCAAGTCAGTTAAGAAAACATTCTTATTTTCAATGACGGCCTAGGAACAGTGGGTTAACTGCCTGTTCAGGGGCAGAACGACAGAGTTGTACCAGGTCAGCTCGGGGATTTGAACTTGCAACCTTTCGCTTACTAGTCCAACACTCTAACCACTAGGCTACCCTACCGCCCCGGCTGGGTAGCATAAGGCTGTAACGTAACAAACTGTGGGATTTGAATATTTTCCGAATGCACTGTATACATTCATGCTTCACACACACATCACAACTGCTGATACCAGACTTATTATACCTCTCAATTTATACACTTGTCCTCTCATTGTTTGTTTGACAAAACAGGGTAAGGTCGGCAAGCTGCCGATTTTCAGGCATACTTGAAGCCTGTGGTATTCTTTGCGATATCTCCATGGTAATTTGACTCAGTTCATGTCTTTGCTCTAGAACCTGTTTGTTATTTTCTCAGGCTGACACATTGACAGTCAGGATCTCTAGTCTCCACGGAGTGTTGTTAACACCACATGGATCCCCTTATCAAACAGTTGGTGGAGAAACTAGATTTTGAGTGTTCAGAGATAAAACACCTAAGTTTGGCATGGAAGTGGATGGCTGGCATGGAAGTGGCTAGTCTATTTTGCACATTATGACTAAATGTGTAAAATAGCATGAGATTAGCTATAACACTGCAAATGTTTCTCTCTGTCCCATGGAGAAAAACTATCCTCAAAGAAAAATAGATATACTTACAGCAGCAAACATGTTTCATGAGCTGAAATAAAATGTTCCATACGCACAAAAAGCTTATTTCGCTCAAATTTTGTGAACATATTTGTTTATATCCCTGTTAGTGAGCCTTTCTCATTTGCCAAGATAATCCATCCACCTGACAGGTCTGCCATAAGAAGAAGCTGATTAAACAGCACAATCACTACACAGGTGCACTTGTGATGGGGACAATAACAGATCACTCTAAAATGTGCAGTTTTGTCACACAATACAATGCCACAGATGTCTAAAATTTTGAGGGCGCAGGCCATTGGCATGCCGACTGCAGGAATGTCCAACAGAGCTGTTGCCAGATAATTTAATGTTCATTTCTCTACCATATGCCACCTTCAATGTCGTTTTAGAGAATTTGGCAATACGTCCAAGTGGTCTGCGATCGTGAGTCCACATGTAATCATGCCAGCCCAGACCTCCACATCTCGTCTGAGACCAGCCACCCGGACAGCTGAATGGCTGGGCATGACTCCCCAGTGGGTGGACTTGCACTGGCAGCTTTTAGCCGTTTTTACCATAAATGTTGATAGACAATGTTGTGAATTTTGTTAATTAAAAGATTGATTTTAACATTATGCTTCTGAGGCATATCTTCATCACCAACAGGAAAGACAAGTTTAAGCATAGTGATTGTTTGTTTGTTTCCCTCTTGATTCATTTTCTCAGCTGCTCCAGTGTCAAAAGGTAATTTAAGTCACCCCAACAACAGTTGCGCGATTATTGCGTATTAACTTAATTTAGATAGTCCATCTAAAGAGGCTTACTAGAGTGTTAGTGAATGAACTGTACATGTTCACCAGTTGATACATATTTGAATGTGAAGTAGATGGACTGTAGACTGTCAACTAAGCTCAACTTGTATTTCACTTTATTTGGATCGTCCCAAAGCCTATCTAAAGATCAGTGGCGGTCGGTGCTGTTTAAGATGAGAGAGGACACTTATTCTTTTTCATGGCCTTATTTCTATTACTGTCACGCCTGCTCCCGCTCTCCCTCCGCCAGGCTCTCCAGCATTATGCACTCCTGTCACCATCAGTACGCACACCTGCCTTTCCCCGTCACGCACATCAGCGTATTATTGGACTCACCTGGACTCAATCACCTGTTTTTTACCTCCCCTATATTTGTCAGTTCCCCAGCTCCGTTCCCCACTGCTGCATTAATGTTTGTATGTCGTTGTTACCCGTGTGCTGACGCTGTTCCTGGCTTGCTATCTGTCTGTTCCGCATTAAATGTTCAACTCCCCGTACCTGCTTCTCATCTCCAGCGTCGGCCCTTATAATTACAGCATATTTGATGACTGTCATTCATCTTCCACTCACCCAGTTCAATATAACATTGATATGTTTAGGCTACTAAATGATACTAAAATTTCTCCTATACCCATCATCAGTTTGCTACAGCCTAGCCTATGAATGAAAGTTTACAACGTAGGTGCACACAGGTCGAAAGAAATTTGAGGTGACATACAGTGACACACGGACAGACAGTGACACATTCAATACTGCCTTGCATCTAGCTGATCTAAGGTGTAAACATTAGTCCAACAGTTGCAAACGAGAGGTTCTATTGGACATCCAGGTATGTTTTTCCCCGTTTGATTTTTGTGCCGTTTGCTTCTTACAACAGAGTCAGTGTACTGAATTACACCCCTGATCACACGTAAACACAGCCACCTTGTATTCCTTCTCGCATCTATGCACTCTCCTCTCACATTTTCCCTACACTTGTGGACTTCAACGCAGAACATCTTTAAAGCCAAACCATGTCAAAACCGCTAAACATAGCCTACATCGTTGTCACCCTATTAGCTAAAGTAATGTCACAGTCAACATAGCGAATAGAACTAACAGGTTAGTAAACCTGCTATCATGCAGTAACATTAGTCTACAGTCAGTCAGCAGTTCAATAAGCAGTTTAGCAGTTACACAAGCGGGCCCTGGTGACAAGAAATTTGTAAAACCAAAAACAGCTTACCTTGACTTGGAAGAGTTCCAGTGTTGTGCTGGATAGTCATAAACAGCAAGCTAACATTGCATCCCTCCCTCTGAGTCGGGTGTTTGAGTAGGCTAAACTAGCTAGCTAGCTGCATTTCCTAGCTAAGTAAGTGAAAGTTTAAAAAAATGAAAATCTCTCTTGATTCTCCTTAATTTAAGAAATTAACTTGTTCAAAACTGTTCAACTATTGTCTTTCTCTCTCTTTGAGTCAACTATTCACCACATTTTATGCACTTCAGTGATAGCCAGCTGTAGCTTATGCTTTCAGTACTAGATTCATTCTTCAAGAGCTCTGATAGGTTGGAGGATGTCCTCCGAAGGTTGTCATAATTACTATGAAAGTCTATGGAAGGGGGTGAGAACCATGCGCCTCCTAGGTTTTGTATTGAAGTTAATGTACCCAGAGGAGGACGGATGCTAGCTGTCCTCCGGCTACACCATGGTGCTACCCTATTGAGGCTACTGCAGACCTTCATTGCAAAACAGTGTTTGAATCAATTATTTGTTGACATGAATATATTTGGTATATTTTTATCTAAGAAGGAGAACTTTTCAAATGTTTAACTTTTTTTATTTGTATGAAATTCGCTGAAGAGGATGGTCCTCCCTTTCGTCCTCTGAGGAGCCTCCACTGCTACATACATTACTAGAATGACAAGAAATATGCTGTTAACTTGTTGCTGATAGTCTCCTGATTGTTTGTTGATCATCTTTAGATGGTCTTGGCATTTGTACAAGCATATCTGTACTGACAGGCTACAGATATTTATTTATTTGACCAGGTAAGCCAGTTGAGAACAAGTTGTCATTTACAACCGCAACCTGGCCAAGATAGAGCAAAGCAGTGCAACACAAACAACAATGAGTTACATATGGGATTATCAGACGTACAGTCAATAACACAATAGAAAAGGCTATATACAGTGTGTGCAAATGTAGTAAGATTAGGGAGGTAAGGCAATAAATAGGCCATAGTTGCAAAATAATTACAATTAAACACTGGAGTGATAGATGTGCAGAAGATGAATAAGCAAGTACTGGGGTGCAAAGGAGCAACAAATTAATAAATATAGGGGGATGAGGTAGTTGGGTGGGCTATTTATAGATGGGCTATGTACAGGTGCAATGATTGGTAAGCTGCTCTGACAGCTGATGCTTGAAGTTAGTGAGGGAGATATAAGTCTCCAGCTTCAGTGATTTTTGCAATTCGTTCCAGTCATTGGCAGCAGAGAACTGGAAGGAAAGGCGGCCAAAGAGTAGTTGGCATTGGGGGTGACCAGTGATATATACCTGCTGGAGCGTGTGCTACGGGTGGGTGCTGCTATGGTGACCAGTGAGCTGGCTGAGATAAGGCGGGGCTTTACCTAGCAAAGACTTATAGATGACCTGGAGCCATTGGGTTTGGCGATGAATATGAAGCAAGGGCCAGCCAACGAGAGCATACAGGTCGCAGTGGTGGGTAGTATATGGGGCGTTGGTGACAAAACGGATGGCACTATGATAGACTACATCCAATTTGCTGAGTAGAGTGTTGGAGGCTATTTTGTAAATGACATTGCCGAAGTCAAGGATCGGTAGGATAGTCAGTTTTACAAGGGTATGTTTGGCAGCATGAGTGAAGGATACTTTGTTGTGAAATAGGAAGCTGATTCTAGATTTAGTTTTGGATTGGAGATGCTTAATGTGAGTCTGGAAGGAGAGTTTACAGTCTAACCAGACACCTAGGTATTTGTAGTTGTCAGAACCGTCCAGAGTAGTGATGCTAGACGAGCGGGCAGCGATCGGTTGACGAGCATGCATTTAGTTTTACTTGCATTTAAGAGCAGTTGGGGGTCACGGAAGGAGTGTTGTATGGCATTGAAGAACGTCTGGAGGTTTGTTAACACAGTGTTCAAAGAAGGGCCAAAAGTATGCAGAATGGTGTCGTCTGCGTAGAGGTGTATCAGGGAATCAACAGCAGCAAGAGCGACAACATTGATGTATACAGAGACAAGAGTCGGCTCGAGAATTTAACCCTGTGGCACCCCCATAGAGACTGCCAGAGGTCCAGACCACAGGCCCTCCGATTTGACACACTGAACTCCATCTGAGAAGTAGTTGGTGAACCAGGCGAGGCAAGGCTGTTGAGTCTGTCAATCACTGCATTCTTATCGGCAGAGTCGAAAGCCTTGGCCAGGTCGATGAATACGGCTGCACAGTATTGTCTTTTATCGATGGCGGTTATGATATCATTTAGGACCTTGAGCGTGGCTGAGGTGCACCCATGACCAGCTCGGAAACCAGATTGCATAGCGGAGAAGGTACGGTGGGATTCGAAATGGTCGGTGATCTGTTTGTTAACTTGGCTTTCTGAGACTTTAGAAAGGCAGGGTAGGATAGATATAGGTCTGTAACAGTTTGGGTCTAGAGTGTCACCCCCTTTGAAGAGGGGGATGACCGCGGCAGCTTTCCAATCTTTAGGGATCTCAAACGATACGAAAGAGAGGTTGAACAGGCTAGTAATAGGGGTTGTGACAATTGCGGCAGATAATTTTAGAATGAGAGGGGGCAGATTGTCTAGCCCAGCTGATTTGTAGGGGTCCAGATTTTGCAGCTCTTTCAGAACATCAGCTATCTGGATTTGGGTGATGGAGAAATGGGGCAGGCTTGGGCAAGTTGCTGTCGGCGGTGCAGAGCTGTTGACCGGGGTAGGGGTAGCCAGGTGGAAAGCATGGCCAGCCGTAGGAAAATGCTTATTGAAATTCTCAATTATAGTGGATTTATCGGTGGTGACAGTGTTACCTAGCTACAGTGCAGTTGGCAGCTGGGAGGAGGTGCTCTTCTTCTCCATGAACTTTACAGTGTCCCTGAAGTTTGTGCTACAGGATACAAATTTCTGTTTGAAAAAGCTAGCCTTTGCTTTGCTAACTGCCTGTGTATATTGGTTCCTAACTTCCCTGAAAAGTTGCATATCATGGGGGCTATTCGATGCTAATGCAGTACGCATTTCAACAGATGGTTTGTTGAGCATCTATAGATGGACTATAGACTACCTTGTTCAAAATTATAAGATATACTGTTGAGATGCTACTGAAAGGATAAAGACATGCTGATGAAATGCTGCTGATAGTCTACAGCAAAATCAAAGGTGTACATTTAGCTCCAAAAGTGTTAAATGTACATGTTTTGGTGAATATGAGTCCGACTGAACTGGTGTGAAAATAATACTTTAGAAAGTGTTAAAGATGTAACTCTGTTCCAGTGTTCCCCATCAAAGTGTGCAAATGAACTTGATTGTGGTGTTTGCATAGCTCTACCGTAGAGTAATAAGCAGCACCTACAGTGTAAAACATAACACTTGATTTAGAGTAAACTGGACTCACTTTGCTTAGTGCTGACGCTGTTACACTTTCTCAGTGTAAAAAATGAACACCTGTAGTGTTATTTATCTTTGTGAAACATAAAATTAGTCAATCAATGTACAAAACACAGATATTAAATACAATCCCCCAAGAAATCTACATGCAGTAGAGCATGCAGGGAAATTTGATAATGATTGGTGTTGTTTTGATGGAACTGTTTTACTCTCCACAGTGTAAAATAATAACTCTGGTTATTAACACCACTGAGGGTTAATTTCACTCTTACAGAGTCAACACTAGAATAGTTACACTGAAAAATAAACAGCCAATTTGCTATGTGTAGACTACAGACACGTTCTTGACATGTTGCTGATAGTTTGTAGAGCGTCTACAGATGGACCATCCAAATAAAGTGTTACCAAGACGGTAGTCTCTTCCTTGATAGGTTGGTAATGCATGTTACAGAGTGGAAGCAGTTTTGTTGATTGAGACTGTAGGGCTATGTATTGTTCCCCTGTGAATTCTCTATTTACACCTTGATTCTTAGTGTGATTTTCTAAATTAAAGAACTTGATATAGAGAAAAAGTGTTAATAATAATAATACATGTCATTCAAAGCACCTTACAAATAACCCAAGGACACTGTACAGCAGCAAGAGAGTGTTGGAACTGATGTATCCTGTGTGCTGAATTATTATTGTGAGTATGAATGGAGTTTAGGCCATGAAACTGTGTGTATGCTAATTCAGAAAGGTTGTTGAACTAATCAGATAAGAGTAAATTGCCTAGGATCAGAGAGCAGAATCAGGCCCAAAACAGAAGATGGACGAGGGGTGATTCTGACATCTGGCTAAACAAAGAGAGGACCATGGACATTCCACAGGGGAATGGAGGGAAACTCATTGGGCTCATAAAATGTATAGCTGGTGAGGTGAACCCTACAAGGGAAGAGTATAACATGTGTGTTGTGAGCTTTCTAAATGTATGCACTCAGCTGACGGCATCCTTGGTATTAAACACTTGAAACTTCTCTTGCGCTTTTGGTCTCAATTACTTATTGCAAAGAGGTTGCAATAGCATTTGTCTTTTAACAGAACTCTAACAACAGCAGCAGGTGCAATTGAAATGTCTGAACGTCTCTGAAATGTGCTGGTTATGTTCAATACAAGTTCAACAAAAACACTAACTCCTTGAGTGCAAAGGAACCCTCAGAATCAGTAAGTCATTCTGACGACACATGCCTCATTCACTTCATTAATTCCTTCATATGCGATACTGGGAACTGGACTGTGAGGAAATGCAACAGTCGTGTGGGTGTTAATCTACAGAAGATAATGTAAAGGTTTCTGATGTGTTTGTGCATGCATGAGTGTGTGTGTACATGCACGCATCCGAAGCCCCCCTGTACCCTGCATTAATCCATCAAGGTGTGAAAAAGCACCAGATGGGGCCTAACCACTTTAATAGTATGAGTTTGTGAAGTTTTAAATGAAGCCCTGGGAGTCACACACAGGCTGCTGAGTGATTGTTTAGATGGCCTGCTTAATTTGGCATAGCTGATTAAGTGCGTACGTCAGGGAGAAGGAAGGAAGTGTGAGAGGTGGACGCAGCATGGCACACGCCTTGTCTCTCTGCTCCTAGTGACACGTCAACACACCAGGGTTGCCCCTGACAACATCCCTCAGAATAGATCCCCCGTGATGATGACTCTGTGTTGAATCTTTTCTCAGTGACCGACACAGAGGTCCACGCACAAAGAAAGGTGTTCCATGAGGTCCATGTACAGACAGGGCTGTGCAGAGAAAAGATGGGTAACAAATGCTTATGAATGTGTTATGTAGTCCCAAAGATACCCTATTAAGTGTTTGAGGAAAGATACATCTGGCACCTTGTATCCAATTTACATACAAATAATCCCGATTTTGTTTTTAAAAATGGAAATGCTAACATTATCTACATTCACACCTCTTTTTCAGTTTTGCTCTCAACTACAGAGAGATACAATTATATGATCCACACTAATATAACTGATGCACGGCATCAATGACAAGAACTAATGGTTCCTGATGATGGATTTTGATGCACCAATCAAACCTGTGGCAGCCTCAGATCATGAGATGTGTTTGTATATAGTGCTGACATCTATGGAAATCAACTCATTGTTATTCTCTCTGATGAATGGCATGTGTCGTTGGTCAAGGTGAACAGAAAATGATTAGAAAATAATCACGCATTGTGTAAATGTGTAGCCATTTGTTGGCTTGGCTGTGTTGTTTATATTATATAGAGAATTGCTGGCTGCATGGCCACAGGTAATACCACCATGCTGCTGTATTATGATGATTAATGATCTTCTTTTAAAAGATGCAAATTGCTTTGTGAAAAGCATCACCATTTTGTTCTAGCTGGTGCAGGTAATCTGTTCTCTCCTTTGTTTTAAGTGGAGGCAGCTGTCCAGTCTGTGCATTTGGCTTGACTTTTCAAGCGGTGTGTTAGATTGCACCAACTCTTAAGAGAGGAATTTGATCCAGGGGGTTGATTTATTTGATAAAAAGGATGGGTAACGCGTTAACATGACTACATATCCATAAAGAATTTAGTTACACACCTATAAGCATTTCATAAACATGTTATAACAGGTCCTTACCACATTAATTAAATATATCCATAGCGTACAGGGGCGCTACTTTGGTTTTAGAAGTGGGGGGACATAATATTATTATTATTAGTATATTTTTTAAATAAACAGCCTACCCGAGCACTCGGAGACGTACAAAGACAGCGTAATGTCATCATTATGACTGTTCTCAAAAGTGTGCTTCTGCCATACCAGTGTTAGTGAATATTCCAAAGGCCAAAACCCGTTTTGAAAATTATGCTGATATATAGCCTGTACCATCCCTATTTCCCCCACCGGCAGGTATAGGGCCTTGACTTACCTTCTGCCTCTTCTTCTTACTGAGGTCCATGGTGCATGAAGATCCCCACAGGGTTGAATCCTTGAGGTACATTTTAAGGATGAAATCGTGTAGTTGAGGGGCATATCATAACTCATTAACAGCCCCCCTCCACATCAAAATGAATTTGGCCACACTAGAATATAACACACACATGAATGGTCTATGTATGAATTCTATTATTTTATTTCATTTTTTGGGAGGGCAGGGCTTTTTATTTAAATTTTATTTATTTAACTAGGTAAGTCAGTTAAGAACAAATTCTTATTTACAATGACGGCCTAACAAAAGGCCTCCTGCGGGGACAGGGGCTGGGATAAAAAATATATAAAAGAATATAGGACAAAACACAGATCACGACAAGAGAGACAACACTACATAAAGAGAGACCTAAGACAACAGCATAGCATGGCAGCAACACATGACAACTCGAAGATAAAACAAATGATGGTGCCTGGTGGTAGAAAGATACAAACCAGTAGTCTTATGAAGTAATAGTTTTATTTTCTGTATCATTGAAGTTCAAGTACTCCCTCCTCTAAAATGTTCTTGCAACTTTTGACACATTCCATTTTCATAGATGGTAAAACATAGCGTGCCGTGCAACCAATCTCAAACTCCCTCTGTGAATTGGAAAACAGATAATGCATCGTTCCTCTGCCTAGATTAACATTTTATTCTTATTCCAGAAATGAAGGGAAATCTATTGTGGATTGTTTCCCTTTTTTTGTTCGCTTCTCTTCATTTTCTTCTAAACGAGAAAAATAATCTGTATGCAAGAGCTGGAACACAACAACAAAGGTAAATTGAAATGTCTTTTTTTATTCATGTGAAGCGTTTGTTGGTGCAAGGAACCGCTGTATGGGGATATTGCAGCACAAATTAAGGTTGACAGTACAAGCCGTCCCTGGCATCCATGCAAGGTCTTGTGAAACTTTTTTGTTATATACAGTGCCTTGTGAAAGTATTCAGATCCCTTTACTTTTTCCACATTTTGTTAGGTTAGAGCCTTATTCTAAAATTGATTCAATATTTTTTTCTCTCTCATCAATCTACATACAATAATGACAAAGCTAAAACAGGTTTTTAGACATTTTTGCAAATGTATGAAAAAAAAACAACTGAAATATAACATTTACATAAGTATTCAAACCTTTTACTTAATACTTTGTTGAAGCACCTTCGGCAGCAATTACAGCCTTGAGTCTTCTTGGGTATGACACTACAAGTATGTCACACCAATATTTGGGGAGGTTCTCCCATTCTTCTCTGCAGATCCTGTCAAGCTCTGTCAGGTTGGATGGGTAGCGTTGCTGCACAGCTATTTTCAGGTCTCTCCAGAGATGTTAGATTGGGTTCAAGTGAGAGCTCTGGTTGGGCCACTCAAGGAGATCCAGAGACTTGTCCCGAAGCCACTCCTGCGTTGTCTTGACCGTGTGCTTAGGGTTGTTTTCCTGTTGGAAGGTGAACTTTCGCCCCAGTCTGAGATCCTGAGCGCTCTGGAGCAGGATCTCTCTGTACTTTGCTGAGTTCATCTTTGCCTCGATCCTGACTGGTCTCCCAGTCCCTGCCGCTGAAAAACACAACAGCATGATGCTGCCACCACCATACTTCACCATAGGGATGGTGCCTGTTTTTTTCCAGACGTGACGCTTAGCATTCAGGCCAATAGTCTTTAGGTGCCTTTTGGAAAACTCTAAGAGGGCTGTCATGTGCCTTTTACTGGGGAGTGGCTTCTATCTGGCCAGTCTACCATAAAGGCCTGATTGGTGGAGTGCTGCAGAGATGGTTGTTCTTCTGGAAGGTTCTCCCATCTCCACAGAGGAACTCCAGAGCTCAGTCAGAGTGACCATCGGGTTCTGGATCACCACCCTCACCAACATTTAAGTGCCTTTTGGTATTTGGTATTTTATTAGGATCTCCATTAGTTGTTGATAAAGCAGCAGCTACTCTTCCTGGGGTCCACACAAAACATCAAACATAATACAGAACATCATTAGACAAGAAAAGCTCAAGGACAGAACTACATATATTTTTTAAAAGTCACACGTAGCCTACATATCAATGCATACACACAAACTACCTAGGTCAAATAGGGGAGAGGCGTTGTGCCTCTGTGAGATGTTGTGAGATGTTGCTTTTGAACGGCGTATGGTAGTAGCTACCATGAGCACCGGTTTGTGTCAAGAACTCCAACACTGCTGGGTTTTTCATACCCATCCATATGGTTGGTAAGATGGCGCCGACAGAGATGGTCGCCTTGCTTTAGGCCCTTAGAAAACTATGCAGTTATTTATTTTTTAATATTATTTCTTACATTGTTAGCCCATAAAATCTCAAGTATTATTATTACATACAGCCGGGAAGAACTATTGGATATAAAAGCGATCTCAACTTACCATCATTACGACCAGGAGGTGAGCACACCATCCATCGCTTCCGAGCATATTACTCACCAATGTCCAATCTCTAGATAACAATGTGGATGAAATTAGGGCACGAGTTGCCTTCCAGAGAGACATCAGAGATTGTAACATTCTCTGTTTCACGGAAACATGGCTCACTCGTGATATGTTGTAAGAGTCGGTACAACTACCTGGTTTCTTCACGCATCGCGCCGACAGAAACAAACATCTCTCTGGTAAGAGGAAGGGTGGTGGGTGTATGCCTTTATGATTAATGACTCATGGTGTAATCACAACAACATACAGGAACTCAAGTCCTTTTGTTCACCCGACCTAGAATTCCTTACAATCAAATGCCGACTGCATTATCTTCCAAGAGAATTCTCTTCGATTATAGTCACAGCCGTGTATATCCCCCACAAGCAGATCTCTTGTCGGCCCTGAAAGAACTTCACTGGACTCTATGTAAACTGGAAACCAGAAATTCTGAGGCTGCATTTATTGTAGCTGGGGATTTTAACAAAGCTAACCTAAGAACCATACTTCCTAAATTCTATCAGCATATTGAATGCGCGACAAGAGTTAGTAGCTTTCTGGATCATTGCTACTCGAACTTCCGCAATGAATGCAAAGCCCTCCTCTGTCCTGCCTTCGGCAAATCTGAACATGACTCCATGTTGTTGCTCCCAGCATATAGACATAAAGTAAAACAGGAAACACCTGTGCTCAGGTCAATGGTCTGACCAATCGAATTTCACGCTTCAAGATCGCTTCGATCACGTGGACTGGGATATGTCCGGATAGCCTCAGGCAATAACATTGATGTGTATGCTGACTCGGTGAGTGAGTTTATTAGCAAGTGCATCGAAGATGTTGTACCCTCTGTGACCATTAAACCTTCTTGAACCAGAAACTGTGGATTGATGGCAGCATTCGCGCAAAACGGCAGGTAACCTAGTGGTTCGAGCGTTGGGCCAGTAACCGAAAGGTTGCTAGATCAAATCCCTGAGCTGACAAGGTAAAAATCTGCCATTCTGCCCCTGAACAAGGCAGTTAACCCAAGGTTCCAAGGCCGTCATTGTAAATAAGAATTTGTTCTTAACTGCCTTGCCTAGTTAAATAAAGGTTAAATAAAAAAAAAATGTAAAACTGAAAGCGTTTACCACCGCTTTTAATCATAGCAAGGCGACCGGGAAACACGACCGAATTCAAACAGTGCAGCTATTCCCTACGCAAGGCAATCAAACAAGCAAAGCGTCAGTATAGAGACAAAGTCGCAATTCAATGGCTCAAACACGAGGCATATGTGGCAGGGTCTACAGTCAATCACGGATTACAAAAAGAAAACCATCCCTGTAGCGGACATCGACGTCGCTCGCTTTGAGGACAATACTGTACAGTGCCACTGACATAGCCCGCTACCAAAGCCTGTGGGCTCTCTTTCTTCGTGGCCAATGTGAATAAAATATTTAAACGTGTTAACCCTCGCAAGGCTGCCAGCCCAGACAGCATCCCTAGCCGCGTCCTCAGCTGGCTGATGTGTTTACAGACATATTCAACCAATTCCTATCCCAGTCTGTTGTCCCCACATGCTTCAAGATAGCGACCATTGTTCCAGTTCCCAAGAAAGCTAAGATAACTGAACAAAATGACTAACGCCCCATTGCACTCACTTCTGTCATCATGAAGTGCTTTGAGAGACTAGTCAAGGACCATATCACCTCCACCCTACCTGATACCCGAGTCCCACTCCAATTTGCTTACCGCCCCAATAGATCCACTGACGATGCAATCGCCATCACACTGCACATTCTCATCTGGACAAGAGGAATACCTATGTAAGAATGCTGTTCATTAACTACAGCTCAGCATTTAACACCATAGTACCCTCCAAACACGTCATTAACCTTTACTTAATACCCATCCCGGATCCGGGAGCATCCTCATCAAAAAAGCTGACTAGCATAGCCTAGCCTAACGGGACAGGGATATCATATAATATAATTTTCATGAAATCACAAGTCCAATACAGCAAATGAAAGATAAACAGCTTGTGAATCCAGCCATCATTTCTGATTTTTAAAATGTTTTACAGCGAAAACACTGTATTTCTATTAGCTAACCACAATAGCCAAAGACTCAACCACAAATTTTCACCATGTTTCTACCGCATAGGTAGCTATCACAAAACCGACCAAATAGAGATAAAATTTGTCACTAACCAAGAAACAACTTCATCAGATGACAGTCTTATAACATGTTATACAATAAATCTATGTTTTGTTCGAAAATGTGCATATTTGAGGTATAAATCATAGTTTTACATTGCAGCTATGTCACGTTCCTGACCTATTTTTATGTTATTTTGATTATGTTTAGTTGGTCAGGGCGTGAGTTGGGGTGGGCATTGTATGTTGTGTGTGTTTGGTTAGTCTATGGGTGTTGTATGTGTATGGGATAGTGTTGGTTAGGTTGTCTAGTTATGTCTATGGCTGCCTAGATTGGGTCTCAATCAGAGACAGCTGTCATTCATTTGTCTCTGATTGGGAGCCATATTTAAGGTAGCCATAGGCAGTAGGCTTTTGTGGGTGTATGTTACCTGTCTCTGTGTTTGTGTTCTGCACCAGATAGGTCTGTATCGGTTTTGCACGTTTGTTATTTTGTAAGTTGTTTGTAGTGTTCACTTGTTCTTATAATTAAACATGTTGAGCACTGGCTACGCTGCATTTTGGTCCTCTCCTTCACCCCAGGAAGAAAACCTTTACAAGCTACCATCAAAAATATCACCAAAGCAGCCAGAATAATTACAGAGAGCAACGTGAAATACCTAAATACTCATCATAAAACATTTATGAAAAATACATGGTGTACAGCAAATGAAAGATAAACATCTTCTGAATCCAGCCAATATTTCCGATTTTTTAAGTGTTTTACAGCGAAAACACAATATATATATTTCTATTAGCTCACTACAGTAGCCAAACACACAACGCAATTTACTCCCCGTAAAAATAGCTTGCACAAAACCGACAAAATAGATATAAAATGAATCACTAACCTTGAACAAATTCATCAGATGACAGTCTTATAACATCATGTTATACAATACAATTATGTTTTGTTCGAAAATGTGCATATTTAGAGCTACAAATCCTGATTATACATTGTGAATACGTAGCATCGATTCACCAGAATCTCCAGAGATATTTTGGACACTCACCTAATCTGACCAAAGAACTCATCATAAACTTTACATAAAAATACTTGTTGTATAGCAAATGAAAGATACACTGGTTCTTAATGCAACCGCTGTGTTCGATTTTTTAAAATAACTTTACCATAACATACAGCTTGCGTTATTGCGAGACAGCGCTCACCAAAACGGCGGAGAATAGGACTCAACATTTTCCACAGAAATACGAAATAACATCATAAATGTTTTCTTACTTTTGTTGATCTTCCATTAGAATGTTGTACAAGGAGTCCTTGGTCCAGAATAAATCGTTGTTTGGTTTTAGAATGTCCATTTCTTCTATCGAATTAGCAACCTTAGCTAGCCATGTGACGCGAACATGCCCATCTTCTCTTGGTGCAAAGAACGGAAAATTCCAAAATTCCAAAACAGGAAGGCCAAAAAGATCATCAAGGACCACCCGAGCCACTACCTGTTCACCCCGCTATCATCCAGAAGGCGAGGTCAGTACAGGTGGATCAAAGCTGGGACCGAGAGACAGCTTCTATCTCAAGGCCGTCAGACTGTTAAACAGTCATCACTAACATAGAGAGGCTGCTGCCAACATAGAGACTCAAATCTCTGGCCACTTAAATAAACTGACTAAATTAATAAAGGTGTCACTTTAACGTCTTATGGCTGGGGGCAGTATTGAGTAGGTTGGATGAATAAGGTGCCCAGAGTAAACTGCCTGCTACTCAGGCCCTGAAGCTAAGATATGCATAGTATTAGTAGATTTGGATAGAAAACACTCTGAATGATGTCTGTGAGTATAACATAATTCATATGGCAAGCAAAAACCTGAGAAAAAAATCCAACCAGGAAGTGGGAAATCTGAGGTTTGTAGGTTTTCAACTCTTTGCTTATCCAATATACAGTGTCTATGGGGTCATATTGCACTTCCTAAGGCTTCCACGAGATGTCAACAGTCTTTAGAACCTTGTTTCATGCTTCTACTGTGAAGGGGGAGAGAATAAGAGCTGATTGACTAAGAGGTCTGGCAGAATGCCATGAGCTCAGTCAGGTGTGCACCCGTGAGAGTTAGCTGCGTTCCTTTTCCTTTCTAAAGACAAAGGAATTTTCCGGTTGAAACATTATTGAAGATTTATGATAAATACATCCTAAAGATTGATTCTATACATCGTTTGAAATGTTTCTACGAACTGTAATGGAACTTTTTGACTTTTCGTCTGTCCTGCGCCTCGTGAACTAAACACGCTAACAAAAAGGAGGTATTTGGACATAAATGATGGACTTTATCGAACAAAACAAACATCTATTGTGGAACTGGGATTCCTGGGAGTGCATTCTGATGATCATCAAAGGTAAGTGAATATTTATAATGCTATTTCTGACTTCTGTTGACTCCACAACATGGTGGGTATCTGTATGGCTTGTTTTGGTCTCTGAGCGCTGAAATCTGACACAGCGGTTGCGTTAAGGAAAAGTTTATCTAAAATTCCATGCATCATTTATCAATGTTTATTATGAGTATTGATGTGGCTCTCTGCAAAACATTACTGAACGTAACGCGCCAATGTAAACTAAGATTTTTGGATATAAATATGAACTTATTCGAACAAAACATACATGTATTGTGTAACATGAAGTCCTATGAGTGTCATCTGATGAAGATCATCAAAGGTTAGTGATTAATTTTATCTCTTTCTGCTTTTTGTTACTCCTCACTTTGGCTGGAAAAATGGCTGTGTTTTTCTGTGACTAGGTGCTGATCTAACATAATCGCATGGTATGCTTTCGTCGTAAAGCCTTTTTGAAATCGGACACTGTGGTGGGATTAACAACAAGTTTATCTTTCAAATGGTGTATAATACTTGTATGTTTGAGGAATTTTAATTATGAGATTTCTGTTGTTTGAATTTGGCGCCCTGCACTTTCACTGGCTGTTGTCATATCGATCCCGTTAACGGGATCTCAGCTATAATAACGCTACTTTAATAATGTTTACATATCCTTCATTACTCATCTCATATGTTTATATACTGTATTCTACACCATCTACTCTATCTTGACTATGCCGCACGCCATCGCTCATCCATATATTTATATGTACATATTCTTATTCATCCCTTTGTATTTGTGTAAGGTAGTTTTTGTGAATTTATTAGATTGCTTATTGAATATTAGTGCATAGTCAGAACTAGAAGCACAAGCATTTCGCTACACTCGCCTTAACATCTGCATGTTACCAATAAAATTAGATTTGATTTGATCAAGAATGGTCCAACACCCAAAGGACATATATCCAATTTGACACATCTTTGGGAAGCATTGGCGTCAACATGGGCCAGCATCCCTGTGTTTGGTATACACAGTGTATATGTGACTCGTTTCAGGAAACTAGGAATATGTCGCGCATCACTACTTCAAAGAAGAAGCATTTGAATATACACAGTGTAAAAACATTTTTGGCAGAAATGCCATCTCGAATATGTGAACTGTCATGTGCCTTAATAACACATTTGTATTCCATCCATAACTACGAATACAATTGTTAAATCACAAGCCTAGTTTGTTTAGCCACGGAAAAAGACAGGAATCTTCTCACTAGCCATGATTGGCTGAGATAATGTATGGGCTGGACATGCCGAGAGATGAGTTTGGATTGGTCTACCACGTAGCGTGCTTCTGTCTATAACATGAGCTGTTCAGTATGTGTTGACAGTCCTTTCAACAGCGTTGTTTTTGAAAGATATAACATTAGCCATCAAGAACTACAAAAGTTTTGCTACTTTTCTCAACGACATTGATGCCCTGAATTTACCAGGCGCTATCGACATATCCGTTGGAAAAAGTGATGGGCTACTTTCTGCACATGCCACAGTCAGTGTGAACTGGAGTCTCTTGACACAACGCTGGCCAAACAAGATGCAGCCACAAAGTTAAATGGTTCCAGTCTGCCGTGAAGTGTTCATCTATGAATACGGGTCCAACTACATTGTCAGAAAGTCATATTTATTGCAAGCTGAAGCGTGCTGTTAGTTAGCTAGCAAACGTTAGCTTGCTGGCTCACTAGCTAACGTTACATGTATGACCTGTGTAGTAATATTATTCTAATCAGAAAATCTATTTGTGTCACGTTCCTGACCTGTTTTCTGTTAGTTTTTGTATGTGTTAGTTGGTCAGGACATGAGTTTGGGTGGGCAGTCTATGTTTTGTGTTTCTATGTTGGTTTATGGGTACCTGATATGGTTCTCAATTAGAGGCAGGTGGTTTTCATCTCCTCTGATTGAGAATCATATTAAGGTAGGTGTTTTCACATTGGGTGTTGTGGGTGGTTGTTTCCTGTGTCTGTGTTTGTTGCACCATATGGGACTGTATCGTTCGTTCGTTTGTTTGTAGTCAGTACTTGTTCGTTCGTTCTTCGTTACATGTAAGTTCGTAGTCCAGGTCTGTCTACTTCGTTTGTTGTTTTGTATTTTATTCAAGAGTTTTTCGTCTTCGTCTGTTTGTTGTAAATAAATAATATGTCGAACTACAACGCTGCGTTTTGGTCGAATCCCTGCTCCTCCTCTTCGGATGAAGAGGAGGAGGAAATCCGTTACAATTTGCTTTGCTAGTTATAGCCTAATGTTAGCTACCTAACATTGAACCAAGTTTGTTAGCTTTAGCTACCTGCAGATTCATACTACAGCTATGACAATGTTTGTATTGGTAGTAGTATGAGTTGGGATTATGCCAGTTCATTGTTTACAAAATATAAAACACATTGATGTCACATATGTATCATGCGTACAGTTCTTTATTAAAAATGTAGTTATTTGATACATTTTACTGTAAAACTAGCAGTACTAATTATTTCTCTGAGAGTAAGGTGAATATATAGCATTTTGCAACAAAAAAATATATTATTTGTCTCTCTGAAATGAAACCATCAAGTGATAGATTTTAAACAAATATGTCTGTCATTGAACAACCCCATGCCGTGATTAGATAGTGAAAAAACGGCAATCTCTTTCATAATTTCTTCAAACAATAAAATCTAATTGACCAACATTTCTGAAAATGGATATAGCGTTTTGCAATCAAACTCTTCATATCTCATCAAATTGTGTATGTTTTATTTCCCAAGACCACAGGACGAGTCACTGAAAGAAGGCAGATTGGGTTGTGTTCTTTTGAGGGCTCCTGGTTGTTCCACTAGGGGTTTTTACTCTGCATTTGACCTCACAAAGGGTTGAGTCCAACTGTTATTTGTGCTAATGCAAAACGTATAGCACATGCTAGCATGTGTATGCCTGTGTGTTTGAAAGTGCTTGGTGTTGTTAAGTGCGACAGAGAAGAGGCCATGGGATTATCGACAAGGTGTCACAGAGAGGGTGTATAGTGCTGTCTGGGGCTTTAATATCTTATGTCAGTCTGATCACAGACACTGGAAGGACATACACACACTCACAAACGGATGCATACACACAAACACACACAGACAGACAGACAGACACACACTCATACAATACTGCCAGACATTCCATTTCAATCTTGGAATGAATTTTAAAGCTTAGACTGCTAAACACAGATAATCCACCAGAAGCCCAATCATTCACAGCAAACCGGCAGACAAATAATGGGGAAATGATAAACATATTGGTCATTATTTATTCATCCATTCTGAAGTGGTAGAATCAAGATGTTCACCTCTCTGTAATGAGTCCAGAGATGGACATGCATCCTGATTTAACTGACAACTTTTGACAGATCTGAGTAGACACATTTAAAACCACAGTAACATGTATGGGGAAGGATGGTCAAAATAGAATAATTCACAAACACATCATTCATTTTTGCTAATTATTTTCAGGGGGAAACTTGATATCCTGTGTTTTTGATTGAACACAAACATAAACATCCATACTTTCAACCTTCATTTGCAAGCATTTTAGCGAGCTGTGATGTTTAGAACATTCTGTCTGAGGTGACAGTGCAACAATCTGCTCCATCACTGTGATCCACTGAGTACTGTCTGAAAGCTCATGCCAGGTGATCTGTGATCCACCAGTGTTGTCTGTCTCCAAGCCCATGCCAGGTCAGGATATCAGCTCCAGGGGACCTCATCACCTCAATCAACCCCCTGCCAATTACCCATGTAGGAAGCTACCCTGGGTCACCCAGACGCAGACGGACAGAAATCAACTAAAAGGTGTCTGTGAGCGTGTCTGACTAACCTCAAAGGCCTGCAGGCATTAGTCACACCAGGTGAACAGACAGAGGAGAACAGAGGGAACACAGGCAGGAGTGCCACAGAGGGAGGGGTAAGGGGAGTACCAAGTGGTAGGCTGGACTAGTGTCTCACTAACAAACAGTCTGCAACTGATCTCTCGCTCTCCCTGTCAGTCTCGAAAGTGTAGCACAATAGATACTTCAAATGTAATGGTATTTGAAATAAAAGTAATGATAACCTGATTTGTCATTGTTGATAGAGTGAGGTCTAATATTGAATTGATTCGGATTGTTCACAGAGCAATACCAGTGAAACTGTCAAGGCTCCTCTAATTACTGTAGCCCATGCTGTACTGTACATTCAGGGGAGCTATTTATGGATGAGATGTTTGTTAGCATTTCCCTAGTATTGGGAGGTTTCCCTCTAATCACCCTGTCTTCTTCAATTCAGGTCCAGTGATGCACTTGATATCCACCCACTAAAGCCATCTGATAAGCACTGTTTATAATGGCAGCAGCCAGTGGCCGCACCAGTGTGGGCTGGACTCAGACTCACACAGCAAACCCAATAGAGATAAGTCCCATTAATTAAACAACAATGTTTGCCCAGGCACTGATCTACAGTCAGGTCCATAATTATTATCAAAAAAGACTAGTACAAATACTCAGCTATATTGTATGCTAAAAAATTTAATCGGGAAATTATATTACTGTATACTAATACAATTGCTCAGAGAAAGAGATTTTGTTTAACAAGTCATCTTATTTTCTCAAAAAGATATGGGTAGATATTATTGGCACCCCTGTTTTCAATACCTTTCAATACCTCATCTTGTGAATATAACATTCTTTAAAAAATATTTTATCAGATTGAAGAACACATTGGGAGGGTTCTTTGACCATTCATTGTTACAGAATCTTTCCAGATCATTGATATCATTTGTCTGTGCTTATAGACTGCCATCTTCAATTCAAACCACAGGTTTTCAATGGGGTTCAAGTCCGGAGACTAAGATCTGGAGAATGTAGATTTTTTGATTTTTGTTTAGGATTTTGATGTTTGCTTGGGTTCTTGTCTTGCTGGAAGATCCACTTGTGGCCAAGTTTCAGCCTCCCAGCAACCAGGTTTTTGGCACAATTGTCCTGGTACTGGGTAAAGTTCATGATGCCATTGACTTTAACAAGGGCCCCAGGACCAGTGGAAGCAACATAGCCCAATAACATTAAACATCCACCACCACACTTTTAAAAAAATACACAAAGAAATGATTGACCACAAAATCAACATTTAGCAATGGCCATCTCAGTCTCCATTAAAAACCTATGGGTTGAACTGAAGAGGGTAGTCCATAAGCACAGACGAAGGATATCAAGGATCTGGAAAGATTCTGTATGGAGGAATGGTCTAAGATCCCTCCCAATGTGTTCTTAAATCTCATGAAACATTTCAGTCCAAGTGCCATTATCCTTGCAAGGTGATGTATTAAAAAGTGTTGAAAACAGGGTTGCCAATCAGTTTGACCCCTATCTTTCTGAGAGAAAAAAGTATTACTTGTTAACTAGGATAGGTGGGACGGTAGCGTCCCACTTGGCCAAAATCCAGAAAAAATGTAGCGCGCCAAATTCAAATATATTACTATAAAAATCTATCTTTCATGAAATCACACATGAAATACATCAAATTAAAGCTACACATGTTGTGAATCCTTCAAAAAGGATTTACGGGGAAAGCACACCAAACAATTATGTTAGCTCAGTACATAGCCACAGAAAAACACAGCCATTTTCCCAGCAAAAGATAGTAGTAACAAAATCAGAAATAGAGATAAAATTCATCACTAACCTTTGAACATCTTCATCATATGACATCATGTTACACAATACATTTATGTTTTGTTCAATAATGTGCATATTTATATCCACAAATCTCAGTTTACATTGGCGCCATGTTCAGAAATGCCACGTCAAATAACAGAAATACTCATCATAAACGTTGATGAAAGATACATGTTTTACATATAATTAAAGATACACTTGTTCCTAATGCAACCGCTGTGTCAGATTTAAAGAAAACTTTACGTAAAAAGCACACCATGCAATAATCTGAGACGGCGCTCAGATAGTAACAACATTTATCCGCCATGTTGGAGTCAACAGAAATACGAAATTACATCATAAATATTCCCTTACCTTTGATTATCTTCATCAGTATGCAGTGCCAGGAATCCTAGTTCCACAATAAATCGTTGTTTTGTTCGATAATGTCCATTACTTATGTCCAATTAGCTAATTTTGCTAGCATGTGTAGTGCACGTGTCCAAACGCTCGTGCAGATGCAGGCAAACGTCGGACGAAAACTTCAAAAAGTTATATTCCAGGTCGAATAAACTGGTCAAAGTAAGTAGAGAATCAATCTTCAGGATGTTGTTATCATTTATATCCAATAAGGTTCCAACCGGAGAATTCTTTTCAGTCTCTATAAGTAATGGAACGCAAGACGATATAATGAGGAAAGCGCGCGACCAAGAACTGGCAATCTGCCAGACCACTGACTCATTCCCCTCCCATCCGGTCCCACAACACAGCATAAGCTTCATTCCACGTTCTACTGACTGTTGACATCTAGTGGAAGGCGTATGAAGTGCAAACAGATCCATATATTACAGGGAATTGAATAGGCGATGACTTTAACAACGACCACTCTCAGATTTTTCACTTCCTGTTTGGATTTTTTCTCAGGTTTTTGCCTGCCATAGGAGTTATGTTATACTCACAGACATCATTCAAACAGTTTTAGAAACTTCAGAGTGTTTTCTATCCAATAGTAATAATACTATGCATATATTAGCATGTGGGACAGAGTAGGAGGCAGTTCCCTACGGGCACGAAATTCATCCAAAAGTGAAAATGCTGCCCCCTATACCAAAGAAGTTAAACAAATCTCTTTCTCTGAGCAATTGTATTAGTATAAAATAATATAATTTTCCTTTTACATTTTTTTATTTAACATAGCTCAATATATGTATTATTTTATTGTATACAGTCAGTTTTGCTCATCTTTATCAAGGGTGTCAATAATTTTGGACCTGACTGTATACACTTCTGACTGCTGACCTTTGGAAAGTTTGATGACAGAAGCTTGCTCTTTAATAATTGTTTACTACCTCAAAAGGTATTATGCCAGGATGAGCCCTCACATCCTCCAGCCGGGTGGAATTATCACCTGCACCGCAGCATATGTGGCTCGGCGTGTTCCCACCACGCACCCCGCCACCCACTACCAACACTCCTAAACATCATTTTCAGATCGTACCACTGAGAATACATATTCAGGGCCAGGCCAACGCGACGCTTCTGTGTATAACTTAATTAAAAGTTAAGCCTAAGGAGAGCTTTTTAGAGAAAATATATAAATTAAAAAACTCCTGTTGTACGCAATTAAATCAATTTCACTGTTTCCGATCCATCATCAGCAAAGTGCTGTGACTGAAAACAAATCAGTGCATCAGCAACCAAAGCAACAAGCAGCGAGCTAGCTCATCGATGGTAATTACAAAATTTAAATCAAGCAAAAGCCATGGCAATTTGGTGTTTTGCTTTAATTGTGTAATGGCAGTTATTTTCCAACTAGGGAGAGGTTCTAATTTGTTTGCTTGATTGATTTATTCTTAAGGTAAATGCTCTAATAGGTGGAGAGGCATGAGTAAATGAACAATGTTTTCTAATGGAGGGAATCATTAGACTTTACCTGCTGTGTCTCTCTACCAACACTGTCAGCCCTTGTCTAGGCTCTGTGTTGGTGGCTATACAGATGAAACCATTATGGCTTATGAGGACAATGACACACAGCTAGTCTCAGTCAAAAACAAATATGCCTTGAAATTGGAAATGCTTTATTCTTTCGGTTTCACATCCTCTAACCTGGATGAGACTGATTAGTTATTTGTATCAAAGGTCATCGCGTGGGTGATGCATGGGTCAGTAACATTTATAATCATAAAGACCCAAACATGTTTCAAATGTACCTATATCCGCTTTATCTCATGTGAAGACCCCCCCCCCCCCCCGCAAAAAAAAAATATCTTCCTGAAACGGCTGTGTTTAATAGTTTTGCTTGCCATATCAGGGCTACCTCTCTACTAATTTAATAAGCCATGTTTCTGACCTGTCTCCCTCTGCTCAATCTCTGATTTGACAATTTCTCCTCTGCTGTTTTATGCCCTGTGCATCTCTCAGCAGACACACACAGACTGACAGAATGTTCTGCATCGCTGCTATAAACAGTTTTGGTTCTGCATTACAGATGGATGATGAACTAAGACATGAAAGCTTCCTCTCATTCCTCTGGTGATGATTCTTCCGCAGTAGGTACGTAGATGCATCTGTATTCCACATCGTTGTCTTCTCCAGGCATAAGTAATCACAGTAATAACGCTGGTAGTAAAATGACGTGTTTGTTCTCAATGGGAAAAAATTAAACATTCACTGTTCACTTCAAACATCAGGAAGCATTAAATCATCCTCTCTCTCACAGACTATGCTAGGTGTAGAATACAAAAGAAGGTAGGTTCTTTCATCTGAAGATTATACATGAGTGTGCACGTGCATGGGAGTGTGTCTGTGCTCAAACAGCCTTATTTAGAGAAGTAGTCCATTCCAGAACAGCATGTAACTCATCTCCAAAACCTGGGCGCTTTACCGGAGTCCCCCCATTAGACTGGGGTGCATGCAGGTCTATTCCACATGTCCATAAGGGATAGGAATACTTGTGTAAAACATGTACCTTGACTTTGAGGATCTGAAAACCACAAATCATTAGCTTGTAGAGACACATGTCAAAGAGGAGTGTATTTTATTTAAGTCCTCACACTGACAGACAGTTAGGCAGGCGAACATGACACACACCAGGGACTGACTGATATTACAAGTATTCCGTGGCAATCCAGTCATTACCTTTGATATGCCCTGAAGACAACGGGTGACCTCACAGTAAGTGAAATGTTATTTTAACTCCTGAGAGAAAGTTGTCTGCCTCTGGATGACATTCATCTCCCCAAACCCCAAACGTATATCCATGTGGCAGTTACGTCCCTTTCAAACTGACAACTTTGCTTGAATATTGAAAAGAGAACCCAACTGGTGAACCAAGAATAAATTATTAAATCTAATTTAGTCAGTACGTTTCCACCTTATTTCAATGCATTCCCTGTCTTGGATTACAGACAATAAAATATTTTTTGTAAAACTGAGAGAAGAATAGGAAAAGGTGGTTGACTGAAGAGAGGCTGTCTGTTATTGCAGCTTCCCCTGTGAATCAGCAGGTGTGATATCTGACATGACAGGGTTCGCACGGAAGAGACAAGTGTTGTGCCGGCTGGTCACTTAGGACCCACAGATGTGTGACACCACCCTGTCAGTCTGGAATGGAGTGTGGATTGAGCCATGACACACCGGTGTCACATCTAGTCCATCGCCACAATGACTAAATTACTGATCCCTGTCTCTCAACTGTTTCTAGCTAGCCACTCCCTGACTTAGCACTGTGTCATGACTGTCCTGTGAGGATCCAAATAGGTCCGATCAGCTTTGCAATAAATAACTTCAACCAAATCTCCTCTCACCCCATGATTTTACATAACTTTGCACAGTGACAAGTCACGCCCCTGAGTGAGGTCAGAGAGTGTGTCCGCCTGACGAAACTGCCCCTTAATAACTAACATTTCAGACCAGATAGACATTGTCCTGAAGCTCACCTTTAAAGTGGGTGGAACTCTGAATCTCAACCTCCCGGACAATCACTGGTACGACTGATTAGCTGTCCTAAGTAAAGAGAAGAAATAGATTTTAAGTAGGACCATTCTAATACTCTCGTCAAACCCTGCTATTCCGCTACTCTCATCACCCCACTGGGAACCATCGACACGGCTGGCTAGCCTATCTTCAAAGAAGCATCTTCCACAGCGAATAGAAGGAGAATAAACTTGTAGTTCTGTTCAGGACTACGCGACAAGTCAACGGATACTGGACAACTGCAGAGGAGAACAACAGTAGAAGATGGGTGGGGACCCCTTTTGGACAATCAGAGCTTTACAAGTGTGTCGCGAAAAGGCCCAGTTAGGAGAGATACACAGCAAACCAAGGCATTTCCTCGTAAATACATGAATGATTTCTTACTCCAGGCTGGGTTTGTGTGCAAAGTATAAGTGGGAGTAGTTTCTAAATGTACCAACATTAAGTGTCTCTGTCTCTCTCTCTCTTGCCCTCTCCATGTACTTTGTAACAAGCAGCCATATTGTTGTCAGTCCACTATGGACCTGTTTCTAATGTATTAAGTGTGTATGTTTATCCTGTGTTACCATTTAGTTAGCTAGTAAATAAATAAATAATCAAATTTGTGTAGTACTGAATCATAAGTAAGGCTATGTTTTTTGTAGATGCAGGAGGTTACGACTGTTCAAAATGATGATATGATACGAGGTTATGATTAATAAGTTGGCTGTTTATGGATGTGATAGGTAAAGACCTTTAGAGTTTAATTCGGGAGATGGTAACTCTTTGAAGAACCGCTCTCATGGGGCCCCAAATTCTAATGAATTAATTGTTATATGATTAATTTCATCGGGTAACAATTATACATAGTTAGTTGATTAGATAAATAACAGTCATCAGATTAATGAAAGTAAAGTTACGACAACTGCATGGCATTAAATTGAGAAAGCTAGCTGTCACTGTTCTTGTCAGAAAAATATAAGGGAGGTTGTTTTTTGTTCAGTAGCCCTATATCATATTTGTCTCTCAGCGCAGGTAATATAATCAAGAGTACGGGGACAGAAAAGTATGCACACCGTCAAGTTCAGATAAAGACAGGTAAAGTTTGAATCCATTCAATACAATCTCACACAGCTCCCTCGTTTTAAGGTGTGACACCACACATAAATCTTACACCCCCAAAACTATTGTTGATCAATACCTGTCAGAAAAACAACAGAGCTTTAAAGATGAGAGAGTGGAGATGACACCCCATGTTGCACTGTGATAAGGAGGCATTGAGGTCCTTACTATCAGTTAAGCCAGTTTTTTTTAAGTCTCTGGTGCTGTCTCTTCTTAGTTAATCTCTCTGATTGGACGCAGCTCGGGAGGATGAGGAAATAAGAAGCCCATCTGGGAGCATTGATTGGGCAGCTGGTTTCCGGGAAGATGTGGAGGAGATTGACATCTTGTTGGCCTGTCTGCCAAGCCCCTGTTGTGAGGTGAAGGCTTCTTAACTGGCCCTCTGAGCCCTCTGTCACGATTAGAAAGTGCAGGCTGATAACTAACCATGAAATAGGCCGAGGCAGTGGACAAATAGAGATTTGATCAATGTAAATACAACCATAGGTTATGTATGGCACAGAGAATATTGAAGTTTCAGGAACTGGCCTAATTCCATAAGGGTGCAAATGTATCATCACCATTCCAACCATGACTCATTGTTTTCTAATCATCGCCATGACATCCAGTATGTACTTAACGTTCTAATATAATTAGCATAACAGTTTCCATGAGTCCCTGAAGGATTAAGTGTTGAGCTTTATTTCATCTTCAAAGCCACACAGTATCTGCCCATCTTTATGGTTTAGAGAGCCCGGTTAATATCCAAGGCATATTCAGTAAAATCAACTGAAAAACCTGTTCTATAAATGGAGCGACATCACAGAACCCAAACACCTAGAGAATGGCTTAGCTAACTGCTAACCATGTGTGTGTGCATGCATGTGTGTGAGTCATGGGTTGTGTGGGAGAGGAGAGCTCAGTGTATCCAACACCAAAGGGTCCAGCTGGAGAGGGTGAAAGGAACACTGTGATGATGCTGACCTCTGACATTTTAGTCCATATTGAACTATCCTGCTCTCTTTCTCTCTGCCTCCCTGCCTGCAAGTGACACAGCCCTGGGAAGCACTAACCTTTAAGAGCATCTGCTTTGACAAACCCGGAAACTGGCGTGGTGCTCCCAGCCCTGGCATGGCCCGGCAGGCTGGCAGAGCAGAACAGAAGGGGACAGCCTTGAGTGTCCGTGCCCTCTGCCCTCTGGTTGGACTTTGACCTGGCACCCTACTCTCTACTTGGCTCTGGCCCATTAATCAGTGCCTTCAGCCTGGCCTTGAATGAACACCCTGCTAATGAGTCTGCAGAGCTGCACATGTTGTGGATCTGCTGCCCGCCGCAGCCCATTGTTATGCAAACAGATTGGTTTAAGCTGCACAAAGCATTGGTTTAATTGCATCCAGTTAAGTGGCTAAGGGAGGCCTCTGCGGTAGAGAAGCCTTTTGCAAATAGGATGATTGTCCGTGTGTGCGTTCGCATGTGTGTGTGAGGCCGGAGATGTCTGGAGCCAGCACAGTGGACAGTTAATTCAGTGAGGAGAAGAATCAGAGAGATGAGAGGCTGATCGCACTGGGCAGCCCAGGGATTGTTTTTGGCTTAGGAGTAGAAAAAAATGGCTCCCCAGTTCAGTGCCTGTGTGCCAAAGCCCTAAAATAGACATGGCTCAGTGGAAATCTAATTTCAATAAACACCCTGAGTGGCGTGTCTTGTCTCTTGTTTTAATGAAATTCTCTGAATTATTTGGCCACGTTATAATGGTATAACAGGAAGCTGTTACAACAGCTGTTACTGGTGCACATAACCATGTCAACATGGTGAATTCTATTGACTGCTAGATCACCTTGAAGATGCTTTAAAGGCTGAGGCAGCACAGCATATCCTCAATGATTGTCTCAAAACGGTTCTTAGAATTGTTTTCTATATGTCAATTGACCTCTCTTATTAATAAATATGATAATACTGTTGGTGCTTAGACAAAGCTCTTGTTATATACTGTAGCCTATAGTCTATTGGCCATATTATGCCAGATGACTGGAGGCTAGTAATAAACTCACTAAACTATGCCCTTCATTGTGTCCACACATGCCTATTTTAGTATTTAGACACCAATCATTATGATGATGTTATGATCAGATGAATGATCTGCCATTATTCCTGCTGCATCTCTTTCCCAGTGGCGTTTTCAGTGCTTCTCAGTGGTGGTTAACCAGCCAACAGGCTACAGTGATAATCATGCTGGGCTCCCAGGGATTGGGTACTTAGATTCAGAGACCCTGTCTGGCCACACTGGATTCATCACCAAACCACTCGACCGGGACAGCCAGGGGTGAAGGTTTGTATCAAATCTATGGTCAGTACCGGCTGGTTCCAGCTGTTCCTGGTGCTTGTCCTGACCGACGTTGCCGTGGCACTGTGTCTGTCTGCTGCACAAACAAAAGGCTGGAAGACATATTGGGATTAAATGCTCCATTAATTCCTATGATATTGAATATTTCTCTCTCTCACTGCGAAAGCAATAGGGGAAGGAGGGCAACATTGTGTTGTGCTGCACACACAAAGGATAAAAATATGTAAGCCACCATACCCATTCCCCACATTGACAAGCAAATAACATGACCTCATTAGCTATATTCAAATGCATAGTTTTTTTCTGTTTCTACTGAGGGGCCAAATGAGAATGGCGTTAAATCCCAATATGGTAGAACCAAAATAAATATGCCAGCACTTCATGGCACAGTGACTTGTAACATATTTGTTTGCCCTTTTTTATAAATGTCCTCAAAGGCTTGTGACGCCATCGTTCTTAAGCTGTTCCTATATATTGTTTTTAAAAAATCTTTCTTTTTTTCCCGTTTTATGTGTGTGTACGCAGATAGGGAAACATTTTCAGAAATTTGGGGAAATTAACTTCAATGGATTGAAGAAATTATAAAAGAGATTGGTGTGTTTTTTCACTATTTACTAAGCTATATGGAATTGTTTTAAGAAGGTCATAAACAGGAACATTTAGCTATTTGATTTAGAATTTTAAGAACTCTTGAAGTATCAAATATATATATGTGTGTGTGTGTGTGAACTGTTTCAGGAAACTAGACGTATGTCGCAAGTCACAAATTCACAGGAGAGCCATTTTTAAGTTTTTGGGGGGCGGGGTCAAAATGCGTTTTTTGGCAGAAATGCCTTCTGGAACTTGTGAACTTTCATATGCCATCTGTAAATACGAATAAAATAGTTAAATTACGAGCATTGTTGGTTAAGCCACAGAAAAATTCAGCAACCTTCCCACTAGCCACGATTGGCTGAGATAATGAGTGGGCTGGACATGTCGCGAGAGGAGTTCTGATTATGTCACACCTGCTCCCACTCACCCTCCCTGGCGCTCGAGGGTGCCAGGCTGCCCAGCATTACGCACTCCTGCCACCATCATTACGTAAACCTGCTTCCCTCATCACACGCTTCAGCGATTCATTGCACTCACCTGGACTCAATCACATGTCATTATCTCCCCTATATCTGTCTGTTCCCCAGCTCTGTTCCGCGCTTCAGCATTAATTGTCGTTTGTCGTTGTGTTACCCGATTCTGACGCTGTTCCTGTCCTGTCCCATGTTGTGCAAAATTATATGTTCACTCTCCGTACCAGCTTCTCTACTCCAGCGTTGGTTCTCAGAGATTGGTCTGCCATATAGGAGGCTTCTGTATATTTGAGCTGGTCAGTAATCTTGTCGAACACGGCTTTTGAAAAAAAATGATTGTCTACTGGAGCTGCTGTGTTGCTCTCCACTTTCTGGAGGATCGAGTTTTGAAATCAGTCCAATTAGAGTATGATAGCTAAAGAGATGGAGAAAATATCTGTCTCTGGATTACATCTTCAAAATAAGGGCAACCATAGCATAGCATCCGTGACAGGGAGACATGTCCATCATGCATGATTATGTATACGGGTAAGATAGTCTAGCGTTAGCTAGCTACATTTTCAGAAATGACATGTTTCTAATTTTGACAGAAAGTGGTTTCATTTCAAAGTCTACTGTTAGCTGGCTGGGTCCCTAGCTAACGTTATGTTGTGGGTGTTTCAGGGAAAATGTGTACATTTGACCTCCATCATCTAGGACGTGACAATAGTTAATAAAATCTCACAATTTCTGCAAAAAAATTTGCACAGTCTTGCAGGCCTTCTACAGCTGCAACTGTATATGCATTCGTAAATCAAGACCTTTCTTGAGTTGGGCTCTGGGATGGTGCAACTGTTGAGAATGAGCCTACGGTTGTGTGGGGGGAAAGGGTTGAGTGTTTATGAGTGTATGGGTGTATCCCACAAGGAGTGAAGGAGGTGAAGGAGTAAAAGATGTTAGGGACAAAATAGGATGATTCACAATAATTGTTTGCTAATATAATAATTGCTTGCAATAATGTAATTTTGGTAATGGCGAGAGGTAAAATCCTTCGCATAAATTGCTTACATTACTACAAATATTAATAGCTAATTATGGAAAATGAGAAACAAGATGTTTAATATATATATTGATGGCTATATATATAATACAAATTGAGGTGAGGGCGATGGAAATGCATTTGGCGGTTGATCTACTTCTGTTCTGTAAATGGCACTGTGTGCTCTTTTCAAAGGATGGATCCCAGGCTTTTCAGGGCTATGGGATATCAAATCAAAGTTTATTTGGATACGGGGGTCGGGGGTGGTCAACTCTGGATGAGGAGGGCTTTTAGCGGGTGGAATCGTGGGGACCAATTGGAAGTTTAATTAGTAGCAATGCAAATATCATGGTACAGTTATATAGACAATAAATCATGTTTTTATTAATGGTATGTTTACAAACATATATTTTAATAAATAGAATTGAAAGTTGTGTCTCATTACAGTAAGTGGTGAAATAAGTATAGCCAGTTACAATTGTTGTAACGATTCTCGTTGGTTGAAAGAGAGGAGGACCAAGGTGCAGCGTGGTACGTTGTCATTTTAATAAACAAAATAAACTGAACAATGAATTGACAAAAAATAATAAAGAGCGAGAACGAAAAAACCAAACAGTTCTGCAAGCAATGCGCACAAACAGAAAACAATCACCCACAACACACAATGGAAAACAGGCTACCTAAGTATAGCTCCCAATCAGAGACAATGATAGACAGCTGCATAACCCGCACCGGGCTATGTAGGCGAACCGGGGACACCATGAGTAAGGCTGGTGCCATGTATGCCGGCCCGAGGAGACGCACTGGAGACCAGACGCGTTGAGCCGGCTTCATGGCACCTGGCTCAATGCTCACTCTAGCCCTACCAGTGCGGGGAGGTGGAATAACCCGCACCGGGCTATGAACACATACAGGAGACACCGTGCGCTCTACTGCGTAACACGGTGTCTGCCCGTACTCCCGCTCTCCACGGTTAGCCTGGGAAGTGGGCGCAGGTCTCCTACCTACCCTTGGCCCACTACCTCTTAGCCCCCCCCCCAAGAAATGTTTGGGGTTTCTTCACGGGCTTCCAGCCACGTCTCCTTGCTGCCTCCTCATACCACCGCTCTTGGGCTCTCGCTGCCTCCATCTCCTCACGAGCGCGGCGATATTCCCCAATGTGAGCCCAGTGTCCTTTTCCCTCCAATACTTCCTCCCATGTCCAGGATTCCTGTTTAGTATTGGACCTCTGCTCGAACTCACGCTGCTTGGTCCGGGTTTGGTGGGTGGTTCTGTAACGGCTGTCGTCTTCCTCCTCCTCGGACGAGGAGAGGAAAGAAGGATCAGATGACCAAAATGCAGCGTTGAAGGTAGACATAATATTTATTCAAATGAAAATGACGAAACACGAAATAACACTTGAATAATATACTACAAAACAAATAAACGATGTAGACAACAGACCTGAACAAACGAACTTACATAACACGAAGAACGCACGAACAGGAAAATAGACTACACAAAAACTGAAGAACGCATGAAACAGGAACAGACTACAACAAACGAACGAAAACACGAAACAGTCCCGTGTGGTGCATACAGACACAGGAAACAACCACCCACAACAAACAATGTGAAACCACCTACCTTAATATGGTTCTCAATCAGAGGAGATGAAAACCACCTGCCTCTAATTGAGAACCATATCAGGTCACCCATTAACCAACATAGAAACACATAACATAGAATGCCCACCCACACTCACGCCCTGACCAACTAACACATACAAAAACAACAGAAAACAGGTCAGGAACGTGACACTCTACTATAATTCTGACATTTCACCTTCTTAAAATAAAGTGGTGATCCTAACTGACCTAAGACAGGGAATGTTTTACTAGGATTAAATGTCAGGAATTGTGAAAAACTGAGTTTAAATGTATTTGGCTAAGCTGTATGTAAACTTCCAACTTCAACTGTATATTTATATATATATACGTATAATTCAAAACAGTAATATGAGATGTTATGTAAACATTTAGCAGAGGCTCTTACCTAGAGTGGCTTACAGTAAGTGCATTCATCTTAATTAATATAACTAGGGGAGACAACCACATGTCACAGTCAAATATGCAGGATATGAACATTTAATTCCAGCAAAATAACACATTTTCATACACATCTAAAATCTATTAATAAACAATGTGAACAGTAATATTTTCCGAACACATGAAGTTACCCTTAAGCAATCATTTCTGGTTGAAAAATTGTGGATATAGCGGTCTGACACTCTTCAATTGCCATTTCGTTTTTTGAGGAGACTTGGCTTAAGCAAAGAAGCCTTGTCCCTTGACAGTCTAGATGCAAGCCGGCTGTTTCATCTGCCAACCCCAGAGAGATTAGCCCACTACTCAACACTAATACTAAAAGACAGGGAGTCAGTGGAAGGGCTGTGGGGCGCCGTCTTCCTTTAGAGGTTTAGGGTCTGTGGACAGATATACTCTACAGGCGACAGCACATTTCAGACAGATGAATAGTACAGGCTCGGCTCTACAGGAGAGAAGTGACTCTGCTTGACATTCTCCATAATGTAGCTCGGAGCAAAATGACCCATTGCCGTCCTAAAATTGACGATTCAACAGTAATTAGAGGGAATCTAAACATCTCGACAACAACAGGATGAATCGACTGTAGGCCTGAAAACATCTCGACAACAACAGAATGAATCGACTGTAGGCCTAAGCAGCAGGCCGCCACTGACCTCAGATCATTTCTTTGTTTACAGACAACAATGTTTTTTTCCTTAGCATTTTGTCTATTGACGCAGGCACCGGTGCATCAATCTAAGTAATATAATACAATATCTCCATCAAAATCCATCAGTTTAAGCTAGAGATATCAGGGATGTCTCAATCCACCACATACGCCTATGTCGACCTTCAGCATGTGCATTGGAAAGTGCCCGAGCTTCAGCAGTGTTTGTCAGACCATGAAACATCCCGAATATTGGTCTTCACACGAAAACGTCTGTAGCGTACGAACGGTTTGGCCTAGAAAACCATTATGACCACTCTCACTAACACGATGGTGTTCTCCGTTTTGCTCTATGACCCCCACAAATGTCACTGGACTTGTGTAAAGGTAACCAGTACCGGTTAAAAATGTTTATGGAAGTAGTTTTGTGCCCCCGCCAAAAAAGCGGTTAAATATGTGTCCAGAAAACAAAAATATGTTCCTTAGCTTTCTTATATCTCCTAGATATAGGACAGACTCTTAAAAATCTTATTCCCTGCGATTTATTTTGGATTGTTTCTTTTGCCATTTATGAATCGGTTATTCAGTGTGTTTCTATGGGCTGTAGTAGTAAAATTCACAATCAAAAAGCTATATGATCCATGGTATGACAATCTTAAAAACAATTCAATGTGTTAGTTTAGTTGACCCCCTCCCCACCACCCTTTTAGAGGCTCAGCACAATGGACTATGCAAGTGGGCTACACAAGGGTCCAGGATTAAAATAAGCACAATTCATTATAAGTCAATTATTCATCAGCAAAACAAATGTGCTTAGTTTATAATTCATAAGAAACAGTAGCCAGATTTTGATGAAGACAGGATTATAAGGACAGTATGTAACTTTGTGGTAGCACAAAGCAGTCAGAAGACTTGAGGACCCGACTGAGATATTGGACCAATTCTTGGAGGAACTGTAAGATGAGCATGCTTACGACAGAGCCAATTATAAACCCATTTATCATTTCATGCTTATCCAACAATGCCGTCAGTCATACATTAGAAATTGGAAAAGCTGGCAACACAGAGCATGATTTGTGAACACCAAACCAAACATTTAATGCTTTTGAACCCAAAATTCACTTTTCTGACCAACAAAGCAATTGGTTGTGTGCTGTTTTTCATTCAGCTCAATTCATTTTACAGTACCATGACACCATAATCCTATCTGTCATATCTTTAATCTGAGTTTAGAGGAATGTGTGTGTTCTCAGGTCTGGAGGGAAGCCAAAGTCATTCCGCTTCCCAAGAGTGGTAAAGCGACCTTTACTGGCTCTAACACCAGACCAATCAGCTTGCTGTCAGCTCTTAGCAAATGTGTTTGACCAAATACAATGCTATATCTCAGTAAACAAATTGACAACAGACTTTCAGCATGTTTATAGAGAAGGGCACTCAATCTGTACTGCACTGACACAAGCACTGACACAAATGACTGATGATTGGTTGAAAGAAATTGATAATAAGAAGATTGTGGGAGCTGTACTGTTAGATTTCAGTGCAGCCTTTGATATTATTGCTTTGTTGAGAACTTGTGTTATATGGCCTTTCAACCTCTGACATATCATGGATTCAGAGCTATCTATCTAATATAACTGAGGGTTTTCTTTAATGGAAGATTCTCTAATGTCAAACATGTAGGGTGTGGTGTATTGCAGGGCAGTTCTCTAAGCCCTCTACTTTTTTATATTTTTGCCACTGGCATTAAACAAAGCCTGTGTGTCCATGTATGCTCATGATTCAACCATATACGTGACAGCAACCACAGCTAATGAAGTCACTGAAACCCTTAACAAAGAGTTGCAGTCAGTTATGGAATGGGTGGCCAGTAATAAACTGGTCCTGAACATCTCTAAAACTAAGAGCATTGTATTTGGTACAAATCCTTCCCTAAGCTCTAGACCTCAGCTGAATCTGGTTATGAATGGCGTGGCTGTTGAACAAGTTGAGGAGACATCAGAGGTGTTCTGATTTTTTTTACACCACACTCCACAAAGCAAGTCATGCAGGCTCTAGTTTTGTCTTATCTTGATTATTGTTCAGCCATGTGGTCAAGTGCTGCTAAAAAAATACCTAGTTTGTTACATCTGCTCCTGCCACGCCCTCTAGTTCTCATCCTGTGTCTCCCTAACTTGCCGCCACTCCACCAGTGCTCTCTTCCTTTGTGTGTGTGTGTGTGATTGTGTGGGCGGAGACAGGTGTGCTGGAGGCAGAACAGATCCCCACCAGCTGCAACCTGTTCCATAACCAAGACCTAGACAAATAATTAGCCCTGCCACTTCCACGCTGCCAGAATGTAACCTCTGCTCAGTCAGTCTGTGTTTTTTAGCCGTTTATTCCTGCTTAGATCCTTTTTTCATGTTATGCCTGTTTTCCCTTTCCTGGCGCTGTTTTCCTCTCCGCTACAGTTCTGCATGCTCTGACTTTGGCCCCTGTCTCTAGTCCCATGCTCGTCAATCCTGCTACTCTGTTCCAAAACAGTGGCACATCTTGCTCTTCATTGTAATCAGAGAGCTAATATAAATACTATGCAGTCTCTCTTGGCTAAGAGTTGAGGAGAGACTGACTGCATCACTTTTTATTTTTCTTGTTTCCATAGTCAACTTAAACACAGCTCTGACAAACACACTTAACCCACCAGACATGTCACCAGGGGTCTTTTCATAATCCCCAGAAAATAAAATAAGTGTACAGTATTATATAGAGCCATTATTGCACGGAACTCCCATCTCATATTGCTCAAAAACAGCGAACCTGGTTTAAAAAAAAATCTGACAAAACAACACCTCTCCCCTATTTGACCTAAATATTTTGTGTGTGTGTATTGATATGTAGGCTATTTGGGCCGTTTTTAAATGTATGAAGTTCTATATGTGAGCTGTTCTTGTCTAGTGATGTCTCATGTCCTATGTGGACCGCAGGAAAAGTAGTTCTGGCTTTTGCAACAGCTAATGGGGATCCTAATAAAATACCAAATAATCAGTTCTTGTAAGGGCACAGGTCGAGACCCAGATGCAGACACGGGAGGCAGATGGCTTGAGTCTCTGATATACACTGCTGAAAAAAATAAAGGGAACACTTAAACAACACAATGTAACTCCAAGTCAATCACACTTCTGTGAAATCAAACTGTCCACTTAGGAAGCAACACTGATTGACAATAAATTTCACATGCTGTTGTGCAAATGGAATAGACAAAAGGTGAAAATTATAGGCAATTAGCAAGACACCCCCAATAAAGGAGTGGTTCTGCAGGTGGTGACCACAGACCACTTCTCAGTTCCTATGCTTCCTGGCTGATGTTTTGGTCACTTTTGAATGCTGGCGGTGCTTTCACTCTAGTGGTAGCATGAGACGGAGTCTACAACCCACACAAGTGGCTCAGGTAGTGCAGCTCATCCAGGATGGCACATCAATGCGAGCTGTGGCAAGAAGGTTTGCTGTGTCTGTCAGCGTAGTGTCCAGAGCATAGAGGCGCTACCAGGAGACAGGCCAGTACATCAGGAGACGTGGAGGAGGCCGTAGGAGGGGAACAACCCAGCAGCAGGACCGCTACCTCCGCCTTTGTGCAAGGAGGAGCACTGCCAGAGCCCTGCAAAATGACCTCCAGCAGGCCACAAATGTGCATGTGTCTGCTCAAACGGTCAGAAACAGACTCCATGAGGGTGGTATGAGGGCCCGACGTCCACTTTACAGCCCAACACCGTGCAGGACGTTTGGCATTTGCCAGAGAACACCAAGATTGGCAAATTCGCCACTGGCGCCCTGTGCTCTTCACAGATGAAAGCAGGTTCACACTGAGCACATGAGCACATGTGACAGACGTGACAGAGTCTGGAGACGCCGTGGAGAACGTTCTGCTGCCTGCAACATCCTCCAGCATGACCGGTTTGGCGGTGGTCAGTCATGGTGTGGGGTGGCATTTCTTTGGGGGGCCGCACAGCCCTCCATGTGCTCGCCAGAGGTAGCCTGACTGCCATTAGGTACCGAGATGAGATCCTCAGACCCCTTGTGAGACCATATGCTGGTGCGGTTGGCCCTGGGTTCCTCTTAATGCAAGACAATGCTAGACCTCATGTGGCTGGAGTGTGTCAGCAGTTCCTGCAAGAGGAAGGCATTGATGCTATGGACTGGCCCGCCCGTTCCCCAGACCTGAATCCAATTGAGCACATCTGGGACATCATGTCTCGCTCCATCCACCAATGCCACGTTGCACCACAGACTGTCCAGGAGCTGGCGGATGCTTTAGTCCAGGTCTGGGAGGAGATCCCTCAGGAGACCATCCGCCACCTCATCAGGAGCATGCCCAGGCGTTGTAGGGAGGTCATACAGGCACGTGGAGGCCACACACACTACTGAGCCTCATTTTGACTTGTTTTAAGGACATTACATCAAAGTTGGATCAGCCTGTAGTGTGGTTTTCCACTTTAATTTTGAGTGTGACTCCAAATCCAAACCTCCATGGGTTGATAAATTTGATTTCCATTGATCATTTTAGTGTGATTTTGTTGTCAGCACATTCAACTATGTAAAGAAAAAAGTATTTAATAAGAATATTTCATTCATTCAGATCTAGGATGTGTTATTTTAGTGTTCCCTTTATTTTTTTGAGCAGTGTATATTATAATCCAAGGGGCAGGCAAGAGAATGGTCGTGGACAGGCAAAAGATCATAAACAAGGTCAGAGTCTAGGAGGTACAGAGTGGCAGGCATGCTCGAGGTCAGGGCAGGCGGTATGGTCAGGCAGGCGGGTTCAGAGTCAGAGCAGGCAAGGGTCAAAACTGGGAGGACTAGGAAAAGAGAGAACAGAAAAAGCAGGCGCAAGCTAAAACACGCTGGTTGACAAGACAACAGACAAACTGACTGGCAACAGACAAACAGGGAACACCGGAATAAATACCCAGGGACTAATGGGGAAAACGGGTGACACCTGGAGGTGGGTGGAGACAATCACAAAGAGAGGTGAAACAGATCAGGGCAGGACAGTTCTAACTGAATATATAAAACAAAACTGCAGATTTTCTTAGACCTGTCCATTGGCAATCACTTTAATTTGTTACAATTAGATCAGCATTCAGAGTTGCCCTGAGCTAAGAAGTCCTTGACAATGGGGGAAAAATACTAAATACTGAGATTTTGCCAGAATAAATTCCATTATATATCTGTATGGCAGAGTGTACTCATTTTGGGCAGAACTTTGAATGAAAGATGCAATTGAATCTAACGTCTTCTCATTTGAAATGTTACTATGTCAGAATGGGAGGATTTTTTTTTTCTTTCTTCAAATTGTATTCAAGTCTTTGTAAAGAGAGGCCCATAGTTCTGAAATTTGTCTCCTTTCAAAAACATGTTTGTATTCTGGCCTCTCTCACACAAACGTCTTCAAACAAAACTATAACAACACTTATATATGCTAGAAAATATGCTAGAAAAGATGGCCGTAAGGAGCGAAGTAAGAAAATACTATGATGCACACAGATCATTACTCCTCTTTTAGACGAGATAGAACTAGTTGTTTTACTCAGCAATAAGTACTTCTAGAGTATTATTACTACAAAACGATGTATCTAAGTATGTTAATGTCTTGCTTTGAGTCTTATTCATAGAGCAAAAACAGACAACACAAAGCAAAATTGAATTACTACTATTGTTTATTCTGAGCCTTTAGTCACCCACCACAGCATTACCATCGTTTTGTCTCATTTAGCTAGTAAGAGGGCCACAGCAGTGTTTTCCATTGTTGCTAAGGTCACAGCCTTTATAAATCCTTTAGTGTTGGCAGGAGCAGAGTTGATGAGTGCCAGAGAGAGCTAGCGTGCCGACCGGCCACTCACCACACCATCCCTCGCCTCATTTGGGGTAGAGGGTGGAGAGATCCGCTGAGTGGCCTGGTTGCTCTGGTTCCCTATTGGGCACCTCGCCACCATGGCAGCAGGCAGGGCCACTGTGCCCTTTCCGCCCACCTCTTCTCATCTCACATGCCATGTGCTCAGCATGCATTGTTTTCCCTAAACAATGATGTGTGCGGCCATTTTGAGACCCTTATCCGAAGTGTTGTCCTTCTATTGAATTGTATCTGTTCTACGGACCTGAATATTGAATGACCTACATGTGGCTCAGTTGTTGAGTGGGAGCTAGTAATGCCAAGGATGCGGGTTCATTTCTTGCAGGGTTCACAAACACATACAAAAAAATTATGCACTCACTGTACTGTAAGTCGCTTTGGTTAAAAGTGACATACGTTATTATTATATTTTTGCTCTTACAAACCTCGATGTTGTTGTTGGATAACTTTTTCCCATCCTGTTACTGATTCATAGAGGGAATATATTTCTTCAGGCCACAGAAGGGGAATAGAAGGGGATAGCACACGTTAGAGCCTCTCAGTTAAGAGGAAGTCTGGAGGATATGGAAAGTTGAGTAAAGAGATTAAGACGAGGGTATTGTGTTAATGGTAAAATCACATTGGGATGCCCCTGTGCTCTCCTCTCTGAACCACTACAGCAGGGTGTTAGGCAGCATTCAGTGAATGAATGTGTTAGTTAATCCTGTGTGTTTATCCGTTTATACGTGTGGCCAATCCTCAATCTCCTCCAGGTGACCTTGACCAATAAATACAGTTGAAGTCGGAAGTTTACAAACACTTAGGTTGGAGTCATTAAAACTTGTTTTTCAACCACTCCACAAATTTCTTCTTAACCAACTATAGTTCTGGCAAGTCGGTTAGGACATCTACTTTGTGCATGACACAAGTAATTTTTCAAACAGATTATTTCACTTATTATTTTTATTATTATTATTATTATTATTAATTCACTGTATCAAAATTCCAGTGTAGCTTACATACACTAAATTGACTGTGCCTTTAAACAGCTTGGAAAATTCCAGAAAATGATGTCATGTTTTAGGAGCTTCTGATAGGCTAATTGACATGATTTGAGTCAATTGGAGGTGTACCTGTGGATGTATTTCAAGGCCTACCTTCAAACGCAGTGCCTCTTTGCTTGACCTCATGGGAAAATCTAAAGAAATCAGCCAAGACCTCAGAAAAAAAGTTTAGACCTCCACAAGTCTGGTTCATGCTCGGGAGCAATTTCCAAACGCCTGAAGGTACCACGTTTATCTGTACAAACAATAGTACGCAAGTATAAACACCATGGAACCACGCATCCGTCATACCGCTCAGGATGGAGACGCGTTCTGTCTCCTGGAGATTAACGTACTTCGGTGCGAAAAGTGCAAATCAATCCCAGAACAACAGCAAAGGACCTTGTAAATATGCTGGAAGAAACAGGTACAAAAGTATCCATATCCACAGTGAAACGAGTCCTATATCGACATAACCTGAAAGGCCGCTCAGCAAGGAAGAAGCCACTGCTCCAAAACTGCCATAAAAAAGCCAGACTACGGTTTGCAACTGCACATGGGGACAAAGATCGTACTTTTTGGAGAAATGTCCTCTCGTCTGATGAAACAAAAATAGAACTGTTTCGCCATAATGACCATCGTTATGTTTGGAGGAAAAAGGGGGAGGCTTGCAAGCCGAAGAACACCATCCGAACTGTGAAGCACGGGGGCGGCTGCATCATGTTTTGGAGGTGCTTTGCTGCAGGAGGGACTGGTGCACTTCACAAAGTAGATGACATAATGAGGATGGAAAATTATGTGTATATATTAAAGCAACATCTCAGGAAGTTAAAGCTTGGTCGCAAATGGACAATGACCCCAGGCATACTTCCAAAGTTGTGACAAAATGGCTTAAGGACAACAAAGTCAAGGTATTGAAGTGGCCATCACAAAGCCCTGACCTCAATCCCATAGAACATTTTTGGGCAGAACTGAAAAAGCGTGTGCGAGCAAGGAGGCCTACAAACCTGACTCAGTTACACCAGCTCTGTCAGGAGGAATTGGCCAAAATTCACCCAACTTTTTGTTGGAAGCTTGTGGAAGGCTACCTGAAATGCTTTACCCAAGTTAAACAATTTAAAGGCAATGCTACCAAATACTAATTGAGTGTATATAAACTTCTGACCCACTGGGAATGTGATGAAAGAAATAAAAGTTGAAATAAATCATTCTCTATTTTATTATTCTGACATTTCACATTCTTAAAATAAAGTGGTGATCCTAACTGACCTAAGACAGGGAATTTTTACTTTGATTAAATGTCAGGAATTGTGAAACATTTAAACTCAGTTTATTTGGCTAAGGTGTATGTAAAATTCCGACTTCAACTGTATGTAGTTTATTACATGGCAATAGACTAGTTAGTTATGTCGCTGTGACCATAACGTTTATCAATATGTGACTCAATTCAGAAAACTGGGCATTTGTCGCAAGTCACAACTTCACAGGAGAGCTGTTTCACGTAAAAAAATATTTTAGAATTTTTTGGCAGAAATGCCTTCTCGAACATGTGAACTTTCATGTGCCTTAATAACAAACTTGTATGCCATCTGTAAATACGAATACAATTGTTAAATTACGAGCCTTGTTGGTTAAGCAGCAACCTTCCCACTAGCCATGATTGGTTGAGATAATGAGTGGGTTGGACATGCCGAGAGAGGCGTTAGGATTGGTCTGCCATCTTCAGTCTGTTTTGGTAATCCTGTCGAATGCGGCTTTTAAAAAAATATATTGTAATGTGGAGCTGCATAAGTGTTGGTCTTCACTTTCTGGAGGATCGAGTTTTGACATCAGTGGAATTAGAGTATGATATCTGAAGAGATGGAGAAAACACCTGTCTCCGGATTACTTTGCTAAGCGCTAGCTATCTCTAGGCTAGTGGGTTTGAGCGATTGTTAGCTTATGTGTTAATGGTTTGGAAGGTAATGTTGAGCACCGACCTCCAGTCATTTGTAGCTTTTGGAAATTGACACTGCTAGTACAGTAAGTTATATAACATATGATGGTACAATGTGATGGATTTACATTTCAAATAGCTTTTTTTGTTAGATGCAAAATACTACTGATTGAATATCCTCAGATTATATGCACTATTGATTTGACCATTAGTGAAAGGTAATATGTGAATGTGTAGATGTATGGAAATCGTTTTTTGAACTTTATTTCTGATACTGAAATATGGAATGTGAAGCCTTAATACTACAATGCAATGTAATGTCTAACTGATTTTGACCAAAAAATATAGACAAGGATTAACAAAAGAGAACAATATTTTAATATATCTTGGAGAATGCCTATTACTGAATGTTACTAACTTTCTTTGTCTCGTAATTTCACTCTCTTAATTCAGGTCTATTATCTGCTGACCAAGTCTCTGTCCGAAGCATGTAACATAAACACTATTATCCATGAGTCCACGCAATTTATTATGTGACTTGTTAAGCACATTTTTACTACTGAACTTATGTAAGCTTACCATAACAAAAAGGTTGAATACTTATTGACTCAAGACACTTTTTTAGTATATTGTAAATATTTTGAAAAACGTGTAGGCCAGTGACAAAACATCTAAATGTAACCCATTTTAAATTCAGGCTGTAACACAACAAAAATGTGGAAAAAGTCAAGGGGTATGAATACTTTCTGGGAGGCACCTTCTTATGCTGTATCTCTTAGATATAGGACAGACACTTTAAAACAAACTTCCTTTTGATTTATTTTTGGACTGTTTTTACATGTATGAATCTATAATTCAATGTGTTTCCATGGACTAATATCAGTAAAGTGAGTGGAGTCTGCATGTTCATTAGCAATCATTGTTTGAAGTTTCTTAGTGCTTCGGAACTGCCTGTTTGGATATTATTGCCCTGAAGTACATCAGAAAGACTTCAATAACAACTATGGTATAGACCTTTTTAAATGAATCACATTCTTCAATTACATGATTTATTCGTGAATTTCCATGCTGAAGAAGTAGAATTAGTCTGTGACCTCATCCATTTAAAAATTAAAGTTGATTCAATCTGTTCAAATCAAATGTATTTATATAGCCCTTCTTACATCAGCTGATATCTCAAAGTGCTGTACAGAAACCCAGTGTAACGGCAGCCTTTCTCCTCTTCGTCTGAAGAGCTCGTAGCTCGTGTTCAACATGTTTTTAATAAACAAGACGAAACTGTGAAAATAACAAACGTGGCAAACCGAAACAGCCCTATCTGGTGCAGAGAGAACACAGAGACAGGAAACAACCACCCACAAAATCCCAACACAAAACAAGCCACCTATATATGATTCCCAATCAGAGACAACACAAAACATCTGCCTCTGATTGAGAACCATATTAGGCCAAACATAGAAACAGACAAACTAGACACACAACATAGAATGCCCACCCAGCTCACGTCCTGACCAACACTAAAACAAGCACAACACACAAGAACTCTGGTCAGAACGTGACACCCAGCCTAAAATCCCAAACAGCAAGCAATGCAGGTGTAGTAGCATGGTGGCTAGGAAAAACTCCCCAGAAAGGCCGAAACCTAGAGAGGAACCAGGCTATGAGGGGTGGCCAGTCCTCTTCTGGCTGTGCCGGGTGGAGAATATTACAGAACATGGCCAAGATGTTCAAATGTTCATAAATGACCAGCATGGTCAAATAATAATAATCACAGTAGTTGTCGAGGGTGCAACAAGTCAGAACCTCAGGAGTAAATGTCAGTTGGCTTTTCATAGCCGATCATGCTGTCTCTAGAGAGTTGAAAACAGCAGGTCTGGGACAGGTAGCACGTCCGGTGAACAGGTCAGGGTTCCAAAGCCGCAGGCAGAACAATTGAAACCGGAGCAGCAGCATGGCCAGGTGGACTGGGGACAGCAAGGAGTCATCATGCCAGGTAGTCCTGAGGCATGGTCCTAGGGCTCAGGTCCTCCGAGAGAGAGAAAGAAAGAAAGAGAGAATTAGAGAGAGCATACTTAAATTCACACAGGACACCGGATAAGACAGGAGAAGTACTCCAGATATAATAGACTGACCTTAGCCCCCCGACACATAAACTACTGCAGCATAAATACTGGAGGCTGAGACAGGAGGGGTCAGGAGACACTGTGGCCCCATCCGATGATACCCCCGGACAGGGCCAAACAGGCAGGATATAACCCCACCCACTTTGCCAAAGCACAGCCCCCACACCACTAGAGGGATATCTTCAACCACCAACTTACCATCCTGAGACAAGGCCGAGTATAGCCCACAAAGATCTCTGCCACGGCACAACTCAAGGGGGGGTGCCAACCCAAACAGGAAGATCACGTCAGCGACTCAACCCACTCAAGTGACGCACCCCTCCTAGGGACGGCTTGGAAGAGCACCAGTAAGCCAGTGACTCAGCCCCTGTAATAGGGTTAGAGGCAGTAAATCCCAATGGAGAGAGGGGAACCGGCCAGGCAGAGACAGCAAGGGCGGTTCGTTGCTCCAGAGCCCTTCCGTTCACCTTCACACTCCTGGGCCAGACTACACTCAATCATATGACCCACTGAAGAGATGAGTCTTCAGTAAAGACTTAAAGGTTGAGACCTAGTCTGCGTCTCCCACATGGGTAGGCAGACCATTCCATAAAAATTGAGCTCTATAGGAGAAAGCCCTGCCTCCAGCTGTTTGCTTAGAAATTCTAGGGACAATTAGGAGGCCTGCGTCTTGTGCCCGTAGCGTACGTGTAGGTATGTACGGCAGGACCAAATCGGAAAGATAGGTAGGAGCAAACCCATGTAATGCTTTGTAGGTTAGCAGTAAAACCTTGAAATCAGCACTTGCCTTAACAGGAAGCCAGTGTAGGGAGGCTAGCACTGGAGTAATATGATCCAAATGTTTTCACTCTTTATTAACAGACAGGAGGAAGGCCACTCAAACAAACCTCTATAGGGAGAATGCCAAAGACCACGGGGCAGAGGCTTGATTGAAAATATGACTTATCTCTGATCAGTAGCTTCTAATATATTTTCCTGTAGTCCTTCTCAAAGGACCAATCAATCATCACAGGTCAAGCTCACTCCGAACTCCAGTTGGTCAGATCTTGCAAGTAACGAAATAAACAACCCAAAGTAGCAGGACTTTCATTTGAAGGCTAAGAGTTAACTAATGATCCCATTGGGTGTGGTTAATGTCCCCTAAACTCAAGGACTTAATTGCTCTGCTTGTCCCACTCATTGCTTTAAAGTTGTTGTCGTCTTTCGATGTGAAACCAACCTCTTCTATTACGAAACGTGTTTTCAATAGCTAAGGCAAGTTTGGGAGACAAGCATTCAATAACACTGGGCACAGCACATTACCTGTATCCTTTCTCATCTCGCATAAAGTTCCCTGAGGCACATCCAGGAGATGCTACAGTACCAGACCTGTAATTGCTTATTGATCAATATCAATAAAAAGCTAAATTCTCCGTCTGCTCCAAAAACAGCAATTTATGTAAAAAACAACAAACAACAACAACCTGAGATGTGCGTTTCTCAGTTGAGATGGCTCTATCATTTCATGCGCACTAAGTGTAGTCAGTAAAGTCATTTTACTACAGATTAGAGCTGAGAGATCAATATCCATTTTTATGGTTAATCTAGCAGTGTGCTTTGTAGCATAGCGTTTAAGTAATACCAATTACATGCTCATGTTGAGTGCTACTGGCCTGTGAGCGGTCAAGTCAAACGTGAAGCGAGGGAAACAGTCATTCTCTATCCCAGTCTTATGCATAAATCACCTGAGCATTGAAATAGCAATAGGCCCCAAGATTGTCCAATACTATTTCCATTCCCATATTATCTGCAAACACAGGTAGGCCTACTGTATGAACTACGTGAAGTAAAGGCTTTGATTTCTGGTCAAACAGATGGAAAAGGGGTCTTAGAAAACATCTACCAGAAAAAGTATTAAAAAGTATTAGAAATACATCAAAACACAATAATGTTGGAGTAAAGACCCCTGCCAAGTAATAGCAACACTTATATTTAGTTTTGGAGAAATGATAACCTTCTGTAAATGTAATTAACATTGCCTTGTGTCTTGTAATTCCATTACCAAAAACCCACATACAGTATCTCTTGATGGGAGGGAGGATAGTGAAAGTTCACAGAAGGAACAAGTAAAGGTAGACCTACTGTACCATTGTTTATATTATTTTTACTGATATACATTTTTTTATGAATTATTAATGAAGTGATTTAAACTCATAATTCAGTCTGGTCACTCTCTCTGCCTCTCTCCTCTCTATCGCCAGATACTGTTTCCTCTCCTGGCTCTTACTGACACCTACCCATGAGCCCCCCTCTTTCCATTTATTGCAACCAGTATCCGCACCCACTGAGCACGTCCGTGGACGTTGAAAAGTAGTTGAAATTTTGTCAGTTCTCCCTGGCCTTCATTTCAATGTCCATAGATGTTGTTTTTTGGGCCGGAACGGCCTTGATTTCCACGTCTTCTTGGTGACCGAACAAAATCTGAACCAAACACAGACGTCTATGTTTCACAAGTTTGGACAACACAGTACAGTACGGTGAAGCACAGAGTAGTGTACAGTACAGAAGTTAAGAAAAGTAGAGTATAGTTCAGTACAGTACAGTGGAGTTCAGTACAGTACAGTATAATGTATTGTACTCTGCTGTACTGTATTGAACTATACTGTACTGTGATGTGCTGTACTGTGCTCTGCTGTGCTGTACCATGATGTTTAAACTTGTGAAACATAGACATGGGTTCAGATTTAGTCCGCTCTGGACCAACCAAATTTGGTCTTGTTTGGGGGCGGAGCTCATTAGAATAACAGCCAGTGTGTAGAATAATACCCATATATGCAAAGGATGAAATTGGGTTTCACCTTATTTGGATAGTCCGGATTGTCCATTTGTAGATGCTCTACAAATAGTCATACTAGCAAAAATCTGTTGATAAGCAACTGCTTGCTAAGGTTAGGTTAGGGTTAAGTTTAGAAGAAGGGTTAGGGGAATGGTTAAGGTTAATGTTAGTTAGGGTTAGTAGATAGTTAGTTGAAATGTTACTGATAGTCTGTAGATAATCTATAGATGGATTATCGAAGTAAAGTGTTAAATGTGTCATTTTTATATTTAACCTTTATTTAACTAGGCAAGTCAGTTAAGAACAAATTCTTATTTACAATGACGGCCTACCGGGGAACAGTGGGTTAACTGCCTTGTTCAGGGGCAGAACAACAGATTTGTACCTTGTCAGCTTGGGGATTCGATCCAACAGCCTTTCGGATTTACGAAGTATATGATGTTCAGAATGAGACTGATATGAGGAAATTATCAATTTATGACTGGTATGATATCTATATATTCTTGAGACGATAACTCATTAAACAGCCTTTCCCGTGGTGCTCCAAATTCCTAATGAGTTAATTGTTACATGATGAATTTAATAGAGTAATAATTAAACGTAGTAGGTAATTATTCAATAAATAGCAGTCATCACATTAATGATAGTCTCGTCACCTGATATGGCACATTTCTACCTTGGAGTACCTTTTCAGGCTACATCCCCATGAAGAGAATGAAATTGATATCTATAATTATGCATTTCTGTGTAGTACAGATCAGGGACCCGTTCCGCTACCGCAATTCGGATACTGGGTGTAATAACACTTCACTTATTGTAGTTCAATAACCAAAGAGATGTTTTCAAACTCAAGGTGTGATGTCATGGCTGACACCCCATTCTTTCTGAAAACATCTTTGAATCCTATTCCAGAGGAGATATTTAACAAAGTCTTAGGAAACCGTGATTGCATAAAAAACGGAGGTTGATTTTACCGTAATTCTGTTACCAAAATGTGAAATATGCACAGTTCTTCTAGTCCATGTGTTTTTGTGAAATGCTCTGTGTAAACTGTTCAAAGCAGTCATTATGCATAGAGTTGTGTGGTTTGTTCAACTTAAAAATCTGTTTTTTTTTGGCATACAAATTAAAGTGAAAAATCTGAGTCTCAGCGTAATTCTGTTACTGTGGAATTGCCTTTTATCAGATGACATGGAGTAACTTGAGCCCTGCATTGTTTTTCGGTTGTAGGACAGGTAATAAACTGCTACTATAGTAACAAGGTGTGAGTGTGAGGAGTGAGACTAATAGGTCATTATCAATAAAACGTCACAATACGGTGCAGAGCGTTCAATTTGGCTGCTGGGGGAGGCAAGGTGACCACCAGCTCTACTAAAACCATTGACAGCTACTTGCCATTTTCAAGGAATTGTTAAATAAATGTTATAACTATTTGGTTTTAATATCATCACCTCTTGAAGAGCATAGTCAGAACTACACATTTCCAATTATTCCACATTTAGCTCTATCATCATAGTTATACAGCAAGTAACATATGCTTTACATGATCAGTAAACATCAATTGATCGTGTATTTTCAGATATGTGAGGGTAGCCTATCCATTTGGCATGTTGCTAGCTAACTAGCGAAGCAAACTACTTAATTTAGCTTGCTTCGTCTGAGATTAGGCATTTTTAAAGAGCTTGACATCGGCAAGTCCTCTTCCTAGTAAAGTTGTCAGTCAGTCTACTGTCATCACCACTATTTGGATATAGCCATCTTGCTTATCCCCTGGAAGTTAGCTTGTTAACTAGCCATATTGACGTGATCTGTTATTACCTAATGCCTAAATTGCGAGACAATTTTACGTGGTCTATCAATCAATGTAGCCTATCATGTCTGTCAGCAGCAATCGTGATTAAACACTCTTAGAAACAATGTTCAAAAGGGGATCATGTTAGCTAACTTCGCTAGCTAGGCCTATGTTGGTTGGAGAAAAAGTACATTAGGTCTACTTGCCACTATGTTTAGCCAACTGTACAAAATGTACGCAAAGAAAACATTATCCGCTAACAATATAGTTTACTTTTATTTCATATCACTCAAATATCCAATGAACGGTGGCCAATATTGAGAGATCATACGTCTACTCTCACTTATCTGAAATTACATGATCAATTGATGTTTACTGGTCATAAAAAAGCATGCAGTTATTTGCTGTATAACTCTGATAATAGCGCTAAATGTGCACAACTGTTTTGCATGGAATTATCTGAAATATGTAGTTCTGACTACGCTTTTCAAGAGTTGATATTACAACCAAATATTCTTCAATCCTTTGAAAACGGCATGCAGTTGTTAATGGTTTTAGCAGAGCTGGGGGTCTTCTTGCCCCCCAGCAGGCAAATTGAACGCTCTGCACCATATTGTGACGTTTTATTGATAATGACCTATATCAGCAGCAGTGGTAAAGTTGGTAAAATATGACAGGGAAATGCCTTCTCTGTTCTGACAGAACAGTACAGTACAGCCAGCATGCATGGTCCATTAGCTACAGATACAGCTGTCCAAGAGAACAAGGAAGAATCAGTGGGTGTGAGAGAGAGAGAGCAAGAGAGAGAGAGAGAGAAAGAGGCCTTGGAGCTGTTTTAATGGGGGTAGGTCAGTGGGCTGTGACATCCTCATCAGCAGTAGTAAAGGGACCAGTACTCATTACATTACAGTCTAGGGCAATGTTAAACCTGGCTGGGCAGTAATGGACATGCCAACCTTGAGATCTGATCTGCAGATTCTTGGTCATAAACACAGGCAGACACTAGGTTGGAGAAAACAGCTTACCAACACTATTTAGAGGAACAATGTAGCCTAAGGATATTACAGTCAGTTAGCACTAAACCCAATGCTGCTTATAGAAATATAAGGGAGGGCACGAATGCCATGTAAAGACTGATGTGTAGGCTATTCACCAATTGATCAGCTGGCATACAGAATCAAACCAAAATCAACTCAAATGTTCAGGCATAAAGGCGCTGCATGGTCAATCCGATGTTTGCATTGGCCATGCAGCATTTACGGCTGCAGAAGTTAGGGCATTCATACTTCTTGCGCTTCACAGAGCAGTGCAGATCTGTTATGAAGGAAGTTGTCAAGGAAGTGGGTTTGTGTTTATACAGGACCTCCCGCCCCCACCTACCGTCAACCAATCATGTCAACGCGGAGCTATATGGAGCCCTCCGCATTGTTTCAAAATTTGAGAGGTGCACAGTGATGCGGTATGGAGTTCAATTTGGCTGCATGCCTCCGGTTCCATAAGGAGTCTCTGACCACATTTTCGGATCAAGCATAAATTGGCTCTTAGTCACTGAATCACAAATGAAAATGCAAAAATAAGTTTCCATTGAGCAATACTCAGTTAGTCTCTGTTCTCCAATTAAGTTAAAATTCAGTTCAGTCCCAAACAATTCAATAAGAAATGCAAAAATGATTAACAACCCAATTAATCCACCGCAATAAATAAAAATAGAAAAAAGTTTCAATGATTGAGCTTGCAGAATATCTGTATCTGTGTTGTGTCAGCACAATGGACAGAGCGCACTGTGGTGTGTGTAGGGTGCTATGGAAAGCCACTGGGGTGGTTAGGTATGACTCCTTTGGATATCCATAACAAGCGGGGAAAAACGCTTCTCATCTGTGGTAGGCTAATTAAATAACGTGAGTTTTGATTTATAAGAGCAGGGTCAAGTTTACCGTTGAAGCTGCTTCACTCAACTCTGCCTCACGCCCCACCACTACAGAGTTTAATTAGCTACTTAGCTAGCTGTAAAAGTGTTAGTGTTATTAGCCTTAGCCTATTTAGGTAGCTCGAACGAGCTAATCTATCACTATGTCACGCCCTGACCTTAGAGAGCCTTTTTATGTCTCTATTTGGTTTGGTCAGGGTGTGATTTGGGTGGGCATTCTATGTTCTTTATTTCTAGGTTTTGTGTTTCTATGTTTTGGCCAGGTATGCTTCTCAATCAGGGACAGCTGTCTATCGTTGTCTCTGATTGGGAATCATACTTAGGCAGCCTTTTTTCCTTTGGTGTTTGTTGGTAGTTATCTTTGTTAGTGGCACTATAGCCCTGTTAAGCTTCACGGTTGTTTCTTCGTTTCTTGTTTTGTTGGCGACATTTACAATAATCAAAGAAAATGTACGCTTACCACGCTGCACCTTGGTCTCCTTCCGACGACGGCCGTGACAGTTATATTACTTTGAAATATGAGGACTACCGTACGTATCCATTTAAAAGTAATCAGGTTTATTACAGTTATGCAATAAGAATACAATTATTAAGAAGTTCATACCAGAAGTCTTCAGTGAAAAAACAAAAACAATTATCCAAGTCTGTTTAACAGAAACACCAGTACAAAGTGTACATCAGGAGATTGGTTAACAATGTCTCCCTGAATGAAACAACTCAACACTTTAACTACGGCGGAACTCGATCTCAATAACCTCCATCGTTTATTTACAATCACTTTTCTGGGACAAAAACAATGAACAAAATAATAAAAACATCACACCCATTCTCTATTCTAATCAATACCATAATAGGTGCTCGCAATCTGGGCCTCCTCACTTTGAAATGACCACTGTCCGGCGACCAGTTTAATACAGCAACCCTCTCCTGGTGTCAGTAATCCCCAAGGTGCCATGGCAATGTCCTGATGTGTCACACTCCTGTGATAGGCAAACATACAGCCATCAATCCGGACAATGCCATAAACTGACCGAATATTCATGCTGGGCCTTGACGCCTGTAAGTCTCAGACGCATCTTCATCACTGGTCTTCATCATAGTTCACATTTTTTCACTACAAGAGAAGACGGCGAATGCAGTTTCCTGGTCAAACGATGTAGCTCCCTGCTGCCTATAGTCTCTGTTGGAACCCTCAGAATGCAGAACCCTCAGAACTTTTATTTTGTTCATATTCAGAGAGTGGTAAACATTGAGATAGTCAGCATCTGCTGTTTTAGTGTTATGTGAATGGAAGGGCCATGATTAACAGGATATGTCCATCCACTCCTTTCTTAGACTGTACACGGCTACTGACAGTTTCATTTCAAAACGCTACAAATCATTTTCTGAAATGTTGGCATAGTGATGTTAAATGACAGACATGTATTTGTTTGAAATCACTAGATGTTTTTATTTCAGAGAGACAAACAATGTTGCAAAATGCTATATATCCGCCTAACTCTCAGAGGTTTTACACAGTCAAATGTGACAAATAATGACATTTTTATTAACAAACCATGCAAATAAATAATTTGTGACATTAATATAAAAAAATATATTTACGTCAGGATACGAACATTCTATTCCTGTCACGGTTGTCGTAAGAACGGGACCAAGGCGCAGCGGATGTTGAGTTCCACATATTTATTTCAAAGTGTAACTTAAAGCAAAAACAATAAATGAACAACGAAACGTGACTACGTGGTGCACATGCACAAACACAAAACAATATCCCACAAACACAGGTGGTAAAAAATAGCTACTTAAATATGATCCCCAATTAGAGACAACAATTACCAGCTGCCTCTAATTGGGAATAATACAAAACACCAACATAGAAAATATAAACTAGACCACAACATAGAAATTATAAACTAGAATACCCCCTAGTCACGCCCTGATCCACTACACCATAGAGAAACAAGGGCTCTCTATGGTCAGGACGTGACAATTCCAGCTAAACAATGAATATATAGCGTTTGTAAATGAATCTATTAATACATTTTTTTAATTTGCAGACACAAAAGCTACCCATAAGTATTAATTTCTGATGAAAAAACACGTGAAAATATGTTTTTATAGCGTTTTGGAAATAAACTCTTCACATAGCATATACTGTACAAACTGAACTTTAGATGATGGCTGTACTGCGTGTAATGCCTGTGTACTGGGAGATCATATGACTAAGAAAGGATAGTACATAGACTACTGAACTGTTCTGTGATGGCTGTGTACTGAGAGTAAAGAGATTTTGGATACATGCTGGTTCTGCACCTCTGGACTTATGACAGAGAAGCTGCCATGTCGTAATGATGGCTGTGTTTGTGGTTTTGCATTCCCTTGTGTGTCCCAGATGTCTCCTTGGCTGTAACGACAAACACTTGTATTCGCTCTGGGCAGCCTACAGAGAGAATGCTGACAAAGCTGGCAATTACACGTGTGCTTAGTTTATCATCAGTGCACAAATAAAACAGAAAGTTAGCATTCGCCACGCTGCGCTCTATGACTGTTCTTCCGCATACTAATTAATAGGCAGGCGTGTAATAGAAAAGCCCCCTAGCTCTCAGCGCCAACAGTTGCAGACAGGAGACAGGCAGTTAGCCTAACACAAGAGTGGTAGCCCTTTCTGATTCATAGGACGTCAACGCATTGAATTCTGAGCCACTGCATGCATGGCACTGTGTGAAGAAAAGAGACTTTAATGTTTGCTCTTCAAGGGATTAGCCCCGCTAATATATTGAGCTAAACCCACCTCTTTCAGATCGAAACTTCATCACACGTTATTCATCTATTAGACAAGGACTCAGTGAAGTGGGGCGGGTGAGGAGAGACTATAAGGGCTGGGAGGAGTGGAGCAGTGACATGGGCATTCCAGCTATCATTATTGGATAGGAAGGGTCTTGAGAGTACATCATCTGATAGACAGACCGCTGTCAGAATCCTCTCCTTTGTTCTTCTAATACTAGAGAGTAGATCTCCCTTTTATCCAGTGCTGTGTTTATTTTCTGCTCTCTCTCACCTGCCAAATGGAGTCATGTGTCGGGGTTTGATCAGTTGAACACATGAAAGAGCAGAAACAGCTCTAACGCATCAGCTACAAGCAAACACATCCCAGAATACCACTCCCTCGCCTCAAACCATAATCCAAGGTTACTGGTAAAGCTATATCACACAGCTAGCAGGATCTACACAAATACCAATTCAATGTCTGGCAACATCAGGTAAATATCCATACCTGCATTATTCTGATATATGATCATATTTAAAGATTAGACACAATCAGATCTTACTAGGACAAGCAGGGTCTATGTATATCTGAAAATCAATCATGCTCCATTTGTAGGCCTATATTGTCTTCTGAGGGGGCACCACTCAAGTCTGGTACGGATAAAGAGATTATAAACAAAATAGACATACCGACATCTGTGAGGCAATTGGCAGTTTAATCTCACATATCTATTGTTTTGTTCTGTACTTAAATTATTTTGAAAAGCACCTATTTAGAATGTGTTTCCAGTTGCCAAGCTGTGTTTGTTGAGGCATAGCCTACAGTTCACACTACAACACTCAAAGCAGATTGTACTGAACCAATCTGCCTCCCTCCCACTCTCATCCAGCCATGAGATAAAAGATACAAGGATCATTTTAATGCATATACAGTATATCACGACCTTGAGCTAGCTCCCAAATCAGCAGCAAACACGGGAGGTCAGATTAACTCCCACACAGTTTAGCTCCCCTTACACAAACCCACATGAAGGAATACTACAGTTTGCTACAGTAGATACTATAGAATTATGTAGTAGTATCTGTACAATACTATACTACACACTGTAGTATCCCTCAACAATATGTAGTACTTGGTATAGAATGTTGTAGTATACTGCAGAATACTGTTAGCAGTTGATGTTATTCTTCCATAACACAGACCCCAAAGCAAATCAGGGGGAGAAAATAGGTTTATTCAAAGAGAACAAATCATAGTTAAAAAATAGTTGTTATGCTGGGATGTTGATGATCATTCTTCCCTGTCCTCAGTGATTCTCCTCAGAACAAAGTGACAGGATGGAATTTATAACCCAACCCTAGCCTGTGGTTGACCAATTAGAATTCTGTGCAATAAAACTGGGCCAATGGCCAAATAACAAGTATCCCGTTTCAGGCTCAATGTTAAGACAATTTGGACCAATGAGAACATGCCATATGTAGCTATGAGTCCCGGACTGAATTTCCTCCCGTGTCTCTGACCCATTAATTCCCTGTTACAGAAAAACAACTATTTTGATTGATCGTAAAGGCCCTCTTGACCTTTAGTCCTCTGCATTATGTATTTATCTTAAAATATTCTTACTCCCCCTAGACCATTTTAAAAAGAAATATACTTAAAATGTATTTTTAGAAAACAATAGAAAACATGAAAAAATAGACAGTATAAAAAACATTAGCAGTAAGCATAAAATCATTCACATTAAACACCTTGCATTTCTATAAAACACAAAGGGCATATTTTACTTGTTGTTGCAATAAGAAATAGATTTCAAACAATGTTATAGAAAATAAGTATTAACAGGTGTGATGATGATGACGTCCCTTACGATTCCTACCACATCCTGTGTGGAGGAAACTAACAAATAATTATCTGCAAGACAATAATATTCAATCGACCTATTGGCAAGGTAATCATTCACAGTCCTTTAAAAGTGATGAGCTGTTCCACACCGTTATCAGTCCCACAGTCTGCCGGTAGTGAGGAATTCTTCTTCCGTTCTACTGGTTGACAAGGACGTCTCTAATGAACACTTCACTGGTGATCTTCTATCGTTTCAGGTACAGTTCTTGGGTCAAGGCATATTGCTGCAGCTTCAGACGGTAGATTCTCATAACCTGTAACAAAGGAAACAAAAAGTGAAAGTAACATGTCCTGGTTTCAAGAGAAATTGATATTTCACATAGATTTCCCTAAGTAAGCATGTCCCTGCCACTATGGCATATATACAGGAAATACAACCCGAGATGTGTAGCGCCAAATGCACTCTTACCCTACGTGGTGACACAGATCCACTCTTTGGGACACATTAGTGTGGACAAGATAGTTTATTGTTTTGTGGTTAAATGGTGGAATCCTGGTGTGCGGAAAGAGGCTGAGGCTGTCGGGGCGAATTGCAACATTTGTATGGAAAACAACACCAAGGGATGAGTGAAAGTACAGACACGACGAGCGCCTGCCCCACCAGGACCCTTCAGACATCTACAACTTGACTACATCACACTGCCCAAATGAAAAGGAAAGAAAGACGTGCTCGTTGTTGATCGTTTCTCACGATGGGTTGAAGCCTACCCTACTAAGAAGGGAACCGCACAACACACAGCTAAAATGTTGATTCAAGAAATTATAGACAGACAAGTAAAAGAGGCGTGGAAAATAATTCCAGAGGGGGACGTGACATAGTACCAAGACAGTGGGTGATGGTAAAAAAATATCGAACAGACACATTAAGGCAAAAATTGGAAGGTCCTCATAACGAGGTCAGCAGTAAAAGTCCAGGGAAAATCACTCATTGCCATGTTGTCCATTTTGATGACAAAGCAGAGCCTGGATAATAAAGAACTGATTGATTAGCAATCGGGGCCAATCTCGGGTGAAGAAGCATAGTAAGATGATCAGAACCTGATAAGCTTCTATGATGGGGTCCCAACGAGCTGTCTATCGTTGTCTCTGATTGGGGATCATATATAAGTTGTCATTTTCCTTTTGGGTTTTGTGGGATCTTGTTTTCTGTTTAGTGTCTGTGCCTGACAGAACTGTTCGCTTTCGGTTTTTGTCGTTGTTATTTTGGTGTCATCAATAAAAAGACGATGTACGCCTACCACGCTGCGCCTTGGTCCACTCTTCATTCTACAAACGAGAGCCGTAACACAAACATAATATTTACAAGTATGGAAATGTCTGATAAATGCAATTCAAAATGGCAAAGTAAAGAATTCACAACGGAATTCTATCTTGATAAATCCAACGTGTCGAAGGAATATTGTCCATAAGTCAAAACCAACACTCAGGAAGCTTATGAAAGTAAATATAAACCAGTCTAAATTACAGGTTGCACTGACAAAACAAAAAATAGCTTAGCGACCTCACAGATAGAATTGTTTACAATTTACCACATCCCTGGTGAGCACATTGGAGAAATGTAGAATAGATAGGCCTACAGTGTCAGCTGAGCTAACAGTGGCTACATTCTTAAGAGTTATCTTATAGCCAGCCTTTGCTGAAAAATACAAAATATTAGCAACAAAAGATTAGCTAGAGACATGGAGACTTCCACCGTGTTTCGGATACATCAAGCACAATACAGAATGATTTTATTGAAGTAGTTAGTGACATAAGGACAGAGGAAGGCAGGCCTAAATGCATTTTCTTTGCAACTTGCAGGTTAGGCTACTTTTGAATGAACATGAGAATAACTGTTTATTAGGCTATTAAAACTTGTAAAACTTAATCAGTGTGTGTGTAACAAACTGTGCCCAAAATCCGTCTCCTGGCCTGTACACAAACAGTAAGAACTACAGATGTCTAGACAGGGGTGCTGTCAATTCAGCACCACAGAGTTAACCTACCCCTGAAAACTGGGACACGAAAAACAATTCTAGCACAAATATTTTTTCATTGATGGTCATATATTTTACACAAACCTGTCATGTACAGAACACTGTAGGCAGGCGTTCGTTACTCAAGGCGTTACGGGGTGGTCACAGAATGTATCATAGGCTACCGATATCTTCTAGATAGCCTAGTTAAGAAGTTTGGAATGGATAAGCCAATATGGCGATAACAGAGGCATACCGACACCTTCACTTTTGTTTTTCTAAATGCATGGATATTACAGACCTAGACTGAATAAAGACATAAAAAAATATGTAAAATATTTCATTAGATTTAAAAAAAATTGATTTAGTTATTTTCACACTAAAGTAAAACAAATATTATAAATGTATGTAATAATAAACATGTTGCCGCACACAGAGACCATTCATATAATTTCATTTAAGCTTTATTTTTATTTAACCAGGTTAATGACTTTTATTTAAACAGGTTGTTCATTCAGATGAAAATGTTATAAAAACATATTCAATCAACATATTAATGAAACAATATGCTTTATTTCCATGTTATATCAAAACCATGTTTGTCAAAACGTCTCATGCAACATATAGCCTAACAGAGCTACAACACAAAGGCACTTTTTAATGAAAGGAACAAAGTATATAGGCTGTAGGCCATCACTTTAAATGCCCCTGGAGAAAGAGGATGGCGCTCACAGAGGGCTTGAGCATGGAGCGTCTCTCTTCCAAAATTCAGCCACACACAGACACACACTGAAGGTCCGATCGGAGGAGGCACTGAAAGCAGGGATGCTGAGGACTTGACGGGCAAGGTTACTGATCGCAGGAAACTGAAATCTCTGTGCCTGCCACCATAGCAGAACAGCGCCGGGTCCGCTTGTTTGACTGCGATCAAGATTGACTGCCAAATAGTATTTTATTTTGTTTTCCAGTAGTCTAGACCCAGGCATAATCATATCTGCTCCATCCTCCCAGTTGGAGAACTCACGGTATGTGACTGTTTTGTCTCTTTGGCTGTGAAGGTCCTGGCTCAAGCTCCGCTCTCAAGGCCCAGGCCCGGATTAACAGGATGCATAACAGAGCATGTGCTGACCAGCTCACAAGTCTCTTCACTGATATGTTCAACCTCTCCCTAACCCAGTCTGTAACCTCTCCCTAACCCAGTCTGCTTCTACACCTGCATTGCTTGCTGTTTGGGGTTTTAGGATGGGTTTCTGTACAGCACTTTGTGACATCAGCTGATATTAGAAGGGCTTTATAAATACATTTCATTGATTGATTAATATATTTCTATGTATTGTTGTGTATTGTTAGATATTACTGCTTTGTTGGAGCTAGGAACACACGCATTTAGCTAAACCCACAATAACCCACAATACACCCGCCATAACATCTGCTAAACATGTGTATGCGACCATTACAATGTTTTTTTAAACTTTCACCCCTTTTTTCTCCCCAATTCCGTGGTATCCAATTGGTAGTAGTCTTGTCTCAGCGCTGCAACTCCCGTACGGAGTCGAGAAAGGTCGAGAAACACAAACCAACCAAGCCGCACTGCTTCTTGACACAATGCCCGTCCAACTCGGAAGCCAGCCGCACCAATGTGTCGGAGGAAACACCGTACACCTGGCAACCATGTCAGCGTGCACTGCGCCCGGCCCGCCACAGGAGTCGCTAGTGTACAATGAGACAAGGATATCCCTGCCGGCCAAACCCTCCCTAACCTGGACGACGCTGGGCCAATTGTGCGCCGGCCCATGGGCCTCCCAGTTGCGGCCGGCTGCGACAGAGCCTGGACTTGAATCCAGAATCTCTAGTGGCACAGCTACTTCCTGACGGGCCGCCCCCAGGTGGTGAGGGTAGGTAACAACATCTCCACCCCGCTGATCCTCAACACTGGGGCCCCACAAGGGTGCGTCCTGAGCCCTCTCCTGTACTCCCTGTTCACCCACGACTGCGTGGCCATGCACGCCTCCAACTCAATCATCAAGTTTGCGGACGACACTACAGTGGTAGACTTGATTACCAACAACGACGAGACGGCCTACAGGGAGGAGGTGAGGGCCCTCGGAGTGTGGTGTCAGGAAAATAACCTCACACTCAACGTCAACAAAACAAAGGAGATGATTGTGGACTTCAGGAAACAGCAGAGGGAGCACCCCCCTATCCACATCGACGGGACAGTAGTGGAGAAGGTGGAAAGTTTTAAGTTCCTCGGTGTACACATCACGGACAAACTGAATTGGTCCACCCACACAGACAGCGTTGTGAAGAAGGCGCAGCAGCGCCTCTTCAACCTCAGGAGGCTGAAGAAATTCGGCTTGTCACCAAAAGCACTCACAAACTTCTACAGATGCACAATCGAGAGCATCCTGTCGGGCTGTATCACCGTCTGGTACGGCAACTGCTCCGCCCACAACCGTAAGGCTCTCCAGAGGGTAGTGAGGTCTGCACAACGCATCACCGGGGGCAAACTACCTGCCCTCCAGGACACCTACACCACCCGATGTCACAGGGAGGCCATAAAGATCATCAAGGACAACAACCACCCGAGCCACTGCCTGTTCACCCCGCTATCATCCAGAAGGCGAGGTCAGTACAGGTGCATCAAAGCAGGGACCGAGAGACTGAAAAACAGCTTCTATCTCAAGGCCATCAGACTGTTAAACAGCCACCACTGACATTTAGTGGCCGCTGCCAACATACTGACTCAACTCCAGCCACTTTAATAATGGGAATTGATGGAAATTATGTAAAAATGTATCACTAGCCACTTTAAACAATGCCACTTAATATAATGTTTACATACCCTACATTACTCATCTCATATGTATATGTATATACTGTACTGTATATCATCTACTGCATCTTGCCATCTTTATGTAATACATGTATCAATAGCCACTTTAAACTATGCCACTTTATGTTTACATACCCTACATTACTCATCTCATATGTATAGACTGTACACTATACCATCTACTGCATCTTGCCTATGCCATTCTGTACCATCACTCATTCATATATCTTTATGTACATATTCTTTATCCCTTTACACTTGTGTGTATAAGGTAGTAGTTGTGGAATTGTTAGGTTAGATTACTTGTTGGTTATTACTGCATTGTCGGAACTAGAAGCAAAAGCATTTCTCTACACTCGCATTAACATCTGCTAACCATGTGTATGTGACAAATAAAATTTGATTTGATTTGATTAGCACTGAGATGCAGTGCCTTAGACAACTGTGCCACGACCATTACAATTTGATTAGATTAATACTACATGTTTCAAGCAGACCACCATAGTCCCTGTGCCCAAGAATATCAAGGTACCTGTCTAAATGACTCTTGCCCTGTAGCACTCACATTTGTAACCATGAAATGCTTTGAAAGGCTGGTCATGGCTCAAATCAACACCATCATCCCAGACACCCTGGACCCACTCCAATTGATCCACAGATGACATAATCTCTATTGCAGTCCACACTTCCCTCCCACATGGACAATAGGAACACCTATGTAAGAATGCTGTTCATTGACTTAAGATCAGAGTTCAACACCATAGTGCCCTCCAAGCTCATCACTAAGCAGAGGACCCTGGGACTAAACACCTCCCACTGCAACTGGATCCATGACTTCCTGACGGCCATCCCCAGTTAGTGAGGGTAAGCAATAACACATCCGCCATGCTGACCCTCAGCACAGGGACCCCTCAGAGGTGCGTGCTTAGTCCCTTCCTGTACTCCCTGTTCACCCAAGACTGCATGGGCGCACACAACTCCATCACCATCATTAAGTTTGCTGACGACACAACGGTGATTGGCCTGATCACTGACAATGATGAGACAGCCTAGAGCGAGGTCATTGACCTGGCAGTGTGGTGCCAGGACATAGGACAACAACCTCTCCCTCAACGCCAGCAAGATAAAGGAGCTGGTCGTGGACTACAGGAAACAGAGGGCCGAGCACTCCCCCATACACATCAACGGGGCTTTAGTGGAGCGGGTTGAGAGCTTCATGTTCCTCAGTGTCCACATCCCTAAGGAATTATCATGGTCCACACACAACAACACAGTCATGAAGAAGGCATGACAATGCCTCCCCCTCAGGAGATCCTCAAAAAGTTATACGGCTGCATCACCGCTTGGTATGGCAACTGCTTGGCATCCAACCGAAAGGCGATACAGGGGGTAGTGAGTACGGCCCAGTATATCACTGGGGCGGAGCTCCCTGTCATTCAGGATCTCTATACCAGGCAGAGGACAGCCCTAAAAATTGTCAAAGACTCCAGCCACCCAAGTCATAGAATGTTCTCGCTGCTACCTCACGGCATACTGTACTGATGCACCAAGTCTTGAACCAAAAGGACCCTGAACAAATTCTACCTCCCAACCCATAAGACTACTAACTAGTTTGTCTGGGTAGCTTTTGGTTAACTATTTAACTATCTGCATTGACCCATTTTGCACCAACTCTTTTGACTCATCAAATACACTGCTGCTAATGTTTATTATCCATCCTGTTGCCTAGTAACTTTATCCCTAGCTATATGTTTATATATAATTAAATTACCTCATACCCCTGCACATCAACTTGGTACTGATACCCCATGTATATAGCCATTACTAATTTATTCTGTGTTGTTATTTTTCTGTTATTTCTCTTTGCCTTCTTAGGAAGGGCCCATAAGTAAGCATTTCACAAAGCAGTTGACATATAAAATGTGATTTGATTTGCAGTTTCCTCCATGCAACTTGGGGGTCAAAAACATTGCTAGAATGAAAAGGATGTGGACAGGCTGTAGTCTGCAAGCGACATTAGGCTATATCTCAAATATGTCGTTTGAGATTTAAAAAATGACAATATCATGGAAAGAACAAATGTGACTCACCACCTGGATTCGGTCTTATGTAGCAAAATTTGAAAGTGTTTTTTACATTGGATAAAAGTAGAGACTCAGAGTTACAAAATTGCATATCATACACTGCATTTGAGGAACAATGGGAAAGTAATTCTGGTTTGAAAGTTGGTCAACTTGTAATCTCACTTTTGAGAAAATGGCCTTTGAATGTTTTGGTAACTAGTGAAGAGCTCTTCTTTGTCTACACCCATTCAGCATCGTTCATACCCTCTTAAGCTTTAGCCCCACTCATCTCGTTTCACTCTCAGAGCGCGCTCTGGCCGATGATTTGAAAACAGCCTAACCAGCTCCACTGGAAACAATTCCATTACGCTTTTTTGCAGAAGTTTAACTGACACTGGCCATATTCAACAGGTGTTGTACACACATCACGTAACGTTAGCTAGTTAATTAAACAACAATGAACATAGTGTCAACAATGCCACAGTGCTGGGAGCTAACCAACCAGGTTCATTGTTAGCTAGCTAACATTAGGCTCTAACTAGAAAAGCAAACAGCTCTGGGAAACGAATAATAACGTCTGCTAGTGAGCCAGCCAGCTAACAGTACAATTTAGCTTAAGACATATAGCTAGCTAGCTAGGTAAACAATGTTTCAGATCACACACGTCATGTAGCATTACCTAAAGAGTCAGCCAGCTAACGTTAGCTAGTTAAATATCAATGAACAAAGTGCCAACAATCCCACAGTGCTTGTAGCTAACCAACCAGGTTCAATGTTAGCTAGCTAACATTAGGCTCTAACTAGAAAAGCAAATGGCTCTGGGAAACGAATAATAACGTCAACTAGTGAGCCAGCCAGCTAACTTTAGCTAGTAAGCTAACAGTACACTTTAGATTGAAATGAAATCACTTTTTCTCAAAATTAGAAACGCGTAATATCTGAAAATGTAGCTAGCTAATGCTAGACTATCTTACCTGTATACATCATCATGCATGATGGATACGTCTCCCTGTCAGGAATGCCATACCATGGTTGCCCTTAGTTTGAAGATGTTATCCTGAGACAGGTGTTTTCTCCATCTCTTTAGCTATCATACTCTAATTCCACTGATTTCAAAACTTGATCCTCCAGCAAGTGGAGAGCAAGACTTATGCAGCTCCACTACACAATATATATAAAAAGCTACGGTCGACAGGATTACCAACACAGACTGACGAGCTCAAATAGACAGAGGCCTTCTATATGGCAGACCAATCCGAACTCCTCACTTGGCATGTCTAGCCCACTCATTATCTCAACCAATCATGGCTAGTGGGAAGGTGGCTCACTTTTTCTGTGGCTTAACCAACAAGGCTTGTAATGTAACAATTTTATTCATATTTACAGATGGCATACAAGTTTGTTATTAAGGCACAGGACAGTTCACATGTTCGAGAAGGCATTTCTGCCAAAAATGGCATTTTGAAGAAAAAATAAATGTTTACGTTCAAACGGCTCTCCTGTGAGGTCGTGACTTGCAACATATGCCTAGTTTCCTGAATCTGGTCACAAATATAGTTCAATGAAACAAGAGCCTTTGTTTGTAGCTTACGTGCAGCAAAAATCACCCTTGTTGTTCACTTCTGTAGGCTATAGGTTGCTTGCAAACTACTTTGCTCCGTCTGTTTTAACAAGATAAATCTATTGAATAAGTTATTATTCAATTTCCATCTCAATTATACCGATCTGGTTGAATAAATATGAAATACCTGGTTAAATAAATATTAAAAGGTTAAATTGGTCTTTGCATGCAGCAAACCTATAGGAATATGCGCTTTCAGTATTCCAAAATATGATCTTTTTGCCTTTGTTGCTTTTGTAGAACAGTGTGAAGTTAACTCGGACTCCAAAACATCTCATTCTTATGAAGACAAGTTTGAATGCCTTTATTTGAATGCCTATACAGTACCAGTCAAAAGTTTGGACTCACCTACTCATTCCAGGGCTTTTCTTTATTTTGACTATTTTCTACAATGTATAATAATAATGAATACATCAAAACTATGAAATTACACATATGGAATCATGTAGTAAACAAAAAAGTGTTACACAAATCAACATATTTTATATTTGAGATTCTTCTAAGTAGCCACCCAAATTGTTCTTCAAGTGGTTGTAGAGGGTATACATTTTGTATACATTATTTGTCTTCAGGAAGAGAATGAGTTGCTGCGCAACAGCTTTTTCAAAACTTTTTTAGAGGAATAGGAGATTCGATATATGCCGATAGTTTTTTTAATTTTCTGATTCAAGGTTTGGCTTCTTCAAGAGAGGCTTTATTACTGCCTCTTTTAGTGTGTTTTGTACACATCCGGTGGATGGGGAGCCATTTATTATGTTCAACAAAGGAGTGTCAAGCACAGGAAGTAGCTCTTTCAGTAGATTAGTTGGAATAGAGTCCAGTATGCAGCTTGATGGTTTAAACGCCATGATTAGGTTCATGAATGTGTCAAGAGATACAACTGTCCAGTTTGAGAGTTTGTTGCAGCTCGTTCCAGTCGCTAACTGCAGCGAACTGAAAAGACGAGCAACCCAGGGATGTGTGTGCATTGGGGACCATTAACAGAATGTGACTGGCAGAACGGGTGCTGTATGTGGAGCATGAGGGCTGCAGTAGATACAGTTGAAGTCGGAAATTTACATACACTTAGGTTGGAGTCATTAAAACTCGTTTTTCAACCACTCCACAAATTTCTTGTTAACAAACCTTAGTTTTGGATTGTCGTTTAGGACATCTACGTTGTGCATGACACAAGTCATTTTTACAGACAGATTATTTCACTTATAATTCACTGTATCAAAATTCCAGTGAGTCAGAAGTTTACATACACTAAGTTGACTGTGCCTTTAAACAGCTTGGAAAATTCCAGAAAATTATGTCATGGCTTTAGAAGCTTCTGATAGGCTAATTGACATCATTTGAGTCAATTGGAGGTGTACCTGTGGATGTATTTCATGGCCTACCTTCAAACTCAGTGCCTCTTTACTTGGCATCATGGGAAAAGCAAAAGAAATCAGCCAAGACCTCAATAACATTTTAGACCTCCACAAGTCTGGTTCATCCTTGGGAGCAATTTCCAAATGTCTGAAGGTACCACGTTCATCTGTACAAACAATGGTACTCAAGTATAAACACCATGGGACCACACAGCCGTCATACCGCTCAGGAGGAGCCGAGTTCTGTCTCCTAGAGATTAACGTACTTTGGTGCGAAAAGTGCAAATCATTCCCAGAACAACAGCAAAGGACCTTGTGAAGATGCTGGAGGAAACAGGTACAAAAGTATTTATATCCACAGTAAAACGAGTCCTATATCGACATAACCTGAAAGGCTGCTCAGCAAGGAAGAATCCACTGAGGTTTGTCTACGGTTTTCAACTGCACATGGGGACAAAGATTGTACTTTTTGGAGAAATGTCCTCTGGTCTGATTAACCAAAAATAGAACTGTTTGGCCATAATGACCATCGTTATGTTTGGAGGAAAAAGGGGAGGCTTGCAAGCCGAAGAACACCATCCCAACTGTGAAGCACAGGGGTGGCAGCATCATGTTGTGGGTGTGCTTTGCTGCAAGAGGGATTGGTGCACTTCACAAAATAGATGGCATCATGAAGAAAGAAAATTATGTGGATATATTGACGCAACATCTCAAGACATCAGTCAGGAAGTTAAAGCTTGGTCGCAAATGGGTCTTCCAAATGAACAATGACCCCATGCATACTTCCAAAGTTGTGGCAAAATGGCTTATGGACAACAAAGTCAAGATTTTGGAGTGGCCATCACAACCCTCTGACCTCAATCCTACAGAAAATGTGTGGGCACAACTGAAAAAGCGTGTGCGAGCAAGGAGGCCTACAAACCTGACTCAGTTACACCAGCTCTGTCAGGAGGAATGGGACAAAATTCACCCAACTTATTGTGGGAAGCTTGTGGAAGGCTACCCGAAACGTTTGACCCAAGTTAAACAATTTAAAGGCAATGCTACCAAACACGAATCGAGTGTATGTAAACTTCTGACCCACTGGGAATGTGATGAAATAAATAAAAGTTGAAATAAATAATTCTCTCTACTATTATTATGACATTTCACCTTCTTAAAATAAAGTGGTGATCCTAACTGACCTAAGACAGGGAATTTTTTCTGATTGAATGTCATGAATTGTGAAAAACTGAGTTTAAATGTATTTGGCTAAGGTGTATGTAAACTTCCGACTTCAACTGTATCTCAGATAGGGGGGAGTGAGGCCTAAGAGGGTTTTATAAATAAGTATCAACCAGTGGGTCTTCTGCAACGGGTATACAGAGATGATCCGTTTACAGAAGAGTATAGAGTGCTGTGATATGTCCTATAAGGAGCATTTGTGAAAAATCTGATTGCCGAATGGTAAAGAACATCTAGCCGCTTAAGAGCACCCTTACCTGCCGATCTATAAATGACATCTCCGTAGCATGGGTAGGTCATCTGAATCAGGGTTATTGTTGGTGCCGACGTGGATAACAACATCCCTATACTCTCTACACTCGCCAGTTTTAGCCACAGCCAGCAGCATCTTCAGATTAGCCTTTACGCCGGTAGGCCTGCCCCCTGTTAAACAGTATATGATCGCTGGATGATTATTTTTAAGTCTAATGTTGCCGGTAATCGAGTCGCCAATGACTAGGGTTTTCAATTTGTCAGAGGAAATGGTGGGAGGCTTCTGCGGCTTAGACCTCGTAACAGGTGGAAGAGAGACTTGAGAAGGATCGGCCTCTTACTCCGACTTGTTGCTTAATGGGGAGAACCAGTTGAAAGTTTCTGTTGGCTGAATGAGCAACACCGGTTGAGCATGCCGACAGAGTTTCTTTCCAGAAGCCTTGAGAAAATTGTCTGGCTGCGGGGGCTGTGCGGGGGGATTTATACTACTATCTGTACTTACTGGTGGCACAGACGTTGTTTCCTCCTTTCCTGAACCTAAATGACCCTTGCCTAACGATTGCATCTGAAGCTGTGCTTGCAACATGGCTATCCTCACCATAAAGTGATAGTTCTCCTGTATATTATGAGTAGAGTGACAGCAATTAGATGGCATATTGTTAAAGTTATTACTTAGCTTTTTCGTCTGGTGGAGGTCCTGTAGAATCATGTCCAGATAAAGCATCCGGGGTGAAAAACTTGATACGTTGGTAAATGTGTTAAAAGTAAAAAACGAAAAGTTTGGCAGATAGCTAAATAGCAACAAATAGCACAGAGACAAGTCCAGAAGTTGAGGGCGGAGCGATAATGAAAACAAAATGTCATTGCATACGATTATCTGTTAGGTCCCTCAGTCAAGCAGTGAATTTCAAACACAGATTCAACCACAAAGATCAGGGACGCTAAAGGTGGTAAAAATAAAAACATTGAATATCCCTTTGAGAATGTTGAAGTTATTAATTACACTTTCGATGGTGTATCAATACAACCAATCACTACAAAGATACAGGAGTCCTTCCTACTGTAACTCAGTTGCCAGAGAGGAAAGAACTGCTCAGGGATTTCACCATGAGGTGAATGGTGACTTTAAAACAGTTAGAGTTTAATGGCTGTGAGGAAACAGAGGATGGATCAACGACATTGTAGTTACTCACAATACTAACCTAATTGACAGAGTGAAAAGAACGAAGCCTGTACAGAATAAAAATATTCCAAAACATGCATCCTGTTTTCAACAATGCACTAAAATAATATTGCAAAAAATGTGTCAAAGCAATTCACTTTTTGTCCTGAACACAAAGTGTTATGTTTGGGGCAAATCGAATACAACACATTACTGAGTACCTCTCTTCATATTTTCAAGCAAAGTAGTGGCTGCATCATGTTATGTGTATGCTTGTAATCTTTAAGGACTGGGGAGTTTTTCAGGATAAAAAATTAATGGAATGGAGCTATGCACAGGCAAAATCTTAGAGGAAAACCTGATTCAGTCTGCATTCCACCAGACACTGGGGAATGAATTGACCTTTCAGCAGGACAATAACCTGAAACACAAGGCAAAATATACACTGGTTGTTGTTTACCAAAAAGACAGTGAATGTTCCTGAGTTGCAGTTTTGACCTGAAAATGGTTGTCTAGTTATGATCAACAATCAATTTGATAGAGCTTGAAGAATTTTGAAAAGAATCATGTGCAAATTATGGAGTTGGTTCCCCCTTTGCTGCTATAACAGCCTCCGCACTTCTGAGAAGGCTTTTGACTAGCTGTTGAAACATTGCTGTGGGGACTTGCTTCCATTCAGCCACAAGAGCATTAGTGAGGTCGGGCACTTATGTTGGGCAATTAGGCCTGCAGTTGGCGTTCCAATTCATCCCAAACGTTTTTGATGTGGTTGAGGTCAGAGCTCTTTGCAGGTCAGTCAAGTTCTTCCACACCGATCTCAAAAAAACATTTCTGTATGGACCTCACTGTGCACGGGGGCATTGTCATGCTGAAACAAGAAAGGGCCTTCGCCAAACTGTTGCCACAAAGTTGGAAGCACAGAATCGTCTAGATTGTATGCTGTATCGTTAAGATATCCCTTCACTGGAACTAAGGCGCCTAGCCCGAACCATGAAAAACAGCCCCAGACCATTACTCCTCCTCCACCAAAATTTACAGTTGGCACTATGCACTCAGGCAGGTAGGTTTCTCCTGGCATCCGTCAAACACAGCTTTGTCCGTTGGACTGCCAGATGGTGAAGTGTGATTCATCACTCCAGAGAACGCGTTTCCACTGGTGCAGAGTCCAATGGTGGCGAGCTTTACACCACTGCAGCCAAAGCTTGGCATTGCGTATGGTGATCTTTTCCACTTCACAGTAACGGCACTAACAGTTGACCGGGGCAGCTCTAGCAGGGCAGAAATTTGACGGACTGACTTGTTGGAAAGGTGCCATCCTATGATGGTGCCACGTTGAAAGTCAGAGTTCTTCATTAAGGCCATTCTACTGCCAATGTTTGTCTATGGAGATTGCATGGCTGTGTGCTAGATTTTATACACTTGTCAGCAATGGGTGTGGCTGAAATAGCCGAATCCACTAATTTGAAGAGGTGTCCACATACTTTGGTATATATAGTGTTAATTCAAGATGGTTTCTTAGGCACTCAGTTACACGTTGAGACTTGTTGAGAAGTATCAGGGGCTACGTTAGAATCAATGTAGTGCCCTTTTCACCCCGTGTGAGTGTGTGTGTGTTCAGATGACATGATGGAGTGACTTGAGTCCTGCTTGGTTGTTCAGGGGAGGAGATAGCAGCACAACAGATTAGTCACTGAGCCGAGGTAATTACTGTAGCGTATACCTAGGGTTCCAGTTCATCTGCATCACAATGAATAACCTCCTCTCTCTGTGGGGAGAGAGACACGCGTAATCTGTTTGTGAAGTTCCCTATGTGTTATCAAATAATCCATATTAATTTGTCATTCTGACACAATGTAAACAAAAACATACACTGAGTGACCAAAACATTAAGGACACTTTCCTAATATTGAGTTCCATACCCCTTTTGCCCTCAGAACAGCCTCAATTCGTAGGGGCAATACTACAGTTTACTATAGAATACTACAGTACTTACTTATTATAGAATTCTGTAGTATACTGTAGAATATTTCACTACACAATGTTGTATCCCTCGATCATGTGTAGTACTTACTATAGATTGTTGTACAATAGTATTCTATATGATTTTTTCATGTGGGCATGAATGGAAATATGTGGTTATTATTTGAGACGGAAGAACTCAAGGTAACCTGCAAAGAAAACATACTGTATATTGTGATATACAATGCTTGAAGTGGGTTTAAAATCCTGATAATTAATTTGCTGCTCTCATGAATGAAGTGGAATATACAGTGATTATTTCAGGCAGAAGAATTTGACCTGACTGTCATCTTTTGACAATTTAAAATCAAATCAAATGTATTTATAAAGCCCTTTTTACATCAGCAGATGTCACAGCAGAGTGCTCTGCACACGTAGTGAAGGAGAATGTACTGTATATACTGTACGCAGCTTTGAAATACAATCCACAAAAGCTAGGATGCCACAAATCTCTTGAAAGAATTCAAAGCCTGTTAGTGTTGTACGGCCAAACCAAGCTGCCCTGGAACGGCCAAATGTGCATTGAGGTCCACTGCCAAAACAGAGTGTTGGCTGTGTGTGATTATACAATCATCCAGTTGAATTGACAAGCAAGTTCCTTAACCTTCTGCCACCGCTAACCTTTGTGAGTGACATCCCAGACAAAATATCCCTGTTATTTATGCCAGTAAATAAGTCTAATCCACAAATGTCATATTCAGATAGTTTATGCATTTATTCATGTGGGATCTGTCACCTTTTTGCCACACACCGTTCTCTTCCCTGTCGGACGATGATTCCTAAAAGAGGAGGAATATACAGTTTCATTGCAAATTAAAGTGGGGAATAGGTGGAAAGAGTTCCTGAGGATTTGTAGTTTTTTAATTCCAACAGGGTAGAGATGTAGGATCTAATAATTTGATCAATCTTTTGTTGCTGAGAAGTTTCCTGCACTGCAGGAAATGTAAACTTGTGTATTCTAGGCTTAAGAATGATTCTAAAGATTGCAATTTGAAATGTCTACCTTGATTTGCTGTAGAAATATTTTCTTGCTGTAGCAAACTTGCTCAAATTAAGATCCTACATCTGTGCCAATCATCTACACCGTAGTCTGCTTGGTCTAATGTTCTAGCATCTTTAATGACATCACAAAATCGTAATGAATTCGACAGTGTTGATTTTTAAATACTCATGGACCATTTCAAATGTTTGGATTACAGAAATATTGTTTCATTATCCAATCTTGGATGTTACAAAATCTATCTCTGTTGTAACAGGGGGATTTTTTACTTTATGAAGATTTCTTGCTAGGTATTTACAACCGTCATAAAAAGGCCAATTTCACCCCCTCCCCCTTCTGGTGGGAGAGAGGGGGCTCTCTCTGATCCTCACCAAGGAGGGAAAGTCAGGACACCTATTTGCTTATGGTCTGGCCTACAGCTAGCAACCTGTTATTTTATTATATGAGCAAAAAAGTGTCCATTTTATATGGATTGGCAAGCCAGACAAAATTAAAAGGGCTTATTTAAATAATTAATATGAATTTGGAGGACAGACATTTTTTCAATATTAAAGCATTAGACTTTTCACTAAAGGTGTCAGTCATACAAAATATGTACTTAAATTTGAACTGGTTTTCTAGCAAATTAGTAAGAATGTATCAACGCATGTTCAAGAATGGCCTCTTTCCCTTTATTCAGATTACAACTTCTCACTTTCAGTTATTTAAAAACTAAATCTCCAAAATATCGTTATTTAAAAACTAAATCTCCAAAATATCGTTATTTAAATAGTGGGTTGGAATTTCAGATTAATCCACCAGAAAAGACAAAACAAATAATACAACAAATATTGTGGTTAAACTCAAATATATTAATTGATAAAAGAAAGTATAATCTTTGTCATGTCTGCTCCTCCCCCCCCGGCGTGCGACGTCGATGGAATACTAACCGCTGGTCCTGGGAATGATCATTGCGCACACCTGGCACTCATCATTACACCCACCTGGCACTCATCATTATGACTCACACCTGGACCTAATTACCTCCCCTTTTATAGGTCCCTTCCTTTTGTTCATTCCTCAGTTGGTATTGCTTCTGTGTTCATGTTACCTCGCTGTCTGTTACGCTGTCTTACTTCTTGTTTGTTGTTTTCATTAAATGTTTTACCTGCCTCTCGACTCGGTGTTATCGTTACAGTATACCAACTCAAACATTGGACACAGCAGGAAAATCGGATATCTCTCAGACGGTTGATGAACAGGGTTACCTTCTGTGTCAGCACCATGACAGCTGGCACAACTGGGGATGACCATGGAAGAGGTCGTTTGCAGCGTCTCAAACATTCCCGGGAGGCAAAGCATCCTACTAGTGGAGGATACTCTAGAACCAGCCTACCCAGTGAGCCAGCCCAACAGCCCATTAGGCAACCCGCTCAGGTCAGCGATGCCCGTTTATTCCTCCCAGGTGAAATATGATGGTACCCCCATCCAAATGCTGTGGCTTCTTACTTCAGTGCTCCCTTTATTTTACACACCAGATGGGAGCCCCCACCACCAATAGGTCTAACCTTGCCACAGTTATTTCTCTGCTGACAGGGCGGGCATTGGAATGGGCTACGGCCGTCTGGGAGAGAGAGGAGGAACTAAATTCATATGATGCCCCTTTTTTTAAATGCATGTTCGATCATCCCGTGGAGGGCAGAGAGGAAGGTGAGCGTCTACTTCAATCACGGCAGGGGGATCAGATGGCTTCTGTGTACTCTCACCTTCCAGACAGTAGCAGCATCCAATGGATGGAATGACCCGGTGCTTCGCACGCTATTTAGAAGAGGTCTGCGAAAGGAGGTCCAGGCGGAATATGAGTGCCAAGACGACAACCTTACCCTAGACGTGCTCATTGCGATGGCCATCCATCTGGATAACCTTCTCCGGGAGCGTCGGCATTCTCATCGCTTCTCTCCCTCCTTTGGTGAACACTCGAACACTCGGAATCAGAGCCTGAACCCATGGAGGTAGGCGTCACATGCCTCCCTGTGGTGGAGCGCCAGATACAGATACAACTGGGACTCTGTATGTACTGTGGTCAAGGAGGGCACAGACTCCAGTGGTGTCCGGCACATCTGAATCCGGGATCTACTAGAACAGAGGGACGGTCACGTGATCTGCCAATCCCTGGGCTAGGAGTGAGTATTCCATCTTCATCACTTCCTGCTAGGCTCTTTTTGGTGTCCATCTCATTGGTTGACTGTCCCTCATGTCCTGTGTAACAGCTTTAGTGGATTCCGGTGCCGCTGGGAATTTTATGGATCAGACCCTTGCCTCTTCTCTCAATATTACACACATCACTCAACCGCTCACCCTCACCGTGAAGTCCAATCATCAGGAGAATATCACCAGTACACCAGTTTATAAGATCATCCTCGGCCTCTCTTGGCTTCAACGCCATAACCCCAACATTTCATGGTCGAGGATGAGAATCAGACTGGTCACCTGAATGCTGGAAGCTCTGCTTCCCTGTGGCTCCACGTCGGTTGAGAGTCCTTTGGTTGCCCTTCAGCCCAACATCACAGAGGTATATCAGGATCTGAGGGAGGTATTCTCCAAGACCTGTGTCCCTCCTCATCGCCCCTGGACTGTGCCATCGACCTGCTTGTGATTTTGAGTGGGCATTCTATGTTTGTTATTTCTAGGTTTTGTGTTTCTATGTTTTGGCCGGGTATGGTTCTCAATCAAGGACAGCTGTCTATCGTTGTCTCTGATTGGGAATCATACTTAGGCAGCCTGTTTTGCCACCTTAGGTTGTGGGATGTTGTTAGCTCTCCCTAGCCTACGTGACGTTAGTTGTTGTTTTGTTTGGAGTTTGGATTTAATAAAAAATCATGAACACGTACAACGCTGCACCTTGGTCTCATCCTTCTGACGAGCTTTACAGCTTGCTGACTCAACACCTCCGTGCAGACACATCTACCCTTTGTCTGTGGCTGCGACCCAGGCCATGGAAGATTACATTCAGGAGGCGCTCCAACAGGGGTTCAGGGACATGCTTGGATGCCAGGTGATCGTATACATTGATGACATATTGATCTACTCAGTTAATCTAGAGGCTCACATCACACACGTTCAAGCAGTCCCAGAATGCCTCCTGGCCCATCACCTGTTTGTTAAGGCTGAGAAGTGTCAATTCCATCAGAGTGGTCTCCTTCTTGGGTTACCAAATCAGCCCGCAAGGAGTAAAGATGGACAACAAGAAGGTCAGCCCGCAGGGAGTGAAGATGGCCAGTCCCAACCACCATTAAAGGGTTACAACGGTTTTTGGAGTTTGCCAACTTCTACCATCGTTTCATCAGGAATTTCAGCTCTGTTGACGCACCTCACCTCTCTCCTTAAAACCTCTCTAGGGTACGTGAGGCGGTAGCGTCCCACCTCTTCAACAGCCAGTGAAACTGCAGGGCGCCAAATTCAAAACAGAAATCCCTTAATTAAAATTCCTCAAACATACATGTATTTTACACCATTTTAAAGATACACTTGTTGTAAATCCAGGCACAGTGTCTGATTTCAAAAAGGCTTTACGACGAAAGCAAACCAAACGATTGTTAGGTGAGTGCCTATTCACAGAATAACACAGCCATTTTTTCAGCCAAAGAGAGGATTTACAAAAAGCTGAAATATAGATAAAATGAATCACTAGCCTTTGATGATCTTCTTCAGATGACACTCATAGGACTTCATGTTACACAATACATGTATGTTTTGTTTGGTAAAGTTCATATTTATATCCAAATATCTGAGATTACATTGGCGCCTTACGTTCAGAAGTTCCAAAACATCCTTTGATTTTGCAGAGAGCCACATCAATTTACAGGAATACTCATAATAAACATTGCTAAAAGATGGAATTTTAGATGCACTTCTCCTTAATGCAACCGCTGTGTCAGATTTCGAAAAAGCAAAAACCATGCAATAATCAGAGGTCGGCGCTCAGAGCCCAATCAAGACACAAATATAGCTGCCATATTACGCAGTCAACAAAAGTCATAAAAGCATTATAAATCTTCACTTACCTTTGCTGATCTTCGTTGGAATGCACTCCCAGGACTCCCACTTCCACAAGAAATGTTTGTTTTGTTCGGTAATGTCCAAATAGTTACTTTTGTTAGCGCGTTTGGTAAACATATCCAAAGTCACAAAGCGCGTTCACTAAAAGCAGACAATGTCAAAAAGTTCCGTAACATGTCAAACGATGTATTGAATCAATCTTTAGGATGTTTTTAACAATTCTTCAATAATGTTCCAACCAGAGAATTCCTTTGTCTTCAGAAAAGCAAATGGAACGGGCGCAAACTCTCATGTGAACGCGCATGGTCAGCTCATGGCTGCTGGCAGACCTCTGACTCATTCCGCTCTCCTTCAGCCCCACTAAACAGTAGAGGCATCAGACAAGGTTCTAAAGACTGTTGACATCTAGTGGAAGCATTAGGAAGTGCAATATTACCAATATCCCACTGTATCTTCAATAGGAGCTGAGTTGAAAATCGTCCAACCTCAGATTTCCCACTCCCTGGTTGGATTTTTCTCAGGTTTTTGCTTGCCATATGAGTTCTGTTATACTCACAGACATCATTCAAACAGTTTTAGAAACTTCAGAGTGTTTCCTATCCAATAGTAATAATACTATGCATATATTAGCATGTGGGAATAATATGCATATTCTAGCTTTTATGGCTTTGTAGCAGGCCGTTTATTCTGGGCATGCTTTTCATACGGACGTGAAAATACTGCCCTCTACCCCAAAGAAGTTAAGAGAGGCCCTCGTAGATTGGTGTGGGGTCCAGCAGCCCACGAGGCCTTCCGTCTTCTCAAGGGACGTTTCACCTCTGCACCAGTGCTGAAAAATCCAGATCCCACCATATCCTTTGTGATGGAGGTGGATGCTTACGAGGTAGACGTGGGGTCAGTTTTGTCTCAACAACAGGGGAACCTACAGAAGCTGTACCCATGTGTGTTTTGGTCTAAGAAATTGTCCCCTACAGAGAGGAACTACGATGTCCGCGCTCGGGAGCTCCTGGCGGGGAAGTTGGCATTAGAGGAGTGGAGACACTGGCTGGAACGCGCCAAGGAACAATTCGTCATCCTCACCGACCACAGGAACCTGGAGTACATACAGACAGCGAGGAGGCTGAATCCGCGCCAAACAAGGTGGGCCATCTTTTTCACAAGGTTTAACTTCACGCTAACCTATCGCCCAAGCTCAAAGCCTTGTCTCGCCTCTACAATTTGGGAGAGGGCCCTGTCCTGAGTGAGCTTATAATCCCATCCTCCCGAGTCGTAGCTCATGTGGTCTGGGACGTAGATGTGGAGATCCGCCAGGCTCTGGAGAGGGAGCCCCCAACCCTGAACTGTCCTCCCGGGCGCACCTACGTTCCCACAGGGATAAGGGATCGGCTGCTGACCTGGGCACACACAGCTCTCCAGGTATTTCTCACACCATCCACGCCATCGCTGAGAAGTACTGGTGGCCCACCTTGGCGCAGGGGATGTCACTCGTTATGTCAACTCCTGTTCCGTTTGTGCCATAACCAAGTCTCCCCATAATTCTCCAGCAGGGATGCTCCCACCGCTTCGCGTGCCTCAGCGACCTTGGTCCAATCTATCCATTGACTTTGTAACTGATCTCCCCTCTGACGGTTTCACCACCATTCTGATGGTACTGGATAGGTTTTCAAAGTCATGTCGTTTAATTCCTCTTCCTGATCTCCCCACTGCTCTCCAGGTTGCTGAGGCACTCTTCCAGCAGGTCTTCGGCATTATGGCCTTCCGGAGGACATCGTCTCTGACCGTGGACCCCAATTCACATTGAGTATGGAGGGCCTTCATGGAGAAGCTTGCGGTCACGGTCAGCCTCACTTCCGGGTATCGGCCTCAGTCCAACGGGCAGATGGAGGGGATGAACCAGGAGCTGGGGAGGTTCCTGAGGAGTAACTGTCTGGACCGGCAGGGTGAGTGGGCACGATTCCTTCCATGGGCAGAGTATGCCCAAAATTCGCTGTGACACTCCTCCACTGGGTTGACTCCCTTCCAGTGTGTTCTGGGTTTTTAACCGGCCCTGGCTCCTGTGATTAATGAGTGGTTCATCAAAAAGAACAGGCAGACCGCCACCGCAGTGAGACCCCTGTGTTCCACCCTGGGGATCGCGTCTGGCTCTCTACCAGGAACCTGGCAGCTTCATTAAATAGTACCTGCAAAACACCAGTCTCAACGTCAACAGTGAAGAGGCGACTCCGGGATATTGGCCTTCTAGGAAGAGTTGCAAAGAAAAAGCCATATCTCAGACTGGCCAATAAAAATACGTCTGAGATATGGCTTTTTCATTGCAACTCTGCCTAGAAGGCCAGCATGCCGGAGTCACCTCTTCACTGCTGACGTTGAGACTGGTGTATGGCAGTTGAGGACTTGCGAGGCGTTTGTTTCTCAAACTAGACACTAATGTACTTGTCCTCTTGCTCAGTTGTGCACCGGGGCCTCCCACTCCTCTTTCTATTCTGTTTAGAGACAGTTTGCGCTGTTCTGTGAAGGGAGTAGTACACAGCGTTGTACGAGATCTTCAGTTTCTTGGAAATTTCTCCCATGGAATTGCCTTCATTTCTCAGAAGAAAGTACTTTGTTTCTGGCCATTTTGAGCCTGTAACCGAAACCACAAATGCTGATGCTCCAGATACTCAACTTGTCTAAAGAAGGCCAGTTTTATTGCTTCTTTAATCAGGACAACAGTTTTCAGCTGTGCAAAGGGGTTTTCTTATGATCAATTACCCTTTTAAATGATAAACTTGGATTAGCTAACACAACGTGCCATTGGAACACAGAAGTGATGTTTGCTGATAATGGCCCGCTGTACGCCTATGTAGATATTGTATTAAAAATCAGCCGTTTCCAGCTACAATTGTCATTTGCAACATTAACATTGTCTACACTGTATTTCAATTTATTTTGTTGTCTTTTCTCTCATAAACAAGGACATTTCTAAGTGGCCCCAAACTTTTGAACGGTGGGGGCCATTTTTTAAATAAAATATATTTTCCTTTATTATTTTCCTGTAACCTACCAACCCTCCCAGAATTGGAGTAAACTAATGGATTACAACACTTAGGCTTCTACTTCCAGTTTATTCGTACTATATACATTTTACGGACACAACTTATTTTACAATAGTTATCTTTTGTTGGTTTTTAATCCCATCCTACAGCTACCCTCCACCCATCCATCACGTTTTATTTCTATTTGCCATATATTTTTAACTGTGCTGTTTTACAAAGTTCTGAACCTACAAAGTATTCAGACCCCTTTACTTATTCCACATTTTGTTACATTACAACCTTATTCTAAAATGGATTAAATAAATTGTTCATCCTCAATCTACACACAATACCCAATAATGAAAACAGGTTATTAGAAATGTTTGCAAAAATCTGCAATACCTTATTTACCTATGTATTCAGACCATTTGCTATGAGACTCAAAATTGAGCTCAGGTACATCCTGTTTCCATTGATCATCCTTGAGATGTTTCTACAACTTGATTGGAGTCCACCTGTGGTAAATTCAATTGATTGGACATGATTTGTATAATATATAAGGTCCCACAGTTGACAGTGTATGTCAGAGCAAAAACCAAGCCACGAGGTCCAAGGAATTGTCAGTAGAGCGCCAAGACAGGATTGTGTCGAGGAACAGATAAGGGGATGAACACCAAAAAATGTCTGCAGCATTGAAGGTCCCCAAGAACAAAGTGGCCTCCATCATTATTAAATGGAAGAAGTGGAACCACGAAGACTTCCTAGAGCTGGCCACCTGGCCAAACTGAGCAATTGGGTGAGAAGGGCCTTGGTCGGGGACGTTGCCAAGAACCCGATAGTCACTCTGAAGGAGCTCCAGAGTTCCTCTGTGGAAATGGGAGAATTCCAGAAGGACAACCATCTCTACAGCACTCCACCAATCAGGCCTTTATGATAGAGTGGCCAGATGGAAACAACTGTTCAGTAAAAGGCACATGACAGCCTGCTTGGAGTTTGCCAAAAGGCACCTAAAGACTCTCAGACCATGAGAAACAAGGTCATCTGGTCTGATGAAACCAAGATTGAACTCTTTGGCCAGATTCCCAAGCGTCACGTCTGGAGGAAACCTGGCACCATCCCTACGGTGAAGCATGGTGGTGGCAACATCGTGGTGGCAGCATCATGCTGTGGGGATGTTTTTCAGTGGCAGGGACTGGGAGACTAGTCAGGATCGAGGGAAAGATGAACAGAGCAAAGTACAGAGATCCTTGATGAAAACCTGCTCCAGAGCACTCAGGACCTCCAACTAGGGTAATGGTTCACTTTCCAACAGGACAACAACCCTAAACACACAGCCAAGACAACACAGGAGTGGCATCGGGACAAGTTTGTGAATGTCCTTGAGTGGCCCAGCCAGAACCCGGACTTTAAATCGATCGAACATGTCTGGAGAAACCTGAAAATATCTGTGCAGCGACGCACCCATCCAACCTGACAGAGCTTGAGAGGATCTATTACAAGCTTGTAGTGTCATACCCAAGAAGTCTCAAGGCCATAATTGATGCCAAAGGTGCTTCAACAAAGTACTGAGTAAAGGGTCTGAATACTTATGTAAATGTGATATTTCTAAAAACCTGTTTTAGCTTTTTCATTAGGGGTATAGTGTGTATATTCATAAGGGAAAAAAACAATTGAATCCATTTTTGAATAAGGCTGTAACGTAACAAAATTTCTAAAAAGTAAAGGGTTCTGAATGCACTGTAACTGTATGAGCTATGCAACTGTACCGACGTTTTCTTACCCCTCTACTAGCTGGCAAGACGGGGCAGTCCAATCCCAATCCCCTTTTTTACTTCGATACAATGTGTTGTCATGCATTTGTGCATGCACACTGGTAACTGTCATAGATCTCTTTCTAGCTAACTTAGCTAGCTCATCAACCAGTATTGTCTTTGCTGTTTCTGCAGGATGGCACTTATAAAGCCTTGAATTGCATAGGGACTTCACTGTCACCATCGTTTTCCATTGGACTAGTTAGCTATGCTGGCTAGCTAGGTAGCTAACGCTAGCTACCTAACGTGAACTGATTATCATGTAGCATGATAATCAGACATTGCTAATATAATCTTTTTGGCATTTAACTCTGATTTAACTACCGGTATGTATCTAATCCGGTTTCACCATGAGAAAATTAATGAAGTGCCAAATTCCTACAAAATACTGCGATCATTTGCTCACTCACGGATACGGAGCCTCAGAAATAAAATATCCGGTCATGGATTAGGAGCCACTCCCTATTTAATAATGTATTTGTGCTGTGGCCAGGGGCAAAAAAAATTGTGGTTTTGTTTCATCAGTTGTTTAGCCTATGGCCAGTGTCCTTTCACTGGCCACTTACATAGCTTTCACTATGTAGGATTTGATCCAGTAGAACTCTTTTATACAGATTTTCACTTTGTGAAAGTGAAACATAACACAGTTCATCATATAGCAATTAATTTCACGCAGATGCAGTTGAAAGAAGGATAAAAGAAGTGGGGGTATAAATGAAAAGATTAACAACGTGCTTGACTCCATTTTATATAAACTCAAATCTGGTGATGGATCCCCATTATATAATCCAAAGAACAGAAATAGAACAGCACTCTAGTAAATAAACTTAAATTGACATTTTCTTTGCCGCACAAATGTTTTGGGTATGGGCCAGTCTTCGGCGTGCTAGACAATGGCCATCAATGTCACAACAACAATACCACAAGGTGGGCATAATCATAAATTCACAGTCAGTATTGAACCAATCAAGAGATCAGCAGAGGGATTATTACAGACAGAAAAAGTCCTCAGTTTCATCAGCTGTCCGGGTGGCTGGTTTCAGGCGATCCCGCAGTTGAAGAAGCCAGATGTAGCCATGCCAGGACCTCCACATGTGGTCTGCAGTATTTAGTCCGGTTGGACGCACTGCCAAATTCTCTCAAAAAACAATGCAGACGGCTTATGGTAGAGAAATTAACATGTAATTATCTGGCAACAACTCTGGTGGACATTCTGAATCCAAGATGGCGTAGCAGTCGGATGTGTCTTTGTCCTGTCTGTCCCGTGTAAATAGTATTCGTATTTTTCGTATACATTTCGTATATATTTTAATTTCACTTTCCATCTAGGAACTGAATATACATTCCTACATTCCGCCTCACCCAATGTGGTACGGACCTGCTATTTTTTTTTATACTTTAGAACCGTAACCCCAATCAGAAGCTAGCCAGATAACTAGCTAGTAGCTAGTAGTCAGTTAGCCACTGCTGCGGTCTTCGCCCTTAACTCGGACACAGCCAGCTTCAATACCGGGCCAATACCTGCCAGTCTGCAAGCGCGATATCAACCCAGAGCATATAGGACTGCTTTTTCTCTACCACATCACCGGATTCCTGACGCAAGCTCTGGACAATTACACCGTATTATCACAGCTAGCTAGCTGCAACCGAGTGGCTACTACTGGCTAACACCTCTGTCCCGAAGCAAGCACCAGTTAGCCTTGAGCTAGCCTCGAGCTAGGCCCATCTGCCGGCTAGCCGAAGAGGTCTACCAGCGAATTCTTGGGCTACAATACCTCTTTTGCCAATTGGACTGGACCTTTTTTTTGCCGACACAGAGCCCTGCCAATCCATCACAACTGGTCTAAATCAGCTACAAGCTAATTTAGCCATTTTTTTGCCGCTGCTAGTAGCTTTTACCTTCTGCACAGACACCAGCCCTGTTATTAGCCTGGATATTACTCACCAATTTACCAGCATCGGACTGTCTCTCGACAACAACGCCGGATTCCTGCCGTAATCCCTGAGCCACTACTTCTGATCCTCACAGCTAGCTTGCAGCTAGCGCAGTTAGCGCCACTGCCACGAAGCTAGCACCAGTTAGCAAACACAATTCTACAATTCACAACCTCTCTTTCGCCATTCGGCTTGGATTCTCTGGATTCTCTGTCGACACGACCACGTCTGAGCAGACCCCCTCCGTCTGAGCAGACCACCCCCCGGGCTACTAACTTTAAACGCCGCGTGCTAGCTTAGTGGAGGCCTCCCTGCTCCATCTACGGCTGCCCCCTGGACACTATGATCACTTGGCTACATAGCTGATGCATGCTTGACTGTCCATTAATTCACGGTACTCCATTCTGTTTATTTGTGTTTTATCTGTCGGCTCTGTGCTTTAACTCAGGATCTGTGTGTAGTTAATCCGACCCTCTCTGCCTAGTCGTCGCCATTTTTACCTGTTGTTGCTGTGTTAGACTAGCACCCTGTTATTGCTGCTGTTATCTTACCTGTTGTTTTAGCTAGCTCTCCCAATCAAGACCTGCAATCACTTTATGCCTTATTGTATGTCTCTCTCAAATATCAATATGCCTTGCATACTGTTGTTCAGGCTAGTTTTCATTATCATTGTTTTGGTTTGCAATGGACCCTGTAGTTCCACTCTCCGTACCTCTGATACCCCCTTTGTCCCACCCCCCACACATGCGGTGACCTCACCCATTGAGACCAGCATGTCCAGAGATACAACCTCTCTTATCATCACCCAGTGCCTGGGCTTGCCTCCGCTGTACCCGCGCCCCTCCATACCCCTGTCTGCACATTATGCCCAGAATCTATTCTACCACGCCCATAAATCTGCTCCTTTTATTCTTTGTCCCCAACGCTCTAGGCGACCAGTTTTGATAGCCTTTAGCCGCACCCTCATCCTACTACTCCTCTGTTCCTCGGGTGATGTGGAGGTAAACCCAGGCCCTGCATGTCCCCAGTCACCCTCATTTGTTGACTTCTGTGATCGAAAAAGCCTTGGCCTCATGCATGTCAACATCAGAAGCCTCCTCCCTAAGTTTGCCTTACTCACCGCTTTAGCACACTCTGCCAATCCTGATGTCCTTGCCGTGTCCGAATCCTGGCTTAGGAAGGCCACCAAAAATTCTGAGATTTCCATACCCAACTATAACACTTTCCGTCAAGATAGAACTGCCAAAGGGGGAGGAGTTGCAATCTACTGCAGAGATAGCCTGCAAAGTTCTGTCATACTTTCCAGGTCTATGCCCAAACAGTTCGAACTTCTAATTTTAAAAATTAATCTCTCCAGAAATAAGTCTCTCACTGTTGCCGCCTGCTACCGACCCCCCTCAGCTCCCAGCTGTGCCCTGGACACCATCTGTGAATTGATCGCTCCCCATCTAGCCTCAGAGTTTGTTCTGTTAGGTGACCTAAACTGGGATATGCTTAACACCCCGGCAGTCCTACAATCCAAGCTTGATGCCCTCAATCTCACACAAATCATCAAGGAACCCACCAGGTACAACCCTAAATCCGTAAACATGGGCACCCTAATAGACATTATCCTGACCAACCTGCCCTCCAAATACACCTCTGCTGTCTTCAATCAAGATCTCAGCGATCCCTGCCTCATTGCCTGTATCCGCCACGGGTCCGCGGTCAAACGACCACCCCTCATCACTGTCAAACGCTCCCTAAAACACTTCTGCGAGCAGGCCTTTCTAATCGACCTGGCCCGGGTACCCTGGAAGGATATTGACCTCATCCCGTCAGTTGAGGATGCCTGGTCATTCTTTAAATGTTACTTCCTCACCATATTAGACAAGCATGCTCCGTTCAAAAAATGCAGAACCAAGAACAGATATAGCCCTTGGTTCACTCCAGACCTGACTGCCCTCGACCAGCACAAAAACATCCTGTGGCGAACTGCAATAGCATCGAAGAGCCCCCGCGATATGCAACTGTTCAGGGAAGTCAGGAACCAATACACGCAGTCAGTCAGGAAAGCAAAGGCCAGCTTTTTCAAGCAGAAATTCGCATCCTGTAGCTCTAACTCCAAAAAGTTCTGGGATACTGTAAAGTCCATGGAGAACAAGAGCACCTCCTCCCAGCTGCCCACTGCACTGAGGCTAGGTAACACGGTCACCACCGATAAATCCGTGATAATCGAAGACTTCAACAAGCATTTCTCAATGGCTGGCCATGCCTTCCTCCTGGCGACTCCAACCTTGGCCAACAGCCCCGCCCCCCCCCGCTGCTACTCGCCCAAGCCTCCCCAGCTTCTCCTTTACCCAAATCCAGATAGCAGATGTTCTGAAAGAGCTGGAAAACCTGGACCCATACAAATCAGCTGGGCTTGACAATCTGGACCCCCTATTTCTGAAACTGTCCGCCGCCATTGTCGCACCCCCTATTACCAGCCTGTTCAACCTCTCCTTCGTATCATCTGAGATCCCCAAGGATTGGAAAGCTGCCGCGGTCATCCCCCTCTTCAAAGGGGGAGACACCCTGGACCCAAACTGTTACAGACCTATATCCATCCTGCCCTGCCTATCTAAGGTCTTCGAAAGCCAAGTCAACAAACAGATCACTGACCATCTCGAATCCCACCGTACCTTCTCCGCTGTGCAATCCGGTTTCCGAGCCGGTCACGGGTGCACCTCAGCCACGCTCAAGGTACTAAACGATATCATAACCGCCATCGATAAAAGACATTACTGTGCAGCCGTCTTCATCGACCTGGCCAAGGCTTTCGACTCTGTCAATCACCATATTCTTATCGGCAGACTCAGTAGCCTCGGTTTTTCTAATGACTGCCTTGCCTGGTTCACCAACTACTTTGCAGACAGAGTTCAGTGTGTCAAATCGGAGGGCATGTTGTCCGGTCCTCTGGCAGTCTCTATGGGGGTACCACAGGGTTCAATTCTCGGGCCGACTCTTTTCTCTGTATACATCAATGATGTTGCTCTTGCTGCGGGCGATTCCCTGATCCACCTCTACGCAGACGACACCATTCTATATACTTCCGGCCCTTCCTTGGACACTGTGCTATCTAACCTCCAAACGAGCTTCAATGCCATACAACACTCCTTCCGTGGCCTCCAACTGCTCTTAAATGCTAGTAAAACCAAATGCATGCTTTTCAACCGTTCGCTGCCTGCACCCGCACGCCCGACTAGCATCACCACCCTGGACGGTTCCGACCTAGAATATGTGGACATCTATAAGTACCTAGGTGTCTGGCTAGACTGCAAACTCTCCTTCCAGACTCATATCAAACATCTCCAATCCAAAATCAAATCAAGAATCGGCTTTCTATTCCGCAACAAAGCCTCCTTCACTCACGCCGCCAAACTTACCCTAGTAAAACTGACTATCCTACCGATCCTCGACTTCGGCGATGTCATCTACAAAATAGCTTCCAACACTCTACTCAGCAAACTGGATGCAGTTTATCACAGTGCCATTCGTTTTGTTACTAAAGCACCTTATACGACCCACCACTGCGACCTGTATGCCCTAGTCGGCTGGCCCTCGCTACATGTTCGTCGTCAGACCCACTGGCTCCAGGTCATCTACAAGGCTATGCTAGGTAAAGTGCCGCCTTATCTCAGTTCACTGGTCACGATGGCTACACCCACCCGCAGCACGCGCTCCAGCAGGTGTATCTCACTGATCATCCCTAAAGCTAAAACCTCATTTGGACGCCTTTCCTTCCAGTTCTCTGCTGCCTGCGACTGGAACGAATTGCAAAAATCTCTGAAGTTGGAGACTTTTATCTCCCTCAACAACTTTAAAAATCTGCTATCCGAGCAGCTAACCGATCGCTGCAGCTGTACATAGTCCATCTGTAAACTACCCACCCAATTTACCTACCTCACCCCCCATACTGCTTTTATTTATTTACTTTTCTGCTCTTTTGCACACCAGTATCTCTTCTTGCACATGATCATCTGATGATTTATCACTCCAGTGTTAATCTGCTAAATTGTAATTATTCGATTTATTGCCTACCTCATGCCTTTTGCACACATTGTATATAGATTCTCTTTTTTTCTACCATGTTATTGACTTGTTTATTGTTTACTCCATGTGTAACTCTGTGTTGTCTGTTCACACTGCTATGCTTTATCTTGGCCAGGTCGCAGTTGCAAATGAGAACTTGTTCTCAACTAGCCTACCTGGTTAAATAAAGGTGAAATAAAAATAAAATAAAAAATTCCTGCAGTCAGCATACCAATTACATGCTCCCTCAAAACTTGAGACATCTGTGGCATTGTGTTGTGTGACAAAACTGCACATTTTAGAGTGGCCTTTTGTCTCCAGCACAAGGTGCACATGTGTAAAGATTATGCTGTTTAATCAGCTTCTTGATATGCCACACCTGTCAGGTGGATGGATTATCTTGGCAAAGGAGAAATGCTCACTAACAGGGATGTAAACAAATTTGAGCATGACATTTGAGAAAAAAATAAGCTTTTTGTGCAGATGGGAAATTTATGGGGTCTTTTATTTCAGCTCATGAAACATGAGACCAACACTTGACATGTTGCGTTTGTATTTTTGTTCAGCATATATCAGAATATATACACAATGCAGAGACTGCATGCTGAGCCTAAGCATAGGAAAGAATAATTACAATACGCCCCTCTTTGGCCTCATGGGTAGAACGTCATTAATATTAATAATTAATTAAGATTATGCCCCAAAAAATGCTGAAAATTCAGTGGTTCTACGTCAAACAGTTTTGTTTTGTATATAATGTGTAATATTGGGATTCAAACTCAAAATGGAATGCATTTCAACTCAATATCTGACATGTTTTTGTTAACCCCATAACTATACTTTTCTTTCAAAGTAGATTTTTTTAAAGATTACCAAGAATCACTCTGTGTGACCATGATTTAGCCCACTGGAGTAACAGGTTAACCCTTGAGTCAGTCTGCAAATATTTCTAGGAGGGAAAGTATCAAAACCTTGTGAAGTTGGTTGAACATTCAAGGCCATCTATAGATGTAACTGCATCATCGGAGTGAAAGATGAGTGTCATACTACTTTTGTGTTTATTCATGTGGAAGGTGGAGAGGAGGCAAAAGGAATGTTTGTCTTGCAGTCAGCCACGGCAGCCTCTTGACATGCTTCAGTGTGGTCATTAACCTTCGTTTTCAGCATTTCACTTTGTTTTAGAGCGTATCTTCTACGTGACAGCTTTTCATTTACAATTAATTGCCTGTCACTCAAACTCTCTGGCTTTTGCTATGTTCACTTTTCACTTTAGCGTTATTACGTCCACAGGCAGGCTACTAGCTAACGCTCTGTCAAAAGGAAGGACAGGGCTTATATTGGACCTGACCTTTTCCTTCCTTCCATAAACAACAAACGTCTTTACTCCACAAGCAGCAACACTCACTCCCTCATCTACCTTCGCTCCCTCCTTCTTTATCACAGCTAGCAGCTATCCTATGAAACAAAATAGTCATAGTGTAAAGCCCCTAATACTCCTGTGTTATTGCTGTTATATAAGGAAAGCCCCTGAAGCAAGAGTAAAAATAAAGATACAGTCAACATATGACTGCCAACAATCTTTTCACACGGAAACATCTTCCCGTCCTAATTTAAGCTTGATGCTTGTCAAGATTACATGTGAATATTTTTATAACCCATTCTCCATGGTGTTAGGATCGGTATGTAAGCAGCAGGCATCTATGGGAGACAGTAGAAGCTACAGTAGGAGGTGTTTGTACTGTGTTGTCCTTTCTTCCTGGATTTAGCTGAGAAGAAATCAGTGGTGTATAGTACTAAAGTAAAAAACTTTTAAGTATTACTTAAGTAGTTTTTTGGGGTATCTGTACTTTATTATTTATATTTTGGGATACTTTTACTTCACTACATTCCTAAATAAAATAATGTATTTTTTACTCCATACATTTAAACCTGACACACAGTAATAATTACATTTTAAATGCTTAGCAGGACAGGAAAATGGTACAATTCACACACTTATCAAGAGAAGCTCCCTGGTCATCCCTACTGCCTCTGATCTGGCAGACTTACTAGACACACATGCTCTGTTTGTAAATGATGTCTGAGTGTGCCCCTGGCTACCCATCAATAAATAAAAAAAGAATGGCGCCGTCTGGTTTGCGTAATATGGCGAATTTATACTTTTACTTTTGTTACTTAAGTATATTTTAGCAATCACATTTACTTTTTATACTTTAAGTATATTTAAAACCAAATACTTTTAGACTTTTACTCAAGTAATATTTTACTGTGTGACTTTCACTTTTACTTGAATCATTTTCTCTTAAGGTACACTACATGACCAAAAGTATGTGGACACCTGCTCATCGAACATCTCATTCCAAAAGCATGGGCATTAATATGGGGTTGGTCCCCCCTTTGCTGCTATAACATCCTCCACTCTTCTGGGAAGGCTTTCCACTAGATGCTGGAACATTGCTCCGGGTACTTGCTTCCAATCAGCAACGAGCATTATGTTGGGCGATTAGGCCTGGCTCGCAGTCGGCGTTCCAACTCATCCCAAAGGTGTTCGATGGGGTTGAAGTCAGGGCTCTGTGCAGGTCAGTCAAGAACTTCCACACCGATCTCGACAAACCATTTCTGTATGGACCTCACTTTGTGCATGAGGGCATTGTCATGCTGAATCAGAAAAAGACCTTCCCCAAACTGTTGCTGCAAAGTTGGAACCACAAAATCGTCTAGAATGTCATTGTATGCTGTAGCGTTAAAATATATCTTCACTGGAACTAAGGGGCCAAGCCCATTATTTTACCTCCACTACACTTTACAGTTGGCACTATGCATTCAGGCAGGTAAAATTCTGCTAGCATCCGCCAAACCCAGATTTGTCTGTTGGACAGGCAGATGGTGAAGTGTGATTCATCACTCCAGAGAATGCGTTTCCACTGCCCTGGAGTCCAATGGCAGCGAGCTTTACACCACTCCAGCCGACGCTTGGCATTGCGCATGGTGATCTTAGGCTGCTCGGCCATGAAAACTAATTTAATGAAGCTCCCGGTAAACAGTTATTGTGCTGACATTGCTTTCAGAGGCAGTTTGGAACTCGGTAGTGAGTGTTGCAATTGAGGATAGACAATTTTTACGCACTACGCACTTCAACACTCGGCGAACCTGTGCTGTGAGCTTGTGTGGCCTACTACTTTGCGGCTGAACCGTTGTTGCTCCTGGATGTTTCCACTTCAAAATAACAGCACTTACAGCTGACCAGGGAAGCTCTATCAGGGCAGAAATTTAACAAACTGACTTGTTGGAAAGGTGGCATCCTATGATGGTGCCACGTTGACAGTAAGGCCATTATACTGTTAATGTTTGTCTATAGAGATTGCATGGCTGTGTGCTTGATTTCATACACCTGCCAGCAATGGCTGTGACTGAAATAGCCAAATCCACTCATTTGAAATGGTGTTCACATACCTTTGTATATATAGTGTTTCTTTACTTTTACTCAAGTATGACAATTAGATATTTTTTCCACCACTGAAATACATGAATGGCATTTATCTTTCATATACAAGTCTCGACTCCCCTGGATTGTGTTGGTGTTGTCAGCGGCAACGGCTGTCATCCCTCACCTCCTGTTCCCCTGTGTGATGATGTGTCAGTTCTTGTCAAACTGCATTCAATCAGACGAGGCCTTTAAGCACTTCATCACCCCAAGTGTTTGTTCACCCATTTCCGGTAGAGTCAGCCAAGTTTTTGCTGATGTAAGGTGAGACAATATGATTTGATGTTATCTGAAATGATGTCAATGCTGTAATAAGTCCAATATAATATGATTCTACACTTTGGAATAAAACAAATGGTTATTAACAGGGTATGGAGGTTGTTTAAAATGGCAATCAGCAGTAGAAACAATAATAAAGCGTTGTCCCCGCCCAGGTTTCTGTAAAAAGCTGAGGGATGGGGTTGGTGAAATGTAAACACTCTCAAATTCATAGACAGAGGTATGGATGCAAGGACTGATCAACCATGATATGAAATATATATTTTTAACCATGTTGAGGCTACATAGTGTTTGGTTAAATGTACAATACCTGTCAAGTTTTAGAACACCTACTCATTCAAGGGTTTTTCTTTATTTTAAAAATATGAAATAACACATGGAATCATGTAATAACCAAAAAACTGTTAAATCAAAATATATTTTATTTGAGATTCTTCAAATAGCCACCCTTTGCACACTCTTGGCATTCTCTCAACCAGCTTCACCTGGAATGCTTTTCCAAAAGTCTTGAAGGAGTTTCCACATATGCTGAGCACTTGTTGGCTGCTTTTCCTTCACTCTGCGGTCCTTCTCAATTTGGTTGAGGTCGGGGGATTGTGGAAGCCAGGTAATCTGATGCAGCACACCATCACTCTCCTTCTTGGTAAAATAGCCCTTACACAGCCTGGAGGTGTGTTGGGTCATTGTCCTGTTGAAAAACAAATGATTGTCCAACTAAGCCCAAACCAGATGGGATGGCGTATTGCTACAGAATGCTATGGTAGCCATGCTGGTTAAGTGTGCCTTGAATTAACAACCAACAAAGCACCCTCATACCATGACACCTCCTCCTCCATGCTTTACGTTGGGAAATACACATGCGGAGATCCGTTCACCCACACCGCGTCTCACAAAGTCAAATCTCCAATTTGGACTAATGTCCATTGCTCGTGTTTCTTGGCCCAAGAAAGTCTCTTAGCATTGGTGTCCTTTAGTAGGGTTTCTTTGCAGCAATTCAACCACGAAGGCCTGATTCACACAGTCTCCTCTGACCAGTTGATGTGTCTGTTACTTGAACACTGTGACGCATATATTTGGGCTGCAATTTGAGGCTGGTAACTCTAATGAACGTGTCTTCTGCAGCAAAGATATTTCTGGGTCTTCCATTCCTGTGATGGTCCTCATGATGAGTTTCATCATAGCGCTTGATTTTTTTTGCTTCTGCACTTGAAGAAACTTAAAGTTCTTCAAATGATGGACTGTCATTTCTCTTTGATTATTTGAGCTGTTCTTGCCATAATATGGACTTGGTCTTTTACCAAATAGGGCTACCTTCTGTATAGCCCCCACCTTGTCACAACACAACTGATTGGCTCAAACGAATTAAGGAAAGAAATTTCACAAATTAACTTTATTAGAAGGCACACCTGTTAATTGAAATGCATTCTAGGTGACTATCTCATGAAGCTGGTTGAGAGAATGACAAAGAGTGTGCAAAGCTGTCATCAAGGCAAAACATGGCTATTTGAAGAATATCAAATATATTTGATATATTATAAGCGCACAAGGCGAGACCCAGATGCAGACACGGGAAGCAGATGTTTCAAGTCTCTGATATTTGTTATAATCCAAGGGGTAGGCAAGAGAATGGTCATGGACAGGCAAAAGATCAAAACCTGGTCAGAGTCCAGGAGGTACAGAGTGGCAGGCAGGCTTGAGATCAGGGTAGGCAGGCGGGTACAGAGTCCAGACAGGCAAGGGTCAAAACCGGGAGGACTAGCTAAATCAGAGAGAAGAGAAAAAGCACACAAACAGGAGAACAAAAAAAACACACTGGTTGATTTGACAAACTGGCAACAGACAAGCAGGGAACACAGGAATAAGTACCCTGGGACTAATGAGGAAAATGGGTGACACCTGGAGGTGGGTGGAGACAATCACAAAGAGAGGTGAAACAGATCAGGGTGTGACATATGTTTAACACTTTGGTTAATACATGATTCCATATGTGTTATTTCATAGTTGTTATGTCTTCACTATTATTCTACAATTTAGAAAATAGTAAAAATAAAGAAAAACCCTTGAATGAGTAGGTGTTCTAAAACTTTTGACCGGTAGTGTACTTTGTTCACAAACATTGGAGAAAAACAAGCTGATATATTGGGTTCTGATGGGGTATGACAGTTTAATTAAGCTCATGAGGCATTTATAAGTAGTATTCTTCAAGAATCAATGTGTACAGATAATTAATTTCAGTCCAAATGTGGATGTAGCAACTGCTGATTGACCCATTGACTTAACTTACGGGCTATATGCAACTGTAATGTCAAATGTCAAATCGACATGATAAAGTAAACATGTAATTTACTGTAATGCTAGGGATATACGATATAACATGTTCATAGAGAGAGTGGATCACTGCCAGCAGCTCGTTTTTGACATGAATAGAAATACACATTAGAGTTGTTCACATAGATGGCTCTGTCTTAGTATTTAGTGCATTATGCCTGTAGAGTGCCAGTATAGTGCAAGAGTATACACTGCTCAAAAAAATAAAGGGAACACTTAAACAACACAATGTAACTCCAAGTCAATCACACTTCTGTGAAATCAAACTGTCCACTTAGGAAGCAACACTGATTGACAATAAATTTCACATGCTGTTGTGCAAATGGAATAGACAAAAGGTGGAAATTATAGGCAATTAGCAAGACACCCCCAATAAAGGAGTGGTTCTGCAGGTGGTGACCACAGACCACTTCTCAGTTCCTATGCTTCCTGGCTGATGTTTTGGTCACTTTTGAATGCTGGCGGTGCTTTCACTCTAGTGGTAGCATGAGACGGAGTCTACAACCCACACAAGTGGCTCAGGTAGTGCAGCTCATCCAGGATGGCACATCAATGCGAGCTGTGGCAAGAAGGTTTGCTGTGTCTGTCAGCGTAGTGTCCAGAGCATAGAGGCGCTACCAGGAGACAGGCCAGTACATCAGGAGACGTGGAGGAGGCCGTAGGAGGGCAACAACCCAGCAGCAGGACCGCTACCTCCGCCTTTGTGCAAGGAGGAGCACTGCCAGAGCCCTGCAAAATGACCTCCAGCAGGCCACAAATGTGCATGTGTCTGCTCAAACGGTCAGAAACAGACTCCATGAGGGTGGTATGAGGGCCCGACGTCCACTTTACAGCCCAACACCGTGCAGGACGTTTGTCATTTGCCAGAGAACACCAAGATTGGCAAATTCGCCACTGGCGCCCTGTGCTCTTCACAGATGAAAGCAGGTTCACACTGAGCACATGAGCACATGTGACAGACGTGACAGAGTCTGGAGACGCCGTGGAGAACGTTCTGCTGCCTGCAACATCCTCCAGCATGACCGGTTTGGCGGTGGGTCAGTCATGGTGTGGGGTGGCATTTCTTAGTGGGGCTGCACAGCCCTCCATGTGCTCGCCAGAGGTAGCCTGACTGCCATTAGGTACCGAGATGAGATCCTCAGAGCCCTTGTGAGACCATATGCTGACACATGCACATTTGTGGCCTGCTGGAGGTCATTTTGCAGGGCTCTGGCAGTGCTCCTCCTTGCACAAAGGCGGAGTTAGCGGTCCTGCTGCTGGGTTGTTCCCCTCCTACGGCCTCCTCCACGTCTCCTGATGTACTGGCCTGTCTCCTGGTAGCGCCTCCATGCTCTGGACACTACGCTGACAGACACAGCAAACCTTCTTGCCACAGCTCGCATTGATGTGCCATCCTGGATGAGCTGCACTACCTGAGCCACTTGTGTGGGTTGTAGACTCCGTCTCATGCTACCACTAGAGTGAGTGCACCGCCAGCATTCAAAAGTGACCAAAACATCAGCCAGGAAGCATAGGAACTGAGAAGTGGTCTGTGGTCACCACCTGCAGAATCACTCCTTTATTGGGGGTGTCTTGCTAATTGCCTATAATTTCCACCTTTTGTCTATTCCATTTGCACAACAGCATGTGAAATTTATTGTCAATCAGTGTTGCTTCCTAAGTGGACAGTTTGATTTCACAGAAGTGTGATTGACTTGGAGTTACATTGTGTTGTTTAAGTGTTCCCTTTATTTTTTTGAGCAGTGTATGTAGGCTAGTATGGTGAGAAAGTAGCTAACTATTTAAGAAATAGCCGCAATGGCAACAAGCTCACACAGGCAAACACATAAACACATGCACAAACACACGCAGATGCACAAACACTCAAACAAGCACACACGCACACACATGCATTTACGCACACACACACAAACACACACACGCACGCATACAGACACACAAACAAACACACGCACGGACCCACGCACCCACAAATACACAGACAAACACATGCACATACATACAGTGACTTCAGAAAGTATTCATAACCCTTGACTTATTCCAAATGTTGTTGTATAACAGCCTGAATTCAAAATGGATGAAATAAAAAGAAATAGCACCCATGTACACACAATATCCCTTAAAGACAAAGTTATTTGTAATTTTTTTTAAATGTTCGTAAATGTATTGAAAATGAAATACATAAATATCTAATTTCATACAGTACCTGTCAAAAGTTTGGAAACACCTACTCATTCAATGTTTTTTCTTTATTTTTACTATTTTCTGCATTGTAGAATAATAGTGAAGACATCAAAACAATGAAATAACACATATGGAATCATGTAGTAATCCAAACTTTTGACTGGAAACCAAAAAAGTGTTAAACAAATCAAAATATATTTTATTTTGAAATTCTTCAAAGTAGCTACCCTTTGCCTTGATGACAGCTTTGCACACTCTTGGCAATCTCTCAACCAGCTTCATGAGGAATGCATTTCCATTAATCTTGAAGGAGTTCCAACATATGGGACCCGATTCTGGAAATTAGGCGTATGTTGCAAGTCATTTTTATTTAAAAAAAAATATTTCACCTTTATTTAACCAGGTAGACCAGTTGAGAACAAGTTCTCATTTACAACTGCGACCTGGCCAAGATAAAGCAAAGCAGTGCGACAAAAATAACAACACAGAGCTACACATGGGATAAACAAACATACAGTCAATAACACAGTAGAAAACCTGTATACGGTGTGCAAATAAAGTAAGGAAGTAAGGCAATAAATAGGCCATAGTGGCGAAGTAATTACAATTTAGCAATTAACACTGGAGTGACAGATGTGCAGATGAGGACGTGCAAGTAGAAATACTGGTGTGCAAAAAAGCAGAAAAAAACTAAAAAACAAATATGGGGATGAGGTAGGTAGTTGGTTTGATGGGCTATTTACAGATAGGATGTGTACAGCTGCAGTGGTTGGTAAGCTGCTCTGACAGCCGATGCTTGAAGTTAGTGAGGGAGATATAAGTCTCCAACTTCAGTGATTTTTGCAATTCGTTCCAGTCATTGGCAGCAGAGAACTGGAAGGAAAGGCGGCCAAAGCAGGTGTTGGCTTTGGGGATGACCAGTGAAATTTACCTAGCAAAGACTTATAGACCTGGAGCCAGTGGGTTTGGCGACGAATATGTAGCGAGGACGGTCCAGCTCATCCCAAACTATCTCAATTGGGTTGAGGTCGGGAGATTGTGGAGGCCAGGTCATCTGATGCAGTACTCCATCACCCTCCTTGGTCAAATAGCCCTTACACAAGACGGTGGTTAAACAGCATGGTAATTACACAGCTGCACCTTGTGCTGGGGACAATAAAAGGGCACTCTAAAATTTGACACAGATGTCTCAAGTTTTGAGAGAGCTTGCAATTGTCGACCAGAGCTGTTGCCAGAGTAATCTTCGAGAATTTGGCAGTATGTCCAACTGGCCTCACAACGGCAGACTATTTGTGACCACGCCAGCCCAGCCCTCCACATCGTCTGATCTGAGACCAGACACCCGGAAAGCTGATGAAATTGTGGGTTTGCACAACCGAACAATTTCTGCAAACTGTCAGAAACCATCTCAGAGAAACTCATCTGTGTGCTCATTGTCCTCCCCAGGGTCTTGACTTGACTGCAGTTCGGCATCATAACCGACTGCAAATGCTCACCTTCAATGGCCACTGGCGAAGTGTGATCTTCAAGTATGAATCCCGGTTTCAACTGTACCTGGCAGATGGCAGACAGCGTGTATGGTGTTGTGTGGGTGAGCGGTTTGCTGATGTCAATGTTGTGAACAGAGTGCCCCATAGTGGCGGTGGGGTTATGGTATGGGCAGGCATAAGCTACGAACAATGAACACAATGGAATTTTATCAATGCTAGTTTGAATGCACACAGATACCGTGACGAGATCCTGTGAGCCATTGTCGTGCCATTCATCACCTCATGTTTCAGCGTGATAATTCACGGCCCCATGTCACAAGGATCTGTACACAATTACTGGAATACTGAAAATGTCCCAGTTCTTCCATGGCTTGCATACTCACCAGTCACCCATTGAGCATATTTGGAATGCTCTGGATCGATGTATGTCAGTGTGTTCCAGTACCACCAATATCCAGCAACTTCGCACAGCCATTGAAGAGGAGTTGGACAACATTCCACAGGCTCAAAGTGCTAATGAGAACCTTGATGACCTTGTACCTAGCCGGTCGGGATTCTGGTGGGGTGCCCCAACCCAGGTAGTGGCAGTGCTGGCAAAACTAGGCTGCAGTAACTTATGGGGAGGGGGCCACACTTGGAGAATCAGAGAGGGGCCATATTGTGGCCCAGGTGGTACAAAATAATCAAAGGCCTGACTGCACAGAGATGCTTAGGAAAATGGTCACAACGGGAGACTAGCATGTGTGTGTTTCATGGGAAGGGGGTGTACTTGACCTTGGACTTGACAACGGTTAATCAAATCTCCCATTTTTTTGCCAGTTTATGCTAAATGTTGCATGCCTTCTCAAACAGCTGCAACTGTAAATACATTTGTAAATCAAGTCCTTTCTGAAGTTGGGCTCAGAGATGGAACAACTGTTGAGCATCTGAGCTTATGGTTGTTTGTGGGGGAAAGGGGTTGAGTGTGTGTGTGTGTGTGTGTGTGTGTGTGTGTGTGTGTGTGTGTGTGTGTGTGTGTGTGTGTGTGTGTGTGTGTGTGTGTGTGTGTGTGTGTGTGTGTGTGTGTGTGTGTGTGTGTGTGTGTGTGTGTGTGTGTGTGTGTGTGTGTGTGTGTATCCCACATCTGTTGCGAGGGGATAATGATGTTAGGTACAATATAGAATGAATCACAATAATTGATTTCTAAAATAATAATTGCTTGCCAAAAATGTAATTTTTGTAATGGCAATCCTGGTTATCGGTAACAATCCTTTGCATGAACTGCCTACATTATTACGCATATTATTTGTTAATTATGGAAATTAAGATACGCAGGATTTTTTTATATATACAGTACCAGTCGGAAATTATTAATTCTAATCAGACAGGTTTTTTACATGGACAATACATTGGAGATAATATAAGGCAAGTCCAGGAAACAATAGAACACTATGAAAAATATGGGAAACCCGGCATGCTAATCATAGCTGACTTTGAAAAGGCTTTTGATAAAATGGTCTGTTGATAAAATGGTCTGATGGTGATTTTTTTTCAACGAAAAATCAGGGAAACCAGGCGTGCTATTCCTAGCTGACTTTGAAAAGGCTTTTGATAACAGGGTCTGATGGTCTGATTGTGATACCAATGTAACGTTGGTTTTATATTCACACATTCGAACATTCAACAGACATTCATCAGACATTCACCAAAAGCCATTTACAATTGTACAAATCAACTAAAATCAATCAACTAATTCATTGATTGTCACAGAAACATAAAAATAGATATGGCTTATTTTATAAATGTCTAGCATACTTTTACAACCTTTTGTTTTGAATAAAAAATCCAGTTATGATTCGATGGAAATACATCAAATCTTTGAAATGTAATTTAAAGCTGTATAAATCAAGAACTAATTCACCGTTTGTCACAGAAACATCAAACTAGATATGATGTATTCAATAAATGTCTAGCATTCTTTTACAATCTTTGTTTTGAATACAAATTCCAGTTTTGATTTGATAGAAATACATAAAATCTATAAAAGGCCATTTTTAAAGCTGTATAAATCAATAACTAATTCAGTGTTTGTCACAAAAACATCAAACTAGATATTATTTATTCTATAAATATTTAGCATACTTTTACAACCTTTTTTTAAAATCCAGTTTTGATTTGATAGAGGGTATGTAGTCTATCAAATTTTTATTTCTATCAAATCAAAACGGAATATTCTATTCAAAGCAAAGGTTGTAAAACTATAGACATTTAAAAAATAAATCATACTTAGTTTGATGATTCTGTCATAATCAGTGAAAACATTATTGATTTATATAGCTTTAAACGGCATTTTATAGATGTTATGTATTTCTATCAAGTGAAAACTGCGATTTCTACTCAAACCAAAGTTTGTTTTTGCTTTGAATAGAAATTATTTCCATCCATCCATGAAATCAAAACTGGATTTTTTAGTCAAAACAAAGTAAAAAAAGTATGCTAGACATTTATAGAATAAGCCATATCTATATTTATGTTTTTGTGACAATAAATTAATTAGTTATTTTTACAATTTTAAATGACTTTTGGCGAATGTCTGCTGAATGTCCGAATGTGTGAATATAAAACCAACTTTACCTTGGTGATGGTGATGTGGATATACTCGGTATACATATCCAGAAAGAAAGAAATGATTTCACTCGAATACATTTTAATAGAAAGTTGGCAAAAATAGATAAGATCTTGGTACCATGGAAAGGTATATATTTTTTACAATTAATTTTATTTAACCAGGCAAGTCAGTTATGAACAAATTCTTATTTACAATGACGGCCTACCCCGGCCAAACCCGGACGACGCTGGGCCAATTGCGTGCCGCCCTATAGGACTTCCAATCACGGCTGGATGTGATGCAGACTGGATTTGAACCAGGGACTGCAGTGACACCTCTTGCAATGAGATGCAGTGCCTTAGACCACTGCACCACTCAGGAGCAAATAGCTTTCTATTGGTGGAAAAATCCCACTGATTAACTCTTCAGTAATATCCTGGTTTACCTATTTGCTTATGGTCTTGCCAACACCTAGCTACCTATTTTTTAATTATGTGAGAAAAAAATATTCAATGTTATTTGGAATAGCAAGCCAGACAAAATTAAACTTGCCTATTTATATTAATTAATTAATATAAATTCGGAGGGCAGAAATTATTAAATATTAAAGCATTAGACCTCTCACTAAAGGCTTTAGTCATACAAAAGTTATACCTAAATCCAAACTGGTTCTCTTGCAAATTTTTAAGAATGTCTCACCCCATGTTCAAGAATGGCCTTTTTCCTTTTTTTCAGATTAGAACCTTTCACATTCAGTTATTTGAAAATGAAATAATCTCCAAATATTGCTATTTTTAAAACAAGCCATAGAAAGTTGGTTGCAATTTCAGCTTAATCCACCAGAAAAGACAGAAGAAATAATACAACAAATATTGTGGTTAAACTCAAATAGGGTAATTGATTAAAAAACTTCATTTTTTGATAAAATGCTTAAAAAATGTATAATCTTTGTAAATTATCTCATGAATGGGTCTGGTGGAGTTATGTCACAATTGCAGCTAACAAAATATATGGAAATGTCTGCTCTACCCAAAATTACAACCAACTAATTGCAGCATTACCGCAAAAATGTAAGAGGCAAGTGGAAGGGGGGAAAAGTATGAAACTTGTATGACCGCCATGCATTAAAGACCAAAATTAGTTAAAGAACACAAATTGTGATAAATAAAAAAGTATACCAGTTTCATTTACGGACCAAAAAATGGGACAGCTGTGCCATATAGATTGCAAAATAGTTGGGAAGAGATTTTTTGGTACTCTGAATATGTAGGTTGAAGAATTGCAACATTTACCTGGAGCTAACTCTGCAGACAGCACTACTGGGTCATTTGAAAAGTCATAGTCAATCGATCAATATGGGTTGGGTTAAATGCGTAAGACACATTACAGTTGAATACATTCAGTTGGACAACTGACTAGGTATCCCCCTTTCCCAAAAATATATTCATACTTTTAGCAAAAAAATGTATCTTTCATTTACAATCTGTATGAACTATGAGAATAGAAAGGTTCAGCTTTTGTGAAACATCACAACACAATTGAAAAATATATGGCAAATAGAAATCCAATATGGATGGTGTTAAGAGATAGATAGGAGGAGTTGAATGGAGCTGAAGGTTGGGACTATTGTAAGATATACTGTGTCCATAAAATGTATATACAGTTGAAGTCGGAAGTTTACATACACCATAGCCAAATACATTTAAACTCAGTTTTTCACAATTCCTGACATTTAATCCAAGTAAAAATTGCCTGTCGTAGGTCAGTTAGGATCACCACTTTATTTTAAGAAGGTGAAATGTCAGAATAATTGTAGAGATAATGATTTATTTCAGCTTTGACTTCTTTCATCACATTCCCAGTGGGTCAGAAGTTTACATACACTCAATTAGTATTTGGTAGCATTGCCTTTAAATTGTTTAACTTGGGTCAATCGTTTCGGGTAGCCTTCCACAAGCTTCCCACAATAAGTTGGGCGAATTTTGTCCCATTCCTCCTGACAGAGCTGGTGTAACTGAGTCAGGTTTGTAGGCCTCCTTGCTCGCACACGCTTTTTCAGTTCTGCCCACAAATTTTGTATAGGATTGAGGTCAGGGCTTTGTGATGACCACTCCAATACCTTGACTTTGTTGTCCTTAAGCCATGTTGCCACAACTTTGGAAGTATGCTTGGGGTCATTGTCCATTTGGAAGACCCATTTGCGACCAAGCTTTAACTTCCTGACTGATGTCTTGAGATGATGCTTCAATATATCCACATAATTTTCCTACCTCATGATGCCATCTACTTTGTGAAGTGCACCAGTCACTCCTGCAGCAAAGCACCCCCATAACATGACGCTGCCACCCCTGTGCTTCACGGTGGGATGGTGTTCTTCGGCTCCCCCTTTTTCCTCCAAACATAACGATGGTCATTATGGCCAAACAGTTCTATTTTTGTTTCATCAGACCAGAGGACATTTCTCCAAAAAGTACGATATTTGTCCCCATGTGCAATTGCAAACCGTAGCCTGCCTTTTTTATGGCGGTTATGGAGCAGTGGCTTCTTCCTTGCTGAGCGGCCTTTCAGGTTATGTCGATATGGGACTCATTTTACTGTGGATATGGATACTTTTGTACCTGTTTCCTCCAGAATCGTATTGATAAATAATCATAAATATTATGGATTTTAAACATTTATGTACATATACGTGTCTAATATCGGCTGAAAGCTTAAATTATTTTTAATCTAACTGCATTGTCCGATTTCCAGTAGCTATTACAGCGAAAACATGCCATGCGATTGTTTGAGGATGGCGCCCCACATCAAAATATTTTTCCACCGGCACAGGTTTCATACATTCACATATACAGTGGGGAGATCAAGTATTTGATACAATGCAAATTAATTACTTAAAAATCATACAATGTGATTTTCTCGATTTTTGTTTCAGATTCCGTCTCTCACAGTTGAAGTGTACCTATGATAAAAAATTACAGACCTCTACATTTGTAAGTAGTGCTTTGTAAGTAGGAAAACCTGCAAAATCGGCAGTGTATCCAATACTTGTTCTCCCCACTGTAACTATAAAATATTCACTTACTTTTTGAAAATCTTTCTCTGATTTGTCATCCAAAGGGTCCCAGCTATAACATGTAGTGTCATTTTGTTAGATAAAATCCTTCTTTATATCCCAAAAAGTCTGTTTAGTTGGCACCATCAATTTGAGTAATCCACTCGTTTAACTTGCAGAGAAAGGAATCTGAAAATCTACCCCTAATCTTTGGGTAAGTCAAAATATGTTTCTATTTACTCCTCAGATACCCTAAAATGTAATCAAACTATAATACTTCTTAAAGAAAGAAGTATGTTCAATAGGAAACGTAATGTCACAAACACGAATTTCCAAGACTGTGTCCCTCTAATAAAACGTATTTCTTATTCGTTTTTGAAGTTACAAGCCTGAAACCTTGAACATAGACTGCTGACACCCTGTGGAAGCCATAGGAATTGCATCTAGGGAGCTAATTTTCAATATGACCTTTCTCTTGAATTTCTAAGAGGATGGTCTCTCAAAAAAAAAACAATTCCAGTTGGTTTTTCTATGGATATTCTCCTACATTATTTTTACATTTCTACAAACGTCAAAGTGTTTTCTTTCCAATGGTACCAATTATATGTATATCCTGGCTTCAGGGCAGGGCCTGAGCTACAGGCAGTTTACTTTGGGCACGTCATTCAGACAGGAAGTGGAGAAAAAAGGGGCCTAACCCTAAGAAGTTGAAGTACTTTATACCACTGCCCATATTTCACCATACACATAGTCTGCGGTTGTGAGGCCGGTTGGCTGTACTGCCAAATTCTCTAAAATGTAATTGGAGGCAGCTTATCATAGAGAAATGAACATCCAATTCTCTGGCAACAGCTATAGTATACATTCCTGTAATCAGCAAGCCAATTGCACGCTCCCTCAAAACTTGAGGCATCTGTGGTATTGTGGTGTGAGAAAAAACTGCACCTTTTAGAGTGGCCTTTTATTGTTCCCAGCACAAGGTGCAACTGTGTAATTATCCTGCTCTTTTATCCGCTTCTTGATATGCCACACCTGTCAGGTGGATGGATTATCTTGACAAATGAGAAATGCTCATTAACAGGGATCTAAACAAATTTGTGCACAAAATTTGATATCAGATATTTTTTATTTCAGCTCATGAAACATAGGACCAACACTTTACATGTTGCTTTTATATTTTTGTTCAGTGTACAAAGCATGAATAAGAAAGAGGTCATTTCCATATTGCTTTTCAGATGCCTTGAAGGGTGGAGGGAGATTGAGACAGCAACCAACCAAGCCGACTCGCGTTATAGTAGACTAATAGCTGCCGTAGTTAGGTTATTTATCATCCAATATAACTACGTAGTGTCTGTCTTGGTTGCATGTCTGCATCAAACCTGGAGAAGCTAGTTAGCTAGCTAGGCTAATTGAGGCTGCATGCGTTTTCTCGTCCTACACCGTTACAAACAACAACAACTCCATTAGTAAAGTAGCAGCCTACCTGTTGGCTCTTGGTTGTTGTAGCCTATCCTTCTCCTTTGACTTCCATTAAATTCCATATCTCCTAACTTTTGCCACACATGGAGGCTCGATGACTGTAACCGATTTCCACTTTGACTTATGATTGGCCAACAACAAGCTACACATGTCACTCTCGTGAAAAGCAAAGAGCAGCAGCATAAATGATACAATTCCTCTCTCTTCTGCAGCAGTTGCTGTACAGGTCCTTCCAGACAAGTCAGTTAAAATTACACATAACCGAGACCCGTGACAATCATTTCAGATCTGACCCAGACCCGTGACATTATTTGAAATTCTGGATCCAGACACACTCGGGTCCCAGATCGGGTCTTGGGTGTTCAGGTAGAGGTGGATTCACAAAAAACACTAGTTTTAACTATAATCACTTTGATACAACACTCTTTCTCTCTTACACACACACACACACACACACACACACACACACACACACACACACACACACACACACACACATAAACATATGCATACATGCATACATGCATGTAAGCGTGCACACTCACACACCAACATACACACCGCTTTGATACAACACCTTTGATACAAAATGTTCCCCCTCTGACGCTGCTGCTTTTGTCTAGCAGAGAAAGGATCCAGAGAATCTGCTAAAGATACACTATATATGCAAAGTATGTGGACACCCCTTCAAAATAGTGGATTAGGCTATTTCAGCCACACCCGTTGCTGACAGGTGTATAGAATCGAGCACACAGCATGCAATTTTTATAGACAACCATTGGCACTAGAGCTCAGTGACTTTAAAAAAAAATGTTTTTTTTTTAAATGTTACCCTTTTTTCACCTCAATTTCGTGGTATCCAATCGGTAGTTACAGTCTTGTCCCATCGCTGCAACTCCCGTACGGACTCGGGAAAGGTGAAGATCGAGAGCGGTGCGTCCTCCGAAATACGACCCAGCCAAGCCGCACAACTTCTAACCACAATGCCCTCCTAACCCGGAAGCCAGCCGCACCAATGTGTAGGAGGAAACACAGTACACAACTGTAAGTGCTGTTATTATGTAGTGGAAACGTCTAGGAGCAACAATGTTAGTGGTAGGCCACACAAGCTCACAGAACGGGGCCGCTGAGTGCTGATGCGCATAGCGTGTAAAAAATTGTCTGTCCATAGTTCCAACACTCACTACCAAGTTTCAAAGTGTCTCTGGAAGCAACGTCAGCACAACAACTGTTCATCGGGAACTTCATGAAATGGGTTTCTATGGCTGAGAAGCCACACAAAAGCCTAAGATCACCATGCGCAATGCTAAGTGTCGGCTGGAGTGGTGTAAAGCTCGCCGCCATTGGACTCTGGAGCAGTGGAAACACGTTCTCTGGAGTGATGAATCACGCTTCACTATCTGGAAGTCCGACAGACTAATCTAGGTTTGGTGGATGCCAGCAGAATGCTACCTGCCCCAATGCACAGCGCCAACTATAGAGTTTGGTGGTGGAGGAATACTGGTCTGGGGCCTGTTTTTCATGGTTTAGGCTAGGTGCCTTAGTTCCAGTGAAGGGTAATCTTAACGCTACAGCATACAATGACATTCTAGACGATTCTGTACTTCCAACTTTGTGGCAATAGTTAACTTTTTTATTTTTTATGTAACCTTTATTTAACTAGGCAAGTCAGTTAAGAACACGTTTTTATTTACAATGGCCAAACTCGGACAACGCTGGGCCAATTGTGTGCCGCCCTATGGAACTCCTAATCACAGGCAGATGTGATACAGCCTGGATGGGGAAGGGACTTTCCTGTTTCAGCATGACAATGCCCCTGTGCACAAAGCGAGGTCCATACAGAAATTATTTGTTGAGATTGGTATGGAAGAGCTTGACTGGCCTGCACAGAACCCTGACCTCAACCGCATCGAACACCTTTGGAATTAATTGGAATGGCGACTGCGAGCCAGGTCTAATTGCCCAACCTCACTAATGCTCTTGTGGCTGAATGGAAGCAAGTCCCCCCAGCAATGTTAGAAAATATAGTGGAAAGCCTTCCCAGGAAAGTGCAGGCTGTTATAGAAGCAAAGGGGGACACCAAATCCATATTAATGCCCATGATTTTGTAATGAGATGTTTGACAAGCAGGTGACCACATACTTTTATTCATGTTGTCTATTTCAAGAGCAGAGAACCTGTCAGACACAGATGCATGTTCACACAAACAAAACAGACACACACACACACACACAGGGATTAATGAGACACACTCTCTCTTTGTCTCACACACAAACAATCCCAATTACAAATGCGCATGCGCACACATGCATGGTGTGGATCTCTCCTGAATACATATGTGTGCTTGTTTGGAGCAGGATAAATAGCCTATTAAGTCATTACGTTCCCCTGCATGGTGTTGATCTCCCCTGAATACATATGTGTGCTTTTTTGGAGCAGGATAAATTGCTCCTCTTATCAGTCACAGTTAGCTGTTGGACAATGTAAAGAAGCACGGGGAATAGTAAATGTAGTGGGAATAGTAAAGAGCTGTTTGTCTGCTGAGGCTTTTTATTTTTCTCCTTTCTGATCACGGCTCACTGCGGACGCTTCTCACTCTGTCTCTCTGTCTGTCATCCACTGTGTCTTTCTGGCTCTGTCCTACTGTTTCTCTCTCTCTTTACTGGGTGATAGAGCGAATGTGTCCATGCAATGCAATGTCAGAAAATGGCAGCCAGGTACCAGATAGAGATGATTCCCCAGAGATGCATGTTGCTCCCCTTCTATAGAAGAGTCCTCAGCCGTCCGAGACACCAGTGACACCTCTCTGGCTCCTTGACTTTGTTCTGTCTCGGGGTTGCTGTAGTTTCATTCACAGCTCAAAAGCTCACTGGTCCTTGTCTGAATATGTAATGCGTCCTTGATGGGGTTGCAGTGTGATTAGGGTTATCCAGCCAAAGATGCTTGGCTTTGATTATACAGCAGGAACAGGCGGGAGGGAGGGAGGGAGGGGCAGAAGGACAATAAAATGTCCCCTGTATGAAGAAGATGTTGGGGTTGAATGATCCGTAGCGTGATTACCAATCAGGAGATGCGAGCTGGGTGGTTAGCCAACAGACACTGACCTTTTTTATCAGACACTATTCTTCTCTGGCTCAAATTTGTCTTCCAAAAGTTGGTGAAGTTCAAATTGTAATAATTAAATCTGGCAGCGGGCCGAGTGCTTTTCTTTGCTTGCTGACTGATGTAGGTAGAACACACTAGAATGGCCGGCACATCTGGTCGAATGGCAGCGCCATGCCAAAAATCCAGGCGGAAACCTTCTGCCTGGCGACAGGGCACGATATACTACCACGGCAACATGTCGTTATACCTAATTAAAACAGGTATTGTTTCGATCCGTCCTCCCTCTCTCTCTTTCTTTCTTTGTCCTTCTTCTTCCTCCTATTATTATTATTATTATTATTTTTCTCCTTCTCTTTATTTTACTCCTTCTTCTCCTTCTCTTTCAAAAAGAGTGCGTAGTCAGGCTGTAGCTAGCTGACTGGCGTCTTGGTGACAGCCAGAAACACACAGTACACAGCACACAAACTCCTTCCCTGGAGCAATCTCCTGTTGAGATGCATATTCATTCGTAAAGAGTGGATTTTCTCTGCATGACCAATCCATAAATGTAGTCATTGGTTTTCAATATTTTTTCCCCAAAAAAATATGAATGGGTTTATGAGTAATGACGACAAACACTTGTAAAGCTTTTACTGAAATATGGCTTGAAAGACATCAATTACATGCACAAATTACATTTTGTTAGAGATTCTCTGTGATGTGTGACTAAAGATCTAATAACACACAATTTAAATCCTCTTAAACGTTAATATTTTAATAGGACATTTTGATGATGTGTTGTGAATGAAATACAGTTTTTAACAATGCTTGCAGCATAATTGGGACGAATAGAAAATGACGAAAGCCTTTTTCATATGTACTAGATGTTCTTATATGAACTTACACATTTGTGCATATGTACAGTATATCACAAAAGTGAGTACACCCCTCACATTTTTGTAAATATTTGAGTATATCTTTTCATGTGACAACACTGAAGAAATGACACTTTGCTACAATGTAAAGTAGTGAGTGTACAGCTTGTATAACAGTGTACATTTGCTGTCCCCTCAAAATAACTCAACACACAGCCATTAAGGTCTAAACCGCTGGCAACAAAAGTGAGTACACCCCTAAGTGAAAATGTCCAAATTGGGCCCAATTAGCCATTTTCCCTCCCCGGTGTCATGTGACTGGTTAGTGTTACAAGGTCTCAGGTGTGAATGGGGAGCAGGTGTGTTAAATTTGGTGTCATCGCTCTCACACTCCCTCATACTGACTGGTCACTGGAAGTTCAACATGGCACCTCATGGCAAAGAACTCTCTGAGGATCTGAAAAAAAGAATTGTTGCTCTACATAAAGATGGCCTGGGCTATAAAAAGATTGCCAAGACCCTGAAACTGAGCTGCAGCACAGTGGCCAAGACCATACAGCGGTTTAACTGGACAGGTTCCACTCAGAACAGGCCTCGCCATGGTCGACCAAAGAAGTTGAGTGCACGTGCTCAGCGTCATATCCAGAGGTTGTCTTTGGGAAATAGACGTATGAGTGCTGCCAGCATTGCTGCAGAGGTTGAAGGGGTGGGGGGTCAGCCTGTCAGTGCTCAGACCATACGCCGTACACGGCATCAAATTGGTCTGCATGGCTGTCGTCCCAGAAGGAAGCCTCTTCTAAAGATGATGCACAAGAAAGCCCGCAAACAGTTTGGGACGCAGGGCAGTATTCCAACATGATAACGACCCCAAACACACCTCCAAGACGACCACTGCCTTGCTAAAGAAGCTGAGGGTAAAGGTGATGGACTGGCCAAGCATGTCTCCAGACCTAAACCCTATTGAGCATCTGTGGGGCATCCTCAAACGGAAGGTGGAGGTGTGCAAGGTCTCTAACATCCACCAGCTCCGTGATGTCGTCATGGAGGAGTGGAAGAGGACTCCAGTGGCAACCTGTGAAGCTCTGGTGAACTCCATGCCCAAGACTGTTAAGGCAGTGCTGGAAAATGATGGTGGCCACACAAAATATTGACACTTTGGGCCCAATTTGGACATTTTCACTTAGGGGTGTACTCACTTTTGTTGCCAGCGGTTTAGACCTTAATGGCTGTGTGTTGAGTTATTTTGAGGGGACAGCAAATGTACACTGTTATACAAGCTGTACACTCACTACTTTACATTGTAGCAAAGTGTCATTTCTTCAGTGTTGTCACATGAAAAGATATACTCAAATATTTACAAAAATGTGAGGGGTGTACTCACTTTTGTGATATACTGTATTTCTGACCCTTGATTCAGTCTTAAGTAGCAAAAGTTGAAATTGTGTTTTTTACATTGTATAAAAGCAGAATCCCAGGGCTACAAAATGGTATATCATACACTGCATTTGAGAAACAATGGAAAGTAATTTTGCTTTGAAAGTTGATAAACTTGTAACCCCACTTCAGAGAAAATGGCCCTTGAATATTTTGGTACACCTACTGGAGAGCTCATCTTTGTGTAACAGTATTGCTTCTGTCCCTCTCCTCGCCCCGAACCAGGGACCCTCTGCAGACATCAACAACAGCCACCCACGAAGCATCGTTACCCATCGCGCCACAAAAGCCACGGCCCTTGCAGAGCAAGGGGAACAACTACTTCAAGGTCTCTGAGCGAGTGATGTCACCGATTGAAACACTATTAGCGCGCACCACCGCTAACTAGCTAGCCATTTCACATCGGTTACATTTGTCTACACCCATTCAGCATTGTTTGCACCCTCTTAATAAGCCAGCCCCATCCATTTCTTTAAGGATTCACATGTGAGGTCATGTGCTAAACAGTGAGTAGTGTAGTAAAGGTTAACACTAAAAGTGGTAATAGTAGTGGCCTACAATAAGGAAGAAATCCAGGGAAACAGAAAGTGATGTGAAAGAAATACTATAACCCCCAGCCACACCTTGCTAAGTGAATGGGTCCATCAGAAGATCTGAACGGTACAGCGAAATGTTTACTCGCATAGGAGCAATAACAAAAATTGTGTTAATATAAAGAAAAAAGAACAAGTGTCAATGCCAGTAGAGAAAGAACAAAATAATATACAGTATGTACAAGAACAATATCAATAACGATATCAGTGATAGATGAGGTAGTTATACGGTATAGTGCCTTTGGAAAGTATTCAGACCCCTTGACTTTTTCCAAAATTTTTCAAAATTAGATTAAATTGTTTTTTCCCTCATCAATCTACACACAATACCCAATAATGACAAAGCAAAACTAGGTTTTTAGACATTTTAACAAATTTCTAAAATACAGAAATAGTACGTTTACGTAAGTATTCAGACCCTTTACTCAGTACGAAGCACCTTTGGCAGCGATTACAGCATCGAGTCTTCTTGGGTATGACGCTACAAGCTTGGCACACCTGTATTTGGGGGGTTTCTCCCATTCTTCTCTGCATATACTCTCAAGCTCTGTCAGGTTGGATGGGGAGCATTGCTACACATCTATTTTCAGGTCTCTCCAGAGATGTTTGATTGGGTTCAAGTCCGGGCTCTGGTTGGGTCACTCAAGGATATTCAGAGACTTGTCCCGAAGCCACTCCTGCATTGTCTTGGCTGTGTACTTAGGGTTGTTGTCCAGTTGGAAGGTTAACCTTTGCCCTAGTCTGAGGTCCTGAGTGCTCTGGAGCAGGTTTTCATCAATAATCTCCCTGTACTTTGCTCCTTTTATCTTTGCCTCAATCTTGACTAGTCTCCCAGTCCCTTCCGCTGAAAAACCCTTCCCACAGCATGATGCTGCCACCACCATGCTTCACCGTAGGAATGGTGCTAGGTTTCCTCCAGACGTGAAGTTTGGCATTCAGGCTAAAGAGTTCAATCTTGGTTTCATCAGACCAGAGAAAAAGCAACCAACAAGTGCTCAGCATCCTTCAAGACTGTTGGGAAAGCATACAGGTGAAGCTGGTTGAGAAAATGTCAAGAGTGTGCAAGCTGCATCAAGGCAAAGGGTGGCTACATTTAAGAATTTGTTTAACACTATTTTGGTTGCTACATGATTCCATATGTGTTATTTCATAGTTTTGACGTCTTCACTATTATTCTACAATGTAGAAAATAGTCAAATAAACAAAAAACCCTTGAATGAGTAGGTGTGTCTAAACTTTTGGCTGGTACTGTATAATATCTGAAACTGTAGCTAGACTCTTACCCGTGTACATGGCTGAATGCAACCCCTTTCATTAAATAAGACGTCCTGTGTCTTTTCCGTTTTGTTGGTACAGCTTGCTTGTACAACTTCTTCCGTGACAACAACACTGTTGATTGATGTTCCTTCCCCATCACTGTCATCAGAAGACGCTACAATGTCTTGAACATGTTTTTACCTAAATCAGGGATTTCGTCGCCGTCTGATTCATTTTCAGAGTCAGAGAGCGTCAGCATGGTACGAAAGTCCTCCTGAAAGTAGTCCATCACAACTTTCTCCCACTGACCTTTGTTGATTGCGCCTGATAAATTCATGGCATCAATTGTTATTGAGAGCAGTAGCAACACAATTGCAGTTCAAAAAACGCATTTCGATAGAAAAATATAAAGAAACGTTCAAATACCTCTCCTGTGAAGTCGTGACTTGCGACATACGCCTAGTTTCCTGAAACTAGTCACATTTGCATATGTATTAGCAGTCTACATTTGTAGTAAAAGTATTCTACATGCATATAGGTGTGTGTAGGAATCCCCTGATAATCCTTTCTAGTAAGAGTGGTCAGTGACAGTTACGTGATCCGGAGGACAGATGAGAGTAAAGAGAAACTCAGTGATGGGGAGAGGGACAGCATGGGGAAGCAATGGAGTGTGAGAGTGAGAGCAAGAGAGGTGAGAAAGAAAGAGATGTGAGAGGAACAAAAGAGAAAAGAGTGAGGGGGTAGAGAGAAAGTGGTGGGAGCTAGAGAGAAAAGGAAATGATTGACAGACGGTATGTAGTAAAGGATGAGTAGAGAGTTGAGGAACTGAGATAGGGAGAAGTTATTTAGAAGAGTGTAGATATAAATGTAAGAGCATAGAGAAGTCAGAGTAGAAAACAGAGAGAAATAAAATAAGTAAAACATTCAAACAGAAAGAAGGATGAGAGAGTAATAAAAGGGAAAACAAGAGGGAGAGAGATATTTATGAGAGGGTAGACGAGAGAGAGGCAGCAAATGACAGCAGGTAGAGAAGAGAAATTAAGCGATGAGAGGTTATATTTAAGTGGTAGACAGACGGACAGACAGATGAAGTGAGAGAGAGAAGTGAAAGTCCGCGTTGAGAAGTCATATTTAATGGGTGACAGACAGACAGACAGAATCAGACATCTGAAATTGGTAGCAGATGGGAGGTTATGGTGTAGGGGATGAGACATACAGAGACACAGACAGAGAAACAGACATGAAAGAGGGTAAGAGAAGCAGAAAGTGGCTGCAGAAAGTGGTGGGAGGTTAAGGTGTGGAGAATGAGGTAATGGAGCACTGCAGAAGAATTAGTGGAGCAGTGGTGGTGAGAGCAGTGAACAGACTAGGGTCAGTAGAAATGCAGGGATGAGGGAGCATAGAAGAAATAGATTTTCTACCTCAGGAGTATCTCTCCAGGGAGCTGTGAGTACAGGGCAGTGAGGGAGGGAAAGAGAGAGAAGGATGGGGGGGAGCAGATGAGAAATCATGGCCAATCTAACCCTAGGCTTTCTCCTTCAACTGACACGATGAAAATGAGATTAATCTTACTGCCTGCCAACTAACTGCTAAATATTATTAATATTAATTATTAATAATATTATTATACAACCATTGAATAAAGAGTGCAGGAAAAATAAAAAATAACCCTCATTCAGTTAACAAAAAACACAAACCATGATAAATCCATACAATTATTTGAATGAGGGATAATTTCAGAGGATTGGTACATGACTTGACAAGCCAAAAAGAAAGGCGTCCCACACGGCACTGCATATGACAGAGAGACTTAATTCTATTCAGGCACAATGTGCCTGGGAACATATCAGATGATTAACTTAATCTAATTGTAAATAAGGACAACACAGATGTCAGAACAGCTGAAACTGCTGAAAAGCTCAAATTGTTGCCTTTGGCTAAAACAAAATAAAAAGAGAGAGAAAACTTGTAATTGTTTACAAGGCTACTTAAAGACCCGTGTATGTGTGTGTGTGTGTGTGTGTGTGTGTAGCATATATACAGTGTTTTCTGCATGGGCCAGTCTCTAACACACACATACACACACACAGGCTGGAGGGGCAGCAGATGGGTGCTCTCAATAACTACTACACTACAGACTGCATGCATTTCAGCACCATGGACAGCACTGGAGTGGCATGCTCTGAATCTTCTCTTAATGACAGTGGACTAGGTAGAGGAGAGGATGGTGACGATTAGCACCGGGTGTCTGAGCAGATGGTGAAAGCAGTGGTCAGCTGCCTGATCATAAACACACACAGACAGACATACATCCACACGCAAGCACACACTTGCATCCACACATGCATAAACACATCACACCATGTGTGGTGTAGTTCATTGAAGGAAATATACTGTGATGCATATCTTTACACCATTCCAGCCAACGCTTGGCATTGTGCGTGATGATGTTAGGCTTGTGTGCGGCCACTCGGCCATGGAAACACCTTTCATGAAGCTCCCGACGAACAGTTCTTGAGGTGATGTTGCTTGGGTCCCATGTAGCTCAGTTGGTAGAGCATGGAGTTTGCAATGCCAGGGTTGTAGGTTCGATTCCCATTGGGGAACAGTATGAAAATATATGCACTCACTACTGTAAGTTGCTATGGATAAGAGTGTCTGCTAAATGACTAAAATGCTTCCAGAGGCAGTTTGGAACTCAGTAGTGAGTGTTGCAACCGAGGACAGGTGATTTTTAAGCGATATGCGTTTCAGCACTCGGCAGTCCGCTTCTGTGGCCTACCACTTTGCGGCTGAGCAGTTGTTGCTCCTAGACGTTTCCACTTCACAATAACAGCACTTACATTTCACCGGGGCAGCTCTAGCAGGGCCGAAATTTGACAAACTGACTTGTTGGAAAGCTGGCATCCTATGACGGTGCCACGTTGAAAGTCTCTGAGCTTTTCAGTAAAGCCTTTCTGCTGCCAATGTTTGTCTATAGAGATTACATGACAGTGTGCTCGATATTATACACCTTTCAGCAACGGGTGTGGCTGAAATAGCCGAATCCACTAATTTGAAGGGGTGTCCACATACTTTTGTATATATAGTGTAGCTGTCAACGTCTTAACTTTAGCAAATTTTTATTCATTATTACAGGAAAATAAACTCACAACAAGATCATTATTTACAAGTTAATGTCGAGTTAATTCCAGAAAATAGTTTACGGTTGTGAGTGTGACAAAATAAAAGCAGGGCATTCTACCAGAGAATTATCACTGTGTCAGTCAGGTAACCATGACAACGGACACAGCGACAGGGTCAAAGTAGAACTTTTTTAATCTGCAACAAGGAAACTGACAGTCGCAGCAGCGGTCTACAGACATTCAACCGGAGTTTAAATTGAAATTTTGTTTTGAACAGTGACATTTGTCGCATTCTAATTGTCTACAGACGTGTCGATAGAAAAGTTTAAACTAGCCTGAAGACGCACTGAAGCTCATAGGGAATACAATCAACACCACAGATTATATGCTGCATTGAAAGGAATACAACCTGCCAGCTACTGGATTGAAGTAAAATGAAAAAAGCAGCTTGCTGCAATGAGACGAGATACTATCTTCACTAGACTCATCTTTACTAGATACAGATGGAATCTAAACTGTACTTTCCTTCCAGCTGGGCAAAGAGATGAAATTTACATCAGAAAAACAGCCAGTTGCACATGAGTTGAAGCGTAAGCCTTTGTATGGCAGTCACAACAACAGCATAACTATATTCTAATTGTAATGCACGTTATATATTTTAGTTTTTCCTTTGTCTCTAATGGCAACGTCCTACCCAGCTGCAGTGGAGCTTTACTGACTCCTATAGGAGGGTCCCAGACCTCGCTCTAAAGCACTGACATCAAACTCTCTCGCTCCCTCCCTCTATCTCTCTTTCACTCATTCTCTTTCTCTCTCTTTTCCTCTCTAATTACAGTACTGTCTCTCATTCTCTCTCATTCTTCGTTCTCACTCACTAACTCTCACATAAACACACAAACACACTCACTATCTGTCACTGCTTTACTCCGCATTACACTTTTGCTACAGCTGAACCGCTCAAATGTTATTATTTGTGTGAAGCACTTATCTCTGGGATGATTCTCCATACATTCTGCTGGATAAAGATTTGACTTGACTCTCCACTTTTAAATGATGAACTAGAACTACAAAAGAATGTGAGAAAACACAAATGGAAGAACAATGGAAATTACTAACAATAGTGTTATTCAATTACAGTACAAAACAGCTTCTGATGCTGAGCCACATCCAAAACAGTCAATGGTCTCACTTTGAGGATGCCAAAGTGAAGGGGAATGTTCAGATGCTGAGGACACTTTGTTTACCAGTTTAAATCATTCTGCTCAATATAGTATAGTTCATGTCCTCGTGGATCACTGATGTTTCAAAAACGGCACATGCTTGCATGCGCACACACACACACTCATACACGAACACGACAGAGAGAATGCCTGATGTCGATAATGCCCTGTGATGACTCTGCAGAGAGTACACGGTTGTTTAAAACTTCTTGCCACTAGGGGGGTGCTATTTCGACATAGCACAAATGTGTATCCAATGTAAACGGTCTCCTACTCAATTCTTGCTCGTACAATATGCATATTATTCTTACTATTGGATAGAAAACACTCTCTAGTTTCTAAAACCGTTGGAATTATGTCTGTAAGTGAAACAGAACTCGACTTAGAGCACTTTTCCTATGTCTGTGTGAGAATGGGAAATTTTATCATCTGCTTTGAGACCTGTCTTTAACTTTGCCTGTCTTCTATTGGTTGAGATGCACTGCATACGCCTTCCCCTGGCTGTTAGCGAATAGGGAGAGTTGAAATGACGTCTTTACGTATTTCCCAAAGTTTTTAAATTGATTGGAACCGAGGTGTCCGACCTTTTGGGACTTCGCGCTGACGCAAAGAGGGTCTTGGCATGTCTTTTTAGAACGTCTGGTTTTAGCTCCTAGAAGTATCCGGCTCTGTTTTTATTCGCTATAGGCTTTAAAGACATCATAATCTTGTTATTTTGAACCGAATTATACCAGTTTAGGTCAGTATATTGCGATTTTCAGGTATTTATTTCCATGGCGCTGTAGAAACGTGGGTGTCTCTCTCTCGAATGCCATTCTGTACTGCTAATTGCAACGTCGAGGGAAACATTCTCCAACCCAGCAACGATTCTTTTGGCCAACGGACACCTTTCACAAGATTCTGATGGGAGTTCAGCTAATAGTAGGTACTATTTATGCTGATAAAACGTTGTTCTGTTGAAAAAGAAAAATGTATTAGACGCCATTATTTTCCATGTAGCGTTGCGCTATCGCACCCTGTATTGTACCCAGTATTGCGCAGTAAGGTTAATTTTAAAAATGTAATTCAGCGATTGCATTAAGAACTAATTTCTCTTTCAATTGCTGTCCAACCTGTATTTTTTTAGTCAAGTTTATGAATAGTTTTCGATAAGATTAGGTGCCTTTCCAAAATGGCGCCGGACAGATTGCTTGATTTTTTGCCCACTAAACACGTTGTGTAACCACGAATTGTGCGGCTAAATATGCAAATTTTCGAACAAACTATATGCATTGTGTAATATGATGTTACAGGACTGTCATCTGAAGAATTCTGAGAAGGTTAGTGAAAAAATTAATAGCGTTTGGTGGTTTATAACGTTATTGCTATTTTTGGCTTGAATCAATGGTACTGTGTGACTGACTTGTAGTAAGCTAAGATAACGCTATATTGTGTTTTCGCTGTAAAACACTTAGAAAATCTGACATATTGGCTATATTCACATGATCTGTGTCTTTCATCTGCTGTACGCTGTGTATTTTTAAGAAATGTTTTATGATGAGTAATTAGCTAATACACGATGGTCTCTGTAGTTATTCTAGTCATTTTAGTGATAGTTGTAATGGGGGCTGCAATTGTAAACTATGATTTATACCTGAAATATGCACATTTTTCTAACAAAACCTATGCTATACAATAAATATGTTATCAGACTGTCATCTGATGAGAATTGTTTCTTGGTTAGTGGCTATTTATATCTTTATTTGGTCGAATTTGTGATAGCTACTGATGCAGTAAAAAAAATGGTGGAGTAAAAAAAGTGGTGTCTTTTGCTAACGTGGTTAGCTAATAGATTTACATATTGTGTCTTCCCTGTAAAACATTTAAAAAATCAGAGATGATGGCTTGAATCACAAGATCTGTATCTTTCATTTGGTGTCTTGGACTTGTGATTTCATGAACATTTTATTTTATGATATCCCTGTAACTTTAGGCTAGGCTATGCTAGTCAGCTTTTGTGATGGGGGGGATCCCGGATCCGGGTTTGTGACTCTATAAAGGTTAATGCCAGGGCTGTGTTCAACCATCTTTAATTGACTGTTATTAGACCTTGACTTGCAGTTTTACAGACAATATTTAGCCCTTAATGAAGTATTATGTTCACAGGGATGTGCAGATAAATGTTGAATTCAATAATTAAACTAGCCTAATTTCCCCCTACTATTAAGCACTAATGAAGGCCAGCATGAATACTGATTTGGTTAATCATTATGTAATATGACATTTAACGCAGGTATATCTTTCCATAAATGCACATGACAGGGTTTCATATTCAAATAAGAATGTTCAAGGACGATATGAGGTATATGTTAATGGTTGGCCCCTATCACCCAGCCACCCGCGGAGTTCGGCTGTAGGCAGAACACACAAACACATTTCTGGTATACATTTGAATATGTCCAGATCACTGCATGTCTTGTTGTATAATCATTGTTAGTATCCTCTTCTCACAAGCACCACACCCCTCCCATCCTGTCTCCTGTCATGTCAATCCATCTGCATTTCCAGATCCCACATCCCTTTTCAACAAGATCTCACGGTCCAACTTCAGTATTCAACTTATGTCCAGGGATTATGTCTAGCTCACAGTTTAAGCCCGTCCTCTATCCCCATCCGCAACACCCTAGCAAGCAGCAAGCCTACTAGATGGTAATAGGTGCTCATGTTGCCCCTAGAGGACGGTATTGAAGGCATCTCCCGAAGGGGCTCTGGACAAACGTCTAATACTGCAGTGGATCTGGTGTGACCTGGCTGCCTTTTTACCACGCTTGTCATCCCACCATCACACACACCTTCCAGACTCTGATTCATTCTGCTGTGTTTGCCTGTACAACACATCTGTGTGTGTATATCCCAACTGACGCTTGCTGCTAGAACCTGAATCTTACGGCTAGAGTGTACATGTAATGTACTGTCAAATTGCAATGCAATGTAAATGCATTTGACGGTATTTGCATTTTAAGTGTTTCTGTAGCTAGTTGGACTATATTTCCTGTCTGAGGATCCAATTGCAAATGGCCAATGGCAGTACAGTATTTTGTGTATGCCGGAAATTATATTTAAAAATATTATTGTTAATTTTTCATCATACATTATCCACGTGGAAGATAAGCCTAACATGCTGACCACACTGCTCGCGTCACGTGTGCGAGCGTTGCAAAATAAATGTACACATACATGTTATTCAATCATTGCACCCACACTAATCGCGCGCGTCTGCATGGCCAGGCGCTAAAATAGAACTTGGTTCTATCTGTGACGCGCGACGCGATGCAAGTCCTGCCTCTCCCATCTCCTCATTGGTTTTTGGAGCATTTACCCACGTGCCATTTCCTCATTGGTTTTAAGGAGCATATACCCATGTGGGAGATTAGAAAGACTAACTGAGATCCACACTCCAGTTCAGTTGGTTGTTGATCGTCCTCGCAGTGGAAGACCACGTGTGACAACACCTGCACAGGATCGGGAAATCCGGACATCACACCTGCGGGACAGGTACATGATGGCAACAACAACTGCCCGAGTTACACCAGGAACATACAATCCCTCCATCAGTGCTCAGATTGTCCGCGAGAGGCTGGACTGAGAGCTTGTAGGCCTGTTGTAAGGCTGGTCCTCACCAGACATCACCGGTCACGATAACAACACCCAGTTGGTTGCCAACTGCCATATAAAGTCCAAAGATGAAGAAGAATCCTGAAGGAGGAGAGATTACTAGAAATTAACTCGGTTTACCGTTTTATCTGTGGATTAATTGTCAGAGTAGAGTACCTTATCAGGTAAAATAACAACCCAATGTTTATATCCCAGGACAAATTAGCTAGCAACAGCAAGCTAGCTAGCTTAATTGCCATACATGTTTAATGCTTTTCGACCTGTCTCCAAATTAATATAATTTGTTCAGTTTGCTTTAATTTTTCAACCTGCTTGTCCTCTCACTGTCAACAGCGTTAATTTTCAGCTAATTTAACATGTGGAAATATTTGCATGAACATAACAAGATTCAACAATTGAGACATAAACTGAACAAGTTCCACAGACATGGAATAATGTGTCCCTGAACAAAGGGGGGTGGCCCTAGCCCTCACCCTCCAATCCAACAGGTCCCAGACGTGCTCAATGGCATTGAGATCAGGGCTCTTCGCAGGGTCATGTCAGGATGAGCCTGCAGGAAGGGTACCACATGAGGGAGGAGGATGTCTTCCCTGTAATGCACAGCATTGAGATTGCCTGCAATGACAAAAAGCTCAGTCCGATGATGCTGTGACACACCGCACCAGACCATGACGGACCCTCCACCGCCAATTCGATCCCGCTCCAGAGTACAGGCCTTGGTGTAACGCTCATTCCTTCGACGATAAACGCGAATCCGACCATCACCCCTGGTGAGACAAAACCGTGACTCGTCAGTGAAGAGCACTTTTTGCCAGTCCTGTCTGGTCCAGCGATGGTGGGTTTGTGCCCATAGGCAACGTTGTTGCCGGTGATGTCTGGTGAGGACCAGCCTTACAACAGGCCTACAAGCTCTCAGTCCAGCCTCTCGCGGACAATCTGAGCACTGATGGAGGGATTGTATGTTCCTGGTGTAACTCGGGCAGTTGTTGTTGCCATCATGTACCTGTCCCGCAGGTGTGATGTCCGGATTTCCCGATCCTGTGCAGGTGTTGTCACACGTGGTCTTCCACTGCGAGGACGATCAGCTGTCCATCCTGTAGCTCTGTCTTAGGCGTCTCACAGTATGGACATTGTAATTTATTGCACTGGCCACATCTGCAGTCCTCATGCATCCTTGCAGCATGACCCTGGGCATCTTTCATTTGGGGTTTTTCAGAGTCAGTAGAAAGGCCTCTTTAGTGTCCTAAGTTTGTATAACTGTGACTAATTGCTTACCGTCTGTAAGCTGTTAGTTTCTTAATGACCGTTCCACAAGTGCATGTTCATTAATTGTTTATGGTTCATTGAACAAGCATAGGAAACAGTGTTTTAATCCTTTACAATGAAGATCTGTGAAGTTATTTGGATTTTTACGAATAATCTTTGAAAGACAGGGTCCTGAAAAAGGGACATTTCTTTTTTTTGCTGAGTTCATAATCATGAAGTAACCAAAACAGTGTCAAACAAATCAAAATATATTTTATATTTGAGATTCTTCAAAGTAGCCATCATTTGCCTTAATGACAGCTTTGCACACTCTTAACATTTTCTCAATCAACTTCATGAGGTAGTCACCTGGAATGCATTTCAATGAACTGTTGTAATTAGTTAAAAGTTAATTTGGGGAATTTCTTTCCTTTTTAATACGCTTGAGCCAATCGTTTACTGACACCGGCCATATTCAACTGGTGTTGAACATATGTCACGTAACGTTAGCTAACGAGCCAGCCAGCTAACGTTAGGTAGTTAAACAACAATGAACAGAGTACCAAAACTGCATAAAAATAAACTCTAACTAGATAAGAAAACAGCTCTGGGAAATGAATAATAACGTCTGCTAGGGAGCCAGCCAGCTAGCTAAGAGTACACTTTAGGTTAAAACATATAGCTAGCTAGCTAGGTAAACAATGAACCTAGCTAGTTAAATAACGTTTAACCTTTTCACACGTAGCATCACATGGGTGTGATCATTCTACAGTGGTCCCTGTAGCTTACGATCAAACCGGTGTGAATAGAACACTTATTTGGAACGGACAGTTTCTAATGACGCAACAATCAGCATTTGAGCTGACCACACTTTTTTCAGAAACATTTTGTACAAACACAGTCTTTACAAAGTTATGTCCAGAATGTGAGCAGTTTGTTTTTTAAATTTTTTATTTCACCTTTATTTAACCAGGTAGGCTAGTTGAGAACAAGTTCTAATTTACAACTGCGACCTGGCCAAGATAAAGCATAGCAGTGTGAACAGACAACAACACAGATTTACACATGGAGTAAACAATAAACAAGTCAATAACACAGTAGAAAAAAAAGAGTCTATATACATTGTGTGCAAAAAGCATGAGGAGGTAGGCAATAAATAGGCCATAGGAGCGAATAATTACAATTTAGCAGATTAACACTGGAGTGATAAATCATCAGATGATCGTGTGCAAAAGAGCAGAAAAGTAAATAAATAAAAACAGTATGGGGATGAGGTAGGTAGGTAGACTATGTACAGCTGCAGCGATCGGTTAGCTGCTCAGATAGCAGATGTTTAAAGTTGGTGAGGGAAATAAAAGTCTCCAACTTCAGCGATTTTTGCAATTCGTTCCAGTCACAGGCAGCAGAGAACTGGAAGGAAAGGCGGCCAAATGAGGTGTTGGCTTTGGGGATGATCAGTGAGATATACCTGCTGGAGCGCGTGCTACGAGTGGGTGTTGTTATCGTGACCAGTGAACTGAGATAAGGCAGAGCTTTACCTAGCATGGACTTATAGATGACCTGGAGCCAGTGGGTCTGGCGACGAATATGTAGCGAGGGCCAGCCGACTAGAGCATACAGGTCGCAGTGGTGGGTGGTATAAGGTGTTTTAGTAACAAAACGGATGGCACTATGATAAACTGCATCTAGTTTGCTGAGTAGAGTATTGGAAGCTATTTTGTAGATGACATCGCCGAAGTCGAGCATCGGTAGGATAGTCAGTTTTACTAGGGTAAGTCTTGCGGCGTGAGTGAGGGAAGGATGCTTTGTTGCGAAATAGAAAGCCGATTCTAGATTTGATTTTGGATTGGAGATGTTTAATATGAGTCTGGAAGGAGAGTTTACAATCTAGCCAGACACCTAGGTATTTATAGATGTCCACATATTCTAGGTCGGAACCTTCCAGGGTGGTGATGCTAGTCGGGCGTGCGGGTGCAGGCAGCGAACGGGTTGAAAAGCATGCATTTGGTTTTACTAGCGTTTAAGAGCAGTTGGAGGCCACGGAAGGAGTGTTGTATGGCATTGAAGCTTGTTTGGAGGTTAGATAGCACAGTGTCCAAGGAAGGGGCAGAAGTATACAGAATGGTGTCGTCTGCGTAGAGGTGGATCAGGGAATCGCCTGCAGCAAGAACAACATCATTGATATATACAGAGAAAAGAGTCGGCCCGAGAATTGAACCCTGTGGTACCCCCATAGAGACTGCCAGAGGACCAGACAACATGCCCTCCGATTTGACACACTGAACTCTGTCTGCAAAGTAGTTGGTGAACCAGGCAAGGCAGTCATCAGAAAAACCAAGGCTACTGAGTCTGCCGATAAGAATATGGTGATTGACAAAGTCGAAAGCCTTGGCCAGGTCGATGAAGACGGCTGTACAGTAATGTCTTTTATCGATGGTGGTTATGATATCGTTTAGTACCTTGAGCGTGGCTGAGGTGCACCCGTGACCGGCTCGGAAACCGGATTGCACAGCGGAGAAGGTACGGTGGGATTCGAGATGGTCAGTGATCTGTTTGTTAACTTGGCTTTTGTAGACCTTAGATAGGCAGGGCAGGATGAATATAGGTCTGTAACAGTTTGGGTCCAGGGTGTCTCCCCCTTTGAAGAGGGGGATGACCGCGGCAGCTTTCCAATCTTTAGGGATCTCGGACGATACGAAAGAGAGGTTGAACAGGCTGGTAATAGGGGTTGCGACAATGGCGGCGGATAGTTTCAGAAATAGAGGGTCCAGATTGTCAAGCCCAGCTGATTTGTATGGGTCCAGGTTTTGCAGCTCTTTCAGAACATCTATCTGGATTTGGGTAAAGGAGAAGCTGGGGACGCTTGGGCGAGTAGCTGCGGGGGGGGCGGAGCTGTTGGCCGAGGTTGGAGTAGCTAGGAGGAAGACATGGCCAGCCGTTGAGAAATGCTTGTTGAAGTTTTCGATTATCATGGATTTATCGGTGGTGACCGTGTTACTTAGCCTCAGTGCAGTGGGCAGCTGGGAGGAGGTGCTCTTGTTCTCCATGGACTTTACAGTGTCCCAGAACTTTTTGGAGTTAGAGCTACAGGATGCAGATTTCTGCTTGAAAAAGCTAGCCTTTGCTTTCCTGGCTGACTGCGTGTATTGGTTCCTGACTTCCCTGAACAGTTGCATATCGCGGGGACTATTTTGGATGCAATGTCCAGAATGTGAGCAGTTTGTTTTTGGATGTAATGTTCAGACATTCACAGAAGTATCTACAGCATAACACAATCATCCAAACCAGAAAAATGTAGGCTACTGTCACGTTCTGACCTTAGTTCTTTTGTATTTCTTTGTTTTAGTATGGTCAGGGCGTGAGTTGGGTGGATTATCTATGTTTTGTGTTTCTATGTTGTGTTTTTCGTTTGGCCTGATATGGTTCTCAATCAGAGGCAGGTGTTAGTCATTGTCTCTGATTGGGAACCATATTTAGGTAGCCTGTTTTCTGTTGTGTTTTGTGGGTGGTTGTCTTCCGTGTTTGTGTGTTCCACACGGAACTGTTTCGGTTTTCTTATCTATTCACTTTGTTATTTTTGTATGGTTGTCGTGTTCAGTATTATTAAATATAATGGACACTTACCACGCTACGCATTGGTTCGACCTTTCTTACTCCTCGTCAGATGAGGAGGACGAATTCCGTTACAGCTACATTTGTCCTAGTGCTAACTGAGGAAAGATTGACGTAATACAAATGGTCAAATTTGTATAACTCTCGGCTGACAAACTACAATATGAATTAGCTAATAGAAATTACTATTTATAATTAATCAGATCACAGGTGAGCTCACCATTGATCGAAATAATGGAGTAAAACACTCTAGAAATCGAAAGTAATCCGACGATGGGTAGTTTCTGCACGCTGCCATGCTTTTTTTTCTCTCACAGAAACCAAAGATAATAAGAGAAGACAAGATGAGTTTGGTCAGTTTATAGTATGCATGTTCAAAGGGGTGTGTCGTCTACCATCGTTCACATCCCACCATTCATTTCCGGAAGTTCTCAAAAAATGAGTGAACTCTTACTCACCTCATTTTGTTAACAACTTTGGTCCGAAAGACGATTACGTGAAACCCAGAATGCATTGTATGTCAACAAACATGGCTCCACACGCAGCTGGAATTAGCTTAGCTCATCATAATCAGTACAACCTTCAAAAAAGTATTTTACACACATAATATGTGCCCATTACAATCTATGCAAGAATCGGAATGCATGATCTGTCACCGGGAATTGAAAACGTGAATAAAAGTAAATATATAAATAATTACCACACAAAACATTTTCTGAAAGTGATTTATTGATACAACTGGCACGTGCCGGCAGTCAATCACGTAACCTCTCACTCTCACTCCCACTCTGAGTCGTTCAGTGTTGTTTATGTATGTAGCTAGTGAGATAAGCTGTAGCATTAGCAATGTCTTTCAAAAGGAGACAACTCACAAACGTGTAAATTCTGGAGATTTTTTACAATTCTGACAATGAGTCTGAATATGAAAGTCAGGAATTATATTCTGACAGTGACAGTGAGGAGCTGCCCCCCAACCTTGTAGCCTTTCAGAACCCTGAATCTGAGGACCCCTTGTCCACTGATGAAGTCCCAGGTCCCTTTGAAGATGCTGTTGGTGATGGAGGCAGACAGACAGTGGATGAAGTACAGGAGTTCTGTTGTATCTGGAAGGCCGCCAGCCATTTCACCCCTCCTGGCCCTGCTGTTTGCTTTGATGAGTCCCAGTCTGGAGTGCAACGCCCCTTGCCATTTCCAACTGAGGCAGAGTGCTTCAAGTTGTTTCTGACAGAGGAGCTGGTTGGAGACATAGTAGAGGAGACCAATCTCTATGCCTTGGAGCTACAGGAGAAAGATAGCCAGGAGTGGGGGGGAAACTCGCTAAATGGATGACAACCACAATTAGTGAAGTGTATACCTTCTTGGTGACAATCCTTCTCATGGGGATAGTAAAGAAACTCCCTAAGAAAATACTGGTGCACAGATCCGGTGTTTGCAACGCCCTTCTTTGCCACCCTCTTTTCCCAAGACCGCTTCCTAGTTCTGCTGCGATGCCTGCAACAATGCTACTGCCATCCTTAATAACCCGTTAAGTTATTATTATACAAAATAAGAAATGTTCTTACCAGCCTGACATCAGTTTGGTCAGGTCGTTGTGCCATACAACGACCTATGCATTGATGAGTTCCTGATGTTATGGAAAGGTAGGCTGGCGGTCAGTCAACATATTCCCTCCAAAAGGCACAGGTTTGGGTTCAAGTTCTTTGTCATGTGCGACGTGAATACAGGATTTGTCCAGGACATTATAGTTTACACAGGGTCCACCACTGACATCCAACATTATGAGGGGCTTGGAGTGTCCAGGCCTGTGGTGATGACCATGTGTAACAGTATAACTTTACGTCCGTCCCCTCGCCCATACCCGGGCGCGAACCAGGGACCCTCTGCACACATCAACAACAGTCACCCACGAAGCATTGTTACCCATCGCTCCACAAAAGCCGCAGCCCTTGCAGAGCAAGGGGAACCGCTACTTCAAGGTCTCAGAGCAAGTGACGTCACCGATTGAAAGGCTATTAGCGCGCACCACCGCTAACTAGCTAGCCATTTCACATTCGTTACACTCACCCCTCTTTCGACCTCCTCCTTTTCCGCAGCAACCAGTGATCCGGGTCAACAGCATCAATGTAACAGTTTAACTTTACGTCCGTCCCCTCGTCCCGACCCGGGTGAGAACCAGGGACCCTCTGCACACATCAACAACAGTCACCCACGGAGCATCGTTACCCATCGCGCCACAAAAGCCAAAGGCCCTTGCAGAGCATGGGGAACCACTACTTCAAGGTCTCAGAGCAAGTGACGTCACCGATTGAAAGGCTATTAGCGCGCACCACCGCTAACTAGCTAGCCATTTCACATCCGTTACACATGCTGGCTCCTCATCTCAGCAAGGGACACACCTTGTATGTGGACAATTGGTACAGCAGTCCCCCCAACAGCACAGGGACCTGTGGCACAGTCAGGTCAAACAGGAAGGGGATGCCGGCATTCGGATGCAGGAAGATGCAGAGAAGGGAGGTGGAGTTCAAGGAGAACGGTCAACAGCTGGCAGTAAAGTGGCATGACAAACGAGACGTCCATGTCCTGTCCACTGTCCATAGAGTAACCATGTCGGCCACAGGGAAGGTGGACCACCTGACGGGAGAGAGAAACAAACCAGACTGTGTGCTTGACTATAACCTCAAAATGGGGGCAGTGGATAAGTCGGACATGATAAACAGCTTTGTGGAATGCAGTCAGAAAATGAACAAGTAGTATAAGAAGATATTTTTACATCTGATCGACACTGTTGCCCTCGATGGCCACATAGTTCACCGCCAACTAACAGGTGAGATGATTACTGAACAAGGTATTTTTATAATTGGACGTACAGTTCACATACAGTTCCATTATGCAATTATAGTGACAATATCTCACCCACCTACCCACTGCCTAATCTTCCTCTCCCTTCCCTCATCCTTCCCACTCCCTCATAAGTCAAGTAATTATCAAAAGTACAGAGAGAACCTCATGAGAGCTGCTGGAGGAGGACCACACCCCTCGGCACCCATCCACTGAGGGTCGTCCTGCTGCAGACAATCCCCTACGCCTCGCTGCATGGCATTTTCCCTGCAAAGTCCCTCAAACTGCTGCTCAAGGTAGTCACACACGGAGGCACTGCAAAGTCTGCCTGTCTGGCACCAGGAGAAGTAAGCAGAGGAAGTTGACAAAATACATGTGTTTAGCTTGTGATACACCTCTATGTATTTCACCATGCTTTGCAGAGTATCATATCCTCAAGCACTATTGAGCACATCTGCAGCAATTATTGACTGACTGACCTGGCAGGTGATTTGACAGGTGACCTGCCATGATACTATGCCTTTAGAGGTGGGGGTGGAAATGCAGTTGTTGTTCAATCACTGCATGAATATTAAATATGGGTTATGCATATTCTGTTTTTTTCCCTCTAGTAAAACTTGTTGTTGTTGTTCAACCAACCACCACCAATACTGCAATAAAATAGACAACTGTTCCATATTGGCCTATGTGTTTTTTTGCTGTGTTTTCATCCAGTAAAACTGTTAAGGAACGTAGGCTAGCATACAAAAGTTGGCCTCAATCTTCAGCTCCAAAGATGTCCAGTTCCAGTTACGATATTGGCAAATAATGTTTGTGGTTTCTGAAAGTACAGAATAAAGAGGAATAATTCATTAGAATACAATATAAGGATATAGCAATAAAACAATATTACAAAAAGTAACATAATCAAACACTGCAATAAAAATTGTATATTGCATTGACAAAAATCACAAATTTGAGTTATAACAGTAAAAAACAGTAACTTTTGAGCTCCACAAGGAGCTAAATAGGCCATATGAGAACAGACCATGGTCATATTTATTTATTTATTTAACCTTTATTTAACTAGGCAAGTCATTTAACAACAAATTATTATTTACAATGACGGCCTACACCGGCCAAACTCGGGCGATGCTAGGCTAATTGTGCGACGCCCTACGGGACTCCAAATCACAGCCGGTTGTGATACAGCCTGGATTCGAATCAGGGTGTCTGTAGTGATGCCTCTAGCACTGAGATGCAGTGCTGTAGACCGCTGTGCCACTTGGGAGTCATAAGGCCAGGGTAGCTTCAAAATACAGCACAAGCTAATACTTCTCTGACGCAATTAGCATTGTTTTACAGAGCTAATAGAAGAATGTAGCTAGCTACATAAGCACGATTGAATATAACACCATAAAGGTTATGAAATGAGTAACGTTACCTCATGTGTCCATGATTACAAGGAATATACACAAATATATTTTGCTCCATACATACAGTAAGCTACAGTAGAAACGACATACAGAAACTATTATAATGTAATAACGCACTTTGATAGAAACGCAAAGTTATTATTAGTAACGAAAACAACAATGAAAGCGATGCGGGCAACAGACAGAAAATGTGAACACGTGTGCAGATCCTATTCTGACGGGAGATGCACAAACGTCTGCACACTTGAACTGCACAACAATTGGGAAGTGCTTGGGGAATTTTGTCCTGGTCAGAAATGTCCAAAAAATGTATTGTCCGCAAAAGTAAAAATTACAATTTTTACGTGAATGAATGAGGAGGCGGAAAACAACTCAATTCAAACTGTTCTTAGAAAACAAAAACTTAAATTTGAAATTGAAGTTGAAACAGCCTAGAAATAAAACAGGCTAAGTGCCTTGGTTTGAGGGCAGTGCGGATGTAAATGTACTGTTGCATGACCATCACATTCTGGAATGGAGAGAATGTTCTAACATCACGTACATTAAAAAAACTCACGCTGGGGCGGCCGTTAGAGATATTTGGAACTCACACATAAAATAGTTTTAAGATGACACACGTTAGCTAACGTTGGCTAGTTAAACAACAATGAACAAAGTGGCAACAATGCCACAGTGCTGGGATCTAACCAACCAGGTCCAATGTTAGCTAGCTAACATTAGGCTCTAACTAGAAAAGCAAACGGCTCTGAAACAAATAATAACGTCAGCTAACGTTAGCTAGCTAACTAACAGTACACATTAGATTGAAATGAAACCACTTTCTGTCAAAATGATAAATGTGTAATATCTGAAAATGTAGCTAGCTAACCCTAGACTATCTTACCTGTATACATCAACATGCATCATGGACAGGTCTCCCTGTCAAAAATGCCATACCACAGTTTCCCTTAGTTTGAAGATGTAATCCGGAGACAGGTGTTTTCTCCATCTCTTTAGATATCATACTCTAATTCCACTGATTTTAAAAGTTGATCCTCCAAAAAATGGAGAGAAACACTTATGCAGCTCCACTACACAATACATTTTTGAAAAAGCTGCGTGACTTGCGACATACGCCTAGTTTCCTGAATCGGGTCACATTTTTTGGAAATCCTTCAAGACTGTTGGAAAAGCATCCCAGGTGAAGCTGATTGATAGAATGCCAAGAGTGTGCAAAGCTGTCATACATGCAAAGGGTGGCTACTGAAGAATCTAAAATCTATATATTTTTAACACTTTTTTGGTTACTACATGATTCCATATGTGTTATTTCATAGTGTTGATGTCTTCACTATTATTCTACAAAGTAGAACAGTAAAAATAAAGAAAAACCCCTCAAACTTTTGACTGGTTCTGTATTTGGGCTTGAAGTGCCTAATCAGAATGTGTGACTTCGGATGTTTCCGTGATTCTTACGTGTCTTTTCCTATGAGATGAAGTGGAAATTCTTTTCAGCCTATGTTCAGATTCAGGGCTGGGTTTTATAACAATTTTACCACCCACCAGCATGGCAATGATTATTAATCAGAAACACCTGCTGCAAAGTTATTCCTATTCTTGAGTTGTCTGAAAGCCAAACAGCTTTTTTTCTGTAGCGTACACTTGTGCTTCCACTAGATAAAGAAGCCCCAAAGCTAAAATTGGCTAAATCGTACAAATTCATGAAAACAAAAATTAGCTTGTTGGACTTAGTTTAGGGTTAGGCTAAGGTTAGCAGTGTGGTTAAGGTGAGAGTTAGGTTAAAATACAATTTAAGAAGAGAAAATGTAAAAATAGATGGTGTTTATGTTTTTGCGGCTGCGTTAACTAGTGAGGACCCTACACTTGGCCGCCTTGCCATGGAGCAAATTAAAATAGGGGATGCAAATTAATATTTTTGCACCTCGCCTTTTTTACCAACAAATGATCAAAATCCATTGGATAATTTTTCAAGTCTCACCAATTTTTTAGCTGGTCTGCATTAAATAATATATTTGACCATTTCATAACTTGTTAAATTGCGTTATATGATTGCATTTTAGAACCCAACTCCCCTGTCACTCCAAGATGAACGGTTTTGACAGCTAACATTTTAGCTAAATTCGTTTTGCATGGCCCAGTGCCCCGGGTGTGCAGGGCTTGCTCATTTCTGAGCAATTAATTGATCCTAAAGAAAAATCTCTACCCACACACCTATGGCGAATTCTGGGCCGCAATTTAGATAATGCTTTGAAATATAACTGTGCAGTTTAGATAATGCAAACACACCAGTCTCAACGTCAACAGTGAAGAGGCGACTCCAGGATACTGGCCGTCTAGGCAGAGTTGCAAAGAAAAAGCCATACCTCAGACTGCCCAATAAAAATTAAAGATTAGGATGGGTAAAAGAACACAGACACTGGACAGAGGAACTCTGCGTAGAAGACCAGCATCCCAGAGTCGCCTCTTCACTGCTGACGGTGAGACTGGTGTTTTGTGGTTACTATTTAATGAAGCTGCAAGTTGAGGACTTGTGAGGCGTCTGTTTCTCAAACTAGACACTCTAATGTACTTGTCCTCTTGCTCAGTTGTGCACTGGGGCCTCCCACTCGTCTTTCTATTCTGGTTTGAGACAGTTTGCGCTGTTCTGTAAAGGGAGTAGTACACAGCGTTGTACGAGATCTTCAGTTTCTTGGCAATTTCTCACATGGAATAGTCTTCATTTCTCAGAACAAGAATAGACTGACGAGTTTCAGAAGAAAGTTATTTGTTTCTGGCCATTTTGAGCCTGTAATCAAACCCACAAATGCTGATGCTCCAGATACTCAACTAGTCTAAAGAAGGCCAGTTTTATTGCTTCTTTAATCAGGATAACAGTTTTCAGCTGTGATAACATAATTGCAAAATGGTTTTCTAATGATCAATTAGCCTTTTAAATTTTTTAACTTGGATTAGCTAACACAACGTGCCATTGGAACACAGGAGTGATTGTTGCTGATAATGGGACTCTGTAAACCTATGTAGATATTCAATTAAAAATCAGCCGTTTCCAGCTACAATAGTAATTTACAACATTAACCATGTCTACACCGTATTTCTGATCAATTTTATGTTATTTTAACGGACAAAAAAAGTGCTTTTCTTACAAAAACAAGGACATTTCTAAGTGATCCCAAACTTTTGAACGATAGTGTATATTATATATATATAGCAATAGCACCCCACACCATAACACCTCCTCCTCCATGCTTTACGGTGGGAAATACACGTGGAGATCATCCGTTCACCCGCACCGCGTCTCACAACGACACATTTTTTACATTTTAGTCATTTAGCAGACGCTCTTATCCAGAGCGACTTACAGTAGAGTGCATACATTTTATTACATTTTACATACTGAGACAAGGATATCCCTACCGGCCAAACCCTCCCTAACCCGGACGACGCTATGCCAATTGTGCGTCGCCCCACGGACCTCCCGGTCGCGGCCGGCTGCGACAGAGCCTGGGCGTGAACCCAGAGACTCTGGTGGCGCAGCTAGCACTGCGATGCAGTGCCCTAGACCACTGCGCCACCCGGGAGACGGGTGACACCGTGGTTGGAACCAAAAAATCTCCAGTTAGGACTCAAGACCAAAGGACAAATTTCCACCAGTCTAATGTCCATTGCTTGTGTTTCTTGGCCCAAGCAAGTCTCTTCTTATTATTGGTGTCCTTTAGTAATTGTTTCTTTGCAGCAATTCGACCATGAAGGCCTGATTCACACAGTCTCATCTCAACAGATGTTGAGGTGTGTCTGTTACTTGAAATCTGTGAAGCATTTATTTGGGCTGCAATTTCTGAGGCTGGTAACTTTAATGAACTTATCCGCTGCAGCAGAGGTAACTCTGGGTCTTCCATTCCTGTGGCGGTCCTCATGAGAGCCAGTTTCATCATAGCGCTTGATGGTTTTTGCAACTGCACTTGAAGAAACTTTTAAAGTTCTTTCTGACCTTCATGCCTTGAAGTAATGATGGACTGTCGGCTTATTTGAGCTGTTCATGCCATAATATGGACTTGGTCTTTTACCAGATAGTGCTATCCACCCTCCACCTTGTCACAACACAACTGAATGGCTGAAACACATTAAAAAGGAAAGAAATTCCACAAATGTACTTTTAACAAAGCACACCTGTTAATTGAAATGCATTCCAGGTGACTACCTCATGAAGCTGGTTGAAAGAATGCCAAGAGTGTGCAAAGCTGTCATCAGGGCAAAGGGTGGCTACTTTGAAGAATCTCAAAATTTAAATATATTTTTGCTTACTGTGTTCCCTGACCCGTCTAACCTCCATTTAAAGGGATATCAACCAGATTCTTTCTCCAATGGCTTCCTCAGGCTGTGACCAGGCTTTAGACATAGTTTCAGGCCTTTATTTTGAAAAATGAACGAGTTTTTTCAAAACTAGTCAGGTGTCCTCGGAATATTTCCTGCGCGCGCGTGAGGAGCTCACCATTTTCCTTTTCTCTCAATGAATAGGTTATGCTCCGGTTGAAATATTATCGATTATGTTTGTTAAAGACAACCTGAGGTTTGGTTATAAAAAACATTTGAAATGTTTCTACGACCATTTCTGATACTTTTTGAGATTTGTCGAACGGAACACGGCTTTTGTTTTCTCAAAATAATGCGCAACCCAAATGGCGTTTTTTTGTTACAAAAGTAATATTTATCGAACAAAAATAAGATTTGTTGTGTAACTGGGAGTCTCGTGAGTGGAAACACCCGAAGATTATCAAAGTTAAGCGATAAATTTTTATTGCTTTTCTTACTTTCGTGACCAAGCTAACCAAGCTAATATAAGGCTAAGCTGTTGTAGCATTGAAAGCTACACTCACAAAAGCTTGGATTTCTGTCGCTGTAAAATATATTTTCAAAATCTGACACGATAGGTGGATTAACAACAAGCTAAGCTGTGTTTTGGTATATTTCACTTGTGATTGCATGATTAGAAATATTTTTGTATCTGATACGTTTGGAAATTTTCATCTTCCTTTCAGGACCGGAACAAGGCTGTAGTTTTCTCATCATAACGCGCAACCCAAATGGCGTTTTTTTGTAATAAAAGTAATATTTATCGAACAAAAAGAAGATTTGTTGTGTAACTGGGAGTCTCGTGAGTGGAAACGTCTGAAGATTATCTAAGGTAAGCGATTAATTTGATTGCTTTTCTGACTTTCGTGACCATGCTAATTTGGGGCTAGCTGATGTAGCATTGAAAGCTACACTCACAAAAGCTTGGATTTCTTTCGCTGTAAAATATATTTCCAAAATCTGACACGATAGGTGGATTAACAACAAGCTAAGCTGTGTTTTGATATATTTCACTTGTGATTGCATGATTATAAATATTTTTTTGTAATATTTTTGAATTTGGCGCCCTGCAATTCAGCGGTTGTTTAGGAAAGTGAACCCGTATTCGGTATCCGTAGCGCAGTGAAGTTAAAAAGTTACGGCTGAGATCCCGTTAACGGGATCGATATGACAACAGCCAGTGAAAGTACAGGGCGCAAATTCAAAACAACAGAAATCTCATAATTAAAATTCCTCTGACATACAAGTATTTTACACCATTTAAAAGATACATTTGTTGTTAATCCCACCACATTGTCTGATTTCAAAAATACTTTACGACGAAAGCACACCAAACGATTATGTTAGGTCTGCACCTAGTCACAGAAAAACCCAGCCATTTTCCCAGCCAAAGAGAGGAGTCACAAAAAGCAGAAATAGAGATAAAATGAATCACTAACCTTTGATGATCTTCATTAGATGACACTCATAGGACTTAATTTTACACAATATATGTATGTTTTGTTCGATAAAGATCATGTTTATATCCAAAAATGTTAGTTTACATTGGCGCATTATGTTCAGTAATGTTTTGCCTCCAAAACATCCGGTGATTTTGCGGAGAGCCACATCAATTTACAGAAATACTCATAAAAAACATTGATAAAAGATACAAGTATTACACATGGAACTTTAGATAAACTTCTCCTTAATGCAACCGCTGTGTCAGATTTCAAAAAAGCACAACATGCTATAATCTGAGTACAGCGCTCAGAGCCCAAATAAGCCATACAGATATCCGCCATGTTTTGGAGTCAACAGAAGTCAGAAATGTCATTATAAATATTCACTTACCTTTGATGATCTTCATTAGAATGCACTCCCAGGAATCCCAGTTCCACAATAAATGTTTGTTTTGTTCGACATAGTCCATAATTTATGTCCAAATACCTCCATTTTGTTCGCACGTTCAGTCCAGTAATCCAAATTCATGACGCGCAGGTCAGACGTAAAGTCAAACAAGTCCATTACAGTTCATAGAAACATGTCAAACGATGTATAGAATCAATCTTTAGGATGTTTTTAACATAAATCTTCAATAATGTTTCAACCGGAGAATTCCTTTGTCTTCAGAAATGCAATGGAAAGCAGGTCGCTCTCACGTGAGCGTGCATGTTCAGCTCATGCCAGACACATGCCAGACCCCTGACTCCTTCCCTCATTCTTCACAGTAGAAGCATTAAACAAGGTTCTAAAGACTGTTGACATCTAGTGGAAGCCGTAGGAAGTGCAATATGACACCAAAGACACTGTATATTGGATAGGCAAACCTACAAACCTCAGATTTCCCACTTCCTGGTTGGATTTTTTCTCAGGTTTTTGCCTGCCATATGAGTTCTGTTATACTCACAGACATCATTCAAACAGTTTTAGAAGCTTCAGAGTGTTTTCTATCCAAATCTACTAATAATATGCATATCTTAGCCTCTGACCCTGAGTAGCAGGCAGTTTACTCCGGGCACCTTTTCATCCAAGCTACTCAATACTGCCACCCAGCCATAAGAAGTTAAAAAATGAAACTGGTATACTTTTTTATTAATCACAATTTTCTTTAACCAATTATGGTCTTTAATTAAGGGCTGACTGACAAGTTCCTTACTTTTTTCCCCCTTCCACTCTCCTCTTCCATTTTTGCAGTAATGCTGCAATTAGTTGGGTGTAATTTTGGGTCGAGCAGACATTTTCATATGTTTTTGTTAGCTGCATGTAATGACATAACACCACCAGTCATTTTTATGATATAGTTTATGAAGATTATACTTTTTTTATCAATTAGTATATTTGAGTGTAACCACAATATTTGTTCTGTCTTTTCTGGTGGATTAAATTGAAACCAACTTTCTATGGCTTGTTTTAAAAATAGCAATATTTGGGAGATGATTTCCTTTTCAAATAAATGAAAGTGAGAGGTTGTAATCTGAATAATGGGGAAAAGGCCTTTCTTGAACATAGGGTGAGACATTCTTGCAAATTTGATAGTGAACCAGTTGGGATTTAAGTATAACTTTTGTATGACTGAAGCCTTTAGTGAGAGGTCTAATGCTTTAATATTTAATACTTTTTGCCCTCTGATCATATTCATTATATAAATAGGCCAGTTGAATTTTGTGTTGCTTGCCCTTCCAAATAAAACGGAATATTTTTTTCTCATATAATTCAAAAAACTGTTCGGTAGGTGTAGGTAAGACCATAAACAAATAGGTAAACTGGGATATGACTAAGGAGTTAATCAGGGTGATTTTTCCACGGTAGCAAGATCTTATCTATTTTTGCTTACTTTCTATAAAAATGTATTGGAATGAGATCATTTATTCCTTTCGGAATATGTTTACCAAGTATATCCACATCACCATCAGACCGTTTTATTGGTAAACTACACGGTAATGTAAAAGTTGTATTTTTTGTGATCCAATACGTACTATAATTTGGTTGTAATCCAGAGAGGTTACATACATTTACATTTACATTTAAGTCATTTAGCAGACGCTCTTATCCAGAGCGACTTACAAATTGGTGCATTCACCTTATGATATCCAGTGGAACAACCACTTTACAATAGTGCATCTAACTCTTTTAAGGGGGGGGGGTTAGAAGGATTACTTTATCCTATCCTAGGTATTCCTTAAAGAGGTGGGGTTTCAGGTGTCTCCGGAAGGTGGTGATTGACTCCGCTGACCTGGCGTCGTGAGGGAGTTTGTTCCACCATTGGGGTGCCAGAGCAGCGAACAGTTTTGACTGGGCTGAGCGGGAACTGTACTTCCTCAGAGGTAGGGAGGCGAGCAGGCCAGAGGTGGATGAACGCAGTGCCCTTGTTTGGGTGTAGGGCCTGATCAGAGCCTGAAGGTACGGAGGTGCCGTTCCCCTCACAGCTCCGTAGGCAAGCACCATGGTCTTGTAGCGGATGCGAGCTTCAACTGGAAGCCAGTGGAGAGAGCGGAGGAGCGGGGTGACGTGAGAGAACTTGGGAAAGTTGAACACCAGACGGGCTGCGGCGTTCTGGATGAGTTGTAGGGGTTTAATGGCACAGGCAGGGAGCCCAGCCAACAGCGAGTTGCAGTAATCCAGACGGGAGATGACAAGTGCCTGGATTAGGACCTGCGCCGCTTCCTGCGTGAGGCAGGGTCGTACTCTGCGAATGTTGTAGAGCATGAACCTACAGGAACGGGTCACCGCCTTGATGTTAGTTGAGAACGACAGGGTGTTGTCCAGGATCACGCCAAGGTTCTTAGCACTCTGGGAGGAGGACACAATGGAGTTGTCAACCGTGATGGCGAGATCATGGAACGGGCAGTCCTTCCCCGGGAGGAAGAGCAGCTCCGTCTTGCCGAGGTTCAGCTTGAGGTGGTGATCCGTCATCCACACTGATATGTCTGCCAGACATGCAGAGATGCGATTCACCACCTGGTTATCAGAGGGGGGAAAGATACATTACATTATCTAGATCCTCTATGAGGCTGTGGAGGGATCCAAGTTGTGAATTTAAAAGAAAACATGAATCATCAGCGAACAATTACAACAGCGTACAATGACAAGTCCTGTATTTCTAATCCCTTGAAATTATTGTTGGATCTGATTTTAATAGCTAACATTTCGATGGCAATAATATATAGATATGCGGATAGAGGACAACCTTGTTTTACTCCTCTTGACAGATTAAAACTTTCTGAGAAGTAGCCATTATTTACTATTTTTCACATAGGGTTACAAAACATGATTTCAACTCTTTTTATAAGAGATTCTCCAAAATGTAAATGTTCCAGGCATTTGTAAACGTATTAACTCCAGTCGTACTTTGTCAAAAGCCTTTTCAAAATCAGCTATGAATAGCAGGCCTAGTTTCCCAGATTTGTCATAGAGTTCTATTGTTTCCAGTACTTACCTCATATTATCTCCATTGTATCGTCCATGTAAAAAACCTGTCTGATTAGAATGAATGATGTCCGACAATACCTTTTTAATTCTATGTATTTTGCTATATTTTTTGCATCACAACACAGAAGTGTAAGTGGCATCCAATTTTTTAAATGGACTGGTTTTTTATATTTCCCATTTGTATCCTGTTTCAGTAATAATACTAGTGTCTGATAATCTTCCATTTACATAGGAGTGGTAAAATCATGTTAATAATGGTCCTCTGAGTATGTCAAAAAAAGGTTGCTATACCTTAACTGGTATGCCATCCAGCCCTGGAGTTTTCCTGAACTTAAAGGCTTTAATTTAACACTATCTACGAAGAGATTTTTCATCTGTATTTTTCGTAGCTGTCTACATACCACCACAGACCGATGCTGGCACTAAGACCGCACTCAATGAGCTGAAATCGTCCAAAAGCAAACAGGAAAACGCTCATCCAGAGGTGGCGCTCCTAGTTGTCGAAGAATTGAATGCAGGGAAACTTAAATCCTTTTTACCAAATTTCTACCAGCATGTTAAATGTGCAACCAGAGGGAAAAAAAACTCTAGACCACCTTTACTCAATTTGGCAAATCTGACCATAATTCTTTCCTCCTGATGCCTGCTTGCAAGCAAAAATGAGAGCAGGAAGCACCAGTGACACGGTCAGTAAATCAGTGGTCAGATGACACAGATGCTAAGCTACAGGACTGTTTTGCTAGCACAGACTGGAATATGTTCCAGGATTCTTCCGATGGCATTGAGGAGTACACCACATCAGTCACTGGCTTCATCAATAAATGGATCGATGACGTTGTCCCCACAGTGACCGTACGTACATACCCCAACCAGAAGCCATGGATTACAGGCAACATCCGCACTGAGCTAAAAGCTAGAGCTACCGCTTTCAAGGAGCCGGACTCTAACCCGGAAGCTTAAAAGAAATCCCGCTATGTCCTCCGACGAACCATCAAACAGGCAAAGCATCAATACAGGACCAAGATCGAATCACACTACACCGGCTCTGATGCTTGTCGGTTGTTTTATTTATTTTATTTCACCTTTTATTTAACCAGGTAGGCAAGTTGAGAACAAGTTCTCATTTACAATTGCGACCTGGCCAGGGCTTGCAAACCATTACAGACTACAAAGGGAAGCACAGCCGAGAGCTTCCCAGTGACACGAGCCTACCAGACAAGCTAAACTACTTCTATGCTCGCTTCAAGGCAAATAACACTGAAACATGCATGAGAGCACCAGCTATTCCGCTGTGATCACGCTCTCTGCAGCTGATGTGAGTAAGACCTTTAAACAGGTCAACATTCACAAGGCTAGCATGCACTAACCAACTGGCAAGTGTCTTCACTGACATTTTCAACCTCTCCCTGACCGAGTCTGTAATACCAACATGTTTCAAGCAGACCACCAAAGTGCCTGTGACCATAAACACTAAGGTAACCTGCCTAAATGACTACCGACCCGTAGCACTCACATCTGTAGCCATGAAGTGCTTTGAAAGGCTGGTCATGGCTCACATCAACACCATTATCCCAGACACCCTAGGCCCACCCCAATTTGCATATCGCCTCAACAGATCCACAGATGATGCAATCTCTATTGCACTCCACACTGCCCTTTCCCACCTGGACAAAAGGAACACCTACAGTGGGGCAAAAAAGTATTTAGTCAGCCACCAATTGTGCAAGTTCTCCCACTTAAAAAGATGAGAGAGGCCTGTGATTTTCATCATAGGTACACTTTAACTATGACAGACAAAATGAGAAAGAAAAATCCAGAAAATCACATTGTAGGATTTTTAATGAATTTATTTGCAAATTATGGTGGAAAATAAGTATTGATATGATATCAATGATATTCATTGACTACAACTCAGCGTTCAACACCCTTGTGCCCTCAAAGCTCATCAATAAGCTAAGGACCCTGGGACTAAACACCTCCCTCTGCAACTGGATCCTGGACTTCCTGACGGGCCACCCCCAGGTGGTAAGGGTAGGTAACAACACATCCGCCACACTGATCCTCAACACAGGGGCTCCTCAGGGGTGCATGCTCAGTCCCCTCCTGTACTCCCTGTTCACTAATGACTGTACGGCCAGGCACGGCTCCAACACCATCATTAAGTTTGCCGATGACACAACAGTGGTAGGCCTGATCACCGACAACGACGAGATAGCCTATAGGGAGGAGGTCAGAGACCCGGCCGTGTGGTGCCAGGACAACAACTTCTCCCTCAACGTGATCAAGACAAAGGAGACAGTCACTTTAATAACTCTACCTACATGTACATATTACCTCAATTACCTCGACTAACCGGTGCCGGTACCCCCTGTATATAGTCTCGCTATTGGTATTTTACTGCTGCTCATTAATTACTTGTTCCTTTTATTTCTTATTCATATTTTTTAAACTGCATTGTTGGTTAGGGGCTTGTAAGTAACCATTTCACTGTAAGGTCAACACCTGTTTTTTTCTTCCCATGTGACTAATACAATTTGATTTAATTGCATCAAGAAGTTCCTCCTCTGTAATTTCCCCTTCACATGAGTCTTTCTGTATGGCTGTTAATTTTACATCATTTATAGAAAAAATATCCATATAATTAGCTTCAGTTGGAGGAGATGGAGGAGACTGAAACTAAAACATATGCTTAAAGTACTTTGCTTCCTCTTTTAATATATAATTTGGTGAATCATGGGTGACTCTCATTTTTAACAAGTTTCAGTAAAATATATTTGACAGCATTTCTATGTTGAAGATTAAAACATAATTTGGTGCATTTTTCCCAATATTCCATCCAGTTTGCTTTATTCTTATAATATATTACACTTGATCTTTGTTGAATAAGTTCCTCCATTTCTTTTTGTTTGTCCTCTAATTTATTCTGAGCCTCTATGATACCGTTTTACTATCTATCTGTTCTGTTAGACCTTTTATTTCCTTTGTTAGTATGGACTCCTTTGACCTAAATTGCTTTTGTTTTAGAGGTGAATACTGAATTGCATGGCCTCTTTTATTAGCTGACTAAGGTTAGCATGCTAGCTAGTTACACTGACAGCTGTCAGTCAGTGCCCTATGTGTTGTTATTTCTCTGCTACATGTGGAAATCACTACAATTTTCCCACACCCAATTCCTGAATATGTATTAGCAGCCTGCGTCAGTCTTCGAGGTGGAACCTAAACAAGAATTTCCACTCTCGGGACAGGAATTACTTGAAATAAGTGTGGCAACTTCCTCTGAGGTAAAGTGGAGTATAGCACTTTAGTTCCATGGTGTGCAGCTCCATCTCTACAGCTGCATCCAGTATCTCTGGAGGATAGAGAAGTCAACCAGCGAGCATCACCTACTAGACTTCCGAGGGAGAAACACTGTGAGCTAAACACACATAAGGGACCCTGCTGTAGCCTTGAAGGCAGCTGCTCTTTTACTTTCTCTCCCTGGCTGTTCCATCGCCACCAGTTTGCCCTGAGGCTCTCACTGTTAACCTACCACCACCATCATCATCATCATCCTCTGTGTGATCTAACCCAACACAACTCCCTGGTAGGCACAAATGAAGCCATCACCATCAAGCACTTCTGTCTGGGCTGTGTGGCTATGTAGAACAGAGCAGGGTAATGTGTGTGAGCATGGACCAGGTTGGCTGCTCTTCAGTCGACTGGTTCCCCTATGACGCTCATGGTCAAATATTCGCTGAATCACCGCAACAATCTCTCTTATCCATGTTTCACCTCACAAATGGCTTTTGCGTTATTCTATTAAACAAAAATCAAGTAGGGAAAATACTATATATCGTATTGGTGCCAACCACAAAAATCAGACAAATCAGACAAAATCAGAAAGCTTGGACTATTTCCCAGATTACACCTCATCATCTAACTTTATTTATCTTTTACAGTGATTACGGGTAACTGACAAAATAAAGCAAACACCAACATAAAGCATCTTAATAGGGCATTTGGGCCACCATGAGCCAGAACAGCTTCAATGCCCCTTGGCATTGATTCTACAAGTGTCTGGAACTCTATCGGAGGTATGCGACACCATTCTTCCAATATAAATTCCATAATTTGGTGTTTTGTTGAAGGTGGTGGAAAACGCTATCTCAGGCGCTGCTCTAGAATCTCCCATAAGGGTTCAATTAGGTTGAGATCTGGTGACTGAGACGTCTATGGCATATGGTTTACATCAAACCATTCAGTGACCACTCGTGCCCTGTGGATGGAGGCATTGTCATCCTATGGAGGCATAGCCATGGTAGCCAAAATAATGGCCTGCCCAACATTTTTATGCATACCCAAGAATTATGAGATGTTATTGCTTGATTAACTCAGGAACCACACCTATGTGGAAGCACCTGCTTTCAATATACTTTGGATCCCTCTTTTACCAAAGTGTTTCCATTATTTTGTCAGTTAACTGTATAATTCTGGTGTGAAGGATCTATTAGTGGTAGAATTTAAAGAGGCAGAGTTAGAGGTAGAATCCATCTAAATGTTGGAAGAGTCAACCACAGGTGCCTCGAGGGGCCACTGGAGGCAGAGGACTCTCACCAATAAAGTGACACCTGAGATGTGAGTTGAAAATCGGAGCACACTCCCCCCAACTCTAGGAAATGAGGAAAGCGTCATAGCATAGTGCACGAGAGGCAAGAATTTAATGGAAGAAATGTACAAGTAGGGGATAAGGTGAAGATGTGTGACCTCAGACTTATTTATATCTATTTCTGACCAAGATTGTGAAAAACCATCTAAAGACATTATGGATAGTGTAAATGATTATATTCAGTTTGAGCTCACTGAGAAAATGTGTGATGAATAACAATTTATATAAGAAAACCATTCAATTTCAGCCCTACTCTTGATCGAGCGTGGATATTTATGCAATGTTCTTGAAGATATTTTCATAAAATCCATCATATAAATTGGGGTCAAATTCTCTCTATAACATTGGCAGCATTAAAGGGCCAAACAGCAGTGGAAACAATGACAAAGCCTTTCCCCACCACTGTTTTTATAAAAAGCTGATTGATAGGGATGGAGAAATGTAATCGTGTCACACCCTGGCCTTAGTTATCTTTGTTTTCTTCATTATTTTAGTTAGGTCAGGGTGTGACATGGGGGATGTATGTGTTTTGTATTGTCTAGGGGTTTTTGTATGTTTATGGGGCAGTGTTCAGTCTAGGTGTATGTATGTCTATGGTTGCCTAGATTGGTTCTCAATTAGAGACAGCTGTCTATCGTTGTCTCTGATTGGGAACCATATTTAGGCAGCCATATTCATTAGGTAGTTCGTGGGTGATTGTCTATGTGTAAGTTGCCTGTGTCTGCACTTATTGTTTATATAGCTTCACGTTGGTCGTTTTGTTTAGTTTGTCAGTGTCGTTTCGTTTCGTCTTCAAATAAAGAGAAGATGTATTGTTATCACGCTGCGCCTTGGTCCTCCTCTCTTCAAATTTACGACAAGCGTGACAAATCGCTCTCAGATTCATTCACAGAACTATGCTGCAAGGACTGACATGATATCAAAATTATAGTTTTTTTGGCTATACTTTGTTTACAAACATCAGAGTAAAACAAGCGTATATTTTGTGTTCTGATGAGGTATGACAGTTAAACTTAGCTCATGAGGCATTTCTAAATTAAATTCTTCATGAATTAATGGGTACATATCATTCATTTATAAGTCCAAAAATGGATGTAGCGACTGCTGATAGCCCCTTTAAAGAGAGTTTAAATATGATTGATGCCAATCGTATGTTTTAATATGGAGCCAGAAAATGTGCAACAAGTGTTTTGTCTCAGTGACTTGCTACAGTAGTAGTTTTCCATCCTTTTCCGCCATCCCACCATTATGGACCTACTTCTAGTCCCTTGAGAAACCAAATGGCTATAGCAATCAATTAAATCATCAGAGCAACACAAATCATCTCAAGGGATGTTACAGCATAGTATTACGTGGTAAGATACATGTACAGGAAATTAACCTGACTGATGATAATGTTAACATTTCCATTAACTGTGTCTCCAATCACAACTGCTATTACTGTAGCCATAAACAAACATGATTTACAATATCACCTCAACTTTCACACGTTTGACAGGAAACATCTGGAAAATGGCAATATCACTGCCAATATAACAGCTGGAAGGAGAGAATCTGCATTGCTTTGGGGTAACTCTTTAAGCTGACGACGTGACCGTGTGATTCCCACCATATGGGACTTTTTTTCCAGAACAATCTCTCCAGCGTTTAGAACCCCAAATGTAATGAAATCAGCAAATACTTGAATGCATAATTATGTGTCCTGTGTGATCACAACTATTACATGTGTCAGAACAATTTAATAGGAAAAAGGGGGAAAAAACATAACATAAAAAAATAAGTCTGTCAATTTGAAAAATGTTCAACCGTGTGCATATTCCAGTAAACAATAGCATGGCAGTAAACAATGTAAGACAGGTCCCAATTATTCCTGTTGTATATCTAGAGTCATCTGAATGTTAGCGGAATTGTTCCCCCTTCTGATTCTCACTCCTTGGTGTATTTGTCTAAACTATATCTGCATCAAGGTGATTGGGTTTATGTGAGATTGACAATATTGCATCTGGGATAGCTCATCTGTGGATTGTGTTTTGTGTTGCCCTGTTGGTCTTTGCAAAGATGCAGCATACTTTTGGTCAAAATTAGGAATGAATCAATATGGCCACACAGTTAGCTACTAAACTATATCACTGAAAATACATTTTTGACAGCAATTATATTCTAGAACTGTTAAAGAAAAACATTCAAAGAGGATCATATTTTTCTATTTCAGCATATACAATGTAAAAGTGTAAATTGGTATAATCCACAGTCTGGCTTTCTGCTTGAATTTACAAATCATGTAATACCTCTGACAAGGAGGAGAACATTTGCTGAGCTACCTTGGGGTGGTGGGGGTAGGGAGTCTATCAGTAAGGGTAGAGAAGACTAAGGCTTCTTGAAATAGCTCTCTGGTGATATTGCCTCATTCCCTCTTGGCATAATCCAAGGCTTTATGCTGTGCAAAGGCACCGTAAATGGGCTACACTTAGGGTTGAATAATTATTGACATACTCTATCTTACGGGCTCCCGAGTGGCGCAGCGGTCTAAGGCACTGTATCTCCGTGCAAGAGGCGTCACTGCAGTCCCTGTTTCGAATCCAGGCTGCACCACATCCGGCCACGATTGGGAGTCCCATAGGGCGGTGCAAAATTGGCCCAGCGTTGTCCGGGTTTGGCCGGTGTAGGCCGTCATTGTAAATAAGAATATGTTCTGATTTGTAAATAAGAATTTGTTCTTAACTGACTTGCATTGCCTAAATTAAAAAAAAAATATATATATATATACAGTGGGGAGAACAAGTATTTGATACACTGCCGATTTTGCCGATTTTCCTACTTACAAAGCATGTAGAGGTCTGTAATTTTTATCATAGGTACACTTCAACTGTGAGAGACGGAATCTATTTTTAAGTAATTAATTCGCATTTTATTGCATGACATAAGTATTTGATACATCAGAAAAGCATAACTTAATATTTGGTACAGAATCCTTTGTTTGCAATTACAGAGATCATACGTTTCCTGTAGTTCTTGACCAGGTTTGCACACACTGCAGCAGGGATTTTGGCCCACTCCTCCATACAGACCTTCTCCAGATCCTTCAGGTTTCGGGGCTGTCGCTGGGCAATACGGACTTTCAGCTCCCTCCAAAGATTTTCTATTGGGTTCAGGTCTGGAGACTGGCTAGGCCACTCCAGGACCTTGAGATACTTCTTACGGAGCCACTCCTTAGTTGCCCTGGCTGTGTGTTTCGGGTCGTTGTCATGCTGGAAGACCCAGCCACGACCCATCATCAATGCTCTTACTGAGGGAAGGAGGTTGTTGGCTAAGATCTCGCAATACATGGCCCCATCCACCCTCCCCTCAATACGGTGCAGTCGTCCTGTCCCCTTTGCAGAAAAGCATCCCCAAAGAATGATGTTTCCACCTCCATGCTTCACGGTTGGGATGGTGTTCTTGGGGTTGTACTCATCCTTCTTCTTCCTCCAAACACGGCGAGTGGAGTTTAGACCAAAAAGCTCTATTTTTGAATCATCAGACCACATGACCTTCTCCCATTCCTCCTCTGGATCATCCAGATGGTCATTGGCAAACTTCAGACGGGCCTGGACATGCGCCTGCTTGAGCAGGGGGACCTTGTGTGCGCTGCAGGATTTTAATCCATGACGGCGTAGTGTGTTACTAATGGTTTTCTTTGAGACTGTGGTCCCAGCTCTCTTCAGGTCATTGACCAGGTCCTGCCGTGTAGTTCTTGGCTGATCCCTCACCTTCCTCATGATCATTGATGCCCCACGAGGTGAGATCTTGCATGGAGCCCCAGACCGAGGGTGATTGACCATCATCTTGAACTTCTTCTATTTTCTTCTATTTTCTAATAATTGCGCCAACAGTTGTTGCCTTCTCACCAAGCTGCTTGCCTATTGTCCTGTAGCCCATCCCAGCCTTGTGCAGGTCTACAATTTTATCCCTGATGTCCTTACACAGCTCTCTGGTCTTGGCCATTGTGGAGAGGTTGGAGTCTGTTTGATTGAGTGTGTGGACAGGTGTCTTTTATACAGGTAACGAGTTCAAACAGGTGCAGTTAATACAGGTAATGAGTGGAGAACAGGAGGGCTTCTTAAAGAAAAACTAACAGGTCTGTGAGAGCCGGAATTCTTACTGGTTGGTAGGTGATCAAATACTTATGTCATGCAATAAAATGCAAATGAATTACTTAAAAATCATACAATGTGATTTTCTGGATTTTTGTTTTAGATTCCGTCTCTCACAGTTGAAGTGTACCTATGATAAAAATTACAGACCTCTACATGCTTTGTAAGTAGGAAAACCTGCAAAATCGGCAGTGTATCAAATACTTGTTTTCCCCACTGTATATATATATATATATATATACACTGCTCAAAAAAATAAAGGGAACACTTAAACAACACAATGTAACTCCAAGTCAATCACACTTCTATGAAATCAAACTGTCCACTTAGGAAGCAACACTGATTGACAATAAATTTCACATGCTGTTGTGCAAATGGAATAGACAAAAGGTGGAAATTATAGGCAATTAGCAAGACACCCCCAAAAAAGGAGTGATTCTGCAGGTGGTGACCACAAACAACTTCTCAGTTCCTATGCTTCCTGGCTGATGTTTTGGTCACTTTTGAATGCTGACGGTGCTCTCACTCTAGTGGTAGCATGAGACGGAGTCTACAACCCACACAAGTGGCTCAGGTAGTGCAGTTCATCCAGGATGGCACATCAATGCGAGGTGTGGCAAAAAGGTTTGCTGTGTCTGTCAGCGTAGTGTCCAGAGCATGGAGGCGCTACCAGGAGACAGGCCAGTACATCAGGAGACGTGGAGGAGGCCGTAGGAGGGCAACAACCCAGCAGCAGGACCGCTACCTCATCTGTGATTAAACAGATGACTTCCACCTCTTGGAAAAAAGAGCCAGCGTGGGGAGGATGGGGAAAATAGGCTTTGATCTTCCAGAGTCAGTTGTGATGCCCCCTGTTATTCTTTGCTGGCTCTTTCTCTTATTTCTTTCTTAGCGCGGATAACAAGTTAAGATCTCCAGAAATAACATGCAGAGCAGTTAGAGCCAACATTGAGGGAAACTTTTTGTTGGGGGAGAGTGGTGCCAACTAGGGAGTGCTAATAAGCAGACTGTTGACAACCTGTCCAGCATGGTGAGACAGAACCTCACCTTCACACTGCATTACCCCACCATCAACAGATGCCTGTTAAGCTCCAGATTCTCCAGTTTTATTCCAGGGGCTGTGTTTAATGCTGGAGCAGAACAGAGGGGCCTGCCAGCCCAGACAGGCAGACAGTGGAGGAGGAAGAAGAGGTGCTGGAGGCCCTCTCTCTTTCTGCTGCCTGTAAATCCAGACAGAGACAATGGTGTGGAGGCTGGGGCTGGGCTGGTCGGCTGCTGCTGCTTTTGCTAGAAGAGTTTTGAAGTACTAATGTGCAGGCCTGCCCTATGCTGTGGAACAGGTGTGTGAGAATCTGTGTCACTCCTCATCGCAGACGCACACACACACACACACACACACACACACACACACACACACACACACACACACACACACACACACACACACACACACACACACACACACACACACACACACACACACGCACACACACACACGAGGAGTGAGGAACAAGGAGAGATTCACCCCCATAGCTGGCTGTCAGCGTTGTCTGTTTGAGTGGAAAAACTGCTGTGCTATCCTCATCGTGACCCTCAGTGCATTGGACGGGAGGGATCTTACAGAGAAGTGTAGAGCTCTTCTTCTGAGGAGTTTTTTAAGACACGAGAATGGATACTCAGTTTGCCAGGAATTACTAGACCTACAAAAACATGAGTGATAACGAGAGGGAAATGTTGGGAACATTCAGGAAAAGAGGGACGATAGCAGCTGGTAGCTCATGAAAAATGGAGGAGACACAGATGGTTCATAATTGCTGCATTAAAAAGTATTGTAAAGAATTTATGTCAATTCTATTACTCTCTCCACATACTAAGAAGTGTTTAGGACAGGCCAGCAGCACATACAATAAGTGCTTTCTTACACAGTATATGGCAGGACCTGAAGTCATACATGTCCTAACTGATTTAGGTTCCTTACAGAGCTGTATGGATTGAATGTCCATATTACCATCTCAGCTGAACATAGGTAACATCAGAATAAACATTTAAAAAATCCCTGGACCAAGTGTGTAAATACACAAACTAGCATAAACTATAAATAACCAAAGAGATTATAGATACTATAACATTTATTATTTATACATCAATGCTAGGCGGATGAACTTTAAACACACGCGTTTCTGAGGTGGGAATAAACAAGAGTTGCACTCATGTTCCAACCATGCACACCTATAGTGTGGTGCTTGTGGAAAACAAAAAGCAAGCAGCAGACCCCTCTCCTCACAACGCATGACCTGTCCAGACACTGACATTATTCTATGCAGTAACAGTTCGCCTGAGGGGGTGAGCTGCCTAAGAGGCAGCATTCAAGCAGAGAAAGAGAGGGCTGGTGTATCTCTCATGATTTAAACACTATGGATGGATGGATGGAGAAAGGCAGGGAGGCAGGACATGGGAGGGAGGACACGGGGGTGAGAAGGAGTAAAAAACGTTGATCTCCACAGAGCGAGGAGAGGCTGAGGTGGCATGAACACCCAGAGGGACCAGTACTGATGCCTGGCTCCAGTGGAGAGGAGATGAGAGGAAAAGAGAGAGAGAGAGAGAGAGGTGGGGGGGGGGAGAATCCAAGCAAATAAGAAATCACTATGTGTGCGCATTAATGGTCTCATTTCAGTAGGTTTCTGCTCATTGGAGGAGGTTCATCAGAGAGAGAAGACTTCCCTTTGGGCCAGGATTTGCTCTAGATGCAGGATGGAGTGGAATGGAGAGGAGAGGAGGGATACTCCGGTCTGCTCTCAAGATGCACTATTTTTTAGTATGGATGGTTGGTCAAGCTGCTTCTCCCTCATGTTAATGAGCCACTAGAATGCTATCAGTGGCAAATTTAATCAGACTGACCTGATGTTATTATTATACACCATGTACTTTGCAGTATAAACTGAAATAGTTAGTTAGTCACCTTAACGTTTCTTCACTCCACCACTACCTCTGGCCCGTCCCACAGTAGTAGGGGACAAGGGGTCCCTTAGTCAGATTCACTGATTAGAAGAGGTGGAGCTGGACCCCTCTCCAAAGTGACCCGCTCACTTAAATCACTAATGAGCCTGGCTGACATTCAATGAATAATAATGTTCTTAAAGGTGCACTTTGCACTCTCTCCTCAATGATGGCCCTTTATGTGCTCAGGCCTTTCATGGGATTGAGTAGAGAAGGCACACAGGGCACAGTGCCACATGTAATGCCACCTCGTAACACAAACCCCATGGATTACACTCTTAATTATGATCAGGCTTTTCCCAGGACGCCCTCAGAGTAGGACCGCTGCTAAGAAACCCCTCACACCCAAATCACAGTTCATTCCTAATGGCTCTGGCAGGTCAGAGCTTTGAGCAGCATGCTCTCTGTTGAGCCCTGAACCAAGGTGCGTCATAAGTATTACTGGCTTGGCCAATAGATAATGCAGCAGGAGACTGTAACGGAGTGAGGAACCAGTGGAATCCTCATTAACAACACCCACCTTCGCCCCTATTCCCCCCCATCCACCTACTCCGCCATCCCTCCCCTCCACCTACCTCCCCTCCTGCTCCTTCTCCACCCACATATTCTCCCTCTTCCTACATTTCCTCCACCTCCTCCCTCACTTCCTCCTCTTCCTCCAAAGTAAAATGTTGGGTAAATGAAGCAGAATCTGGTTTAAATTCAATTAAAGGGGTAAAGTGCATGTTAATGAATTCCTAAGTCATTAGTTGCCCAGCAGGGTGTGACTGAGTCATGATAGAGAGGAGAAGAGAGAGGCAGCAGTACCGCCAGCAGTGTCAAACCCAGTTCCAGTGTCCCAGAGGAGCCCCTCGCAGCACACAGCTCATTTGCCAAGTGTCCTGTATTAATGTTTACATTAGAAGACAACATCTATCATCACAGTGCCACACACACACACACACACACCTGTAACACTCCCAGTGCACTAATGTGTGTGTGTGTGTGTGTGTGTGTGTGTGTGTGTGTGTGTGTGTGTGTGTGTGTGTGTGTGTCTGTGTGTGTGTGTGTGTGTGTGTGTGTGTGTGTGTGTGTGTGTATAGGGATCACTGTGCTCATATCTGTGAGGTGTAAATATGAACACAGGTCAGGTACAATGAAAAAGCAGGTCAATGCGATGACCTGGAACCCAGGATTCTCTCGAAAACAGTTTAAATTGTTACTGAGTGAACTATGCTTGCTAAATACATTTTTTAAAAGACATCTGTTTGATCTAATGTGTTATCCCCTAGTGGTTTAAACGGCACCCAGTTCACCCTCTGTCAGAAGGAGTGTGTGTAGAGTAGAGTTTAAGAGTGAGAATTAGAGGAGTTGTTCTGATGGTCAAAACAGTTCTGGGGTCAGCCATGTGGACAGCTGTTGCATCTGGCTTGCTGCCATTCCGAAGATGACAGATGTTTCCCAATCGCTTTTTAATGCAGCTGACTGGGGAGTGGGACTGAAGCTGACGAGGCTGAGTTACATGTGTTCCTTAAACCCCCTAGAGTCGATTGACGCACCGGTGCTAGATATCTATTTTGCATTGGATGTGTCTCAATTCACCGCATCTGCATATGTCGCACTTCCACATCTGCCGTGGAAAGGGGCAGGGCTAGAGTTGTGTTTGTCAGACCATGAGACATCCCGCAAATCGGTCTTCTCACGAAAACGTACGTAGTGTCCGAATTGACCTACAAACTATTATAATGGGAGAGTCTCATGAACACGATGGTGTTCTCCGCTTTGCTCTACGACCCCCACAAGACTCGCCTGAAGGTAGCAGGTACCGGTATTAAGCATTTTTATGGAAGTAAGAAGGTAGTTTGTTTGTGCCAACCCCAAAAAAGGGTTAAATATATGTGAAGCTAGTAAAGCCCAAATTAAATATTTGATCAAATATTTTTTTTATATACCTAAAGGGGTCCTAATATTCCAAATCAAATATCTAAAGGATCCATAGTATGAGCAATGCATGAGCTATAAGGTATATGGTCGGATAGTGTGAACAAGGGAGAGTTTTGTTTTCCTCCCACCTTAGCCCAATCTAACACCAACCCTAGTGGCAGCAACGGAAGGAGGGGGGAGAATGAGGGGGAAGGATGGCTTCCAGGCCTGTTTTTTGATTAAGATCCAATCATGCCCCCTTTGACAGATCCTGAACGTAAAGTACACCAACAGGCCTGGATTGATGGGGCGATAAGCAGGGGCTGGGGCGAGAGCCAAACAACAGCAGCCACACTGCTAATGGCCAACTCTTAGAGGTGCAGATTATATCCCTCAAGTCACATGACACACGGTCGATGAATGTATGCCAACAGCTCAGATTTCACCGTTTTATTTGTCTCTCTAGAGTAGTCTACTCGGGGGAAGTTTGTGTCAGTATGCTCATTGATATACAGTGGGGGGTTTTTGATCATCAAAAACGTTCACCAATATCCTCATCAGTTTCACAGTTCCAACCATCTAAGGGGCCCTAGCTCCCATTAATCTCATTTATCAGTTTACAAAACAAAGAATGTCAATAACCAAACCAACAATAACACAAACCCAAGAACCAAGAACCAAAATGCATCCAGGATACATATCCAAATCCAAACTCAAAACCCAAAACCCTGAACTCCAGCCAGAACTGAACACAGATGCAGGAGAGAAACAAACACAAGCCCAGAAACCAAATCCCATAAAACCTCCCTGGGGATATGTTGATGCATCTCAAATGGCACCCTATTCCCTTCCTAGTGCACTACTTTTGACCAGGGCACATTGCGCTGGTCAAAAATAGTGCACTATAAAAGGAATAGGGTGACATTTGGGATGCATTATATCTTCCTCCCTCCATGTCCTTCCCTGCCAAGTACTTCCAACAGTGGTCATATTAATCACACATACAGAACAGATAGGAGACAAATTACCCTATTGGAGTGAAAAATGAGCATGCCCACAATCCCTCTGCCATTCGCTAAGGACATGCTGTAAACATTATGTTTTATTTTCCCAAGCAGAAAAATTATGATTAAAGATATACATTTTAATTATGTTCCAATTAGTCTACACGTAGGGGGGCATCCCAAATGGCACCCTATACTCTAGTGCACTACTTTTGACCAGAGCCTTATGGGCCCAGGTCTAAAGTAGTGCACTAAATAAGGAATAGGGTGCCATTTGGGATACACCCATAATGTTGTTTGCATTATGTGAATGTACAGTACAGAAGTAGAACACCAGTTGGCTTTCTTCCTTTTCTCTCTCTTTCCATCAAATCCACTGTACCCTTAGCATCTGTTCGCTATCTCTCCTAGCATCGAGCCTCCATTGTTTTCCTTGTTTAGCACCACTGTTTCAGGACCCGCTAGCTAGCCTACATCATTACCCACATCACATTTATAGGCGGCATGGCGATCATTTCTGTGAGAAATGCCTCCTCAGTCGCTTAGCAGACAATATGCAGCTACATGTTCACTATGTCTCTGGTACGTCTGAGGGGACGCAGAGCTGAGTGTGGAATAACAAAAACAGGCTTCAAAAGATCGACAAGAGAGGGATAATAGAGCATCTATCTAGAGCAGCCTCCCTTCCCTCCATCCCCTCTCTCCTCACTCCATTCCCGTCAATCACAGACCCTAGGGATCCCAACACACTAGATAAACACTCTGACATATTACTTTGTTGAGTAAAAATGACATACACATGTCTAACGCCGCAGATTCCAGACAGGCTGCGATTCGCATTCAAATGTATCTCTCTATTTCCACTTCTTCTCTCTACAATTTTACTTCCTGGCTCCTAATACACTTCCAAATGGGTAGGTGTGAGTAATGAGCTGTGCGCTGGATTTTATGTCAACAAGGAACATTTGGAGAGAAGAGAAGAAGGCAAGCATACAATCAAGGAGAAAAGCTGGAATGTGGAGGCGTAATATCAACTTAAATGACCTGAAGGAAGGCATGATAAGAAGAGAACATGTAACATTGTGACCTTAAGCAAGACCTAGGGGGAAATTCACTTTTGTATTCATTTTTGTGTCTGTGTTTATGTTACAGACACAAAAGCAATCCAAGACATAAGCTTTTTTGTGTTAATCTACTGTATATGTCAACGTAATGTTACTGTATGTTATTTTCTTGAGACAAAGACGGCCCGCTCATTTAGGCAGTTGGTCTGCATCTGAAATACTCTAGATTAGTTTAATACTCTCAGAGGAGAATCAAATGTGAATTCCATTGGGATCGGGCATCAGACCACTCGACATAACCGCTCACCAGCCATTGTAGAACCATTGCTTTGCTACTAAACGACAGCGATGTGATGGTTCCTTCTTAATCCGCCATTAATATAAATGTGATGTGTGCTGTATTTCACACACACACAAACATGCACACACATGCCCGCCTGCCCGAGCACAGTCACACACACACACTCAGTGGAGGTGGCCAGTGGGGTCCAGTGAGATTTATGCTTACACAAGTTCTTTCCACCCAGCACTGTAAACACGGCCCTACCCTGCCTGGCTACTGCCACCACACAGCTATTATATTCGTTCAGGAGCTGGAGAAGGCAGTGTGTGAAAGTTTGAACCTACCGTGTCAGCCACCAAGGTCAGAGACAGACATTTAACCACCTAGCCTTTATAAAGGGATAGTTTTTCCTTCTGCCTGTATTCTTTCAAACAACGCCATCACAAATCTATTTAACTTAGTATCTGTCTGAGAGGAGACCTATTCCGCTACATCACCATTTAAATTAGTAGTGCTTCCTCTCTGTGCTGATATTCAAGTGTTTGTAGACACACGAGAGAGAATAGACAGTTGTGTGCAAGTCGTGGCCAATACGGTATTTTGTCACCAGTCCAGATATTTAGAGAAGTTTTCCCAGTGTACAGACATGTGACTTTGTGTTCTGTACTTTGAGTGTTTGAGTGCTCAGATAGGTCTTTGTGGCTCTGCATTGAGTATATGGAGTATTTGAGTGCTAAGATATGTGGTTGGTTCTTCCTCATGTAGTATTAATAAGCTGTGTGAGATGTTCCTCTGGACTTGGCTCTGGTTCAGTTCTGTCTCTGAGGTCATAACAGAAGAACCTGCTGGTTCAACTACAGTCAGAGCTCAGAGCTGCCTCTAAATTAATCACCAACTGGTTCCTCTCTTTCTCTCTCTCCATTTCAATCTCAATCTCATTCTCTACCTCTCCCTTCATCTGTCTCTCTCTACCTACTTATTTTTCTAATGTCAGCTCTCTCTCTATATATCTACCTCTCCCTTTACCGCTCCCTCTTCTATTCCCCTCCCTTTGTATCTATGGAATGTGGAGATTTTTTTTATAGCTTCCTATTCATTATAACTCTCTTATAAATGTAAAAATGTTACATAAGTCATGATACCCAACTTGGAGTAAGTATCAATAATTAAAAGGTGGAAATACATGGTTTACAGAAATCACACAATAAAACATTGTCTGGGTGACATCAGACCCTGTATTAAACTTTCATCTGTTATAGGAGGAAGTGTATCTCAGAGCGCTGTAGCATTATGCTTTTAATATTTCATCCTATTAATATTTCATGTGTTTTCCTTATTCATGAGGCCGAGTATAACTGACTGAATTTCCATAATATTGAAATGATGTCGAAATAAAGAGACGTTGCCATTTGCCATAATGTATGATTCTGCCCGGTGACGCCAACACTGTGTTTACAATCTGCACGTTCATTAATCCATGTGTTTTCTCATTATACCGTGGAGGGTTGATTCGCATGACTCTCTGCTATAAAGAAGAATTCATTATGGCCTAGCTGCACTCTATCATGGTACCGAAGCAGCCGTAAATTTAAATACACTGATAACATCGTGGTTGGAGCACGCACAGACATCCCTGTAAGTGATCAGTAGTTTATACACAAACATGCCAGTCCTGGAGCAAACAGGCATCGGAGAGCTGACAAGGAAACAAATGTGCTCCCTATTTCCCACCACTTGATGGATGTGCATTAGAGGAGGCTGACGCTTTCCCCATCAGGAAAAAGATCATAACCACCTTGATTTAGAGTCAGCTAATCTACACTGTCTTGTTTTCAGCAGGTTCCCGCTCGCAGAAATGTGCTAACAAATATTCACGCCTCGGAGAGAGAGCGAGAGAGAGAGCGAGAGAGAGACAGAGAGAGAGAGAGAGAGGATGAAGGAGAGAAAGCAAGAAGGAGAGAACAAGTGAGGGGGAGTGAGAAGGAAAATTCATTATACTGATGTCACCTCATTGCATCACGTTGTTGTGAGTTACACAATCCACGTCTAAGTGTCCAAACAGAAACTCTCATCTCCTCCTTTCCTCTTCCTCCCCTCCTCCTCATCTCCTCTCCCTTCCCTCCTCGCCTCTCCTCTCATCCCCTCCTCTCCTTTCCTATCCTCTTCTCTCTCCTAGCCTCCTCTCCCTCTCCTCTCTGGTACGTATCAGCATCAATCAGGCAGGCTGGGGGCCCTGCAGGCCCAGATTAATGGGATTCTAGTAGGCTCCAGTCCTCTCTGCTCCGCCCAGAGCCTGCTTGCATTATTACCTCACCTAGTCAAGCAAAACCACACAGTTCTGGATTTTTCTTTCTTTCATTCTCTATCTTCTCTTTTATTTTCTCCCTTTCACCCTACCTATCTCTGCGCCCCTCTCTCCCTCCCTATCCCCCTCTCTCTGTCTTCTCTCCCTCTCTATTTCTATCTCTGTGAGGAGAAAATTACACATGCTGTGTGAGTTATAGAGAGCCACATACTGTTCATACTGTTCAGCCATGCAAACACAGCGACTGGCTTCCTCTCGCATTAAAACCCAAATTATTGTGAATAATTTATGTCGGTCACACTAGGCCATGGCATCTGTTTGCTCTGTTCATGAGGACCTGTTGATGAACTGTGTGTACATCACACTATATGCAGCACGTAATTTCATTTTAATAATAATATCCTGCCATGTCTGTATTTCTGGGGTGTTTTTATCAGCCCAGTTCAAAAATAGGGGCAGGCAGGCACATTGTCAGTGTAAGGGCTCTTGCCTAGCTAGCGCTTCCTTCTTCTCGCCATTAATAACCATATAATGAAGATGTCACAACAGACCCACTGGTGCTAGAGGAACCTGTCAATGGGACTGCTTTTCATAGCATAGTGTTTTTTCACTGGTACTCTTTATGCAACACACACACACGCAGTACCCGTGTGCTCATACATCTACACACACACAGTGCTAATGCGTACACACTCATACACACATTGAAACCTTCACACGTTTCAAATATGTATGTACACACAAGCACACACACATCATCGCACCTCAGTAAATTCCCTACCCATCCCTGACAGGGGACTAGGCTGTCATGGCTGTAGCAGTGGGTAACCTAAAGGGGATAATACTGAGATTGAGTCTTTATGAACAGCCCAGGAGGAAACACAGAGACTTCATTATAAATTAGACAATTGTTCTAAATACCTCCTGCAGACTCTAAAACTCTCTTCTGATGCTGTAGCTCACTATAAACACAAGTTCATATGTTGTGCTCTTGACAAGCTCTGAGAATCCTCTGTCTCAGTGGTCACAGAAAGAATACAAAACATATACAGTATTTCCCGTTAATTTAGTGGATAGTACTGTGTATCGGAGGGATGGTCAAAAATAATGACCAAACTCAGAAGTACACGGTAGACCAGAACCCTATCAATGAGTTATAATTAAAGTCATAAACTATCTACAATAATAGACTAAATCAAAATGAACAGCTGTTGTCGACCTGTATACATGTGTACTGTACATGTAATGCATGTTTACTGTAGTTGAAAATATGACCAACTTTAAATGTAAATGTATTTGATTTTTCCAAACATGTTGCATAGATTGAAAACAGTTGTATAATCCTACTATACTGTGTGATATGATGCTCTTGAGCTCTCTGGCTTGTCTTTGATGTTAGTTTGAGTGACGACCCCTCAAATGTACACTGGTGTGGAGAGAGCAGCTCAATTCCCTGCCTTCTCAGCTTTAGAAGAAGAAAGAGGGAGAGGGATGTCTTGTTGTCTGCTGTGTTCTGATGGGACTGAAGTAGTGTAGAGGGAGGAACAGTCCCTTAAGGTCTGGGAGACCTGCAGTATGAGAGATGAGGGATAAGGGGAGGAGTAGGATTTGGGATGGGTGGAGGGGAGAGGAGGCAGACAGGTCCCAAGGAAAGCTGTGGTTGGATGTTGCACATCTCCATTCTAGAGGAGGCGCGTCCAGGGAGGAAGAGGAGGTTGGTATTCCCTGCTAATAAACAGGGTGATTTTAGAAATATGTTTTCTCAAAACAATGGTCATCATTCTTCCTTACTTTTCAAGACTGATGTAACTACTGAGATATGACCTTTTATCTGTCCGGAGCAGGCCCTGGTCTTTCTACTGGTCTCTCTCCTGATCTCCCTCCTGAAACGGTGTTATCTTGTTGACACAACCAGCAGACCCTGACAGAACCTGCATTGGAAAGGCTTTTTATACATTAGTCCTATGTAGCACTCCAGCACCCCCACAATATACAAGAGCTCTCTCTCTCTCTCTCTCTCTCTCTCTCTCTCTCTCTCTCTCTCTCTCTCTCTCTCTCTCTCTCTCTCTCTCTCTCTCTCTCTCTCTCTCTCTCTCTCTCTCTCTCTCTCTCTCTCTCTCTCTCTCTCTCTCTCTCTCTCTCTCTCTCTCTCTCTCTATTCAAGGGGCTTTATTGGCATGGGAAACATGTGTTAACATTGCCAAAGCAAGTGAGGTAGATATTATACAAAAGTGAAATAAACAATACAAATTAACAGTAAACATTACACATACAGAAGTTTCAAAACAATAAAGACATTACAAATGTTATATTATATATATACAGTGTTGTAACAATGTAAAAATGGTTAAAGCACACAAGTTAAAATAAATAAGCATAAATATGGGTTGTATCTCTCTCTCTCTCTCTCTCTCTCTCTCTCTCTCATGCCCACAAACAGTTTGAGTAAGGGACCTATCACGCCATAAATCCAATACAGGTGTCACAGAATCACAGTGATGGAGATACATTTACACGTTAGAGGTTCTCTCCAAATTGAATCCAGAACACATCTCAAGTTAACATATTGCAAAGAGAGAGAGAGTTTCCCACCAGTCCTTGCGGAATAAGCTTTGCTGCTATACAGATATAACATCTTGATTCTATGGTAGACTGATAACATCTGCACTGTTGAAAATCTATAGATAACTTTGACACTTTTCAGAGATGTAAGATTAGGAAACGTTTTTGCTTCAGTGAGCAGTTATAGAGAGGAGGGATAATCTATTCACTTATCAAATTCACATCATGGAGCCTCATGTCACCTTGTCTTATTCTCTCACTGGTCCATGTCCTCGTGACAAAATAGGTGAAGATAATCCACGTTGACTTGCCGCTACGCTTGATGTTCTAAGGCCATACACTGGCTGCCTGCTTCCATTTCTGTCACTGTCTGCTTTTTGGTATCATATTTATTTTAGAATCTGTGAGGTATTTTGACTAAGATGTGACCTGTGCTAAATGAAATGGAGTGACTTACAAACACACAAATAATCAATGAATTACTCTGTCCTTTTTTCCCCACATTTGTGTTCAGTGTTAATATATATTCATTACAATACTAGTTTACACACATGACATATTTGCATGAACATTTTCACACAGAGCTTAGAGTAAACACGCAGAACATTTGCGGGTCTGAACATCGTGCAGGCTGCTTATCATTAATTCCGTCATATAAATGCTGAATATGTGAGGTGACAGGTGAGAATATTGCAAATAAGGTAAGGTGAGAACTGGGAATAAAACAAACGCACAGTCTGTATTTCAGTTCCACTCCCAAATATTGTTATTCTCACCTTCCACAAATGTACATAATTTGGAGGGTTGGAAATTTCTCATTATACAGTGTGTTGGGGAGTAGTGAACTACTTGTAGCTCAACTAGTAATTTAACTACATTTTGCAGTAGTTTGGTGGTATTGAACTAAATTCATATCTACAGTAGATCGTGTTTACAGTAGATAATAACTGTTTTGCCATGTAGCAATGTAGCTAACTACTGGAACCACACAGTACTTTTTGTTTAAAAATAAAATAATATATGGGTGAAGTAGGCAAGCATTTTCTTTCTTTTTCAGCATCAGACTTCCTTAATTCTCACCTGAAACATTGTTTTGTGTTTAAATTACACATTCTGTTACCATATAACCCCAAGTGATTTGTTCTTGCAGTCTATGACATTTCAGATTTACATATGATACTTTTTCACAAAGTAGTTTGGATGTAGTGAACTACTTTTCAAAGTAACTTTAGTTAAATAAACTATAATATTATTAAGGGTAGCTTTAGTGTAGCTTCACTTCTTCCAGTGTGAGGTTATTGGGAGCTTGGAAACTATCTTTTCAAAGTAGCTTCCCCAACATGTTATACAGTACGCCTACTATTGCATGACTGTAGCACTTTTTCAACCGTATTTGGCTTTTCTCTCACATCTACCCACACGTGTGTCTTACACCTTTTATTCTGTTTGATCAGTCTCCATATGTATGATATGAGAGAGACCAATGAAAACCACAGTTGTTATTTGCTCATCTACAGACTAGTATTTACAGTATGTACCATAGAGTATATGAGAGGATGAAGACAGCAGCATCTCTCTAGCTAGTCATCATACTGTACAGTATATGGCTCTGATATAACCCTTCTGCAGCTCCAAAGGCTATTACTAACCTCTTCTGTATTCTCCACCATGTCTCAGCACACCAAGCCAGTGATGTCCCTGAGGGTCTCCTTCCAGAGGGACATCAGATTCTGCAACATACTCACTTTTTCTGAGACTTGGCTTTCCTCCGACATCCAAACAGATTATATACAACCAGCAGGTTTTACAGTTCATCGAGTGGATAGGAAGAGGGCTCTCTCTGGCGAGAACAAAGGCGGAGGGCTCCGCGTTATGACCAATAACAAGTGGTGTGATGGGGAAAATGTACAGGAACTTGCAAGCTTCTAGTCTACCAACTTGGAATAGTTGGTCTTCAAATCTTGCCCTTTTTACCTTCCGAGAGAGTTCTTAGAGATCGCCATGGCTGTGTACATGCGCCCCAAGCCGACACCAAAAATGCTCTCAACGATCTTCATTGGACCCTGAACAAATTAGAGCCCGAGTACCAGGAGGCAGTGTTCATTGTCGCAAGGGACAATTTGAGAAACGTTTTTTTGAAACCTGACACAGCGGTTGCATTAAGAACAAGTGTATCTTTAATTCTATGTAAAACATGTATCTTTCATCAAAGTTTATGATGAGTATTTCTGTTATTTGACGTGGCTCTCTGCAATTTCTCCTGATATTTTGGAGGCATTTCTGAACATGGCGCCAATGTAAACCGAGATTTGTGGATATAAATATGCACATTATCGAACAAAACATACATGTATTGTGTAACATGATGTCCTATGAGTGTCATCTGATTAAGATCATCAAAGGTTAGTGATTCATTTTATCTCTATTTCTGCTTTTTGTGACTCCTATCTTTGGCTGGGAAAATGGCTGTGTTTTTCTGTGGCTATATACTGACCTAACATAATCGTTTGGTGTGCTTTCGCCGAAAGGCCTATTTGAAATCAGACATGTTGGCTGGATTCACAACATGTGTAGCTTTAATTTGGTATCTTTCATGTGTGATTTAATGAAAGTTAGATTTTTATAGTATTTTATTTGAATGTGGCGTGCTGCATTTTCTCTGGCTTTTGGCCAAGTGAGACAGTAGCGTCCCGCCTAAACTCAGATTTTTGGATATAAATATGAACTTTTCAGAAAAAAAACATACATGTATTGTGTAACATGAAGTCCTATGAGTGTCTTCTGATGAAGATCATCAAAGGTTAGTGATTAATTTTAACTATATTTCTGCTTTTTGTTACTCCTCTCTTTGGGTGGAAAAATGGCTGTGTTTTTCTGTGGCTATGTACTGAGCTAACATAATCTCAAGGTGTGCTTTCGCCTTAAATCCTTTTTGGAATCAGACACTTTGGCTGAATTAACGAGAAGTTTATCGTTACAATGGTGTATAATACTTGTATGTTTGAGGAATTTTAATTATGAGATTTCTGTTGTTTTGAATTTGGCGCCCTGCAATTTCACTGGCTGTTGGTTAGGTGGGACGCTACCGTCCCACATATCCCTGTCACAACTCCGACCGAGGCAGGCTCTCCTTCCCGTTCGGGTGGCGCTCGGCGGTCGTCGTCTTATGTGTTCATTGGTTACACCTGTTTTGTGTTTGTTCGTAATTAGTTGGGCTTTATCTGTCAGCCGGCCCGCCCGTTTCTTTGTGCGGGATTGTTTTATTGTAAGCTTGGTGTTTGTTAGTCTGACGTTACGTGTTTGTGTTAGTGTGCATTTTCCGAACTGTTTTCGTTCCCCGTGTCTGGGGCAGTTTATTGGGAGCACCCAGTGTCAAGTGGGGTGGCCGTTGTTTGTCAGTGGTTCATTAAATGAACGTGATCATTGTATCCTCTGTCTTCCTGCGCCTGACTTCGCACTCCGACACCCAGTCCTTACAATCCCAGAGAAGTTAAACAGTACAAATATGACCTACGCAGATCGATCAAGATGGCGAGACACAAGTATAGGGACAAAGTGGAGGAGCAATTCAGCGGGTCAGATACGAAGCATATGTGGCAGGGGCTTCTGGCGATTAAGGATTGCAAAAATAAAGCCAGTCACGTCGTAGGCACCAATGCCGCCGGACAAGCTAAACACTTTTTTTCTCACGCTTCGAGCAAAACGACTTTGGAGAGCCCCTAGGGCAATGAGAGCTACGTGCTTATGGTCTTCACGCAGAACGTAAAAGTCATTCAAACGTGTTAACCCTCGCAAGGCTGCCAGCCTAGACGGCATCCCTAGCCGCGCCTTCAGAGCATGTGTAGACCAGCTAGCTGTTGTGGTTTATGACATTTTCAATCTCTCTCTAGCTTTGGCCGTTATCCCCACCTTCTTCAAGATGTCCATTATAATCTGAATGCCCTATAAAGGGATAGTAACTGAACTGAATGAATACCAACCCGATGCTTTCACTTCCGTCATCATGAAGTGCTTCAAGAGTCTAGTCAAAGACCACATCACCTCCTCCCTCCCCAACACACTCAACACGCTATCGTGTCTTTGGCATCATTAAACTGAAGACTGTTATTTTATCAAATCAATTCTCTGTAATTATTATTACATGATTAAACTAATCAGGTAAATGTAATTAACTAGGAAGTCGGGGCACCAAGGAAAATATTCAGATTACAAAGTTATAATTTTCCTAATATACCTTTCAGATATTTTAATATCTGATCAATTAGTCTTCTAATTAATGAATTATTCTTTACCTCACGTTAGTCTCATTCCAAATGTTGTAAATTGTTGGTTATCTGCACGAACCCAGTCTTCACTATGAATCATCCATACACCAATTGTCTCAATCAAACACAAACAAACAAAGTAGATATGGTTACAAGGAAATGATAGGGGATGTGCCCTAGTGGTCTAAACCGGTATGGTAGACAAAGGGACTGAGAAGGGCGCGAAAGACAAAAGACACTACACAGTTGATAATTATAACAATTAAAATGCTAATCCTTTGCACATGAACGCTCACTCATTCGGGAATAATTGCAATCAATATATATATTTACGCTCAGTGTGTCGTCGTGATCTCTGTTGGAATCGTCCTTCTTTCTGTTGGAAGTTCATTCGCCCATCTCTATGCGTGTCAGCGATTTGGTGAATGGATAAGGCGGAGTCAGGCGCAGGACACAGGTATGAGTAATAATCCGAGAATTTACTCAAAATTTAAGCAATGTTCCAACAAGGAAAAGCACAAATATCCAGAGCACAAAAGTAACGAACCCACATGACAACGACAATCACGCACAAAACAGAAAGGGAAGCCATAGGGTTAAATAAGGAACATTGATTATGGAATGGATACCAGGTGTGTATAATGAAGACAAAACAAAAGGAAAATGAAACATGGATCGGTGGTGACGATCAGATGATCTGGCCTCCACAATCCCCCGACCTCAACCAAATTGTGATGGTTTGGGTTGAGTTGGAACGCAGAGTGAAGGAAAAGCAGCCAACAATTGCTCAGCATATGTGGAAACTCCTTCTGTTGGAAAAGCATTCCAGGTGAAGCTGTTGAGATAATTCTGTGAGTGCACAAAGCTGTCATCAGGCCAAAGGGTGGCTACTTTAAAGAATCTCAAATATAAAATATATTTAGATTTGTTTAACACTTTTGTGGTTACTACATGATTCCATATGTGTTATTTCATAGTTGTGATGTCTTCACTTTTATTCTACAATGTAGAAAATATAAAAAATAAAGAAAAACCCTTGAATGAGTAGGTGTGTCCAAACATTTGACTGGTACTGTATATATTTATCATTGTCATAGTTCTAAACATGCATATATTATTATTATTATTTGTATTATTGTTTCATTCACACCTGCACTGCTAGAGCTCGCTCGGAGCATCAGTATTTCACTGTAACTACATCTGTGACCCTGTGCATGTGACTAAATAAAAATAGAATCAAATAGAATCAGTGGCATTTTAAGTTGAGGTCCATAGGGACTCCTCAAGCTTGATCCTTTTGCTGCTGTTCAACACTGACTTGTTGTGCAGGCATCAGCAGAGGCTACGGGGTTAAATCCATGTCCACGTAATGTATGTGTCTGCACGTTTGTGAGTGCATCTGCTTGTTGGTGAGTACGTGGGGAAGGGAGAGAGCAATAAAGCACGTGCACAGATGTGTGTGTGTTTGTGTTGAAGGGGAACAAGGGGGTCTGAATGTGTATGTTTGTGTGTGTGGGTACCCTTTGATCTCAAGGCTGAGCTGAGCGAGGCCAAAGCCTGACTCTCATCCTTCCTTCACACACACACACACACACACACACACACACACACACACACACACACCATTTTACATTTAACATTTACATTTAAGTCATTTAGCAGACGCTCTTATCCAGAGCGACTTACAAATTGGTGCATTCACCTTAGGACATCCAGTGGAACAGCCACTTTACAATAGTGCATCTAAATCTTTTAAGGGGGGGGGGGGGTGAGAAGGATTACTTTATCCTATCCTAGGTATTCCTTAAAGAGGTGGGGTTTCAGGTGTCTCCGGAAGGTGGTGATTGACTCCGCTGTCCTGGCGTCGTGATGGAGTTTGTTCCACCATTGGGGGGCCAGAGCAGCGAACAGTTTTGACTGGGCTGAGCGGGAACTGTACTTCCTCAGTGGTAGGAAGGCGAGCAGGCCAGAGGTGGATGAACGCAGTGCCCTTGTTTGGGTGTAGGGCCTGATCAGAGCCTGGAGGTACTGAGGTGCCGTTCCCCTCACAGCTCCGTAGGCAAGCACCATGGTCTTGTAGCGGATGCGAGCTTCAACTGGAAGCCAGTGGAGAGAGCGGAGGAGCGGGGTGACGTGAGAGAACTTGGGAAGGTTGAACACCAGACGGGCTGCGGCGTTCTGGATGAGTTGTAGGGGTTTAATGGCACAGGCAGGGAGCCCAGCCAACAGCGAGTTGCAGTAATCCAGACGGGAGATGACAAGTGCCTGGATTAGGACCTGCGCCGCTTCCTGTGTGAGGCAGGGTCGTACTCTGCGGATGTTGTAGAGCATGAACCTACAGGAACGGGCCACCGCCTTGATGTTAGTTGAGAACGACAGGGTGTTGTCCAGGATCACGCCAAGGTTCTTAGCGCTCTGGGAGGAGGACACAATGGAGTTGTCAACCGTGATGGCGAGATCATGGAACGGGCAGTCCTTCCCCGGGAGGAAGAGCAGCTCCGTCTTGCCGAGGTTCAGCTTGAGGTGGTGATCCGTCATCCACACTGATATGTCTGCCAGACATGCAGAGATGCGATTCGCCACCTGGTCATCAGAAGGGGGAAAGGAGAAGATTAGTTGTGTGTCGTCTGCATAGCAATGATAGGAGAGACCATGTGAGGTTATGACAGAGCCAAGTGACTTGGTGTATAGCGAGAATAGGAGAGGGCCTAGAACAGAGCCCTGGGGGACACCAGTGGTGAGAGCACGTGGTGAGGAGACAGATTCTCGCCACGCCACCTGGTAGGAGCGACCTGTCAGGTAGGACGCAATCCAAGCGTGGGCCGCGCCGGAGATGCCCAACTCGGAGAGGGTGGAGAGGAGGATCTGATGGTTCACAGTATCGAAGGCAGCCGATAGGTCTAGAAGGATGAGAGCAGAGGAGAGAGAGTTAGCTTTAGCAGTGCGGAGCGCCTCCGTGATACAGAGAAGAGCAGTCTCAGTTGAATGACTAGTCTTGAAACCTGACTGATTTGGATCAAGAAGGTCATTCTGAGAGAGATAGCGGGAGAGCTGGCCAAGGACGGCACGTTCAAGAGTTTTGGAGAGAAAAGAAAGAAGGGATACTGGTCTGTAGTTGTTGACATCGGAGGGATCGAGTGTAGGTTTTTTCAGAAGGGGTGCAACTCTCGCTCTCTTGAAGACGGAAGGGACGTAGCCAGCGGTCAGGGATGAGTTGATGAGCGAGGTGAGGTAAGGGAGAAGGTCTCCGGAAATGGTCTGGAGAAGAGAGGAGGGGATAGGGTCAAGCGGGCAGGTTGTTGGGCGGCCGGCCGTCACAAGACGCGAGATTTCATCTGGAGAGAGAGGGGAGAAAGAGGTCAGAGCACAGGGTAGGGCAGTGTGAGCAGAACCAGCGGTGTCGTTTGACTTAGCAACAAGATTTGAAACTTGTTTGGAAGAAGTTTCTTAGCACACACGCACACACACACACACAGTCGTCTACTGACAGAACAGCTTTCAAAGCCCCTTCTATAATGGGCCTAGCAGCACCCTGGCCGTCTTTCCAGCCTGGCCATATAAAACATACAGGTCAGACCTTAGTTAATAGACCAACTTTCACTGTGGACTCTGTGTCTGGATTCTGTACAAAAAGTCTCCAGAGAGCTGAGTTGTTAAGTCTAATAATTTTTTAATGATAGAGTTGAGGTTTGTTCTGGTTTTGTTCCTTCACAGACAAACTGTTTTGCCCTTCCCACTGTGTGACTGGCTGCTCTCATGTTCACATGTAGCCGACACAAAGACTGACAAAAGAAAGAGTCTTTGGATTTGGATTCAGCCTCACAAATAGAAAGAACACCAAGGCGGGACTCATAATTACCTGTTCTATACTAAATCATTTATTTAATTAAGTGCTGATTGCTGCCCTAACTTGCACAATGTTCAACTGGAGACGTAATAACCCAAATCAGTAGGAGCATTCTATCTGCCACTGCAAATAGCCCGAGTATGATCTGCCAGAATTTACTTATATAAAACGTATATAAAACTCTAAGTGCTGAGCTGTAAAATTAAAAATGAATTGCAGGAGAATGTGGAAAGCAATCATTTCCATGTATTAAATGGTCATTTATTACACAGGCTTTCTTGTTTTCAAAGTGGTGAGGGGGGGGGAGTGGTCTTCCATGTCCCTTGCTTAGGCCTACATAAAAAATATCAATAATTCGAACACATTGTTCCCCAGGCACCAATGATGTGTGGATGTCGATTAAGACAACCCCCGGCATCTCTCTGATTCAGAGGGGTTAGGTTAACCCAACTCCTCTGACACATTTCAGTGGAATGCATTCAGTTGTACAACTGACTATGTATCCCCCTTTCCCTTTCCCATTTATTTTGGCCCTTCCTTCTCTGAACTAAAATCACATTCAAATCTGTATCAGACTCTGCACTGACTGCACAAAAGCATTGTTTGCCCTTTAGAAGTATTACATATTGTTTCTTTCTTGATGATGTCCATTTTCTTTGCCACCTGAGAAACTTCTTCCAAACAAGTTTCAAATCTTGTTGGTAGAAACATGTTTGTATCACTTCCAGGTTCCCTGGTGGAGTTGTTATGTAATCTGATTTCCGTCTCCAAAGTGGTGCTTAGTTAACGTAACTAATGTGTTTCAAGTGATCCCAATCAGACCAACGAGGGATGGATGATCAGTCAGAGGCAACAGATGGACAGACACATCTGGATGAGAGCGATGGGGACAGGTTAGATAGAGGTGAGTCAACAGCACAGCCTAACCCCTCAGTGATGCTAGGCACATCTACACACACACACACATAGACACATGCACATCAGACCTGGTTTCAAATAGTATTTGAGCATTTGTTCTAGTTTAGCTGGACTGCCAGATGGCTGATGTTAGCAATTTTGGCACTATTCTATTGGTCCATTAAGCCAGGCACGCTCATAAAAGCACAGCTAAAGTACATCTTTTTTTAAATAATATTTGAACCCAGATCTGATGCATATACACACACGCACCACTACAGTAGCACAGCCTAGGAGAACACATGACTGTTTACTCTTCTGTGTGATTATGACATCATCCATCACACTCCACCCCTCTCTCTCTTTCAATCCCTCTCTTCCTGCTGCACAGGGTTTCATGTAGCTCCAGGTGCCGGTGGGGGACTGGCGCCTGTTGAAAAGCGGCTCTCGGCTCCCCTCTGTTCTGCTGGAACGTCTGGCAGCCAAGGGCCTGGGGAGAGGAGGGGAGAGGGGTATGAGGGACCAGGGGCCATATGCCCAACACAAGCAGGTTCTGATGCCCAGGCCTCTTGGCTCCACTGAGTGCCTGTGGCAGGCAACGTTAGCAGTATTAGCCCTGTCTATGTTTCCCTGTTTCTTTCCACCTGCATGTTACCTCCACCAACCCCCTGCCCTGTTGAGCCTCAACTTTTCTCAGCCTCAGAAATCATGGCAGTGATTTATGGCAGTGGGCCATAATGGCATTAATGCTGCCTCCTGCATACTCTGGTATCACCACATTCACATTCTCCATCAACCTGAGCCATAATTGACACAATGTGCAGTGATTACAATGCCACACACACAGGTACACACACCACACACAGATGTGTGCATACAGTATGTACACACCCACACAAATGCATGCATGCACAAAGAAACACATATACTTGTGCATACACGCCGCACACACAGATGTACGCAAACACACACACCACTCATTCTTTATTGTGACAAGCGCCGATCATGACCAACACCCGCATGACTGACAGCGCAACCTGCTATGAAATGCATAATCTCACACAATTATATCCATTTAGCTACTTGTTCATGGCACCGTGTGTGTGAGTGGCGTATTGTCAACTCATTTCCATGTGTAAATGATTTGCTTACAAAGTTGTGTTGGATGCAGAACACACAAAATGTACAAAACATCAACATCAGGGACAGAGTGTTAGCAATGTATTTGTTGAGTAATTGAAGTCATCCATCTGTCCATCTGTCATGTGGGTTCTGTCTGCCTGTCCTGTAACCAGGAAGAAGAGTCTTAATCTGTGTTTGGCTCAGACTCCTCACATCAGACTCCTCACATCCTCACCTTCTCTAAGGGGCAATCAGCTGCCAAAAAGCGATTAACCTCCAAAGTCTGGACAAATTGAAGCTCTGTGGTTTCTTCCTCAATCCAGCTGGAACTTCCTCTGATTGCAGTAAGTCTCTCTCTGTCCCTCTCTCTCAATCCAGCTCGAGCTTCCCCTGATTGCAGTAAGTCTCTCTCTGTCCCTCTCTCTCAATCCAGCTCGAGCTTCCCCTGATTGCAGTACGTCTCTCTCTTTATCTCTCTCTCCTTCCCTCTCTCCCTCCCTCTTTCCCTCCCTCTCTCCAACACTGGGGTTCTGACGACCACAGGATGGATTCACACATACACAGACAGACTGAGACATTGTCTTCTATTCAGTTGTCAGTGGCATCGGGCTGCATCAAGGAGTTTGACTGGCTCAGCTATGATATTACTGTAAATTGCCAGGGTCTTTGCCCGGGAACAATGGCTCTGCCACAGGCTGATATTATATGAAACACTGCAGACCGCTGGTGACCACAAAAATTGGAGCAGACTGACTGATTGCCACATAGTACAGCACAGCCATTCCTTGGGCATCAGACAAGTTATCTGTTTCTATGACTCACTGCTGAAATATGACGTTTAGATACTGTATGTGGTTTGATTAATAGTTCAACTATTAAAGCACATTATGGACTGAATCCTAACTTCAAAAACACAAACATAGTGTAGCCTGAAGTTTTGCATAAATAAGGTTTGCAAAAAAAATGTAGAAAACAGTCCTAAGTGTATACTGGTGAAACATTAATATACATATTTCAACTCAAAACACTGAGTATGAATTCATTAATTCATTGCTAAACTACATAACTGTAACAGGTTTGGCTATGTTCCCTAAACTCTACTTTGTGTAGTTCTACAGTTTTATATGTAATGATATTGGCTTCCCTGTTCTACTGTATCAACACGGATCTCCTCTCCTCTTTCTCACCAAAGCTCCAGATTAAAGTTGGTTGTGATGAGATCCAAGTTGCTAGCTGCCTCGCTCGCTGAAGAGGAGGAAATCCAATCTGGCCACAGAGATTTGTTTCAACAAATCTTGGTGTCTGTTAATGTGACTGCACTGCTGAGGATGATGGGAAACGCGGTCCAGGAAATGGGATTCCGGCCGCTGTCTTCTGCCCTCTGCAGCACTCAGTCTGTGGTGGCGAGTTACCACAGGGACCTCTGGCCTGGAAATTGACATTTGTATTCCATTAAAGCCAAACTGTCCTGCAGGGTACATCTGCTGCGACTACTGATTGATATTGGCCCTTAAATTATGTGTCAGACCAGCATGGGCTAACGGTCGCTACATCGCGGCCAAAGGCATCAAATCAGATTACACTCTAAAGGGGACAAGACAACTTCCCTTTTCATACTACTTTTGGCCTTCCTTGTTTGCTGCTGGGTGCCACTGAGTACATTTGAACTCCTCAGTTAACCCATTTAAATAATCACCAGTAAGGTCTCATGGTCTGGATGGTGATCTACAAGCTTGACCATTAACTTTCCATTTCAATGTGCAAATTAATTGACTCTCATTCGACCCACTACCCTTTCCAGAGCACCTTGTCTGAAGCACTCAGACCCTTCAATTTGCATCAGTGAACTCTGTGTGTGTGTGTGTGTGTGTGTGTGTGTGTGTGTGTGTGTGTGTGTGTGTGTGTGTGTGTGTGTGTGTGTGTGTGTGTGTGTGTGTGTGTGTGTGTGTGTGTGTGTGTGTGTGTGTGTGTGTGTGTGTGTGTGTGTGTGCGTGCGTTCCCAGGGTCCGGCTTCAACCGCCAGGTGTCCATGCTAAATATGACATGGTTATAAAACAACAATAAACACCAAAAGGGAAAGCAAATACAAATAAGAAGATCAAAAGGCTAATGTGTCTGATATTTAACTCCATAGAAAACAACCAATGTGATCCTACACACCATGCCATGTCACTAAATACACCAATAGAGTGGTATAGAGCACTGTAGGGGGCTGTATTAACAACGACATTTGGTCAACAACCACTAATGCTTCAGGGCAGAAGGCTTTTTTTCTCTGCTGTTGATTTGACCAAAACACTTCTGCCCTTTCTTCTCATATTAAAGACGTAAACCTGTGCGACAGGCTGCGGGACAAACAATAAACAACATGGCTTGGAAATAGTCTGTCTGGAAAAATGCTATATTGTGTGGCTATGTCAAGCTACATAGAAACATCACTTGGACTACTAGCTCTTTGACAATGTAATACTTTTTAACAACCTAGTCAAAATACACAGACCTACAAGCCAGTAATATTGGCTAGACATGAACTGTATGTGTCAGCTGGTTAAAATATGTTTCACTGGCTATCAACGGGAGAGAACATTCAAAATGTGCAGTATATTACATTATGACATGCATACACGATCATGAGACAGAGAAACCAGAACCACTAATTCAGTCAAAATAAATCTTTCTCTTTCTCCTCTTCCCTCTCTCTACCCCCTCCTCCGTTCCCTCTCTCTCTCCACTTCCTCTCTTTCTCACCCCCCCCGCTCTCTCTCCCTCCCTCCTTCCCTATCTCTCTCTCCCCCCCTCTCTCTTTTTCCCCCCCTCTCTCTGTCTGTCTCTCTCTCCCTCACCCTCCTTCCCCCGCTCTCTCTCTCCCTCCCTCTTTGTCCCTCAATCCCTCTATTTCTCACTCTCTCTCTCTCTCTCTCCCAATGCTTATCTAGTTTCCCCATATAACCTGACCTTGGTGGGGTTGTGACCGAACTCCATGCATCATTCATAGGAAAGGTGAGATTCATGAGCCATACATCAGTTGCATGAATGAATCATGAACATAACAATGTCCAATTATGTTATGAATGACACGTCTCAATCGCCAAGTCTAGATTAAAAACAAGACTATTTCCCTTTTCCATTGGCCAATTGTAACCCTACTATATAAACTCAGCAAAAAAGGAAACGTCCTCTCACTGTCAACTGTGTTTATTTTCAGAAAACTTAACTATGTGTAAATATTTGTATGAACATAATAAGATTCAAGAACTGATACATAAACTGAACAAGTTCCACATATATGTGACAAACAGAAATGAAATAATGTGTCCCTGAACAAAGGGGGGGTCAAAATCAAAAAGTAACAGTCAGTATCTGGTGTGGCCACCAGCTGCATTAAGTGCTGCAGTGCATCTCCTCCTCATGGACTGCACCAGATTTGCCAGTTCTTGCTGTGAGATGTTACCCCACTCCTCCACCAAGGCACCTGCAAGTTCCCAGACATTTCTGGGGGGAATGGCCCTAGACCTCACGCTCCGATCCAACAGGTCCCAGACATCCGGGCTCTTCGCTGGCCAAGGCAGAACACTGACATTCCTGTCTTGCAGGAAAACACGCACAGAACGAGCAGTATGGCTGGTGGCATTGTCATGCTGGAGGGTCATGTCAGGATGAGCCTGCAGGAAGGGTACCACATGAGGGAGGAGGATGTCTTCCCTGTAACACACAGCGTTGAGATTGCATGCAATGACAACAAGCTCAGTCCGATGATGCTGTGACACACTGCCCCAAATCATGACAAACCCTCCACTTTCGATCCCGCTCCAGAGTACAGGCCTCCGTGTAAGGCTCATTCCTTCGATGACAAACGCAAATCTGACCATCACCTCTGGTGAGACAAAACCGCGACTCGACAGTGAAGAGCACTTTTTGCCAGTCCTGTCTGGTCCAGCGGCGGTGGGTTTGTGCCCATAGCCCTCAGTCCATCCTCTCTCAGCCTATTGCGGACAGTCTGAGTACCGATGGAGGGATTGTGCATTCCTGGTGTAACTCGGGCAGCTGTTGTTGCCATCATGTACCTGTCCTGCAGGTGTGATGTGCGGATGTACCAATCCTGTGCAGGTGTTGTTACACGTGGTCTGCCACTGCGAGGACGATCAGCTGTCTGTCCTGTCTCTCTGTAGCGCTGTCTTAGGCGTCTCACAGTACGGGCATTGCAAATTATTTCCCTGGCCACATCTGCAGTCCTCATGCCTCCTTACAGAATGCCTAAGGCACATTCACGCAGATGAGCAGGGACCCTGGGCATCTTTCTTTTGCTGTTTTTCAGAGTCAGTAGAAAGGCCTCTTTAGTGTCCTAAGTTTTCATAACTGTGACCTTAATTGCCTACCGTCTGTAAGCTGTTAGTGTCTTAACGATCGTTCCACAGGTGCATGTTCATTAATTGTTTATGGTTCATTGAACAAGCATGGGAAACGGTGTTTAAACCCTTTATAATGAAGATCTGTGAAATTATTTAGATTTTTACAAATGATCTTTGAAAGACAGGGTCCTGAAAAAGGGATGTTTCTTTTTTTGCTGAGTTTATATTATCTTGTCCATATTGAAACCATGTTTGAGTCAGGCGGCTGGAATGGGATGGAATGCTGGGATAGAACGCTGGCATATTCTCTGGCTCTCACCTTAAAATGTGCAATATGCAGAAATAGCTCTTCCATTCCTGGTTGCTAATATTCCAATAGTTTGCCTATTTTCAGTTTATGTGACAAAACACAGTTTACAGAATCCTTGTACCATCTAAACCGCTGTGAAATATATTTTCAATAACCAAAATTCAGCTGTTTGAATCTGGTGTGCAAAACTGAAATTCAGTTCAACCAATTCAGGCCACCATAACCCTACATTACCTAGACATACAAATCCCCATAGATAAACAAAAACCCTAGACAAGACAAAAACACACATTCCCACCCTCGTCACACCCTGACCTGACCAAAATAATACAGAAAACATAGAAAACTAAGGTCAGGGCGTGACAGTACCCCCCCCCAAAGGTGCGGACTCCCGACCGCAAACCTAAACCTATATGGGAGGGTCTGGGTGGGCATCTAACCTCGGTGGCGGCTCCGGTTCTGGACGGTTCTTTACACTGAGTCCGCTCTTGTAGCACAGACCCGTGGATCATCGTCAGAGGCTCTGGACTGTGGATCCTCGCCGTAGGCCCCGGGCTAGGGACCCTCGCTGCGTAGATCATCGCCGGATGTTCTGGACTGGGGACCGTTGCTGGAGACCCCGGGTTGGGGCTCGTCGCTGGAGACCCCGGGCTGAGGACCGTCGCTGGATGCTCCGGACTGGGGATCGTCGCTGGATGCTCCGGACTGGGGATCGTCGCTGGATGCTCCGGACTGGGGATCGTCGCTGGATGCTCCGGACTGGGGATCGTCGCTGGATGCTCCGGACTGGGGATCATCGCTGGAGGCTCCGGACTGTGGCCCGTCGTTGGAGGTTCCGGACTTTGGCCCATCGTTGGAGGTTCCGGACTGTTGCCCGTCGTTGGAGGTTCCGGACTGTGGCCCGTCGTTGGAGGTTCCGGTCTGTGAACTGTCGCCGGAAGCTCTGGACTGGGTACTGTCGCCGGACGCTCTGGACTGGGTACTGTCGCCGGACGCTCTGGACTGGGTACTGTCACCGGACGCTCTGGACTGGGTACTGTCGCCGGACAATCTGGACTGCCGATGCGCACTATAGGCCTGGTGCGTGGTGCCGGAACTGGTGGTACCGGGCTGAGGACACGCACTTCAGGGCGAGTGCGGGGAGAAGGAACAGGACGTACTGGACTCTGGAGGCGCACCGGAGGCCTGGTGCGTGGTGTCATCACTGGTGGTACTGGGCTGGTGACACACACCTCAGGGCGAGTGCGGGAAGCAGGCACAGGACGTACTGGACAGTGGAGGCGTACTGGAGGTCTGGAGTGTAGAGCTGACAGAACCCGTCCTGGCTGGATGTTTCTTTTCTTTTCGCCCTGAAAATGCACAGGCGCTGGCACAGGACGCATTGGGCTGTGCAGACTCACCGGAGACACAGTACGCAAAGCCGGCGCAGGATATCCTGGTCCAAGGAGGTACACTGGAGACCAGGAGCGCTGGTCCTGGTCTCCTGGCTGGATGCCCATTCTAGCCCAGCCAATGCGAGGAGCTGGAATAGAGCGCACCGGGCTAGAATAGCGCACTGGAGACACCGGGCGCTCCACCGCATAACACGGTGCCTGACCAGTAACATGCTCCCCACGGTAAGCACGAGGAGTTGGCTCAGGTCTCCTACCTGACTCAGCCAATCTCCTCGTGTGACCCCTCCCCAAAAATTATTGGGGCTGCCTCTCGGGCTTCCGTGCAAGCCGTGTACCCTCATATCGTTGCCGTTCCTCTATTCTCCGGTACTTCTCCTCGTAGTATCGCCGTTCTGCTTTCGCTGCCTCTATCTCCTCTTTAGAAAGGCAATACTCCCCCGGCTGTGTCCAGGGTCCTGCTCCATCCAGTATTTCCTCCCAAGTCCATTTCCCCATTAAGCGCTGTTCCTCCTTATCACGCTGCTTGGTCCTTGTTTGGTGGGTTATTCTGTCACGTTCGTCGTAGTGAGGTGACCAAGGCGCAGCGTGATGTGAATACATTCTTCTTAATTACACGAAGAACAAAAACAAACTAACAAAATAACAAAAACGAACGTGAAGCTATAAACACTGAGTGCAGACATGCAACTACATATAGACAATAACCCACCAAAGCTAAATGGAAAAATGCAACCTAAATAGCATCCCCAATCAGAGACAACGATAAATAGCTGCCTCTGATTGGGAACCAATTCAGGCCACCATAGACCTACATTACCTATACATACAAAATCCCCATAGATAAACAAAAACCCTAGACAAGACTAAAACACACATACCCACCCTCGTCACACCCTGACCTGACCAAAATAATACAGAAAACATAGAAAACTAAGGTCAGGGCGTGACAACTTAAGATTATGAAGCATATAAATAGCACACATAGAACATATCTACCACTTCTTAGACTTGCATTCAATGAGAATAACAGATCTATAACTCACATGTCTATGTGAATTTGGTTGGGTCGCCCAAAAAGTTTCATATTGCAGCTTTAAGTGATGCTACCACTCTAACCACAGCTCAGCCTTCTCTGGGTTTCATGATGTTTCTAGGCTCTAATGGAATGTGAAGAGTTTTTGACATTCCGTTCATCATTAAGTTTAGAGATTCACATTATATTCAGTATAAGTGCATGCAGTGAAGCTACGCTTATCTATATATTCATATAAGCCAATTCTAGGTGTCTAAGTGCCAAACAATATAGGGGGGGGAATGTCAATGTCAATGTTTATGTCAATGTTGAAAGTACATTGGGATTGCTACTTTCCCCTTAGAGCAGGACAGGTGTCTTTAGAAGTTACCAAACGTTTGGATAGGAAGATGGAGTGGGCGGGTGGAGGGGGGAACGAAGTGAAGGACCCTTTAATAGAGCTGGGAGAGAGATTTCTCAAAAGATGAAGAGATGGAATTTTCCGCCAGTCATTGATAACTGCAGTATCTGTGTTCGAGTCTATGCTCTCAAGTGCCTAAAAGGGAAGGGGAAATCACATCCATACTTCCATTTCATCGATCTTTAGGCTTCTGTGTGATTTCATAATACACTCCCGCCATCCCATCCCGTCCTGTCCTGTCCTGTAGGTAATATGGCCACCCTGAAGACTGCTGAAACCACATTGTGTGTCTCTGAGGCTTTCATAGTTAGAGAAAGGAGAAAATCTTATTTTCAGGATATGGTGGAAATCTGTATAGCAGGATTTTTAACCAAGATAGTATTTTGTTCATTCTGGAACTAAAGTAATGGTTCTTGTTCAATTAGGAATAAAATAATGGGTTCTTTATTCTCACTCTCGTTTGTTCGCTCATTATTTCTGGTGTCAATGAGCCATGTGATGGAGACAAAGACCTTTTGTCCTTGACAAATTATCAATAGCTGTGCCAACAGTATGATCCAGCACTTGGATTAAAAGCAGATTTAACCATTTGGCTGTCAGATACTTTGTACAATGAATCCTCTACAAAACACGTACCACTATTATTTCCTTTTTCTCTACATAAAAAGTTCAAGGTAAGAATTTACTTTCGAAAAGTCTTCTTTACTGTGATAGTCGGAATCAATATTCCAGTTGTAATGCCCTTTAGTTAGGCTGAATGCTTGAAATAATTTTTTTTGGGGGGGGGGTATCTCCATCATAGATAAGGAAAGCTGAACACTTGTGCTCAGCTTGGGCTGAAGAGGATTCATTGAGCAGCTCTGTCCAACTGTGACAGTTCATTGACTGGTAAAATGGAATGGGACGTGAATGCAGGATTAAATCCAAACGCTTCCTACTCGTGTTACCACGGAAGAATCCAAGCATGGTGTGCCCAAAGCACCGCCGCAACTGGTTATATTCTAACAGAAGCCAACTCCTTTGTAGGCGACTCTTTTGTCTGTGCGCACGCCTGCGGTTGGCTGGGTCTCCGTGGGGAAACTTGTGAAGGCTCTCATATCTCTTCCATGGGGAAACTCGTTTAAACCTGTCTGAAGGCTCTCATATATTGGTTCACGTATGGCCTAAAATAAATCTGTTCATATGGGCAGGATATTGTATAACATAAATAAATAAAAATGTGCTGCATTCGTTGGCTTCCTTTTAGACAGAATACATAAAACAGGGTTGGGCGAATATCTTGAAAAATATAATCCATTAACCTACTAATACATTAAGTAAAGCATTAAAAACATGCACATATAAAGAAATGGTATTTCAACCTTGTAGTAATATCTGTGCGGTTGCAGGTTTATAAAGTATTATCTATCTCCTCTTCATTGGACAGCCATTTCCACACCACCACAGGGTTGACTACTAAGCCATCAGCCCTAAAATTGCAGTGTCCCCTCTGGGACGAAAACTCATTCTGCAGGTGTCACGCGCGCACGCACGGCCGCACACACACACACAGGCACAGGCACACACACAGTGATCTAACCAAAACGTACATTGCAAAGGATGACATAGTTAATCGACCGTAAGCTGTAAAATTAGATCGATTCTGTGTGTATACTATGGTTATTTTTGTCATCGATATCTGTATGAAGGAAATAGTACATCAAGGCCCCTAGGATATAAAGGGATTTATGGGAGCTAGACACCACTGTAAATGCCCCCTTGCAAATGTGAAAATGATTACATTTTCCACTCAGATTTATTTTATTTATTTTTTAACCTTCATTTAGCCATGGAGTCATGCTGACACCATGGTATCTTTTGCAGGTGAGCCCTGCATGAACACATCAATAAACAACAATTACACTACACATGAAAAGCAAAACCCAATCATATGAAACAAACACATTCTTCAGTAAAAAGGTTATCTAACATCCGCCTGAATTGCTCTAGAGGGTCCAAATCCACCAACGTTAAGGAGTTTTGGAAATGAGGCGCAAAATAACTAAAGCAGATTTACCTAACTCGGTGGAGATTCAAGGGATCTCCAGGGTTAGCCATCCCTGAGTCCGGGTCTGGTAACTATGTCTGAAGGTTTATTTTCATGTCAAATTGACTTTAGTTGACAACTCAACCAAATGTAAGTCAAAACTAAACGTTGAACTGACGCCTGTGTCCAGTGGGATATCTCATATGCAATATGAGAGAGAGAGATACAGAAGAAAAAGCATCTAAAGAATAGTGACAATAATCATTTTAAACAAATTTGTCCCGGCCTTAAAGGGGAAGTTCACCCAAAAACATTTGGTGGCCCATTACAACACTTGCCCGGTCGTTTGTCAGTACCCCAGACAGTTTTCAGGACCATTGCTTGAGTATTTAGATGTAGTTAATCAGCTGATTCTACCCCCTCCTTGCCCATAGAAACCCCATGCAATGTCAATGTCCATCATAAATACTTCCCAAACCCACCGTTCTGGTCTCCCATGACCACAATAGTCCTTGTAATGACTTTCCCGGCACAATTTTTCAGCTGACTTATTTCAGTAGGCACATTTTTACCAATGTATTTTGATACCATATGAGAGAGAGAGAGAGAGAAATACCTCCCAAACACACCGCTCTGGCCTCGCCTGACCGCAATAGTCCTTGGAATGACTTTCTCTGCACATTTTTACCAATATGAAATCCAGAAAGTAGATTAATGCACCAGAGTCAGGACTAGGTCAGTACTTCCGAGGAGGGCGTGGTTGAAGGATGTAAACAATACTTTTCTGTTCTCACTCACTCACAGTATTTGCTGCCCTCGTCAAATTTAATTAGAGTAAAGAATGTGAGATCGAGAATGAAGAGGAAATTGCAGACCTGCCTTATATTCAGAATGGTACTGTTGTGGCATGTCGGTTTGAGCTGGAGTATACTGAGGCTGAGTTGTTCCATTTGCGGGCTGACTGAGAGAAAAGAGCTAGAGAGAGAGACAGAAGCGAGCAGATATTGAGGAAACACAGGCTCAACTGGAAACGACGTGCCACACCTGACGGTCCAAATTAGAAGCGGTCTGAAGAGTAAGTGTTTTGGCTAATATTACTCACAGGATATTTATATTGCTCTCTAAGATGAAAATAAATAGCCTACGTAATGACACCCTTCCAACTGTATTTTCCAGTAACCTGCCTACACCCCATAATGTAACTGGCTACTGTAGTCCCCTTCAAGTTTGTCTGACAATGATGACATGCTGGCTAGGTAAACAGTGTCTAGAACGAGTGGACGCCCACCATAGAAATAGAATGTATGGGATGCACACTTCACAATCTGGGTCTACATAAACAATAAGTTATATTACCGAACAGAGTAAGAAGTATAATGTTAATAGTGGTAGTAGAGAAAAACATGTTGCTTGCAATTGCCAGTCTAGCTTTTATACCAATAATATCCTAACTGGCCTGTAAACCCACACACAAGAGGATGAGGTACAGCCTCACACTTGACAACTAACACCCTTTGAACAATGAGTTGGCTACGCAGTCTTTGAATATACAAGACCAAGAGCCATCAAAAGTTTTGTGGCAGGTAGCCATTTGGTCAGAGTTTTGGGCCAGTAACCAAAATATTGCTGGTTTGACTCCCCGAGCCGACAAGATGAAACATCTGTCTATGTGCCGAAGAGCAAGGCAATTAATCCTAACTGCTTCTGTTAGTCGCTCTGGATAAGAGTGTCTGCTAAATTACCTAAATGTAAATGTACTGTGCCATTATCATTATGGCTGTAAATTAACATGTTTAATGATCCCTGAGCCTGTTATATTTTATGTTGTATAGGCCTAGGACAATTTATTTATTTATTTTCTTGATTGTTGCATATAACACTGTCATGTATTTATTTCCTGTCTCTCTAGACAATACAGACTGGTCTCTTATCGGATCACCCTGGAGTGGATGCTGAGGGGAGAACATCTTACAATTTAATGTTATTATAAAACATATAAAACAACAATTACACAGTTACTATGCCATGTACACTGTCACTCAGCATTAGTTAGACCAGGGATTTACAAACATGTTCAGAGAGCAACTGTCTTGTAGGTTTTCACTCCAACAGGTGAGCTTGATTAGGATTAGGTTGAAAACCTATAGGACAGTAGCTCTCTCAGTACAAGGTTAAAGAACTGTGGGGTTATGTAAAACACAATTGCATAGTCTTTGCGTCCTCTCTCCTTCTCAAAACACATTTGATGAGAAAGCCAGAGGACCTGACCATGGTTGACCAGGATGCGAGGATTATGCAAATGGGATCTTCCCACAGAATCCTACTCATTACTCCATGTGCTGGCTCAGGCCTGGGAGTCAGCCCGGTTCCAAAACTTCACCCTGTGCTAAACAAGCCTACCCAGCTGCCCGAGCCAGATTAATCAAATTCCCACATTGAATAGAACAGGTGTTCCCATGCTAGACAATGATGGCATAATGTGTGGACTGCCGGCCATTGCGAGTGTACCCATAGGAGCAAAGCAGTACGTAAAAGCATAAAGTAAAAGCAGGAAGTGTACCCATCAATCTGTAATGTGATTTGTTCAATCAACTCAACTGACATTACAAAAAATACATTCCGTTGCATCAGCCACATCAGTTAGTATCATTTGAATGGACATTCTACATTACCATGGAAATTATTGCATCACGCACGGAAGGCGGTACCGAGCGCCAACAGGACCCTGAACAGCTTCTACCCCCACGTCATAAGACTGCTAAATAGTGGAAATAGCTAACCGGACTATCTGCATTGACCCTTTTTGCACCAACTTTTTTGATTCATCACATATGCTGCTGTTACTGTTTATTATCTATCATGTTATTCCTAGTTATACAGTGCTGTGAAAGATTTGCTCTATTTTGCATATTTTTTATACTGAATGTTATCAGATCTTCAACCAAAACCTAATATTAGATCAAGGGAACCTGAGTTTACAAATAACACAAAAAGGTATACTTATTATATTTATTTAATTAACAAAGTTATGCAACACCCAATTCCCCTGAGTGAAAAAGTAATTGCCCCCTTACACTCAATAACTGGTTGTGCCACCTTTAGCTGCAATGACTGCAACCAAGTGCTTCCTGTAGTTGTTGATCTCTCACATCGCTGTAGAGAAATGTTGGCCCACTATTTGCATGTACAACTGCTTTAACATAGCAACATTTATGTTTTTTTTCAAGCATGAACTGCTCGTTTCAAGTCCTGCCACAACATTTCAATTGGGATTAGGTCTGGACTGACTCATTTGTTGCTTTTTAACCATTTTCATGTAGACTTGATTATTTGTTTTGGATCATTGTCTTGCTGCATGACCCAGCGGCACTTCAGTTACAGTTCACTGACGGATGGCCTGACATTCTCCTGTAGAATTCTCTGATACAGAGCAGAATTCATGGTTCCTTCCATTAAGACAAGCCGCCCAGGTCCTGAGGCAGCAAAGCATCCCCAAATCATCACCACACCACAACCATACTTGACCGTTGGTATAAGGTTCTAACTGTAGAATGCAGTGTTTGGTTTTCGCCAGGCATAATGGGACCCATGTCATCCCAAAAGTTATACTTTTCATCCATCCATAGAACATTCTTCCAAGAGTCTTGATGAGTTGCTTTTTGGCAACTCGAGTCAACTTTTGTGACGAGATGCCTCCTTGGTTGGTTTTCCAACAAGGGTGATGTTGGGAGGTAGGTCTGGTATGTCAACTTTGAAGTCTGGGTCTTTGTAAATTATCTGTTTATCTTCCCACCGCTTGACAGCCTGCTGGACCAAACATGTTCTAGAGTTGAATATCTTCTTTTCAGACACTCTTCTCTACCCAGTCCTGGGCCTGTTTGGAATACTCCACACAGCTTCTCGGATCTCCTGAAAGATGTGTAACAGAATAACAAAACAACACATTTAAATCAGTCCCAATTAGTCTTTCCTTGCATCCTCCTGACAAATTATTGGAGGAGACATGTGTGGAGGGTCATTGGGTCCCCTCTTTGAAAATGATATAAAGATAAAAACAAAGCTAAAATCTGAGACAGCATGGTTTATTGTCCTATCCTCATGTTTGTTCCACCACCCCTCTCCTTCTTCCATTCCCTCTCAGGCAGGTGTAAACAGAAAAATTGATTGGTGATGTTGGCTGGTATAGAACAGAGAATCAGTCATTACATGTCAAGTCAGGGCATGAGCTGATATTTAAAATGTCTTAATTGAAATAATGTATAGGCTGGGCTAGTTTATTGTCATTACAACTCATGCACCAGCTAGGACCAGAGCCATGTATCTATATGGCTCTGGCTAGGGCTGTGTCTGACTCATGTACCTTAACTTGGGCAAGTCCTTTTATGCAATCAATAGCACTACAGAAAACTGTGATGCCTAGTAGAAAATAACATACACTTTCTTGTCAGTAACGTTATAATGAAAAAGGGAATTGCATCACAAAGCAAAATAAGCAAAACAGTCGGTAGGACATGATAATGTTACCGTTACAGTAGTAACTAAGCTAAAAACACAACAAACTAGTACAGGAAATGGCAAACAAATAACATTAGAAATTACTTTGTGGTGACTAGCTAGAGGTGTTAGCAACCTTAAATGGTTGGAACTTTCCCGTCCATGGTGGAAAGACGGTGGGAACAGAACCCAGTTTCAACCGGTCGCCATTGTAGTCAGTGGTCACAAAGTGAACTGGTGAATGACTTCAGGGGTCGTATCGACCCCATAAGCAGGATGTCGGATGGCCTGCAGGTATGCCTGACACAAAGCTCCATCGCGGTCAGGAAAAGAGTGGAAATGTGTAGTTCATCAGTATCTGACCTGAACTTTATCGCACCCGGGTACAATGCACTTCCTTGTGGCCTACGTCACTCAGCTACTCGACTACTAATGTTATTCGCCTTACTTTACTTTAGAGATTACTAAACGCTAGCCTAGCTACCATCTCTTTGTTTACTTCCTTTCGATCTGATTTCCTTTCTTGAAGACCAATAGTAAGACACTCCTTCATCCTCTTCCTGTAATTATCCATCTTAGAACCACGAAGAAGAGTATCTACCGGATTACAGACTACATGGAAAACCTTTACAGTAGCACGAAGTAGGTCTTTGTTTTTTTATACTTAACATTAAACAACACATTTATTTGGCAATTCAATGCCGAGACACCAATCATTGTGTATGTAACAATAAATACACATCTTTTTTAATGCATTTTAGGTAATTTCAGAAATTCAGCATTTCGATATAAAAATACAGACGTCTAAATACTCAAACAATAGACCTAAAAAAATCTTTAACTATTCAAGCTATAAAAGGCAGAGTGAAAATCTAAACCAATGTCTTCACTTTAGCCATCCCTGCCTTCCCATCAGACCCATTTTCACCACTGATGCGGTTTCATCCAAGTGGTTTGATTTGATTTGATTTATTTGACCATTTACAACACAATAAGTTGTGGTCCTCTTTGATGTGACTGACTCAACACAAGAGGACAGGTAGGCTCTGATACACCATTGCTTAGTGAGAAGAGAGAAACCTCCCTTCTCTTCCTAGGCTTTGTGTTGTCTATCATTGGTATGCAGAGTTTGTGTGTGTCTGTTTTTCCATTTAGTTTCCTCTCAGTCTGAACAGACCCTGTTCCTAATCACTACGTTTTGGTTTTGGGGAAGGCATGACTGTTGTGATTTGAAGCTTTTTGAACTTCAACTTCTATCTCAAATACCGTAAGATGACAAGGAAATAAGGAAAATGAACATCCACACACTTTTTTTATTTTATGAAAGTCCTCCTGAGTCTGACTAGCAATTAGTGGGTTCTCCGGTGTTACTAATTAAGTGGTTGGCTTCATCATTTTGTAAGAAAAAGGAGGTACGTTAATTGGTTCCATAACCATCCATCCAATTAGACTGATTGATACAAAATAGGAAGGTCCCATTGGATCGTGCATCATTTATTGTTCTTCATCTCCAGCTTCCTCTACCCCCTTCTCCTCCCCTCCCGCTCCCCACAGCAAAACAATTTAAGTGATTGAAAGGGAGAAGAGATTGGAAAAAACAGTGCTGCACCTCTTCCTCTGGCAATAAGCACTTAATCAGGGAAATCTTAAATGGGAGTTTTTGATGTCTGAACAAAAAGAACTGACTTTGTTCGTGTTACTTTAATGTTTCCCAAAAATTATAAAGACACACAAAGGCGGTGACTCGCTCTGTTCACAAGGATCTTGGCAAGGTTTCCTACAGTGAAGAAAGCAGGCAAAACCTTCCCTAATATTACAATACTGTTGAGGTTTCTCTTCTCCACTTCCTCTCTCTCTTTCTTATTTATCAATCACTTTATTATGTTTCATTGTCTGGCTTATTACATCTGGGATGGATGGGCTGTGCACTCCACCCACTCCCTCTATTTTTGCTGATGGAAATACTAGGCCTAGTGTGAGCCCAGATACTGAAATCGTCTGTTCAGAGTCAGACAGAACATTGTGTACAGCAGAGTCGGTCCTTCTCAACTGTTACAGCCTGAAGGTGGTTATAACTAAAAGGAGCAGACAAATATCTGCAATTATACACAAAGGACTAATGACGAAGCTTGTCTATTTGTTGAGTTAGCTATGTTGTCCATGTCCCTAAAGAAGGGAATGGGCCATGGCCGCTCTCAGGTATTTGCAGTGGGAAAAAGGAACGTCCATCTCACAAAAAACACAGAGTGCATTTTAGACTATGCTGTCTATTTGAAAAACAAATAATTAATATAAATACCTCCAATTACAAACACCCCTGAATATTTGATTGATGATTTATTTACTAGAAGACCAACATAATTTATACTTTGCCACTAAAATAACGAAACATTCTGCAGTGCATGGATGAGACGTTCACTAGGTGAGCGGTTCGCAGAAGAAGAAAACACATTTGTTATCCAGTCGTGGAAGATGCATGAGGCCAGACAGTCCTACACATCGTAAACACTTGACTGTCATTCAAATCAAATCCAAACAAATGTTATTGGTGGTCACATACACATATTTAGCAGGTGTTATTTCGGGTGTAGCGACATACTTGTGTTCCTAGCTCCAACAGTGCAATTGTATCTAACAATTCACAACAATACACACAAATCTAAAGTAAAAGAATGAAATTAAGAAATATATAAATACTAGGATGAGCAATGTCGGAGTGGCATTGACTAAAATAAGGTAGAATAGAACACACTATATACAGTTGAAGTCGAAAGTTTACATACACTTAGGTTGGAGTCATTAAAACTCGTTTTTCAACCACTCCACAAATTTCTTGTTAACAAACTATAGTTTTGGCAAGACGAATAGGACATCTACTTTGTGCATGACACAAGTAATTTTTCCAACAATTGTTTACAGATAGATTATTTCACTTATAACTCACTGTATCACAATTCCAGTGGGTCAGAAGTTTACATACACTAAGTTGACTGTGCCTTTAAACAGCTTGGAAAATTCCAGAAAATGATGTCATGGCTTTAGAAGCTTCTGATAGGATAATTGACATCATTTGAGTCAATTGGAGGTGTACCTGTGGATGTATTTCAAGGCGTACCTTGCTTCTTTGCTTGACATCATGGGAAAATCTAAAGAAATCAGCCAAGACCTCAGAAAAAAAATTGTAGACCTCCAAAAGTTTGGTTCATCCTTGGGAGCAATTTCCAAATGCCTGAAGGTACCACGTTCATCTGTGCAAACAATAGTACACAAGTATAAACACCATGGGACCACGCAGCTGTCATACCGCTCAGGAAGGAGACGCGTTCTGTCTCCTGGAGATGAATGTACTTTAGTGCGAAAAGTGCAAATCAATCCCAGAACAACAGCAAAGGACCTTGTGAAGATACTGGAGGAAACAGGTACAAAGTATCTATATCCACAGTAAAACTAGTCCTATATCGACATAACCTGAAAGGCCACTCAGCAAGGAAGAAGCCAGTGCTCCAAAACTGCCATAAAAAAGCCAGACTACGGTTTGCAACTGCACATGGGGACAAAGATCAAACTTTTTTGGAGAAATGTCCTCTGGTCTGGTGAAACAAAAATATAACTGTTTGGCCATAATGACCATCATTATGTTCGGAGGAAAAAGCGGGAGGTGTGCAAGCCGAAGAACATCATCCCAAACATGAAGCACGGGGGTGGCAGCATCATGTTGTGGGGGTGCTTTGCTGCAGGAGGGACTGGTGCAATTCACAAAATAGATGGCATCATGAGGCAAGAAAATTATGTGGATATATTGAAGCAACATCTCAAGACATCAGTCAGGAAGTTAAAGCTTGGTCTTCAATGGGTCTTCCAAATGGACAATGACCCCAAGCATACTTACAAAGTTGTGGCAAAATGGCTTAAGGACAACAAAGTCAAGGTATTGGAGTGGCCATCACAAAGCCCTGACCTCAATCCTATAGAAAATTTGTGGGCAGAACTGAAAAAGCGTGTGTGAGCAAGGAGGCCTACAAACCTGATTCAGTTACACCAGCTCTGTCAGGAGGAATGGGCCAAAATTCACCCAGCTTATTGTGGGAAGCTTGTGGAAGGCTACCCAAAACGTTTGACCCAAGTTAAACAATTTAAAGGCAATGCTACCAAATACTAATTGAGTGTATGTAAACTTCTGATCCACTGGGATTGCGATGAAAGAAATAAAAGCTGAAATAAATCATTCTCTCTACTATTTTTCTGACATTTCACATTCTTAAAATAAAGTGGTGATCCTAACTGACCTAAGACAGGGAATTTTTACCTGATTAAATGTCAGGAATTGTGAGAAACTGATATTAATTGTATTTGGCTAAGGTGCATGTAAACTTCCGACTTCAACTGTACATATGAAATGAGTAAAGCAGTATGTAAAAATTATTAAAGTGACCAGTGATTCCATGTCTATGTATATAAGGCACATTACATTACAACACTAATCTTGATTTGTGTCCCCTTATATAGGTTTTCATCTAATTATCAATTAGATGTCTATCATGTTTCCCTGTTGGATCGTTCTATATACACACTACCGTTCAAACGTTTGGGGTCACTTAGAAATGTCATTGCTTTTGAAAGAAAAGCTTATTTGTCCATTAAAATAACGTCAAATTGATCAGAAATACATTGTAGACATTGTTAATGTTGTAAATGGCTATTGTAGCTGAAAACAGCAGATTTTTTATGGAATATCTACATAGGCGTACAGAGGCCCATTATCAGCAACCATCACTCTTGTGTTCCAATGGCACATTGTGTTAGCTAATCCAAGTTTATCATTTTAAAAGACTAATTGATCACTAGAAAACCCTTTTGCAATTATGTTAGCACAGCTGAAAACTGTAATCCTGATTAAAGAAGCAATAAAACTGTCCTTCTTTAGACAAGTTGAGTATCTGGGGCATCAGCATTTGTGGTTTCGATTACAGGCTCAAAATGGCCAGAAACAAAGAACTTTCTTCTGAAACTCGTCAGTCTATACTTGTTCTGAGAAATGAAGGCTATTCCATGCGAGAAATTGCCAAGAAACTGAAGATCTCTTACAACGCTGTGTACTACTCCCTTCACAGAACAGAGCAAACTGGCTCGAACCAGAATAAAAAGAGGAGTGGGAGGCCCCTGTGCACAACTGAGTAAGCGGACAAGTACATTAGAGTGTCTAGTTTGAGAAACAGACGCCTCACAAGTCCTCAACTGGCAGCTTCATTAAATAATACCCGCAAAACACCAGTCTCAACAGTGAAGAGGCGACTCTGGGATGCTAGCCTTCTAGGGAGAGTTCCTCTGTCCAGTGTCTGTGTTCTTTTGCCCATCTTAATATTTTATTTTCATTGGACCGTCTGAGATATGGCTTTTTCTTTGCAACTCTGCCTAGCATGCCATTATCCCGTAGTCGCCTCTTCACTGTTGATGTTGAGACTGGTGTTTTTCTTTCAAAGATAAGGACATTTCTAAGTGACCCCAAATCTTTGAACGGTAGTGTACGTCCTGCCACCATGCGATATTATTCACAGCAAATAAATGGGACAGCGGGTGAACTTGCTGACACTCCTATTGATACTCAGCTCTGCTGCAACAGCAGTGTGTGTGCGTGTATAAAGACCCTGAAGATAAATCTGGCCATGCGCCTGGGAGTGAGTGTTCATTTATCAGTGCCTGGCAGTTCCCTGGCGCATGGAGTCGGGCGATGCTGCTTTGACTGGCGTAGGCCAGGTGCATGCATGCGGTGTCAAACTCATTCAATCCTCTTCACAAATCAGAAAACATATCTTACTCTTCGTCAAAAAGGAGGCGACCTGTCTGGCTGTCTGAATACAGAGCTACAGTGGGACGTGACAAGTTTCTAGTCTAATCTAGGGATATATCTTTAATACTGAGGAAGAAGCAGCCATCTGGACAGAAAGAGAATATCCAATCATTTGATATTTCCCCTTGTTTTATAATCCGTGGGAATTGTTTTGTGTGTACGGTGTTCATATTAGGACACTCTTAGTAGGAGTTGAGTCATCAGGAGTTGTGTCATCTGAACTAATTGTTTTTTTTATTTTTTATTATTTAACTAGGCAAGTCAGTTCTGAACAAATTCTTATTTACAATGACGGCCTAACTTGTGTCAGTTATAGTTGAGTCAGCAGGAGGATTTATTGTAGTATTATTTTTTATAGTCATTTAAAATTAGAGCATGATTCTAGAATATACAGTGTATACAGAATATACAGAAGTGTTATATTGGTTTGAGATCTGGTCTCACACACACACACACACACACACACACACACACACACATGAAAACCTCTATGTAAATGTGATATTTACATTTTTTATTTAGATTGATGGGGGAAAAACATATTTAATACATTTTAGAATAAGACTTTTACGTAACAAAATGTGGAAAAAGTCAAGGGGTCTGAATTTTTTCAGAATGCACTGTGTATGTATATATATTCTATGTATACTATGTATACAAAAGTATGTCGACACACCTTCAAATTAGTGGATTAGACTATTTCAGCTAAGAGGTGTATAAAATCGAGCATACAGCAATCTCCATAGACAAACATTGGCAGTAGAATGGCCTTACTGAAGAGCTCAGTGACTTTCAATGTAGCACCGTGTTAGGATGCCACCTTTCCAACAAGTCAGTTCATGAAATTGCTGCCCCAATGTCATGACTTCCGCCGAAGTTGGTCCCTCTCCTTGTTCGGGCGGCGTTCGGCGGTTGACGTCACCGGTTTTCTAGCCGCCACCGATCCACTTTTCATTTTCCATTTGTTTTGTCTTCATTGTACACACCTGGTTTCCATTCCCATAATTATATGTTCCTTATTTAACCCTCTGGTTCCCCCATGGTTTTGTGCGTGTTTGTTCGTTGTAAGTTGGTCTGTATTTGTGAGCTTGATTATTTTCCTTCTTGGAATATTTGTTGTTTTGAGTAAAGTTACGTGAATTACTCATCTCTGTGTCCTTCGCCTGACTCCGCCTTACCTGCTACACCTAGACGCCTTACACCCGGTCAACTGTAAGTGCTGTTATTGGGAAGTGGAATTGTTCGGGAGCAACAATGGCTCACCTGCAAAGTGGTAGAACACACAAGATCACAGAACGGGACCACTGAGTGCAAAAATAGTCTGTCCACTCACTACCGACTTCCAAACTGCCTCTGGAAGCAAAATCAGCACATTAACTGTTCGTAGGGAGCTTCATGAAATGAGTTTCTATAGTCGAGCAGCCGCACACAAGCCTAAGATCACCATGTGCAATGTCAAGCGTCGCCTGGAGTGGTGTAAAGTTCACCACCATGGAACTCTGGAGCAGTGGAAACACGTTCTCTGGAGAGATGAATCACGCTTCGCCATCTGGCAGTCCGACGGACAAATCTGGGCTTGGCGCATGCTAGGAGAACACTATCTGCCCGAATGCATATTGCCAACTGTAAAGTGTGGTGGAGGAGGAATAATGGTCTGGGGCTGTTTTCATGATTCGGACTAGGCCCCTTAGTACCAGTGAAGGGAAATCTTTACGCTACAGCATACAATGACATTCTCATCAATTCTGTGCTTCCAGTTTGTGGCAACAGTTTGGTGAAAATCCTTTCCTGTTTCAGCATGACAATGCCCCCGTGCACAAAGATAGATCCATGCCAAAATGGTTTGTCGAGATTGGTGTGGAAGAACTTGATTGCCCTGCACAGAGCTTTGACCTCAACCCCATCGAACACCCTTGGGATGAATTGGAATGCCGTCTGTGAGCCAGGCCTAATCGCCCAACATCAGTGCCCGACCTCACTAGCTGGATGGAAGAAAGTCCCTGCAGCAAAGTTCCATCTAGTGGAAAGCCTTCCCCGAAGAGTGGAGGCTGTTATAGCAGCAAAATGGCATATTAATGCTCATGATTTTGGAATGAAATGTTCGACAAGCAGGTTTTCCACATACTTTTGGTCATGTAGTGTATTTATACAGTATTGTAGTGACGTTAACCCAACACCCAGCAACCTCTTCAACTGGTTCGGACATCTTTTGGCCTAGTGTTTAAGGTGTTGCCTTGACAGTTGCTGGACCCGGGTTTGAGTCCCGGTCAGGACAACCCACTGAATATTCTACATTGATGTCAGAAGTGAGTCGACTCCTGTGAGGCCATTGGAGATACGTATACCCCTCCTGAATTCTGTACAATATACACACACATTACTTTAGAAAATGAAGAGAGTAAGACAAGTCCTGATCACACAACTCCTGCTGACTCAACTCTTCCTGAGAGTGTCCTAAAATGGACACCGTTTCAGTATCCCTACCTTACCTTTTATCTCCCCATGTTCAACATATCATCATAACACAGGAGTAGCAAAAACAGTTCTATCCAAACGCTACCTATTTGACTGAGTTGATGAAAGGAAATGGAAAGGAATAGGGGCAGCTTGAAGACTTGAGGCAGAAAATATATAGAACAATAGAAGTGCTCCATTGAATGGAGGAAGGACACAGACGAATGGAAGAACACAGACGGACCATGACACAGCTGCAGTCAATACAGCTAGCAGCTAGCGAGAGAAGCAATGCAGAGTGGTCTGACTATACTGCAATTCCTACTCCATTGTGTTAACACATACAGATAAACAACAATATGAACAACTAACCCTGAATCTAGTGGTCACTGCATGGCCTAAATAAGCACAGTGAACCAACGGAGGGAGCCACAAAACCCCTAAACTTTTCAGCTATAATGAACTACTGTTTTCCAGGGGACCCAGGCAGAGAAGGGGAGAGAAGGAGAGGGGAAGAGGAGCAGAGAAGGGGAGGTAGAGGAGGAGGTGATACTGGGCTATTGAAGTCCCACCCTGGACCACTGCTTCATACTTACAACTGATGGTGGCACTTTCTCAGCCAGATAATCAGTAGATATTCAGATATGATCACCTCTCCACACTATAGTGAAAGAAATATGTCTCAAATACTCCCATTCAGAATGATGGTGATGACTATATATCTGTGTGAGTGTTGGATGCAGGATGGTGGATGCCCAAAATTTGAATGCCCAAATTTTAACGGCCACTCAATTTTTTTACCAGTCACAATTCCTCTCCACAATAAATCACTTAAAACAACATGTTTTTAATGGTTTTGAAATTGAAATTGATTTAAAAGAACACAGAACATGACATACAGACACACAGTTGTGGTACATTTGAGTCATTTATCAGAAGCGCTTATCCAGAGCAGTTTACAGGAGAAATTATGGTTAAGTGCTTTGCTCAAGGACACATCGACAGATTTTTCCTCTAGTCAGCTCGGGGATTCGAACCAGCAACCTTTCGGCTACTGGCCCAATGCTCTTAATCGCTAGGCTACCTGGTAAAATGACAAATATAATAATAGAAAAGATTAAATGTAAAATACAATCATAGAACAGATTAAATGTACAATAACAGAACATCATGAGTTGCCTATAAGCAGATCACACTCGAGAAATAAAAAGTGTGAAAATGTCATGTCTGAGTGCCTTCACGGGGATATGGTAAACATGTACGCTAGTAAATTCCCTTCGCTGGCCACTTAATGCGCTTTTAATGCATCTCTCAATTAGATTGACAACTACAGTGTGTCAGTTTAACAACAGTAGAGTTTCCCACATAGTGGGTCAGAATCCACATGGTGAGTTGTAGCAAGTTTCTACAGGATAAACAGGTCATTTATGAAAACTTTGGGTGGGATATGTGTGACTGTCTGGGTTCCAACCTGGGTCTCCTGTGTGCCACAAGACCGTGTGATCCTGTTGAGTAAATTTGATTGGGTAGCTAACACATCTTAAAGTCTCAAGTAAGATAACTCACAGAACCACTTCCCATTACATATGGCACACACACAAACACACACTTGACTGAAATTGGTCTAGGCTAGCTCTCCTCTTCAGACTAATCTTCCTCCTCGTCCTCCGTCTTCCTTGCTCCTCTCTCTCTTGCGACTCTCTGCTCCATAAAGTCTGGACTTCTGGACCAAACGCTGGCTTCATGCCACAGCTGAATGGCTGGGGTGGGGTCAAAATCTTCTATGGAAGGAGTTGACAGCTGAACAGTCAGCAGATCTGACAGTGGGTCAGGTTTCAGGCCTGACCTCCAGTTGCTCTTCACTTTCTTCATGAGGTGGAGGCTGACAGTGTCAGGACGAGATCTACCAGCTGAAGAAGGTCAGGGCACGGGTGTTTGAGGATCCTGTGGACCTTGGGCCAGGATATCTACTCCACGCCGCTCTTTGGGTCCTGGTAGAGCCTGGCATTCAGGATGGTTTACTGGTCTGGGATCAGATCCACATCAGCACTGCACAAAAGTGCCTTGTTAGATCGTCAACCTCTGAATCTCCAAAATCTGAAAAGACATACAATAACTAAAATAATATTTAGTTATATGCTTTCACGGGTTGTTAGCAAGTGTGGGTTGTTAGTAAGATCAGGAGTGTTATTGTAAGATGCTAAGTTTTCTGCAACAGGTCCATTTTGCAGATCCACCAGTTTTGTGGCATGTAGGATCTCAGAGCTGATATCACCAAATCTCTTGTCCATCCTTTGGCACTGCTGGTCAATGAGTTTGCACATGGATGATGTCACACGAACCAGGGTAATGTCATCTCTGGGTGTCAGACTTACACCCTCATAGGTATCTGTGTTGGCCAGACAAGCATTCAGCTTGGGACCAGGTCTGTATGGCAGAGAATACAACATAGCGTATTCAGAGAAACAATTTGTATGTTGGTCCCATGTTTCATGAGCTGAAATAAAAGATCCCTGAAATGTTTCATACACACAAAAAGCTTATTTCTCTCAACTTTTGTGCATAAATTAGTTTACATCCATGTTAGTGAGAATTTCTACTTTGCCAAGATAATCCATCAACCTGACAGGTGTGGCATATCAAGAAGGTGATTAAACAGCATGAACATTACACAGGTGCACCTTCTGCTCTGGACAATAAAAGGCCACTCTAAAATGTACAGTTATGTCCCATAGCACAATGTCACAGATGTCTCAAGTTTTGAGGGAGCATAGAATTGGCATGCTGACTGCAGTAATGTCCACCAGAGCTGATGCCAGCAGAGCTAATTTAATGTTAATTTATCTGCCATAAAATGCCTCCGTCATTTTAGAGAATTTGACTGATTTCCTCATATGAACTGTAACAGTAAAATCTTTGAAATTGTTGCATGTTGCGTTTATATTTTTGTTCAGTATCAACATTTCGAATGAATTAATCATTAAAAAAATATTCATACTACCTGCTTTTGTGTTTGTTCAACAATGCCTGGGTGGTGGTCAGGCAGCTGTGGACCTCAGCCACTGTCACGGAGGTTCTCTGCAACGTAAAATACATGTTGCTGAGGTGTGTGAGGAAGTTGTGCCTGAAGCAGCTGTTCCGTACCACAGCCACATAACTTGCTGTACTGTGGAAGCTGCGCACCTTACTCTGCTGCACCGGATTATCCCCCTTAGCATCTGTTGACTGAATCTTAAACAAACAAACAAATATACAAACAAATAATTACTATGACATTTAATATTTTCAGGTTAAATGATATATTTTAATAAACAGAATTTAACTCAAACAAACTAACCTACACTACCTATAACCTACTACCTGCTCTAGGTGAAGTCCCCTGTACCTTGTAAGTAAATGTTCTCGGGCCTCAGAAGTTGAGAGACCTACCCTCCTGTTGGGATGAGCGGCCTCAGTCCCAACACCGTGAAGCTGTTTTTGAGGTTGGCCCTGTTCAAAGGTCTCTTGTGATAGAACACATAGAGGCCATGACTGTATATTTGAATGCTAGCTCAAGGCAATGGGCCATGCAGTGGATGCCTAGCATGTAGAACTTGTTGCCATGCAGCTTGCTCACTAACTCTGTTTTGGACCCCGTCATCAGTTGCAACAGCAATAAGCTTCTCCTGCAAATCACCTCCTGTGCTGTGCTGTTGTTCTCGTCTTGACTGCTTGCTCCACATACTGCCCTCATCATGCTATGTATTGCCTCAGTGATGGTCTCTGCATCTGCCTTCTCAATTGCCTGAATTCCCATGAACTGGACCTTAACTTTTCCTTTCTGGCGCAGTCTCGGACACACCAGCTCTTCTTCCATCATGCACTCTCTGTAGACCCATCTGACATGATTGCCAGGTACTTTGCAATAGAAATGTTCGCTTTGAACAGTCTTCTAGCCACCTCAGCTATGTAGAACATGAACACTCTGGCCTCTTTGTGGTTTCTGTAAGTGTTTCCTACCGACAGACCCTAGCTAGCTTTCATATTTTATTAATCTGTTTAGCTAGCTAGCTAGCTATAACATCACTGAGCTACACTATAACTAGGTAGCCTAGCTAGACAGAACTCACTGTTAACAAGTACAGTCAAATCTAGCTAGAAGCTAATACAATTTAGACATGCTTTATTGGCCTTGAAAGAGTTACACAACATGTAATTTCTTCCTCGCACATCCAAACATAGTCTGGGAATGGTCTTCCCTTTTTCCCGATCGCATGGACATTTCTGAACAGGATGTTCATCCTTTCAAACTGGGACGATTGCATGGATGAGATGGCTTTCATTGCGACGTTCTCCTCTGGGTGACTAGTCTTGGCCCGTTCTGTTGCATGACATTGTAGGTGGCACTTCGATGACTAGTGGTCTGAATGGCTTCAAGCTTCAGGTTTTTGGTACCCATCATAAATGAATTGGTCTGACATTTGACAGATGAGTAGACGGCAGCGCGAGAAGTACAATTGCTCTTCTTTGGCATCATACACTTTGCTTCTATTTAATTGTCTTTGTCTTTGGTTGATGTTGATACTACGGCTGGCCTTTAAACAGCAGCAATGTGCCGCCACATTATTGCTAACGTTACAAGGGCTAACAAGCTAGCAAGCAAGCTAAACACATTCACCTCAGCCAACACACATGTGCCTCAGCCATGCTTGGTTCGCGCTGACAGATTTTGAGTCAACCCTCTCGCCATGCCCCTCTGCCTCAGCTAACTAGTTTCAGAGTAGGAGGCCCATTCGGTTAGACCAACCAGAGACCAACCAGGCGATACACTCATTACATGCGTTGTTGAATGTCCAATCAGTGAGAGAATCTGAAAACTAGACAGATTCATGGGAGTTGAAGTGTGTGGGTATTTCGGAAGTTTTGGTAATGATTTGGGAGGTATTTACGGAACGCTCTTTTTGGCTAATGTTGGCTACCTGCCATCGTGGCTGGCAGGTTTGGCAAATCTATATGCCAAAGCAAAAAGTTACCAGCATTTGGCAGGTGTTCATTTCCAAACCTGATTGGATGATTAAGTCTTTAGGGTATCCATAACTAGAACAACAGAAGGCTCAAATTGGCATCAATGGAAAGGGGGAGGAGTGACCTTACTAAACCTTTAGAGCTACAGTGGAAAAACCTGGCAGAGAGCAGTGTTAGTGTGGATGGAAATGGTGTTAATTGTTTCCATGAGACCACATATTGAGTCAACAGATCATGGTAAGCCAGATAATGGTGTGTAAACACACACATAAACTGTATTTGAACTGTCGGCTACTTTACATAAAATCCAATATATTAAACAAACTATTTTTGTGGAAAATAATGGATACACATTACTGTTGGAGAGTGTTCCGTCTCTCACTGAACAACAGAACAAAACGGACTGCCCTATTTTAGACTGCCCTGTCTCTCTCTCTCGCTCTCTGCCTCTCCCTTTCTCTAGCTAAATGCCAGACAGATGTTTTCTAAAGAACAAGGTTTCCATCTATTTTATCCTATATTATTTTCTAGGTTACTGACTCTGCTTCCTCTCTATCATTCTCTTATTCTTAGTCTCTCTACTGTTTTGTGTAGAAAAATATGCAAAATTTTTTTTTTGTGATGGATGTATAGAGACGAAACCTGAAAAATCTCCAGAGACAAGATAAGGAAGGAAATATCGAAGGCAGAGCTAAGAATATCTCAAATGTATATTTTTTCAGTTGATGTTTTGGCCCTCGATCTTCTCCCACAAAGCGTCAGTTGAAGACTCAACCCAAAGACAAACATTAAACTCTCTCTTCCTACATCAAGACTCTTTGCACTAGCTAAACATATCACCTCTCCAGACATGAGCGCTAAAGGTGTTTGAATAATCACCAAGTCATTTTGGGTAAAAAAGCATTCTCAAGTCATTGGGGTAACAACAAATAAGCCAAAACAGAAAAGATCTCCCTCTCTTATTAGTGTAGTCCTTTGCTTTCCCCCTTCCCAGACTGAATCAATGTTTGCTTTTCCTTCAGCATGAATAATGTATGGTTTAGGAAACTAGCTTAAAGCCGCTCCGTAAATATTTAGTGGTTCGTTCCGTTAGTTGCAGTCTGACCTGATGCAATTCCTTCACTTCAATTAAATGCAATCGATGTCTCTCGTCTCACATGAACTACTTCTCATTTTCTATAAAGGCTTGTGTCTTAACATGTACAGTATATAGGTAGTCATTGTAAATAAGAATTTGTTCGTAACTGACTTGCCTAGTGAAATAAAGGTTAAAATACAAAAAATATATATAAACTCAGAAAAAAAAAGAAACGTCCTCTCACTGTCAACTGCGTTTATTTTCAGCAAACTTAACATGTATAAATATTTGAATGAACATAACAAGATTCAACAACTGAGACATAAACTGAACAAGTTCCACGGACATATGACTAACAGAAATGGAACAATGTGTCGCTGAACAAAGGGGGGTCAACATCAAAAGTAACAGTCAGTATCTGATGTGGCCACCAGTTATATTAAGTACTGACGTGCATCTCCTCCTCATGGACTGCACCAGATTTGCCAGTTCTTGCTGTGAGCTGTTACCCCACTCCTCCACGAAGGCACCTGCACGTTTCCCAGACATTTTTGGGGGGAATGGCCCTAGCCCTCACCCTCCGATCCAACAGGTCCCAGACGTGCTCAATGGGATTGAGATCCGGGCTCTTCGCTGGCCATGGCAGAACACTGACATTCCTGTCTTGCAGGAAATCACGCACAGAATGAGCAGTATGGCTGTTGGCATTGTCATGCTGGAGGGTCATGTCCGTATGAGCCTACAGGAAGGGTACCACATGAGGGAGGAGGATGTCTTCCCTGTAATGACAATATGCTCAGTCCGATGATGCTGTGACACACCGCCCCAGATCATGATGGACCCTCCACTTCCATATCGATCCCGCTCCAGAGTACAGGCCTCAGTGTAACGCCAATTCCTTCGACGATAAGCACGAATCCGACCATCACCCCTCGTGAGACAAAACCGCGACTCGTCAATGAAGAGCACTTTTAATCCTGTCTGGTCCAGCGACGGTGGGTTTGTGCCCATAGGCGACGTTGTTGCTGGTGATGTCTGGTGAGGACCTGCCTTACAACAGGCCTACAAGCCCTCAGTCCAGCCTCTCTCAGCCTATTGCGGACAGTCTGAGCACTGATTGAGGGATTGTGCATTCCTGGTGTAACTCGGGCAGTTGTTGTTGCCATCCTGTACCTGTCCCGCAGGTGTGATGTTCGGATGTACCAATCCTGTGCAGGTGTTTTTACACGTGGTCTGCCACTGGACACCGTTTGTCCTGTCTCCCTGTAGCGCTGTCTTAGGCGTCTCACAGCACGGACATTGCAATTTATTGCCCTGGCCACATCTGCAGTCCTCATGCCTCCTTGCAGCATGCCTAAGGCACGTTCACGCAGATGAGCAGGGACCCTGGGCATATTTATTTTGGTGTTTTTCAGAGTCCGTAGAAAGGCCTCTTTAGTGTCCTACGTTTTCATAACTGTGACCTTAATTGCCTACCGTCTGTAAGCTGTTAGTGTCTTAACAGCCGTTCCACAGGTGCATGTTCATTAATTGTTTATGGTTCACCGAACAAGCATAGGAAACAGTGTTTTAACCCTTTACAATGAAGATATGAGAAGTTATTTGGATTTTTACAAATTATCTTTGAAAGACAGGGTTCTGAAAAAGGGACATTTATCTTTGAAAGACAGGGTTCTGAAAAAGGGACAGTTTTTTAATGAAGCTGCCAGTTGAGGACTTGTGAGGCGTCTGTTTCTCAAACTAGACACTCTAATGTACTTGTCCGCTTGCTCAGCTGTGCACTGGGGCCTCCCACTACTCTTTCTATTCTGGTTCGAGACAGTTTGCGCTGTTCAGTGAAGGGAGTAGTACACAGCTTTCGAGCCAGTTTGCGCTGTTCAGTGAAGGGAGTAGTACACAGCGTTGTACGAGATCTTCAGTTTCTTGGCAATTTCTCGCATGGAATAGCCTTCATTTCTCAAAACAAGAATAGACTGACGAGTTTCAGAAGAAAGTTCTTTGTTTCTGGCCATTTTGAGCCTGTAATCAAACCCACAAATACTGATGCTCCAGATACTCAACTAGCCTTTTGAAATTATAAACTTGGATTAGCTAACACAACGTGCCATTGGAACACAGGAGTGATGGTTGCTGATAATGGGCCTCTGTACGCCTATGTAGATATTCTAACACGTTTGAAGGTAAGACCTAGGTGCAGACAATGTCGAAGTAACAAAAGTTTATTAATTTGAACACAGGCAGTCAAAGGTCAGAGGTTGGTAATCCAGGGTAGTGGGGCAAAGGTACGGGACGGTAGGCAGTCTCAGCGTCAGGGCAGGCAGAAAGAAAGGTCAAAACCGGGAAATCTAGAAAACAAGCACTATAGACAGGACAGGAGCAAGGGGGAAAACGCTGGTAGGTATGAATGAAAAAAATGAACAGGCAACAGACAACACAGGTATAAATACACAGGGGATAATGGGGAAGATGGGCAACACCTAGAGAGGGATGGAGACAATCACAAAGACAGGTGAAACAGATCATAATTTTTGTACTTATTTTGTACATAATGTTGCCGCTACTGTCTCTAATGATCGAAAATAACTTCTGGACATCAGGATTGTGATTACTCACCACGGACTGGCAGAATCCATTTTTTCCCTTTAACTTCACTAGGTTAGGGGGCAGCATTCGGAATTTTGGATGAAAAGCCTGCTACTCAGGCTCAGAAGCTAGGATATGCATATAAGTGGTATATGTGGATAGAAAACACTCTGAAGTTTCCAAAACTGTTAAAATAATGTCTGTGAGTATAACAGAACTGATATGGCAGGCGAAAACCTGAGGAAAATCCCTCCAGGAAGTACTATTATTTTGAAAGGCTTTTTTTCCATTGAAAGCCTATCCACCATACAAAGACTTAGGACCCAGTTCACGATCTCTATGGCTTCTTCTACATGTGGCCAGTCTTTAGGCATTGTTTCAGGCTTTTACTCTGAAAAATTAGGGAGATACAGCACTTTCAATGAGTGGACAGTGGAGATTTCCAGACATGAGTCCAGCGCGTGATCGGGAGTGAGCATTTCTTGTTTCTCCTTTTCTATTGACGAAGCTTTTGTCCGGTTGAAATATTATTGATTATTTATGACAAAAACAACCTGAGGATTGATTTTAAACATCGTTTGACATGTTTCTACTAACTTTTATTGTACTTTTTGACTTTTCGTCTGGATGTTGAGAGTGCGCTTTGTGCCTTTTGGATTACTGAACTAAACGCACCAACAAACTGAGGTTTTTGGAAATAAAGAGGGACATTATTGAATAAAACGAACATTTATTGTCTAAGGAGACCTGGGAGTGCCACCAGATGAAGATCATCAATGGTAAGTGATTAATTTTATTTAAACTATTTCTGACTTTTGTGACACCTCTCCTTGGTTGGAAAATGGCTGTATGGTTTTCTGTGGCTAGGCGCTGACCTAACATAATCGCATGGTGTGCTTTCGCCGTAAAGCCTTTTTGAAATCTGACACAGTGGCTGGATTAACAAGACGTTTATCAATAATCCTATGTATGAAACTTGTATTTTTCATCCATGTTTATGATGAGTATTTCTGTAATTTGATGTGGCTCTCTGAAATTTCACCGGATGTTTGTTTGAGACAATGATTACTGTACATAACGCGCCAATTTCAACTGAGGTTTTTGGCCATAAAGATTAACTTTATCGAACAAAACACACATTTATTGTGTAACATGAAGTCCTGTGAGTGCCATCTGATGAAGATCATCAAAGGTTAGTGATTCATTTAATCGCTATTTCTGACTTTTGTGAGCCCTCTCCTTGGTTGGAAAATGGCTGTATGGTTTTCTGTGACTAGGCGCTGACCTAACATAATCGCATGGTGTGCTTTCGCCGTAAAGCCTTTTTGAAATCGGACACTGTGGTTGGATTTACAAGAAGAAGAAGGGACGCTACCGTCCCACTGGTACCAGGGAGGTTAACGAGTCTGAAGAGCCCGTCGCGAACGATATACTACTTTCTCAGGAACAGGCCCAGATCCCCGTGATCTGCGTAAAGAGCAGGCGGAGAAAAAGGAGGGCAGGTTGCCTTCTTAGAATTCGTAGGCGATCGAATAAATCTCCACTTCCTTCCATTCTGCTAACAAACGTGCAATCTTTGGAGAATAAAATAAACCTACGTGGAAGATTAAACTACCAACGGGACATTAAAAAATGTAATATCCTATGCTTTACGGAGTTGTGGCTGAATGACGACACTATCAACATACAGCTGGCTGGTTATACGCTGCACCGGCAGGATAGAACAGCGGCATCTGTGTAAGGGGCGGCGGACTATGTGTTTTTGTAAATACCAGCTTGTGCACGATATCTAAGGAAGTCTCGAGCTATTGCTCGCCTGAGGTTGAGTATTTCATGATAAGCTGTAGACCACACTATCTACCTAGAGAGTTTTCGTCTGTATTTTTTGTAGCTGTTTACATACCACCACAGTCAGAGGCTGGCACTAAGACAGCATTGAATGAACTGTATTCCGCCATAAGAAAACGCCCACCCGGAGGCAGTGTTCCTAGTAGCCGGGGACTTTAACGCAGGAAAACTTAAATCCGTTTTACCAAATTTCTATCAGCATGTTAAATGTATAACCAGAGGGAAAAATAACTCTGGACCACCTTTACTCTACACACAGAGATGCATACAAAGCTCTCCCTCACTCTCCATTTGGCAAATCTGACCATAATTATATCCTACTGATTCCTGCTTACAAGCAAAAATTTAAGCAAGAAGCACCAGTGACTAGATCAATAAAAAAGTGATCAGATGAAGCAGATGCTAAGCTACAGGACTGCTTGGCTAGCACAAGCTGGAATATGTTCCGGGATTCTTCCGATGGCATTGAGGAGTACACCACATCAGCCATTGGCTTCATCAATAAGTGCATCGATGACGTCGTACCCATAGTGACCGTACGTACAGTACATACCCCACCAGAAGCCATGGATTACAGGCAACACCTGCACTGAGCTAAAGGCTAGAGCTGCCACTTTCAAGGAGAAGGACTCCAACCTGGAAGCTTAAAAGAAATCCCGCTATGCCCTCCGACGAACCATCAAACAGGCAAAGTGTCAATACAGGACTAAGATCGAATCGTACTGCACCGGCTCTGACGCTCGTCGGATGTGGCAGGCCTTGCAAAACAATACAGACTACAAAGGGAACCACAGCCGAAAGCTGTCCAGTGACACAAGCCTACCAGATGAGTTAACCTGTTTGGGCTGCAGGGGCAGTATTGAGTAGCCTGGATAAAAGGTGCCCATTTCAAACGGCCTCGTACTCAATTCTTGCTCGTACAATATGCATATTATTATTACTATTGGATAGAAAACACTCTCTAGTTTCTAAAACCGTTTGAATTATATCTGTGAGTAAAACAGAACTCATTTTGCAGCAAACTTCCTGACAGGAAGTGGAAAATCTGAAATCGATGCTCTGTTCTAGGGCCTGCCTATAAATGTGCTTGATATGTATTAGTATACATGCACTTCATACGCCTTCCACTAGATGTCAACAGGCAGTGAGAGAAGAAATGGAGTGTTTATCTTGGTCTGAGGTGGAATAAAAGCTCTTGGCATGACGTGACACCAATTTCCTGTTTTCTGGAACGTGCGAGAAGGGACCTGGTATTGCCTTCTGAAAAGCTGTCGTTATAGACGACTAATATCTCCGGCTTTGATTTTATTTGATAAATGTGACAATATCATCTGTAACGTCCTGACCAGAGTTCTTATGTGTTTTGCTTGTTTAGTGTTGGTCAGGACGTGAGCTGGGTGGGAATTCTATGTTGTGTGTCTAGTTCGTCTGTTTCTGTGTCCAGCCTAATATGGTTCTCAATCAGAGGCAGCTGTCAATCGTTGTCCCTGATTGAGAATCATATATAGGTGGCTTGTTTTGTGTTGGGGATTGTGGGTGGTTGTTTCTTGTCTTTGTGTTCTGCACCAGATAGGACTGTCTCGGTTTTCACGTTTGTTATTTTGTTAATGTTTCACAGTTTATCGTCTAATTAAACATGTTGAACACTAACCGCGCTGCATTTTGGTCCTCTCCTTCATCCCAGGAAGAAAGTCGTTACATCATCGTAAAGTATGTTTTTTCAATATAGTTTTATTAGATTATTGACATTTTTTCGGGACGTTAGGCGTGTTGCTTTGTCTGCGTATGTTCAGGAAGGAGAGCTTCGCGCCACTTTGCTAGCTTTCCGTGCTAATTGACTGGAGAAGAGGACTTTCTAAATCCAAACAACGATTGTTCTGGACAAAGGACCTCTTGTACAACATTCTGATGGAAGATCATCAAAAGTAGGACCATTTTATGATGCTATTTCATATATCTGTCGAACATGTGTACTATTAGTTTGCGCCCAGATTTTGGGCACTCTCTTGCTATAACTAAGCTGGATGTCGTAATGAAGTTATTTTTAGAATTCTAACATGGCGATTGCATTAAGAACTAGTGTATCTATCATTTCCTATACAACATGTATTTTTTAGTAACGTTTATGAATAGTTATTTGGTCAGAATAGTTGAGTGTCATAAAAATTTCCGGACATTCTGGGAAAAAGATGCTACGTTAGCACAATGTATAACCACTGATTTCAGCTCTAAATATGCACATTTTCGAACAAAACATAAGTGTATGTATAACCTGATGTTATAAGACTGTCATCTGATGAAGCTTATCAAGGTTAGTCAAAAATTATATATCTTTTGCTGGTTTGTTACGATCGCTAACTTTTGCTGCTGGTAAATGGCTTGTGTTTCTGGCTATTGTGGTAAGCTAATATAATGCTATATTGTGTTTTCGCTGTAAAACACTTAAGAAATCGGAAATATTGGCTGGATTCACAAGATGCTTGTCTTTCATTTGCTGTACACCATGTATTTTTCAGAAATGTTTTATGATGAGTATTTAGGTATTTCACGTTGGTGTCTGTAATTACTCTGGCTGCTTCGGTGCTATTTGTGACGGTAGCTGTGATAGCTGCAATGTAAAACTGATTTATACCTCAAATATGCACATTTTTCAAACAAAACATAGATTTATTGTATAACACGTTATAAGACTGTCATCTGATGAAGTTGTTTCTTGGTTGGTTCTTGGTTAGTTAGGTTGGTTTTGTGCATGCTACCTGTGCTGTGAAAAATGTCTGTCCTTTTTTGTATTTGGTGGTGAGCTAACATAAATATACGTGGTGTTTTCGCTGTAAAACATTTTAAAAATCGGACATGTTGGCTGGATTCACAAGATGTTTATCTTTCATTTGCTGTATTGGACTTGTTAATGTGTGAAAGTTAAATATTTCTAAAAAATATATTTTGAATTTCGCGCCCTGCACTTGAAGTAGCTGTTGTCATATTGTGCCCGGCTTCGGGCTTGCAGCCCAAAGAAGTTAAACTCCTTCTATGCTCGCTTCAAGGCAAATAACACTGACACATGCATGAGAGCACCAGCTGTTCCGGACAACTGTGTGATCACGCTCTCTGCAGCCGATGTGAGTAGGACCCTTAAACAGGTTGACGTTCACAAGGCCGCAGGGCCAGATGGATTACCAGGACGTGTACTGCGATTATGCACTGACCAACTGGCAAGTGTCTTCACTGACATTTTCAACCTCTCCCTGTCTGAGTCTGTAATACCAACATGTTTTAAGCAGGCCACCAAAGTGCCTGTTCCCAAGAACACTAAGGTAACCTGCCTAAATGACTACCGACCCGTAGCACTGACGTCTGTAGCCATGAAGTGCTTTGAAAGGCTGGTCATGGCTCACATCAATACCATTATCCCAGATGCCCTAGACCCACTCCAATTTGCATATCGCCTCAACAGATCCACAGATGATGCAATCTCTATTGCACTCCACACTCCACTTTCCCACCTGGACAAAAGGAACACCTATGTGAGAATGCTATTCATTGACTACAGCTCAGCGTTCAAAACCATGGTGCCCTCAAAGCTCATCACTAAGCTAAGGACTCTGGGACTAAACACCTCCCTCTGCAACTGGATCCTGGACTTCCTGATGGTACACCCCCAGATGGTAAGGGTAGGTAACAACACATCTGCCACGCTGATCCTCAACATCGGGGCCCCTCAGGGGTGCGTGCTCAGTCCCCTCCTGTACTCCCTGTTCACTCATGACTGCACGGCCACGCACGACTCCAACACCATCATTAAGTTTGTCGATGACACAACAGTGGTAGGCATGATCACCGACAGCGATGAGACAGCCTATAGGGAGGAGGTCAGAGACCTGGCCGTGTGATGCCAGGACAACAACCTCTCCCTCAACGTGATCAAGACAAAAGAGATGATTGTGGACTACAGGAAAAAGAGGACCGAGCATGCGCCCATTCTCATCAACAGGACTCCAGTGGAGCAGGTTGAGAGCGTCAAGTTCCTTGATGTCCACATCACCAAAAAACTAACATGGTCCAAGCACTCCAAGACAGGTGGGAAGAGGGCACGGCAAAACCTATTCCCCCTCAGGAGACTGAAAAGATTTGGCATGGGTCCTCAGATCCTCAAAAGGTTCTACAGCTGCACCATCGTGAGCATCCTGACTGGTTGCATCACTGCCTGGTATGGCAACTGCTCAACCTCCAACCGCAAGGCATTACAGAGGGTAGTGCGTACGGTCCAGTACATCACTGGGGCCACATTTCCTGCCATCCAGGACCTCTATACCAGGCGGTGTCAGAGGAAGGCCCTAAAAATTGTCAAAGACATCAAGCACCCAAGCATGGACTGTTCTCTCTGCTACCGCACGGCAAGCAGTACCAGAGCGCCAAGTCTAGGTCCAAGAGGCTTCTAAACAGCTTCTACCCCCAAGCCATAAGACTCCTGAACACCTAATCAAATGGCTACCCTGACTATTTGCATTGCCTCCCCCCCTCTTTTACACCACTGCTACTCTCTATCATTATCATCTATGCATAGTCACTTTAATAACTCTTCCTATATGTACGTACATATTACCTCAACTAACCGGTGCCCCCGCACATTGACATTGTACCGGTACCCCCCTGTATATGTTCTACTATTTTTATTTTACTGCTGCTCTATAATTACTTGTTACTTTTATTTCTTATTCTTATCCGGATTTTTTTTAACTGCATTGTTGGTTAGAGGCTCGTCAGTAAGCATTTCAACTGTAAGGTCTACACCTTTTGTATTCGGCGTGTGTGACTAATAACATTTGATTTGATTGTGGTAGTGATTCTTCCTCACGCTCACAGGCTATTCCCCTACAACAAGACCAATGTCTTGCTAGGAATCAGTGTTTTGCAGAGAGACCCCATGGCTCTTACATTATGTAACTGACAGACTCGCACCTCACTGTAATAATACTCAAAACTCACTCGCAATTGCGTTGATTCTCACAATTCGTTCATTTCAATACAGAGAGTCCCCTTATTATCAGCTTATTCTCATTGAAGAGAATTGAAATATAGCAGTGGTTCCCAAACTTTTTATCGTCCCATACCCTTTCAAACATTCAACCTCCCGCTGCGTACCCACTCTAGCACCAGGGTCAGCGCACTCTCAAATGAGTGTGAATTTGTCACACCCCGGCTCGTGGGAAGTGACAAAGAGCTCTTATAGGACCAGGGCACAGATAATAATATAATACCAATCAATCATTTTGCTCTTCATTTAGCCATCTTACATAAAAAAACATATTTGTTTATCAAATATTGTGAATAACTCACCACAGGTTAATATCGAAGGTTGTGCTTGAAAGGATGCGCATAACTCTGCAATGTTGGGTTGTATTGAGAGTCTCAGTCTTAAATCATTTTCCACACAGTCTGTGGCTGTATTTAGTTTTCATGCTAGTGAGGGCCGAGAATCCACTCTCACATAGGTACGTGGTTGCAAAGGGCATCAGTGTCTTAACAGCGCGACTTGCCAAGGCAAGAAACGCTGAGCGCAGCCCTATCCAGAAATCTGGCAGGGATGTCTGATTTAAATTCAATTTTCACAGAACCGCTTGTTGCAATTTCGATGAGACTGTCTTGTTCAGATATTGGTAAGTGGACTGGAGGCAGGGCATGAAAGGGATAACAAATCCAGTTTGTGTCGTCCGTTTCGGGTAAGTTGACGGATCACCACCTCAAGCTGAACCTCGGCAAGACGGAGCTGCTCTTCCTCCCGGGGAAGGACTGCCCGTTCCATGATCTCGCCATCACGGTTGACAACTCCATTGTGTCCTCCTCCCAGAGTGCTAAGAACCTTGGCGTGATCCTGGACAACACCCTGTCGTTCTCAACTAACATCAAGGCGGTGACCCGTTCCTGTAGGTTCATGCTCTACAACATTCGCAGAGTACGACCCTGCCTCACGCAGGAAGCGGCGCAGGTCCTAATCCAGGCACTTGTCATCTCCCGTCTGGATTACTGCAACTCGCTGTTGGCTGGGCTCCCTGCCTGTGCCATTAAACCCCTACAACTCATCCAGAACGCCGCAGCCCGTCTGGTGTTCAACTTTCCCAAGTTCTCTCACGTCACCCCGCTCCTCCGCTCTCTCCACTGGCTTCCAGTTGAAGCTCGCATCCGCTACAAGACCATGGTGCTTGCCTACGGAGCTGTGAGGGGAACGGCACCCCCGTACCTTCAGGCTCTGATCAGGCCCTACACCCAAACAAGGGCACTGCGTTCATCCACCTCTGGCCTGCTCGCCTCCCTACCTCTGAGGAAGTACAGTTCCCGCTCAGCCCAGTCAAAACTGTTCGCTGCTCTGGCACCCCAATGGTGGAACAAACTCCCTCACGACGCCAGGTCAGCGGAGTCAATCACCACCTTCCGGAGACACCTGAAACCCCACCTCTTTAAGGAATACCTAGGATAGGATAAAGTAATCCTTCTAACCCCCCCCCCCCCTTAAAAGAGTTGTATGCACTATTGTAAAGTGGTTGTTCCACTGGATATCATAAGGTGAATGCACCAATTTGTAAGTCGCTCTGGATAAGAGCGTCTGCTAAATGACTTAAATGTAAATGTAAATGTAAGTACCTGCATAACTGTGCACCCAGCTCACTCAGGTGTTTCGCTATATCATATTTGACATTTTCTGTAAGCTTGAGTTCATTTGCACACAAAAAAATCTTACAATGATGGAAAGACCTGTGTGTTGTCCTTGTTAATGCAGATAGAAAAGAGCATAACTTCTTAATCATAGCCTCAAATTTGTCCCGCACATTCAATATAGTTGCGGAGAATCCCTGTAATTCTAGATTCAGATCATTCAGGTGAGAAAAAACGTCACGCAGATAGACCAGTCGTGTGAGAAACTCATCATCATGCAAGCAGTCAGACAAGTGAAAATTATGGTCAGTTAAGAAAACTTTCAGCTTAAAAAAATAATACTTTAATACTTTGCCCCTTAACCAGCGCACTTCTGTATGTTGTAAACGCGTTACATATCATTGCATAATGCAGAAAGTAGACAAGAGTTCAGGGGCCTTGCTTGAACAAAGTTAACCATTTTCATTGTAGTGTCCAAAACGTCACTCAAGCTGTCAGACATTCCCTTGGCAGCAAGAGCCTCTCGTGGATGCTGCAGTGTACCCAAGTGTAGTCGGGAGCAACTGCTTGCACTCAAGTTACCACTCCATACCTGAACTAGAGGTATCGGGACTAAATTTACATTTACAAAAATCTCTACCAGAGGAGGCTGGTGGGTGGAGCTATAGGAGGGCAGGCTCATTGTAATGTCTGGAATGGAATAAATGGAACCGTGTAAAACACATTGAACATAACGGAAACCATATAGCCCTCCTATACGTACTCCCACCAGTCTCCTCTGATACATACAGTTGAAGTCAGAAGTTTACATACACTTAGGTTGGAGTCATTAAAACTCGTTTTTCAACCACTCCACACATTTCTTGTTAACAAACTATAGTTTTGGCAAGTCGGTTAGGGAATCTACTTTGTGCATGACACAAGTAATTTTTCCAACGATTGTTTACAGACAGATTATTTCACTTATTCATTGTATCACAATTCCGGAGGGTCAGATGTTTATGTTCACGAAGTTGACTGTGCCTTTAAACAGCTGGGAAAATTCCAGAAAATAATGTAATGGCTAGAAGCTTCTGATAGGCTAATTGACATCATGTGAGTCAATTGGAGGTGTACCTGTGGATGTATTTCAAGGCCTACCTTCAAACTCAGTGCCTCTGCTTGACATCATGGGGAAAAAATGTGTAGACCTCCACAAGTCTGGTTCATCTTTGGGAGCAATTTCCAAACACCTGAAGGTACAACGTTCATCTGTACAAACAGTAGTACGCAAGTATAAACACCATGGGAACCAGCAGCCGTCATACCACTCAGGAAGTAGATGTGTTCTATGTTCTAGAGATGAATGTACTTTGGTGCGAAAAGTGCAAATCAATCCCAGAACAACAGCAAAGGACCTTGTGAAGATGCTGGAGGAAACCGGAACAAAAGTATCTGTATCCACAGTAAAACGAGTCCTATATCGACATAACCTGAAAGGCCGCTCAGCAAGGAAGATGCCATTGCTCCAAAAACGCCATAGAAAAGCCAGACTACGGTTTGCAACTGCACATGGGGACAAAGATTGTGCTTTTTGGAGAAATGTCCTGTTTGGCCATAATGACCATCGTTATGTTTGGAGAAAAAAGGGGGCGGCTTGCAAGCCGAATAACACCATCCCAACCGTGAAGCACGGGGGTGGCAGTATCATGTTGTGGGGGTACTTTACTGCAGGAGGGACTGGTGCACTTCACAAAATAGATGGCATCATGAGAGAGGAAAATGATGTGGATATATTGAAGCAACATCTCAAGACATCAGTCAGGAAGTCAAAGCTTGTTCGAAAAGTGGTCTTCCAAATGGACAATGACCCCAAGCATACTTACAAAGTTGTGGCAAAATGCCTTAAGGTTTTGGAGTGGCCATCACAAAGCCCTGACATCAATCCTATAGAAAATTTGTGGGCAGAACTGAAAAAGCGTATGCGAGAAGGAAGCCTACCAAACTGACACAGTTACATCAGCTCTGTCAGGAGGAATGGGCCAAAATTCACCCAACTCATTGTGGGAAGCTACCTGAAATTCATAACCCAAGTTAAACAATTTAAAGGCAATGCTACCAAATACTAATTGAGTGTATGTAAACTTCTGACCCACTGGGAATGTGATGAAAGAAATAAAAGCTGTAATAAATCATTCTCTCTACTATTATTCTGACATTTCACATTCTTAAAATAAAGTGGTGATCCTAACTGACCTAAGACAGGGAATTTTTACTAGGATTGTATGTCAGGAATTGTGAAACTGAGTTTAAATCTATTTGGCTAAGGTGTATGTAAACTTCCGACTTCAACTGTACATCAACTTTTCAATTCACATTATCAACGAGAGTGTCACTTGCCGAGACAGGGTTCGGGTGACATTCTTGCTTTGCAGCTCAAATGTAAAGTAAATGTCACAGTGGTTGCCACTAGCCAGTAGGCTAACCATGCACATTTAGTCATGAAAGCAACCTTTCATGCATCTACCATTATACTCTTTATTAACGCAAACAAAACCATATTACACTCTTGCATAATGCAATAATTCACAAACTTGTGCAGACGTTTGAGTGGTTTATTTTCTCGTCCATACGCTTATTAATTTAACTGCCATAAATTAATAAGTGTAACTGCAAGACAATAACACATCCAAAGTAGCACAGCTAACTTTAGCTAACAACATTTGTTTCATCAAGTAACTTCAGCATAGCAACAATTTTAATTTACCCTGCCCTTACAAATATATAAGTATCGTAACGTTATCTTAAGGCATTTTCACACTGCATTGTTCTTAGCCCCGGGCTATCTTAGCACCAGGCTAGACTGGCCCTGGGCTAGTTTAGCCTGTGTTCACACAAGTATTTGTTAACCCTGGGCTAAGGATTCACACTTGTATTCCAACGCCCTGGGCTAACGGACCAACACAACATTCCAACATTCTATCTCTGACACACAACCAATGTTAAAGGCAATAAGACATTGATTAGCACTTTATTTCCTCTTGCTTCTAGCCAGGATTTTATTCCCAACAGTGATGGTTTGTGTAAAGCGTGCTGTCTGACCTCAGAAACAATGTTTGTTTCACTTTTGAAATTCAATCTCGCCCCTGTACAGAGAATGCTGTGCACGAACGAGACATCAACTTGTCTGATCAAGATGAAATAATGCAACAGGTATTATTATAGATATACCCAGTTAAATGTCAATAGAAAAGTTAGGAAAACAGGATCATTTAGCTTTTGCTGCCCTACCAGCTGCAGAGTTTATAGCTTTGCTAAGTGAGAAGACGTTAGCCCACCTGCATAGCAACCGTTATTGTTAGGCATAACAACCAATGTTTTTGCACAGATTAAAGTATTTTGGGTTTTGCCCTCGGATGCAGAGCTGCCAACTCTCACGCATTCACCATGAGACACATGCTATTGACTCTGATCACACGCTCTCACACAACACCTCGTATCTAACGCTGGAATCCCCCAAAAAGTGTTTTTGTGTGCTTTATTTTCATGAATTGTGTGCAAGTGTAGCGGGTTTCTTATGTACCACAGGAGAACCAAGAAATGAAGAGCGACACCACGGCTGTCTTTTAGGCTTTTATTTTGATCTGCAATAGTATTGTGAAAAGACAGGACAGGAACACATCAGTCTCCAATGCACCATCTGACAAGTTGTTCTACACAGGAGCATGAAAAAAGGTAAAACACATATCCTGTCTCACATCCCCAATACATTGCTAGGTGCTTTCAGTGTTGACAGTACCAAAATACAACAACTCATGTACAAAAACACTGCAACATAAACAAGTTACAACGTGAAATCGCCTCTATTCCATTCAGACCGTAGAGGACCAAACTACATCTCCCATATTGCAACGCCAGCACCAGTCGGCAGCTCAGCCAACCGTCTGCATCACAGAAAGGCATGCTAGCTAGCAACCGGCAGCACTTTTAGCACTCTTTAAACCATATTATTAACAACAATAAAACTCTGAAAGTTACATGTTTCAATAGCCTCACACTCCCTTATAACAATATCTACAGCATTAACCTTGGGATGTTTTATTTATTTCACGTTATGGAATTCTACAAAGGAGTAATCTGCAACACATAACTTTCTCTCTCAGTGTTTTCTCGGACTGAGGAGAGCGGGAGCTACGGGTAGTACCAGGGTGTTAGTAGGTGACACTAGCACCCGGATGAAATAAAATAAATGTATTGAAACAAAACCCGAAGTTAATGATGTTAACATCATTCAGCTACTGTAGCTACCTAACATCAACAGGCAGCACCAGTAGCGCAACAATTAAAAATAGACACCAAAAGTAAAGTTCCTGGCGATCATACCGATCTGACTCCCCCCTTCTTTCTGAACTTGGAATGTTCCTGTTCGCGGGCTTTGGCCACTGACCCTCAACCTGATTGTTCTGTTCTGCGTTGTGTACTATTCTAATAATTTGAAGTTTGATGGAATAACCATTTTAACTCTACTACACAAGTATGAATATGAAGTTAGCATCTCTCCAAATGTGATCATTACTTCTGGGCGTCTGCTGCAAGCCCAAATAATGCCCCTCCTACTCGTTGCTACGGGAAAGTTGATACAGGCTGCACTCGCGCATTGTCACAGACATAATTTAGTGGTCAGCCACTCATAATCTTACAACACCAGATAAGTCCCTAGCGAGAATTCACATCAAAGAAATAACATAGTAATGAAGGTAAGCAATGTAGTTTGCGTTATCATTGACACAAATTACAATGTGGGGTACGATGTTGGATTTATGTAGTCTGGCTAGAAAGCTAGCTAACATTTTATTTTATTTACAGAAAACTTCAGTAGGTTAGCTAGCTAGCAACTATTGATTTTTAGAGATTGTTCTACATAATTTATAAGATTGAATCAATCAAACCAGATTGGAGTTTAGCTAATGCAATCCATCTCTGTTTTAAGGATATTATCTAAAGCGGAAGGGAAGAGAACATTAATTTCAATGTGGGCAGCAAAAGATCAGCCCCCAACTAAAAAAGGCACCAGCAATCAATCAGAGAAGCCAGAGAGAGAGGCTGAGCCCCATCCTTCAGAGCAGCTAGAGAGAGAGGATGACAGAGAGACAGTACAACAGAACAAGAAAAGGTAAAAAAGCAAAGAGCCCCGAGTGGAGTCCATGTTTAAAAATGTAGGGACAGCCAAATAGCCATTTTTATATAAACAAGCATGCATGATTAGTGTTCTATATGTAGGCAGGAGAACACATGTTCTCACCAAAGCATTACATATTAAGAGCCAGGGCCACCAGGAGAAACAAAAGGTACTGCAGTCTGCAAGTAAAAAAATATATTCTAGCCGCTTCTGTTGGTGGGATGTCTACACAAGAAGCAAAGGTACATTATCAGTATAACTTAGGGGGGCGGGGTGTAGGGCTTAAGACTGTACTGGATAGGCAGGAATGTAACATGAACACTTGGAACACAGTTAAATCTACTACAAATAACCATTTTCTGTTGCAGTTGCAGACAAGGAGGGCAGAGGTTAAGGTGGCCGTGTTATTGGTTGAGCACAATGTGCCGCTGGCGGTGGCAGATCACCTGTGGCCTCTGTTCGTGGAGTGTTTCACTGATTCCCAAATTGCTAAAGACGACAAGTGTGCCTGCACAAAGACCACCTGTATAATCAACGAAGCTGTCACACCAAACTTCAAAAAAGAACTAGTGATGAAGATGAAAGACAATCTGTACACGGTCATCACAGATGGATCCAATGATACAGGTAGTATGTGGACACCTGCTTGTCAAACATCTCATTCCAAAATCATGGGCATTAATATGGAGTTGGACCCCCTTTTTGCGACTGTAACAGCCTCCACTGCTCTGGGAAAGCTTTCCACTAGCTGTTGGAACATTGCTGGGGGGACTTGCTTCCGTTCAGCCACAAGAGCAAATCAAATCAAATTTTATTTGTCACATACACATGGTTAGCAGATGTTAATGCAAGTGTAGCGAAATGCTTGTGCTTCTAGTTCCGTCAATGCAGTAATAACCAACAAGTAATCTAACCTAACAATTCCACAACTACTACCTTATACACACAAGTGTAAAGGGATAAAGAATATGTACATAAAGATATATGAATCAGTGATGGTACAAAACGGCATAGGCAAGATGCAGTAGATGGTATAGAGTACATACCCTACATTACTCATCTCATATGTATATACTGTAAACAAAGTGGCATAGTTTAAAGTGGCTAGTGATACATGTATTACATAAAGATGGCAAGATGCAGTAGATATAGAGTACAGTATATACATATACATATGAGATGAGTAATGTAGGGTATGTAAACATTATATTAAGTGGCATTGTTTAAAGTGGCTAGTGGTACATTTTTACATAATTTCCATCAATTCCCATTATTAAAGTGGCTGGAGTTGAGTCAGTATGTTGGCAGCGGCCGCTAAATGTTAGTGGTGGCTGTTTAACAGTCTGATGGCCTTGAGATAGAAGCTGTTTTTCAGTCTCTCGGTCCCTGCTTTGATGCACCTGTACTGACCTCGCCTTCTGGATGATAGCGGGGTGAACAGGCAGTGGCTTGGGTGGTTGTTGTACTTGATGATCTTTATGGCCTTCCTGTGACATCGGGTGGTGTAGGTGTCCTGGAGGGCAGGTAGTTTGCCCCCGGTGATGCGTTGTGCAGACCTCACTACCCTCTGGAGAGCCTTACGGTTGTGGGCGGAGCAGTTGCCGTACCAGGCGGTGATACAGCCCGACAGGATGCTCTCGATTGTGCATCTGTAGAAGTTTGTGAGTGCTTTTGGTGACAAGCCAAATTTCTTCAGCCTCCTGAGGTTGAAGAGGCGCTGCTGCGCCTTCTTCACAACGCTGTCTGTGTGGGTGGACCAATTCAGTTTGTCCGTGATGTGTACACCAAGGAACTTAAAACTTTCCACCTTCTCCACTACTGACCCGTCGATGTGGATAGGGGGGTGCTCCCTCTGCTGTTTCCTGAAGTCCACAATCATCTCCTTTGTTTTGTTGACGTTGAGTGTGAGGTTATTTTCCTGACACCACACTCCGAGGGCCCTCACCTCCTCCCTGTAGGCCGTCTCGTCGTTGTTGGTAATCAAGCCTACCACTGTAGTGTCGTCCGCAAACTTGATGATTGAGTTGGAGGCGTGCATGGCCACGCAGTCGTGGGTGAACAGGGAGTACAGGAGAGGGCTCAGAACGCACCCTTGTGGGGCCCCAGTGTTGAGGATCAGCGGGGTGGAGATGTTGTTACCTACCCTCACCACCTGGGGGCGGCCCGTCAGAAAGTCCAGGACCCAGTTGCACAGGGCGGGGTCGAGACCCAGGGTCTCGAGCTTGATGACGAGTTTGGAGGGTACTATGGTGTTAAATGCTGAGCTGTAGTCGATGAACAGCATTCTCACATAGGTATTCCTCTTGTCCAGATGGGTTAGGGCAGTGTGCAGTGTGGTTGCGATTGCGTCGTCTGTGGACCTATTGGGTCGGTAAGCAAATTGGAGTGGGTCTAGGGTGTCCGGTAGGGTGGAGGTGATATGGTACTTGACTAGTCTCTCAAAGCACTTCATGATGACGGAAGTGAGTGCTACGGGGCGGTAGTCGTTTAGCTCAGTTACCTTAGCTTTCTTGGGAACAGGAACAATGGTGGCCCTCTTGAAGCATGTGGGAACAGCAGACTGGGATAAGGATTGATTGAATATGTCCGTAAACACACCAGCCAGCTGGTCTGCGCATGCTCTGAGGACGCGGCTGGGAATGCCGTCTGGGCCTGCAGCCCTGCGAGGGTTAACACGTTTAAATGTTTTACTCACCTCGGCTGCAGTGAAGGAGAGCCCGCAGGTTTTGGTAGCGGGCCGTGTCAGTGGCACTGTATTGTCCTCAAAGCGAGCAAAAAGGTTATTTAGCCTGTCTGGGAGCAAGACGTCCTGGTCCGCGACGGGGCTGGTTTTCTTTTTGTAATCCGTGATTGACTGTAGACCCTGCCACATACCTCTTGTGTCTGAGCTGTTGAATTGCGACTATTTTGTCTCTGTACTGGGACTTAGCTTGTTTGATTGCCTTGCGGAGAGAATAGCTACACTGTTTGTATTCGGTCATGTTTCCGGTCACCTTGCCCTGGTTAAAAGCAGTGGTTCGCGCTTTCAGTTTCACGCGAATGCTGCCGTCAATCCACGGTTTCTGGTTTGGGAATGTTTTAATCGTTGCTGTGGGTATGACATCGTCAATGCACTTCCTAATGAACTCGCTCACCGAATCAGCATATTCGTCAATGTTGTTGTTGGACGTAATGCGGAACATATTCCAATCCGCGTGATCGAAGCAGTCTTGAAGCGTGGAATCAGATTGGTCGGACCAGCGTTGAACAGACCTGATTGAGGGAGCTTGTTTTAGTTTCTGTTTGTAGGCTGGAAGCAACAAAATGGAGTCGTGGTCAGCTTTTCCGAAAGGAGGGCGGGGGAGGGCCTTATATGCATCGCGGAAGTTAGTATAACAATGATCCAAGGTTTTACCAGCCCTGGTAGCACAATCGATATGCTGATAGAATTTAGGGAGTTTTGTTTTCAGATTAGCCTTGTTGAAATCCCCAGCTACGATGAATGCGTGGTCCCGTGTGGCTCAGTTGGCAGAGCATGGCGCTTGCAACGCCAGGGGTGTGGGTTCATTCCCCACGGGGGGACCAGGATGAATATGTATGAACTTTCCAATTTGTAAGTCCCTCTGGATAAGAGCGTCTGCTAAATGACTTAAATGTAATGTAAATGAATGCAGCCTCAGGGTGTGTGGTTTCCAGTTTACAAAGAGTCAGATAAAGTTCGTTCAGGGCCATCGATGTGTCTGCTTGGGGGGGAATATATACGGCTGTGATTATAATCGAAGAGAATTCCCTTGGTAGATAATGCGGTCAACATTTGATTGTGAGGAGTTCTAGATCAGGTGAACAGAATGACTTGAGTTCCTGTATGTTGTTATGATCACACCACGTCTCGTTAATCATAAGGCATACACCCCCGCCCCTCTTCTTACCAGAAAGATGTATGTTTCTGTCGGCGCGATGCGTGAAGAAACCAGCTGGCTGCACCGACTCCGTTAGCGTCTCTTGAGTTAGCCATGTTTCCGTGAAGCAGAGAACGTTACAATCTCTGATGTCTCTCTGGAATGTCACCTGTGCTCGGATTTCATCAACCTTATTGTCAAGAGACTGGACATTGGCGAGTAGTATGCTAGGGAGTGGAGCGCGATGTGCCCGTCTCCGAAGCCTGACCAGCAGACCGCTACGTTTGCCCCTTTTACGGCGTCGCATAGGGTCGTCGGCTGGGATCAGATCCATTGTATTGGGTGGAAGGCAAAACACTGGATCCGTTTCGGGAAAGTCATATTCCTGGTTGGAACGATGGTGAGTTGACGTTGCTCTTATATTCAGTAGTTCCTCCCGACTGTATGTAATGAAACCTAAGATTACCTGGGGTACCAATGTAAGAAATAACACAGCATTAGTGAGGTTGGGCACTGATGTTGGGCGATTAGGCCTGGCTCGATGGGGTTGACATCAGGGCTCTGTGCAGGCCAGTCAAGTTCTTCCACGCCAATCTCGACAAACCATTTCTGTATGGACATCGCTTTGTGCACGGGGGCATTGTCATGCTGAAACAGGAAAGTGCCTTCCCCAAACTGTTGCCACACAGTTGGAAGCACAGAATCATCTAGAATGTCATTTTATGCTTTAGCGTTCAATGGAACTAAGGAGCCTATCCCGAACCATGAAATACAGCCCCAGACCATTATTTCTCCTCCACCAAACTTTACAGTTGGCACTTTGCATTCGTAGCATTCCCCTGGCCAAACACAGATTCCTCAGTTGGACTACCAGATAGTGAAGCATGATTCATCACTCCAGAGAACTAATTTCACTGCTCCAGAGTCCAATGGCGTCGAGCTTTACACCACTCCTCAGATGACCACTCAAGCCGTGATTGGTCATTTGTCAATCTCATGATGACTGTCAAACACATAGTTTTAAAAAACTATCTGAATGTGGTTTGAGTAGGCAGGGGAAGACAATTTTGTTTTGTTAATGGCTGAGAGATTTGGACGTCTCTTTGTTATTGGTCTATTAACCAATATACAGCATGGTGATGTAACCATGGAAAGTTGAAACTCCCGCCCATGCAAACCTGCTGATTTTTAACATTATACAATATTTTTGTGTAACAATAGTAGTAGTTCATTCAATTGGGGGAGGTAAGAAGGGGGGCACTGGATGTTCCCCCATGACTGAAAATGTTTGGAAAGCACTGATCAAGCTAATGATTAGCACAAATACAGATTGGGAAACCCATTGTCACGCCCTGACCTTATCTATGTTTTCTTTATTATTTTGGTTAGGTCAGGGTGTGACGAGGGTGGGTATGCTTTTTTTGTATGTCTAGGGGTGTTGGTAAGTCTAGGCATATGTATGTCTATGGTGGCCTGAATTGGTTCCCAATCAGAGGCAGCTGTTTATCGTTGTCTCTGATTGGGGATCATATTTAGGTTGCCATTTTCCCTTTTGGTTTTGTAGGTTCTTATTCTATGTTTAGTTGCCTGTCTGCACTAGCCATATTAGCTTCATGGTTAGTTTTGTTATTTTGTTCAGTGTTCATTCTTTTTATAAAGAAGAATGTACGCTTATCACGCTGCGCCTTGGTCTCCTCCCTACGACGGTCGTGACACCCATGCTTCAGTCTTTTTATTTATAACCACAATGCGGCATCATTTGGGCTACAGGTAGGATTGTTGCGTTGACCATATTACCGCCACACCGGCAGTCACAACTCATGAAGGCAGTCAAATTCCACATGACCATTTAGTCACGGTAATTAGGCTTCTCCAAGCTCTAATGCTGCTGCTTGTCATTAGTAGCCTACCAAACTTGCTAACTGCCTGGTGCTCAGCACTCTATTGTCCCTCTAATCATCAATGTAAATGTGTTCGAAAATCTAAACACAAACACATCATGAGAGCCCATGAGCTCATGTTGCGCAACATTTCTATAGGCTATGCAATTGCAGGAGAAAACAGTGATGGCCCGAATAAAAATAGGATCCCATCAGCTTTCTATAGGCTAGGAATACTATATTTATTTCTAAACTTTCCTAATGTTAAGCACATTGCTTATAATTAACTTTCCTAATGTTAAGCACATTGCTTATAATAACAAGAGTACAGCCTACCTGGCTGGCATGACAATAAACCGTGGGGAAAGCGTCCTCCATTTGCTATTTAAGTGCATAGATGACATGCATTTTAAATTAAAAAAATGTCAAACATATATTATTTAGTATATGTTTTCAATTGTATTCTTCATACTATAAAATAATATAAAATAATGCCACGGAACTATAAGCAAATCTTTTCTGCTAAATGAACTAGAGTAGCCCACAACCATTTGGCAGAGCCACATCAGTACCTAACATAAGGACAACTCAGAGTATGCAATTCTTTTCTTCTGAAATAGACTACATGTTCTTCATATCATGCTTCTTTAGACCTGTGTACAATAAATCATGGATTTATTGTGAAGGTGTAGGCTATTTTACATGGATTTATTAGACTTTTTTTAAATGCCTTGTAGATTATGTAACACGATTTAGGATAAGACCCAGATGCAGACACAGGAGGCAGACAATTCGAATTTCAGATGTTTATTACAAAACAGGGCAGGCAAACGGCAGGTCCAGGGCTGGCAGAAGTCAGTAATCCAAGACAGTGTTAACCAGGGACAGAACCGCAGGCAGGCTCAGTGTCAGGGCAGGCAGAATGGTCAGAACCGGGAGGACTAGAAAACAGAAACTAGAAAATTGGAAAACACGCTGTTAAGACTAGACAAGACAAACTGGCAACAGACCAGAGGATAATGGGGGGAAATGGGAGACACCGGGTGGGAGGTGGAGATAAGCACAAAACAGGTGAAACAGACCAGGGTGTGACACTACGTATGGAAGCCAGGAGATGCTAAATGTGTTTATGTTAGTTAACGGTCAATTACAGTGAGACCGACAGTTATTTGCTTGGCAATCACCGGCTGACAAAATTTTGTGACCGCCACAGCCCTCGCTACAAGTTATAATTCTTATTGCTAAATAACACAGCAGCCTGATAATATGGACCAATATGTTGTTAGGATCATTTCTGAAGGGCAAAATTGTATTTTAAAATTGTGTCAGCATAATTTTATTTTCATTGATTTTGGAGTAGTAAGGTCACCGGAACTGACTTTCTCAGTCATTCTATGAAACAATTACATTCCAAGCGTGTTGAAGGGTACACAAATAAGCATAATTGTTTATAACATTCAAAATTTGTTAAACCAGGGGTTTGGTGGTGACTGTCTGAACATCATTGTCTATGAGGAAATAGCAAGCATTTTTTAAAGGGTCTGTTTGAGGTGGGTTTTTTTTAAGTGTTTTTTTCTCAAATGTATGCTTTGACAACAAATATGAGTATAAGTCAACAACATTATTTGGGTATGCGTTAACAGAACAAAAACTTTTAAAAGTGAGATTTTCACCGGTCAGTTACTTTAAAGTATTTCAGTTGTGGTTGGGATATATTGACCAAATTATCAGGAAAGTTGCAGATGTATTTTCCCTATAAAAAAAACACCAGTAACACCATTTCACAGCTCCTTATTTATTTTTAACTCTCAGGAGGACATGCCCCTGGACCCCCCTAGAGGGGTGTTGACCCCGGAAACTATTGACCCTGAGCCCCCCAATATGCAACACAAAGTTACACTCTTGGCTAGTTAGTTAGCTCAGCCTACATTAGAACATCAATATCATGGAAATCATTACATTACATTAATTCACTGGGCACTTGATGCTTATGTTCCTGCTCGCATTTGCATTGAAATAATTGTGTTCTGAAATTCCAATAAAGCTACAGCGACAATTTCAGAATAACTGTCTTTTACTGCAATTCCAAGTAAAAAGTAAATAAAACAAGTCTTTAATATAAGGAAAATGCCTATACATTTCAGCTGTTTCAAAAACACACAAGTTTACATTACAGAAAAAGGTATATTCTCTGGATTTCTTTCGATTCCTCTTGAGAATCTCCTTCAACTCTCTTCAGTGTAAAAAGGGCCTGAGTCCATGAGACCCCATATTGAGTCAACAGATCATGGTAAAAAAAGATAATGGTGTGTAAACACACACATAAACAGTATTTGAACTATCAGCTACTAAAATCCACAGCATTAAACAAACTTTATGTGGCAGTGAGGAAAATAATAGATACACATTACTGTGTTCCGTCTGTCACTGAACAACAGAATAGACTGCCCTGTTTATGTTTTAGTTAGTCAAAGAGTTCTCTCTATATATATATATATATATATATATATATATAAGGACCAGACTCCTCTCGATACACAGCATTTATCTAAGATAATGTTTTATTGTCACATACACCGGATAGGTACAAAGAAATGTGTTGTTTTACAGGGTCAGACATAGTAGTACGGCGCTGCCCCTGCTCAAGGGCACATTCCCAGATTTTTCACATTGTCGGCTCAGGTGCAAACCACTACGTCACCTGCCGCCGTATTTGTTCCCCTACAAAGAGAAACACACCGGTTCTATGGCACACACTCCATGGCTGCGATCAATAGGCTAGCATTGTGTGGGGAGACAGACAAATCAATGTAGCCAGCGTTCCCAGACCAGATCCGTGTGGATCCAGGGATAAATCTGAGCCCTGGCCTCAATATTTCAGTTATTTTTAGGTTACATTCATAACTAGGCTGGTGTAATGTCAGCGGAGCGAGTACCATTGGTATCCTCCTGAGGTCCAGAGGTACCATCTGTGCAGTCAGGCTTCGACCCGGTCCGGGGCAGGGTTGAAGGGCTGGAGCGGTGCTTTCCTCATAGCTGTGCTGGATGGGTAGGTCTGCTCCACAGTCCACATCCTCTACTCCACAACACCCCGAGGTGATGAGAAAGGGAGCAAGAAGGAAAGAAAGAAATCTGTCAAATCTGCAGTACTGCAGTCTCTCTTTGCATGACCACAATTACCAGCCAGCGTGAATGTGAGGCAGGTTCTTCAACAGAGGGGGGAGGGAGCATGATGAAAGGTAAGTGCCAAAAGCAAGATGCTCCAGCCTCACTGCGAGACAGAGAAAGGTATTGCTTTAATTATTCCTCGACCATACCAGAAAGTCTATCTTTTGGGCTTTGCAAGAAAGGAGAGAATGCAAAGGTCATCAAGAAGAATATCACATATTTTGCATCTATATTTGCAAAGTCTTCTAACTCCAAGCCCACCATGCAGGTCTGTTCTCAGCTTTGACTTTCATGCCCATGCTGTAGATATCTCTTTCACTCTGACCGATCACACGTCACATCTCAGCACAGTTATTTTCAGGCCTGTCCATTCTGGTCATTGTTTTACAGAGAAATGTACAGACAGCTTTTACAATAGCCTCACTCTTATCCATCTGTTCCCTTATGAAGACAGACTGATTTTTCTTCATGGTCATTCATCTTGGAGCCCTACATGTGCCTTAGTCCACATTGAACTTTTAGCCCTTTGACGCGTACGATCACATATTTGTGATCATTGTTAACTGGTCCCTGCAGCGTACCATCACACATATGTGATTGGAACAGTAGCAACAGAACGTATGATACAACGCCTCTAAACAGCATTGTTGTCTGAAAAGCATCTAAACAATGTTTTGTACTGCTGGGAAATAAAGATTTTCACAACTTTATTCCTCAATTTCATCTTTTATTGTAAAAGATAAATGCGAACTTCATCATCCAAACAACAAACTCATTCCATAAACCAGTCTAAATAACAGGCTGACAAAAGATAAAACATAAATTAGCAACCTAAGAGCCAGACTTGTTTACAATATATTATATCTCTGGTGAGCACAAGGGAGAAATGTAATATTGTTTAGAAAAGAGATGCGTGTGAGCTAAGCTAACAGCAGCTACATTCTTTATAATGGCAGCCATGTTTGTTTATGTTAGACAAGTGAAAAATTAGGGCCTAATCCCAGAATGCCACTCACTAAGTAAACAAAGTCAAAGATGACTGCACCCATTGCCTGAAAAATATAAACTTAGTTTGGCCCCTTTTCAGCATATTACAAATCTTCGATGTACGGTACTTGTTACAGTGTATACAAGAACCGGAGCACATGACTTGACAAGTCCATTTATTGTTTTCGACAAATCACAAAGCAAATACAATGGTATCATCACCCCAAATACAGTGCCTTGCAAAAGTATTCATCCCCCTTGGTGTTTTCCTATTTTGTTGCATTACAACCTGTAATTTAAATTGATTTGTATTTGAATTTCATGTAATGGACATACACAAAATAGTCCAAATTGGTGAAGTGAAATGAAAAAAATTACTTGTTTTAAGAAATTCAAAACAATTCAAATACGGAAAAGTGGTGCGTGCATATGTATTCACCCCCTTTGCTATGAAGCCCCTAAATAAGATCTGGTGCAACCAATTACCTTCAGAAATCACAGAATTAGTTAAATAAAGTCCACCTGTGTGCAATCTAAGTGTCACATGATCTGTCAGATGATCTCAGTATATATACACCTGTTCTGAAAGGCCCCAGAGTCTGCAACACCACCAAGCAAGCGGCACCACGAAGACCAAGGAGCTCTCCAAGTAGAAATCAGGGTTGGGTTCTAAAAAAATATCAGAAACTTTGAACATCCCACGGAGCACCATTAAATCCATTATCAAAAAATTGAATGAATATGGCACCACAACAAACCTGCAAAGAGAGGGCTGCCCACTAAAACTCACAGACCAGGCAAGGAGGGCATTAATCAGAGAGGCAACAAAGAGACCAAAGATAACCCTGAAGGAGCTGCAAAGTTCCACAGTGGATATTGGAGTATCTGTCCCGAGGAGACTTTTAAGGCGTACACGCCACAGAGCTGGGCTTTATGGAAGAGTGGCCAGAAAAAGCCATTGCTTAAAGAAAAAAATAAGCAAACACTTTTGGTGTTTGCCAAAAGGCATATGGGAGACTCCCCAAACATATGGAAGAAGGTACTCTGGCCAGATAACACTAAAATTGAGCTTTTTGGCCATCAAGGAAAACGCTATGTCTGGCGCAAACCCAACACCTCTCATCACCCCGAGAACATCATCCCCACAGTGAAGCATATTGGTGGCAGCATCATGCTGTGGGGATGTTTTTCATCGGCAGGGACTGGGAAACTGGTCAGAGTTGAAGGAATGATGGATGGTGCTAAATACAGGGAAATTCTTGAAGGAAACCTGTTTGTCTTCCAGAGATTTGAGACGGACGGAGGTTCACCTTCCAGCAGGACAATGACCCTAAGCATACTGCTAAAGCAACACTCGGGTGATTTTAGGGGGAACATTTAAATGTCTTGGAATGGCCTAGTCAAAGCCTAGACCTCAATCCAATTGAGAATCTGTGGTTGTCACGATCGTCTACTGAAGAGAGTGAGGACCAAGGCGCAGCGCATGAAAAGAACATCTTCTTTTATTCAGAAGAGAGAACATGAAACGAACACTATACATAAACTAAACAAACGTGAAGCTATAAACGTTGTGCACACACACACAGGCTACAAACGTTCAAACATAGACAATTACCCACAAACACCTAAAGCCTATGGCTACCTTAAATATGGCTCCCAATCAGAGACAACAATAACCAGCTGTCTCTGATTGAGAACCAAATCAGGTAACCATAGACTTTCCTAAACACCTACACTCAACCATAGACAATCCTAGACACATACACTCAACACAGACCCATACACTAAAACCAACACCCCCTTTTCCATAATAAACACCCAAAACACAAACATACCCCATGTCACACCCTGACCTAACTAAAATAATAAAGAAAACAAAGAATACTAAGGCCAGGGCGTGACAGTGGTATGACTTAAAGATGGCTGTACACCAGTGGAACTCATCCAACTTGAAGGAGCTAGAGCAGTTTTGCATTGAAGAATGGGCAAAAATCCCAGTGGCTAGATGTGCCAAGCTTATAGAGACATACCCCAAGAGACTTGCATCTGTAATTGCTGCAAAAGGTGGCTCTACAAAGTATCGACTTTGGGGGGATGAATAGTTATGCACACTCAAGTTTTCAGTTTTTTTGTCTTATTTCTTGATTGTTTCACCCCCCAAAATATTTTGCTTCTTCAAAGTGGTAGGCATGTTGTGTAAATCAAATGATACAAACACCCAAAAAATTAATTTTATTTCCAGGTTGTAAGGCAACAATATAGGAAAAATGCCAAGGGGGGTGAATACTTTCGCAAGCCACTGTACCAGCCTACTGCCTAGCCTTACCGTAGCGCGACAGCTAAACAGGGATGAAACCATTTAAGGTAGGTTTGTGGGGGAAATAATTTCATTTGTGGGTGGTTTTCAAGTCCATGGGGGGTATAAATAGCGGTATCGTGGGGGGATATGATGCAGGAAATATTACTATGATGGGGGATTTATCAATAAATGGGGGCAAACATAGGATAAGTTAAATAAAAATTAAAGCCCTGGAAAGGGGGTGTCTGAGCCGGCAACCCTGAGGTACCACAGTTGCAATCTGATGCCGTGTTCAAAACAACTGGAAATGGAACTGGTCTATGGTCTACTTCGTATGTGAATTAATAAGGAGGTGGAACACACCTCAATTCAAACTGTTGTTAGAAAGTAATTTGAAATTGACAAGTTGAAACAGCCTACAGATAATTAGTAGGCAGCTGCCTTGGTTTGAGGACAGCACGGGTTAACTATTCTGTTGCGTAACAATCACATTGTGGAGTGCATTCTGACATCACACGCATAAAAAAACTCACACTAGGGTGACCGTTAGAGATATTTGGAACTCACACTGAAAAGGTTAGATAATATCCCAAATTTCACCCGTGGCCTATCCCCTATATAGTGCACTACTTTTGACCAGGGCCCACGGGGCTTAGTTCAAAAGTAGTGCACTACTGTATGTAGGGAATAGGGTGGCATTTGGGACACAATATATTTCGGTACATTCTGCTTGGTTGTATATTCTTCTGGTAAAGTGGGCCAGACAACATTTATTCTTTTATGCTATTTTTAGAAACAAAAAGGCACTATATGGGCCATTTCCCTTTGTTCTTTGTTGTTGTTGTTTCTTCTTCTATGGAAATATGGATGCACTCTTCCTCTAATACAATGAAGATATACATTTTTAAAGCCCTTGAACCTCCATTTGAAATAGAGAAAATCCACAAAATGGATGAAAGAAAGGAACCGGTGCTTTAACCCCAATCGGCAGCTCTCTCCTATGCCTCCAGGTACTGAATTAATAAGCAGTTCAGAGAGAGGCCTGAAATAGCTGAGGAGAGACCACATGGGCCAAGACAGAAATCAGTGGACAACACTTTCCTCCTGAGTAGTGGAGAAACACCACTACAGCTCCAGCGTCATAGGGGTTGGCCTGTCAGAATAGAAAACAATAGACCGGAAGAAAAATAAATGACCATCATCCTCTACTGCCAGCTGTGTTTTGCAATCTCTCTACACCATACAAGTGTAGGAGATTAATTTAACCACTTTTTCACAGAAGGAAAAGTTATTGCAGCAAATATGAATTACTGTGTGGATTATAATGAATGGACATTTTTATAGGGGTTGACAAATGTTTTGGTTAGGGCAAAGGAAGTCTGACATTTTAAATTGAAAAGTACAAACTTCAGAAGCCTTTTTAACCTTTCTGGCGCAGGCATTCCACTAGCGACCCACCTCGACAACATCCGGTGAAATTGCAGAGCGCCAAATTCAAAATACAATAAACGCAATATTAAACATTCATGATAATACAAGCGTCATACATGATTCTTTAGCTTAGAATCTTGGCAATCTAACCGCATCGTTGGATTTCAAAAAGGCTTTACAGCGAATACATTCCAAGTTTGCATTTCCTGCAGTCAAATCAATCAAATTTAAGATCCTGCCTATTTTTTTGACATCTCAAAGAGACACTATATGATACACAATCAGTTAAACTGTAACCAGTTAGAAGATAATAGAATAGAAACAAGCTAATGAACTGAGTGCTGCTATACACATTTCTGCAGATTGGGAGGCTAAAAACCTGCATACCTCCAGGCTTTCATACAAATAGCATCCCTGCAGTGAACAGATTTTGTGAATCTACAGCAACTAAGATTGTCTCCTTCACATCTGCCATACCAAGAAATGTTCTGCTTTCACAATCTCTCAGAAAGGAGGCTCCTCCTTTGTTATACGCTATTGAAGCTCTTCTTGCACTACAAAGTGTTGCCACCTCTGCAAGGTTTCTACCGTTTTACTTTCCAAAGGAAATAAAAAACAAAAACATGAAACTAGCTTTATCTATGCTTCACTTTGAGATGTTAATTTTTTATTGTAATCCTCCTACCTTTTGTTCTGCTGTTTTATGAACTAACGTATAAATTGTTGAAATCCTAGGCCTTTTGTCTTTTAACTCCAGGTAGGGACTGGTGATGCTGTGTATCATAAAGGAAGTTGAATACTAATAGTGACACATAATACCAGACAGTTTAACAGTTTGACTGACATTTCTGATTCATATAGGGACAAACCATAACTAAAGTCAATGCATCTGAGTAAGGAGTACAATAGAATAAGGAAACAACACATAAAATATCCTTGAATGGCAACAAATTAGTATAGATTTTCCAAACCAGAGAATGAACTGGGGCAATGTATCGAGTGTAGTGTCTGTCGATGCTGGTGACTGCAAATGTGCTATTTTGCCCTATGAATAGAATGAAAATCAGTAAAGATATGACCAATCTAAATACATGACCCAAGGCTCAATGGCCTCTGTAGTTCATGTTCTCTCTCAGCAATATAAGGTAGCATCAAATAATATGTAAAACATAAATGGTAACTGAACGTTGACTACTTTGTGAGAGTGTTAAATGTTTTTAGTCAGGTTGTTATTTTGGTAACATTGTGTGTTTTGTCCCTCAACAGATGGATGGTTTAATGATTCCTTCTGTGCTCTCTCCTCTCTTTGTCTCTTTCTTCTCTCTCTATCCCTCTCTCCCACCTCCCTTTCTTTCAGTGTTGGTGATGATCTCGCACAGCTCATGCTGTTTCCTCTCTCTACTGAGTTTACCTTGATCTATCTGCTCTGCTCAACCAGAGGTCTGGCAGGGAGATCAAAGTTCACAAGCCCATGATTAAACCTAATTTTATGCTGAAACCTGGGCCTCGTTCTTCAATAGAACCCCCCTTATCCACCACCATCCATTCCATCCCACTCTCATTTCTCCTCAACAGTCTGATTCTACTGCAGTTACTGCTATATTGTTCTGTTAGAATGATCACTCTCTATCTCTATCATGTCCCCAAGCAGCATTTCACAACCCATCCTTTCCTGCAAGGCAGCCTTCCAACCAGTAGTTTCGAAATTAATTTAATTCACTCTCTATCTATACATACACACACACACACACACACACTCTAAGCTTCTATTATCTCTGAAAAACAGCCACCAACTCCTGGATTGGGTTTCCTGACGGTCAAGTTGCTAGGGGTAACATTTAAGATGAATGCCTTTTTGGCCCCAACTAGCCACTGTGAAAACACATTACACTCCTTTTCTCATTTCAACAGTGCACAGCTTGACTTATCCAATTTCTTAAACTATTTATTTCCAGAAAGCAAGTCCTTCATGAGAACTGTTCATGTACTTGAAGAGTGTGAGGAGGCATATCTACTGTACAGTCCTCCGCACAGCCTTCAACCTTTAGTCAGACACTATAGTGGTTTAAATGTTACACCATGTTCTTCCATTCTGTTTAAAAGTCACAGGTGGCAGCTGATTGAAGTTTGAATAGTCTGTCTTAGGTATCTTCAGTCTGTAGGTGTACAGGACATTCTAATCAAAGCTAATGTTAAACTAACGGTCTAAGGACACCTTGGTTACACAAGCAAAGTCTTGTGGATCCCCATTATTAGGATCCCCTAGCTGTTGCCAAGGCGGCAGCTACTCTTCCTGGCGTTCAAACAGACATAAAACATTACATCAAACAAAACATTGTGCAATACTGGGGTGGATTGGCCACCTGGCAATTCTGTCAAATGCCAGATGGGCTGGACCATTTTTTTGTAAGGTGGGCTGGTCGAGATTAACACACAAACAAAAATCTATAAAAAATGTAAAATTAAGAAGGTGACAGCGGTGGCCCATGGGCCTAATAAAATATATATTTTTTGGTTTTGGTGCAATTTCTTTGTATTTACATGTAATTGCCAAAATAATGGAAACACTTAAGTGCGGATAACAAAGTAGGTGCTTCCACACATGTATGGTTCCTGAGTTAATGAATCAACTAATATCCCATCATGCTTAGGGCCATGTATAAAAATGCTGGGCAGCCATGGTAACCATTATTTTGGCTACCATGGCTATGCCCCGATAAGATGACAATACCCCCATCCACAGGGCACGAGTGGTCACTGAATGGTTTGATGAGCATGAAAACTATGTAAACCACATGCAATGTCCGTCTCAGTCACCAAATCTGAACCCAATTGAATACTTCTGGAGCAGCGCCTGAGACAGCATTTTCCATCAACAAAACACCAAATATTGAATTCCTTGTGAAAGAATGGAGTTGCATCCCTCCAATAGAGTTCCCGACACTTGTAGAATCCATGTTAAGGTGCATTGAAGCTGTTCTGTCTCGTGGTGGCCTAACACCATATTAAGACACTGTATGTTGGTGTTTCCTTTATTTTGGCAGTTACCTGTATAATGAGTCTTGGGCTGATCAGTGGGCCAGGATGGGCCGCTCGGTATTTTGATAGGCTGAGGTGCGGTCGCGTAAACTCAGTAACTCAGATTCAAAGTCAAACGAGGCATCAGCAAATAGACCTGCTCTGACTCTGTCATCAGTTAGACAAGATCATGGATCGTAAAAAGAGTAATGGTGGCCTATAAAATAGAAAGAGCACATTCTACATTTTCACCTATTTTTGGTCAAATAGTAAAGTGCATTATCCTCATGAGTCCTGTAACGAAAGTGTGTGCCCTGTGGGCCCCTGTGCCTGTTTCGCTAATGAGCGAGCCAATCTACTCTCCCCTCATATGCCTCCAGAGAAAAATGTGTTCTGATTGTATAATAATTATGGGAAAAATACAGCTTTGAAAGCTTTGTCTCCTTGTCCTTGTCAAAGCTCAGTAACAACTATTTTTACAACCAAGCTTTTTGATATGGCTTTGAGATATGGAGAGGTACACCCGCCATTGCGAGGGCATAGGCCTATAGGTCTCATGGGTAGTGGCCTACAACTGTGTTTTTAGGACATTAAATTGACTGAATACATAGCTACTAGCAGTGGGTATTATACTGAGAGCAAGCCATCTAGTTAATCGATAAGAGTCTAAGCTATTTGATTTTGAATGTTAGGACCCCTTTAAGTATAGAAAAATACATAAAACAATTATTTGATAAAACATTGATTTTGGCCTTACTGCTATTATCCCATAGAAACGCATTGAATAACAGATTCATACGTGGGAAAAGAAAAACATTTAAAAAATGTATCAAAAGGATGTTTTTTTTGTGTCTGTCCCATATCTGAGACAGAAAGATCAGGAAATGTGCAGTGTGCGCAATGATGTGGGCTGGTGTGAATAAAATGCCTAGGGCCGAATTCTTGTCCCAGTCTGCCCTTGGTGCAATATACAAATTGACATTGCACCACTATTACATTTCAATATTACAATACTACATTAGAGTGTGTGTGTGCGTCCCATAGGGCTCTGGTGAAAGTATTGCAGTATATAGGGAATATGGTGCGATTTGGGAGGCATCCTGTGAGATGTGGGGCTTTTGGAGCTTTTACGGCCATGTCTTGTAAACCAAAATACTTTCTGGTAACTCCATCCATCAGCTGAAAACATCCTTTATGGACTGAAGAAAATACTTCAACATTGCTGGGCTGTTCTTTTTCCCTCCAGTCTACAAAGTACCCTCAGTGTTTTATCTAACCAACTAGGTCGTAAAGTCGTAATGTGGTACTGAAGAGCAACAGTCTGAAGTGAAGAGGTGGAAAGGGGTCTGTCTAGCAGTAATAACCTGATACGCCTACTTCAACTAAATGACCTATGCCGCTAAACGCATTCTGAGCTGCTCTGAGAACTGCCCTTGTCTGCGCACATTTGCGCTGACATTCTTTCTCCTCGCCAGGATAAATTGACAACCACTAAACTAAAGGTCACCCACAAAATCATCTCTCTCTGTAATACAGAGTGCTCTCTCTTCCTCTCTCTCGGTCTCTCTCTCTCCCTCTCTCCCTGTATCTCTCAGTCTACGTTCTCTCGACCCGCAGTAAAAAAGCTAGCAGAGACAGGTTGTTTATGGCAACACAAATCCTAAATGATGGCTTTTACGATAAGCCTCAAAAAGGCTGATTTCAGCGTTTTAAGCATTTGCTTATTCATCGCCTACATTATGCATCAGATGCTGCTTTCACCTTCCACTCCTCTCTTTTTCTCCTCTCCTTCCCTCCCCTCCTCCACCACCCACATCAGTTCAATGGGTTCGGCATCCAGGTAGAATTAGAAATAATGTTTTCTCTTTCTGTTGCCTTGATTTGCAAACGAATGACGGGGGATCTGGCAGGCAGTAGCTACAGTTGAAGTCGGAAGTTTACATACACTTAGGGTTGGAGTCATTAAAACTAGTTTTTCAACCCCTCCACAAATTTCTTGTTAACAAACTATAATTTTGGCAAGTCGGTTAGGACATCTACTTTGTGCATGACACAAGTCATTTTTCCAACAATTGTTTACAGACAGTTTATTTCACTTAAAATTTTTAAAACTTAAAAAATACTCAAGTATAAATACCATGGGACCACACAGCCATCATACCGCTCAGGAAGGAGATGCGTTCTGTCTCCTAGAGATGAACGTACTTTGGTGCAAAAAGTGCGAATCAATCCCAGAACAGCAAAGGACCTTGTGAAGGTACAAAAGTATCTATATCCACATTAAAACAAGTTCTATATCGACATAACTTGAAAGGCTGCTCAGCAAGGAAGAAGCCACTGCGGTTTGACTACGGTTTGCAACTGCACATGGGGGGAAAAAATTACTTTTTGGAGAAATGTCCTCTGGTCTGATGAAACAAAAATAAAACTGTTTGGCCATAATGACCATCGTTATGTTTGGAGGAAAAAGGGGGAGGCTTGCAAGCCGAAGAACACCATCCCAACCGTGAAGCACGGGGGTGGCAGCATCATGTTGTGGGGGTGCTGTGCTGAAGGAGGGACTTGTGTACTTCACAAAATAGATGGCAACATGAGAAGGAAAATTATCTGGATATATTGAAGCAACATTGAAGGACATCAGTCAGGAAGTTAAAGCTTGGTCGCAAATGGGTCTTCCAAATGGACAATGACCCCAAGCATACTTCCAAAGTTGTGGCAAAATGGCTTATGGACAACAAAGTCAGGGTATTGGAGTGGCCATCACAAAGCCCTGACCTCAATCCTATACAAAATGTGTGGGCAGAACTGAAAAAGTGTGTGCGAGCAAGGAGGCCTACAAACCTGACACAGTTACACCAGCTCTGTCAGGAGGAATGGGCCAAAATTCACCCAACTTATTCTGGGAAGCTTGTGGAAGGCTACCCGAAACGTTTGACCAAAGTTAAACAATTTAAAGGCAATGCTACCAAATACTAATTGAGTGTATGTAAACTTCTGACCCACTAGGAATGTGATGAAAGAAATAAAAGCTGAAATAAATAATTCTCTCTACTGTTATTCTAACATTTCACATTCTTAAAATGAAGTGGTGAACCTAACTGACCTAAGACAGGGAATTTTTACTAGGATTAAATGTCAGAAATTGTGAGTGAACTGTAGGTGAAGTAGCAGACGATTCGCACTGTTGATGATAAAAAGCCTTGGTTGCATCACAAATGGCACCCTATTTCCTAAATTGTGTCCTTGTCAAAAAGTAGTTCACTATATAGGGAATATGGTACCATTTGGGACACTGGCTTTGACTCGGTTACTCTTTCTTGTTGCTCCAATAATGGTGATGAGCAGCTTATTCAATCAATGGATAAAGGGCTATGGAGATGAGGATGGTGATAGAGGTTGCCCTAATAGGTAGGTGAGACTGCATATGAAACAGACATGGCTGCGTTTACACAGGCAACCCAATCCCTATATAACCCTCCTCAGAGGTCAGAATGTCAACCTATACACTTCTACAATAACAGATGAATCATAGAAATGTTAAGGTCATTTCTGGATTGTATACATTGTTGTAACACAATTGGCAATTGGGAAAAAGCTTGGTTGAAGGGTATTGCTACTTGTGTTGAAAGGTATTCTGCCCTACCAAGCAAAAGAGCAGTAACTGCTCATAGAGTGAAACTGAGAAATTACTTCCAACGTTTTTTATTGTCCTGCCAAATAACCACATAATTTAATGAATTCTAGGCAGATCATTGGATATGTGGTTATCTGTTGTCTTACTGTGAGGCAATTTTTTTTTCATATTGACCCTGACCTCTGACATTTCCTTTGACCCTAGACTGCAGTTACTGCCTTCTTGCTTGGTACACCCACTGGAATACATTTCCATTATGAATTTGCAATTACTGCACACATGACCTCCCCCCTTTTTTTATCCATAATACAACACAATGGAGGCAGGATATTTGTCCACATGATAAAGCATGTATTTAATGTATAAAAAATATAAATAACTAATGTTTGACCAAATGTGCAGTTACTGCTCTTTTGTTTGGTAGGGCAGTATTGTTGTTGTTTGTGAATGTATGCCATTCTGCTCTGACAGCAAGTTATCATATTTCTCCCTGCCATTACCAGGGATGGGGAATAACTGATTACAAAAAACTGTAAGTGTAATCCATTGTTACCAGCAAAAGTATTGTTAAATCAATTTACAGGTACTTTTGAAAAACTAGATGATCACTTCTAGGATGACTTTAAATTCCGAAAGAATGTGTGCGAAAAAAATATTTCTCACCTTTTTGTTTTCTCAATGACATTCAAATCAGCATTGAAGAAAGTTTAAGTTTATTCTGCCTGAGCAAGTTAAAATGACTGAGTGACAGGTTGGTGCAAAAAAAAATCTATCTCCGCTGCGCTGTGTCAGCATAATGGACAGGGTGCGCCGCGATGTGTGTAGGGGGGCTATGGAAAGCCACTGGGTGGTTAGGTATGACTCCTTTGTATGGGGTGTGATTCATGCCAGAAGTAAGCCTTGTGAAGCTACTGATACCTCTCACCAAGTCACGTAATGTCGTCCTAGTGCCATAAAATAACAGCATGAATTAACATGGACTGTCAATGGAGACAAGTTTGTTTCTAAGGCGTCGAACTGCCGACGCGTTCACGTGACACGTACACGTCATGTAGACGTGGTGTTCACGTGGTGTTCACGTCGCATCACGTGTCACTGACACGTCACGTGTAAGTTTCTTATGCATGATCTTACCATGGACGTCTAGAAAACGTCTACAAGTGTTACGCGTTACGTGTTACGTGTTAGTTTAAGTGTCTGTTTAGTTCATCAATTTCATTTGTCGATTTAGATAAAATAAGCCTATCATCGCAATGCAAAAATTATTAGGATAGTTGATAACGCAGCCACCATTACTGTGTAGATATGTCTATTTCTCGCAACAATACAAACCCAAGGGCTTCTTGGTAGCCTAGTGGTTAGATTGTTGCGCCAATAACCAAAAATTTGCAAGATCAAATCCCCAAGCTGAGAATAAACTTTTTTGTTGTTGTTTTGCCTGAGCAAGGCAGTTAATCCACTATTCCCCAGGCGATGAATACGTGCATTTCGAATAAGGTGTGATTCAGAGAGGTTGGGTTCAATGCGGAAGACACATTTCAGTTGAATGCATTCAGTTGTACAACTGACTAGGTATCCCCCTTTCCTTTTCTTTGTTGGAGGTAGCTTAGGTCTCTAGTGGCGCATTCAAAACAACTCAGAAGTCGGCAATCTCTGACTTCCAACTTCAGTGCGTTCAAGACAACTGGGAACTCTGAAAGTCTGTCTACTCGCCTATCGAAGGTCTTGCGCAGCCTTAACATCACATGAAAATGTGGTTGGTTTATTAAATGCTCTGCAATGCCTTATGCAAAATACCAAACATGCATCGACATAACAGCTTAACAGATAAAAATATTTATTATTCAGGAGCATCCCATTGAATCAGGCTATTAATTTCAATGCAGTTGCGTTCTTACGCATATCCTTAGACTAAACGGAACTGAAAACAGATTTGATACACATGAAGACCTATATTTAATCTGGAATTGACAAACAAAAGCCTGACTAGGATCCCGACTTGCCCCCACGTCACATTTATTACCAATTAGGCTAGATGTATTCCTATTAATTTGCATAGGCTAACCATTGCGATTAATGTTATTTACCATCTGATTTTAATGAATAAATAGGCATCAGGGTAAACATAATATCATTACAATGCCCCCCCACACACACATTAATGTTACTTACCTTACAAAGTGAGCTAATTTCCATTGATATTTTTTTGGTACGTATGTCAATTTACTTTCAGATTTTTTTGTGGCAATCATAGACTGAAATACAGCATTCTGGTGTGTGGAATAGAGGGGATGTGGGTATTGTGTGGATGGGAGGTTCTGCCTGTCACTTGATTTCCAACAGGTAGTGGACTCGAAGAGGGAAACTGCAAAGCCCAGGCGCTGCTGCCCTCTTTGTGCTGAGTGTTTGCAGTGCTAGTGTTTTTAGCTAATCTGTGCAGCTCACATTATGTGCCCAGTATGATCGTTTTCTTGCTCTTTCTTAGCAGATCATGACAACAGTAGCTGTAGATGATGGTTGGTAATGGAGGACATCAGGTGGATCCATGTCTGGGTGTTGGGCAGAACCGCTAGGTCCTGGAGAACAGGAGCAGAGTAAAGGGAACAGGGTAGGAGACAGATGTAAACGAGCAAACACACAGGTTACATGATTATCAGGTATGTAAAAATACAGTTATTGAATGATTTAATTGAAATGTTTGATTAGACATGCAATAATGTTAATGGCAGACAGAAAAGAAAGGATACCTGTCTAATTTTTGATGTCAGTGGGGTTGGTAAGGGATGATCCCTGGAAAAGATAGAGAGATGAGTTGGGAGAAACTCCAGGGTGGTGTCATGACTACTGGAGTCATACACCTTAACAGTACCTACCTGGAAGTGGCAGTTACTTAACGTGACCCAGTGGTTAGCCTTGAGATTGACTATGTGGAGAAACCCCTGGGCCAGTGTTGGTACTGCTGACAGCATGGCGATGCCATCCACCACGAGGCAGCAAATGCAAATAGTTATCATCTGAGATTTTTATATTTCACCTTAACAAATGTTGACCCCAGCTTGGAGCGAAAGAGCACAAAGCTTTCCCGGGTATCGCCTTCCTTTCGTCCTTCTTCCAAGCCAAGTCATTCACCCAGATGTCGAAGCACTTTGTCCACTTGATTCTTCTTAGGTGGCTCTCCTTCTCATGCGCTCTGTCCATGCTCATTCTCACCTTGATTGATAATATAAATAAATGCAATGCTTATATATCTCTTGGAAGAACAGAAAATAAATTAACAGCGGACAATTTGTACCTGGTCAAAAACCTCCACATCCTTCTCAGTCCGTGCCTGAAGGTGGTCTTTGAAGGCGTTCTGATCTGGTTCGACAACTTACACCACATCAGGTGGAGTATCAGTGACCTCAAAGTATGTTATACAAAAACAGCAAAAGAAAAACACTAAGTCAGTCAAAAAAAAATTATTCTACAGTATATTCTACGTAGGCAATATTACCATAATGTTATATACAATTGCATTGTTTTCGTCAGTTAACTGCTGCGGCTCATAGAAAATAAAACAAATTGGATACAAAACGTTGAAAAGAAAAGTACAGAAAGTTTGGACGCCCTGTTAATCCCTTCTCATTCATGTAAACCATTAGCAACCTAGCCTAACTCCGTTACCTTACTTACAATGGGGGAAATACCAACCAGTTTTTCACTCAGTTAAAACTGCCTTCAAATATCACCAAACTCATGGACTATGTATTTACCCATGTTACCTAAATATTTTGAGTCATATTGCATTTTTGCACATTACATACCTGAATTAACAGGGTAAAATTATGAGACGGAGAAACGTTTGTTTTCAGAACTAACGTTAGTCATTCTCCATAATGAAGAAGAAATGTTAAATATCTCACTAACTCACTTCATTGACGTCACAGCTCCCCTAGCGGCAGTAATTATATACATACATTAAATGCAAATACCTGGGAGGCAAAATAAACAAAATAAAATATCACAAATATGACCTTACACATGGCATATGTTTGAGTACCACCTTGACATCTCTGATCTGCTTGCCTCAATAAATTAATACTAGAACATTAGTAGCCAGGATTAGCTATTTCAAATCAAACTTTGTCACATGCACCGAATACAACAAGTGTAGACCTTACCGTAAAATGCGTACTTACAAGCCCTTAACCAACAGTGCAGTTCAAGAAGATTAAGAAAATATATAGTAAAAAATAAGAAGTAACACAATAACATAACAATAACGAGGCTATATACAGGGGGTACCGGTACCGAGTCAGTGTGCGGGGGTACAGGTTAGCTGAGGTAATTTGTACATGTAGGTAGGGGTGGAGTGACTATGCATAGATAATAAACAGCAAGTAGCAGCAATGTACAAAACAAATGGGCGGGGGGGAGGTCAATGTAGCAGCAGCAGTGTATCTAGTCTCCTAACAATTGCATAACGGTGCAAGTTAGACATGTCATCTTTTGTTTGCATGTTTTTTAATATATTTTTTTGTTGAACCTTTATTTAACTAAGCAAGTCAGTTAAGAACAAATTCTTAATTACAATGACAACCTACCACGGTCAAACCCTACCCCGGACAACACTGGGCCAATTGTGCGCTGCCCTATGGGACTCTCAATCACAGCCGGTTGTGATACAGCCTGGAAACAAACCAAGGTCTGTAGTGATGCCTTTAGCACTGAGATGCAGTGCCTTAGACCGCTGCACCACTCGGGAGTCCCAAGCATGTCTTTTTGTTGGTCCTGTCAATGTTGAGTGATCACACATGCCTCAGCACACACAGGTTACTTTGCCTGCTTGCAAATGTGTGCTAAAAGTGGGGATGTTTCATAGTATTTCTGATTATCTTAACTCACCACCACCAATAAATTTTTCACAGATATCCACGGAACCACGACCGCAATATAGGCCTACACTCAGTTAAAAAAGGTGATATCTACAAACTAACAGGATTCTTTCGCAGTCCCCATAGGAGAACCCTTTTTGGTGCCAGGTAGAACCCCTTCTGTGTCTAGGTAGAACCCTTTTGGGCTCCATTCCACATGGAACCAAAAAGTTTTCTCCTTTGGTGACAGCCAAAGAACCCTGTTGGAACCCCTTTCTCAAAGAGTGTACTCAACAAGTTTAGACTTAAGTTTACACCATTTGATTCTGTACTCAAACACCACCTTTAAAGGTTTTCGTCAGCCTCTGCTCAGACTTACATCGCAGTGTTCCAAGAACCTCCACCAGGGGTGACTGTAGTATCCTCAAACGGACAAAAAGGAGACACAATAGGCAACCCACACTCATTTTAGATCCCAAGGGGACTTTATTTTCATATTGTATGCGCTCACTCGTATCACTATCTCCTTTGTCATCTTCTCAAGTCTTTGCTTGGAACTCCATCCATCCATACACACACACACACACACACACACACACACACACACACACACACACACACACACACACACACACACACACACTATAGCATCTTACTTACATTTCTCACATTTTATGCATCCAGCTAAGGCCTTGGATGGATCATGTTACACTGAGATGGGCACAGGGGTATATGTACAGTCATTTTTAGTGTGGTGGCAAAGTAGTTGAACAGGAGAAGACAATGTGGTTACTTGTGGAGGGAGAACATTGAGGGTGGTGGGTGGGTTGAGCACCTGCAGTGAGGCTGATTGGTTGCTCTGGCTCATTTAGAAAGTAGCTTGACATTGCCATAGTTTAACAGCTGAAAAGCCATCATTAACATATTCCCAGAGATAGCAATATATGCAGTATTCACTGAATGAAGTAGCCATTTACAACTGTATTAATTAAATAAATGATATTATAGCACATTCAATTACATTATTACTGTATCTACCTTGTACAATAACGTAATCATTGAATGAAATAGCGTACCCATCCACATTTACAATTGATCAATAACACCAGCACATACAGTTACATTGTTGTAGAATAGGCTACTACTGTATCCACACTATATTAGGATACCGTTGTGATATTGTCAGGCTTAATTTTAGGTCTTCGATCGAAGTTGCATGTTGTACCTCATTTCCCTTCTACAGTGAAAAGTAGTTATTTAATTTACAATTGAATTAATCCATTAAATAAATAATACTAGCACATCAAATTACGTTATTGTACACTAGCCTACGCCGCTATCGACACAGTAAATAATATTGCCTACGTGCTTTCGACAATACAAAATTGCTTTCAACAAAAAAATCATTATTTGAAAAAAAAAAAAAAAAACATTTGCCTTAACACAGTAGGCCTAAATAGTTCCGAACAATATCACAACTTAAATATAGCCTACTTACTACTCAATTGGATCAAGGACATCTTGGTAATTCTTTTCATTGTCTCTAATGAAACTATCAGGGGCAGACACTCGAAAATCACTTCTGCCACTCGAGCTTTCAAATACCGTGCCAGTCTCTCACTCTATGAACAGTCACTGCAATCCGGATTCCTTGGGACGTCCTTACCCTAAACTAACACTAAACTTAACCAATTTAAATGTATACTTGACAGAGGTATGGACATCCCAAGGATCCCGAAATAGCACCTATGAAGTCCTCTGAAAGCCTTATTGGTTGAAACTCTTATTGGTTGTCTGATGTGGAACTGGTAACAACACAGTCTGTGATTGGCTAACAACATTTAGATCTGTATACAGCGAGATAAAATAGGGAAAGACAAATGATCTATAGATTGGGCATCATCTTTTCTAGGCCATTAGCGATAACAGGAAATACACAAGCCGTAGGCTACACTATAGTTCAAGGTGGCTACGTTGGAATGTCTACTTGCACGGGGAAAATTGTACGTTTCTAACATTTATGGTTTAAATTGTATTTATATAAATATAAACTATGCACATTATGATTTTCATTAACACGCGATGCAGGCGTCACACAGACGTTAGTAAGGCGTTGGTATCATGTCATGTCAGGTGGTACGGTTGCCTAGGCTTATATATGTCCCTTATCACCCCCTATAACTTTGGGTATCCATAAAAAGCAGAAAAAAACTCACACATTCCTACAACACAGAAATAAGACTCGAAGCTACAGGGCTGTTGAATGCGGGGACGGACCCCGGCTTTAAGTTTACAGCCACCATGGCGCACAGAATCCTCAGTCTTCTTGGTCTTCCAAACAAATTACTCCAGGAAAAAGCAATGGCTCTTTACACTGGAGTAAAAGTGGTCCACAGTGAGTTGGAGTGTGTCGAGAAACTGAGGTGCGAGTTCAAAGCCATTTGGGCACAGTGCAGTGCCAGTGGCACTGATGCAGCACCCCCAGCTCGAAGCAAACGACAACGTTATGGAGGCCCTGTGTGCCCTTGACCCAGAGACCCATGACTTAGATGTGAAACCACTGCTGGATCTAAGCAAAACAAATTTGGTGGAAGCTGAGTTTAGTGTCGCTTGCCAGTTTTTTGCAGATTGAAATCAACCGCTCTGGCTCCAATGAGGACAAATTGCCCGCTTTTGATATCCTGCAATGATTCTCTAGGCCTCTCTTCACTATGCCGACCCTGCTGACTGCACTGAAACATGGACTGACTTTTGGGGCGTCCACAGTTACCTGCGATAACTAGTTGTCGACTTTGACAAGTGTTCAGTCAGCACAGAAGAAGCATGCCACACCCGAAGAAAGCTAAACTAATCACTCTAAAAATAAAAGGTTCCTGGAGTATCCTTTAGGGGTTCAGCAAATTGAAACTGTGGGGGAACCCCTATAAGTTCTTTGAAGAAAAGGGTTCTTCAAAGAACCCCTTTTAATGGCTCCTCGAAGAACCTTTTGAAGAACCTTTAGGGATATATTTTTGAACTACCCCCTCTCCCCTATTATTATTAATAATAATAATACGCATAACAATAACATCCATAACACAATATTTTAGTTCTCAGTGTTTATTATGATTTCAGTGGCAAAGCAGAATTAAAAAATCTAAATATGAGGTAAACTCCCAGCAGAGCCCCAAGTCCAATGGGTATTCATTGCTAAGAGAAACACCTCTGCATTTCCTTGTGAAGAAGACTGTGAGAGACGATGGGGGAAAACACAGCGACATGTTGAACTGAACGTGCTAATTAAGTAATGGCCAGGGTTGAGTAGGTTACTTTCTAAATGTAATTGAATAGTTACTAGTTACCTGTCCAAAATTGTAATCGGTAATTTTTCGATTACCCATAATCTGATTACTTTCAGTTACTTTCCCCTTTAGAGCTATTGACATGATGGATAAATAATTGTTTACATGCTGCCCATAAACGGATGTTGCATTTTACTTTATGTAGGCTTCTTCTAACCCATTGCTTTCTACTACAGATCATATTACAATTAGGCCAAAGTCTGTCAGATTTCAAGTAATTCCAATTAATTTAATAGCCCTTAATCTTTAAGAATCGAACTTGGAAATATAGATTGGCCGAATTGTTTTACCTGAGCATAACCTCAAAACTAAGGATCTTTAGCCTACTCTGTTGTTTATGATTTTGTTGCCGTGGAGGACTGATTGGGCTCATTGCTTAGAGTTGAAAAATAAATGCTGCTCTCATTGAATGGCACGCATTGAGCACTACCCAAAAAGTGCTATTTGCATGTGAAAAATGAATGCCATATGCTGCATTTGCTATAGGCCTATTCAGACCTGGCGCCAGGATAAAGTGACTACGGGCGCAGTTGAAATTGGCAAGGCATAATTTTTTTTTGGGGGGGGGGGTTCTTGCATTGGAATAATATTGAATTCTGCTTATCCTGTCTGGAAACGGGGTTCCGCTCGCCAACAGCCAATGAAATTGCAGGGCGCCAAATTCAAACAACAGAAATCTCATAATTCAAATTTCTCAAACATACAAGTATTAGACACCATTTTAAAGATAAACTTCTCATTAATCCAACCACAGTGTCCGATTTCAAAAAGGCTTTTCGGCGAAAGCACAACATATCATTATGTTAGGTCAGCACCTAGTCACAGAAAGCATACAGCCATTTTCCAACCAAAGAGAGGAGTCACAAAAAGCAGAAAAAGAGATAAAATTAATCACTAACCTTTGATATTCTTCATCAGATGACACTCCTGGGAAAACATGTTACACAACGTATGTTTTGTTCGATCAAGTTCATATTTATATCCAAAAACCTCAGTTTACATTTGGCTTTGCCTCCAAAACATCCCGTGAATTTGCACAGAGCCACATCAATTTACAGAAATACTCATATTAAACTTTGATACAAGTATTGTGCATAGAATTATAGATATACTTCTCCTTAACCTGTTTGGGCTAGGGGGCAGCATTTTCACATTCGGATGAAAAGCATGCCCAGAGTAAACTTCCTGCTACTCAGGCCCAGATGCTAATATATGCATATTAGTAGTAGTATTGGATAGAACACTCTGAAGTTTCTAAAACTGTTTGAATGATGTATGTGAGTATAACAGAACTCATATGGCAGGCGAAAACCTGAGAAAAATCCAACCAGGAAGTGGGAAATCTAAGGTTTGTAGTTTTTCAACTCATTGCCTATCGAATATACAGTGTCTGTGGGGTCATATTGCACTTCCTAAGGCTTCCACTAGATGTCAACAGTCTTTAGAACCTTGTTTGAGGCTTCTACTGTGAAGTGGGGGCGAATGAGAGCTGAATGAGTCAGAGGTCTGGCAGAGTGGCATGAGCTGACCACGCGCGTTCACGTGAGCGCGACCTGCGTTCCATTGCAATTCTAAAGACAAAGGAATTCTCCGATTGGAACATTATTGAAGATTTGTTAAAAACATCCTAAAGATTGATTCTATACATCGTTTGACATGTTTCTACGGACTGTAACGGAACTTTTTGACTTTTCGTCTGGACCTAGTCGCGCGTCATGAATTTGGATTTGTGAACTCAAGGTGCGAACAAAAATGAGGTATTTGGACATAATCGAACTAAACAAACATTTATTGTGGAACTGGGATTCCTGTGAGTGCATTCTGATGACGATCATCAAAGGTAAGTGAATATTTATAATGCTATTTCTGACTTCTGTTGACTCCGCAACATGGCAGGTATATGTTTGGCTTGTTTTGGTCTCTGAGCGCCGTACTCAGATTATTGCATGGTTTGCTTTTTCTAAATCTGACAAAGCGGTTGCATTAACTGATACTTACTGTATGTCATAGCTCAAAAGACATGCAACCCACACACACCATACACAAATATTATACTTTGACAACATAGCACATACTGTAGAACAGACTAAGCAATCCAAATGTAATCTACAGATGAACGTGTGAATAATCACTGTCCTATAAGAACTGTAAATATAATATTTCTTATTTTTAAAGGCAGTCAAATTTGATTTTCCTTTAATATATAGGTACTGTATTTCCACACTATGAGGTTAGAATAATACTGTGAAATTGTGAAAATGATGATAATTTTTGTGTAAGAGCTGTTTGGAAAGACTGCCTGAAATTTCAGCCTGTTTTGGAGGGATGGAGATTTGGCCTGCCTGGTGACATCAGAAATGATATGATATTGAGATAAAAATGGCTAGATTGGACCTTTAACTTTTGTAGCACTTTTAATTTATGTAATGAAAAGTGATACAAAAGCTAGTGGTCCAATCCAGCCGTTTTTATCTCAATATCATATCATATAATCTCAAAATGCTTTAAATATTAAAGAGTGAAAGAAAAGACATGCGATTTTGAAAAAAAAAACAAATCATTATTGTGTCGATGATGGACGGGACGATCATGACAGGCAGGGTAGTTCATTCGTGGCTTGGAAGGGTTGAGTAAAGGCAGTTCAGAGATCAAACAGATGGAGGTTTCAGACGGGTCCAGAGCTGTTCATCAGGGAACCCCGGCACTTGCCGTCTCTGAAAGATGCTTCTCTGTAGTAGTCTCTGAAGTCAGACTCAATGGGTCTCCACCAGTACCGATATTTAGCACGCTGGGTGAAGTCACGACAGAAACAAAGGCGCCAGAAAAGCACACTGGACATCAGTCCAGACTAGTCAGCCTTGGAGCTGCAAGAAAACTGCTCAAAACGGTAACTTCAGCATCCTTATCTCAAAAACAAACATCCCCTTACTTTCAATCAAAACATGACCTAGTTAGCTTGCTAAGCTTCTTGATGACAGTGAAATATTATATGGCGAAACCAACTGACTTGCCAGTCATACCATGCTGACAGATAACAAATTAGAAGATAAAAAGATAATTCAAAAATGTAATCAAAAATCCCCAAAAATGATTAAATATTTACAAATGTACAGGAGCTCATAGCCTAGGGTATCAAACTCATTCCATGGAGGGCCTAGTGTCTGCAGGTTTTTGGTTTTTCCTTTCAGTTAAGACCTATACGAGCAGGTGAGGGGAGTTCTTTACTAATTAATGAATCAATGAAGTACGAGGGAGGAGCGAAAACCTGCAGACACTCGGCCCTCCGTGGAATGAGTTTGACACATATGGCCTAGGCTATTCCAGCGCCATCGCTAAAATGGAATTACTGATATGGCATCTGTCTAATTGTTTAGACACCATAGACCTAGGTTAAAGAAACCCAGGTTAAGACATAACTCTGAAACATTATTATTCAACACAGACCAGCTTCTGCATTCAGAATGTATGGAGGAGGATGGCCGAAGCACCAAAAAAATAAGAAAGTTGATTTATGAATGTGTTTTGTAATATTCTGATATAGTTCAACGTAAATAAAGACAGTTGTGTCACAGACTAGTCTGTGCAAGCTTGTTTTTTGTTGTTGTTGCAAATGGTTGACTGTCTTTCAATTGTTAGCCTCTTCACTCCGGGAGAGCTGTACATGTAACATTGATTATAGTTGTATCTTTTGCTGTAGACATTGCTACAAAGTAACTAGTTATCTAATCAAAACCGTTCGTGTACACTTGCTATTTTTAAAGGTGCTGAGCCGCTTTGAATCAAATAGGGGTGATTTGGCAAACAAAATCAAAAAATTCAGTTTCCAAAAGAAAGGAAAAGGCAGGAATTGTGGTTTAGGGCTATCAGAAGTACAGGACAGAAAGACAGTTTTCAATTGTGGTTTCCCAAACCAGGATCAAGGATTTGTGAGGTTGCTATCTATAGGTTGACAAGATCAACTTCTTTTAGACATAATGTGGCTTGACATTCAGGTAAATTTGCTAGTGGCAAACCGAGCCATAACGTGGGCCATTGGTGAATTTTGATGTTGTGAATGTGCAGCATAACAAACATGTCTATTCGAATTACACACCAAATGTCAAACCATGAAGAACACGTGATACTGATGGTTCATTGACTTGTGCAGGACATGCGGCCTACAAAATTACAATTATAGGCTAGTGAATTTGTTTTTAATGGGCCTATTTTACATTTTTATAATTAATAGGCTGAATAGTTTTTTTTCATAATATTTGCCCAAATGTTGTACGTATGACCTCCTCTTTCACTAATGTTGCTTCATTCCTTCCTCGCTCTCAACAGTTAAATTAAATAACTTTCATTGTCCTTCTCGTCATGACATCAGTGGTGATTTTAGCATGTCAAACTTGGTGGGGCAAACTCAAAAAAACATTTTTTAGATGCATGCCAGCAAAGCCACTACACAACACTTAACAATACATTAATTGCACTATAATGGTGACAAACGGTGCTCACAAACTGTGGGCCTAGATAAAGCTCTCCCAACAGCAGAGCTTTCTTTTCAGCACCATTGAGTGAATCATTACCACTGCTACACCTGGCTATCAGCGTAGCCTTGTCTGGCGTTGAAACAGTTTACTACCTTTAAAAGCCTCATTTACTACCTTTAAAAAAAACAGAGCTGATATGGCTGACTTGCTTAAACAAATGTGGTTTCTACTGCCAATTGATATGTACAAACTATGGCATAAAGGGACGACGAGCGGATAAGAGGCAATCCTTCGTTTCAATTAAGACATTAATGAGCGAGCTAGGATGGATGTAATCAATATAACTATTTGTTCAGCACTTTTGAAATGTACAGCGACATAATTCAGAACATGGGCCGTTATGGGCCCATCCATGGGCCAGTATGCTCCATGTACACCAAGTCAGAACCATATGATAAATAAAGGGGACATATAAGCAGACAATGAAAGCTCTTACAGTATCCAATGATTACATTTCTCTAAAACAGGCTATAGGCTACATGCGCACCACCAAGTCAGAACAGTAGGCTAAGTTATGGGGGGGAAAGGGACCAAATTATTAGGGTGAGGCACGTGGGCTACTAAAAACTTACTACACAACATACACTTACTATTACTTTCTTAGCTACAGTATACATATCTCCCTGGCATACAAGACCTTTTTGGACTCTTGTTGTGCTGTGCTCACTTGGACAAGAAGGTGGTGCGGCGGTCCTTGTGGGCAAATTTTGTCATCAATGTCTGGCATTCTCTGGATTGATGGTGCTCTCATGACAACTGGGAACTCTGGGGGGAAAAACAAGGTCGAATCATGACATCAGTTATCATTAGGTCGGAGCCCTAGAAAGAGGCCAAAGTTCCCGACTTGGAATTGCGAAGTTGGATGACCGTTCAAAAATATATATAATTCACAGTCGGAGCTAGTTTTTCCCAATTCCCAGTTGTTTTGAACGCAGCAGAAGTCATGCTGGATTGACAACATGGCCAATATATTCAAACTTTTCTGGCCCATGGTGTTGAATGTTTATCCTTTTAAGCTTGGAAAAATGACCCTTAAACCCAAACTTGGACCACACACCTACTCCACTGAATAACAAGCTACTGATTCCTTCCAAACCACTCATTGTTGAATTTGCGATTTCCAACTTGTTGTGTGATGTTTATGTCCAAAGGCCGATGAGCACCGATACATTTTATCTATAATTTATCTTCATATGACAAGGATTGAAAAGGATTTTCCAGTAGATTGTCAACGTGATTCATGATGACTGCTTGTCTAGCTTGCTAGCTAAGATTTTGAAAGTATGATGTTAACATGATCAGTCCAATCAACGCTACAGTAGATATAACGTGATTTGACGTAATCTTATCTGTGGCCAATGACCTTGAGCCTTCTTGGATGGGCTCTTCTAATATAACTCTATGGCAGCACCCAAGGTGCTTTCATTTTAGAGCTCTCCCCGTAGATTTTGCTGTGATGTAGTGTCCCCATGAGTGACAGAACACTGAGCCAATCACAGTGCAAATAGAGAACATTACCAAACCTTATGCTCCGTGTTTTCCGCTGGCTGCCCCACCACCACAGAAAGCACTGAGCTAGGCTGAAATACCTGCACTGAACGACAGGTCCCCACTGAATGACATGCTTAAATAATAGTACTAGGATACGATGCAGACTAATTTAGCTTTTCTTCACGAGGAATGAATGGTTATGTGAGGCTATTATTTATTCAGACCATATTCTTTCAAATTCCTGCAAGTTCTTTTGGCTGCTGTAGGCCTACTGTACCTTCAGAAAGTATTCACACTTAATTTTTTCAAAATGTTGTTGTGTTACAGCATGAATTTAATATGGATTAAACTGAGATTGTGTTGTCACTGGCCGACACACAATAGTCCATAACGTCAAAGTGGAATTATGTTTTTCAATTTTTTTTACAAATTAATTAAAAATGAAAAACTGAAATGTCTTGTCAATATTCAACCCCTTTGTTATGGCATTCCTAAATAAGTTCTGGAGTAAACTTTTGCTTAACAAGTCACATAACATGATTTTTTAATGACTACACCGTAAAAAAAATGATTGAGGTGTTTTTTTGTTTAGTTTTTTTCAGTGGTGGATCAGCTTAATATTGCGGAAAGAATGTTGCTTCCAATGTAATTGTCTGCATCATTTCCAATCCCCCATATTTTTGGGGTAAATATATATATCCATACACGCATGCATACATATACACATATATACATACACATACCTATATAGACATACATACTTTTTGAAAGAATAACCTTTATTATTATTCCCCGCAAACCCTACCACCGATCCCCCAATTGGAGTAAACTAATAAACACTTCTGCTTTTACCTTCAATTTATACATCTTATACACATTTTACAGACAGTCTACTTTACAATAGTTCTCTCTTGTTTGTTCTTAGTCCTTGTTTGATTTCTATTTGTAACTGTGCTATTTCACAAAAGTTCCGAATCTATATACATTTTACAGATCCCGTATGCTTTACATTGTTTATCTTGTTATTAGTCCCACCCTTCAGCTCCATTCAACCCCTCCCATCTATCTTTCAACATCATCCATTTCGGATTTCTATTTGCCATATATTTTGCAACTGTGCAGTGATGCTTCACAAAATAATTGAACCTTCCTATTCTCATAGCTTCTACAGATTGTAAATTAAAAATAAACATTTTTGCAAAAATAATAATTATATTATTGATTGATTGACTATGGCTTTTCAAATCACCCAGTATTGCTATCTGTAGTGTTAGTTCTAGGCAAATGTTGCAATTCTTCAGCCATTCCTGGACCTGTGACCAAAAATGAGCTACATATGGACAATGCCAAAATAAATGATCTAATGACTCTGCCTCCTCACAGCAGAATCTGCAGAGCTGGGAAGATTGTATCCCCCATATATATAACATTCTATTAGTTGCAAGAATTTTGTATAGTAATTTAAATTTAAAAATTCGAAGTTTTGAATCCGGCGTTGTTTTGCGTATCAATTCATAAACCATGTGCCATGGAATGGGTACATCGGAAATCTCTTCCCAACTATTTTGCAATTTATATGGCACAGCTGTCAATTTTTTGGTCCTTAAATGAAATTGGTATATGTTTTTATTTATCACACTTTTCTTTAACTATTTATGTTCTTTAATACAGGGCCGACATACAAGTTCCTTACTTTTTTCCCCTTCTACTTGCCTCTTCCATTTTTGTGGTAATGCAATTAATTGGTTGTAATTTTGGGTAGAGCAGACATTTCCATATGTCTGTGTTAGCTGCATGTGTGACATAACTCCACCAGTCCTATTTATGATATCATTCACTAAGATTATACCTTTTTTTTTTTTTTTTCTTCGATAAATACAGTTTTTTTTTATCAATTAGTATATTTGAATTTAACCACAATATTTGTTCCGTCCTTTCAGGTGGATTAAACTGAAATTGCAACCAACTTTCTAAGGCTTGTTTAAAAAATAAAGATATTTTAGAGATTTCCACTCAACCGAAAGTGAGCAGGTGTAATCTGAATAAAGGGGAAAAGGCCCTTCTTGAATATAGGATGAGACATTCGTACCAATTGACTAGAGAACCAGTTTGGATTTAAGTATAACTTTTGTATGACTGATGCCTTTAGTGAGAGGTCTAATGCTTTAATATTTAATCATTTCTGCCCATCGAATTCATATTCATTATATAAATAGGCCATTTTAATTTTATCTGGCTTGCCGTTCCAAATAAAATTGAATATTTTTTGTTCATATCATTTAAAAAGCAGGTCACTAGGTGTAGGCAAAACCATAAGCAAATAGGTAAACTGTGATATGACTAAAGAGTTAATCAGGGTGATTTTTCCACGGTAGCAAGATCTTATCTATTTTTGCTAACTTTCTATAAAAATTTATTGGAGTGAGATCATTTCTTTCTTTTGGGATTTGTATACCGAGTATGTCCACATCTCCGTCAGACCATTTAATTGGTTAACTACATGGTAATGTAAAATGTGCATTTTTTTGTGATCCAATACGTAATATGGTACATTTATCATAATTTGGTTTTAATCCAGAGAGAAAAGTATCTAAATCCTCTAAGAGGCCGTGGAGAGTAATTGTGGTTTTAAAAGAAAACATGAATCATCAGCGTACAATGACACCTTCGTTTTTAAGCCACGGATTTCTAATCCCTTAATATTATTGTTTGATCTAATCTTAACAGCTAACATTTCGATGGCAATAATAAATAGATATGCCAATAGTGGACAACCTTGTTTTACTCCTCTATATAGTTTAAAACTTTCTGAGATGTAGCCATTATTTACTATTTTACACCTAGGGTTACAAAACATAACTTTAACCCATTTTATAAGAGATTCCCCAAAATTGAAATATTCTAGGCATTTATATATGAACTCCAGTCGTACTTTATCAAAAGCCTTTTCAAAATCAGCTATGAAAACCAGGCCTGGTGTACCCGATTGAGGTGGTTAGTAAATTATTGAAAATGTAATTTGTTTTACATAAAAATATGTAGTTGTCATCTTTACTTGAATATAATTTCTACTTTACTCTGCTTCACTGTTTCAACCAACCTGAAATAAATACATAATAATTAAACATAAGATAAATGCATAATCTAAACAACTATTGCTGTGTAAAAACAACTACAAAGAACATTGTGTTTAACTTACACAATTTTCATAATACTTCCTTTCAACTTAAGAATTTTAAGTTCTTACATCAACTGGCCATGTGGCTCTAGTTTCAGACGATTGTGGTTAATTATTATATATTTTTTTACTTTAAAATACTTTTACACAATGTTGTATGTATGTTTGAAGAATGAAAAGCACATTTCTTTATTAGTATCAAACAGTTTGTTATGCTATGAGGTATAATGGATCATGATGAATAGATATCAAAACCGTCAGGCAAATTGGCATTCAATGACAAGACACATTCTCACCATTAGTAAGGCCATGTGTGCCACTCTTGACAGAGGAAAATACATTAAGCTACAATGCTTGCAGTTTTTCCTCCAGTTACTAGTGATGGTCATTCCAGCTCGCTCAGCTCACCAAAAAGAGCCAGCTCTTTTGGCTCTCAAACGGCTCTATAAAATAAATATGTTTTGTATTTTTCAAGTCAAACGGTTTGCAATAGTTTGACTGTGATTGGTGTTAAAACAATTCCAATTAAATTATTACATAAAATCATACTGTACTGTACCTTAACCACAATGTATTTAAAAATGCATTGGTTTGTTATGAAAAATAATGATTTTCAACATTTGCATTTAAAGTATAACTTTTTTATGTATATAAACAAAGTGCATGTAAATCTAACCATTCAAAACGAATTTAATCTGAACAGCATAATATAATATTGCACCATATCAAAGAAAAATAAATAACAGAAGGGCTCCTCCAAATAGGATCGGACCTCCATTATGGCATCTGCTGAGGGATTCCTTCGTGCTGCATCCCCAGTTGCTCTCTCGTCAAACAGCAGACGTTTGTGGCACTACTGCTTGTGCTTCTGCGCCATCTGATCCATCTTCTTCCTGTTGCCCTGGTGCCTGAGCCAGCTGACTGCTGGGGCTGTCCCTCCCTCTTCTTCCTGTTGCCCTGGTGCCTGAGCCAGCTGACTGCTGGGGCTGTCCCTCCCTGCTGCTGAGGTTATTTTTGAAGAGCCTCATCAATCGCTCTGGCATCACTGAAGGCTAACTTCTTAAACATGGGGTCAAGTGCAGTGGTTTCTGATAGCACGTGATTATATTCCATTCTGTGGAACTTTCTGTCCATTGATGAACATAGGGTGTCCATCAACTCTGTCATATGTCCTGTGGTTACATTTGCTTCTCTCTGGCGGCTGGCTGTGATTCGCTGTAGACCCTTACACAGGAGTATCATTTTTGAGGCTGTCACATAGCTGAAAAGAGAGAACAGTAACTTATTAGTTCAGGTTCATGTTTTGTCTACTGATACTACATTCTCATCTACTGCTCACATACATATATAATACTGAATTAAATAATGATGTAGTAATAACTGCTTACTGTACCTCTCTCCACTGATCTCCACAGTGACCTGCTCAAACGGTTCCAGGACTCTGCACACCACCTCCTGCATTGTCGCTAACACAACAGACCACTTTCCTATCTACTTGCCATTCTCTGGCCACTCTCAACATTTCCTCTGCCAAGTTCCCTGGGGTGTGTCTGTCGCTGAACTCAAAGGAGTCCAGAAGACAGCTAGACATCAAAAAATCTTCAATGAAGTGACATGTAACCGTAAGAAGTGGTTACCCTTGATGTCCAGCAATCAGTGGTAAGGCAAACTGCAGTAGCTTTTTGGACTCTCTCCCGCACTGAAGCCTGTGTGCTCTCGTACATTTGTGGAATAAGTGATTTTGAAATGGATTTCCTGCTTGGAATTGTGTACACTGGATTTAGACTATTGCTATATTTCTAAAACCTCTGTCCTCCACGATAAAAAATGGCTGGAAATTGATGGAAATCATTTTAGCCAATGCAATATCAATTTGGCCTTGTTTTGCTACAGACATAGACTTTGGCATAAACTGGTCCATAGAAGACAGCGTTGCTGTGGGTCGCGGAGTAGGCCTACTTGACTGAGTGGATACTGGCTCCACCACTATCACTAGCAGGCCCGCTAGTTTCGGGCCTGCCTGCTCCGCTACAGCTAGCTTCACAGTTGGGTGTACAGTTCGCATATGACGGTGTAGGTTGTACGTAGAACCTGCTTTATATGAAAATGTATTTTGGCAAATTCTACACTGGGCTCTAACATTGTCTACATTATTAAAATGCATCCAAATGCTACTGTGCTTCCGACTCATTTTCCAGCTGTTGTTTTCACAGCTGTCCTTCCTCTCTCTCCTCGGTTGCTAAGTGTGTGAGTGAGTTGGCTCGGCCCTCCCTCACACATCTTTGGTTCATTGGTTGACACTGGGTGTCTGATTGACAGGAACAACAGGTGAGGCTGTTAGTCTGAGCAGACAGTCAGAGCAAATGTGTGTGCGCTTGAGCATTTAGCCCTATATTATTTTATTTATTTTTTCGTTCTTTGAATTAGTTAATTCTATTCATTTAAATCTTTTGATTATTCATATCTTCATTTTTTTATATTTTTAAAATAGATTCGGCTCGTATATCAAAAGAGCCGGCTCCCAACGCTCACCTACAAGAGCCCGCTCTTAGAGCGGATTCGTTCGCGAACGACCCATCATTATCAGCTAGTGGAACGAGCACTGGATACAAATGTCAAGATATGAAATACATAAAGCCATGTTTCACACTAAGGCACGATCAAGGAAAGTAACTAACCAGAAAGATTTAGTATATCTAACGTACAGAACAGTTCTGGGTTTTGATCAAATTAAGTTGGATCTTAGTCATTTTTTTACTTAATATATTAGTGTTTGTGAAACACTAAAAGTTAAGTATATTATATGTAAAAATACATCATGTCGGAAATACTCAAAAAGCTAACGCAAATAGTTCCTCCATTTTTTAAAGTGGAACTTGCAAAGTTATTTTTACAGTGCACCTCTGTACCCCACACATACAATTATCTGTAAGGTCCCAAGGTCGAGCAGTGAATTTCAAACACCAGGGAGGATTTCCATTGCCTCGCAAAGAAGTGCACCTATATGAAGATGGGTAAAAGAAAAAGAGATGACATTGAATATCCCTTTGAGCGTGTTGAAGTTATTAATTACACTTTGGATGGTGTAGCAAAACATCCAGTCACTACAAAGGTACTTCCTAACTCGGTTGCCGGAGATAAAGGAAACCGCTCAGGGATTTCACCATGATGCCATTGGTGATTTTCAAACAGTTAGAGTTTAATGGCTGTGGAGATGATTGTGGACTACAGGAAAAGGAGGCCCGAGCACGCCCCCATTCTCATTGACAGGGCTGTAGTGGAACAGGTTGAGAGCGTAAAGTTCTTTGGTGTGCAAATCACCAACAAACTATCATGGTCCAAACACACCAAGACAGTCGTGAAGAGGGCACGACAAAGCCTATTCCCCCTCAGGAGACTGAAAAGATTTGGCATGGGTCCTCACATCCTCAAAAGGTTCGACAGCTGCACCATCGAGAGCATCCTGACTGGTTGCATCACTGCCTGGTATGGCAACTGCTCGGCCTCCGACCGCAAGGCACTACAGAGGGTAGTGTGTACGGCCCAGTACATCACTGGGGCCAAGCTTCCTGCCATCCAGGACCTCTATATCAGGCGGTGTCAGAGGAAGACCCTAAATATTGTCCAGGACTCCAGCCACTCTAGTCATAGACTGTTCTCTGTGCTACCGCACGGCACGCGATACCGGAGCGCCAAGTCTAGTCCAAAAGGCTTCTTAACAGCTTCTACCCCCAAGCCATAAGACTGCTGAACAGCTAATCAAAGGGCTTCCCAGAACCCTCTTTAACGCTGCTGCTACTCTCTGTTTATAATCTATGCATAGTTACTTTAACTCTACCTACATGTACATATTACCTCAATTACCTCGACTAACCGGTGCTCCCGCCGCACATTGACCCTGTACCGGTACCCCCTGTATATAGCCTCGCTTGTTATTTTACTGCTGCTGTTTAATTATTTGTTACTTTTATTTTAAATGTTTTACTTATCTATTTTTTACTGAACATTTTTTTATTAACTTCTTAAAGCATTGTTGGTTAAGAACTTGTAAGTAAGCATTTCACTGTAAGGTCTACTACACCTGTTATATTCGGCACAATTTGATTTGATATGAGAAAACTGAGGATGGATCAACAACATTATAGTTACTCCACAATACTAACTTAATTGACAGAGTGAAAATAAGCTTCTTCGTGATCGGTGTCCCTTCCACGGGACGGTTGAGCTAACGTAGGCTAATGCGACTAGCATGAGGTTGTAAGTAACAAAAACAATTCCCAGGACATAGACATATCTGATATTGGCAGAAAGCTTAAATTCTTGTTAATTTAACTGCACTATCCAATTATAGTAGCTATTACAGTGAAAGAATACCATGCTATTGTTTGAGGAGAGTGCACAATTGTGAACATAAAAAGTTATTAATAAACAAATTAGGCATCATTGGATCAGTCTAAAACTTTGCACATACAGTACACTGCCAAAATGTGGAATAATATTATTTTTTTCTTTTTACCTTTATTTAACTAGGCAAGTCAGTTAAGAACACTTTCTTATTTTCAATGACAGCCTAGGAACAGTGGGCTAACTGTCTTGTTCAGGGGCAGAATGACAGCTTTTTACCTTGTCAGCTCTGGGATTCGATCTTGCAACTTTTCGGTTACTAGTCCAACGCTCTAACCACTAGGCTACCCTCCGCCCTTCATGGTCTTCTTGCATTTCAAAGATGATGGTACAAAAAAATACAAAAGAACGGTTGGTTTTTTCTTTGTATTATCTTTTACCAGATCTATTGTGTTATATTCTCCTACATTCCTTTCACATTTCCACAAACTTCAAAGTGTTTCCTTTCAAATGGTACCAAGAATATGCATATCCTTACTTCAGGGCCTGAGCTACAGGCAGGTAGATTTGAGTATGTCATTTCAGGCGAAATTTGAAAAAAAGGAATTTACTTTTTGTCCTGAATACAAAGTGTTATGTTTGGGGCAAATCCAATACAACACATTACTGAGTGCCACTCTCCAGATTTTCAAGCATAGTGGTGGCTGCATAATGTTCTGGGTATACTTGTAGTTGTTCAGGACTGGGGGGGTTTTCAGGATTTAAAAAAATAAATGGAATGGAGCTAAGCACAGACAAAATCCTAGAAGAAAATCTGGTTCAGTTTGCTTTCCACCAGACACTGGGAGATGAGTTCACCTTTCAGCAAGAAATTAACCTAAAACACAAGACCCAATCTGAACTGGTGCTGCTTACCAAGAAGACAGTGACTGTTCCTGAGTGGCTGAGTTAGTTTTTATTTAAAAATACTTGAAAATAGTTTAGAAAAGAATAAAGGGCAAATGTTGCACATTCCAGGTGTAGAAATCTCTTAGAGAATTACCCAGAATGACACACCTGTAATCGCTGCCAAAGGTGCTTCTACAAAGTATTGACTCAGTGGTGTGAATACTTATGTAAATGAGAGATTTCTGTATTTCATTTGTAAGAATTTCTAAAAATATGTTTTCACTTTGTCATTTTGGGGTACCATGGACCAGAGCTATGAGTGTCTCAGGGTACAGAGGCTCAGTAAGACAGAGTAAGCTTTATTACCTAATTTACCAACAGAAACACTTACAAATAAGTATCTTAAAGTATAACTTCAGTACCAAAGGTTATCTTGATCTCAGTCTTTTAATCCCAACATGTCTGGTGCTGTGTCCAGCAGCAGCAGCCTAATCATAAGGTTGGGGCTGATTGTCCAACCAATCACACACTCTATTGACTAATTAACCTCAGCTGGGCTCCATTAGCCTCCCAACTGGGAAGGTGCAGGAAGGAGCCAAGAAGGCCCTGGAAGGACGCCTTCCCCCGAATTCTGGCTGTAGCACAAAGTGTGCAATAAGTCAAAGGGAAGTAATACTTTCTGAAGCCACTGTATTTAATATTCAACAAACAAGAGCAAGTTTGCATCCCTCTTCAAATAGTCTATTAGTCAAATAAATGCAAATAAATATGTCCAACAAGCTACACCAGTCTAGATTTTCCTCCACAAGAGCTAAGGAGAGAGGCCAGCAGAGAGCAGGTGTGTTATTGCGCAATAGAACAGTGAAGACAGAGGCTATAAGTTAGAAGCTTATGCATGTTAATTAACCCACCATTCATTATCCCTAATATGAGGCTAATAGGCCTACTGCACTGAATGTATTACCATGCGCTATGTAAGACAGAGGCTAAAACATAACCTTTCTGAAACATTTCCCACATGGAGAGCGTTTCCATCACACGCCATCATTCTCTTGCATGGAGATAAACTCGCTATAGAATGGAGCCTTTTCTTAATATTGGAATGACATTTTTTAAATAATATATATGCCTATTTGGGACTAAAATAAAGCGCAGATCGGCTTTTGCTTCCCTTCAAGTGGATTGAATGGGTCTAAATAAACAACTGCTATAGGCCATGCATTTCCTTTGAGGCTTTAAAAGTGTTCTTACACTGATTTTGAATATTCAGAGCAATTGGGAAACGTCCATGGCAGGCATTGTTGTCACCTTAGCTTGCTACATAACTTCTGAGTGATAGGAAGCATGAGCACCAATCAGCCTACAGCACTGTGCATACATCCGTCGTTACTATGACAACTAGCGCCGCCAAGAGCATTAAGGCCTGCAGTGTGAACAAGGCTTCAGACAGAGGGATGATTTTTGCCTTGCTCGTATGCTTTCTCTGGTGAAATAGACTCAGCTTCTTGCGAATTGAAGGGAAATGATGAAACAAGAATAGACACAAATGAGAAATAATTCCATACGTTTGTTTCTTTTTGTATTGTAACATTTTTGGTATTTTTTATGGCATTAGCAAAAAAATGAAACATTGCCAACCTTATGATCGGCTTCAGACCGCTTTCCTACTGCCTAGGCAGCATACTGTAGCTACAACGCATGAGCTGTTTCCATGGTTGATTCAGAGCAGTAGAACCGCCACATTATTGTGAGGCTATTGTCTGTATTTATTCAACCTAGTAGAATACTGAATTAAAAGTGGGAATTGAAATGTGTGTAGAATAACAAGAGATAGAAAAGGAGGGGGAGAGAGATTACTCAGAAGAATCATAAAGCACTTCATAACAGAACCTAGGTATACAGAATATACTCTAAAGCCATATGGTATGGAAGGTGTGTGGGTGTAAAAAGGTAAGAGCATTATGAGTAACGTGTCAATCACCAATCAGCCGGGAAGCCGGAAGTTTCACTCATTAACATTCAACACGTATAACAAGGGGTGTTAATGGAACACTCAACACTATAAAGCGTCGGCTTTTTGAAGAAGGAAGTGGTTTTATATCAAGAAAATCATCCATTTTGGGGCAAGAGGTGTGATGTTCCTGTTCCCTGTTCTGAGATGCCTAGAGAGCTAAAAGGGCTGTTTCTAAGTTGGCTCGGTGTTGTCCAGGAGACTCTACTGTAATGGCACTGAGGGGATTAGACTCTGGGAACAGCAGTGGCAGAACGACACGGCACGCCCCTTACACAATGAGCCATCCTGGATCTTTATTGTACTCTGTGTCCCTAGGAGGTTTCCCCTGAAAAAGTAATCCATCAAAAGGCAGATAAGGTTATCAATGGGGATCCCGAGACGTTCTCCCACTGTACCTCCAGATGAAAACAAAGAACAGCTAGCCAAGGACTCTGGGTCTCCAGAGGACTCATTATTTAATTATCTAGCAGCCCAGTGCAATTTATAGAACTATTAGGACAGTTTTCTTCCTTTTTAAGGGAAGTAGACCTATCAGAAAAACTAAATCAAACATTGGGTATTCTAAATGCTAATGGGGCATTTACATTTTTTGGTGGTGTGGGCATACCCCAACAACAGAATGGTGTGAGTGTAAGTGTCACTCCACAATGATACAATAATACAAAATACAAAGTGTTTTTTTCAAACCACCTTGTGGACCACTTTAATTGAGTTGAGACACTAAAAACAATCATAGTCAAACATGGCATCTAGAAAGCATTGCATCATCTATAAATATGTATGCATATTTATTTGTATTTTTTAAGTACAGTGGATAAAGGACAATTAGGAACGTATAAAGAAACGCCTCGGAGGATAATGTGGCAGGCTTTGGCGCAGGCATTAACATTATTGTTACTTAATAAAATGTCACAGAATTTATTATTTTCATCATTTTGGCTGGACAGCTGACAAAAAATATCATCCCTAATTTCGTTATATAACCCACAGTAAAGCAAGGCATGAGTTTCAGTTTATCTAGTGGAGTGTTTGTTTATCGACCAGTCTCAATAGCGAGAAGGGCCACTCCACGTCTACATTTTGCGAAAGAGCTTCGACATTGCTTGGATAGAACAGTACACACAAGGTAATGTCCCAAAAGTGTGTTTTAAAAAGGCATTAGGTTTGCAGTTTGTTACTTTCAGGTTTGTTTATCAGTTTGTACCACTTTTAGTTCATTGCTCTCTAAAAGTGCTTATTCAAAAGCATTACGGTAATTTCTAGAATACACTCCGTACTGTATCAGTGAGCTGAGTCATATGGATGGAGTTAAAAAAGGCTTTGACATGGTATATGACATTTTTCTTTGCAGTTGCAACATCACAAGCCCATAAAAATACACGTTCACATAGATGTTCTTTTGGCATGCTGCAAAATCTCTGCCAATTTTGTAAAAATACGTAGCCACTGGTGATGCCATAGTTTTCCAGCCCATATCGCATTGAATAGCAGCATTTGGTGTGCATTTACCCACACCAAGGTAAAATATGCAGGCATGGTTAAAAACAGCATTAACACAAGTATAATTTCCCTGCCCCCACACTACTGCAGCATAAGTAATAGCAGCTACAATTGAAGTCGGAAGTTTACATACACTTAGGTTGGAGTCTTTAAAACTCGTTTTTCAACCACTCCACAAATTTCTTGTTAACAAACTATAGTTTTGGCAAGTCGGTTAGGACATCTACTTTGTGCATGAAACAAGTAACTTTCCAACAATTGTTTACAGACAGATTATTTCACTTATAATTCACTGTATCACAATTCCAGTGGGTCAGAAGTTTCATACACTAAGTTGACTGTACCTTTAAACAGCTTGAAAAATGAAAATGATGTAATGGATTTAGAAGCTTCTGATTGACTCAAATTATGTCAATTAGCCTATCGGAGGTGTACCTGTGGATGTATTTCAAGGCCTACCTTCAAACTCAGTGTCTCTTGAATTGACATCATGGGAAAATCAAAAGATATCAGCCAAAACAATTGTAGACCTCCACAAGTCAGGTTCATCCTTGGGAGCAATTTCCAAATGCCTGAAGGTACCACATTCATCTGTACAAACAATAGTACAGTACGCAAGTATAAACACCATGGGACCATGCTGCCATCATACCACTCAGGAAGGAGACGCATTCTGTCTCCTAGAGATGAACGTACTTTGGTGCGAAAAGTGCAAATCAATCCCAGAACAACAGAAAAGGACCTCATGAAGATGCTGGAGGAAACAGGTACAAAAGTATCTATATCCTCAGTAAAACGAGTCCTATATAGACATAACCTGAAAGGCCGCTCAGCAAGGAAGAAGCCACTGCTCCAAAACTGCTATAAAAAAAGTCAGACTATGGTTTGCAGCTGCACATGGGGACAAAGAAAATGCCGCACACTGCAGCGGTTTTGTAGTAATATATTTGTAGTAATATATTTGTAGTAATATACATACAATGTTCAATTAGGATTAAAAAAACACAATTTAGAATTATTTAAACTATAAGAACAGTTTCAAGTTCAGCCTGTGGATCCAGAAAGATTCCCTTTGAAGAAGTTTCCTCTCAATGTCCCCTCTCCTGCGTGACATCTTGACCATTTCTATTCCAATGTATCTCAGAGAACTAATAGGATGTCCAGCTTGTACAAAATGAGCAGCAACCAGATTTTTTGTCATTGCCCTGTGATGTTGGGACAAATGATAGTCCCTTACCTAGGGCAGATGAACATGTATCAGATATAGACCTGTTGGACAGGTTTATTACCGTGTCTTGCTCCGTGTGTGGGGCGGGGACTTCGGGTGTTGTCGTCTTTGTACGTAGTCCACAGGCTGAACACACTGTCTCCTCTTGGCCTTAACGAGGAGTTTGACTTGAAACCGTTCTTATAGTTTCAATAATTCTAAATTGTGTTTTTTTTTAATCCTAATTGAATATTCTGTGTATGATCATGTATTTTGATACATTGAATGTTAGTATTGTGAAACTATGTTATACATTTTTACCTAAGGGTCGAAACGTAAATAAATATCACCTGGGAGCATGAGCAGCAGTGTGCCGTATTTTCCTTCCGGTTTTCCATGAATTTGCCTACAACTCCAGCACCTGTGGAATGTACCTGGATGTGCGTATGTTCTTCAGCTTTTGTACATGAACTCTATACCACACAGCACTCCTTTATGAGACTCCCTTTTCACAAGTCTACCTGTCTTTTGACATTATGACTGACATAAGAGTTCTCAGAGGATGATTATTCCCGGATCATAATGAAGGACTCGCTTTTTGATGAAACTGGCCCAATGACAGACTGCAATGCAGACTCAGTTATCACATCTCTCAAGAATCTACGGATCCGTGAGACAAAACAATATTATCATGTAGTCACCTTAAGGGATTATCTAAGGAATAAAATAATTCCACGAGGATTACGGATACAGAAAGCACCTGCTCTTGGTTCAAACAATCCCTCTTTTTGTGACCGACGGTGCGAGATTCTTAATAAATGCTCTTGATTTATTGGCTCTTACCATACAAGAAGTGACAGAACAACTGAGTGCGACCAGAGATCAAGTGACACAGTTAAATGTTGAAAAACAAGATCACCGATAAGGACAAAAGAGTACATTCTGACCAATGTGGAAAACGTTCGTGATAAACTTGCGGAAGAGACAAAGACAAACAAGGTGAAAATGTTTGAGCATGATACTGCGGACTACATGGAGCAGAAGGCATATTTCTGGAGGGGTGGCCAGAGACAGCCAATTGGCACTCCCCCACGAGCAAGCTGGAAGGGTAATCGCCAGCCCAGCCATAATCCTAGAGGGCCACTAATGTGGTGATCAACCAACTCTCTCACATCTGACTCCAGTGACCAATCCGGAGCTGGAGCGTCTTCTTTTTTGGGGAATCCCAATGGACGACGTCATCGAATAGGCCGTCATCAAGACCACCGCCCACCCTGCGTCCCCACAAGAAATGCAGGAGAGGACTACGTACAAAGACGACAGCACCCGAAGTCCCCGCCCCACACACAGAGAAAGACACGGTAATAAACGTGTCCATATCTGATACATGTTCATCTGCCCTAGGTAAGGGACTATCATTTGTCCCAACATCACAGGCCAATGACTTTTATGCAGTTATAGACTTTCAAAAGGTTTTTTGCAGTTTGAGATTGACTGAGTTTTCTGGTAATGGGGTTGCTGCCAATGTTAATCTATTGAACAATATTAGTAACCAGACAGGAAACAGTGCTAATGTTTTTCCAATTGATAACCTGAATGACAATGAACTTGACTCTCGCACTGAGGACATGACAAGGGAAAATACATATTTCAAGAGGAAAAGCACATTTTTACCACCCAAAAGAAATCCCTCTCTTGAGACATATTTCCGCCTCATTGAGAAAGATGTAAATAATCTCCTGGCTAATAAAAATAATACAAGGTATTCCACAATATGTCCAAAGCAGAGAAAGAATCTCTTGTGGAACTGAAAAATGACTCCACTATCATTATAAAACCTGCCGACAAAGGAGGTGCACTAGTGATACTAAATGCAGCAGACTGAAAAGGAAATTCTGAGACAACCTAGTGATGATGAATTTTACAAAAGACTCCCAAAGGACCCTACTAATCAATTCAAGTCTCTGATCCATGATAATTTGTCAACATTTTTGAATGAAGTGGAAATTAGAAAGACAGAATATGAGTATATGAAAGTTGACTGCCCAACCACACCTGTCATATACGCTCTACCCATAATTCACAAGAGCATGGCACCACCTATACCAGGCATGCCCATTGTGAGTAGTAATGGATCTCTGACAGAGAATATCTCTACCTTTGCAGACCATTTTGTGAAACCCTGGGCAAACTCCCTCCCCACATATACTAGAGACTCTATTGATTTTATACTTTTTTTTAAATCAGCGGACCATATACCTGAAAATTCTATTCTGTGTACTTTTGATGTTACCAGTCTATATACTAACATCCCCATCAGGGTGGCCTAGAGGCTCTCATGTTCTACCTCAATGAATGTCCCCCTAATGCTCTACCCAGCACCAATTGTATTGTGGACTTGGCTGAACTGGTACTAAACTCCAACTATTTTCTCTTCAGAGGAGACTTCTTCCTCCAGACCAAAGGGACAGCGATGGTGAGCACTATGACTCCTAATTATGCTAACCTATATCTAGGTATGTTTGAAAAACAGGTGGTGCTGAATCCAGACCTTTACCCTTTTCTCTCTCCGATATTTGGATGACATTTTCGTGATCTATACAGGCACCCAGGAAGAACTTTTGGAAGTCCATGCTTATCTACACTCTATGAATGAACACCTTCACTTCACCATTAACTATGACCTATCACAAATCAGTTTTCTTGATGTGATGGTTATTAAGGACAAAACATCCTTCTCTACAGATCTCTATAGGAAACCTACGGACAACAATACCCTCCTTAGAGGTGACAACTTTCATCCATGTTCACCTATTAAGTCTCCCTATAAGCTCTGATGCTGCTTATCTGAAACAGACCACGGACCTCGCACAAAGATTTAAGGAAAGGGGGGGTACAAAAACAATTGGGTAAAACATGCCAATAATTGTTTTGAAGGACTTACACAAGTGGAAAGCCTAAAATCAAAAGTAAAAGAAAAATCAGAACATATCCCATCATGCTTTACCCAATACTCACCATTGGGGAAGGCATTTAAGGACATTATCGGGAAGCACTGGTACATTATTGATGCTGACCCACAATTGAAACTCATTGCTAAATATCCCCCACGTATGGTTTTTAAAAGACCTCCAAACTTGAGAGATATTGTGGTTAAATCGGATTACCCACCAGAGAAAAGGAAAACTTTTTTGGACAAGGTTCCGGAGGGTAACTACAAATGTGGCCAACGTGCTCAATGCAGCTTTACGTACAAATGCAACTCATTTACACACCCCGCACAGGACAAAGATTTAAGATAAAGGGCCTGATTATTTGCATGTCCACCAATGTTATTTCCATGTTGAAATGTCCTTGTGGTCTGTCTTGAAGGGAAAACCTGTAGAAGCCTTAAGACACGGATCAGTGAGCACCGCAGCAATATAAGGACAGGTGAGACAAAAAATCTGGTTGCTGCTCAATTTGTACAAGCTGGACATCCTATTAGTTCTCTGAGATACATTGGAATAGAAATGGGCAAGATGTCACGCAGGAGAGGGGACATTGAGAGGAAACTTCTTCAAAGGGAATCTTTCTGGATCCACAGGCTGAACACACTGTCTCCTCTTGGCCTTAACGAGGAGTTTCACTTGAAATTGTTCTTATAGTTTCAATAATTCTAAATTATGTTTTTTTATCCTAATTGAATATTGTATGTATATTACTATAAATATTGATCACATTCTCTCTGTATGATCATATATTTTGATACATTCAATGTTAATATTGCGAAACTATGTTATACATTTTTATTTCCTATTTTAGGAAGTGATGGCACTGAGTACTGCCCCTATATATAGGACCTTCCACCTCCACCATGGGATATGGATGCCTGATGATGACCTAAGGGTCGCAACGTTGTAAATACATTTCCCCTGGGAGCATGAGCAGCAGTGTGCAGCGTTTTCCTTCCTGTTTTCCATTGTTCTTTATACCACACGGCTGTCTTCCACAGGTTCAAGCTTTGAGATGGGTTTTAAAGGAGAAAGGCGTTACTGTCGTACGGGAACACACAAACCCCCTTCATTGTGGGTGTTTGCATTCAGATGAAGAGTTACAGGTAACTGCCAAAATAAAAGAAACCAACATAAAGTGTCTTAATAGTGTGTTGGGCCACCACGAGACAGACCAGCTTCAATGCACCTTGGCATGGATTCTATAAGTGGGATGCAACACCATTCAGAGGGGTCTCAATTTACTGTTAGAATTAGTGAAATACACAAGATGTCATTTCTAAATTTGATTGTGCATCAGCAGTTTTTATCTTGTTATGTCAGACCTGCAAGCAATTGCGGCCCCTCATGATGAGTTCAGATTTTTGGTGTCTCCCACCCCCATTCAAAGTTGACCATCCCTGGTTAATATCATTTTCATGCTGTCACGGATGTTGTTGGAAGAAGACCAAGGTGCAGCGTGGTGAGCGTACATTTTCCTTTTATTTAGTCAAATGTCGCCAACAAAACAAGAAATAACAAAAAAATGACCGTGAAGCTTACAAGGGCAATAGTGCCCCTAACAAAGACAACTACCCACAATCACAGGTTGGAAAAAGGGCTGCCTAAGTATGATTCCCAATCAAAGACAACGATAGATAGCTGTCCCTGATTGAGAACCATACCTTGCCAAAACATAGAAAACACAAATCATAGAAATAAAGGACATAGAATGCCCACCAAAATCACACCCTGACCAAACCAAAAAGAGACAAAAAAAAGGCTCTCTAAGGTCAGGGCGAGACACATGCTCATCAAACTATTCAGTGAGTGACCTCTCGTGCCCTGTTGATGGGGGAATTATCATCCTATGGGAGCATAGCCATGGTAGCCAAAATAATGGCCTGCCCAGTATGACCCTAAGCATGATGGGATGTGGTCCTGTGTGGCTCTGTTGGTAGAGCATGGTGCTTGCAATGCCAGAGCTGTGGGTTTGATTCCCATGGGGGGACCAGTACAATTATGTTTTTGGAAAATGTATGCACTCACTACTGTACGTTGCTCTGGATAAGAGCATCTGCTAAAATTACATTAAAAAATGACATTTTAATTGCTTAAATAACTCAGGAACCACACATGTGTGAAAGCACCTGCTTTCAATATACTTTGTATCCCACATTTACTCAAGTGTTTCCATTATTTTGGCAGTTAGCTGTAAATAGTGTAAATATCCAGCGGAGAGTGTGAATTTATGCTTCTTATATTCGCCTAAATTTATTGCTCATTAACAGTATGAAACAAACAGTCAGCCGACAACTTCTAACAGGCCCATTTGGAGTGAAATCAATTACGTCAATGCATAGGTATTACCATACCTCCTGTCTTTTCCCAGTGGTTGACATGACATCATACTGAATGTAAAATTGGTTGTAAGGATGTCTAGGATTGCTATAACACTGCACAATTGCCTACCATTTCTTCATAGTGCAGTGCAGAACAGTGCATCAAATACAAATTATTTCTGTGTGATTTCAAATTCATTACAACCAGAATGCAAAAGGCTGTGTTGTCCGGACTAAAAAGTCGCCAGAGCCCGTGTACAGGTTACCGTTATCCCTTTATTCTACTGAGTAGTGACAGGCATGCCAAACACACACACCAACCTACACATGCACACACACACACACACACTCTCCCCCCCACACAGCCAGACCTCTCGGTGGCTCTTTTACCGCCTCCTGGCCATGGTAAGAGCTGATCAGAGATGGAACCGGTATCTCTCTCTCGCAGAGTGACAGTGCAATCACAGAGCACAGACAGCACACAGGTGTTCAGTGACAGGAAACACAGCTGATATAACACTCATTATTCATCTGAGCCAGCTGATGCTTTTATCCAAGGTGACATGGCCGACAACACAAGACACAGCAGGAGACCCAGCCAGATGATGAGGAGGAAGAGGCGGAGGGAAGAACGGGGTTCACTATGTTCTCTGAAAGATTGTATCATCCAACAACCAACCCCTCCCAAATGGTGTTGGCACAAACCAAAAACCTTCCCCACTCTACATGTCAAAATGCAGGGAATAGGGCCTCCCGGGTGGCGCAGTGGTCTAGGGCACTGCATCGGAGTGCTAGCTGCGCCACCAGAGTCTCTGGGTTCGCGCCCAGGCTCTGTCGCAGCCGGCCGCGACCGGGAGGTCCGTGGGGCGACGCACAATTGGCATAGCGTCGTCCGGGTTAGGGAGGGTTTGGCCGGTAGGGATATCCTTGTCTCATCGCGCTCCAGCGACTCCTGTGGCGTGCCGGGCGCAGTGCGCGCTAACCAAGGGGGCCAGGTACACGGTGTTTCCTCCGACACATTGGTGCGGCTGGCTTCCGGGTTGGAGGCGCGCTGTGTTAAGAAGCAGTGCGGCTTGGTTGGGTTGCGCTTCGGAGGACGCCTGGCTTTCGACCTTCGTCTCTCCCGAGCCCGTACGGGAGTTGTAGCGATGAGACAAGATAGTAATTACTAGCGATTGGATACCACGAAAATTGGGGAGAAAATGGGATAAAAAATGTAAAAAAATAAATAAATAAAAAATGCAGGGAATAAGATCAGATAGGATAAGAGAGTACTTCAATAATCCTCCAAGGGAAATTGGATTGTGCCAGCCAGAACATACACAACATGAACATATACACATACCAACACAATAATTCTACCACAAGCAACAAATGAATAAGGCAAGGGGTGTATGATGATACAGATATGCACTCTTCATTGGGCAGTAATGAAACAACAGCTAGAATATTGCTCAATGGTAAATAAATCAAATCAAAGTTTATTGGTCAGGTAAACAGATTTGCAGATGTTATCGCAGGTGTAGCGAAATGCTTGTGTTTCTAACTCCAACAGTGCTGTAATACCTAACAATAAAAAAAATAAACAATACACACACAATCCAGAAATATAATGTATGAGACCTGCCAACTTCGTGGGCAGAGAAAGACATTTTCTTTACAGTAGCTGTAAAATAAATTACGCCCGGGCAAAGCAGTGCAGACAATACGAAGACAGGTCTGCAGTTGGCTCCTATGTCTAACGATTACATTCATACTTTGTTCACATTGGGAAATAATTCTGTACGGTACATTGCCGAACATAATCAAACTATTATGTTTAGGACAATGCCTTGCTGTGCTGTGCCTCATCAAACAAATGTATTATGTTTGCTTTGCTCTTTCCCCTTCAGTGGGAAAGGGAGATGTTTTAGTATTTGAAAAATGATTGTCTCTCTCTGGAGATCTCTTGTCTGAGTTATAGACACCTTGCAAGGTAAGCACTTCTATTTACGAGTTTGCCTGCATCTTTTCATGTAGCCTATTTTCAGACGAGGTGTTTTCTAAATGGAGCTTGGAAAGAAGATGTGCAAGTGAGCCAGTTCCTCCTCGTCTCATATACATTACTAAACAGAAATCAGACTATTCATTCAGGTTGTTTAGGGTTCAGTTGAGCTGGTAACGGCCTAAAATCTGCATGCAAACATAATTGTGTACAAAATGGATACATTATGCATTAGGGTAAAGTACTCTGGTAGAATGTTTTTACATTTTAAATTGTCTCTGACATTTCGGTGATGATCTGCATCCATAAACTCGGAATATTACATATTTCTGGGAATAATACATAATTCCAAAACAGTCATCTGAATTAAGCAAGAACCTGCATGTGTATCAAGCCTCTAAACAGAATGCAACAGGGTATTACCACTGGCATATAATTAAATGGGTCAAGGAATCTTTGAGGTGTCAAATTCTGAATTCATTAGCTAGCATGACGATGCAATCCCAAAGCAATTCTAGTTTGAACGCCATTTTGTAAAAGTCTGCAATCCAGACAGACACACACAACCACTGATCAACTCTATACAGGCTGAAGTTGGGTGGAAAATAATGTTTGATTTGGGAAATATGTTTTGCTCCTGACTGATAAAAGTAAAAGTAATATGTTTTCTCTCTGCATTGTTGAGAGGGGCCTGTAAACATTTCACTGTTTAGTCTACACCTGTTGTGTGACAAATACAATTTGATTTGATTCAATTGATCGGACTAGTCTGTCAATAATATTCTGCCACCTGGTGGTTTAAGTCAGAATGTTCCCCCCAACATTCTGTTCAGAATGTTATTTTCAGAATATTCTGTTGGTCATGAAATGGTTGTTTTTAACTGACCCTGTTAAACCCTGGCAGGGGAGGGAGGGGTTACGTGAGGATGGCTAGGGGGGGTTCCAGAGGCCCCCTGTCCGTAAATTTGAGAAATCTGCATTTTTTAAAACACCTGAAACAGCTTTTTCCTGCAATCTAGAGCCATAATCATTATTTTTCTGCCTATCCAAGCATACCTCTTGAACTGTCTGTATCCTCCTGACTGGTGGTTCTTTTTTTAAAGAAACGACATATGCTTCTCTTCATCTCTGCTAAAATCTGGGTAAAATATTGAAAGGAATGTGAGTCTAATTCAACGCATTTAGTTAATTCTTGCTTTTCTAAAGTCTACCAACCTTGCCAGCAGACATGCCAACTAATATATTTAGACAAGCTCGCTACTCTAATTAGATTGATACCCTGAAATGGCTTCTTAGTAGCTAGTTATGAGGTTGGGAGATTAGGAACCTATCTGGGCTAGCTAAAACCAACTTCATAACATTTCTAAGTGGCTAATACATAGTATTACAGAGAAGAAAACTAACAACCATTTTTTTTAAAATTATTTTTAAAGGACTAATCTGAGGGCTCACGCGCCCTCTATAGGCATGACACCTCTGCCTGTAGTCATGGCTGCTTTGATGTCATTGCTATTCTTACAAAGGCTTTAAAGGTGTATTGGTACTAATGTGTGTTCCTTTGCTTTATTAAAGGAAATACAGTATGTGACTCGTTTCAGGAAATTATGCGTATGTCACTACTTCACAGGAGAGGAATTTGAATGTAAACATATTTTTTATCAAAATGTGTTTTTGGGCAGAAATCAAATCAAATTGTATTTGTCACATACACATGGTTACCAGATGTTAATGCGAGTGTAGCGAAATGCTTGTGCTTCTAGTTCCGACAATGCAGTAATAACCAACGAGTAATCTAAACTAACAATTCCACAACTACTACCTTATACACACAAGTGTAAAGGGATAAAGAATATGTACATAAAGATATATGAATGAGTGATGGTACAGAACGGCATAGGCAAGATGCAGTAGATGGTATCAAGTACAGTATATACATATGAGATGAGTAATGTAGGGTATGTAAACATAAAAGTGCATAGTTTAAAGTAGCTAGTGATACATGTATTACATAAAGATGGCAAGATGCAGTAGATGATATAGAGTACAGTATATACATATACATTATATTAAGTGGCATTGTTTAAAGTGGCTAGTGATACATTTTTGATCAATTTCCATTATTAAAGTGAGCTGGAGTTGAGTCAGTATGTTGGCAGCAGCCACTCGTTGGCTGTTTAACAGTCTGATGGCCTTGAGATAGAAGCTGTTTTTCAGTCTCTCGGTCCCTGCTTTGATGCACCTGTACTGACCTCGCCTTCTGGATGATAGTGGGGTGAACAGGCAGTGGCTCGGGTGGTTGTTGTCCTTGATGATCTTTATGACCTTCCTGTGACATCGGGTGGTGTAGGTGTCCTGAAGGGCAGGTAGTTTGCCCCCAGTGATGCGTTGTGCAGACCTCACTACCCTCTGGAGAGCCTTACGGTTCTGGGCGGAGCAGTTGCCGTACCAGGCAGTGATACAGCCCGACAGGATGCTCTCGATTGTGCATCTGTAGAAGTTTGTGAGTGCTTTTGGTGACAAGCCGAATTTCTTCAGCCTCCTGAGGTTGAAGAGGCGCTGCTGCGCCTTCTTCACAACGCTGTCTGTGTGGGTGGACCAATTCAGTTTGTCTGTGATGTGTACGCCGAGGAACTTGAAACTTACTACCCTCTCCACTACTGTCCCGTCGATGTGGTTAGGGGGGTGCTCCCTCTGCTGTTTCCTGAAGTCCACAATCATCTCCTTTGTTTTGTTGAGTGTGAGGTTATTTTCCTGACACCACACTCCGAGGGCCCTCACCTCCTCCCTGTAGGCCGTCTCGTCGTTGTTGGTAATCAAGCCTACCACTGTAGTGTCGTCCGCAAACTTGATGATTGAGTTGGAGGCGTGCATGGCCACGCAGTCGTGGGTGAACAGGGAGTACAGGAGAGGGCTCAGAACGCACCCTCGTGGGGCCCCAGTGTTGAAGATCAGCGGGGTGGAGATGTTGTTACCTACCCTCACCACCTGGGGGCGGCCTGTCAGGAAGTCCAGTACCCAGTTGCACAGGGCGGGGTCGAGACCCAGGGTCTCGAGCTTGATGACGAGTTTGGAGGGTACTATGGTGTTAAATGCTGAGCTGTAGTCGATGAACAGCATTCTCACATAGGTATTCCTCTTGTCCAGATGGGTTAGGGCAGTGTGCAGTGTGGTTGCGATTGCGTCGTCTGTGGACCTATTGGGTCGGTAAGCAAATTGGAGTGGGTCTAGGGTGTCAGGTAGGGTGGAGGTGATATGGTCCTTGACTAGTCTCTCAAAGCACTTCATGATGACGGAAGTGAGTGCTACGGGGCGGTAGTCGTTTAGCTCAGTTACCTTAGCTTTCTTGGGAACAGGAACAATGGTGGCCCTCTTGAAGCATGTGGGAACAGCAGACTGGGATAAGGATTGATTGAATATGTCCGTAAACACACCAGCCAGCTGGTCTGCGCATGCTCTGAGGACGCGGCTGGGGATGCCGTCTGAGCCTGCAGCCTTGCGAGGGTTAACACGTTTAAATGTTTTACTCACGTCGGCTGCAGTGAAGGAGAGTCCGCAGGTTTTTGTAGCGTGCCGTGTCAGTGGCACTGTATTGTCCTCAAAGCGAGCAAAGAAGTTATTTAGTCTGTCTGGGAGCAAGACGTCCTGGTCCGCGACGGGGCTGGTTTTCTTTTTGTAATCCGTGATTGACTGTAGACCCTGCCACATACCTCTTGTGACTGAGCCGTTGAATTGCAACTCTTCTTTGTCTCTATACTGACGCTTAGCTTGTTTGATTGCCTTGCGGAGGAAATAGCTACACTGTTTGTATTCGGTCATGTTTCCGGTCACCTTGCCCTGGTTAAAAGCAGTGGTTCGCGCTTCCAGTTTCGCGCGAATGCTGCCATCAATCCACGGTTTCTGGTTTGGGAATGTTTCTGGAACATGTAATCTTTTATGTCGCTTATTAACAAATTGGTACGCCATCTGTAAATACGAATAAAATTGTGAAATTACAAATCTAGTTGGTTTAGCCACGCAAAAAGACAGTAACCTTCCCGCTAGCCATGATTGGCTGAGATAATGGATGGGCTGGACATGCCGAGAGATGATGAGTTCAGATTGGTCTGCCAAGTAGCACTCTTCTGTCTATAACAATGGGCTGCTCAGTATGTGTAGGAAATACTTTCTAACGCTGCTTTTTTAAAGATCTCACAAATAACTGCAAAATCGTTGCCCTCCACTTTCTGGAGGACTGAGTTTTTAAATCAGTGGAATGCCCGGGGGAAGCGGAGTATGATAGCTAAGGAGATGGATAAAATTCAGGCGTTTGATTGCAAACAGGTAGAGCGAGTTGAAAAGAGAACAACACAGAAGGCTGTTGTATAAAACACCTGTCTCCGGATTACATCTTCAAACTAAGAGCAACCATGGCATCCGTAACTGAGAGGGAGAAGCGTCCATCCATGTATACAGGTAAGAATATAGCTAGCTACATTTTTAGATATTACAATTTTCTAATTTTGTCAAAAAGTCATTTTCATTGCAAGTTAATAAAGCATACTGTTAGCTAGCTAATGTTATCAGGCTGGCTCGCTAGCTAAAATTACGTGTATGATCTGTGTAGTAATATTATTTGTATCTCAGCGACATTTGCATAGCTAGTTATAGCCTAATGTTAGCTAGCTAGCTAACATTGAATCTAGCTGGTTAGCTACCTGCAGATTCATGCAGGGTAGTAACATTATGAGTTGGGATTATGGTTCACATGTCTAAACAAAAGACTCCACTATGCAAGGTACCACTTCACTGTATCGTTTACACCTTCTGTATCCTGTGCATGTGACAAATAAACTTTGATTTTATTTGATATAGTGAGTGTTTCCCAGAGACGGTAACGTGAAGAACACCATTACCTGCACCAAAGTCAAATTAGGATATAACGTTAGGCCAACGAGACAGTGTCCAAGTTCTAAAATTCTCTGGTATAATTTATTTTGTCACACTCACAACCATAAGCTATTTTCTGTCATTTGCTTGCCATTAACTTGTAAATAATGATCTTGTTGTGAGGTATATGATGGGGTCATTATCTGCATTAACTGTCGAAGCCAGCTAACTTAACATTAGCTAGCTAGCTAACAAGCTGGAAACGAACCAAAACATTGTTTAGAAAGTTGCTTTTAGTTGCCTGGTTTGCTCGATTAACATATACTAAATTCATTTTTAAACGGATGGATTTATTAGTGTCAAAATACACCAGTTATGCTATTTTGAACCACCAGGCTGCTGATGTCATGAATGTGAATCATTAAAGACATGGGTGGGGCAAAGGCTGAAGAGGGTGTGAACAATGCTGAATGGGTGTAGACAAAGAAGAGCTCTCCAGTACGAGTTCCAAAATATTCAATGGCCATTTTCCCAAAAAATTGTGTTATAAGTTTATCAACTTTCAAAGCAGAATTACTTTCCTATTGTTCCTCAACTGTAGTGTATGATATACCATGTTCTAGCTCTGAGTCTCTACTTTTATCCTATGTAAAAAAAAAACACAATTTCAAATGTTGCTACATAAGACCGAATCAAGCCGGTCGGTCACATATATGTTTTTGTCATAGACTATATTTCTGTGGAAGTGGGAGTAAATGGATTTGTGACAACCATCACAAAATACTGTTGATTATTAAATACCTTTTTGCCAAGCTACATATAAGTGTTTCTGTCTTACTGTGACAATAGATAAGGAATTAAGGCAAAGGACACTTATTTTCCAAGCCAGGCTTCTTTTATCCATGCATTATCATAAATTAGACCATTTTCATTCATCTGGTTTGGTTTCTGAGTGGCATTTATTAGTTCACATTGACATTTTTCAAAGAGTGAGAGTTTTTCAAGGAGTAGGAGGGCTCCTCGTTTTTTGGCACTGCGATGGAAAAAATATTTTCAATTATGGGGAATTTATGCCAGCTTTCACAGCTGAAGTGTTTGAAATCCAATTGAGAAACTAGATAGTTAGTTTGCCAGCTAGCACCCAGGGCACCTTTGTAAATAAGATTGTCATCTCTGGGTAAACAGAGGAGCCCATGTGTTTCTGGGAGAAATGGATCTCTGTGGAGCATCATGTTTTTTGTTAGTGCAAGACGGTGCCGCCGACAAGGTTAGTTTGAAACAAATTATGGCCCTGTGCCATAGAGACTAGAAGCAAGATGGTTCTCGACTATCTAAGATTTAGTGTTGACTAGAGGTGATGCCTGGCGGGATTCTCTTGGTTGGAATAGGTATGTTGAAAAGCCTGGTGGTTCTAGAGTAAAATATTTGAGAGCAGCTAGAAGCTGCAGCCAGGCCTCCTCTAGAGTAAGTGGTCATCAATTTCTATCATAGACAATGTCAGAACATCTCAGAGACATAAGTGAAGAAAAATGGAATGAGACCTTCAGTTTAAGTAAACAGATAGGCAGTAAGTAGAAAGGAGCGTTTCCCAACCTCAACTGTCACACACACACACACACACACACACACACACACACACACACACACACACACACACACACACACCCAATAACATGGCACTAATTGTGGAGTTACATCATGTGAGTTTTAGAACACACATCTCTATGAGTTACTATTTAATCTAATGTGGTAAGGTTTGTTTCCTGGTCTAGATTCCCTTTGCATGGAAGGGAGGTTGTCATCACCGTCAAGGACTGCGGTATCATCACAATTATGCTGGGTGCTTATTGCCTAACCTAATAAGATCAACAACCTGACAGACTCCTTTCTCATTGTCTCCAAGATGCAAGAGTGTAAGTGTGACAACTGTCAGTGAATGGTTTACATAATAGGCACAAGTAATACACAGTAATAACAAACTAGGACTAGGACTCTCAGTCAACAGCAAATCCTAAATGTTCTGACAGAAAGGTACATGTATGAACGACATGTATGAAAAGGGTAATCATTCAGGTCAATCCAGTGAACACAGAATAAATGTGATGTGTCAAAAGGCATCCTATTCCCTATATAGGGAACTACATTCGAATAGGGAACCATTTGGGACTCATCCATTTACCAGCCACTCATAATCTTTCCTGTAGTTTTCATGTTCCTATCTGGAGAGCCTGACTGACTGCCTGGTTTCCACAGTGACAATATTTCATTAGAGAAGTGGACTGCAGAGAGAGGGTGACTTCATGAGTAGAAATCTTAGTCGTATTATATAAGCAGTATGGAGCACACAGCTACAGCTATGACACAGCAACAAACAGAGAATAGCTTAATCTGCAGAATGGGACAAAAGCTCCATGAACTCCATTTGTCAAACATATTTAATACTCAAGCTCAAAGAAATTTAGCTACAATATCAAATATCAAAGACATGCTCCAACCTAAGCTAAAAGGATGTGCTCTGCCCAATAGCATCGATGCTCAATTTGATCAGTCTGATAAGAGCTTGTTCACTGATCAGTAAGATTCCCATTTACTTTTGTTACCAAATAATATTTAATGTTTACCTTTTTTATTCATTGTTTTCACACGTGATGAGTGATGGTCAAATTATATATTAATTTCTAGGAACAAGCCAAATACACTGCTCAAAAAAATAAAGGGAACACTTAAACAACACAATGTAACTCCAAGTCAATCACACTTCTGTGAAATCAAACTGTCCACTTAGGAAGCAACACTGATTGACAATACATTTCACATGCTGTTGTGCAAATGGAATAGACAACAGGTGGAAATTATAGGCAATTAGCAAGACACCCCCAATAAAGGAGTGGTTCTGCAGGTGGTGACCACAGACCACTTCTCAGTTCCTATGCTTCCTGGCTGATGTTTTGGTCACTTTTGAATGCTGGCGGTGCTTTCACTCTAGTGGTAGCATGAGACGGAGTCTACAACCCACACAAGTGGCTCAGGTAGTGCAGCTCATCCAGGATGGCACATCAATGCGAGCTGTGGCAAGAAGGCTTGCTGTGTCTGTCAGCGTAGTGTCCAGAGCATGGAGGCGCTACCAGGAGACAGGCCAGTACATCAGGAGACGTGGAGGAGGCCGTAGGAGGGCAACAACCCAGCAGCAGGACCGCTACCTCCGCCTTTGTGCAAGGAGGAGCACTGCCAGAGCCCTGCAAAATGACCTCCAGCAGGCCACAAATGTGCATGTGTCTGCTCAAACGGTCAGAAACAGACTCCATGAGGGTGGTATGAGGGCCCGACGTCCACAGGTGGGGGTTGTGCTTACAGCCCAACACCGTGCAGGACGTTTGGCATTTGCCAGAGAACACCAAGATTGGCAAATTCACCACTGGCGTCCTGTGCTCTTCACAGATGAAAGCAGGTTCACACTGAGCACATGTGACAGACGTGACAGTCTGGAGACGCCGTGGAGAACGTTCTGCTGCCTGCAACATCCTCCAGCATGACCGGTTTGGCGATGGGTCAGTCATGGTGTGGGGTGGCATTTCTTTGGGGGGCTGCACATCTGGGACATCATGTCTCACTCCATCCACCAACGCCACGTTGCACCACAGACTGTCCAGGAGTTGGCGGATGCTTTAGTCCAGGTCTGAGAGGAGATCCCTCAGGAGACCATCCACCACCTCATCAGGAGCATGCCCAGGCGTTGTAGGGAGGTCATACAGGCACGTGGAGGCCACACACACCACTGAGCCTCATTTTGACTTGTTTTAAGGACATTACATCAAAGTTGGATCAGCCTGTAGTGTGGTTTTCCACTTTAATTTTGAGTGTGACTCCAAATCCAGACCTCCATGGGTTGATAAATTTGATTTCCATTGATAATTTTTCTGTGATTTTGTTGTCAGCACATTCAACTATGTAAAGAAAAAAGTATTTAATAAGAATATTTCATTCATTCAGATCTAGGATGTGTTATTTTAGTGTTCCCTTTATTTTTTTGAGCAGTGTATTTAATGTCAGTGTTATACAGCTTCTCCATCTCCATCTTTGAAAACTTGTCCATTCTATGGCGTTTCTACATTGGGAATCCAAACCAAATCAATCTCTGAATCTAAATTATTTGAGATAAAAATGGCCCAACCTGTGTTCCCAACAAAACCAGGGCAAACTAAAGGATTATGCTGAAAAAGTACAATACGTAGTATTTCAAAAACACTGCCTAGTGGGAATATTTCATCTACTGTGGTTCTATTCTTGTTTTCAGACAGTTTTTTAGTGAGCAGACCAGAGCAGGGAATGATCAATAACATGGTGTGGAAACTGCAGACAGTAAATGAATAAATGATTAGCTAGCGGATGGTACATATCAGAACCGAGTCATCTGGCAACATGCTACAGAAAGGATCCATCCACACAGCACTGCTGTTTTACCAACACCTGTTCTGTTGTCTCTCTCACGCCCTCTCTCAGCCAACCAACTGTGACGTACAGATGCTATTATCTAGCTAGTACAACAAGGAAACAATGTCCAGGTTTGTACTAATGCCACAATTTTTTATAATTTTTTTTCAGTCAAACAGTAGCCAAAATCAGTTATATTCTTCATGAATTAACTTTTTAAGACTAGGGGGCGACATTTTCGTTTTTGGCTAAAAAACGTACCCATTTGAAACTGCCTATTTCTCAGCCCCCGAAACTAGAATATGCATATAAGTGTCAGATTAGGTTAGAAAACACTCTGAAGTTTCCAAAACTGTAACATTTTTGTCTGTGAGTTAAACAGAACTGATATTGCAGGCTAAAACCTGGGGAAAATCCAATCAGGAAGTGACCCTGTTTTTGAAACCTCTCTGTTCCTAAGCATCCCTATTGCCCATTGAAAGGGATATCAACCAGACTTCTTTTTATATGGCTTCCCTGAGGTGTCAACAGCCTTTAGACATAGTTTCAGACTTTTATTTTGAAGAATGAGCGTAAACGACCACATTGCGTAAGTGGATAGGTGGGGGCTCTCAGAGTGAGTTCTGCGTAACAGAGAAAGGTGGCCATTGTTCCTCCCTGTCCTGGTGAAAAGCCAACTGTCCCGGTTGATATATTATCGAATAGATATTTGAAAAACACCCTGAAGATGGATTATAAAAAACGTTTGACATGTTTCTGTGGACATTATGGATATCATTTGGGATTTTTGACGGCGTTGTCGCGAGCGCTCTTTCCGGTGGATTCCTGGGCATAACGCATCAAACTAACGGAGGTATTTGGATATAAAAAATATCTTTATGGAACAAAAGGAACATTTGTTGTCTAACTGGGAGTCTCGTGAGTGAAAACATCCGAAGGTCATCAAAGGTAAACGATGAATTTGATTGCTTTTCTGATTTTCGTGACCAAGTTACCTGATGCTAGGTGTACTTATTGTTTTGTCGAGCGATCGATAAACTTACACAAACGCTTGTATTGCTTTCGCTGTAAAGCATAATTTCAAAATCTGAGACAACAGATGGATTAACAAAAGGCTAAGCTGTGTTTTGCAATATTGCACTTGTGATTTCATGAAATGATATTATATACCTGTGGCGCTAGGCTAGGCTATGCTAGTCAGAGTTTCTGATGACAATTATGCCGGATCCGGGATGGGTGGTTCAGAAAGGTTATGGGGTATATAATTAATGGAAATGACCATAAACAGCGGTAAATATCACAGCTTGTACCATTAACGCATGCAGGTAAAACCTAACTGGATAATGGCGCCGGAGGGTATGGCTGCCGTTTTACGGTCTCCTAACCAACTGTGCTATTTTGTTTGTTTTTTCGCAATGTTTGTAACTCATTTTGTACATAATGTTCCTGCTACCTTCTCTTATGACCGAAAAGAGCTTCTGGACATCAGAACAGCGATTACTGACCTCAAACTGGACAAAGATTTTTTATTGAATTAGTCCGATGCGAAGGAAATACTGCTTTGTCAGGAACAGGCCCAAATCCCTGTCATCCGTATGAAGAAAAGACGGGAAAAAAGGGGGAGGAGGGCGGCGTGCCTTGTGAGAATTAACTGGCGAGTAGGTAAACCACCACTACTCTTCATATTATTGGCCAACGTGCAATCATTGGAAAATAAATTGGACGATCTACGATTAAGACTATCCTACCAATGTGACATTAAAAACGGTAATATCTTATGTTTCACCGAGACGTTGCTGAGCAACAACATGGATAATAAAGAGCTGGCTGGGTTTTCCGTGCATCGATAGGACAGAGCATCTACGTCTGGTAAGATGAGGGGTTGGGGTGTGTGTCTATTTGTCAATAACTGCTGGTGCGCGATGTCTAATATTAAAGAAGTCTCGAGGTATTGCTCAACTGAGGTAGAATACCTCATGATAAGCTGTAGACCACACAATCTACCAAGAGAGTTCTGTCAATAAGACCACACTCAACGAGCTGTATAAGGCCATATAAGGCTGTATTTGGTAGCGTTGCCTTTAAATTGTTTAACTTGGGTCAAACGTTTCGGGTAGCCTTCCACAACCTTCCCACAATAAGTTGGGTGAATTTTGGCCCATTCCTCCTGACAGAACTTGTGTAACTGAGTCAGGTTTGTAAGCCTCCTTGCTCGCACACGCTTTTTCAGTTCTGCCCACAAATTTTCTAAGGGATTGAGGTCAGGGCTTTGTGATGGCCACTCCAATACCTTGACTTGTTGTCCTTAAGTCATTTTGCCACAACTTTGCGATCAAGCTTCAACTTTCTGACTGATGTCTTGAGATGTTGCTTCAATATATCCACATCATTTTTCTACCTCATGATGCCATCTATTTTGTGAAGTGCACCAGTCCCTCCTGCAGCAAAGCACCCCCACAACATGATGCTGCCACCCCCGTGCTTCACGGTTGGGATGGTGTTCTAATCGCTTGCAAGCCTCCCCCTTTTTCCTCCAAACATAACGATGGTCATTATTGCCAAACAGTTCTATTTTTGTTTCATCAGACCAGAGGACATTTCTCCAAAAAGTACAATATTTGTTCCCATGTGCCGTTGCAAACCGTAGTCTGGCTTTTTTATGGCAATTTTGGAGCAGTAGCTTCTCCTTGCTGAGCGGCCTTTCAGGTTATGTCGATATAGGACTCGTTTTACTGTGAATACAGATACTTTTGTACCCGTTTCCTCCAGCATCTTCACAAGGTCCTTTGCTGTTGTTCTGGGATTGGTTTTCACTTTTCACACCAAAATACGTTCATCTCTAGGACACAGAACGCATCTCCTTCCTGAGCGGTATGACGGCTGCGTGGTCCCATGGTGTTTATACTTGCGTACTATTGTTTGTACAGATTAATGTGGTACCTTCAGGCATTTGGAAATTGCTCTCAAGGATGAACCAGACTTGTGGAGATCTAAAGAAACTGAGGTCTTGGCTGATTTTGGGGGATTTTCCCATGATGTCAAGGAAAAGGGCACTGAGTTTGAAGGTAGGCCTTGAAATACATCCACAGGTACACCTCCAATTGACTCAAATAATATCAATTAGCTTATCAGAAGCTTCTAAAGCCATGACATCATTTTCTGGAATTTTCCAAGCTGTTTAAAGGCACAGTCAACTTAGTGTATGTAAACTTCTGACCCACTGTAATTGTGATACAGTGCATTTTAAGTGAAATAATCTGTTGGAAAAATTACTTGTGTCATGCACAAAGTAGATGTCCTACCCGACTTGCCAAAACTATAGTTTGTTAACAAGAAATGTGTGGAGTGGTTGAAAAATGAGTTTTAATGACTCCAACCTAAGTGTATGTAAACTTCCGACTTCCACTGTATATAATACAACTGCTGGAACTACCCAGGCAGAGCTCCTGATTGACATGTGTACTATGGTGCATTAAGTTGGTTGGAACCTCTCCAGCGCGCTGACAATAAACAATGATTCATATTAAGATTGACTTCGAGTGTCCCTGTGTCAGAATTTCCACGACACTGCTTACAAGCAAAAACTAAAGCAGGAAGTACCAGTGACTCCTTCAATATGGAAGTGGTCAGATGACGCGGATGCTATGCTACAGTCCTGTTTTGCTAGCACAGACTGGAATATGTTCCGGGATTCATCCAATTGGTATTGAGCCTCATGTCCCGGGTTCATCAATAAGTGCATTGACGACATCGTCCCCACAGTGACTGAAGCAGAACCAGCCAGAAGCCATGGATTACAGGCAACATCCGCACCGAGCTAAAGGCTAGAGCTGACGCTTTCAAGGAGCGGGACACTTATAAGAAAACCCGCTATGCCGTCAGACGAACCATCAAAGAGGGCTTGCAAACTATTATGGACTACAAAGGGAAACCCCGCCGCGAGCTACCCAGTGATGTGAGCCTACCAGATGAGCCAAATGTATTTTATGCTCGCTTCGAGGCAAGCAACACTGAAGCATGCATGAGAGCACCAGCTGCTCCAGATGACTGTGTGATCATGCTCTCCGTAGCTGATGTGACCAAGACCAATAAACAGGTCAGCATTCACAAAGCCACTATCCCTGACCGAGTCTGTAATACCTACATGTTTCAAACAGATCACCATTAAACCTGTGCCCAAGAAAGTGAAAGTAACCTGCCTAAATGAATCTTAATCGCACTCCACACTGCTCTTTCCCACCTGGACAAAAGGACCTAACACCTATGTGATTAAGCTGTTCATTGACCACAGCTCAGCGTTCAACACCATAGTGCCAACAAAGCTCATCGCTAAGCTAAGGATCTTGGGACTAAAAACCTCCCTCTGCAACTGGATCCTTGACTTCCTCACAGGCCGCCCCCAGGTGGTAAGGGTAGGCAACAACACATCTGCCACGCTGATCCTCAACACTGAGGCCCCTCATTGGTGCGTGCTTAGTCCCCTCCTGTCCTCCCTGTTCACCCATGACTGCATGGCCAATCACGACTTCAACACCATCATTAAGTTTGCTGACGATAACAGTGGTAGGCATGATCCCCGACAACGATGAGCCAGCCTATAGGGAGGAGGTCAGAAACCTAGATGTGTGGTGCCAGGACAACAACCTCTCCCTCAATGTGAGCAAGACAAAGGAGCTGATAGTGGACTGTAGGAAAATAAGGGCCAGACAGGCCTCCATTAATATCGACGGGGCTGTAGTGGAGCGGGTCGAGAGTTTCAAGTTCCTTGCTGTCCACATCACCAACGAACCATCATGGTCCAAACACACCAAGGCAGTTGTGAAGAGGGTACAACAACACCTTTTCCCCCTCAGGATACTGAAAAGATTTGGCATTGGTCCCCAGATCCTCAAAGTTATACAGCTGCACCATCGGGAGCATCACCGCCTGGTATGGCAACTGCTCGACATCTGACCGTAAGGCGCTACAGAGGGTACTGCGTACGGCCCAGTACATCACTGTGGCCAAGATTCCTGCCATCCAGGACCTATATATTAGGTGGTGTCAGAGGAAGGCCCCCAAAAAAATGCAAAGACTCCAGTCACAGTCTGTTTTCTCTGCTACCACACGGCAAGCGGTAACGGAGCGCCAGGTCTAGGTCCAAAAGGCTCCTTAACAGCTTCGACCCCAAAGACTTCTGAACAATTATTCAAATGTCCACCCAGACTATTTACATTGACCCCCCCCCCCCCCCCTTTATTTTTACACTGCTGATACGCGCTGCTTATTATCTATGCATAGTCCCTTTACCCCTACCTGCATGTACAAATTTCCTCGACTAAACTGTACCCCCACACATTGACTCGGTACTGGTACCCCCTGTATATAGCCTCATTATTGTTATGTAATCTTCGTATGTTACCTCTTGATTTATTTTTTTAGGGAATTGTTGGTTAAGGGTTTGTAAGTAAGCATTTCACGGTAAGGTCTACACCGGTTGTATTCGGCGCATGTTACAAATAAAATTTGATTTGATTTAAAAACAGGATTCAAGATGGATGACAGGGTTGCTGAGACCTATACCCTGCTGAAGGCAGGGCTTTCTGACATTTCTCTTCTTTCATTTTACTTCTGACAGGCCAGCCTCTCGGTCGGAGAGTGCTATTGTTTGCTCTTAACAGGCTTTCAGGCCTGCCGGTAGTGCCTGTAAGACATCCATTATGGCCTGTGAGCCCTCTCTCTCCAATCATTCGCCCATTGTCAGTTCACAGCTGACAAGCTGCCTTTTTCTCTCTGTCTACTATCTCTCAGAAAAATCAATGCGATCTGATTTTGTGCCACCCTTGTCAGAGTGCTGTCAGGGCGCTATCTGAGTAATTAGAGTGGGATTTTTCTGAAATGCCATCGGCCGACAGACATGAACTCTTCCATTTTGGATGTGCATAGGTGATGCTCAATATCCACACAAGGCCATAACAAGGGAATTGAATGAAAGAAGAAATAAACAAGTGGAATAAACCAGTCGAGTGCAGGTTCTCTAAAGGCCATCAGAGGGTTTGTAGTGGTTAGTAGCTCACAGAACCTGCCAGCCAGGCCTCCTGAGGATGCCAGAGCCAGAGAGATGGATCTGAATGGACAGGAGGGGACAGCATACAGGGTGCAAAGCCGATCCCGGCTGTGATGAATTTCTCACTAGGCGACCATATCCCCTGAGTCAGCGAATCAGTCTGGGCACTGTGAGTGGTCAAGGTAAGGAAGGCAGGCAGAGGAGATGACTCTATCTTAAGCACCTGCACACAAAGTTCAAGAGAGCTCCAGCTTGAGAGCACTCCAGAACTTAGAGAAGGTCATTTTAGTGCCAAGAAGTATGAAAGGATATTTCAATAAAAAAAAAAACTCAAAAACATTGAGAATTTATACACAGGGGGACCCCCAAACCTCTGTGTCAGCACTCCTACCTCCCATTGAAAGCTGTTCAATAAATCTCAGCCCTGTTGCCTCTCAGCCCTGAAAAGTGCCTTCAAACAAACTTGTTAAACAAGAATTTGAGTTGTGTTTTTGTGGTATATATCACAGCTATCTGGGTACCTCTCCAGGGGGGGTGGATGCTGGAGAGATTGAGAAGGTACTTAAATGTGTATTATTGCCATGTCAAGTGGGGGAAAGAGGCCAGGATCATCGTGTTACTGGTCAGAGCTGTCGAATGAGAGCCCTTATCCACATAAGCTCTGCCTCTCCAGCCAAGCAAGAGACATTGTGATATATTACCCCAGCTGCCCGCCTGGAGTTCATTGGCTGAAGCCATCAAGCTGCTCTCCACACACTCACACACCACTTCCAGCACCTATAACAGTACAGTTTAGAGATGGTTCTTGAATGCCTTCAGCAGGGGGGCTGCCCCTTTACTGCCTCAATATCACAGGTAAGTGATAAACCTCAAAGTTTGCAAACATGGTCATACACACACATACAAACACATTCAGTCCCTAAGTGACTCCCTAGCAAGGAAACTGTAGTTTATCTGTGCTGCAGTTTATCCCCCATCATGTATTATTCAAGGCCCACTCCTGGTAAAAGGCTCAATAATGTATCAGATAAATAGGATATCTGATGTTAAGCATGTGGCCCATATCCAGTGACCAGGCTTAAGTAGGATTACTTCATGAGCAGAGCACTGCAGTGGCTAAGAGCAGGGGAAGGAAGGCCACACAGTAATCTGGGCCTGCAATCACAAAGAAGAGAAGAAAGGCCTCCATTATCAGAGAGGAGAGGAGAGGCAGGAGTCAGGACGCATTTATTCATTCTCTATACTGACGTGTAAGGAAGTGGAACTCAATCAATAAGAAGAGAGGGGGAAAGCGATTGAAGGGACCAATTCTGATCTGGTTGGTTGTAACATCTTATAACATTATAGCGTGGTTTTGATCCACCTCTGGATTTATCAACCCACTAAACTACACACAACCATGAGAACCATACATCACTGTAGTTTGGTTGCTGCCTCTTCATCTCATCTTTCTTGATTTAGAACATGCATCACTCTGACATTATATTACCCAGCTTGGATCAACATAACCATGAGATTAAATAGCAATGTTTTAATATCCTGAAAATCGAGTATTGTGTCTATATTGTTCATCAAGTGGTGGCATCCCACACTCCCTGTTGTGTTTATTGCCAGGTGACTGGATCAAGCTATCAAGCATGTGAATCCTCCACACCTCCACACCCTTCAATAAGACTTGTTCTTAGAACCGTTAAGGGTGAGATACCAATATACATATATTACAGCAACAAACAACAGATGCATGCTCCAGGACCAACAAAACAATGGTTCACTTTTTTGATAGAAGACAACAATTGTGGGAGGAGTGATGTTTGTAATGTTGGTTTCCTATTGGTAGGTTAGTTCATGGGTAAGTCTACCCGAAACCCAGAAAATAATGATTGTGGCCATTTATAAACCTGAAGGGATGGTTTCTTCCCAAAAAAGCATAATGATAATAATTGTTCCATTGATATTTCTGTGCTGCAAAAAGCTTTTTCTGTGTTGTAGAGGATCACACAAAAGTAGAAAGGAGAATATTACATTACATTAAAGAGATGATGTACTGGTTTAATATTTTCCTTCCTAAACGTACCTTTTCCTTCACATGTATGGTGTTATGAGAATCTAAATCCTTGTGGCCATGCTCATTAGCCCATTCTTAATGTTTTCATAATCAATGTTTCCAGCTCAGCCTTTTCTTCACACTGCTTCAATTGATCTCATTAATTGGTAGCTCTGTGACAAGGACGAATACTTAAAGGTTTCAGTCGCTCAAGAGAGAGAAAGCGAGAGAGAGAGAGACAAAGAGAGAGAGCGAGAAAGAGAGAGGTTGGGATGTCCTAATATGATTGCAGACTGCAGTGGTGGTGTGGTGTAATTGCTAGTTTAGAGATTATTGTATTGTATATGACAGCAGATGGGGAACAGTAGAGATGACAGCTTGGGCTCCAGGCACGCCACACTGACTGTGGCTCTGCTGTGCTGTCTGACTGGCTGCCTCTGCCTGCCTCACAGATGCTCCTTTTTAATATTTTATTCAGACCTACATGGGTTCAAATGATTTAGCTGCTGATTGAGTTTGCCTGCTGCAAAAGAACTAACAGAAAAGTCCCGCAAGGTCAAACCTCGATCCACGTGGCACTCCAGATAGTCTAACGCCAAACGCTTAGTGTCTGAAAGATTTCAGATAGTATTTGAACCCAGGTCTGCTTTTATTCAGATCAATCACACAGACACCCATAGAATGTCAGATGCAATGCACACTGGGAATGAATAACTAGAGGGGTTGATGCAGGGCCGGCGTTATGGGCGGGCCCTAGGGGGCCTGTACCTTCTTGCCCATCCCCCAAAAATATTGAAATATTGATACTTTTTTGGACGGAGACGCACGCCAACAGAAAGATGCATCAATCTCAGATAAAGCATCCGAGCGAGGGAAACAGCGCCCCTCTGTCTCCGTACATGTGGACCATGTATCTGACACTGTCTGGACAAAAGGAGTACGGCATGTCATACTTTTTCTGTCCAGACAGTATCAGATACATGGGATAAATATAGTAAGACAGAGGGGTGCTGTTTCGCTCGCTAGTTTCAGCAGAGAGGAAGAGGCGAAGCGAGAGGGCTCACTCTAGCCAAAATCTGTCCTGAATAAACCCAATGCTTTTCTATGGGCATAATATGCAGACCTAAGCTTGTCGCCTGCATTCCCAGCTTTGGGACAACGACTCGTATTGTTAGGGCGGAGACATGAGCATCTCGTCATCTTATACAAATCTCTGGTTTCAGCCACTTGCGAATTAGAAAAGAAAAGTTGGCTTGTGAAACGTTTGGATGCTGGCTTCCCCTAAAGTAAATTACTGTTATGCCAAAAATATATAATTACGCCTGTCTATATAAAGTCAATAGAAATACTTTACCAGAGCCTGACTGGCCACAGGGGATCATTAGCTTATTTGAAAAAAGAACTAGGTGTGGATTGTTTCAAATCACAATAGGCCTATGCCTATTTGCAAAGCCATCAATTTGAGCAGAGTGCGTGGCAATATTTCTTGCTGATTATTGAGTTGCAGCTCTCAGTGAAAAGCAAATGTGTGAAGATAATGTGTCTTGAGTATAATTTAAAATGTTGGGAGAAGTGTCTGGTGAAGACATGGGTATCTCTCTCCAGAATGTGCTGCACTCTTCTCTCCAGTATGTGCTGCACTCTTCTCTCCAGAATGTGCTGCACTCAGCTCTCCAGAATGTGCTGCACTCAGCTCTCCAGAATGTGCTGCACTCAGCTCTCCAGAATGTGCTGCACTCAGCTCTCCAGTATGTGCTGCACTCAGCTCTCCAGAATGTGCTGCACTCAGCTCTCCAGTATGTGCTGCACTCAACTCTCCAGAATGTGCTGCACTCAGCTCTCCAGAATGTGCTGCACTCAGCTCTCCAGAATGTGCTGCACTCAGCTCTCCAGAATGTGCTGCACTCAGCTCTCCAGAATGTGCTGCACTCAGCTCTCCAGAATGTGCTGCACTCAGCTCTCCAGTATGTTGCATACTCTTGCACCTTCATTGTTTCTTTGTGTAAATTGTTTGCCTTTGATTGTTTATTTTTATCAATTCACCACTACATATGTAACCAGTAGGCCTAGAAGATGTACTGTTAACGCCTTTCATTTGGTCACATTACATGAATTTCTGTTAATGCATGTATTGTATACATGTATATGCATGTACGTTCTCATTCTCGGAGTGGAAACGTTGTTTGCAGAGTTCACAACCTGCTACACTTGTGAGAAACAAGTTTTGGTTTATTTCATAAGCATCAATTTGGTGTTTTGTCCATTTTTTTCATATTTTTTTTGTTTGGAGTGCTCCATGTGAACAATGAGCATGTGTGTGATTTCTCTGTCCTGATTGTCAGCTTTAGGCCTATGTATTTTACTTAGTTGACGATGGAAGTTAGGCCTACTGCTGCATTGGCCTATAGGCTATATTTGAGTTCAATGATCTTTAGCCGCCAATGGATCACTGTGTATCAATGTGTCCATATGGCAAAGGATGGTGCTTTTGCATTAGTTGAATTTTAACTTTTAGGCTTTTATCAATCTTTACCAATTTGTATTGTTATGATTAGCCATTTGACAATCATTTTGAGAAACGAAAACGTTTTTATTGTGATGAAACTGCTCCACGAAAACGCGCAAATAAACATAATTACTGGCACACAGAGAGGTAGAAATTGTAGGATAAATTGTAAGCTTCCCCGGACATGAAACTCATGAGTTGCCTATGGTCTTCGTGCAAGGACATGTGAAAAAATGGGCCCGCCTATAGAAATCAAATGCCCTTCCAACTGATTCGTTCTGGCGTTGGCCCGGGGTCATTGGTGCAATAGGTGCCCATCCAGAGTACATCAAACTGTGCTGTTAGACATATAGACAGAAAGTAAAGGTGCCAAATGTTGTGGAATACAGAATCTATTATGTTTTGTGAGTTTATTTTTTGGGGAGTTATATTATCTTTGGTTCCTCTCCAGGTGCCTCATTTATAAACCGTGAGTATTTACACAAAATATACCCCAAAATGTACATGCGCCAGTTTTCACACAAAAGTTGGCATTTATAAAAATGGAACTTCATGCGAGATGTGCTCACCTCCCCGCAAACTTTAGACCATGAGTATTCACATCTGCTAGTGGTTGAAAGATTGTATTGCAAGCTGGCAAGTAGAGGTATTTTGTGCAAATGGGAGATATGTGAGGGACAGCCCCAGCAGTCAGCTGGCTCAGGCACCAGGGCAAAAGGAAGAAGAGGGAGCAGATGGAGCAGGAGCAGAAGCACCAGCAGTAGTGCCACAAATGTCTGCTGTTTGGATGTTGTTTGATGAGAGAGCAACTGGGGATGCAGCACGAAGGAATCCCTCAGCAGATGCCATAATGGAGGTCCGATCCTATTTGGAGGAGCCCCTCCAAGATCTGCAGATCCTCTGAGCTGGAGGAAGACCAAGGCCTTTGTCTACCCACGGCTTACTAAAGTCATGAAAGGGAGACTGCATAGTGGCCACATCCGTTCCTGAAAACGGGACAAATAATTACTGTGAGAAGAAACCGCATCAGCCCCTCAAGTGGGTCTCCCGGGTGGCGCAGTGGTCTAGGGCACTGCATCGCAGTGCTAGCTGCGCCACCAGAGTCTCTGGGTTCGCGCCCAGGCTGGGCTGGGTTCGCGCCCAGGCTCTGTCGCAGCCGGCCGCAACCGGGAGATCCGTGGGGCGACGCACAATTGGCATAGCGTCGTCCGGGTTAGGGAGGGTTTGGCCGGTAGGGAGGGTTTGGCCGGTAGGGATATCCTTGTCTCAGTATGTAAAAAATGTAATAAAATGTATGCACTCTACTGTAAGTCGCTCTGGATAAGAGCGTCTGCTAAATGACTAAAATGTAAATGTAAATGTAAGTGAGGCAGCTTGCATTTCTGAATGCAAATCTCTCATAAAAGCTAAACATGGTCAGCATTGCTGTGTGCTGCTGGTTATAACATGGCAATAAAGAAGAAAGAAAAGAGGGACCAGTTTAATGTTTTAAGTGGGATGCTGCAGATTTAGATGCACTTTGTTAATATACATTAAAAAGTTATACTTTAAATGCAAATGTTTAATAGCATTATTTTTCATAGCAAACCAATGAATTTGCAAATACATTGTGGTTAAGGCTGAGTATGATTTAATATTTTAATTATAATTGTTTTAACACCAATCATAGTCAAACTATCGCAAACTATTTGACTTGAAAAAATACAAAACATTTTTTTTAAGAGCCGTTTGGGAGCCAAAAGAGCCGGCTCTTTTTATTGAGCTGAGCCGAACGAGCCGGCTCACTGAAAAGAGCCGAATGCCCATCACTAATGCGGATCTCTCGTTTAATTGGACCTAGTAGCCTAGTAAATAGATAGCCTATATGTATGTATCAAGTTTAAGGTTTGTATTGTCACGTGAACAAGTAGGCTACAGTGAAATGTATTTATTGCTTGCTCTTTCCCAACAATGCAGTAATGAATATCAGTAGTACTGTATAATATATATTTTTTTTTTTAAACAGTAGCCTGCCCTACGTTTCAGAACTCGCGGGAAGGCCATCATCGTTAGGTTGGTGAAAAAGTCATAAAACATTGTTGAATTCAAACGTTCTGCTGACAGGTCCATGACAATTTGTCATTGTTTTCTCGTTCCGAAACTGCCACAGTCCTTTTCCAGATACAGCAATAAATTACTGCTAAAGATTAAAATATTCGGCCAACACAGTAAATAGACCGTTAAAACATTCGACAGTATGGGTAGGCTACAGTATTGCTGTTCGATAAGAGCGCGACATCATTGGCTATTTAATTTTAGAGCCTATACCAAGGCAGAACATATAAACCCAATAATCTATTAATCAACTAAATATTGAACAACAATTCGTATTATGCCGTGGCATAATGCCAATAGTTCCAAATGATACAGCAAATAAAGGGCGTTATTGTCACCATAAAAGGGGAATGGAGGCGTTTTCCAGGGAGAGTTAATGCTCGTTCACACGCGCACAGTTTTATGACAGGTCTGATTTACAACGGGAAACATGCGTTTGCGTGCGCCAAATGTATAAATCTCTATATTTTTGTACCTACACATTTTTTTCAGAAATGGCGCACGCAGAAAGTTTGTGTAAAATGTACGCAACGGTTAAAATGAGGCCTCAGTAGATCATAATATGACTTGGGCCTTGATATCAGCACAGTAAAGGGTTATATTCCCTCAGATTAGAATTCAAAGGCTGTAGAAAATGTCTATCACAAAGTTATATAATTTACAATATCAACTTCAATCCTTTACTCGAAGTCAGTTGCATAACAGTAGCAGCATGACCATTTTGAAAGCTACAATGTGGGAGTTGTCAACACCAGCAAGAGAGACTCTCAGACTCTCAACCTTACAATACTGACACATTGTACACAGTGGTGTATGTAAAAAAAAAAAAGACAATAAAATGTTTTTAAAAACATAAAATAATGTACCTTTCTTCTCTCCGTGTTTCATAATTGTTCTTCAAATTGCAAGAGGCAGAATGTATCTCACAGGAGAAAGCATCCAGGCGAGCGAAACAGCGCCCCTCTGTCTCTCTACACGTAAGCCATCGATCTGATGCTGTGAGTATGCTATTGTTGCCGCTCATAGCACTGAAGGCAAGGGAAGCCAGCAAGCATTTGGCCTCCCTTGATGAAAAAAAGTATAACAAATTAGCCAATCTGCATTGAGCTAAACTGAGCGAGCTCAACTGTGAAGGGCCCTGGAGCACCAAAAAAAAGTGTCAAGGGAAGCCAGCTTGGATTTTGGCATCCCTCCTATCAAATCCCATTGAGAGCATACAAGTCATTGACAGAAAAACTTGGAATTGTTGCATCTCGTTGTCCAAAGTGGCTAACAAGCTAGTGAGCTAAAATGCCCCTTTCCTAAATTAGCTATGGATGGAGATAGGGATTTGGACTTGTGGTTTTCCTTAATTCTCTGTACTGGCCAATGATTATAATGGCATTTATGATCCAACAATTAATTCATACATTGTTGTGCCCCTGGCCTAAGAGGATAGAAGTTCAATATGTAGCTAGATGTAGAAGGCCAATGTTAACTAGTTAACATTGCCCATGAATGGAAGTTAGGCTAGCGAGCAAGAATTTTAGCCAGTTAGCCTAAGACAACAAAAAATGTAAGTGGGAACTGTATGACATAGCGGTGGACCATATGTCAACATGAAGGAGAGGAGGATGGTATTTCTCTACAAGTAGGGTCAGTCAAAATGTTTCCTACTTGCACAACACACACACACACACACACACACACACACACACACACACACGCCACACAGAAATCAGAACCACGGACAGCCACATCATATTTAGCTTACATTGATTGAACCAAATTGTTTTTGGTATCTTTTAGTTGTCACTGTATTAGACTAAGCAGAGGTGATTTGATGATGTTGAAATGTTGAAGTTGAAATGGTGCTGGAATAGTGGAGACAGCTCCTGTTTTCTTTGAGATTTGCAGTAACTTTCTGTGTTTCTAAATCAATCGTTTTTTACTGGTCCGGAAATGTCGGAAACATTAACTTGCTTGACCATGCTGTAGGTCATGTAACTGGCTGTTACTGTACATGCAATATGCTTTGTGGACTTCACTGGAGAGAGGTTGCTATCCAGTTGTGATAAAACAAAGTTGTGGTTGAATTTATTCTGCCACTGTCTTCTTTTTGTCTCGGCATTTAGGCCTATATATCACGGTCGCAAGGCATATGAATTAACAGGTTATAGAGCAAACAACACAATTATCACAACACATAGGTTGTACATCCTTACAGGTCCTTTCCTGGCTCATTCTGTCCAATATTCTACTCAAAGGTTTCTTTTACACATCATCTTCATAAGTGATATTCAAGGAGACATTGAACAACTTCATGTTGAAATGACATAGCTAACTACAGTACAGGCAATACTGGAGCTGTTTGACATTGAGTAGTTAGTGAATAAGGATCTCATACTTAACCCCTGGCCTGTTGTACTTGACCTTGAATTAGAGATAAATTATGCACATGAGTTGTAACAGAACACCTGAGTGATCCTAGGACCTGCCTGCCATGTGCTTAAACATCCTTCCACATGTTTCATTACAATGATCAAGCCCCATAACACACGCACACACGAAACAGAATACCTAAATCAGGTGTTGGCAACAGGCGGCCCGCGGGCCAAAATCGGCCCACAAGCAAAACATTTTTGCCCCTCAAAAACTTTTTAGGCCTAAAATATTAACATTTTGTTGGGGTGGGTGGAGATTTTAGTTTTGGGTCAAAAAATGACAAAAATCCCCAGGAATTCAGCTGAACATGACTTTCATTTAGGAAATCTGTTAGTCAAGTATTCCCATGAAAATGATTACATTAAAAAAAGAGATGTGATCGTGTCTCATTGTAATCAAGGTATGAAATTATTGTTCTTTTCAAAAACAATCTATTTTTGGGCTTAGTTGTGGTTAATTTGCACTGTACAAATTATTACAATTATGCTCCAGGCCCCCAACCATGTGCTTTGACATAAATCGGCCCGTGGATAAATCTAGTTGCCTGCCCCTAACCTACAGCCATAATATGTTTGACACCAGATACACCCAGCCCTCAAGACCTAAGTGGCGGCTTGTATCCCGGTTCCTGTAAACAAAGGAGGAAAATACTGCAAGTCTTTTCATCACATTGAGGAGTCAGAGGAACACAGGGGCCAGTGACAGAAGTAGCTTCTCTTCTAAACGACTACTGTAATTTCAGGCAATCAGGCAGGGAGTCAGTGTGCACAGGGGAAGGACATACACACAGACATACACATCAACACACACACACAGCGAGCATGATTGTATAGTTCTTCTGTATAAAATCATAGGTTTTGGTTTGAGACATCATCCTGACATCTATTTCACAGGTACATCTCTCAGGTCTCCATCTCACCCTCACCACTTTTTCATAAGAGCTATGATTTGGGGTCTCGGTCTGTTTTAGCGAGCTGTGCTTAGCCTACAGTGATCCCTGAGAAAATATGTCTGTGAGAATGTCTTTGCCCTCAGAGAGCACTGTGAAGTATAAGGGTCCGGGAGATAACTCCTTCACAACCTCAACTAGAAGACAACCATCCCTCTCGGTCTCGCTCTACTGTGCTGGTGATTGGTGCTTAGCCAAGGTCCCTTGTGGGGAGTCTCTATGGCTGCTGGCCTATTTTATCACTACTTTAAAAGGCTAATTGCCCTGTAGATAAATAAATAGTCATCTGAAGGTCAGTGCCAGTGGTATACATTCAATTTGGTAGCATGAGTAATATTCCACAGAACTATTATGCCGTTGCGTTGTACTGTATGTGTGGTATAACATTTGCTCTGTAAGAAAACAGAAAGCACAATAGCAATAAGATATAAATGTGCTTCGCAAGATGTGCATCTTGTATGAGGTTTTCAGGGGTTGCAGGAAGTCAAAAGGGGGTGATCTTAGCTGATGTGAATCAAGTACAATAGCTAGTGAACGCAAGTTGGCATCATACAGTGACGTCACCTGCCCTGAGACCTAAAGCATTGTCAGCCGGCCACACCCTACCATAGCTGTTAGTTTTGGGATGCCGGTGATTCGCCCAGGTTTGCACTGTAGTTTGCTGACACTCCTTTCCAAGGTTATTGACTCATAACTTAAGATTGCTGTTAGGACAGATGACATTGAGGAAGCTGCTCTCCACTGTCATTGGCTAATATAGGCCATTGCTGGGGGGCTGGGGGGGGGGAAATCAATGCCAAAAATGTAATGCAGCTCAAATCCATCTAATTTCCTCTCAAACATTGTGGATCAGAGCCATTGGTCCGAGCGGTACAGACAGATCCACAGTGCCCCCTTCTTGTAAAAAGATGTATGGAAATGTAATAGGAGCATTGCTGCTAGACAAAGATATCTGAACGGTCTATTCTCATGTAAGCTACAACAAAACACCATCTAGGTGAAAGCACAGGTGAAAGGACAAGATAGGGTTCAATGACATGAGAACGGGCTAGGGTTGGTCAAGGGTATGCCAACATATTACCAGCCCATAGACACTTTGAGGTCAGTGGGCACAATGGAAAAACACACAGGCATGTGTAAATATTGGACTATAAATCGTGCATTCCTGTATTATACCTATCCTAAAAATATTTATTCTATTCTACTGAGACAATTACTTTATGTTCTTATATATTATATTTCTTATTGTTGTTGCATTGTTGAGAAGGATCCTGCAAGCAAGCATTTCGTTGGACGATGTATACCATAAGTATCCTGTACATAAGACTAATAAAACTTTAAAGCCACTCTTGAGAACTACTGACATATATAACCTGTTTTGATGCATGCGTGTCACATGTTTCCAACGACCATGACATGTACATTGCCATAGATGACAGGTGATAATTTCTCTAAGCAGAAATACCTATGCATTCCAGACTGCAGTGGATATGACTTCCGGTGGAAACTGGACAGACTTGTTCTGGGCATTGGTCTATGTCTGGTCCTACACTGCCATCTAGTGTACAGTGCCTTCGAAAAGTATTCAGACCCATATACATTTTCTACATTTTGTTACATTGCAACCTTATTCTAAAATGGATTAAATGAAAAAAATCCTCAGCCATCTACACACAATACCCCATAATGACAAACCGAAAACAGGTTTTTAGAAATGTTAGCAAATGTATAAAAACAGAAAAACAAAATACCTTATTTACATTGTATTCAGACTCTTTGCTATGAGACTTGAAATTGAGCTCAGGTGCATTATGTTTTCAGTGATCATCCTTGAGATGTTTCAACAACTTGATTGGAGTCCACCTGTGGTAAATGCAATTGATTGGACAGGTTTTGGAAAGGCACACACCTGTCTATATAAGGTCCCACAGTTGACAGTGCAAGTCAGAGCAAAAACCAAAGCCATGAGGTTGAAGGAATTGTCTATAGAGCTCCAAGACAGGATTGTGTCGAGGCACAGATCTGGGGAAGAGTACCACAACATTTCTGCAGCATTGAAGGTCCCCAAAAACACAGTGGCCTCCATCATTCTTAAATGGAAGAAGTTTGGAACCACCAAGATTCTTCCTAGAGCTGGCCGCTCAGCCAAACTGAGCAATCAGGGAGAAGGGCCTTGGTCAGGGAGGTGACCGAGAACCTGATGGTCACTCTGACAGAGATGGCAGAACCTTCCAAAAGGACAACATCTTTACAGCACTCCACCAATCAGGCCTTTATGGTAGAGTGGACAGATGGAAGCCACTCCTCAGTAAAAGGCACATGACAGCCCGCTTGGAGTTTGCCAAAAGGCACCTAAAGACTCTCAGACCATGAGAAACAAAATTCTCTGGTCTGATGAAACCAATATTGAATTCTTGGCCTGTATGCCAAGCATTTTGTCTGGAGGAAACCTGGCACTATCCCTACAGTGAAGCACGATGGTGGCAGGGACTGGGAGACTAGTCAGGATTGAGGCAAAGATGAACAGAGCAAAGTACAGAGAGATCCTTGATGGAAATCTGCTCCAGAGCGCTCAGGACCTCCGACTGGGGGCAAAGGTTCACCTTCCAACAGGACAACGACCCTAAGCACACAGCCAAGGCAACGCAGGAGTGGCTTCGGGACAAATCTCTGAATGTCCTTGAGTGGCCCAGCCAGAGCCTGGACTTGAACCCGATCGAACATCTATGGAGAAACCTGAAAATAGCTGTGCAGCAACGCTCCCCATCCAACCTCACAGAGCTTGAGAGGATCTGCAGAGAAGAATGGGAGAAACTCTCCAAATACAGGTGTGCCAAGCTTGTAGCGTCATACCCAAGAAGACTCGAGGCTGTAATCACTGCCAAAGGTAATTCAACAAAGTACTGAGTGATGGTCTGAATACTTATGTAAATGTGATATTTCAGTTTCATTTTTTATAAATTAGCAAACATTTCTAAAACCAGTTTTTGATTTGTCATTATGGGGTATTGTGATGTCATTATGGGGTATTGTGATGTCATTATGGGGTATTGTGTGTAGATTGCTGAGGGAAAAAACGATTGAATCAATTTTAGAATAAGGCTGAAACATAACAAAATGTGGAAAAAGTCAAGGAGTCTGAATACTTTCTGATTGCACTGTATATCATCAACAACAATTCTAAAGGAATTTTATGTAAATGATGGTGGATAATGTTATTTTGGATTGTAAAAAAAATTAAAATCTGAACATACCATATACAGTATAATGCCTACAATAGTTTCAAAATGTTAGTGATATCCATGTTATTTCACTGGCATACCAGCTTTAAAACAGCAACATTTTCTCTCAGCCTCATGGCAAATTGCGTAGAATAGCATTACATTAGCTATAAAACAAACATTTTCTCAATGCCCCATGTTTCTGTTTTATGTGTAGGAAATGTGCTTTAAAACAGCAACATTGTTTCTCAGCTGCATGGCAAAATGTGTAGAACATTATGGGATTAGCTATAAGAAGTTTTTTCTCTTTGCCCCATTGCAAATTGTGTAAAATTGCAGGAAGTTAGCCATTTTCCCCCTCCAAAAACGTTTTGTGTGTGGGGAGGGGACTTGTACAGCCCTAATGCTACTTCTTGATGTTGCGCCCCGTGATTCAGCCAGGATTAAATAATAGACTACTGCAACCTTGGTTGGCTGAACGCGATATGCAACATCCGGGACTAGAATTCCTGTAGGCATTAGCCACTCTAGCATGATGGTGGAAAATGGTGTTTCATAACAAAAGTACACATACTTTCCCCATTTTCCCCCCGCCTTCTCGCCATTAAAGGAGGGAAGCGGCCTGAGTGGAAAATGTTTTATGTACAAAATGGTCCACGGGGGATACGAGTGTATAGACTGCTGCATGCATTCTCTTTAAAATGGAACAACTCAATATCGCCATCTGCCGGGTTTTAGGCTACATCCCATTCCAAATGCACCACCTTTGAGTGCAAGTTCGACTATTTCATCTTGCGCCTGTTAGTTACCATGCCAACCCAGTAGTCAGGTGTGTCGTGCTGCGCTGCTAAAACTTGGAAGCAATGGCTAAACACTGATAAAGGTCAATGACAATTTGTTCTTTTGGCTCTGTACGCCAGAACTTTGGATTTGAAATAATACAATGACTATGAGGTTATAGTGCAGACTGTCAGCTTTAATTTGAGGGTATTGTCATCCATATTGGCCAACAGGCGCAACCAACCGACAGGGTCGGGTGGGGGGGATTGAACTTGACCATGTCACAGAAACTTGCGGGAAGTGAGTTCAGAACAACAATGACAAAAACTTTATACAAAAAAAATATATATATCCCACCACCCAACAGGGCATGTGCCTGTATGTGGGGTCTAGTGGGGGAGCCTCTATTGTTTGTAGAGAATTCTCATGCATTAGTAGATAAGGCGTTGTGTAGATGGGCTCTTCTGTTATGTGTGCAGGTAGATGGTGAGATGAAGGAGGGCCAGATGGCAATAGACTCCAGGTGGATGGCGTTCACTAAGCTGTCTGACAGCTTCAAAGCTCAGTGGAATGAAGGAGACGTCATGGATGAACACCTCAGTGTCTCAAGACACTGCCTGCAACTCTACTTTCCCGTTACTTTGGCTAACAGTAATATTTACTTATATTTTATGTATGTTTGTCTATTTCATTTTCAGGTTAGAAAAATCCAAACTTAGACTTGAGGAGCGCATTACATTGATCCCTAAACATAAAATTGAGAACAGAGAACTGGAGAAAGATCAAACAACTCCATGAAAATAATATGTAAGTAATATGGTCCATTTGATCAGATTAGGCTATAATCTCCATCATGAGATTTGTGTAGTATCAAAGTAAATTATTTCACTAAGGATAGCATTAACCATCTGACTTAGTTAAAAATAAAGTTTGAAAAGTCAAAATAATTATGTTGAAACCTAAAGAGCTTTTATCTCAAGGTTTAGTTATGTACTGATCATAAAGAGAATGGCATGTAGAATAGTGAGAATAGTTTCTTACATAGTTTGCATTCTGTTTCTCATAGTTATTGCAGACCTGTTTGAAAGGAATATGGACGATCTGCATGGACAGCTCAATAAAGAACAGAAGAGCATGTAAGCAAGGTCCTCTTCAGATAGACAACTTATCAGGATAAGGTAAGACCCAGATGCAGACCGTATCGAAGTAACAACGTTTATTACAGCAACAGGACGGCAGGCAGAATCAGGGTCAGGCAGTGTGGTCAGGTGGGCGGGTTCAGGGTCTGGACAGGCAAGGGTCAAAAACCAGGAGGGCGAGAAAGAGAGGCTGGGAAAAACCAGGAGCTGACAGAACAAACGCTGGTAAGCTTGACAAACTGGCAACAGACAAACAGAAAACACAGGTATAAGTACATAGGGGATAATTGGGAAGATGGGCGACACCTGGAGGGGGGTGGAGACAAGAACAAAGACAGGTGAAAGAGATCAGGGAGTGACACAACTCTCCCAACAAATCAAATCAAAGTGTATTTGTCACGTGCGCCAAATACTTACAGTGAAATGCTTACTTACAGGCTCTAATCAACAGTGCAAAAAAGGTATTAGGTGAACAATAGGTAAGTGAAGAAATAAAAACAACAGTAAAAAGACAGTGAAAAATAACAGTAGCGAGGCTATATACAATAGTGAGGCTATAACAGTAACGAGGCTACAATCAGCCCACTGGTTAGTTGGGCTGATTGAGGTAGTATGTACATGTAGATATGGTTAAAGTGACTATGCATTTATGATAAACAGAGAGTAGCAGTTGCATAAAAGAGGGATTGGCAGGTGGCGGGACACAATGCAGATAGCCCAGTTAGCCAATGTGCGAGGGCACTGGTTGGTCGGGTCAATTGAGGTAGTATGTACATGAATGTATAGTTAAAGTGACTATGCATATATGATAAACAGAGAGTAGCAGCAGTGTAAAAGAGGGGTTGGGGGGGCAATGCAAATAGTCCGGGTAGCCATTGATTACCTGTTCAACAGTCTTATGGCTTGGGGGTAAAAACTGTTGAGAAACCTTTTTGTCCTAGACTTGGCACTCCGGTACCGCTTGCCATGCGGTAGTAGAGAGAACAGTCTATGACTGGGGTGGCTAGGGTCTTTGAAATTTTTTAGGGCCTTCCTCTGACACCGCATGGTGTAGTGTTCCTGGATGGCAGGCAGCTTAGCCCCAGTGATGTACTGGGCCGTACGCACTACCCTCTGTAGTGCCCTGCGGTCGGAGGCCGAGCAATTGCCGTACAAGGCAGTGATGCAACCAGTCAGGATGCTCTCGATGTTGCAGCTGTAGAACCTTTTGAGGATCTGAGGACCCATGTCAAATCTTTTTAGTTTCCTGAGAGGGAATAGGCTTTGTAGTGCCCTCTTCACGACTGTCTTGGTGTGTTTGGACCATTCTAGTTTGTTGATGATGCAGACACCAAGGAACTTGAAGCCCTCAACCTGCTCCACTACAGCCCCATCGATGAGAATTGGGGCGTGCTCGGTCCTCCTTTTCCTGTTATCCACAATCATCTCCTTAGTCTTGGTTACATTGAGGGATAGGTTGTTATTCTGGCACTAGCCGGCCAGGACGCTGACCTCCCTATAGGCTGTCTCATCGTTGTTGGTGATCAGGCCTACCACTTGTGTTGTCTGCAAACTTAATGATGGTGTTGGAGTCGTGCCTGGCCATGCAGTCGTCGGTGAACAGGGAGTACAGGAGGGGACTGAGCACGTACCCCTGAGGTGCTCCAGTGTTGAGGATCAGAGTGGCAGATGTGTTGTTACCTACCCTTACCACCTGGGGGCGGCCCATCAGGAAGTCCAGGATCCAGTTGCAGAGGGAGGTGTTTAGTCCCAGGGTCCTTAGCTTAGTGATGAGCTTTGAGGGTACTATGGTGTTGAACGCTGAGCTGTAGTCAATGAATAGCATTCTCACATACAGTGGGGAGAACAAGTATTTGATACACTGCCGATTTTGCAGGTTTTCCTACTTACAAAGCATGTATAGGTCTGTAATTTTTATCATAGGTACACTTCAACTGTGAGAGACGGAATCTAAAACAAAAATCCAGAAAATCACATTGTATGATTTTTAAGTAATTAATTTGCATTTTATTGCATGACATAAGTATTTGATCACCTACCAACCAATAAGAATTCCGGCTCTCACAGACCTGTTAGTTTTTCTTTAAGAAGCCCTCCTGTTCTCCACTCATTACCGTAATAGGCTGTATGCTCTCGTTGGCTGGCCCTCGCTTCATATCCGTCGCCAAACCCACTGGCTCCAGGTCATCTATAAGTCGTTGCTAGGTAAAGCCCCGCCTTATCTCAGCTCACTGGTCACCATAGCAGCACCCACCCGCAGCACGAGCCCCAGCAGGTATATTTCACCTTTCCATTGTCTTCATGTGTACATGTAATTCATGTCAGTACATATTAACCATATCGATTGCATAATTGGCCTATGATGATCCGTAGGGCCGTAATCATTGACAATTCACATTACACCATATGTTTGAAGCGTGCGCTCCAAGCCGCGCTCCGCGGTAATAACTATAAACAATAACTGATGGCCCACTCTCCCGATCGCAACAGATAGTTACATTTACATTTACATTTAAGTCATTTAGCAGACGCTCTTATCCAGAGCGACTTAGTTCAGATGAAAGGTAGAGTCGGTGGATTTACGTGGATTCATGGACGCACAGAACTTATGGAGCAGACGGAGTTAAGGAAGAGAAAGCAGCGAGATCAGGCGATGGCGTTTTCCTCCTTTTATGGGGATGAGATCTGTCGGTCATTGCCACCTGACCTAATTAAAGCACCCCTGGCCCAGCTGAGTAAGTGGTCATAAATTAAAGGATTATTCCACCAACTCCATGGGCCTTTTCTACGTTCTATGTTTCGTTTATTGGTTGTGTGCTGCATTGGCACAGAAACCTGTTGGTGGAAAATTCGTTGCATGTATTTTATATAATTATAAACATGGCATCAAAACGTTGATAATCGGATTTCCACCTAGCTGATCGTTGTCTGCAGTCGGTTCTGATCGTAGTGTAATGAAACAGGCAGGAAGAGTGAGCTCGTCTGCAGTGGTCGGCGAACCCTCAACCTTCCGGCCCACAGCCTTGTGTCGCATCGACTGTGCCACAAAAGCAGGCTGAAATGGCAAAGTCTATATCCACATTTAATAAACACAGGTTCACTGTTATTTGTGCTCATAAACATTATTTTGAGTTAATTCCTTGAAGGAGGAATGTTTTCAATTTATTTTACAGTACAAGGGCAGGGTCATGTGAAAATATTTGTAACTTTGGGGAGGGGTGGTGCATTTTATATGACACATTGAGTCGCACCAGCCGCTCCAACCAGTTAATTTTGATCTGTCCCTAAGTATTCCACCTCTTCCACCCCAGCCTAAATAAATTCAGGAGAAAAAAGGTGCTTAACAAGTCACATAATACGTTTCATGGACTCACTCGTGTGTAATAATAGTGTTTAAAATGATTTTTGAATGAGTGCCTCATCTCTGTACCCCACACATAAAATTACAGATTCAACCACAAAGACCAGGAGGTTATTCAATGCCTCTCATAGAAGGGCCCCGATTGGTAGATGTGTAAAAAAACAAGCAGATGCTGAATATCCCTTTGAACATGGTGAAGTTATTAATTAGGCTTTGGATGGGGTATCAATACACCCAGTCACTACAAAGATAGACGTTCTTCCTAACTCAGTTGCCTGAGAGAAATGAAACTACTCAGTTCTTTCACCATGAGGCCAATTATGATTTTAAAACAGTTACAGAGTTTGGTTGTGATATGAGAAAAATGTGGATGGATCAAGAACATTGTAGTTACTCCACAATACTAACCTAAATGACAGAACAAAAAGAAGGAAGCCTGTACAGAATACAAATATTTCAAAACATGCATCCTGTTTGCAAAAAAAGCACTTAAGTAATACTGAAAAAAATGTGGCAAATAAATTTACTTTTTTTCCTGAATACAAAGCATTATGTTTGGGGTAAATCTAACAAAACATGACTGAGTACCACTCTTCATATTTTCAAGCATGGTGGGGCCTCCCGAGTGGTGCAGTGGTCTAAGGCACTGCATCGCAGTTGCTAGTTGTGCCACTAGAGATCCTGGTTCAAGTTCAGGCTCTATCGCAGCTGACCGGGAGACCCATGGGGCGGCGCACAATTGGCCCAGCGTTGTTAGGGGAGGGTTTGGCCGGGATGGATGTCCTTGTCCCAATGTGCTCTAGCGCCTCCTGTAGCGGACCGGGCACATGCATGCTGACATGGTCGCCAGGTGTACGGTGTTTCCTCAACACAGAAGCCAGCCACACCAATGTGTTGAAGCGAGCATTGTGTCAAGAAGCAGTGCAGCTTGGTTGGGTCGTGTTTCGGAGGACGCATGGCTCTCGACCTTCGCCTCTCACGAGTCCGTACAAGAGTTGCAGTGACGAGGCAAGACTAAGTACCAATTGGATATCATGAAATTGGGGAGAAAAAAATATAATAATAAAGCATGGTGATGGGTGTGCTTGTCATCAGCAAGGACTTGGGAGTTTGAGGATATTAAAGAAATGGAATACAGCACAGGCAAAATCCTAGAGGAAAACCAGGTTCAGTCTTCTTTCCAACAGACACTGGGAGATGAATTCACCTTTCAGCAGGACAAGAACTAAAAACAGAAGGCCAAATTGCTTACCAAGACAACATTGAATGTTACTGAGTGGCCTAGTAACACTTTTGACTTAAATCGTCTTGAAAATCTATGGCAAGACTTGAAAATGGATTTCTAGCAACGATCAACAACCAACTTGTCAGAGATCGAAGAATTTTTTAAATAATTATGGTAAAATATTATACAAACCAGATGTGCTCCTAGAGACTTACCCCAAAAGACTCACAGCTGTAATCACTGCCAAAGGTGTTTCTAACATGTATTGTCTAAGGGGCCGTATACTTATCTAATAAAGATACAGTGCATTCGGAAGGTATTCAGGCCACTTGACTTTTTCCACATTTTGTTACATTACAGCCTTATTCTAAAATGGATTTAATAAAAACCAATTCCTCATCAATCTACACACAATACCCCATAATGACAAAGCAAAAACAGTTTTAGATTGTTTTGCAAATGTATCAAAAATAATTAAGAGAAATACCTTATTTACATAGTATTCAGACCCTTTGCTATGATACTCGTAATTGAGCTCAGGTGCATCCTGCTTCCATTGATCATCCTTGATGTTTATACAACTTGATTGGAGCACCTGTGGTAAATTCAATTGATTGGACATGATTTGGAAAGGCACACACCTGTCTATATAAGGTCCTACAGTTGACAGTGCAAGTCAGAGCAAAAACCAAACTATGAGGTCGAAGGAATTGTCCATAGAGCTCCGAAACAGGATTGTGTTGAGGATCTGGGGAAGGGTACCACAACATTTGTGCAGCATTGAAGGTCCCAAAGAACACAATGGACTCCATCATTCTTAAATGGAAGAAGTTTGGAACCACTAAGACTCTTCCAAGAGCTGGCCGCCCAGCCAAACTGAGCAATCAGGGAAAAGGATCTTGGTCAGAGAGATGACCACGACCCAAATGTGCCTCTGGCAGAGCTCCAGAGATGGGAGAACCTTCCAGAAGGACAAGCATCTCTGCAGCACTCCACCAATCAGGCCTTTATGGTAGAGATGACAGAAGGAAGCCACTCCTCAGTAAAAGGCACATGACAGCCTGCTTAGAGTTTGCCAAAAGGCACCTAAAGGACTCTCAGACCATGAGAAACAAGATTATTTGGTCTGAATGCCAAGCGTCACGTCTGAAGGAAACCTGGCACCATGCCTACGGTGAAGCATGGTGGTGGCAGCATCATGCTGTGGGGATGTTTTTCAGCGGCAGGGGCTGGGAGACTAGTCAGGATCGAGGGAAAGATGAACGGCGCAAGTTCAGAGTTCTGGTGTTCTTCTTGATGAAAATCTGCTTCAGAGAACTCAGGACCTCCGACTGGGGCAAAGGTTCACCTTCCAACAGATCAACGACCCTAAGCACACAGCCAATCATTTTTGCCCATTCCTCCTGACAGAGCTGGTGTAACTGAGTCAGGTTTGTAGGCCTCCTTGCTCACACACGCTTTTTCAGTTCTGCCCACAAATTTTCTATAGTATTGAGGTCAGGGCTCAAGCCACTTCAATACCTTGACTTTGTTGCCCTTAAGCCATTTTGCCACAACTTTGGAAGTATGCTTGGGGTCATTGTCCATTTGGAAGACCCATTTGCGACCAAGCTTTAACCTCTGACTGATGTCTTGAGATTTTGCTTCAATTTATCCACATAATTTTCCTACCTCATGATGCCATCTTTTGTGAAGTGCACCAGTCCCTCCTGCAGCAAAGCACCCCCTGTCACGATCGTTATAAGGAGTGGACCAAGATGCAGCATGGTATGTTTCCATCCTTTTATTTGGAAGAGAAACTAAAAGAAAAAAAACAATAACGCGAACAAACAAAACGTGAAGCTCACAGGCAACTATACCTAGACAAGATCCCACAAAGCACAATGGGGAAATGGCTACCTAAATATGATCCTCAAACAGAGACAACGACAAACAGCTGCCTCTGATTGGGAAGCATACCAGGCCAACATAGATATACAATTACCCTAGATAACCCACCCTTAATCACACCCCGACCTAACCAACATAGAGAATAAACAGCTCTCTATGGTTAGGGCGTGACACCCCCACAACATGATGCTGCCACCCCCGTGTTTCACGGTTGGGATGGTGTTCTTCGGCTTGCAAGCATCCCCCTTTTTCCTCCAAACATAACGATGGTCATTATGGCCAAACAGTTCTATTTTTGTTTCATCAGACCAGAGGACATTTCTCCAAAAAGTACGATCTCTGTCCCCATGTGCAGTTGCAAACCGTAGTCTGGCTTTTTTTATGGCAGTTTTGGAGCAGTGGCTTCCTTCCTTGTTATGTCGATATAGGACTCGTTTTACTGTGGATGTAGATACTTTTGTACCTGTTTCCTCCAGCATCTTCACACGGTCCTTTGCTGTTCCGGGATTGATTTGCAATTTTTGCACCAAAATACGTTCATCTCTAGGAGACAGAACGCGTCTGCTTCCTGAGCGGTATTCCGGCTGCGTGGTCCCATGGTGTTTATACTTGCATACTATTGTTTGTACAGATGAACGTGGTACCTTCAGGCGTTTGGAAATTGCTCTCAAGGATGAACCAGACTTGTGGTCTACAATTAATTTTTCTGGGATCTTGGCTGATTTCTTTTGATTTTCACGTCAAGCAAAGACGCACTGAGTTTGAAGGTAGGCCTTGAAATACATCCACAGGTGCACTTTGTTAATATACATTAAAAAGTTATACTTTAAATGCAAATGTTTAATAGCATTATTTTTCATAGCAAACCAATGAATTTGCAAATACATTGTGGTTAAGGCTGAGTATGATTTAATATTTTAATTATAATTGTTTTAACACCAATCATAGTCAAACTATCGCAAACTATTTGACTTGAAAAAATACAAAACATTTTTTTTAAGAGCCGTTTGGGAGCCAAAAGAGCCGGCTCTTTTTATTGAGCTGAGCCGAACGAGCCGGCTCACTGAAAAGAGCCGAATGCCCATCACTAATGCGGATCTCTCGTTTAATTGGACCTAGTAGCCTAGTAAATAGATAGCCTATATGTATGTATCAAGTTTAAGGTTTGTATTGTCACGTGAACAAGTAGGCTACAGTGAAATGTATTTATTGCTTGCTCTTTCCCAACAATGCAGTAATGAATATCAGTAGTACTGTATAATATATATATATTTTTTTAAACAGTAGCCTGCCCTACGTTTCAGAACTCGCGGGAAGGCCATCATCGTTAGGTTGGTGAAAAAGTCATAAAACATTGTTGAATTCAAACGTTCTGCTGACAGGTCCATGACAATTTGTCATTGTTTTCTCGTTCCGAAACTGCCACAGTCCTTTTCCAGATACAGCAATAAATTACTGCTAAAGATTAAAATATTCGGCCAACACAGTAAATAGACCGTTAAAACATTCGACAGTATGGGTAGGCTACAGTATTGCTGTTCGATAAGAGCGCGACATCATTGGCTATTTAATTTTAGAGCCTATACCAAGGCAGAACATATAAACCCAATGATCTATTGATAAACTGAATATTGAACAACAATTCGTATTATGCCGTGGCATAATGCCAATAGTTCCAAATGATACAGCAAATAAAGGGCGTTATTGTCACCATAAAAGGGGAATGGAGGCGTTTTCCAGGGAGAGTTAATGCTCGTTCACACGCGCACAGTTTTATGACAGGTCTGATTTACAACGGGAAACATGCGTTTGCGTGCGCCAAATGTATAAATCTCTATATTTTTGTACCTACACATTTTTTTCAGAAATGGCGCACGCAGAAAGTTTGTGTAAAATGTACGCAACGGTTAAAATGAGGCCTCAGTAGATCATAATATGACTTGGGCCTTGATATCAGCACAGTAAAGGGTTATATTCCCTCAGATTAGAATTCAAAGGCTGTAGAAAATGTCTATCACAAAGTTATATAATTTACAATATCAACTTCAATCCTTTACTCGAAGTCAGTTGCATAACAGTAGCAGCATGACCATTTTGAAAGCTACAATGTGGGAGTTGTCAACACCAGCAAGAGAGACTCTCAGACTCTCAACCTTACAATACTGACACATTGTACACAGTGGTGTATGTAAAAAAAAAAAAGACAATAAAATGTTTTTAAAAACATAAAATAATGTACCTTTCTTCTCTCCGTGTTTCATAATTGTTCTTCAAATTGCAAGAGGCAGAATGTATCTCACAGGAGAAAGCATCCAGGCGAGCGAAACAGCGCCCCTCTGTCTCTCTACACGTAAGCCATCGATCTGATGCTGTGAGTATGCTATTGTTGCCGCTCATAGCACTGAAGGCAAGGGAAGCCAGCAAGCATTTGGCCTCCCTTGATGAAAAAAAGTATAACAAATTAGCCAATCTGCATTGAGCTAAACTGAGCGAGCTCAACTGTGAAGGGCCCTGGAGCACCAAAAAAAAGTGTCAAGGGAAGCCAGCTTGGATTTTGGCATCCCTCCTATCAAATCCCATTGAGAGCATACAAGTCATTGACAGAAAAACTTGGAATTGTTGCATCTCGTTGTCCAAAGTGGCTAACAAGCTAGTGAGCTAAAATGCCCCTTTCCTAAATTAGCTATGGATGGAGATAGGGATTTGGACTTGTGGTTTTCCTTAATTCTCTGTACTGGCCAATGATTATAATGGCATTTATGATCCAACAATTAATTCATACATTGTTGTGCCCCTGGCCTAAGAGGATAGAAGTTCAATATGTAGCTAGATGTAGAAGGCCAATGTTAACTAGTTAACATTGCCCATGAATGGAAGTTAGGCTAGCGAGCAAGAATTTTAGCCAGTTAGCCTAAGACAACAAAAAATGTAAGTGGGAACTGTATGACATAGCGGTGGACCATATGTCAACATGAAGGAGAGGAGGATGGTATTTCTCTACAAGTAGGGTCAGTCAAAATGTTTCCTACTTGCACAACACACACACACACACACACACACACACACACACACACACGCCACACAGAAATCAGAACCACGGACAGCCACATCATATTTAGCTTACATTGATTGAACCAAATTGTTTTTGGTATCTTTTAGTTGTCACTGTATTAGACTAAGCAGAGGTGATTTGATGATGTTGAAATGTTGAAGTTGAAATGGTGCTGGAATAGTGGAGACAGCTCCTGTTTTCTTTGAGATTTGCAGTAACTTTCTGTGTTTCTAAATCAATCGTTTTTTACTGGTCCGGAAATGTCGGAAACATTAACTTGCTTGACCATGCTGTAGGTCATGTAACTGGCTGTTACTGTACATGCAATATGCTTTGTGGACTTCACTGGAGAGAGGTTGCTATCCAGTTGTGATAAAACAAAGTTGTGGTTGAATTTATTCTGCCACTGTCTTCTTTTTGTCTCGGCATTTAGGCCTATATATCACGGTCGCAAGGCATATGAATTAACAGGTTATAGAGCAAACAACACAATTATCACAACACATAGGTTGTACATCCTTACAGGTCCTTTCCTGGCTCATTCTGTCCAATATTCTACTCAAAGGTTTCTTTTACACATCATCTTCATAAGTGATATTCAAGGAGACATTGAACAACTTCATGTTGAAATGACATAGCTAACTACAGTACAGGCAATACTGGAGCTGTTTGACATTGAGTAGTTAGTGAATAAGGATCTCATACTTAACCCCTGGCCTGTTGTACTTGACCTTGAATTAGAGATAAATTATGCACATGAGTTGTAACAGAACACCTGAGTGATCCTAGGACCTGCCTGCCATGTGCTTAAACATCCTTCCACATGTTTCATTACAATGATCAAGCCCCATAACACACGCACACACGAAACAGAATACCTAAATCAGGTGTTGGCAACAGGCGGCCCGCGGGCCAAAATCGGCCCACAAGCAAAACATTTTTGCCCCTCAAAAACTTTTTAGGCCTAAAATATTAACATTTTGTTGGGGTGGGTGGAGATTTTAGTTTTGGGTCAAAAAATGACAAAAATCCCCAGGAATTCAGCTGAACATGACTTTCATTTAGGAAATCTGTTAGTCAAGTATTCCCATGAAAATGATTACATTAAAAAAAGAGATGTGATCGTGTCTCATTGTAATCAAGGTATGAAATTATTGTTCTTTTCAAAAACAATCTATTTTTGGGCTTAGTTGTGGTTAATTTGCACTGTACAAATTATTACAATTATGCTCCAGGCCCCCAATCATGTGCTTTGACATAAATCGGCCCGTGGATAAATCTAGTTGCCTGCCCCTAACCTACAGCCATAATATGTTTGACACCAGATACACCCAGCCCTCAAGACCTAAGTGGCGGCTTGTATCCCGGTTCCTGTAAACAAAGGAGGAAAATACTGCAAGTCTTTTCATCACATTGAGGAGTCAGAGGAACACAGGGGCCAGTGACAGAAGTAGCTTCTCTTCTAAACGACTACTGTAATTTCAGGCAATCAGGCAGGGAGTCAGTGTGCACAGGGGAAGGACATACACACAGACATACACATCAACACACACACACAGCGAGCATGATTGTATAGTTCTTCTGTATAAAATCATAGGTTTTGGTTTGAGACATCATCCTGACATCTATTTCACAGGTACATCTCTCAGGTCTCCATCTCACCCTCACCACTTTTTCATAAGAGCTATGATTTGGGGTCTCGGTCTGTTTTAGCGAGCTGTGCTTAGCCTACAGTGATCCCTGAGAAAATATGTCTGTGAGAATGTCTTTGCCCTCAGAGAGCACTGTGAAGTATAAGGGTCCGGGAGATAACTCCTTCACAACCTCAACTAGAAGACAACCATCCCTCTCGGTCTCGCTCTACTGTGCTGGTGATTGGTGCTTAGCCAAGGTCCCTTGTGGGGAGTCTCTATGGCTGCTGGCCTATTTTATCACTACTTTAAAAGGCTAATTGCCCTGTAGATAAATAAATAGTCATCTGAAGGTCAGTGCCAGTGGTATACATTCAATTTGGTAGCATGAGTAATATTCCACAGAACTATTATGCCGTTGCGTTGTACTGTATGTGTGGTATAACATTTGCTCTGTAAGAAAACAGAAAGCACAATAGCAATAAGATATAAATGTGCTTCGCAAGATGTGCATCTTGTATGAGGTTTTCAGGGGTTGCAGGAAGTCAAAAGGGGGTGATCTTAGCTGATGTGAATCAAGTACAATAGCTAGTGAACGCAAGTTGGCATCATACAGTGACGTCACCTGCCCTGAGACCTAAAGCATTGTCAGCCGGCCACACCCTACCATAGCTGTTAGTTTTGGGATGCCGGTGATTCGCCCAGGTTTGCACTGTAGTTTGCTGACACTCCTTTCCAAGGTTATTGACTCATAACTTAAGATTGATGTTAGGACAGATGACATTGAGGAAGCTGCTCTCCACTGTCATTGGCTAATATAGGCCATTGCTGGGGGGCTGGGGGGGGGGAAATCAATGCCAAAAATGTAATGCAGCTCAAATCCATCTAATTTCCTCTCAAACATTGTGGATCAGAGCCATTGGTCCGAGCGGTACAGACAGATCCACAGTGCCCCCTTCTTGTAAAAAGATGTATGGAAATGTAATAGGAGCATTGCTGCTAGACAAAGATATCTGAACGGTCTATTCTCATGTAAGCTACAACAAAACACCATCTAGGTGAAAGCACAGGTGAAAGGACAAGATAGGGTTCAATGACATGAGAACGGGCTAGGGTTGGTCAAGGGTATGCCAACATATTACCAGCCCATAGACACTTTGAGGTCAGTGGGCACAATGGAAAAACACACAGGCATGTGTAAATATTGGACTATAAATCGTGCATTCCTGTATTATACCTATCCTAAAAATATTTATTCTATTCTACTGAGACAATTACTTTATGTTCTTATATATTATATTTCTTATTGTTGTTGCATTGTTGAGAAGGATCCTGCAAGCAAGCATTTCGTTGGACGATGTATACCATAAGTATCCTGTACATAAGACTAATAAAACTTTAAAGCCACTCTTGAGAACTACTGACATATATAACCTGTTTTGATGCATGCGTGTCACATGTTTCCAACGACCATGACATGTACATTGCCATAGATGACAGGTGATAATTTCTCTAAGCAGAAATACCTATGCATTCCAGACTGCAGTGGATATGACTTCCGGTGGAAACTGGACAGACTTGTTCTGGGCATTGGTCTATGTCTGGTCCTACACTGCCATCTAGTGTACAGTGCCTTCGAAAAGTATTCAGACCCATATACATTTTCTACATTTTGTTACATTGCAACCTTATTCTAAAATGGATTAAATGAAAAAAATCCTCAGCCATCTACACACAATACCCCATAATGACAAACCGAAAACAGGTTTTTAGAAATGTTAGCAAATGTATAAAAACAGAAAAACAAAATACCTTATTTACATTGTATTCAGACTCTTTGCTATGAGACTTGAAATTGAGCTCAGGTGCATTATGTTTTCAGTGATCATCCTTGAGATGTTTCAACAACTTGATTGGAGTCCACCTGTGGTAAATGCAATTGATTGGACAGGTTTTGGAAAGGCACACACCTGTCTATATAAGGTCCCACAGTTGACAGTGCAAGTCAGAGCAAAAACCAAAGCCATGAGGTTGAAGGAATTGTCTATAGAGCTCCAAGACAGGATTGTGTCGAGGCACAGATCTGGGGAAGAGTACCACAACATTTCTGCAGCATTGAAGGTCCCCAAAAACACAGTGGCCTCCATCATTCTTAAATGGAAGAAGTTTGGAACCACCAAGATTCTTCCTAGAGCTGGCCGCTCAGCCAAACTGAGCAATCAGGGAGAAGGGCCTTGGTCAGGGAGGTGACCGAGAACCTGATGGTCACTCTGACAGAGATGGCAGAACCTTCCAAAAGGACAACATCTTTACAGCACTCCACCAATCAGGCCTTTATGGTAGAGTGGACAGATGGAAGCCACTCCTCAGTAAAAGGCACATGACAGCCCGCTTGGAGTTTGCCAAAAGGCACCTAAAGACTCTCAGACCATGAGAAACAAAATTCTCTGGTCTGATGAAACCAATATTGAATTCTTGGCCTGTATGCCAAGCATTTTGTCTGGAGGAAACCTGGCACTATCCCTACAGTGAAGCACGATGGTGGCAGGGACTGGGAGACTAGTCAGGATTGAGGCAAAGATGAACAGAGCAAAGTACAGAGAGATCCTTGATGGAAATCTGCTCCAGAGCGCTCAGGACCTCCGACTGGGGGCAAAGGTTCACCTTCCAACAGGACAACGACCCTAAGCACACAGCCAAGGCAACGCAGGAGTGGCTTCGGGACAAATCTCTGAATGTCCTTGAGTGGCCCAGCCAGAGCCTGGACTTGAACCCGATCGAACATCTATGGAGAAACCTGAAAATAGCTGTGCAGCAACGCTCCCCATCCAACCTCACAGAGCTTGAGAGGATCTGCAGAGAAGAATGGGAGAAACTCTCCAAATACAGGTGTGCCAAGCTTGTAGCGTCATACCCAAGAAGACTCGAGGCTGTAATCACTGCCAAAGGTAATTCAACAAAGTACTGAGTGATGGTCTGAATACTTATGTAAATGTGATATTTCAGTTTCATTTTTTATAAATTAGCAAACATTTCTAAAACCAGTTTTTGATTTGTCATTATGGGGTATTGTGATGTCATTATGGGGTATTGTGATGTCATTATGGGGTATTGTGTGTAGATTGCTGAGGGAAAAAACGATTGAATCAATTTTAGAATAAGGCTGAAACATAACAAAATGTGGAAAAAGTCAAGGAGTCTGAATACTTTCTGATTGCACTGTATATCATCAACAACAATTCTAAAGGAATTTTATGTAAATGATGGTGGATAATGTTATTTTGGATTGTAAAAAAAATTAAAATCTGAACATACCATATACAGTATAATGCCTACAATAGTTTCAAAATGTTAGTGATATCCATGTTATTTCACTGGCATACCAGCTTTAAAACAGCAACATTTTCTCTCAGCCTCATGGCAAATTGCGTAGAATAGCATGACATTAGCTATAAAACAAACATTTTCTCAATGCCCCATGTTTCTGTTTTATGTGTAGGAAATGTGCTTTAAAACAGCAACATTGTTTCTCAGCTGCATGGCAAAATGTGTAGAACATTATGGGATTAGCTATAAGAAGTTTTTTCTCTTTGCCCCATTGCAAATTGTGTAAAATTGCAGGAAGTTAGCCATTTTCCCCCTCCAAAAACGTTTTGTGTGTGGGGAGGGGACTTGTACAGCCCTAATGCTACTTCTTGATGTTGCGCCCCGTGATTCAGCCAGGATTAAATAATAGACTACTGCAACCTTGGTTGGCTGAACGCGATATGCAACATCCGGGACTAGAATTCCTGTAGGCATTAGCCACTCTAGCATGATGGTGGAAAATGGTGTTTCATAACAAAAGTACACATACTTTCCCCATTTTCCCCCCGCCTTCTCGCCATTAAAGGAGGGAAGCGGCCTGAGTGGAAAATGTTTTATGTACAAAATGGTCCACGGGGGATACGAGTGTATAGACTGCTGCATGCATTCTCTTTAAAATGGAACAACTCAATATCGCCATCTGCCGGGTTTTAGGCTACATCCCATTCCAAATGCACCACCTTTGAGTGCAAGTTCGACTATTTCATCTTGCGCCTGTTAGTTACCATGCCAACCCAGTAGTCAGGTGTGTCGTGCTGCGCTGCTAAAACTTGGAAGCAATGGCTAAACACTGATAAAGGTCAATGACAATTTGTTCTTTTGGCTCTGTACGCCAGAACTTTGGATTTGAAATAATACAATGACTATGAGGTTATAGTGCAGACTGTCAGCTTTAATTTGAGGGTATTGTCATCCATATTGGCCAACAGGCGCAACCAACCGACAGGGTCGGGTGGGGGGGATTGAACTTGACCATGTCACAGAAACTTGCGGGAAGTGAGTTCAGAACAACAATGACAAAAACTTTATACAAAAAAAATATATATATCCCACCACCCAACAGGGCATGTGCCTGTATGTGGGGTCTAGTGGGGGAGCCTCTATTGTTTGTAGAGAATTCTCATGCATTAGTAGATAAGGCGTTGTGTAGATGGGCTCTTCTGTTATGTGTGCAGGTAGATGGTGAGATGAAGGAGGGCCAGATGGCAATAGACTCCAGGTGGATGGCGTTCACTAAGCTGTCTGACAGCTTCAAAGCTCAGTGGAATGAAGGAGACGTCATGGATGAACACCTCAGTGTCTCAAGACACTGCCTGCAACTCTACTTTCCCGTTACTTTGGCTAACAGTAATATTTACTTATATTTTATGTATGTTTGTCTATTTCATTTTCAGGTTAGAAAAATCCAAACTTAGACTTGAGGAGCGCATTACATTGATCCCTAAACATAAAATTGAGAACAGAGAACTGGAGAAAGATCAAACAACTCCATGAAAATAATATGTAAGTAATATGGTCCATTTGATCAGATTAGGCTATAATCTCCATCATGAGATTTGTGTAGTATCAAAGTAAATTATTTCACTAAGGATAGCATTAACCATCTGACTTAGTTAAAAATAAAGTTTGAAAAGTCAAAATAATTATGTTGAAACCTAAAGAGCTTTTATCTCAAGGTTTAGTTATGTACTGATCATAAAGAGAATGGCATGTAGAATAGTGAGAATAGTTTCTTACATAGTTTGCATTCTGTTTCTCATAGTTATTGCAGACCTGTTTGAAAGGAATATGGACGATCTGCATGGACAGCTCAATAAAGAACAGAAGAGCATGTAAGCAAGGTCCTCTTCAGATAGACAACTTATCAGGATAAGGTAAGACCCAGATGCAGACCGTATCGAAGTAACAACGTTTATTACAGCAACAGGACGGCAGGCAGAATCAGGGTCAGGCAGTGTGGTCAGGTGGGCGGGTTCAGGGTCTGGACAGGCAAGGGTCAAAAACCAGGAGGGCGAGAAAGAGAGGCTGGGAAAAACCAGGAGCTGACAGAACAAACGCTGGTAAGCTTGACAAACTGGCAACAGACAAACAGAAAACACAGGTATAAGTACATAGGGGATAATTGGGAAGATGGGCGACACCTGGAGGGGGGTGGAGACAAGAACAAAGACAGGTGAAAGAGATCAGGGAGTGACACAACTCTCCCAACAAATCAAATCAAAGTGTATTTGTCACGTGCGCCAAATACTTACAGTGAAATGCTTACTTACAGGCTCTAATCAACAGTGCAAAAAAGGTATTAGGTGAACAATAGGTAAGTGAAGAAATAAAAACAACAGTAAAAAGACAGTGAAAAATAACAGTAGCGAGGCTATATACAATAGTGAGGCTATAACAGTAACGAGGCTACAATCAGCCCACTGGTTAGTTGGGCTGATTGAGGTAGTATGTACATGTAGATATGGTTAAAGTGACTATGCATTTATGATAAACAGAGAGTAGCAGTTGCATAAAAGAGGGATTGGCAGGTGGCGGGACACAATGCAGATAGCCCAGTTAGCCAATGTGCGAGGGCACTGGTTGGTCGGGTCAATTGAGGTAGTATGTACATGAATGTATAGTTAAAGTGACTATGCATATATGATAAACAGAGAGTAGCAGCAGTGTAAAAGAGGGGTTGGGGGGGCAATGCAAATAGTCCGGGTAGCCATTGATTACCTGTTCAACAGTCTTATGGCTTGGGGGTAAAAACTGTTGAGAAACCTTTTTGTCCTAGACTTGGCACTCCGGTACCGCTTGCCATGCGGTAGTAGAGAGAACAGTCTATGACTGGGGTGGCTAGGGTCTTTGAAATTTTTTAGGGCCTTCCTCTGACACCGCATGGTGTAGTGTTCCTGGATGGCAGGCAGCTTAGCCCCAGTGATGTACTGGGCCGTACGCACTACCCTCTGTAGTGCCCTGCGGTCGGAGGCCGAGCAATTGCCGTACAAGGCAGTGATGCAACCAGTCAGGATGCTCTCGATGTTGCAGCTGTAGAACCTTTTGAGGATCTGAGGACCCATGTCAAATCTTTTTAGTTTCCTGAGAGGGAATAGGCTTTGTAGTGCCCTCTTCACGACTGTCTTGGTGTGTTTGGACCATTCTAGTTTGTTGATGATGCAGACACCAAGGAACTTGAAGCCCTCAACCTGCTCCACTACAGCCCCATCGATGAGAATTGGGGCGTGCTCGGTCCTCCTTTTCCTGTTATCCACAATCATCTCCTTAGTCTTGGTTACATTGAGGGATAGGTTGTTATTCTGGCACTAGCCGGCCAGGACGCTGACCTCCCTATAGGCTGTCTCATCGTTGTTGGTGATCAGGCCTACCACTTGTGTTGTCTGCAAACTTAATGATGGTGTTGGAGTCGTGCCTGGCCATGCAGTCGTCGGTGAACAGGGAGTACAGGAGGGGACTGAGCACGTACCCCTGAGGTGCTCCAGTGTTGAGGATCAGAGTGGCAGATGTGTTGTTACCTACCCTTACCACCTGGGGGCGGCCCATCAGGAAGTCCAGGATCCAGTTGCAGAGGGAGGTGTTTAGTCCCAGGGTCCTTAGCTTAGTGATGAGCTTTGAGGGTACTATGGTGTTGAACGCTGAGCTGTAGTCAATGAATAGCATTCTCACATACAGTGGGGAGAACAAGTATTTGATACACTGCCGATTTTGCAGGTTTTCCTACTTACAAAGCATGTAGAGGTCTGTAATTTTTATCATAGGTACACTTCAACTGTGAGAGACGGAATCTAAAACAAAAATCCAGAAAATCACATTGTATGATTTTTAAGTAATTCATTTGCATTTTATTGCATGACATAAGTATTTGATCACCTACCAACCAATAAGAATTCCGGCTCTCACAGACCTGTTCGTTTTTCTTTAAGAAGCCCTCCTGTTCTCCACTCATTACCGTAATAGGCTGTATGCTCTCGTTGGCTGGCCCTCGCTTCATATCCGTCGCCAAACCCACTGGCTCCAGGTCATCTATAAGTCGTTGCTAGGTAAAGCCCCGCCTTATCTCAGCTCACTGGTCACCATAGCAGCACCCACCCGCAGCACGAGCCCCAGCAGGTATATTTCACCTTTCCATTGTCTTCATGTGTACATGTAATTCATGTCAGTACATATTAACCATATCGATTGCATAATTGGCCTATGATGATCCGTAGGGCCGTAATCATTGACAATTCACATTACACCATATGTTTGAAGCGTGCGCTCCAAGCCGCGCTCCGCGGTAATAACTATAAACAATAACTGATGGCCCACTCTCCCGATCGCAACAGATAGTTACATTTACATTTACATTTAAGTCATTTAGCAGACGCTCTTATCCAGAGCGACTTAGTTCAGATGAAAGGTAGAGTCGGTGGATTTACGTGGATTCATGGACGCACAGAACTTATGGAGCAGACGGAGTTAAGGAAGAGAAAGCAGCGAGATCAGGCGATGGCGTTTTCCTCCTTTTATGGGGATGAGATCTGTCGGTCATTGCCACCTGACCTAATTAAAGCACCCCTGGCCCAGCTGAGTAAGTGGTCATAAATTAAAGGATTATTCCACCAACTCCATGGGCCTTTTCTACGTTCTATGTTTCGTTTATTGGTTGTGTGCTGCATTGGCACAGAAACCTGTTGGTGGAAAATTCGTTGCATGTATTTTATATAATTATAAACATGGCATCAAAACGTTGATAATCGGATTTCCACCTAGCTGATCGTTGTCTGCAGTCGGTTCTGATCGTAGTGTAATGAAACAGGCAGGAAGAGTGAGCTCGTCTGCAGTGGTCGGCGAACCCTCAACCTTCCGGCCCACAGCCTTGTGTCGCATCGACTGTGCCACAAAAGCAGGCTGAAATGGCAAAGTCTATATCCACATTTAATAAACACAGGTTCACTGTTATTTGTGCTCATAAACATTATTTTGAGTTAATTCCTTGAAGGAGGAATGTTTTCAATTTATTTTACAGTACAAGGGCAGGGTCATGTGAAAATATTTGTAACTTTGGGGAGGGGTGGTGCATTTTATATGACACATTGAGTCGCACCACCCGCTCCAACCAGTTAATTTTGATCTGTCCCTAAGTATTCCACCTCTTCCACCCCAGCCTAAATAAATTCAGGAGAAAAAAGGTGCTTAACAAGTCACATAATACGTTTCATGGACTCACTCGTGTGTAATAATAGTGTTTAAAATGATTTTTGAATGAGTGCCTCATCTCTGTACCCCACACATAAAATTACAGATTCAACCACAAAGACCAGGAGGTTATTCAATGCCTCTCATAGAAGGGCCCCGATTGGTAGATGTGTAAAAAAACAAGCAGATGCTGAATATCCCTTTGAACATGGTGAAGTTATTAATTAGGCTTTGGATGGGGTATCAATACACCCAGTCACTACAAAGATAGACGTTCTTCCTAACTCAGTTGCCTGAGAGAAATGAAACTACTCAGTTCTTTCACCATGAGGCCAATTATGATTTTAAAACAGTTACAGAGTTTGGTTGTGATATGAGAAAAATGTGGATGGATCAAGAACATTGTAGTTACTCCACAATACTAACCTAAATGACAGAACAAAAAGAAGGAAGCCTGTACAGAATACAAATATTTCAAAACATGCATCCTGTTTGCAAAAAAAGCACTTAAGTAATACTGCAAAAAAATGTGGCAAATAAATTTACTTTTTTTCCTGAATACAAAGCATTATGTTTGGGGTAAATCTAACAAAACATGACTGAGTACCACTCTTCATATTTTCAAGCATGGTGGGGCCTCCCGAGTGGTGCAGTGGTCTAAGGCACTGCATCGCAGTTGCTAGTTGTGCCACTAGAGATCCTGGTTCAAGTTCAGGCTCTATCGCAGCTGACCGGGAGACCCATGGGGCGGCGCACAATTGGCCCAGCGTTGTTAGGGGAGGGTTTGGCCGGGATGGATGTCCTTGTCCCAATGTGCTCTAGCGCCTCCTGTAGCGGACCGGGCACATGCATGCTGACATGGTCGCCAGGTGTACGGTGTTTCCTCAACACAGAAGCCAGCCACACCAATGTGTTGAAGCGAGCATTGTGTCAAGAAGCAGTGCAGCTTGGTTGGGTCGTGTTTCGGAGGACGCATGGCTCTCGACCTTCGCCTCTCACGAGTCCGTACAAGAGTTGCAGTGACGAGGCAAGACTAAGTACCAATTGGATATCATGAAATTGGGGAGAAAAAAATATAATAATAAAGCATGGTGATGGGTGTGCTTGTCATCAGCAAGGACTTGGGAGTTTGAGGATATTAAAGAAATGGAATACAGCACAGGCAAAATCCTAGAGGAAAACCAGGTTCAGTCTTCTTTCCAACAGACACTGGGAGATGAATTCACCTTTCAGCAGGACAAGAACTAAAAACAGAAGGCCAAATTGCTTACCAAGACAACATTGAATGTTACTGAGTGGCCTAGTAACACTTTTGACTTAAATCGTCTTGAAAATCTATGGCAAGACTTGAAAATGGATTTCTAGCAACGATCAACAACCAACTTGTCAGAGATCGAAGAATTTTTTTAATAATTATGGTAAAATATTATACAAACCAGATGTGCTCCTAGAGACTTACCCCAAAAGACTCACAGCTGTAATCACTGCCAAAGGTGTTTCTAACATGTATTGTCTAAGGGGCCGTATACTTATCTAATAAAGATACAGTGCATTCGGAAGGTATTCAGGCCACTTGACTTTTTCCACATTTTGTTACATTACAGCCTTATTCTAAAATGGATTTAATAAAAACCAATTCCTCATCAATCTACACACAATACCCCATAATGACAAAGCAAAAACAGTTTTAGATTGTTTTGCAAATGTATCAAAAATAATTAAGAGAAATACCTTATTTACATAGTATTCAGACCCTTTGCTATGATACTCGTAATTGAGCTCAGGTGCATCCTGCTTCCATTGATCATCCTTGATGTTTATACAACTTGATTGGAGCACCTGTGGTAAATTCAATTGATTGGACATGATTTGGAAAGGCACACACCTGTCTATATAAGGTCCTACAGTTGACAGTGCAAGTCAGAGCAAAAACCAAACTATGAGGTCGAAGGAATTGTCCATAGAGCTCCGAAACAGGATTGTGTTGAGGATCTGGGGAAGGGTACCACAACATTTGTGCAGCATTGAAGGTCCCAAAGAACACAATGGACTCCATCATTCTTAAATGGAAGAAGTTTGGAACCACTAAGACTCTTCCAAGAGCTGGCCGCCCAGCCAAACTGAGCAATCAGGGAAAAGGATCTTGGTCAGAGAGATGACCACGACCCAAATGTGCCTCTGGCAGAGCTCCAGAGATGGGAGAACCTTCCAGAAGGACAAGCATCTCTGCAGCACTCCACCAATCAGGCCTTTATGGTAGAGATGACAGAAGGAAGCCACTCCTCAGTAAAAGGCACATGACAGCCTGCTTAGAGTTTGCCAAAAGGCACCTAAAGGACTCTCAGACCATGAGAAACAAGATTATTTGGTCTGAATGCCAAGCGTCACGTCTGAAGGAAACCTGGCACCATGCCTACGGTGAAGCATGGTGGTGGCAGCATCATGCTGTGGGGATGTTTTTCAGCGGCAGGGGCTGGGAGACTAGTCAGGATCGAGGGAAAGATGAACGGCGCAAGTTCAGAGTTCTGGTGTTCTTCTTGATGAAAATCTGCTTCAGAGAACTCAGGACCTCCGACTGGGGCAAAGGTTCACCTTCCAACAGATCAACGACCCTAAGCACACAGCCAATCATTTTTGCCCATTCCTCCTGACAGAGCTGGTGTAACTGAGTCAGGTTTGTAGGCCTCCTTGCTCACACACGCTTTTTCAGTTCTGCCCACAAATTTTCTATAGTATTGAGGTCAGGGCTCAAGCCACTTCAATACCTTGACTTTGTTGCCCTTAAGCCATTTTGCCACAACTTTGGAAGTATGCTTGGGGTCATTGTCCATTTGGAAGACCCATTTGCGACCAAGCTTTAACCTCTGACTGATGTCTTGAGATTTTGCTTCAATTTATCCACATAATTTTCCTACCTCATGATGCCATCTTTTGTGAAGTGCACCAGTCCCTCCTGCAGCAAAGCACCCCCTGTCACGATCGTTATAAGGAGTGGACCAAGATGCAGCATGGTATGTTTCCATCCTTTTATTTGGAAGAGAAACTAAAAGAAAAAAAACAATAACGCGAACAAACAAAACGTGAAGCTCACAGGCAACTATACCTAGACAAGATCCCACAAAGCACAATGGGGAAATGGCTACCTAAATATGATCCTCAAACAGAGACAACGACAAACAGCTGCCTCTGATTGGGAAGCATACCAGGCCAACATAGATATACAATTACCCTAGATAACCCACCCTTAATCACACCCCGACCTAACCAACATAGAGAATAAACAGCTCTCTATGGTTAGGGCGTGACACCCCCACAACATGATGCTGCCACCCCCGTGTTTCACGGTTGGGATGGTGTTCTTCGGCTTGCAAGCATCCCCCTTTTTCCTCCAAACATAACGATGGTCATTATGGCCAAACAGTTCTATTTTTGTTTCATCAGACCAGAGGACATTTCTCCAAAAAGTACGATCTCTGTCCCCATGTGCAGTTGCAAACCGTAGTCTGGCTTTTTTTATGGCAGTTTTGGAGCAGTGGCTTCCTTCCTTGTTATGTCGATATAGGACTCGTTTTACTGTGGATGTAGATACTTTTGTACCTGTTTCCTCCAGCATCTTCACACGGTCCTTTGCTGTTCCGGGATTGATTTGCAATTTTTGCACCAAAATACGTTCATCTCTAGGAGACAGAACGCGTCTGCTTCCTGAGCGGTATTCCGGCTGCGTGGTCCCATGGTGTTTATACTTGCATACTATTGTTTGTACAGATGAACGTGGTACCTTCAGGCGTTTGGAAATTGCTCTCAAGGATGAACCAGACTTGTGGTCTACAATTAATTTTTCTGGGATCTTGGCTGATTTCTTTTGATTTTCACGTCAAGCAAAGACGCACTGAGTTTGAAGGTAGGCCTTGAAATACATCCACAGGTACACCTCCAACTGACTCAAATTAAGTCAATTAGCCTATCAGACGCTTCTAAAGCCATCACATAATTTTCTCGAATTTTCCACGCTGTTTAAAGTCAGTCAACTTAGTGTATGTAAACTTCTGACCCACTGGAATTGTGATACAGTGAGTTAAGTGAAATAATCTGTATGTAAACAATTGTTGGAAAAATGACTTGTGTCATGCACTAAGTAGATGTCCTAACCGACTTGCCAAAACTATAGTTTGTTAACAGGAAATGTGTGGAGTGGTTGAAAAACGAGTTTATCCTGTTGGCCAGAACTAAATCAAACATTACACTTAGAGTAGAGAGCAACTAAAGTGAGACAAAGAATTACATCAACACAACTGTTAGAAAAACTAAACACAAATGAAAGGCATATCAGATGGTACACACTTGTAATTTTTATTTCAGAAAATCTCATTTGAACAACACTTCTGACAGTTTTCACAATAGTCAAAAATCTAGCTAGTCAAGTCCTTGCTCTGTTTGTTTTAAAATTAGTGCAATAAAATTATATAGGTCTAATCAACACTTTCATTGTTATACATTTACAGGCATTCTATGAGCATGCATGAAACAAATTCACAATTTCACTTGCTTACTATTCAACAGTGTATTTCCACAACAGAATTTATGGGGAAAAGGCAATATAATGTTCATTTAAAAAACTTACAAGCTAAATAATTGAACTTGATCCACTTGTAACGATTAATATTAGGTTATAGTGAACCATTGTATGTGCCTCTGGGCATATGCATGTGTTCAGAGTTTATGGCACATTAGATTTAGCGCAAGAAAACTTTAACTATTGGACAATCCAGAGACCTCCATCGATTTCAAAACAACAACCAAGGATATCGGCGATTAAAGCAATCAAGGATGTTGAGCATAAAATATTAAGCGTGAATATGTTTATACACATGTATAACAGCCTTAATGAGGAACAGTACATCTTAGGCCTTGGACAACAACATTCAAGTGTACACAAGCATCAACACAATAACATTCAATAATATACAACACATATATGGAGCTTTATAGATTATAGACATACTGTATGTGCATAGGATGATTGTTTTCCCACCTTGGTTGCATAAATATAATAAAATCTTCCTTCTCCCTGTGAGATGAACTCACACCGTCAACCCTGCATGCAGCAGTCATCATACTACCATACTCAGAGGAGGCAGTAAAGACTATTGTCCATATCTCTATTGCACAACACCTTCTGAATTGATAGGTGGATATTAATCCCCACATCCCTCTATAATACTTCTAGTGGCCGTTGCCGCCTTCTGACAGAATCCGGCTAGGTTCAGTGAATCTGGCAGTGAGAAGGTAGAAGAGGGCAGGTCCAGGTACCAGTGCCAATAGAGGCAGGTCCTGCTCCAGTTTATCCAATCGGGAGATGGAGATGATGCCATACGCATGAAGGAGCCAATGACTGAAGAGCACCACCAGCCTCTTCTTCTTGGCAATGAGATTCTTGAAAGACTATGGACAGGAGTAAACACATAGGAAGTTGGATATGTTCTAATACAATGATGTTGACTGAGTTGATCACAAACGTTAAGAAAATATAAAATAAGGAGTTTCTTACCTGTATTTCTGAGGCTGACATGTACACTGCCAGGGTAACCAGGGACAACACCAAAATAATGTATGGAAAAGCATAATCTGAAATAAACAGAAAATATCAAGCTCATACCAAAGTCATTTGAAGTCTGGAGAACTTCAGTTTTGGATTTTGCTTTTGAATGGGAGCGCTGGCTGTTAATACTCACATTTGATTTGCTCTGAGCAAAAATTATGTTTCCCCTCTGGAGGCATTCATTAGTATTAGTTTTTTCCCCATCTTTTGTCCATGTCTTTTCCTACCGCTAGCTTGTTGCAAGGCAGAAATTCAGAAACAACCTCTTTGGTGCTCCACCCATGCAAAATATTGGATTTATTTTTGGTTAATTATAAAAGGAGTGGGGCAGGCCTACTAGTTTTGCATTTCTTTAACTTTTTGAAGGGCTAGTAAAGTATTGGAAAGACTGGGAAGATAGGATGGTGAGTTAAAGGGCAATCATTTAAAGAAAAATATTTAACCTTTATTTAACTAGGCAAGTCAGTTAAGAACAAATTCTTATTTACAATGACGGCCTACCAGGGACCAGTGGGTTAACAGCCTTGTTTAGGGGCAGAACGACAGATTTTTCGGTTACTGGCCCAACGCTCTAACCACTAGGCTACATACCTGCCACCCCAAAACCCCTGTGTTCAAATCCTCCAATTGGCGGCCTGGGTCAGCTACTCTAACGTGTCACTAGTTTCCATGCATGCTCCACCGTACTCCACAAATATTTAGTCTTCCTGAAGAGAACTTCCTCAGTCATTCAAACAGAACATAAGAATCCTGGGCTTCCAAGGCCACAAGACCTCTGGCCTTCAAGAGCGACTGAACATGCCGATTGGCAAGTGTATTTTTCTGTTGCTAATTAGACATTTAAGATTTTAGTCTTGGAGGTGTGTTTTCCTGACATTCCATTTGTCTGCCCCACTCCTTTATGCCTATTTCACTTCCTCAAAATCTAAGATTTAAGAAATATTTTTAATTTCGATTGAAGTGTTTGGTGCAGTATTTTCAAGTAAAAAAATGTGCAACGTGTTGTCTTCTGTAAACAAATTCAGAGCTGCTGGGCAGGTCCTTCTCACTGTCTATGCTATTGGATAGAGTGCAATCACCGCATTTGTTCACCCCATGTCAGTGGGAAAATGACATCAAATCAAAACCCAACCTTAATTTACCGGTTGTGACGCACGGATGTTCCAAACTCTGTTATAGACGAGACTGACTTTATGACCAAAATTATCCTATTTACACCATTTCTGACTAACTGAGGACATTTTAAAAGGGATTTGTTGCTTTTTAAAGGCAGTCGCTCTTTAAAAGAATGCATTTCACATAAATAAATTATGTAACCAGCAATACTATATAAATGCAAACTGGATTTAACCTGACTAGACCGAACCTGACTGGACCCTCATCTGAAAGCATACTCACAGAGGAGGCCGCCTCCCACAGCTTGCAGGACTGTCAGGATAGGGAAGAAGTAGAGAGCAGCGTAGATGCTCTTGAAGCGGTCAGATTTCCCCAGACCACAGGCAATCTTTTTGACCAGGAGTGGACGCAGGAGCATCATGAAAACCAGACAGAAGGCATAGTAGATCAACACCATAGTGTACCTGCAAACACAATATGATAAGCCATGTTATTCAATTAACAAAACAGCTCACATCACACTGTGCTTGATGGTGTGCACAATGCTCTGAACATACCAACCAATTTAATTTATACCATGGCATTGTTGAATACTCGTTTCTGAATGGCTTGAAGAGCATTCTAGAGCGTGCATTATTTCCCTATAAGGCACTGTATATCATCACGGTAGAATTTAATGGCTATAGCTTTTGAAAAAGAAAGTCACATTGAAAACATTATTGCCGTGTTGAAATCAACTTTCATAATAGCAAGCTAGGACTGATGGTTTGGTTAGCTAAACTAAGGCAACTACTGTAGCCATCTAGTAAACATGCTAGCTACTTCAGTGGATGTTGAACACATTTCTACCTGCAAGTGAACACATTTCTAGCGGCAAATGTGTTAAATTATAGCCATGGTATAAAAGGGACAATCAACTTAGGGCTCTATGCGTTCTCTGGAAAATAATGCAACTCCGTTGAAGGTTAGTTCCACTCTGCTAGCGTGTTGTGGAATACACCTTCACGTCGTTCATTATTTTCAATAGAAGACATAGCCCCTCGCTGATTATCTCTTACATGTTCAACTCATTACCAATTCATATCAGTTCATTAGGAGACAGTTGAGACAGAGATTGAACTTAATACTGGACTAAAAAGCTATTTCAACATGCTTTTGGTCCAGGACTAGCTGTGAAAGCAGCCCTACAAGTGCAAAGTGTATAGGTCCAATTCATGACGTGGACAACATAGGAATAGGCTACTCACAGGGGAAAGACTGCTTCCTGTGTGCAGTGTAGAGTTGTGACATAGTCTGGGCTGGGGTTGTACAGCATCGTGTACCAGTCTGACAGCATCTGGACTCTGCAGGACCTGATAGACAGCAGACCCACTGGGTCGTTGACCAGTAGAGTTAGCACAGCCGCAGCGCTGCACTCAAACAGGGCAGTTATGTGTTGGAAGAGGGCACTGGAGCTGCAGAAAAATATACATAATATCAGAAACATTAACGTGAGTTACCAAGTAGGCCGCAGTAAATGTCACAATATGCAGCCTATTGGCCATGGGTTATGGTGACCAAATACATAATTTGGCCTGTAATTTGGCCTGAATGTGAGGCATTACCTTTTCTTTCCAGAATACCACTCAATGAAGAACCAGTGTAGAACCAGTGGCAGCATTGCCATGAAGCCCAGGTACAGCCAGTCATAAAGTTCAGGGGATTCTGTACACTTCTCACAGATCTTCTGCATGCTAGTCCTCTCTCCTCTGGGACATACCTGATCATTCAACTACATTTTAGTGTGTGGGGATAGCCTACTACTAGGTTACGGAACAAAGCTAGTGTTACAGTAGTTACAGTAGAATGCCATTTCAACAGCCTAGATCGATGACGTTTGTTAACATTCAGCTGGAGCTACTCACCCCACATTCTCCATCAAAGGAGCCATTTATTAACGTCTTGCCGCAATACAGTCCCGGACAAGTTGAACTCATAGCTACTGCTGTAATGAAGCCAGGAGTAAGTAATACAACAAGACAGTTATTGACAATACTGCAGACGTCTATATGTACTTTAGCATAATAGCTATCTAACACATCAGCTGACAACTAACAAGTAACGCTAGCTAATAGTGAGCTAGCTAGAACAGCTAACTACCTAACGTTAGCTAGCTATCGTGGCTTGTCTGGCTTAGGCGACAGGACGTTTAAGCCATCATTGAGCAGACAATGTAGCCACATACCCATGTTATTAGTCAACCTCCATACGATTAAGCTTTAATACATTACTTAGTAGAATATGTTTAGGACGTATCCAACGATTTAATTTCTGATAAATCAAACGATCAGCCGGAAGTTGCTGCTTCATTTATTATAATATTATGGTAGTCCGCAAACAAACGTTAGAAGTGCATGCCGCCACCTACTGTACTGGAGTGTGTAGTCAATCACAGTTTACAGACTAAATTCATAAAGAAACAAACATTAAGAGAAACTAAACCCTCCTATCTTAATCTTAATAAGAAAATAAAAAAAGAGCCCTACTAACAAACCCTCCCCCATCCCCAAAATCCCTTCAACCCCCTCATCCTCGTCCAACCTCAATAATCCTGCACATCAATCCTCTTCCACATAGGCCCACCAGTACTTACAACAATACAACAACACATGCTTCACTGTTTCATCAACCACTCCATACACAAAACTATTTGCATGCTTGCCAACCAGATATAATGAAGAGTTTAATGTACAATGTCCTAGACGCAGTTGAGCAGACTCTCTTCCTTCCTAGTCTGAACCTTGAATCTTGGTCCACCAACCTTTCTTTGGAAGGCATATAAATGCAGGTCCTTGGGCTCTGTCCCACCTGTTCTATTATAATGGCTCTAATGTTACATTTGGTCTCTAATATCACATCACCTCTAATAAGAATTATATCTTGTTTTAAAGCCCTTTTGGCTACCTGTTCTACTATTTCATTCCCGCCCACTCCCAAGTAGACCCAGCAGAATCTCACTACTACACCCAGTACCGAAGGCTTCTGCTAGAGATCCCAAATCGAGCAAAGTGGACAAATACTGATGAAATGTTAAAACACATGATGATTAAAATGTATTTATTTTACACAATATGTTCATATAATATAAAAGGTAAGATAAACATGTTCCAAGTAGCCTATGTGTCATGACTCATGGGTAGATAGAGAGAGAGAGAGAGAGAGGTCATGAGCTCCTGAATTCTTCTGCAAAAAAATTGAATCAGAGTTGGATAAACATAGATAAACTTGGATTTTTTCACAAGGACTTATACAGGATACTACCCTCTACTACAAAACCTTCACTCCAAATCCAAATTTTGAACCTAAAACCTTGATTTTGGACAAAATTACCCGGAATTATTCTTACTACTAAGAACTATCAAGAAAACACTTCTGGCAAACCAAAACCTGCAGAAGAAACACAGCAGAAACCTGGAAATACCATCCAACCAAAAACTGAGTGAGTAATGTTCAGTCTGAAGCTACCTCTGAAGCCAAAAAGTAAAAGACAATAATCTTTAGGTAATTTTGGTATATAAAGCTAAGTTAATAAGCCTACTAAGCTACCCTGGAGCTGTTGTCAGAGGACAGAGTAGGGTCCCCCAGCCGCATCATGATTCATATGTGCACAAACGACGTAAGGGGCCAGCAGGAAAGGGTGGACACAGCACTCAAGGGAGTGATTGAAAAAGCTTCTTCCACTTTCCCTAAAACACGAGTGGTCATCTCCACCCTGCTACCACAGAAATACTTTCACCCAGCCACCATACAACGGGTGAATGCAAGCATGTCCTGGGACTGTGCCTCAAAACCTAACTTCTACCTGGCCACCACTCCACTCGAGAATTGAACAGCCTTTACGACCAGGTCCATCTCTACAAGGCAGCAGTCCCAACTTTTGCCAGGACCTGAAGGACATCACCCTCAACCGCAGCCCCAGCAACTCACACAGGAGCAACGGACACCCCGCCCAGCCCAGAGGTATGTATCAGATGTTCAACATGTTCTGCTCACACCTACTGTAATGGTCCGAACCTAAACCACACGAAACAACACTAGACGCTATGGAACACAAATCTCATCCTGGACTATACAAGGTCATCTCGATTTGGCCTAAAGATTAGGAACCCAGACTTCATCAAAGAAATCGGAAATAAGGACATTGTCATCCTACAAGAAATGTGTTACAGAGGAGATGGACACACTGGTTGCCCTCTAGGTTACAGAGAGTTGGTAGTACCACCCATCAAACTACCAGGTGTGAAACAGGGAAGAGACTCAGAGGGTATGTTAATTTAGTATAGAGCATACCTATACCACTCTATTAAATTAGTCAAAACAGGGACATTTTACATCTGGCTAGAAATTAATCAGGAAATTATCTCAACAGAGAAACATTTCCTTGTGTGCTACCTATATTGCCCCCAATAATAGAGTCCCCATACTTTAACAATGACAGTTTCTCCATCCTACAGGGGAAGATCAACAATTTCTAGGCCAAGGGATATGTACTAGTCTGTGGCGACCTAAATGCCAGAACTGGACAAGAAACTCTTATTTTTCTTAAAACTACATTGTTGGTTACAGTGCCAATTTTAGCATGTAAATCTTGGTGGTGCAAAAAAAAAGCCACTACACAACACAACCCTAAACATTACATTAATTGCGCAATAACGGTGCCAAACGGTGCCCACAAACTGTTAGGGCTTACATAAAGCTGTTCCAACAGCAGAGCTTTCTTTTCAGCACCATGGAGTGAATCACTACCTTACCAGAGCCTTGTCTGGCAGTAAAACAATTAATTCAGACTCATTTACTGTGTTTTTAAAAACATAGCTGATGTGGCTGACTTGCTTATAAACAAATGTGGTTTCTACTGACAATTGAGATGTACAAACTATGGCATAAGGGAACGATGAGCGGATAAGAGACCAAATTCAGAACATGGCCCGTTCTTACAGTATTCTCCCTGTACACCAAGTTAGAACCGTAGGATAAATAAATGGGGCACATAAGCAGACATGAAAGCTCTTAAAATATTCAATGATTACATTTCTCTAAAACAGGCTATAGGCTACATGTGCACCACCAAGTCAGAACAGTAGGCTAAGTTATGAGGGGGAAAGGGACCAAACAAGGTCGAATCATGACGTCAGTGATTTTCAGGTCGGAGCTCTAGAAAGAGGCCCGTGTTCCCAACTTGGAATTCCGATTTGATTTTCCCAGTCAGAGCTAATTTTTTTCAGAGTTCCCAGTTGTCTTGAACTCACTGAAGTTTGAGATTTCCCAGTTCCGAGTTTCCAGATGTTTTGAACGTGGCAGAAGTCATTCTGGATTGACAGCATGGCCAATGTATTCAACCTTTTCTGGCCCATGTTGTTGCATGTGAATGTTTATCATTTTAAGCTTGGAAAAGAGACCCTTAAACCCACTGAATAGCAGGCTAGTGATTGCTTTGCAATGCTTGCAGTTAGCCACTGATTCCTTCCAAACCACTCATTGTTCAATTTGCAATTTCCAACTTGTTGTGTAATGTTTATGTCCAATCGCCGATGAGCACCGATACATTTCATCTATAATTTCTCTTCATATGACAAGGATTTAAAAGTATTTGTCAGTAGATTGTCGACCTGATTCATGACGATGACTGCTTGTCTAGCTTGCTAGCTAAGATTTTGAAAGTATGATGTTGACATGATCAGTCCAATCAAAGCTATGGTAGATATAATATGATTTGACGTCATTTTATCTGTGGTCAATGACCTTCAGCTTTCTTCGATGGGCACTTCTAATGTAAATCTATGGCAGCACCCAAGGGGCTTGAATTGTTGAGCTCTCCCCATAGATTTAGCAGTGAGGTAATGTCCCCATGAGTGACAGAACACAACTAGATAACATTACCAACCCCTATGCTCTGTATTTTCCACTGGCTGCCCCACCACCACAGAAAGCATTGAGCTAGGCTGAAACACCTGTATTTTGGAGCTGCCTTACTCAAGAAAGCAAAAAAGAGATAAATGTTGGTATGCAGCTTTATTAACGCAATGATTTTTTGTTGTTGCATTGTTTGCAAACTGTTATGTGACATGTATTAATGCCAAAATAACATGCTAAACAGGTGGGTCTCAATGACGGTTCGCCACTGAATGACGGACTGAACAGCATTTCACTGTTAGGTCTACACCTGTTGTATTCGGCGCATGTGACAAATAAAATGTGATTTGAACATTGGAACACACTAAACAAACAACTACATGAAGAGTTATCCATCCAAAATGGAGATGTGTGGATAAACCAGAATGGGACTGCCGAGTGCTGAAGTGTGTAAAAATCGTATGTGCTCGGTTGCAACACTCAGGATGAAATCGAAGCCTTCGCAGCCTGAATGGAGAAAGTTTTACGGATGACTCGGTCCCCCGGGGGAACAAATGGCTGAGATCCATAGCGTCCATTAGCGGCTGCCTAGGCTAGGTTGGTGGTAGCTAATAGCTAGTCTTCCTCAGCATAAGGTTTGGCTAAAACTAATAAGATAGCATTGCCACGGTGGTGTTAGTATACAGTAACTTTAAAACAAACTAATGACATGTTTCACCTACACCTTGCTATCGTTCAGATGAGCCAAGGACAAGGACAGAGGATGACAAGTTAAGCTACCCCAGTATCCCCTTTACTGTTTTGGATTGCAAAACTAAAGAGACACACCAGACAAGATACAGCAACAGAAGAGTAGATGATGGAGAGACACACCAGACAATACATAGAGAGAGCAACAGAAGAGTTGATGATGGCTAGAGAAATTACTATTAAAACAACCAGGACAGGACAAGAGAGGAGGGTAGACAAAAGAGACAGCAACATAGAAGACTAAGAGACAGCAATAGAAGAGGGCAGACGAGAAACAGCAACAGACAACACAGAGAAAGTGATGGAGAGAGGCAGAGGAGGGTTGAGCAAACAGTATACTCTATCATCATACACAGTGTGTATGTGTGTGTGTGTGTGCGTGTGTGTGTGAGAGAGAGAGGGGGTAAAGGTGTTTGGGTACTGTGGGATTCTTTCATCAGTTTAGGTCATTGGAAAGGTCACAGTCTATGTTTGAATTTGTTGAGTGGTATGGAGGTTTTCGTCAATACACTGTAGATGTAGGTGAGTAGAGTGTTCAAGAGTAAAAAGACCCACAGTAGCTACTTATAAATGAGTGCTGTCAGTGTTGGCTGTGGCAAGTGGGAAGGTGCAAATAACCTTAAAGGGCAATTCTGCTACATTTCAACCTCATTTTCATTATCTCCAGCACCATACCTGTAACGTCTGCTTCCAACTCACACCCTCAAACACGTAGATCCCCTGAACGCAGCTCACTTTCCAGCCCACTTCCCAGCTCACACTCTCAAACACCTAGATCCCCTGAATGCAGCTCACTCTCCAGATCCCAATCACCTGAATTCTAATCACCTGTTCACACACCTGTATGTCATTATCACACACTATTTAGTTCAGTTCTTTGCACCCCATCACTGTGAGGTATTGTTTGTTTTGTGACACACGTCTTTTGGAGCGCTGGGTTTCACGTGATTTACGCCTCCTGTGTATGATAGCCTTTGCCTGCCTCACTAATGACGCCTTTTGCCTATTCCCTGCCTGTACTTTAGCCTATCGGATTTCATGTTATCTACCTATTGTCTTATCTCCCGGACTACGTTACTAGCCTTTTCCCTGTCTGTACTGTTTCCCTTTTGGACCCCCTGTGTATGACCTTCTACCTGCCCCTGGACCCAGCTACCTGCCTCCTCCTGTGGTCCTTTGCAATAAACACCTGCTGCGCCCTGCGCTTGAAACCAGCTCTCTGTCTCCCCTTGTGTTCATTACAATACCAGTGTCTGCATATGTGCTTAAAAAGATAAGAAAGGTCCTAGAAAATATATTTTTCATAACATCACAGGGTAGGATTAAAAGTTTTTAAAAATGCAAATAAAAACATCTGTGTTTGAAAATCCCTGTTTTTAAAATGTCATCGGGTAGAACTTTTTAACTTTATATATGTTTCTACAAAACTTAAATGTGCCGTTTTCACATATGTAGACACTTGTATTGTGCTTGAGATAATGAAAGTGAGTTTGAAAAGTGGTGGAATTGTCCTTTAAAAAGATCGCTCAATATGCATCTTAAAGTGCATCAAATTCATGCATTTAGGCGTAGTGCGTGCACGTCTTTTGATTGGATTACCAATATTGAGAGGCAGGTCCTATGGGCAGGTCTATGCAGAACCTCAGAACTAGGAAACTGAATTTGATAAACAAATTAATTTGCGTACTACTAAGCTGTTTTGGCGGAAGGAGGAGAAGATATCGATTTGGTCGAGGATATAATTATAACGCCATTCTCAAGACAAACTTTTCAAGAAAAGTTAGACATTGTAAGGAGAGGTCGCCCGACGCTACAAAGCCTGTCACAGGCGGGAAAGTGGTTCGTTCGCCACTTTCAAAGTTCCAACTACGAGCGCTATCAATGGCTCACAGGCTCCGAGAAGCACTGCAAACTGTACTGCTGGGAATGCCTATTATTTGCAAGTGATCGATTTGGTGGTTGGAGCCACACTGGCTTTGCAAACTTGAGTTGTCTAACCAAGGCAGCAACGAGACACCAAAGTACGGCTGGGCACTTACAAGCAATGGTGCTTTTGAAAACTTTTGGGGACACCCGAGTGGATCTACAGCTCAACGAACAAGCGCGCAGGGCAACGGAGCTGCACAATGAAAAGGTGAAGAAAAATAGGGAAATATTGAAAAGACTCATTGATTGTGTCATGTTTTTGGGTAAACACTGTTTATTTTTGTCAATTTCAAGGTGACGCAACGCCTGGTTATACTGCGTTTCTGTCTAAATGTATAGTGTCTAGAGCCATGGCATCATAATGATGATAATAAGAGGTGGATTAATTCGGGTGGGACTGTGTAGGACCTCACTGAAGGCCCAGGCCCCAGGCCCACGGCACGCCACTGCTCTGCACACAGACAACAGTCACCTTCGAAGCATCGTTACCCATCGCGCCACAAAAGCCGCGGCCCTTGTAGAGCAAGGGGAACAACTACTTCAAGTTCTCAGAGCGAACGATGTCACCGATTGAAATACTATTAGCGCGCACCCCGCTAAGTAGCTAGCCATTTCACATCTGTTACATAAGAACCCTGCATTGTTCTTCTGTAGGGATGCTCAGCCAGATAGGTCTACTGTGTCCGAACTTGTGGTGCCAAAAGTTGAAACTGCAGATACCAGTCTGTGATCATTATTTATTTTCGAGAAGCATGTGAAAATGGTGAATCATTTAGCAAAACTTTTGAACAAATAGAGAAATCAGAGGGAAATTAGTTGAACTCCGTTAGTGATAAGGGTTATAAATGTCCTATGAAGTTCCAACGCTCGTTTGGGAACTCTTTATGCAGTGCCAAGCTCTCTACACACTGTGATGGAACAGAGTACACCTTTAAAACCTTTAAACACAGAACTACATGTACTGTATAGAGGGCTCATTTTCAGAATGTGATTTATAATAGTAAGATACTAAAAATTATGAAAAATCGCATTTGAATATATATGTATTGTGTTACTTTATGCCACATCAGACAAGTGTTAATTTCGCAGCCTTTGCTTCCTGCGGTTTGGGCTATCTGATGACAAAATTAATTTAAAGGGCAAAGTTCATTGAATCTAAATGAGAATTATTCATTTGTTCATTCTTAAAGCAAATTTTCCACATATCAATGTGCCCTATAGCATCTATAGGCTAATATGAATGATAATACTTCCTCAAGTACCAGTCTTTCGATTCCCCTTTGAAGCACAGTTTATTTCTTTCGTAGTAGTACTAAACATACCTCATCAAATGTAACACCTAAATCTCATTGAACACCTGTACTCCTTTAAAGGAAAAGCTGGATAAAGGTGATAGCTGTTCCGTTTTATTTTTTTATTTTTTGTGGATAGTGCATTTATCATCATTTGTATTCAAGGTTGATGTTTAATATGGAATACTGTTAAGGCTTCTGTCATAAAAATCAAATGTGTGCTTTGATTTATTAATGTTCAAAATGTAATGTATGGCTATAACCTATTGCTAGAACTTCAGTCGAAACAAAAAAATATAAAATTGAAACAATGCCATTGAAGCACAATATTTAGTATTTTCCTGTATTAAAAAAAAGTATGTTTTGAATACCATACTCATGAACTTAGTTTGTCCATTTAAACGTAATACTTTTTATTGCTTGCCATGCACTCTTCGAAAAAAGGGTTCTTTGCGGAGGGATAGGATTCTACCAAGAACCGTTTTCATCTGAAGAACCCATTTTGAAAGACAGGGGTTCTATGTAAGGCAAAGAGCTCTTCCTTAACTTTTTCATCCTAAGAACCATTTATGGAAGAAAGGGTTATTTGATGATTGTTAGGAAGGCAAGGGTTCTACATAGAACTCTTCTGAATCAGCTTTTTGACTATAATTTTTTTTCTTTCTTTAAAATAGTGCCTGAGCATTAATGTTTACCTCAGTGTTTAAACTTTAACATCAGGAGTTTGAGTAATCTGATGTTTAAAAATGTGTGACGGGTTTAAACTGTACCTACTGTATATGGGAATATGTTTGCATGTATTTGGTATTCCCTTAATCATTTTACATACACAGTATTGACTTAGTTGATATCTTTGCCATGATTTCTTTCAAATGTATATTTTCTGTGATTTTATTGAGCAAAGAGTATGAGAATAGAAAGGAGGATGAGTGAACCAGCAGTGTATTGTATGGTACACAGCAAATTGGACAGTTTTATCTAGCTTGGTTTTCAGTGTAACATTTCTAGTGTTGATTCAGGAGTTAAATTAACGTAACTCTGTGGTGTAAAATAACCCCAGTGTTGGTGTTAATAACTAGAGTTGATTGTGTCATTTTTACTTTGTTTAAAGTAAAAAACTCAGAACCACAACCATCCTCTATTGCAGGTTGATTTTCAGAATTGTTTGTTTTTGCATGTACAGTTGAAGTCGGAAGTTTACATACACCTTAGCCAAATACATTTAAACTCAGTTTTTCACAATTCCTGACATTTAATCCTAGTAAAAAATCCCTGTCTTAGGTCAGTTACGATCACCACTTTATTTTAAGAATGTGACATGTCAGAATAATAGTAGAGAATGATTTCAGCTTTTATTTCTTTCATCACATTCCCAGTGGGTCAGAAGTTTACATACACTCAATTAGTATTTGCTAGCATTGCCTTTAAATTGTTTAACTTGGGTCAAACGTTTCGGGTAGCCTTCCACAAGCTTCCCACAATAAGTTGGGTGAATTTTGGCCCATTCCTCCTGACAGAACTTGTGTAACTGAGTCAGGTTTGTAGGCCTCCTTGCTCGCACACGCTTTTTCAGTTCTGCCCACAAATTTTCTATAGAATTGAGGTCAGGGCTTTGTGATGGCCACTCCAATACCTTGACTTTGTTGTCCTTAAGCCATTTTGCCACAACTTTGGATGTATGCTTGGGGTCATTGTCCATTTGGAAGACCCATTTGCGACCAAGCTTTAACTTCCTGACTGATGTCTTGAGATGTTGCTTCAATATATCCACATCATTTTCTTTCCTCATGATGCCATCTATTTTGTGAAGTGCACCAGTCCCTCCTGCAGCAAAGCACCCCCACAACATGATGCTGCCACCCCCGTGCTTCATGGTTGGGATGATGTTCTTCGGCTTGCACGCCTCCCGCTTTTTCCTCCGAACATAATGATGGTCATTATGGCTAAACAGTTATATTTTTGTTTCACCAGACCAGACGACATTTCTCCAAAAAGTACAATCTTTGTCCCCATGTTCAATTGCAAACCGTAGTCTGGCTTTTTTATGGCGGTTTTGGAGCAGTGGCTTCTTCCTTGCTGAGCGGCCTTTCAGGTTATGTCGATATAGGACTCGTTTTACTGTGGATATAGATACTTTTGTACCTGTTTCCTCCAGCATCTTCACAAGGTCCTTTGCTGTTGTTCTGGGATTGATTTACACTTTTCGCACCAAAGTACGTTCATCTCTAGGAGACAGAATGCGTCTCCTTCCTGAGCGGTATGACGGCTGCGTGGTCCCATGGTGTTTATACTTGCGTACTATTGTTTGTACAGATGAACGTGGTACCTTCAGGTGTTTGGAAATTGCTCCCAAGGATGAACCAGACTTGTGGTGTACAATTTTTTTCTGAGGTATTGGCTAATATCTTTTGATTTTCCCATGATGTCAAGCAAAGAGGCACTGAGTTTGAAGGTAGGCCTTGAAATACATCCACAGGTACACCTCCAATTAGCCTATCAGAAGCTTCTAAAGCCATGACAATTTTCTGGAATTATCCAAGCTGTTTAAAGGCACAGTCAACTTAGTGTATGTAAACTTCTGACCCATTGGAATTGTGATACACTGAATTATAAGTGAAATAATCTGTCTGTAAACAATTGTTGGAAAAATGACTTGTGTCATGCACAAAGTAGATGTTCTAACCGACTTGCCAAAACTACAGTTTGTTAACAAGAAATCTGTGGAGTGGTTGAAAAACGAGTTATAATGACTCCAACCTAAGTGTAAGTAAATGTCCGACTTCAACTGTACATTGATTGGTTGTATAATCTTATGCTACACAAAGATCAAACATACATTTTTCTAAACTAATCCAATCTGTAATTAGTTGGACTTTATTTTGTACCCATTTGTCACGTTCTGACCTTTATTTCCTTTGTTTTGTCTTTATTTAGTATGGTCAGGGCGTGAGTTGGGGTGGGCAGTCTATGTGTGTTTTTTTATGTTGGGGTTTTGTGTTCGGCCTGGTATGATTCTCAATCAGAGGCAGCTGTCAATCGTTGTCCCTGATTGAGAATCATACTTAGGTAGCCTGGGTTTCACTTTTGGTTTGTGGGTGTTTGTTTCCGTGTCATGTTTGTCGCCACACAGTACTGTTTCGTTTGATCATCGGTTATTGTTTTTGTTCCTGTGTTCAGTTTTGGATTTATATTAAAGACATGAACACTTACCACGCTGCGCTTTGGTCCAATCCTTCTACCACCACAGACAATCGTTACACCATTACTGTTACCGAGATGGTTGTTCCAGTTTAGTAGCTTTAGGTAGTCCCATTATTCAATCATCCATACTCTGGCAGACATTCTGAATGTAGGTAGCGGGTGATTAAAAGTACCAATTGTTGAACATCCTCACCCTGGCTGGATTCCAATAGGAATTACATATCACTTTGCAAACCAGCATAATGTGACTTGCAGACCTGATGTGGCCTGTAAACCTGGAGTTTCCTAACACCAGGCTCTCAAAGACTTTATGGTATATGCAAAATTGCCATACAAATATATTTTTTAAAGGCTAATAAGGCTGCTTGAACCATTCATAGGAAGAACCCTTCAAAGAGAAAATAATTATCTGCAAAACTATTCATAGAGATAACCATTTACAGGGGGCTCTATGAAGTACCCTACATAGTGTTCTATGCAAAGGGTTCTACCTACAGTAGCACCAAAAAGGGTTACCATATGGGAACAAAATGAAGAACCCTATATGTTTCTAGCACCTTTTGTTCTAAGAGTGTACAAAACAAGCTGCGAGTTGAATTTTGTTTTATTGGTGATCAGTTAAATAATATTTTTACTTTAAAAAAATTTAGAGCACCTGCGCTTTCCATGACATAGACTGACCAGGTGAATTCAGTTAATCTATGATCCCATATTGATGTCACTTGTTAAATCCACTTCAGTCCGTGTAGAGGAAGGGGGAACAGGTTAAATAATATTTATTTTGCCTTGAGACATGGATTGTGTATGGATGCCATTCAGAGGGTGAATGGGCAAGACAAAACATTTAAGTACCTTTGAACGGGGTATGGTAGTAGGTGCAACGCTGCTGGGTTTTTCACACTCAACAGAAAATAAGGTCTGAGGTTAACACAGGTTTAAGAGAACTTATACATTTTGTTCTATGAGATAATATCAGTCAGTTAACATGACCTTTATGAATTATGAAGCGTTTGTGCTTTTGATTACAAAAATCCTTAAAAAGGTACTAAGTGACGTTAGCTGGTGAAGATTCTCTCATGTGTTTACCACAGACCTTATTTTTGGCGTTTATCCAAAATCCCAACAAAACCCCCATTAATTTCCCCATAGGTTTTGGCCAAGGAGCCATGGCGGAGTTAGTGCCTACAAAAAGACATCATTACTATTGCTGTCTATGTTGCCAGAGGTTTTATTAGAGATCAAGTCCCTACTCACAATGCTTTCTGAATTGAATAGTATCCAAAGTAATACAATTAACAAGCAAATGTGTGTCCTCAAAGAATGTCTTGAAAACATGGAAATGGAACCTAAAAAATAGATACTTTTGCACATTGGCCACCGGAGGATGCTCCTTACTATAACTCAGATGAATACCAGTCTTTATTTCTGGAAACAGAAATACAGTTTAATACAATCCGAGATGAATTACTGGTTGTAGTTTTGGCTTGTAAACATAAAAAACTGATTCAACAGATAATTAACATCCAGGTTTATTACTTTAGTTTCAAAATAGAAAGTTGTTTAAATAATAATAAAGCTGTATAGAAAGAATCCACATACATCAGACATGCTATCACACACTTAAGGTAGGAGGGTGTTGGTAGAAATGTGACCAAAGGTTTGAGAAAAGGTTTTACTAATTGGGGCAGACTAAATAACAGAAAGCTTTCTGCTGTACATGTTATAGTGAGGAATAGCCCATGATCATGACTCAGTTCCATTCCATTACACACATTGGATGAATGCGTCTTCTGTACAGGGGAGTTTTGTTAAGAGCCCCGACGCTGAATCTGAACAATAATACGCATCGCTTGCGGTACGGTTTTGGAAGCATAAGGACCTTATGTTATAGATCAGCAAAAAAAAGGTTCAATTGATACAGACCTTGATAGGGTCAGGGTCAGTGTTCCCACACGGCCATATCTCTATGTTACGGCGCTTATTTACGGAAAACAGACGGAAGAGGCAACCACCTGTGCTCATTACAGAAGACGGTGCTCATAACACCTGTGTAAGCGTAGTTCGGGAAGTGTCGTTTTCTCAGATGGAGGCACCCATAGCTGGATCTGTGCAAAACCGCTACACTAAGTGTATATTTTTTATTTGAAGGATTCTTTCTGATGAAAGATAAGGGCCATATGTTTCGAAAGCCGCATCGCAAGCAATGATTGACGTTTGTAGTTCAAATGAGCCAGTCGTGGGCGAAGCTAATGGCTGAAAACTGTAGGGAGAAGGAAGACTGCCGCCTAGATTTTGAGAGTCAAGTGAGGTGACACTGGAATGGGCATAGTATGTACATAATAAACACATACAGTACCAGTCAAAAGTTTGATCACAGCTACTCGTTCCAGGGTTTTTCTTTATTTTTTACTATTGTCTACATTGTAGAATAATCAAAACTATTAAATAACATATATGGAATCATGTAGTAACCAAAAAAAGCGTTAAACAAATCAAATATCAATTTTATATTTGAGATTCTTCAAAGTAGCCACCCTTTGCCTTAATGACACTCTTGGCATTCTCTCAACCAGCTTCATGAGGTAGACACCTGGAATAGATTTCAATTAAACAGGTGTGCCTTCTTAAAAGTTAATTTGTGGAATTTCTTTCCTTCTTAATGCGTTTGAGCCAATCAGTTGTTTTGTGACAAGGTAGGGGTGGTATACAGAAGATAGCCCTATTTGGTAAAAGACCAAGGATAAGGTCAGAGTTAACTGCACCTCAGATTGCAGCCCAAATAAATGCTTCACAGAGTTCAAGTAACAGACACATCTCAAAATCAACTGTTCAGAGACTGTGTGAATCAGGCCTTCATGGTCAAACTGCTGCAAAGAAACCACTACTAAAAGGACACCAATAATAAGAAAAGACTTGCTTGGGCCAAGAAACACGAGCAATGGACATTAGACCGGTGGAAATCTGTCCTTTGGTCTGATGAGTACATATTTGAGATTTGTGAGACGCAGAGTAGGTGAACGGATGATCTCCGCATGTGTGGTTCCCACCGTGAAGCATGGAGGAGGAGGTGTGATGGTGCAGGGGTGCTTTGCTGGTGACACTGTCTGTGATGTATTTAGAATTCAAGGCACACTTAACCAGCATGGCTACCACAGCATTCTGTAGCGATACGCCATCCCATCTGGTTTGGTCTTAGTGAGACTATCATTTGTTTTTCAACAGGACAATGATCAAAACATACCTCCAGGCTGTGTAAGGGCTATTTGACCAAGAAGAGTGATGGAGTGCTGCATCAGATGACCTGGACTCCACAATCACCCGACCTCAACACGGTTGAGATGGTTCGGGATGAGTTGGACCGCAGAGTGAAGGAAAAGCAGCCAACAAGTGCTCAGCATATGTGGGAACTCCTTCAAGACTGCTGGAAAAGCATTCCTCATGAAGCTGGTTGAGAGAATGCCAAGAGTGTGCAAAGCTGTCATTCACAGCAAAGGGTGGCTACTTTGAAGAATCAAAACTGTATAACATTTTTGCTTACTACATGATTCTATGTGTTAATTCCTGACATTTACTCCTAGTAAAAATTCCCTGTTTTAGGTCAGTTAGGATCACCCCTTTATTTTAAGAATGCGACATGTCAGAATAATAGTAGAGAATGATTTATTTCAGCTTTTATTTCTTTCATCACATTCCCAGTGGGTCAGAAGTTTACATACACTCAATTAGTATTTGGTAGCATTGCCTTTAAATTGTTTAACTTCGGTCAAACGTTTCGGGTAGCCTTCCACAAGCTTCCCACAATAAGTTGGGTGAATTTTGGCCCATTCCTCCTGACAAAGCTGGTGTAACTGAGTCAGGTTTGTAGGCCTCCTTGCTCGCACACGCTTTTTCAGTTCTGCCCACACATTTTCTATAAGATTGAGGTCAGGGCTTTGTGATGGCCAATTCATAATTCATAGACGTCGTCACTATTATTCTACAATGTAGAAAATAGTAAAAATAAAGAAATGCCCTTGAACGAGTAGTTGTGTCCAAACTTTTGACTGGTACGGTACATGGCAGTAATGAACACAAAAACAAATGTTGGGCTGCATAGTTTCCAGACTGATATCCTCAGTGTGTTAGGATGACCAGAGGAAGAGCAATTATTTTTGGTAACTCTTCGAATAATATAGAAACAGTGACACTGTCCTTTCAAGTCAGCAGGCCTAAAATTAGGTCCTACTCTTCTACAATACTGTATATTTCAGTTCTAATGGAGTATTTTATAGATGAAAGTTATAGGCTCTAATAAAATGGTAATATTGCATCTTTGATTTGGCTTTAAATATCTAAATTAGGTCTTTGCAAAATTGTGATAAAAACAGTATCAAAATGTGTTTCTTGCTATGCTTTTTTGCTCATCTCAAAAACGTAATTCATACATGATGGATTGTGCTTCAAGAGACACTGTTTCTCTGCATGGGGTTGGCATCCTCTACTATACTCTCTAGTGGTGTCTGACTGACTGAACACAATAGCAGGAAAGATGTTGCACTTTCTCCCGTTTAAAAGAGGAAATGTGTCACAGCCGGTGTGTGACCCCTGGCTTTCCATTCCACTTCCTGCCCATTTTTGCAGGTAGGAAGGGTTAAGAAGAGTGTCCTACTCCAGGGCAACAGCCCTATGCTATTAAAAAAGTGTCCCATCCACAACATGAGAAAAACTGTCATTCAGAGCACAGCATTTTAAAAGTGTAGGTTTTGGCAATTAACACAAATAGCTTAGAGAGTCACTCCTTATCCATAGTTCATGGTTTTCAGAGGAGGTAATATCTTATATGTCTGTTTCCAGACGGACACAAGCTCTGGGTTATTGTTGCTTGAGTAGCAGAAGAGTGAGTAGAGGTCTGTCCACCACCTTTCCTGCTCAGTTCCGTTTTAGAAGGGAGTTCTGTCCACTCCCAAAACTGGGGGCACTAGGCTCATGCCAGGACACCAGAGGGCAGCATAGCTTAGCTCCAGTAAGACAGGATCAGTTGTTTCAGAGGTTCAGTTTGGTGACGGGTCGCTCCCTGCTGGTCTCAGCTGATGAGTTGACGCGTTTGCGGTTGCGTTTCATCTTGGACAAGTCCTTATCGAACACCTCCCCGGAGCGCAGGGCTGAAACGAGGTCGTCAAATTCACCGTCTTCCTCACAGTTCTCCTTTGCCTTCTTGGCCTTGCGCTCCTTCTCCCTCTGCTCCTTCAGCTGAGGGGACAAAACAGGAGGAACTTAGTGACTCACACTTAGCATTGTATTTGGTGTATTGAGTAAATGAGCAGTACAGCAGTACAAGAGTAGTGCTCATTTACAATACTGAGTACATTTGAGTGTGACTAGGTCAAGAGTAGCTTGCGTATTGTGTAATCTCACAAACACTAGTTTGATACCCATTTGTAATAATTGTTACATAATGCTTGGGTGGTGAAATTGTGACCATAGGTGACTCTCTCTAGTGTTGTGGTTGGAGATAGACAATCTTAACAATCTAACCTGTGCTTCCATGCGGGCCCGTCGTTCCTCTTCCTCCTTGCGTCTGCGCATGTTCTCATTCTCCTGCTTAGCGTCAGCGAACGCCTGCAGGAATTGGTCGAAGATTCCAAAGAACTCGTCAGGCTGCATACGGGTTGCATCCTCCCCAAAATGCTGCACTGCCTTCAGAAACTGGAGAGAAAACAAAGACACCAAGTACTTCAAGATGGCCAAACTGCCTTTCCTGGAAAGAAAAAGGAGTATCTGTGATCCTTCATCAAGATGTAATGAAATGCAGTCTATGTGTCACAGGTGATTCAGTGTGAATGTAGGTGAACATTCTTTCAGTGATACACTAGGGATGAATGTGTGAGACCTTGTTGCCTGGTTGATTAATCTAGCTTTAAATCAGAACCTACCCCCATCACACCTGGGTTTAAATACTATTTGAAATCATAACTAATACATTATCTTGGCTTGGTTGAGCTTGTCTGGCACATTGGAACCAACAGAACAGTTGCAAATGTTCACCTGGCACTCCAGACAGGGAAGGGCAAACACTCAGTATTTGAAAGATCGTGGGAAACCGGGGGAAACCACGCCTTTGAAACTGATAGCCTTGACCCATCTTAGTTAAACACTAACTGCCTATATTCAGAGGTTCCAATGTCCACACAGTTAGACTGTAAGCCTTTAACATACTGTGCTCAAGTTACTATGTCCTTGAAATACAGTGAAACACGAGGCATAGCATTTCCAGATATATGAGTTGTTTCGATCTTTAAAAGGTGACTTCAAAGCTGCAGTAAGAAGACTGTGTGCTACCTACTTGGTTATGTGGCCAAGGATCATGTTACAGGATTTGCGATGCCCATCTATTATTTTTTATAGCTCTATTAGAGCTCCTAGTTGTGGAGAGGAGGGGAAAGATGGACAACACGACCCCAACCCCATAGAAATACAACTACTAGAATGTACATTCCCATTCAAGTCAGTGTTCTGTGATGAGTGAACCATTACCCATATTGAGTGTAACCATAAGTTGCCGTGGTCTGAAGGGCTTTGTCCTCACAGACAGACAGACAGACAGACAGACAGACAGACAGACAGACAGCATGGCCCCCAGCCCTCTGCCCCCCGTTCTCACCAGCTCCTTGGCCTCAGTCAGAGAATCATCCACCTCTGAAAAGCTGAAGCTGGCCACAGTGATGAAATGGCTCACCACAGACACAAACTTATCCCCCGAAACCTGAGGAAGACCTCTCTGGAAATCCAGCTCCTACAGGGAACAGCATTACAGGATAATTACATGATTGCCATCAGACAACCCACAACACAAGAGCACAGTACCATGCCCTTGGTAGAGGAGTGTAAGCCTAATTACACTGCCTGTGATATCATGTGTGGCTTCATTAAGGGAACCCAACATAAAATGGCCACTCACCATCTCCACACTCTTCAGACCAGAGCGCAGATTGTTGATGTCTTTCTCCAGCTCTGTCATACTGTGGATAAGAGGAGAGGAAAGGGAAAGAGAGGGACTGGAGTTTATTCACATGAAGCAATTACAAACCATCTGTGCTCCAATCAAGCTACAACTTAGAGACATGAAATGTGAGACAATAAAACCCAACTTCCTCCCTTCTCACTCAGGAAAGGAATAGATTCAGGGTTCACTAGGTTTGAACAGAAACTAAGTTAGATTATCTTTATTTTCAACATGTTTTCTTACTGTTTTAGGTTTCCCTAAATCTATGGTTTATGCTGTCTGCTATACTATTACTTTCTTCTGGTAAGACAGGAAGAAACACCTTGACCTACCAAAGGTTCTAGGGTTCACAGTTCACACTTCACACACTTGAATTAGGGGCAATAAGGACAACCTGTGCCTCTGACAAATCCAGACAATATAAATATGACCTTTGACCCTCTCTGTAAACAAGGTTTGTAAGGCAACACACACAGCAATACAGTCTTAACCTTTCACCTTTTCCATCTTAAAGTCAGGCACCATAAATTTGGCTTCGAGAGGAAGACTCAGTGGAGGGGGGTTCTGATTCAGTCATCCTTAGCAGCAGTTCTTACTTTACTTTAGCTGCCTCTGGAACACTCTGAAGCTCCTCCTGGAACACAGCCACTTTGGGATACTTCTGCTCCAGGATGGTGATTAGGTAATGCAGCAGAGTAATGTTCCTACAAACACAAATATCATATACATCACACACATCACTCTCTTTTAAACTTAGAGTTGTGTCATTTGGACAGGTCTCCTATGTACAATACATTTTTCATATCAATGCAATATAGATATATATATATATATACACTGCTCAAAAAAATAAAGGGAACACTAAAATAACACATCCTAGATCTGAATGAATGAAATATTCTTATTAAATACTTTTTTCTTTACATAGTTGAATGTGCTGACAACAAAATCACACAAAAATTATCAATGGAAATCAAATTTATCAACCCATGGAGGTCTGGATTTGGAGTCACACTCAAAATTAAAGTGGAAAACCACACTACAGGCTGATCCAACTTTGATGTAATGTCCTTAAAACAAGTCAAAATGAGGCTCAGTAGTGTGTGTGGCCTCCACGTGCCTGTATGACCTCCCTACAACGCCTGGGCATGGTCCTGATGGTCTCCTGAGGGATCTCCTCCCAGACCTGGACTAAAGCATCCGCCAACTCCTGGACAGTCTGTGGTGCAACGTGGCGTTGGTGGATGGAGCGAGACATGATGTCCCAGATGTGCTCAATTGGATTCAGGTCTGGGGAACGGGCGGGCCAGTCCATAGCATCAATGCCTTCCTCTTGCAGGAACTGCTGACACACTCCAGCCACATGAGGTCTAGCATTGTCTTGCATTAGGAGGAACCCAGGGCCAACCGCACCAGCATATGGTCTCACAAGGGGTCTGAGGATCTCATCTCGGTACCTAATGGCAGTCAGGCTACCTCTGGCGAGCACATGGAGGGCTGTGCGGCCCCCCAAAGAAATGCCACCCCACACCATGACTGACCCACCGCCAAACCGGTCATGCTGGAGGATGTTGCAGGCAGCAGAACGTTCTCCACGGCGTCTCCAGACTCTGTCACATGTGCTCATGTGCTCAGTGTGAACCTGCTTTCATCTGTGAAGAGCACAGGGCGCCAGTGGCGAATTTGCCAATCTTGGTGTTCTCTGGCAAATGCCAAATGTCCTGCACAGTGTTGGGCTGTAAGCACAACCCCCACCTGTGGACGTCGGGCCCTCATACCACCCTCATGGAGTCTGTTTCTGACCGTTTGAGCAGACACATGCACATTTGTGGCCTGCTGGAGGTCATTTTGCAGGGCTCCTTGCACAAAGGCGGAGGTAGCGGTCCTGCTGCTGGGTTGTTGCCCTCCTACGGCCTCCTCCACGTCTCCTGATGTACTGGCCTGTCTCCTGGTAGCGCCTCCATGCTCTGGACACTACGCTACAGCAAACCTTCTTGCCACAGCTCGCATTGATGTGCCATCCTGGATGAGCTGCACTACCTGAGTCACTTGTGTGGGTTGTAGACTCCGTCTCATGCTACCACTAGAGTGAAAGCACCGCCAGCATTCAAAAGTGACCAAAACATCAGCCAGGAAGCATAGGAACTGAGAAGTGGTCTGTGGTCACCACCTGCAGAACCACTCCTTTAGTGGGGGTGTCTTGCTAATTGCCTATAATTTCCACCTGTTGTCTATTCCATTTGCACAACAGCATGTGAAATTTATTGTCAATCAGTGTTGCTTCCTAAGTGGACAGTTTGATTTCACAGAAGTGTGATTGACTTGGAGTTACATTGTGTTGTTTAAGTGTTCCCTTTATTTTTTTGAGCAGTGTATATATATATATATGATTTTTTTTTTATTAAGTCTCAAACCAGACCATTTCTTACTTGTCAATGCTGGACTTGGTGTCAGCGATCTTGTTGAGTGAGGACACTTTGAAGCCATAGGCGTTTCCCCTCTGGCCCTTGTTCATGTAGTTACCAAAGGCCAGGACCACTTCCAGAAGCTGCTTGAGGTTGCGGCTCTGCAGCATCTCTTTAGAGGCCCTGGTTAGAGCTGGGGAGAGGAAGAAGTTACGAGGATACATTTTTATTTAACTATGCAAGTCAGTTAAGAACAAATTCTTATTTACAATGACGGCCTAGGAAGAGTGGGTTAACTGCCTTGATCGGGGCAGAACGGCAGATTTTTAACATTGTCAGCTCGGTTACTTGCCCAATGCTCTAACCACTAGGCTACCTGCCGCCCCAAAAGACATTGGTTGAATCCCAAATGGCATCCTATTCCCTATAAAGACTCATTCATACACTACATGACCGAACATCTCATTCCAAAATCATGGGCATTAATATGGAGTAGGTCCCCCCTTTGCTGCTATAACAGCCTTCACTCTTCTGGGAAGGCTTTCCACTAGATGTTGGAACATTGTTGCGGGGACTTGCTTCCATTCAGCCACAAGAGCATTAGTGAGGTTGGACACTGATGTTGGGCGATAAAGCCTGGCTCGCAGTCGACGTTCTAATTCATCCCAAAAGGTGTTTGATGGGGTTGAGGTCAGGGCTCTGTGCAGGCCAGTCAAGTTCTTCCACACTGATCTCGACAAACCATTTCTGTATGGACCTTGCTTTGTGCACGGGGGCATTGTCATGCTCCTACAATGTTATTATATGCTGTATCATTAAGATTTCCCTTCACTGGAACTAAGGGGCTTAGCCCGATCCATGAAAAACAGCCCCAGACCATTCCACCTCCACCAAACTTTACAGTTGGCACTATGCATTTGGGCAGGTAGAGTTCTCCTGGCATCTGCCAAACCCATATTCGTCCGTCGGATGGCCGTGATTCATCACTCCAGAGAACACATTTCCAGTGCTCCAGTGTCCAATGGCGGCGAGCTTTACACCACTCCAGCCGACGCTTGGCATTGCGCATGGTGATCTTAGGCTCCTGGAAACCCATTTCATGAAGCTCCCAACGAAGAGTTCTTGTGCTGACATTGCTTCCAGAGGCAGTTTGGAACTGGGTGTTGCATCCGAGGACAGACTATTTTTACACACTTCAGCACTCGGCAGTCCCATTCTATGAGTTTGTGTGGCCTACCACTTCGCGGCTGAGCCTTTGTTGCTCCTAGACGTTTCCACTTCACAATAACAAAACTGACAGTTAAGAGGGGCAGCTCTAACAGGACAGAAATTTGACGAACTGACTTGTTGGAAAGGTAACATCCTACGACGGTGCCACATTGGAAGTCACTGAGCTCTTCAGTAAGGCCATTCTACTGCCAATGTTTGTCAATGGAGATCACATGGCTGTGTGCTCGATTTTATACACCTGTCAGCAACAAGTGTGGCTGAAATAGCCAAATCCACTAATGTGAAGGTGTGTCCACATACTTTTGTATATATAGTGTACCTTTAACACCTTAGATAGCATTAAATCTGCAGGCTTTGAGTATTGCCAGCATCTCTCATTACAGTATGATTACATTTGACTCCACAGTCCAACCAGTTATTAAAATGGTTTAAAGGTAGATCATTTGAGCATGGAACATTGTAAAGAAAATCCTACCTTCAACTTTAGGTTTGACTTCGACGATTCTTTCAGCAAACTTCTTTTTGAAGTAGAGGGACTGTAACCTCTGCTGGTAATGGTTGATCCTGTATTGTAGTTTGAAGTGAAAAGGTTCACTAGAGTTTACATAGATACAACACTCCACTGAAACGGTTTGTGTAATATGATATGACGTCCTAAATGAAGGGCATGACCTTTTGAATAGAAAGTACTTTTGAATAGAAAGGTTTTGTTCATACATTTGATCAACACAGGCGTCTAATGACCTTGACCTCATTCTGAGGTTTTGTGACCAGACAAAAAAACAACATCTTTTGTACAAATGATCTTACTGGATTAAATACCCAACATGGAAAACTCAGAGCACATTTAATAAAGAAGCTCCTTTCCTTCTCCCTGCCCAAACGCTGTTTCCATGGCTACAATGTTTTCAGGAAGCCAAAACACAAACGTCGCCAGATCCTGGAAGGAAGTCTCTATTTCCCATAGTAAATGGCTTGATACCTCATGGAAAAAATGGTGCTACACTTGTACATTAGAACCTGCACATTGTTTCCCTTCCTGTAATCTAGTAATCCAATCTTCATTTGTAACACAGAATGCTCATTAAAGCGAGAGCTATTAAAACAGTGAGCCCTATCCCTGGGGTTTCGTTCTTTGTTGGTGCGCGAGCCGAGAATGTCTCCCCAGGGGGGCTTCTTCATATTAATTCATGAACAATATGAGGTACATGGAAAGTTCAGCTGCCTGCCGCCACCTACACACCAGCCTCCCCCTCAACCACAGCCTCCCCCTCAACCACAGCCTCCCCCTCAACCACAGCCTCCCCCTTAGCTTGTAGACAGTGAATCATGGTAAAGAATAATCCAAATAAATAAACAATTTACTCACTCACATATTTTACTTAAAACATAATATTAATAATCATCATAATTTGGTGGGTGCTCATTTGTCTTGTTACACATGGTTTGAAATGGAAATGTGTTTTTTGCATATCCTGAGACACCCTCAGAGAGTGGACATTGAGCAATTAAGTCCCTTGGGCAATAAAGTGCCTTGCTCAAGGGTACAGCAAGATTTTTCACCTTGTTGGCTCAGGGATTCGAACTAGTGACCTTTTGGTTACTGTCCCAATGCTCTAACCACTAGGCTACCTGTCACCACAAAAAAACTAAACAGTTTAGGGGCTGAATCTCATAAGTATAGTCCATAGTGAATTAAATGGAGAGCATCTATTTGACCTAAACAGGGCCAAATGCAGTGCTGTTAATTTGATTTACTAAAGAGCGATCCCAATCCTTCTACACTCCCCAAACCCTCACAGGACATGTCTAGAGTGATGTTCCTCAGCAGTTGGATATGCCAAAGAGATTTATGTTAAAAAGACGTTCACATCCAGCTAGCATGTGTCACTGTGTGTCATGCTGATTACATATGCTCCTAGTGTCGCAAAACAATGAGGGGATTCGATTAATCTGGCCCGGGCGCCTAGGTAGGTGTGTTTTGCACTGGGTTAAAGTTGATTACATTCATTATGGAACCGGGCTGCCTCCGGGCATGAGCTAGGTGGCCCATTCAAAGCCTAACAAAATTCTAGCATATTGTATGGAAAAGAGATGTTGTATGTTTCTGGACGATGCACCATTCTGCCTTGTTGACAACATAACCGAGAGGCGCAGATTACTGTTCCATTTGAGAAGGGCACTCCTCCCTCACCATTCAAGTCATGGGCCATAGACCAGCATTATCGAAGCCGCCCAATGATCGGTCTCAATTCCTGACATTTTATTACAACACTATAAAAAGCATGAACTGGCGCAAACCCAGAGAAAATGATTTAGTGTAGAGGTGCTGACTAACGGCAAGCTATAAAACAAAGAGTCACACACTCCATATGTATAAACTCCCAGTAATTTACTGGGTAAAACACCAATGTTTTGGCATCACTGTGCCTTCTTCAGGGTGATACTATAAACACAGAATGTGTTGTTACAATAAACTGACAATGGAGAAAGTCCCTGATGAAGACAACATGTTAACAATGAAGTAGTTTTTATGTCAACTTCCCTTGTCATCCAAGAGCACCTGAGTATTTTCCAGTATACCAACAACAAAATAACATCCTGTGGCTAGTGCCTAATATGGGGAATGTAGTGATACACATTGTAACAGTACCAATTTTGTATTATGATACCGAAACGAAGTCCGTACCTGCTCATCTCGTAGAGGAAGCGGTCAGCTTTGGCCATACGGTCCAGCTCATGCTTGTGCTCCTCCAGGAGATCCACGTCACTCTTCTCTGGGACAAACTTTAGCAGCTGGACAGGAACACAACAGGGGGAGAAGACCGTTACCAAGAGAGATCTTGTACATCCACATGCTAATCCCCATAAAGATTCACTGTGATAGCTAATGTGTGGTGAGCTTTCTGGCGCAAAATGTAAGGTAAGGCGAGTTTCCACCTTACTAAGTAAAGACAGCATTCAGATCCTTTAAACCCTTGCTAAATAACCTACACCATCCGGGCAGGGCCGTGCCCCACCACTACAAATACTCCCAATCCGTCACTAACTCAGTCCCCGTGAACACTTCAGCCTTTATTTATTTAGGTCCCTAAAGCAACCGCAACGAAAAGTCTTATAAAACTCGGGGTATCGTTGGACGGGGCAACAGTGTCTCCCGACACCTCCTGTCTCAGCCTCCAGTATTTATGCTGCAGTAGTTTATGTGTCAGGGGGCTAGGGTCAGTCTGTTATATCTGGATTATTTATCCTGTCTTATCCGGTGTCCTGTGTGAATTTAAGTATGCTCTCTCTAATTCTTTCTTTCTCTCTCTCGGAGTACCTGAGCCCTAGGACCATGCCTCAGGACTACCTGGCCTGATGACTCCTTGCTGTCCTTAGTCCACCTGGCCGTGCTGCTGCTCCAGTTTCAACTGTTCTGCCTGCGGCTATGGAACCCTGACCTGTTCACCGGACATGCTACCTGTCCCAGACCTGCTGTTTTCAACTCTCTAGAGACAGCAGGAGCGGTAGAGATACTCTGAATGATTGGCTATGAAAAGCCAACTGACATTTACTCCTAAGGTGCTGACCTGTTGCACCCTCGACAACCACTGTGATTATTATAACTTGACCCTGCTGGTCATCTATGAACATTTGAACGTCTTGGCCATGTTCTGTTATAATCTCCACCCGGCACAGCCAGAAGAGGACTGGCCACCCCTCATAGCCTGGTTCCTCTCTAGGTTTCTTCCTAGGTTCTGGCCTTTCTAGGGAGTTTTTCCTAGCCACCGTGCTTCTACACCTGCATTGCTTGCTGTTTGGGGTTTTAGGCTGGGTTTCTGTACAGCACTTTGAGATATCAGCTGATGTAAGAAGGGCTTTATAAATAAATTTGATGGATCGGATGGGAATTGGGACCTGCTATATGGTATAAAGCCATTAAGCCGCTACAGTAGAGAGTAGGGCTACATGATTAAGAGAGGAGGGCCCACCTGCTCCAGCATGTCTTTGGGCAGATCCTCCTGTTCGTCCATAGTCAGGATGGCCCTCTTGATCTCCTCATTGGTCAGCTTCAGCCTGCAACACAACAGCGTCAGCATTACCACAGAGGACTACTGTACACCAGTTCTAAATGGTCAACAAGAGAGGACACCAGTTTGACCAGTTGTACCAGTTAATGCCTTGTTATTGGTGTGTTTACTTTTCGTTTCAAAAGTAAATGTAAAATGCATTCCTGTTAAGTAATGTACTGTTCTACATGTGTCACCTAAAACAATTATCAGTTAGTATCCATTTTGAAAAGCACCAAGTGTCAGTTAAAAAGAACTTAAAAAAGAAAAATAACTTAATATCGTGTGCCGCACATTCAGCAGTTGCAGAAACAGAGTCAATATTTTAAGTCACAGCTATTAGAAAGAGCCAGCCAGCCAGCCAGAGAGAGCAGGTGGCAGAAAGCCTGGTGGTTCTGCTCTTTGAAAAGCTCCATTGGCAAACAAACACACTCATCATCATCTGAGCCTGAAGCCCTAGCCTACCACAGCAGACCACGGTGCTTTCTGACAGGACTTCTCACAGTCCGAATACCTGATTTAGGCACACACTAATGACAGAGCAATTAAGATTCAGTCATGTCAATTTTATTAAATAAATGTACATATTAGCCTTATTCAAAGTGTTGGCTATGTCTGAAAAGGCATGTTAATGCATAATTGATAACACTTTGCAGAAATAAATATTTTCAGGTCTGCAAGTTCGAAAAAAGGAATGAACCGCTGTTCATAAACCACAAATATTGAATGAGACTTTAAATACAGGAAGCAATCAAAATAGCTGAATCACTTAAACTTTCAGGTTTCATTTATAGTGTTTAAATTGAGAAGGATAGCTACATGAAATGAACTTAGTAGAAAGGACACAGGCCTCTGTTTGTGGTTGCTGCCATGGAGACCAGGGATGACAGTAATGAAACAGAAAATAGTTCCTGGCCAACATCATCCCGTTACAAAGTACATATTTTATTCTTGGCTGCACTCGATGTTTAAACACATTGTCAAATATGAAAAATGATCTCTCAACTTGAGTCGAAGTTGATGTAAATACAGAATTGCTCAAATGGTAGATTAAATACGAATTGAATGTAACTTGGCTGTGTACGTTAACAAATTAAGTGTGTGTATGTTTGTACACGTACATGTATGTGTGTGGAAAAAGACATTTCAAGCACCCATCAGATGGATACAATCACAATAAGTGATCTCCACTAATATAAGTAGGACATACTTCTGCAATGATGTCATGGGGTAGAAAGGTCAAATACTAACCGAGAGAGGAGGATGTTACAGTTCTGGGCTCTGCGACCGTCGATGACTGACAGCTCCTTGACCTTCTTGGAGGTCACCGTATCATCTTCGGACTCTTTCTGGAAGGAGAACATTTGGGAGGGAAGGAAGAGTTTGAACATGAACCGTAATTAGCTGAACTTCACATTCCGTTCATGTAAACACAATATTGTATAATTTATCACACTAAGGCACTTTGGGATGGAGGCTAGTATGCAGAAAACAGCTAATTATTTTTGTACATGACCTTAAATGATACGCTCTAACATCAAGCTAGATTTAGACAGCTTTACTGTTTAATAAACACCCAATTGTAAATCACTCATCATACTTAAGCATTTTTGGATGCAGTATTTGCTGAATGCAGCAAATGCTTGTGACTATATGACCTTAATGATACTCTCTCTGGGAGGAAGAGCCACACCTAATACACCAGGGTTATATTCATTAGGGCACACGTAGAAAAATATTTTGCAACGTAAAACAAAAATGTGTGTTTCCTATTGTACAAGCCCAAGTAGTCATTGCCTGTCTCAGTCAGTATTCAAATTTGTGCGTAATGAATAAGATCCAGGAATAACAGTGCCCCATGCTATGCTAGGTGGAGGGCTGTGGCTGACTCACACCTGCATACAGTTTAGCTGTTGATCAACGGCAATAGGAACAAGTGTTTTTAAGGCCTCTTCCATTTCACCACCTGCTGTCACATATTGAAAACTATGGTACATAGTAACCAGACCACAAAACAGACACACGCACATACACAAAGACTAGACACGATACCCATATGCATCCACCATAAACCCTAACAAAAATCCAGGATGCACAGGAGACACACAGTATGAACATAAAACAGCAAATTGTTCCTTTGACTGGGTCAGTATTTGAAATGGAGGACAGCTGTGAAACAGGCTGTGTGAAAAAGTGTGTTTGGCGATCAATTGCTTCACCCCAAGAATACAGGAGAGATTTGTTTTTGGTAAACGGAGATCTGGCACTTTTTTATAGTTCCAAGACTCCAGCTGCTAGCAGAATTGACTGCGTGCCACAAAACCAATTTGGCTAATTATGTTCAGAAACACCTTGAAATGATAACCAATAAAACAGTTCATTCAAACATCATGTTGGTGTGTTTAGAAGTACAGTATATTCCAAAAGTCTTGATTGAAAGAATAAATCCACAGAAACACAGAGATCGAGGCTGCAGGAAGACATGGCTTTCACAAGTATTTCACCTACGGACACATATACACACGATCCCCATAGACATAAACAGGACAGAGACAAGGAGAGAGAGAGAGCGAGAAAGAAAGAGAGCAGCGTACGATGAAGGACAGTAGCGAGCATCAAGACAGAAGCGTCACAGAAGCAGAGCAGGGTAAACGTCAGAGGTCAGGAGGTCACTCACCTTGTTATTGTTCATTGTTAAGAAGTCCTAATCAGGTGGGTGGGCAGGAAGCAAGGAAGATTCGGCATTCATTATTAATTAGAACAAGCGTGCAGTAGGCTATGGTGAAATACAGGGCCAGCTCAGCGGCCAGTGATGCATTTGTTTGTGAGGAAAAGTGGAATCATGAGTCAGAGATGCAAATTAACTTTGTTCAGACACGTCATAAACAGCATGGCTTAAAATTCAAAAATTCCTTATACGACATAATGAATTAAATTTGATGCAACTTTATTTATACTTTTAAGGGGCAGTTAGTAATGGGAATTGGGCCCTAGTCTAACCTTTCCTATCACAGTCTTTTTAGGTTGGTTAAAGGAAAAGGTATGGGAAAAGTGATAGCTGGAGGATTTCAACTGAACTAGAGTAGACATTGTGGACATATAGAGGCTTCATGAAAAATGCCACGCTTCTGATGCAGCATCAGTAAACTATCCAAGGACCATGTTATCAGCATGGCTACTTCCTGTTCCAAACATTCATTCTGTCTGGGAACACTCACAAGGTAGATGATTCAATTGAACGGACCTAAACATAAAATAAAAAGCTAGCCTGGTCCCAGATCTGTTTGTGCCATCTTGCCAAGCCTTATGGTCATTGTCACCATAGGAGTTGGCAAGACAGCATAAACCGATCTGAGACCAGGCTATAGTAAAATGCTCTGTAATGGCCTGATTGCCCTTTAAGCCAGTTCCAGACAATGTGTTGAGAAGTGCTGCTGGAAGGATTCAGTTACAGAGTGCAATGGCATGCATGTGTTTATCACTAGCTAGAAGTGTTTGTTAGAACAGCATGGTCGGTGGCCATGGAAACACTCAAAGTAGTTACATGCAAATTGTTAAGTGATTTGAGGTCTTGTGTCCTGTCCTTAAGGATGAATTGCTATATACTGAAATGCCTTTTCCCTACAGTAATACTTTGGTATTTAGGTGATAAACTGTACCTGCTGTCTCTGGTATGCAGAGAAGGTCTTCTCAATGTCCTCAAGGTCCAGGATCTTGAAAACCTTGATGTCATCGACGTCCGTCCACACAGTGCCCTCCAGCTTATTCTGCAACAAAACAGCCCCCATCCATAACTAAGACTGTAAAAGCCATACACACACCCCTGGAACTCTAGAGGTTACAACAACAACATATAAACACGTCTAGGGCTGGTTTGCGATATTGATTTCATGCCATTGTGCAAACAATGCAAGAGATAAAAAGGCAATCCTTATCCTTCATTCCCCCTGGACAGTCAGATGTAGCTACAAAAACCTCTGTTCTGTCTGCCTCGTCAGCACAACACTCACTCCCTCTGTACTAGACAGACATGCACAAAAAAATGTAATTACTGGCTTTGTCCAAAATGATACCCTATTCCCTATTAAGTGCATTACTTTTGACCATGGTCCATAGAGCTCTGGTCGAAATTAGTGCACTTCATGGGGAATAGGGTGCCATTTTGGACGCAGCCCTTTACGGTCTGACTAAGCAGAACTCACTGACCTCAGCCAGCTTGGCCCAGTTGAATGACTTGAGTGGGTTGGAGGGCTGGGGGATGTTCTTCTTTTTCAGCCCTGGTCCCATGGGAGCTCCAGGTGGAGGAGGGGGACCAAGGGGAGCCATGCCTGGAGGAGGAGGAGGTCCACCGGGTGGAGGGGGTGGCGGTGGAGGCATGCCCCCAGGGGGTGGTGGAGGGGGTGGGGGCATGGCAGCCTGCATGGGAGGGGGTGGTATGGGACCTCCAGGGGCCCCAGGTATGAGTGGAGGGCCACCAGGAACACTTGGATTTGGCCTCTGAAAAAAATGGGACACATCGGGATGTACATTCGATTAGTACTGGATGTATTGCAATAATTTCTGTTACATGATGGAAATCATAGAAGCACTCTGTACTAGCTAGAGCAGTTCTAATCAACATATATTGATTTGGAAGAACATCACAAGGCAATGTTGTTGTTCATGACTAACTGTGCAGTAATCAAACATCCTGTGTATCCACTCCTAAACTGAACGGCTAAGGGGAATCTCAATCGCACTCCACACTGCCCTTTCACACCTGGACAAAAGGAACACCTATGTGAGAGCGCTGTTCATTGACTACAGCTCAGCATTCAACACCATAGTGCCCATGAAGCTCATCACTAAGCTAAGGACCCTGGGACTAAACACCTCCCTCTGCAACTGGATCCTGGACTTCCTGACGGGCCGCCCCCAGGTGGTAAGGGTAGGCAACAACAACACTCTGGCCCCTCAGGTGTGTGTACTTAGTCCCCTCATGTACTCCCTGTTCACCCACAACTGCGTGGCCAAACACGACTCCAACACCATCATTAAGTTTGCTGACGTCACAACGATGGTAGACCTGATCACCGACAACGATGAGACCGCCTATAGGAAGGAGGTCAGAGACCTGGCAGTGTGGTGCCAGGACAACAACCTCTCCCTCAATGTGAGCAAGACTAAGGAGCTGATCGTGGACTACAGAAAAAGGCGGGCCGAACAGTCCCCCATTAACATCGACGGGTCTGTAGTGGAGCGGAGCGAGAGTTTCAAGTTCCTTGGTGTCCACATCACCAACAATCTATCATGGTCCAAACACACCAAGACAGTCGTGAAGAGAGCACATCCAAACCTTTTCCCCCTCAGGAGACTGAAAAGATTTGGCATGGGTCCCCAGATCCTCAAAAAATTCTACAGCTGCACCATCGAGCGCATCCTGACCGGTTGCATCACCGCCTGGTATGGCAACTGCTCGGCATCTGACCATAAGGCGCTACAGAGGGTAGTGCTTACGGCCCAGTACATCACTGGGGCCAAGCTTCCCGCCATCCAGGACCTATATAATAGGCGGAGTCAGAGGAAAGACCATAAAATTGTCAGAGACTCCAGTCACCCAAGTCATAGACTGTTTTCTTTGCTACTGCACGGCAAGCGGTACCGAAGCGCCAAGTCTAGGACCAAAAGGCTCCTTAACAGCTTCTACCCCCAAGCCATAAGACTGCTGAACAATTAATCAAATGGCCACCGGACTATTTACATTGACCCCCCATTTGTTTTGTGCACTGCTGCTACGCGCTGTTTATTAACTATGCATAGTCACGTCACCCCTACCTACATGTACAAATGACCTCAACTAACCTGTACCCCCGCACACTGACTCGGTACCGGCACCCCCTGGATATAGCCTAGTTATTGTTATTTTATTGTGTTACTTTAGTTTATTTGGTCAATATCTTCTTAACTCTTCCTGAACTGCACTGTTGGTTAAGGGCTTGCAAGTAAGCATTTCACAGTAAGGTCTACACTTGTTGAAATCAGCGCATGTGACAAATAAAGTTTGATTTGATAAGAAGACATTAGCCTGGTCCCAGATCTGTTTGTGCTGTATAGCCAACTGCTATGGTTGTTGTTTAGCACGACAATTATCATAGGAATTCGCAAGACAGCAGGCCATGTTGTTGTTCATATACAACTGTACTATAACCAAAACATCCTGCCTTTATTCCTGATTGGAAAAGCTAAAAGGAGGAGTAAGGTGTAAAGATGTGATAGTGTAACATAAAATTACAATGCATTTTGTGATGTTATTTTCTATGTTTTTCGTTGGACTTGTGGAAGATATCCCCATTGTGAGCTAAACAGTGATCTAAACAAACAAACGTACAGTGCTGAGGTCATGCAGCCGGGCGGAGAGGTCGGCCACTTGCTGCTTGACCTGCTTGTGTTCGCTGGACTCCTTCTCCAGCTTCTCCTTCATCTTATTCAGTGTCTGCATCATGTCCTCCTTCTCCTGGGTCTTGGCCTCACACTCGCGTTCCTTCTTATCAAACTTCTGCTGCAGCTCATGGTGCTCTGAGAAACCAGACCAGAACAGGCGAGACCAGAGCAGTCGTCAGTATGATGATACACAGTACAGAAAGGTCTGCCTTCCGACAGTTCCATCGCTAATAGAAACCAGAAATGTGTGTTCTACCTTTTCTCATTTTCTCAGCCTGTTCTTTCCATTGTTTGACTTCATTCTCGTTGACCAGCCTGAGCAGAAGAACAGAGGTTAATCTAACGTATTAAACATCGCAGCAAAATCCTACTAGGCATTACCTCCCACTGAGGTTAGGCTTAGTTTTTTTTTTTAAACGGGTTCATTAGACAAGTCATTGGTGATCAGAGTTGACAACGGGGAACCTGTAAACTTCTTCTAAACCCACACAGAATCAGATTGAGATTTGCAAGAAGCAGCTGAAGGGGTTGACTGATGTTTGTGTATGTGTGTTTGGAATTCTACATTTCACAGATTTCCTCATCCAAAAAAACAGATTTAATTCTGGATTATATTTTCAAAAAGGAATTATTAAAATCCTGGTCAAATCTGCTTGCTGATTTTTAGCAAGTATTAAGGGATCAGGATATTCATGCTAAATCAGCAAATAGTATTGAAAGGATTGTAAAATGAAAGTGACAATATGACATACATATTTTACATGTAATATTTGTGATGTACAGTACCTGGACCAATAGTGATTTTGATCATGGCCACTGTATTAATCCCAGGATAAGATGAACCCATTAATAAATATACAGCATTGATTATATTCATGATCACCATATTCGGGTTTAAAGCAATTTCTGGAATGAGGCATGTTAAATAATACATGGAGATTTATGATGAAGACAGTCAGTCCTCTGCCGTGCGGAGTTGGGAGAACGTCAAACCGACTCAGACATAACTCAAGCATGTCAAAACATTTCCCCCCTCTCTCGTTCCTCTCACTCACATTCGCACCACGTTCTTCACGTTGAAGTTCTCCAGGGGGGTGACGTCAGGGTCATGACCTTTGTCGTTCTGCAGGACGATCTGCTGGACGATGCGGTCCAGGAGGAGCCAGTAATGCACTGTGTTCCCACTACGCTTGTCTGAGAGAAGAGAGAGCTTTATTAATACCGTAAGGGAACAGTTGATTGCGCCAGCAATTGCAATTGCATATGCAACAACAAACATCTAGGGCCAGTTTTCTGGACACAAACTAAGTCTAGTCCTGGAGCAAAAAACATGTTTAATTGAGGTTGTCCATTGAGAATGCTTCTTAGTCAAGGACTAGGCAAAATCTATGCCCATGAAATCCTACCATACACATAGCAACACAATAAGGACAGAGTCTAAGGGGAGAGATTAGGCTGAAGTCAGCTCCCTCAGGACAACAAAGCTAAAGCAATGTGGAGGAACAACATTTCCGCTTTAGTGTAGACAGTTCTTATCAAATGGCAGAACACGCTCTAGAGAGAAACCCCTCACATAAGCAGAATTCCAACAATAATTTCCAGGTATTTAAAACTACCTCGAGAGGACATCATTTTTACTGCCGTTCTAAAATACACTAAAAACACTGATATATAACCACTTTGGATCCCTCTGAGAAACCAAACAGTCTAGTTCTCAAAGATGTAAAAGTTGAGGCCTGAAGAGTCTTGGCAAACTCAAACAACTTTAAAGAAATGGCGGACGGGAGGTAGGTGGCACTTACAAGGCATAAGGAGACAGTGCTGTAAAACAGATATAAAGTGCGGGTGTGCATCTGTGTGGTTCATCTTCTTCTTTATGAGCTCAAACACTTGCGTGGCACTTTTTGTGTCAATGTGCACCTGCAACAACAAAAAACAAAAGTTGATATTAGAACTAGTAGACAGAGAAACGACTATTGCAAACTCCATGTACTGTAGAGGTAAATACCAATGTTACTCACAGTGTCAAAGCGTTTTGCCAAAGATAGTTCATCCTCGTTTCTCAGCATCTCAAAGAAGTCCAAATGCCTGGAAGACAACATCTCATGGTCAGACACACTTTACTGCAGTTGGGTATGACAGTGTGGTCGAGATCTTAAATGTACTATACCAATCACGCAGTTTATGACTTAACTCACCTGTCTAACGTTGAGTTGTCGTGGGACCGCAGTTTATCGATGACCGGCTGGATGCCCAACATAAGGAACTCGTATCGCAGGTGAATTCTGAACTCAAAGCTTGACTGTGGAGTACAGTACACATAGCAGTTATGGTCCTGTTGTCTTCAGAGAGTCTAAGAGGGCAAAGACTTTGAGGAAGAGGAGTACTCACCTCCCCTGCTCCCTGACTAAGCACTGCATTGATGAAGGACATGATGGCTGTTTTCAGGTTGACCTCGTCCCTGTAGCGCCCCGTACTCCTGTCCAGGTCATTCAGCAGAGTCTAAGACAGGAGAAATAAGGAGTAAGCATCAGGAATATGATCATAAGAAAAACATTGCTGTGGTTGTAAACACTAATTAGAGAAACACCTGAAAGTTATAAATGGTAAGTGAATAAGACCATGCAATATCTCTGGCACAGTCTTAACACAAGGTTAAGGAAAACCTTGGGCTAACACATTACAGTGTGAAAAGCCCAATTGAACACTTGGCTACAGTGGTGTCTATGAGGCTAAGGTGTCTGTCTTCCCACCTGGAAGCGAGTCCTCTCGCAAGCGAACTTCTGATAGTGCAGCATGGCCTCCAGGATCTTCCTGTGCCCTCCTGGCACCAGACACACAGCGCCCATGATCTCCAGCACCGCCACTTTGGTCTTGACGTTCTCAGTTGCCAGGCTCTGGGCAATGATGTTGATGCTCTCTGTGTGGGAGAGCACGTGGGAGCGGCCCTGGGAGTTGTTCATCAGGGCCTTGATGCAGCCAATCAGGGACGTGTGGATCTGGGACTCGGTGGTCTCGTAGTCCATGCTCTTCAGGAAGTTCAGGATGCAGGTCAGACCGTCCAGGTCGATGAACCGCGTCACAAACCTTTAAAGGAAGAGGATTGAGGGTAAAGGTCAAGGATAGATACAGGCTGCATCTGAAATGGCACCCTATTCCCCATGTAGTGCACTATCTTTGACCAGAGCCCTTAGACCAGAGCCCTTTGAGGCTCCCGAGTGGCACAGCGGTATAAGGCACTACATCTCAGTGCAAGAGCATCTTGCACTGTCTCTGGTTTGTATCCAGAATGCATCACATCCGGCCGTGATTGGGAGACCTAATGGGCGGCTCACAATTGGCCCAGCGTTGGCCGGGGTAGGCTGTCATTATAAATAAGAATTTGTTCTTAACTGACTTGCCTAGTTAAGTAAAGGTTACAACTGTAACCTTATATAAATAAAATTTAAAATAGTGTGGTGACCATGTGTTCTATGAAAATGGACTAAATTATATTTAGAGAGTTTGATCACTTTGTTGCCCTCTACAGTAACTTCACTTTGTTTAACAAAACTAAGAGTTTGCATGTGCTTTCGGTGTGCATATGTGTTCAATGTAAGCAAGTGGAATTGCAGTTTTCATTCCATGAAAACAAGAACAGAGGACAAATAAACATCTTTAGCCAGCAGACAAGCGCCATTTAGCACAATAAAACAGGCATGGAGGAAAACAGAGAGAGCTCATTGGTGATAAACTACCATGACCCCTGGGAGGCGTTAGAGGTGAAAGGTGAGAAGGAGACCTAACCTCTGGAGGATCTTAAGGGGAAGACATTTTACCTCACGTGTGTGTGCTTGCATACGTGCACGTGTGTCAGACTAGTCTACGCGGTGTGGTCTATAGAGCTGAAATATCATATTAATGCAGTAGTGTTTGGACTGGAACTGGGTCTGAATGGCTCTCAACACAAAGCCTAGTCTGGTGATTAATCATATTAGGTCACTCTAATGATGATTAATGGACTTGGAGACTGAACACAGTGAATTAACTCAACCTACTTTGTGAAAATAGCAGACTCACTAAATCACTCTCGGCCAAAATCTGTTATGACTTAAATTCATATTCTATTTCGAGCATAAGTCATAACTAATATCTCATTAAAGAAAAGGAAACTCGATCTCATGTGATCTAAGGCTATCCAATTCTTCAATTTCAGCCTTCGGTTTCACAAACACATACATAGCACACATCATAATTGAATGCATGCATACGAGAACAAGTAAGCATTAAACGGAGCGTGAGTGTGTGAATGTCACTGGTTTACCTCATGGGTTGCGTCCTTAGAGCTGTCTTTAAGCTCTCTATGGTCTTGTTCCTCTCTTCCTCATCCTCCATTTCCAAAGCAATAAGGGTCTTCCTCTGGTGATGACAAGACGACTCAATGACAATGTGCTCACTAAAACTCAAAATGGTGTCCTTCAAGGCTCTGTTCTAGGACCGTTATGGTTCTGTTTTTTCCAGCCCATAAGAACTTTGACCACCAGACCTATGATTCATAGTGCTGGGAAGGAACCTGCTCAGTAAGCTACTATCCCTGGCTGTAGACCACCAGCAGGCAGCTCTTATTCTATTATCCCAGCAGACCACCAGCAGCTCCTTCACTGATACATGACTGGAAGTAATTTCCTTTACTTGGTCTGGAGCAGGCTACACCCTGTGGTAACAGTTAGAAGTTAGGGATCCAACCAGAATCTCACACCTGCCAGCCCTAGTGCTACTGTAACTCCACTGCCCTGTGAAAACATCCTAAATTAGCCTATAGGGATCCCCCCCAGGACTACTACCTCCAAACCAGAGGAAGTATGTGGAGATTTAACACACAACTCCAGGGTGTGAGATCCCATTAAGGGACCATAGATTAAAGTCATCAGCTTGTCAAATAGTGCATGTTCAGGTGGACAAGCCTTTTCAGCTCATAATTTTAAAAATATATGTTCTCAATAACTTACCAGGTTAAATAAAAGGTCATTATTATACTGCAGATTTGCCTAATATAAACTGTGAGGGTTTCACAGTTATTTACATATGTGAGAAATACGTAGCATTATAAGAGACACACACAGACCCCCCCACCCTCCAGGCAAAACTATAAACTAGGGGGTCAAATCTATTTGTTTTACTCAAATTTTCCACAGATTTAGCATCAGACCATAAGCTTTTACAAGGAGAGATACCCATAAAGTAGAGGGTCTACTCTATATAGTGGCTAGTGCAACACCAAAATCACATGGCTCTGTCTACACTACAGCATGTCTGCATGGTTGGTTGTTGTGTGTTATTGTTTTGCATCTGCAATGTTAGCTATATTTGCCAAGTACAGGTTGGGTATTTGATGAGGGGAGAAGGATACTTACAGCAGCCATGGAATTCAACTGGTCGATATAGAACTCTGGCCAGCTAGTCGCACCCTTGCTCTCTTCTCCCTCCTGAAACGGAAAAGACAGACAGACAAAGGGTTACATAAAACACACACACACACATTCCTTCCACACCACATAAACTTTTAATATATTTCCCTTGACCATCATGTCATCATAGCATTATCCAGACAAAACCCAAACCCTGTATTGAAAAGTAGTGCATAGCCTGAGAACAGAGAATACCTCCAAGGCCTTATGACCCCTATATAACCTGACCCACTAGCGTGTAATTGCTGCTCAACTTCTTCCAGTGACAGTGGAGTGTGTGAGCTGGACTGCCCTCATTCATTTCCAGCCTAGTCTCCCTTTGGGATCATAACAACCACACCAGATATGTACTCTCTGGTTCTCACCTGGCTCTCAGTCTCACAGAATGTATAAGGTTGCTGTGCAGCCTAATCTCAGGGATTCTTATAAATCCCCTGTGTATCGCAGGCTCAAGTCGTCCATTTTGTCTTAGGTTTTGGCTGAGCATGAACAGTCTAGAGTAATGTCCAGTACATGCCTTTTCCCTCCTTAGTTACGGGTTCTCAACAGATGGTAGTATTTGTATTGTATAAAGGTTAATGATCTGAAATAATGCCATCGTACATTTACTGCAATTGGGTCATTTTCTATGTTTAGGCTATAATCTGCTACTGTTCCTCTTTAAATCACAGCGTACGTTTGGCCAACACTGACCAGGATCAAGCCCAGCATTCAATGCACAAGTTCTTTCAAACATTCTTCCACAATCATTTCAAAAGAGAAATGATTCTATTCATTCTTTCTTCCTGTTCAGTTGCGTCCCAGTTGTCCCAGTTGCGTATACTGTCCAGTCCCCTGGCACCTCATAATTGAAGCCTTTATTGGGTCCCCACGGGAGTGGTTAGGTAAGCAGATTTAATGGGCTACTGGGTGAGCTGCCCACCCACACTTCCCAAAGCTTCCCAGACTAAAAAACCAAACACTAACACCAGCACAAAAAAGACTGGGCTAGTGAAATGAGTGTGTGGCTTTTCTCACAGGCTTAGCAATGGTCAACACAATATCCCATTAAAGGGGTCTATAAATCTGTGAAAACAAAGGAGCTGGAGCACTCCCCCTCTCTCCCTGATGAGGTGTTAGTTACCCAGATTCCCATCCATCCTCATCACATGAGCAATGAGATAAGGATGAAACCAGGTTATATTTCAGAGGTGGCTATATTTCAGACAGCAGAATTTATTAAAATAGTTGGGTTTAGTAGATCTTTATTTTTTAAAAGTATGCTTCAGTTTGGTTGGTGCCTAGCCGTACTCAACCAGCCACACAGAACGAGAGTGCTTGCATACTCTCTTAAAAGACCTTCGCTTGAAAAACAAGAAAAAAGCGGAAATAGTACTGTTTGTCCATTTTGAGATGCCGTAGCCAGTATACACTTCCTCAAAACAGTCCGTATTAATCCAAGATAACTCAAGAAATCGGTCATTAATTTTGATGTTTTTGCCGATGAGATCTTAGTGGTGCAATTTTACATCTATGATGTTTGGTGCAGTATTTCTCAAAGAAAAAATAGTGCGTGAAAACTTTATTGAAGAATCCCTACTGTTGTCTAATCACCGATTAAGGTACGTAGACTTTGGCTCAGAATTTGGGCTTGCCTCCAGAAAAAATGTGTGCCCGAACAGCTGGAAAAAAAACTCACCGAAGTCAAAAACATCACAAAATGGTGTTATAATATATGCACAAATTCTTCTGAAATGTTTCAGCTGGGAAGCATGCGGACGACTTAAGGAGTGGGTCAGCAGGAATGAGGACAGTAGTAGTGACCTCTTGTGAAATGTAGCACTGTGCTGCTATATCTCCCAGTACTTACTGGAAGACTGGTAAGCTTTGTAGGTCAGTAAGACATCACAGCGTACACAGCGCACACAGAGCACTTGCTACCCCACATTGACCACCTTGGCAGTTATCATGGCTGGAAGGTTCCGACCAACTGACGATGAGATCTACCCTGGAATCCCAACTGAATATTGCTTAATTTCACTAGTCTGATCAACAATAGTGAAAAACAGAGCAGTGTTCAATTTGGATCCCAAACAAGGTGAGATCCACGCAGTTAATGAGACAAGACGTTGACCCCGGTAATGGAACAATGAGGGAGCGTAAGCTGGACAGGAAATGGAATGTAAAAAACAGGAAGTGTATAAGCTACCTGGGCTCAGAGGGCCCTGCACCTGCCATTGGCTACTGGCCATGCCACTCGGCGCCCACCATTGCGAAGAAAGCTGCCTACTGATCAACAGACAGCAGCTGCATTGGTGTTTCTATGGCAGCACTCTCTCTTAACGAGATCTTACAGTGCAGGACATGCCAGACAACAGAAACCAACCACTTACAGAGCTGTTACAGACCAGGGGGAACTCACATTCAGTCAAACCCTCTCCTTTATTAAGTCAATTCCATGTAACGCCTCTCTAGATAAAACCCTCTAGTTTACAGTGCCCTCATAAAGTATTCACACCTTTACTTTTTCAAAATGTAGTTGTGTTACAGCCTGAATTTAAAATGGATTAAATAGAGATAGTGTGTCACTGGCCTACACAAAACCCCATGATGTCAAAGTGGAATTATGTTTGGAGAAATTTTTACAAATAAAAAATAAATGAAAAGCTGTCAATAAGTATTAAATCCGTTCGTTATGGCAAGCCTAAATAAATTCAGGAGTAAAAATGTGCTTAACAAGTCACATAAGTTGAATGGACTACCTCATCTCTGTACCCCACACATACAATTGTATCTGTAAGGTCCCTCAATCGAGCAGTGAATTTCAAAACACAGATTCAACCACAAAGACCAGAGAGGTTTTCCAATGCCTCGTAAAGAAGGACACTTATTGGTAGATGGGTAAAAAGAAAAGCAGACACTGAATATCCCCTTGACCATAATTAATTACACTGGATGGTGTATCAATACACCCAGTCACTACAAACTACAGGCCTCCTTCCTAACTCAGTTTCCAGAGAAAAAGGAAACTGCTCAGGGATTGATTCATGAGGCCAATGGTGACTTTAAAACAGTTACAGAGTTTAATGGCTGCGATAAGAGAAAACTGAGGATGGATCAACAACATTGTACTTACTCCACAATACCAACCTAAATGACAGAATAAAAATATTCCAAAACATGCATCCTGTTTTCAATAAGGCACTACAGTAAAACTGCAAAAAATGTGGCAAAAAAATGAACTTCATATCCTGAATCCAACACAACACGTCACTGAGTACCACTCTTCATATTTTCAAGCATGGTGGTGGCTGCATCATGTTAAGGGTATAAAAACTAGGGAGTTTTTGGGGATAAAAATAAACAAAATAGAGCAAACAGGCAAAATCTGGTTCTGTCTGCTTTACACCAGACACTGGGAGATTAATTCACCTTCCATCAGAACAATTACCTAAAACACAAGGCCAAATATACACTGGAGTTGCTTACCAAGACAACATCTTGGTGGCCTAGTTACAGTTTTGACTTAAATCGGCTTGAAAATCTATGGCAAGACTGGATAACGGCTGTCTAGCAATGATCAACAACCAACTTGAAAGAACTTGAAGATTTTTTTAAAAGAATAATGTGCAAATATTGTACAATCCAGGTGTTGAAAGCTCTTAGAGACTTACCCAGGAAGACTCATCGCTTTAAATCGATGCTAAAGATGATTCTAATGTATTGACTCAGGACTGTGAGTACTTACGCAAATTAGATATTTCTGTATTTCATTTTCAGCACATTTGCAATTTCTAAAAACATGTTTTTACTTTGTTATTATTGGGTATAGATTGGATTAAAAAAAAAAAAATCTCACCATTTTAAATTCAGGCTGGACCTCAGTGTGTACTTTAATCTGGCAAGACAGCCAGGATTCTGTATTCACATATTTATCAGCTATAGTCGGCCAGGACAGATGAGAACGTCCTTCCAGGAAATGTATCCAATCCATTAATGAGGAACAGCACAACTCCAACGTTAGGGTTAATTTCCTATTAGAGTGCTGCAACACTAGGGGAGGGCTTTGATGTGTTGACTCAACGGAATTGGGGCAAGGGGATGGATGTGGGGATTGGAAGGGGAGGGGGGGGGGGGGGGGGGGGCTTGTGTTGAGTCCCTCCCGCTCTCATTTGTTTCAATTGAAAATATTTCCCACACACTAGCAGCACTCAGCAGACATTCCCTCTGGATACTGTAGCTAACAAACACAGAGAGCAAGAGAGATGCACACACACTCTCTCTCACACGCAGACACAATACAAACAGAAACAAAACACATGAGGTTACATTAATACTAACTACTAGTCAAGTGGCCTTAAACTTACCTTCTTCTTGCTACAGTACATCTGCCATTTCTTCTCAGCTGGCAGGGCAAACATGACTTCCCGGTGTTTCCCTGACAGATCCAGCTCATCCTGCAAGGTGAAAGAGGAACATAGTACTGTGTTAGAGGGTTATTAGGCATCTCTGTGCCTGACACTGTCACGAACCTGTGGTAAGAGGGACTATTAAATATTTCTTGATCGATGTGAAACCTGTATTACGATCATTTTAAGCTGATAGTGTTTTTGAATGATCTTGGCATTGTGATTTCTCTAAATATATATATTTTTCGCTTTCTGACTTCAAACTGGTTTTGTGAGTAAGATGGGAAGTAGATTGATCAAATTATACAATAATAGTGAAGACATCAAAACTATGGAATAACACATATGTAATCATGTAGTAACCAAAAAAAGTGTTAAACAAATCAAAATATATTTTAGATTATTCAAAGTAGCCACCCTTTGCCTTGATGACAGCTTTGCACACTCTTGGCATTCTCTCAACCAGCTTCATCTTGAAGGGGTTCCCACATATGCTGAGCACTTATTGGCTGCTTTTCCTTAACTCTGCAGTCCAACTCAACCCAAACCATCTCAAATGGTTGAGGTCGGGGGATTGTGGAGGTCGGGGGATTGTGGAGGCCAGGTCATCTGATGCAGCATTGGAGCATCACTCTCCTTCTTAGTCAAATAGCCCTTACATAGCCTGGAGGTCTGTTGGGTCATTGTCCTGTTGAAAAATAAAAACATCTTCCCAATAAGCGTAAACCAGATGGGACGGCGTATCGCTGCAGAATGCTGTGGTAGCCATGCTGGTTAAGTGTGCCTTGAATTCTAAACAAATCACAGTGTCACCAGCAAAGCACCCCCACACCATCCCACCACCTCCTCCATGCTTCACGGTGGGAAATACAAATGCGGAGATCATCAGCTCACCTACTCTGCGTCTCACAAAGACAGGGCGGTTGGAACCAAAAATCTCAAATATGGACAGTACTGATGCAATCCGTCTGGTGTCGAAAACGCCGTCTTCTCCCGGGAGGAGGCTGCCAACGGTACATGCCAATATCCTTTGGTCAGGTCAAGGGTGCTGATGTACCGGGCCTTTCCCAAGCGGTCGATGAGCTCATCCACCCTCGGCATGGGGTAGGCGTCGAACAAGCTTATGCCATTCACACCGCGGAAATCATTACAGAAGCACAGGCTACCGTCCGGTTTGGGCACCAACACGATGGGGCTGCACCATGCACTGTGAGACTCTTCAATGACCCCCATCCTCAGCATAACCTCCACTTCCTGTTTCACGGCCTTCCTTCGGGCCTCCGGAATCCGATATGGCCTCTTTCGTACCATTTCCCCGGGCCGGGTACGGATGTGGTGTTCAATGAGGGTCATGCGGCCTGGCTTCTCGGAGAACACCGCCGTGTTCCGATCGACGAGCTCCCTGAGCTCTTGCTTCTGGGCCGGGTCGAGGTCCTCATTGCTCGGGACCACCACTGGTACTGTTGGCATCCCGACCATAACACGGCCAAGGCTGTCCTCTCGTGCCATTTCGGGAGGTTTCCGTCTCCCGGGCTGCCGTACGCGGTAATTGACAGGTCCCAGCTTCTCAATCACCTCGTAGGGCCCGTGCCATATTGCCAGGAACTTACTTTCGGCCGTGGGGATTAAGACCAACACCCTGTCTCCCACCTGGAATTCTCAGGGCTGGGGTCCCCGATTGTAGACCTGGGCTTGGGCGCGTTGGGCCTTCTCCATATGTTCCCTCACGACTGGCCATATGGCTGTCATCCGCTCCCTCATCATCTCCACGTGCTCTACCACGCTGCATAAGGAGGTCGGTTGGGCTTCCCACACCTTCTTGGCGAGGTCCAGTAGGCCGCGTGGCCTCCTCCTGTAGAGGAGTTTGAAAGGGGAAAACCCCATGGAGGACTGGGGTACTTCTCGGATTGAGAAGATTTAGGTGGGGTAGTTGCTGGTCCCAGTTCTTCCCGTCCTGCTCGATGACCTTCCACAGCATTTTGTTTGAGCGTTTTATTCAACCGCCCTGATGAGCCCATCCGTCTGTGTGTGAAAGACGGAGGTTTGGACCTGCTTGATCTGCAGGAGAGCACACAAATCTTTCATTAGGCGGGTCATAAACTCAGTACCTTGGTCTGTCAGGATCTCGTTCAGGATGCCCACCCGGCTAAAGAGGTTTTAACAGCTCCAGAGCGATTCCCTTGGACACCGCCGCACGTAGGGGAATGGCCTCGGGATACCGGGTGGCATAGTCTACGATTACCAGGATGTACCGGTGTCCTCATGCTGTTTTTACCAGGGGTCCCACTATGTCCATGGCGATGCGTTCAAAGGGCACCCCGATGATCAGTAGGGGGACCAGTGTGTTTCGGAAGTGTGCCTTTGGGGCAGTCATTTGACACTCCGGGCAGCTGTAACAGTAGTTTTCCACGGCCCTCCTCATCCCGGGCCAGTGGAACTGGGCGGCGATCCGTTCCCGGGTCTTCTCCATTCCCAGGTGCGCCCCCAACAGGTGGATGTGGGCCAGCTGAAGAACAGTTCCCACGTACCGTCGGGGAAGCAACAATACCTCTCGAAGTTCCCCGTTGGCGCGACACCTGATACAAAAGGTTATTCTTGATTTGGAAATGGGAGTATTGCCTGTCACTCACCCCCAAAAGTAGCTGTCCATCCATCGCTATCACTTGGGCTGCGGCGGATTTCAAGTTAGGGTCCTCCCACTGGGCCGTCCCGAATTGTCCCCTCAGTTGGCCCCCAGGGGGTGTCTCGACTGGCCCCTCGAAATCGAGGAGGGGGAGGCTCTTCCTCCCGTGGTTCCCCGGACCCGTAGATGCAGGTTGGTCAACCGTTTGCTTCCGGGCCACACAGGCGATGGGTCGTCCTCGCTCTCATCTTCTTACGGCTCGTACCTTCTTCCTCAGCTCGTGCCCCCACAGGGCCGCGAACAGTGGACAATCTCGTCCCACTAGGAGAGGTACCGGCAACTCTGGTACTGCACCCACCATCATCTGGCAGTTCCCTTGTGGCGTCACAATGTTGGCCCATACGGTTGGATACCGCTTTGTGTCCCCGTGAACACAGCAAATGGACATCTCCCTACTCCATTCGGTCTCCTGGTTCAGCAGGCCCGTGGTTACAAGGGTAACCATACTTCCGGAGTCTAATAGAGCTTCCGTGTTGTGTCTGTCAACCTTCACCGGGACCATGGGTTCAGTTGATTCGTGGTGTGCCCAACAGGAGGTGACGTAGTTCACTGCATGACTCACCTCGCTTCTGGGACTTGCAGATGCCATCGACTCCTCTCAAGCCGGGAAATTCCAGGCCATGTGCACATGGGTGCCACACTCAAAACTCCTTTGGTCTCCAACAACCTGGGGTCGTCGGTGGCATGTCGGCCCTACCCCAGCCGTCTCTACAAGGGTTTGCGGTCCTTTGGCCCTGCCGACTGTTGGTTCAGGGTACCCAGCAGTGGGGCTGTCCTTCCGACTTCTTGAATGGGTCGCCGACTCAGCCCGGCTACCACTCAGCAGAGCCTGAGTGTTCTGATGCGTCTCCACTGCTTCCAGGAGGCCCTCCAAGGTCTGGGGCGCGCATAGACTCGCTGCCCTCTTCATGTCGTGGGGTAGTGCCCGTAGGAAGCGATCCAGGACCACTTTGTCTAGGATGGAGAGGGTGGGTACGTCGGTTAGGAGCCATCCCCTGGTGACGCGTAGTAGGTCGCTCATCTGGACTCGGGAGGGATGTGTCGGCTGCAAAACTCTAGTTGTGGAATAGCTGAGCCCGATGGGCCAGGCTGTACCCGTAGCGGCTGAGTATCTCCCCGTTTGAGTCTGTAGTAGTTAGCCACCTGTTCATCATTCAGGTCCCAATACGCCTTTTGGGCATTTCTCCGAGAGACTGGCCCACTTCTGCCTAGGCCATCCTTCCCGTAGTGCTGTCCGTTCAAACGTACAGAGGTAGGTTTCGATGTCGTCATCTTCTGTTAGCTTGATTAAAAATGGGTTTGGATGTGATTCAGTAGACGCTCCTCCTTGTAACTTCCTGATTTCCTCAATGAGGTGGACGTTTTGTAGCCGCTGTTCCTCCAGCGTTCGTTCCTGAACCGCCTGCTGGGCTTGTTGGGCTCGGATGAACTGAGCTATCAACTCGTCCATGCTGAGTAAAAGTCATCCCTGATTTGACCACGTTGTCAGATTGCCCGCAGGGGGTTGGGTCAAAACGTTTACACAGATCAGACACACAGAGCAGGATTAGCTCAGTTTCAAAGGTGTTTATTAAAATAATCGGCCAAAAGAAAAGGTCTCCCCCAAGAGACCCTCTCCGGGATACCGTCTTCTGGGCTCCGGGTCTAGCTGTAGCCTGTGGGGATCAAAACTGAACTCCCTCCTGTTACCTCTGGTACCGTTCCCAACTATACGGGAGTCCTTCTCTCCCCCAGTCTCTCCCTTGTGTGCTGCCCTTCTGGCAGCTTTATGGGACTTGTACAGCTGGTGAGCAATCAGCCTTTGATTACACACCAATCCCCAATCAGCCCCAATTAGTCCTGGCCGGAGAGCCCGTCGAGACCTGGCACGTCCAGCAGATGGTCATCGCATCGTGACGTATACGCCGTCTGTCACCAGCCCTCGACGAGTCTCCCCCTGGTGGCTGACCTTCTGTACGCCACAATACATTTTAGAATAAGACTGACGTCACAAAATGTGGGAAAAGAAAAGTGGTCTGAATACTTTACGAATGAACTGTATATTTGGTCCCATTTTTCAAGAGCTGAAATAAAAACACCACAAATGTTCCATACGCACAAAAAGCACTTCTCTCAAATTTTGTGTACTTTTTTTTTTATATCCCTGTTAGTGAGCATGTGTCCATTGCAATTAAAATCCATCCACTTGACAGGGGAGGCATAGCTGATTAAACAGCATGATCATTACACATGTGCAACTTGTGCTGGGGACAATAAAAGGCCACTCAAAAATGTGCCGTTTTGTCACACAATGCCACATACATCTCAAGTTGAGGGAGCGTGCAATTGGCATAGTGACTGAAAGAATATCCACCAGAGCTGTTGCCCGAGAATTACATTTTCATTTCTCTACCATAAGCCGCCTACAATGTCATTTTAGAGAATTTGTCAGTACGTCAAACCGGCCTCACAAATCGCAGAACACGTGTAACCACGCAAGACCATGACCTCCACATCCGGCTTATTCACTTATGGGGTCGTCTGAGACCAGCCACCCAGACAGCTGATCAAACTGAGGGTTATTTCTGTCTGTAATAAAACCCCTTTGTGGGGAAAAACTCATTCTGATTGGCTTGATGTACCGGTGTCCTCATGCTGTTTTTACCAGGGGTCCCACTATGTCCATGGCGATGCGTTCAAAGGGCACCCCGATGATCAGTAGGGGGACCAGTGTGTTTCGGAAGTGTGCCTTTGGGGCAGTCATTTGACACTCCGGGCAGCTGTAACAGTAGTTTTCCACGGCCCTCCTCATCCCGGGCCAGTGGAACTGGGCGGCGATCCGTTCCCGGGTCTTCTCCATTCCCAGGTGCGCCCCCAACAGGTGGATGTGGGCCAGCTGAAGAACAGTTCCCACGTACCGTCGGGGAAGCAACAATACCTCTCGAAGTTCCCCGTTGGCGCGACACCTGATACAAAAGGTTATTCTTGATTTGGAAATGGGAGTATTGCCTGTCACTCACCCCCAGAAGTAGCTGTCCATCCATCGCTATCACTTGGGCTGCGGCGGATTTCAAGTTAGGGTCCTCCCACTGGGCCGTCCCGAATTGTCCCCTCAGTTGGCCCCCAGGGGGTGTCTCGACTGGCCCCTCGAAATCGAGGAGGGGGAGGCTCTTCCTCCCGTGGTTCCCCGGACCCGTAGATGCAGGTTGGTCAACCGTTTGCTTCCGGGCCACACAGGCGATGGGTCGTCCTCGCTCTCATCTTCTTACGGCTCGTACCTTCTTCCTCAGCTCGTGCCCCCACAGGGCCGCGAACAGTGGACAATCTCGTCCCACTAGGAGAGGTACCGGCAACTCTGGTACTGCACCCACCATCATCTGGCAGTTCCCTTGTGGCGTCACAATGTTGGCCCATACGGTTGGATACCGCTTTGTGTCCCCGTGAACACAGCAAATGGACATCTCCCTACTCCATTCGGTCTCCTGGTTCAGCAGGCCCGTGGTTACAAGGGTAACCATACTTCCGGAGTCTAATAGAGCTTCCGTGTTGTGTCTGTCAACCTTCACCGGGACCATGGGTTCAGTTGATTCGTGGTGTGCCCAACAGGAGGTGACGTAGTTCACTGCATGACTCACCTCGCTTCTGGGACTTGCAGATGCCATCGACTCCTCTCAAGCCGGGAAATTCCAGGCCATGTGCACATGGGTGCCACACTCAAAACTCCTTTGGTCTCCAACAACCTGGGGTCGTCGGTGGCATGTCGGCCCTACCCCAGCCGTCTCTACAAGGGTTTGCGGTCCTTTGGCCCTGCCGACTGTTGGTTCAGGGTACCCAGCAGTGGGGCTGTCCTTCCGACTTCTTGAATGGGTCGCCGACTCAGCCCGGCTACCACTCAGCAGAGCCTGAGTGTTCTGATGCGTCTCCACTGCTTCCAGGAGGCCCTCCAAGGTCTGGGGCGCGCATAGACTCGCTGCCCTCTTCATGTCGTGGGGTAGTGCCCGTAGGAAGCGATCCAGGACCACTTTGTCTAGGATGGAGAGGGTGGGTACGTCGGTTAGGAGCCATCCCCTGGTGACGCGTAGTAGGTCGCTCATCTGGACTCGGGAGGGATGTGTCGGCTGCAAAACTCTAGTTGTGGAATAGCTGAGCCCGATGGGCCAGGCTGTACCCGTAGCGGCTGAGTATCTCCCCGTTTGAGTCTGTAGTAGTTAGCCACCTGTTCATCATTCAGGTCCCAATACGCCTTTTGGGCATTTCTCCGAGAGACTGGCCCACTTCTGCCTAGGCCATCCTTCCCGTAGTGCTGTCCGTTCAAACGTACAGAGGTAGGTTTCGATGTCGTCATCTTCTGTTAGCTTGATTAAAAATGGGTTTGGATGTGATTCAGTAGACGCTCCTCCTTGTAACTTCCTGATTTCCTCAATGAGGTGGACGTTTTGTAGCCGCTGTTCCTCCAGCGTTCGTTCCTGAACCGCCTGCTGGGCTTGTTGGGCTCGGATGAACTGAGCTATCAACTCGTCCATGCTGAGTAAAAGTCATCCCTGATTTGACCACGTTGTCAGATTGCCCGCAGGGGGTTGGGTCAAAACGTTTACACAGATCAGACACACAGAGCAGGATTAGCTCAGTTTCAAAGGTGTTTATTAAAATAATCGGCCAAAAGAAAAGGTCTCCCCCAAGAGACCCTCTCCGGGATACCGTCTTCTGGGCTCCGGGTCTAGCTGTAGCCTGTGGGGATCAAAACTGAACTCCCTCCTGTTACCTCTGGTACCGTTCCCAACTATACGGGAGTCCTTCTCTCCCCCAGTCTCTCCCTTGTGTGCTGCCCTTCTGGCAGCTTTATGGGACTTGTACAGCTGGTGAGCAATCAGCCTTTGATTACACACCAATCCCCAATCAGCCCCAATTAGTCCTGGCCGGAGAGCCCGTCGAGACCTGGCACGTCCAGCAGATGGTCATCGCATCGTGACGTATACGCCGTCTGTCACCAGCCCTCGACGAGTCTCCCCCTGGTGGCTGACCTTCTGTACGCCACAATACATTTTAGAATAAGACTGACGTCACAAAATGTGGGAAAAGAAAAGTGGTCTGAATACTTTACGAATGAACTGTATATTTGGTCCCATTTTTCAAGAGCTGAAATAAAAACACCACAAATGTTCCATACGCACAAAAAGCACTTCTCTCAAATTTTGTGTACTTTTTTTTTTATATCCCTGTTAGTGAGCATGTGTCCATTGCAATTAAAATCCATCCACTTGACAGGGGAGGCATAGCTGATTAAACAGCATGATCATTACACATGTGCAACTTGTGCTGGGGACAATAAAAGGCCACTCAAAAATGTGCCGTTTTGTCACACAATGCCACATACATCTCAAGTTGAGGGAGCGTGCAATTGGCATAGTGACTGAAAGAATATCCACCAGAGCTGTTGCCCGAGAATTACATTTTCATTTCTCTACCATAAGCCGCCTACAATGTCATTTTAGAGAATTTGTCAGTACGTCAAACCGGCCTCACAAATCGCAGAACACGTGTAACCACGCAAGACCATGACCTCCACATCCGGCTTATTCACTTATGGGGTCGTCTGAGACCAGCCACCCAGACAGCTGATCAAACTGAGGGTTATTTCTGTCTGTAATAAAACCCCTTTGTGGGGAAAAACTCATTCTGATTGGCTGGGTCTGGCTCCCCTGTTGGTGGGGCTGCCTCCCAAGTGGGTGAGCGTATGCTCTCCAAGGCCCACCCATGCCCTAATTAGGCTCATAGACTAGGGCGCAACTCAATACTAGGAAGGTGTTCCTAATGTTTAGTATACTCAGTGCACACACACACACAACAGTTCGAAAGTTACAGGTCACTTAGAAATGTCCTTGTTTTTGAAAGAAAAGTATATTTTTTGTCCATACTACTCCCTTCACAGAACAGCGCAAACTGGCTATAACCAGAATAGAGAGAGGAGTGGGAGGCCCCAGTGCACAACTGAGCAAGAGGACAAGTACATTAGAGTGTCTAGTTTGGAATAGCCGTCATTTCTCAGAACAAGAATAAACTGAGCAGTTTCAGAAGAAAGTTCTGACCATTTTGAGCCTGTAATCGAACCCACAAATGCTGATGCTCCAGATACTCAACTAGTCTAAAGAAGGCCAGTTTTATTGATTCTTTAATCAGAACAACAGTTTTCAGCTGTGCTAACATAATTGCAAAAGAGTTTTCTAATGATCAATTCGCCTTTTAAAATGATCAACTTGGATTAGCTAACACAACGTGGCATTGGAACACAGGAGTGATAGTTGCTGATAAATGGGCCTCTGTACGCCTTTGTAGATACTCCATTACAAATCTGTTGTTTCCAGCTACAATCCTCATTTACAACATTAACAATGTCTACACTATATTTCTGATCGATTTGACGTTATTTTAAAATGGACAAAAAAAATGTGAATTTTCTTTCAAAAACAAGGTGACCCCAAACTTTTGAACGGTAGTGTGTACACACACACAGCAAAAAAAAGAAACGTCCCTTTTTCAGGACCCTGTCTTTCAAAGATAATTCGTAAAAATCCAAATAACGTCACAGATCTTCATTGTAAAGGGTTTAAACACTGTTTCCCATGCTTGTTCAATGAACCATAAACAATTAATGAACATGCACCTGTGGAACGGTCGTTAAGACACTAACAGCTTACAGATGGTAGGCAATTAAGGTCACAGTTATGAAAACTTAGGACACTAAAGAGGCCTTTCTACTGACTCTGAAAAACACCAAAAGAAAGATACCCAGGGTCCCTGCTCATCTGCGTGAACGTGCCTTAGGCATGCTGCAAGGAGGTATGAGGACTGCAGATGTGTCAAGGGCAATAAATTGCAATGTCTGTACTGTAAGACACCTAAGACAGCGCTACAGGGAGACAGGACGGACAGCTGATCGTCCTCGCGGTGGCAGACCACGTGTAACAACACCTACACACGATCGGTACATCCAAATATCACACCTGCGGGACAGGTACAGGATGGCAACAAAAACTGCCTGAGTTACACCAGGAACGCACAATCCCTCCATCAGTGATCAGACAGTCCGCAATAGGCTGAGAGAGGCTGGACTGAGGGCTTGTAGGCCTGTTGTAAGGCAGATCCTCACCAGACATTACCGGCAACAATGTCACCTATGGGCACAAACCCAACGTCGCTGGACCAGACAGGACTGGCAAAAAGTGCTAATCACTGACGAGTCGTGGATTTGTCTGACCAGGGTGATGGTCGGATTTGCATTTATCGTCGAAGGAATGAGAGTTACACCAAGGCATGTACTCTGGAGCGGGATCAATTTGGAGGCGGAGGGTCCATCATGGTCTGGGGCGGTGTGTCACAGCATCATCGGACTGAGCTTGTTGTCCTTGCAGGCAATCTCAACGCAGACATCCTCCTCCCTCATGTGGTACCCTTCCTGCAGGCTCATCCTGACATGACCCTCCAGCATGACAATGCCACTCGTTCTGTGTGTGATTTCCTGCAAGACAGGAATGTTAGTGTTCTGCCATGACCAGCAAAGAGCCCGGATCTCAATCCCATTGAGCACGTCTGGGACCTGTTGGATCGGAGGGTGAGGGCTAGGGCCATTACCCCAAGAAATGTATGGGAACTTGCAGGTGCCTTGGTGGAAGAGTGGGGTAACATCTCACATCAAGAACTGGCAAATCTGGTGCAGTCCACGAGGAGGAGATACACTGCAGTACTTAATGCAGCTGGTGGCCACACCAGATACTGACTGTTACTTTTGATTTTGACCCCCCCTTTGTTCAGGGACACATTATTCCATTTATGTTAGTCACATGTGTGGAACTTGTTCAGTTTATGTCTCAGTTGTTGAATTTTGTTATGTTCATGCAAATATTTACACGTGAAGTTTGCTGAAAATAAACGCAGTTGACAGTGAGGACGTTTATTTTTTTGCTGAGTTTATACACACACACACTATATTTAGTAGATGATTTTATACGAAGTGATTTAGTCATGTGTGCATATATTTTACATATGGGTGGCCGGCCCAAGGAAATTAACCTGCAATCCTGGCTTTGCAAGCGCCATGCTCTATCAACTGAGCCATACAGGACAGCTATGAATGCTGTGTGTGTGTGTGTGTGTGTGTGTGTGTGTGTGTGTGTGTGTGTGTGTGTGTGTGTGTGTGTGTGTGTGTGTGTGTGTGTATGCCCATCCATATGTGTCTGCTGTTCCCAACATCTAAACCAGCCTGCAGCGCCATTGATACCGCTGTCTGGTCCCTCTGTATGTCTGTCAATAATCATGACCACTTACAGCCAAACATCCATTGTCCCTGCAATATCACATCATTATTGACATCCCATAGAATACCATTGGACAGATTCCAGACAGGACGGCTGCCAAGTGGGATATCAAAGGATTATTTATTACATTACGCGTGACCAGACAACACCCCATTTCTATGACAACACCTATAATGCATCAGAATTCCTGTCTGGACTGGATCAAATCGCATTTTTTGTCACATGCTTCGTAAACAACAGACAGACTAACAGGAAAATGCTTATGGGAACTTCCCAACAATGAAGGGAAAAATAGAAAAAAAATATAGAAAAAATAATAATGAGGGATAAATAAACAATGAGTAACGATAACTTGGATATATTTTCCCAGCCCCCGTACCCGTAGGAGGCCTTTTTCCTGGCCGTCATTGGAAATATGAATTTGTTCTTAAATGACTTGCTTGGCCCTCCGTTAGTTAAATAAATGTAAAATATAAAAACACAGGGCACGAGTAGATACAGAATGCACATATAGGTGGGGCTAAAGTGACTTGGCAACAGGAGAGATAATAAACAGTAGCAGCAGTGTAGGTAATGAGTCAAGAGTTAGTGCAAAAAGGGTCAATGCAGATAGTTAGATAAATAGTCCGGGTAGCTATTTCGAAGTCTTATGGCTTGGGGGTAGAAGCTGTTCTAGATCCTGTTAGTTTCGGACTTGGTGCCTCGGTACCGCTTGCTGTGCGGTAGCAGAGAGAACAGTCTATGATTCCAGACTGGAGTCTGAAAATGTTTTGGGCCTTCCTCTGACACCGGCTGGTATAGAGGATTGGATGGCAGGGAGCTCAGCCCCAGTGATGTACTGAGCCGTATGCACTAGCCTCTGTAACGCCTTGCGTCGGATGCCAAGCAGTTGCCATAACAAGCAGTGATGCAGCCAGTCAAGATTCTCTCAATGGTGCAGCTGTAGAACTTTGAGGATTTGAGGGCTCATACCATATTTTTTCAGACTCCTTAGGGGGAAGAGGCGTTGTCGTGCCTTCTTCACGACTCTGTTGGTGTGTGTGTGTTAATTCATTAGTTGTCGTGGACAACAAGGAACTTGAATCTCTCAAGCCACTCCACTACAGCCCAGTCGATCTGGATGGGGGCGTGCTCGGTCCTCCGTTTCCTGTAGTCTACGATCAGCTCTTGCTAACGTTGAGGGAGAGGTTGTTGTCTTGGCACCACACTGCCAGGTCACTGACCTCCTCCCTATAAGCTGTCTCATCATCGTTGGTGATCAGGTCTACCACTGTCCTGTTTTGTCAGCAAACTTAATGATGGCGTTTGAGTCGTGCGCAGCCACAAAGTCGTGGGTGAACTGGGAGTACAAGAAGGGATTAAGCACGCAGCCTTGAGGCACCTCCGTGTTGATGCTCAGTGTGTTGGATATGTTGTTGCCTACCCTCACCACCTGGGGTTGGCCCGTCAGGAAATCCAGATGCAGAGGGAAGTGTTCAGTCCCAGGGTCCAGGGCTTAGTGATGAGCTTCGAGGGCACTATGGTGTTTAACGCTGAGCTGTAGTCAATAAACAGCATTCTCAAATAAGTGTTCTTCTTGTACACGTGGGAGAGGGCAGTGTGGAGTGCAATAAAGATTACGTAATCTGTGGATCTGTTGGGGCGGTATGTGAATTGGAGTGGGTCCAGGACATCTGGGATGATGGTGTTGATGTGAGTGATTACCAGCCTTTCAAAACATTTCAAGGCTATGGGGCAAAAATAATTTAAACAGTCCCTGTGCCCAAGAACGCCAAGGTAACCTATGGTGGTCTGCTTGAAAACACATCGGCTACGGAGAATGGTCTGGAACTGCTGGTGCTCATGAATGGTTCATTGTTGCTTGTCTCAAAGCTAGCATATAAGGCATTTAACTCGTCTGCTAGGCTCGCGTCACTGGGCAGTTCGCTGCTCGGTTTCCCTTTGTAATCAGTGTTAGTTTGCAAGCCTTGCCATATCTGACGAGCTTCAGCGCAGGCGTAGTAGGATTTGATCTTAGTTTTGTATTGACGTTTTGCCTGTTTGATAGCTTGTCAGAGGTCGTAGCTGGATTTCTTATAAGCGTTCCGGATTAGCGTCCCACTCCTTGAAAGCGGCAGCTCTAGCCATTAGCTCAGTGCGGATGTCCTGTAGCTTACCATCCACTTCATCAGACCACTAGTACTTCCTGTTTGAGTTTTTGCTTGTAAGCAGGAAACAAGATAGAGTTATGGTAAGATTTGCCAAAGGGAGGGCAGGGGAGAGCCTTGTATAAGTTTGTGTGTGTGGAGAAAAGGTGATCTAGAATTGTTTTGCCTGTAGTCTCACTTATGATATCTTGATAAAAATGAAATAAAACATATTTCAGTTTCCCTGCACCTAAAATCACCGGCCATGAGAAGAGCTGCCTCTGGGTGGGCACTTTCTTGTTTGCTTATGGCCCTATACAGATCATTGAGTGTGGTCTTAGTGCCAGCATTGGTTTGCATTGATAAATAGAGTGCTATGAAAAATATGTTGGTAAATAGTATGGTCTGCAGCTTATCATAAGGTATTCTAAACTCAGGAGAGCAAAAACTTGAGACTTCCTTAACATTCGAGATTGTGCCCCAGCAGTTAACAGACACACCACTCCTTCCCTCATCTTACCTGAGGCTGCCAACCGGTCTTGAAGATGTATGGAAAAGCCAACAAGATGTATATTATTCATCTTCGTGTTCAGCCACGACTCTGTGAAACATAGAACATTACAATTCTTCAGGTCCTGTTGGTAGGATAGTCTCAAACGGAGCTCGTCCAGTTTGTTCTCTAGTGACTGTACCTAGAGGCGGTTTATTTACTTGTCAACAAAGTTTGGTCTGGATGCCGGCTCGTCTGCATCTTTCGCGCCATCTCATCCAATTTTGAGTCCCGGTGATTAGGGCCTTGTGTCGGAGTATGCAGAACGTCCATAGCTGCTGACTCGTTGAAGTAGAAACCAGTTAGTGATCACTGTTCTGATCTCCAGATGCTGTGTCGGAGTTGTGCAGAACGTCCATAGCTGCTGACTCGTTGAAGTAGAAACCAGTTAGTGATCACTGTTCTGATCTCCAGATGCTGTGTCGGAGTATGCAGAACGTCCATAGCTGCTGACTCGTTGAAGTAGAAACCAGTTAGTGATCACTGTTCTGATCTCCAGATGCTGTGTCGGAGTTGTGCAGAACGTCCATAGCTGCTGACTCGTTGAAGTAGAAACCAGTTAGTGATCACTGTTCTGATCTCCAGATGCTGTTTTCAGTCACACAAAATAGCAGAATTGGTCAGGAGCCAGTAAAACGGCTGCTATCCACTGCAACGCCTCTCAGTTCATTCTCAAACCATATGTTTGGGTGCAAATATATCAACTTCATGTGTAAGTTATTACAGGTCAACTATCTCTCCCCATAACAGCACAGTGATGACTGTGGAGGATGTGGAGAAGGAGTGAAAAAAAAGGCACAAAAAAACTGTTTTGACCAACAGACAGCATGAAATGTGGCTAACATAAAACCCATCAAAACAGAGTATCTAAAGCAGAGCAGATAGTTCAGTGTGAACAACAGGCATACCAGAGAGAAAACATCACTGCCAGATGCCACAGCTCTTCCCCAGGTCTGCCAAGCTACAGGCCTGATCTTATCCAGGCGAGACGTGTGGAGCCCCAAGTCAGAGACACACAACTGTCTGGTGCATCAACGGACAGACGCAGTGGTGTAGTGGAGGGTATACGCCGTATACCCACTTATTTTCAGTGGGCATTGCGTATACTCACTTCTTAATCCCCATGACGCGTATAAAAGTAGTGTCGAGGATGTATATGTCGTATCAATTAATAAGGTTGATGGAACAGGAACAGAATGTTTAGCCTAAAATGTTGATTAACTATTATTTCTTCACATTTTAGGCGCAGCATTGTGCAAACTGCGGTAGGCCTTTGCGCAAATGTTCCAAAATGCAATTTGCGGGAGAACACAGTTCTAAAATTCGCGCCACACATGCGAGCGGTTTAATGGAGAGAGATGGAAATATCTGTTAGAAATGTAGAAAGAGGGGAGATCTAAAGATGCAACAACTATCATGGGTTGCGAATATGACTAGAATAATGCATTCGGCTGTTAGACAATGAAAGAAAGTTGAAAGAAAACCAATAGAAGTATTTATAAAATAATTGTCTCAACATTTCTATAGTGGGATTTTGGCTATAGGCTACTTTGAACCAAGGCAAGACATTAATATGAAGTAAAAACGTCCAAGTTTCAAACAATTAAGGAACAGGAAAGACATAGCGATGCTAATGATAGGCCTAACTGTCTTCTGCTAGATAGAAAGACTTTCCCAAAAAGTAGCTACAAAGTAGCTTATGCCTACCTGGCAGAATGATATCATGATTTGCATCAATCCAGTGACCATTTGTTTTGCAAACTCATGTGCTACAGAAACACTGCTAACTAAACCACAGTGCAAGGTGCATGTGCACTTGAATTAAAAGGGTAACTACTCTCAAAAATAAAAGTAGTCTCGTGATGTGGTTTAAGCATTGTTATGGACTTAGAACATCCAATTTTGTTGTTTTTCTATTAAAAAAGTGTTACTTTCAGAGCGAAAACCTGTTTCAATAGTAGAACTACTATTAGCATACTTGCACAGTACAGCTTGGGTTGGCCTGACTGTGAAAGACCAATATGGGATTCATAATTTTAGGGTGTTCAGAGTGTATGTCACTGTTTCTTAAATAAATAAGACAGGATGTCTTTCCTTTGCTGGTCGGGCCATTTGAGGAATTCTTGGCAAAATTAGAGTACCCACTTTTCCAGGCACCACTACACCACTGGACGGACGGAAGGAATGGAGGACTGAAATAACTTAGAGATAACGAGAGAGCTTCCTAAATAATTTTTCTGCTGACCTTTGAAGTAATATCAATAACTTAAAAGAAAATAACAAAACACAGCTCTCTGTATGTATCCTGTATTACTCTTCTTCTTTCAAATATGAACTAAGTGGATGCTTGGCAACATCCCCTCGTCTATTAAGGCACCTCCCCGTTTGACAGTTTTCTTCCGTTTCGTGCCTACTCAATATGACCCAAGCCATATTTCCCTCATCCTGAGGCATAGAGCTGTGGTGTTTACCATGCTGGACTTTAAGCTGATACTGTTTGACATCTCTGTTTTGGCCCATTGTGAGAGGTCCAATCAGGACACAATGGCTGCAGATGGATTCTCTGTCTTGTTTGGCCAGTGCCTGGGACGACTGACTCGGTCGGCGGAGCGCGTGGAAGCCCTGCAAGTCGAGGGGCCAGACTGTACTGCTGGCTGCTGCTGCTGCTGGGTAGGGACAAGGACAGGCACCATCATGAACTGGTAGCCAATGCCTGCACAGACACTCACTGGCCCCCTTCTCAATGGAGTCTGCAGAGCTAAATGAGGATGAGCATGTCTCACTCATGGCAGCTAACCTTTTAATGGATCAATAGTGAGAGTAATAAGGGGATAACAGAGAGCTTGGGGTTATTAGGATGAGCACTAGGAAGAAGCTATTCTCTATCCCTATAGAGGCATGAGCGCTGGGCCTTTGTTGACCCTGTGATGACCATACAAAGAGGAAGCATTGGCCTCTGAGTTTTCTGAAGTTTCCTTCATCTGAAACACTGTATTATTGCAACCCCCCTCCAAGTCTCTGATCACAACTTCTATCCCTCCCTCTCTCCTCTAACCCTACCCACTCAACCATCACAATCTTTGCTCTCCCTCTCCCACTGCTCTCTCCTCTTCTATCCTATCATCTCTACCTTCTGCTAAATCCTTCTCTCTCCTGTCTCCTGATTTTGCCTTTTCAACCCTACTCTCCTCCCTTTCCGCATCCTATGACTCTCACTGTCCCCTTTCCTCTTGGCCCTCACCTCCTGCTCCGTGGCTGAGTGACTCACTGCAAGCTTACAGGATAGGGCTGCGTGCAGCTGAGCTGAAACGCAGGAAAAGTAAAGTTCCGGAGGAACTTATCCCTTCCTTCTCTTCCTCTGTATCTGCTATTAAGCCACTTTTGATCACTCTACATTTCATTCTTCTGCCTCTAACCCTAGGAAACTTTTTTCCACCTTCTCCTCCCTCAATCCTCCACCTCCTACCTACCTCTCTGCGGACGACTGTTAACCACTTTGAACAGAAGGTTGACGATATCCTTTCCTAATTCACTCAGCCTACTGAGTCCACTGGTCCCACTCTCACAGAACTCCCCTACGCCTTGACCTCTTTCTCCCCACTCTCTCCAGATGGAATCCTGCAACTAGTGATGTCCAGCCACCCGGCAACCTGCCCGCTCAACCCCATCCCCTCTTCCCTTCTCCAGACCATATCTGGAGACCTCCCATTACTTACTTCCCCTCATCAACTCATCCCTGACTACTGGTTGCGTCCTCTCTGACTTCAAGAAAGCCAGAGTCGCTCCCTTCCTCAAGAAACAAACACTCGACCCTTCTCACGTCAAAAACTACAGACCGTTATGCCTTTTCTTTCTTTCCAAAACACTTGAGCATGCTGTCTCTGACCAACTCTCTCTCGATCTCTCTCAGAACGATCTTCTTGACCCTAACCAGTCAGGCTTCAAGACGGCTCACTCAACTGAGACTGCTCTCCTCTGTCACGGAGACTCTCCGCACCGCCAAAGCTGACTCTGTTTTTATCCTCCTAGATTTATCCGCTGCCTTCGACATTGTGAACCATCAGATCCTCCTACCCACCCTCTCAGAGCTGGGCATCTCAGGCACTGCACACTCTTGGATTGCATCCTACCTGGCAGGTGGCTCCTACCAGGTGATGTGGAGAGGATCTGAGTCTGCACCACATGCTCTCACTACTGGTGTCCCCTAGGGCTCGGTTCCAGGCCCTCTCCTATTTTCTCTATACAATAAGCCACTTGGCTCCGTCATATGATCTCTCCTATCACTGCTATGCAGATGACACTCAACTATTTCCTCAACTACTCAACCTTCCCCCCTTCTGACACCCAGGTGGCAACACGCATCTCTGTGTGCCTGGCAGACATCTCAGCTTAGATGTCGGCCCACCACCTCAAGCTCAACCCCGACAAGACAGAGCTGCTCTTCCTGCACTACAAGACCATGGTGCTTGCCTACGGAATAGCAATGGAAACTAGCCCTCCTTACCTTCAGGCTATGCTCAAATCCTACACCCCAACCCGAGCACTCCATTCTGCCACCTCTAGTCTCTTGGCCCTCGCACCCCTATGGGGGTCAGCTCCCGCTCAGCCCAGTCAATGCTCTGTCAGGGCACCCCAAAGATGGCTTCCTCCTGACGCTAAATCAGCAAAGTTCCTGCCAATCTTCAGAGAATGTCTGAAACCCTACCTCTTCACAGAGTATCTTAAATTAATCCTACGGCGCCCCAAAAAAGTAATGTCTTCTCCTACTAGCCCTGACTTTGCTGATAACTACTTTACTGAGGTTGTCTTACCAAACTAATTGTCGCTCTTGATAAGAGTGTCTGCTATATGACGAAAATGCAAATGTCTTTGCAGGGAGCAGGCTTCAACCTTTTTAGTGTACTCAAGCTAGTAATAAAATGCCTTTATATTGCTGTCAAGAAGCATTGATTATGCTGGAAACAAGCTAACAAAGTATTTCAGAGGAAATATATCAAATGCGAGCTCCTCCCTTAGTGAGTATTTATGAGTCCAAATCACACAGCCAGGCCCTGAAAAGAGTTGAAGAAAAGCAAGTGCAGACCTGGCCGCTTCGCCTTCAAACATGGCCATCCGCGTATCCCCACATATGATTAAACTAGTTAAATACTTCACAGTCCTGAAATATTTTGATTCGACTGTAATCATATAATAAATGAAAGCCATAAATGGCAAGATCCCTTTAGTCATCTATACTGTAGAGCTGAACCAACTACCAACCAGCAGCTCTTCAAAGGATACTTTGGGATTTTGGCAATGAGGCATTTTGTCTACTTCCCCAGAGTCAGATTAAATGGGAGATACCATTTGTATGTCTCTGTGTCCAGTATTAAGGAAGTTAGAAGTAGTTTCTCAAGCCAACTCTAACTAGACAAAGGGCCTCATTGCCAAAATTCCGAAGTATCCCTTTAATGGGCGAGAGAAGCAGAGTAGAGCAATAGAATGAGTGAGTGAGTGAGCGACAGACAGCAGTTCAGCATGGCATTGGGCCCAGCCCAAGGACAGTACGTACAACCAGCTCAGAGAACATGGCATCCAGCTCCTCTTCAAGCGGCATGGGCAGGGAGGGCTCCATGGTCTGTAGGATGAAGTTACTGTCATGGCGAAGGCGGTAGGTGATCTCCGGGTGATCACTCCCTTTAAAACAGCAGAAAATATCGGAGAGGCCCCGCCCTGGACGCTTGCGAGGGGCCATGGCGTGGCGGCCAGGGTTTGGGCCCTTTCTAGGGAACGTTACCGTCGCTCACCACGGCTCCCTGTAGAAGGAGACAAGACAGATTGTTAGTGGAATACATGGTTGGAGTCATTTAACCAGGTTATTCATTTGGCTTCTGAGGGTGTGGTCTATGTCACTCCCAGAGCATGATGTACAGTGGGGAGAACAAGTATTTGATACACTGCCGATTTTGCAGGTTTTCCTACTTACAAAGCATGTAGAGGTCTGTAATTTTTATCATAGGTACACTTCAACTGTGAGAGACGAAATCTAAAACAAAAATCCAGAAAATCACATTGTATGATTTTTAAGTAATTAATTTGCATTTTATTACATGACATAAGTATTTGATCACCTACCAACCAGTAAGAATTCCGGCTCTCACAGACCTATTAGTTTTTCTTTAAGAAGCCCTCCTGTTCTCCACTCATTACCTGTATTAACTGCACCTGTTTGAACTCGTTACCTGTATAAAAGACACCTGTCCACACACTTAATCAAACAGACTCCAACCTCTCCACAATGGCCAAGACCAGAGAGCTGTGTAAGGACATCAGGGATAAAATTGTAGACCTGCACAAGGCTGGGATGGGCTACAGGACAATAGGCAAGCAGCTTGGTGAGAAGGCAACAACTGTTGGCGCAATTATTAGAAAATGGAAGAAGTTCAAGATGACGGTCAATCACCCTCGGTCTGGAGCTCCATGCAAGATCTCACCTCGTGGGGCATCAATGATCATGAGGAAGGTGAGGGATCAGCCCAGAACTACACAGCAGGACCTGGTCAATGACCTGAAGAGAGCTGGGACCACAGTCTCAAAGAAAACCATTAGTAACACACTACGCCATCATGGATTAAAATCCTGCAGCGCATGCAAGGTCCCCCTGCTCAAGCCAGCGCATGTCCAGGCCCGTCTGAAGTTTGCCAATGACCATCTGGATGATCCAGAGGAGGAATATGAGAAGGTCGTGTGGTCTGATGAGACAAAAATAGAGCTTTTTGGTCTAAACTCCACTCGCCGTGTTTGGAGGAAGAAGGATGATGAGTACAACCCCAAGAACCCATCCCAACTGTGAAGCATGGAGGTGGAAACATCATTCTTTGGGGATGCTTTTCTGCAAAGGGGTCAGGACGAATGCACCGTATTGAGGGGAGGATGGATGGGGCCATGTATCGCAAGATCTTGGCCAACAACCTCCTTCCCTCAGTAAGAGCATTGAAGATGGGTCGTGGCTGGGTCTTCCAGCATGACAACGAAACGAAACACACAGCCAGGGCAACTAAGGAGTGGCTCCGTAAGAAGCATCTCAAGGTCCTGGAGTGGTCTAGCCAGTCTCCAGACCTGAACCCAATAGAAAATCTTTGGAGGGAGCTGAAAGTCCGTATTGCCCAGCGACAGCCCCGAAACCTGAAGGATCTGGGGAAGGTCTGTATGGAGGAGTGGGCCAAAATCCCTGCTGCAGTGTGTGCAAACATGGTCAAGAACTACAGGAAACGTATGAGCTCTGTAATTGCAAACAAAGGTTTCTGTACCAAATATTAAGTTCTGCTTTTCTGATGTATCAAATACTTATGTCATGCAATAAAATGCAAATTAATTATTTAAAAATCACACAATGTGATTTTCTGGATTTTTGTTTTAGATTCCGTCTCTCACAGTTGAAGTGTACCTATGATAAAAAATACAGACCTCTACATGCTTTGTAAGTAGGAAAACCTGCAAAATCGGCAGTGTATCAAATACTTGTTCTCCCCACTGTATGTCACATGATCTATGCCATGGGCAATTCCACGGTCACAGAATGAGACATAACAGATGTTTCACTTTAAAAATGTATGTCAAACAAAAACCAATGATTGCAAAGTAAAACAAACCATACAGATTTTAATGACTTTTAGGATGACTTTTAACAATTTCCACAGGAAATTTAACAAAAACACATTTACTTGAACAGGGCAGAATGACGGAACAAACAGCACAAACGGTCATTCTGCAACCAAACTTGGCATCTGCACTGTTCTTCAAGTAAATGTGGATGGCTGAGTTGAAACACAGGCCAAACAGTGGAGGCTCCTCAGTGGAGGACCATCCTCCTCAGTGAATTTCATAAAAATAAAAATGTTAAAACTTAAAGTTATCCTTTTTTAGATAAAACTATACTAAACATAATCATGTCACCAAATAACTGATTGAAAACACTATTTTGCAAAGAAGGTCTACAGTAGCCTCAACAGCACTCTGTAGGGTAGCACCATGATGTAGCCGGTGGACAGCTAGTTTCTGTACTCCTCTGGGTACATTGACCTCAATACAAAACATAGGAGTCTCGTGGTTCTCACCCCCTTCAATAGACTTGTAATTATATCTTTCAGAGTACGTCCTCCAGCCTATCAGAGCTCGAGGCATGAACTGACATGTTGTCCAGCCAATCAAAGGACCAGAGAATTAATCTAGTACAGAAAGCATCAGCTACCTAGCACTGCAGTGTATAAAATGTGGTGAGTAGTTGACTCAAAATGCGAGAGAAAGACAATAGTTGAACAGTTTAACAAATACATTTCTTCCCCCCAAAAAGGTTAACTTTCAGTTCCACTTACTTAGCTAGCAAATGCAGCCAGCTAGTTTAGGCTGCTGAAACACCCTGCTCAAACAGAGGGATGCTATGTTAGCTAGCTGAGTTTCCAACACAACACTGGAAGATAAGCTTTTGGTATTACTAATTTATTGCCACCATGGCGCCCCGGTGTAACTGCTTACTGACTGTACAATAACATTACTGCATGATTGTAGCAAGTTTACTAATGCGTTAGTTCTATTAGCAATGCTGACTTTGACGTTACTTTAGTTAATATGGTGATAACAATGTAGGCTGTGTGTAGGCTGTGTGTAGCGGTTTGGCTTGGAAAGGTTTTTTCTCCTGGTCACATACAGCTGTGTTGTGCATTGAAGTCCACAAGTGAAGGGAAGAGAAGGAATAAAATGTGGCTATTACGAGAGTGAACTCTGTTTACGCATGATCAGGGGTATATTCATTCCGCCGATTCTGTTAAAAAACATTTCTTAAAACTGAAGCAAACGGAACAAAACGTGGATAAACATACCTGAATTTGTCCAATAGAAACTCTTGTTTGCAATTTTGGATTACACCCTATATCAGCTAGATGCAGGCAAGAGTGTGCAAGACGCTATTGAATGTCAATGTCTGTCACCTCAAATGTCTCTCGACCTGTGGTCACCTACGTTGTAAACTTTCATTCATAGGCTAGGTTGTAGCAACCTCATGTTGGGTATAGGGAAAATGTTAGTATCATGTAGTAGCCTAAACCTATCGCTGTTACATTGAACTGGGTGAATGGAATATGAATGAGTGTCATCCAACATGCTCTAATAGAAATAAGGCCATGCTCATGAAAACAAAAATGTGTTCTCCCTCACCTTAAACGACACTAACCACAACTGAGGCCTAAATGTACTGTTATAAAACCAGACATCCAAGAATTCCAAATAAAGAGACAGAGAGTCCTGTATGTCAATGGGAGAGAGCCATTACTGGATTATTGTCTTCTTTATAGAGAAAACACAGTGCAACACTACAGATTGTTTTTTATTTTTTTTATTTAACCTTTATTTAACCAGGTACTAGTTGAGAACAAGTTCTCATTTGCAACTGCGACCTGGCCAAGATAAAGCATAGCAGTTCGACACATACAACAACACAGAGTTACACGTGGAAAACAAAACATACAGTCAATAATACAGTAGAAAAAGAAAACAGTCTATATACAGTGAGTGCAAATGAGGTAAGATAAGGGAGTTAAGGCAATTAATAGGCCATGGCGGCGAAGTAATTACAATATAGCAATTAAAACACTGGAATGGTAGATGTGCAGAAGATGAATGTGCAAGTAGAGATACTGGGGTGCAAAGGAGCAAGATAAATAAATACATACAGTATGGGGATGAGGTAGTTGGATGGGCTGTTTACAGATGGGCTATGTACAGGTGCAGTGATCTGTGAGCTGCTCTGACAGCTGGTGCTCAAAGCTAGTGAGGGAGATGTGAGTCTCCAGCTTCAGTGATTTTTGCAGTTCGTTCCAGTCATTGGCAGCAGAGAACTGGAAGGAAAGGCGGCCAAAGTAGGAATTAGCTTTAGGGGTGACCAGTGAGATATACCTGCTGGAGCATGTGCTACGAGTGGGTGCTGCTATGGTGACCAGTGAGCTGAGATAAGGCGGGGCTTTACCAAGCATAGACTTGTAGATGACCTGGAGCCAGTGGGTTTGGCGACGAGTATGAAGCGAGGGCCAGCCAACGAGAGCATACAAGTTGCAGTGGTGGGTAGTATATGGGGCTTTGGTGACAAAACGGATGGCACTGTGAAAGACTGCATCCAATTTGTTGAGTAGAGAGTTGGAGGCTATTTTATAAATTACATTGCCGAAGTCGAGGATCGGTAGGATGGTCAGTTTTACGAGGGTATGTTTGGCAGCATGAGTGAAGGATGCTTTGTTGCAAAATAGGAAGCCGATTCTAGATTTAATTTTGGATTGGAGATGCTTAATATGAGTCTGGAAGGAGAGTTTACAGTCTAAACCAGACACCTAGGTATTTGTAATTATCCACATATTTTAAGTCGGAGCCGTCCAGCGTAGTGATGCTGGATGGGCGGGCAGGTGCGGGCAGTGATCGGTTGAAGAGCATACATTTAGTTTTACTTGCATTTAAGAGCAGTTGGAGGCCACGGAAGGAGAGTTGTATGGCATTGAAGCTCGTCTGGAAGTTAGTTAACACAGTGTCCAAAGAAGGGCCAGAAGTATACAGAATGGTGTCGTCTGCGTTGAGGTGGATCAGAGAATCACCAGGAGCAAGAGCGACATCATTGATGTATACAGAGAAGAGAGTCGGCCCGAGAATTGAACCCTGTGGCACCCCCATAGAGACTGCCAGCAGTCCGGACAACAGGCCCTCCGATTTGACACACAGAACTCCATCTGAGAAGTAGTTGGTGAACCAGGCGAGGCAATCATTTGAGAAACCAAGGCTGTTGAGTCTGCCAATAAGAATGTGATGATTGACAGAGTTGAAAGCCTTGGCCAGGTCGATGAATACGGCTGCACAGTAATGTCTCTTATCGATGGCGGTTATGATATCATTTAGGACCTTGAACATGGCTGAGGTGCACCCATGACCAGCTCTGAAACCAGATTGCATAGCGGAGAAGGTACGGTGGGATTCAAAATGGTCGGAAATCTGTTTGTTAACTTGGCTTTCGAAGACCTTAGAAAGGCAGGGTAGGATAGATATAGGTCTGTAGCAGTTTGGGTCTAGAGTGTCTCCCCCTTTGAAGAGGGGGATGACTGCGGCAGCTTTCCAATCTTTGGGAATCTCAGATGATACGAAAGAGAGGTTGAACAGGCTAGTAATAGGGGTTGCAACAATTTCGGCAGATAATTTTAGAAAGAGAGGGTCCAGATTGTCTAGCCCGGCTGATATGTAGGCGTCCACATTTTGCAGCTCTTTCAGAACATCAGCTATCTGGATTTAGGTGAAGAAGAAATGGGGGAGGCTTGGGCGAGTTGCTGTGGGGAGTGCAGGGCTGTTGACCGGGGTAGGGGTAGCCAGGTGGAAAGCATGGCCAGCCGTGGAAAAATGCTTATTTGAATTCTCCATTATCGTGGATTTATTGGTGGTGACAGTTAAAACGGCAGTGTCTGATTAATTCAGTGAATTAGATAAAAGCAAACATACCCGCTTTAAAATATATGGGTAGATAGCTACCTCACCACACGGTCCAGAACATATGTCTCCCCTCACAATCCTCAGATTGGTTTAGGGGCCTAGCTACAGTGGCTTTTGATGATTATAAAACACAGAGACAGAGACAGAGACAGAGACAGCGAGAGACAGAGAGAGCGAGAGAGAGCAATATTATGCCGAGGGGCCTCAGCCTGCCGCATCCCTCTCAGTGACCCTACACAACAGGACCAGGATTTATATCCAAACACAGGCACTGTGGGGATTAGTGCACTGACTGGGAAGACCCGCTGCTTCTCAGCTCAACTCACTGTGGTGAAGTGGTTACTGGTCTTCATGTTCATGTACTAGCAGCAGGCAATAGACACACACACACACACACACTTTTACACTCTTCACATACGCTGCTGCTACTCTGTTTATTATCTATCCTGATTGCCTAGTTACTTTTACCCCTACCTACATGTACATATTACTTCTACTACCTCATACCCCTGCACATTGACTTGGTACCAGTACTACTTTTATAATCGCCTCGTTGTTGTTGTCTTTTGTGTTACTATTTTTATTTGCTACATTTCTTACCTTTTAACTTTGCATTGTTGGGAAAGGGCTTGTAAGTAAGCATTTCACAGTAAAGTCACAGATTGAATCTGAGCTTAAGCAAAGTGATTTCTAAGATCCAGACTGGGCCAGTAAGACAAATGGCAGTACGTAAGTCTTTGAAGAGGGAGAGATGTGGATGTTATGAGTGTAAATCATGTGACTCGTATCTATGAGCTTTGATTAAGCAGGAACCAGAGACTCAACTCCTGTTGAGAGAACAAGATTAAAAATCTAAATGAAAGGAGAAAAGCAAAAGAAAATAATATCACCTCATAATTTTGCTAAACTGAAAAGTTACATGAATATTAACTGGGGTTAGCTAACAGAAACCAGGACTGGCCTGAGAAGCCAATCTAACAACCGCAGGAGAGGAAAATGAAACCCAGCAGTCTGTGATAGCAGACAGTGTGGTCCCCAGTGAGGTTAAGGTCAGACTGAGGGCAGTCTACTCTGTTTAAGGTTCATTCACAAAAATCTCAGTGAATAATTTACACAAGGTTAGATGCGCTCAATGTTTCTCCTCTGAGAGGTCGATATACACAAGGCCAGAGCGAGAAAGATCAGCTTCCAAAACTCCCAAGCAAGCACTACTCTGACCTTCCACAAAGCACTAAGCAAACACCATCATTCAACATCTTCAGTTACTATAAAGAGGCTTTTCTTGAACTAAGAATGTGTGGGTGTGCTAAATCCTGTGGTTCTGTACAGTAGGTAGGCTAAATCCTGTGGTTGAGTAGCTATGGCTATGCTAAATCCTGTGGTTGAGTAGCTAGGCTAAATCCTGTGGTTGAGTAGCTAGGCTAAATCCTGTGGTTGAGTAGCTAGGCTAAATCCTGTGGTTGAGTAGCTAGGCTAAATCCTGTGGTTGTGTAGCTAGGCTAAATCCTGTGGTTGTGTAACTAAGATAAATCCTGTGGTTGTGTAACTAAGATAAATCCTGTGGTTGTGTAACTAAGCTAAATCATGTGATTGTGTAGCTAGGCTAAATCCTGTGGTTGTGGAACACACATAACCCATACAATCCACACCATTGAAGTCTTGCAGTAGCCTATTAGAGAACAACTTTACCACTTTCTTACAGTAGGTATGGACAAATGTGAACAGACCAAACAAGACTAGAAAGGTGAATGACCACTCTTTGCAGCAGGTAGGCCTATGTTGTATATTTGCTAGCATAGGATATTGTAAGATATATGTTTAATATTTCCTAATTGAATTGTTTCATCACTGAATCAACAGCGTACAAAAGGCAGATGGTTTGAACATTATATGGCAATAAAGACAATGGCCGATAAAGTATAAAACAAACACACATCATCTAGAGATGCCTAACCTAAACATGACATAAAACCAAGATGTCTCTCCAGGAAATCAAATTAAAATAAGTCTCCCTCCCCGGCAGTCATTTTAAAAACACATGAAGCGGTCTGTTTATTTATGTGCAACCTTGTCCTTCCTGAATGGACTACCATCATCAGCACAGAGAGTACGTCCCAAATGGCACCCTTTTTACGGCACTACTTTTTTTTTACCAGGGCCCCTAGTATATAGGGAGTAGGATGCCATTTGGGACGCAAACTGAGTGTTTTCCACATGTGCTGAACTCCAGTGAATCTGTCAGTTCCTACAACAGCAGATGATGTCCTTGTGAACTTTACACGATCCATCTTTAGAAAGGGAGATGTTCTGTTACAGGGAACTAACGAGGAAACCAAAAGGAGGGCAGGTACTGCATAAGAGCTGTAGTAAGACCTGGATCAGAGCCCTTTGGCGAAACCATTCCCACCTCTTACACAGGTCAGCTTCAGGAAAGACACACAGGACAACTTCAGGGAAGCGATACTCTTTGAAGCACAGCCATCAATAAACACTGAGTTTTCCCTCTCCTTTCTCTTACATATTCCTTTCTTTTCCCCTTGCGTTTATTAAAGACTAAGCACAAAGAGTCCGACTGGGGATTTTTAATATCTTCCATTTCAAAGGGCAGCTTGTAATAGTCAGGATGCTGATAGCAATACTAACTGATGCAGTTACTTTTATTAGCAGTCTCATTCGTATCCTATTTCCTGTTTATCCATGATATGACAAAGGGAGTATACTGTACATCCAAAAGAGGCAATCAGAGAGCATTCTGGGAGATGATCATGAGTGGGGGGTGTATAGCCTGTATGTTTGCATGTCTGAGCTATACATGAATTCAATTTACTCATGATCCTCCATGATCCAACACAGACAGTCCCCTAAATGACACATCCATGAATTCATAATCCCCAATTCACAACACAAACATGCTGATACACCAACGTGCCTCCCTCCCTCCGAGACGCTGAGCTTCGGAAGCCACATCTGTTCTGATTGTTGTACCAAGGTGAGTCAGCAGGAGAAAACAGGATGTGTGCAGTGCCACTGGTTGATTCTCATAGACTCGCTCATTCACACCCACACATGTTCCTACTGTAACAGCCCTTCTGATTACGCTGTACCAGCTGAAAAACACACAGCGACTGAGCTGGCAGAGTCATTCAAATTAGGGTTGGGATCAATTCCATTGAAATTCAAACAATTAAAGGAAATTGGCTGTGTTGAAGTGGAATTGTGTCTTGTAGTTTGACTGGTATTGCTGACTCCTATGACAGGCATCTAACTAACAATGCCAATAACAACGAGTATTACTAGGCTATAATTGCGTAGCATCGGGTTGAGGCAAACCCGAAAACAATGTTTGAACAAATACAACTCACGATGTGCAGAATCAAATTAAGTGATCTCGAGATCCCAAAGTGTTCTTAGACAACATACCAGGCTGATTGTTGCCCTTAAAGCAAAACCAGATACGCTCAACGTGTTCAAGAAGTAATTATTGGATTCTTCGTAGCTAGAGCTGTTTACACATATTGGGTACAGATGTCATATTGGATACAGGGCCATGAGTTGCACTGTAACCCCTCTGCAAAAAAACTTTTTTTAAATTTTTTTCAAAGACACACATCTGAGAACATCTGGCAATTAAAAGTCCTGAACAATCGCAGGATGTTCGTGATCTTTATCAGTCTCCTGACAGGCAGGACAGTTTGATATTCTCTCCAGTGCTCAGCTGCGTCAAACTTCTGATTGCTGTACACACAACACTAAAAGATGACTCACTTGCTCTCTCTGCCATTGCTCTGAGTTAGGGCTTCTGATAAAAGCAGACACTTAGACACTCCTCTGCTCCTATTTCTGATTATGTTATGTTTATAGCTGAATGATTGGAGCATTGTTCACTTGCAGTATGGGCCTGGTTTCCTGGACCCAGATTAAGTGTATTCCTGTTCTAACAAGCACTTTCAAGGGAGTTATTCGCCATTGACCAAGCAGTTTAGTCCAGGAATAGGCTTAATCTGGGATTGGGCAACTGGCCTTGATAACCACTCTAATACAAACTCACTGCACTATAAGCAGCAGCATAGGAGGACTGCAGATAGAGAAAGGGTGGAAGGAAATAAAGTAACTTAGAAGTGTATTGCTCAGCAGCCCAGCGGTCAGTCAGAGATGATGTAGTTCTAATTTGGTCATTAGAGACAGAATGTAAACCAGATGTTACACATCCTGCTGCTGCTCATTGACCTGCTGGACCAAACCAACATATATTGTACAGCCAGGCACACACTGTATCCAGTAAGAATATCTGTTCATCAAGTGTGTGGGGACCATTTGGTCGGAGCATCCATTTTGCCTAAAAAAAGTCTGCATTAAAATATTCTTTGAAACTCATGGCCTTATGATAGTTCATGGCTGTCAGACTCAGGACAACAATACAATAACAATGTTCTGTAGGTAAACAAAGCTATAGAATACAGGTGTCAAACTCATTCCACGGAGGGCCGAGTGTCTGCGGGTTTTCGCTCCTCCCTCGAACTTGATTGATGAATTAAGGTCCCTAATTAGTGGGGAACTTCCCACACCTGGTTGTCTAGTGTTTAATTGAAAAGAAAAAACGAAAACCTGCAGACACTAGGCCCTCCATGGAATGAGTTTGACACCCCTGCGAGAGAACAATCAGTTTCAACAACTTAAATGTCACGTAGAAGAGGTTACAACCTCAACCCTTTCAGTATGATTAATATACAAAGAGCAAAAGAAGCTTCTTTGGCTGATGAATAATGACAAGAAGTAAACATGCATCATACGGACTACTTCTTCTCTCGGAATCATCAACAAGTGCACAACCATCTGAGTTGTTCAGCGTGTTCTATAGAAAGCAAGACATGAGTTCCTCCCGTGTTCTCCCCTTCTCGCCTTGCACAGGAAGTCCAAGTTGAGTTGCCAAAGACCTGAAGTTATGACAGCCAGACAGCAGACAATGTAATGCAATCATGTAGATGTATCTTTATTATGATGATGTGGAATGTAGAAACAGCCCTAATCTATCTCAGCCAGTGTGTTTATTATTTCCCTCGACGTCGCCAAGTCAAATACTGATCTATAGTTCTGTACCAAATGGCACCCTATTCCCTATAGGCCCTGGTCAAAAGTAGTGCACTACATAGGGAATAGGGTGCCATTTAGAATGCAAATCTAACTTATGACCTAAATATAAAACTGGAAGAGGAAAATCAACCAACCATTTTTAAAAATACACTTAAACTGGTGAGATCATAGCACAGACAGGAATCACAGTATACTACTGTGAACACGTTCCAGTGTTTGCATCCCAAATGGGACCCTATTCTCTACATAGTGCACTAACTTCCTTCCTTCGTCCTAATATTTATTCATTTCTTATTTCACTTAAGATTTGTGTGTATTGTTAGATATTACTGCACTGTTGGAGCTAGGAACACAAGCATTTCGCTACACCCGCAATAATATCTGCTAAATATGTGTATGCTACCAATAACATTTGATTTGACCTATGGGCCCTGTTCAAAAGTAGTGCACTAGACAAGGAAAAGGGTGTCATTTGGGATGCAAAATATGTGAAGCAGCGTGCTAACAGTAAAGGCTCACTAGGCTGGACTAAACCATACAGAGAGGAGCCTATCCCTTGGGGCTTCCCCGTCACATGCCTGTCTCTGTCTGTTAATGACAGGCAAACCAGAGCCAAGCTCCCACTCCCAGCCCAATGATGTACTGAACTCTATCCAACCATTGGCACTTCACTGCTAGAAGTCCATACCAACGGATGAGAATAAAACACATAAATGTGTGTGGGCTTTACTTCCTTTCATCATCAGTCTTTCTGGCCCTGCCTCGATGGAGAAATGTAAGATGTGCTTAGCTATCATCACCTACACACTTCATCTATGTTGAGATGGAGGTGCACTGATTGATAGTGATTCACACATATACATGATTTACATTTGCAGTTAATCTAATCAATCCTACCCGACAGACTCCTGTCTGTCTTATCCTTGTCATCTGAGAAAGGAGATCTGAAGCTCAGACCCCTCTGATTCCATGTCAACATCACCAACATGGATCGAATGATAAGCTGGGTACTGTAAGAGCATTAAGCGCAACACAGCCCTCCCCTTAGAAACCAGAACGTTTCAAGTGGAATCAATGATCCAGCAGCATTGCGAAACCCAGGACAAACTTTTAGGCTTCACATAAGAGAGAGTCAGGCTGTCCAGTACAGTTCAATGAGGTTAGTCAATCACACCATGGGATGGGTTTTTCCTTAATGAACCCAGCAAATCCACTAACCGATTTAACCGGCATCAATATGTAATCAAATGGAAGCAAAGTGTGTCTACCTAGTACTCGTAGTTTGGCGCAACAGTAGATACTAGATTTATAAAAACCCACACATTTTACCATGTGACACATTCACTCATTGCATGGATGGAAAACTAGCTCATCTGATTGTCAGATCCCATTATAATGGAGATGATCTAGACACCAGCATTGGAACCACTGGGTGAGGAAAGTAAACAAGGACAGAAATAGAGACGCGTGTGTCTGTATCTGAGGTAAGGGGCAATTTCCCATTCACAGGATATGAAAACAAACCAGGGCTGCATCCCAAATTGTATCCTATTCCCTATGTAGTATACTCGTTTTGATCAGGGCCCATAGGGAATAGAGTACCATTTGGGACGCAGACATACAAGTCATATAGCCTAGCAAGTGACATGTGTGTTACATTTTGGTTGGAGTAGGGGCCATTTGGAATTGATTTTGGTCGGGGTGTTTTGGGGCTCTCCTGACAGAATGCAATTGGAATCAGATCGCTCAGACTGCAGATTGGAGCACTCCGGGTCTAGAGAGTTTCTGAGATCAATATTAGCAGGGTGCCGACAGGCCAATCTGCCCTTATTTCCCCTGGGCAATGCTAAAGGGGTCATAGTTTAAAGCCCCTAGGGGGATGCCTCCATCCCTCTCATTAAATAACCAAAAGGGCAGAGAGTCCCTGGTCCCTGCAGGAATGGAGTTACACACACACACACACACCTACCTGATCCCACCCTCTTGTTCAGCAATATCCTAGCTAACTCCCAATGTTATACAGAATGCCACTGCAACAGATACAGTTGAAGTCGGAAGTTTACACACACTTATGTTGGAGTCATTAAAACTCATTTTTCAACCACTCCACAAATTTCCTGTAAACCAACTATAGTTTTGGCAAGTCGGTTATAACATCTACTTTGTGCATGACACAAGTATATTTTCCAACAATTGTTTACAGACAGATTATTTCACTGTATCACAATTCCAGTGGGTCAGAAGTTTACATACACTAAGTTGACTGTGCCTTTAAACAGCTTGGAAAATTCCAGAAAATGTCAAGGCTTTAGAAGCTTCTGATAGGCTAATTGACATAATTTGAGTCAATTGGAGGTGTACCTGTGGATGTATTTCAAGGCCTACCTTCAAACTCAGTGCCTCTTTGTTTGACATCATGGGAAAATCCAAATAAATCAACCAAGACCTCAAAAATAAATTGTTGACCTCCACAAGTCTGGTTCATCCTTGGTAGCAATTTCCAAACGCCTGAAGTTACCACTCATCTGTACAAACAATAGTACGCAAGTATAAACACCATGGGCCACGCAGTCGCCATACCGCTCAGGAAGAAGACGCGTTCTGTCTCCAAGAGATGAACGTACTTTGGTGCGAAAAGTGCAAATCAATCCCAGAACAACAACAAGGACCTTGTGAAGATGCTGGAGGAAACAGGTACAAAAGTATCTATATCCATAGTAAAATGAGTCCTATATCGACGTAACCTGAAAGGTTTGCAACTGCACATGGGGACAAAGATCGTACTTTTTGGAGAAATGTCCTCTGGTCTGATGAAACAACATATAACTGTTCGGCCATAATGACCATCGTTATGTTTGGAGGAAAAAGGGGGATGCTTGCAAGCCGAAGAACACCATCCCAACCGTGAAGCACGGGGGTGGTAGCATCATGTTGTGGGGGTGCTTTGCTGCAGGAGGGACTGGTGCACTTCACAAAATAGATGGCATCATGAGGTAGGAAAATTATGTGGATATATTGAAGCAACATCTCAAGATATCAGTCAGGAAGTTATAGCTTGGTCGCAAATGGGTCTTCCAAATGGACAATGACCCCAAGCATACATCCAAAGTTGTGGCAAAATGGCTTAAGGACAACAAAGTCAAGGTATTGGAGTGGCCATCACAAAGCCCTGACCTCAATCCTATAGAACATTTGTGGGCAGAGCTGAAAAAGCATGTGCGAGCAAGGAGGCCTACAAACCTGACTCAGTTACACCAGCTCTGTCAGGAGGAATGGGCCAAAATTCACCCAACTTATTGTGGGAAGCTTGTGGAAGGCTACCCAAAACGTTTGACCCAAGGTAAACGATTTAAAGGCAATGCTACCAAATACTAATTGAGTGTATGTACATTTCTGACCCACTGAGAATGTGATGAAAGAAATAAAAGCTGAAATAAATCTCTCTACTATTATTCTGACATTTCACCTAAGACAGGGAATTTTACTAAGATTAAATGTCAGGAATTGTGAAAAACGGAGTTTAAATGTATTTGGCTAAGGTGTATGTAAACTTCCGACTTCAACTGTATATAGCCAAGCTGTCGTTACTCATTGTGTATTTATTATTACGTTTATTATTTTTCTTTCTCTGCATTGTTGGGAAGGGCCTGTAAGTAAGCATTTCACTGTTAGTGTACATTTGTTGTTTACGAAGCATGTGATGAATAATATTTGATTTCATTCGATTTTCTGAGCTCATCCTCTTCCACAGGACCTTGGATAACCCCCGCCCTCTTCCCTTGTTGCCAGGGCTGTTTCCGATTCAGTGCCCTGCATTACATGTGCTAATCCAGCAGGATGAGTCGCTGGGATTGAACAGGGACCAGTGTGAGTAATGAGTTTTTCCAGGCTAAGCTTCGGATGCATGGGGCCCCCAGCTGCCAATCAGAGATGGGTGGGAGTCTCTGGGCTGTCTGTGTGGGGGGAGAACAGCACCGACCGGAGCTGCTTCCTGAGTAATCATACAGGGGCTAAGCGTCTAACGACATCCATTCAGCCATCCATCCACATGGAAACGGATGTGTTATTAAGCAACTAAGGAGGATATATTCAATCATGACACAGCCAACTGGCCATTGCCCTTACTCTTCATTGGAACGTAGTGATATGCCAACTACTAACTCAGAACAGTCAGGCCAGAACAAGGCCAAAGTTCCTGGCCCCATTGACTTGACATTTCTTACCTTTCTCACAGCCTAGCCCTAGTACTCACTTTGCTGTTATGAAAAACTCCACCTTATTTAAACACACAAAGTCAAGGCAATTGCCAGACCAGAGTTCCAGTCACAAACATAACACTGGTAAAAACTACTAGAAAACCACAATGACACCCAGACGTCCTAAAAACAGTAATAATCAACAGTGCAGTGGTGCACTTATGATAAACAACCCGACATGCGCGTGTGTGTGTGTGTGTGTGTGTGTGTGTGTGTGTGTGTGTGTGTGTGTGTGTGTGTGTGTGCGTGCATTTGTTAGCACACCCTGGGCAGTCATGTATTCGAGTCTCATTCCATTCATAATAGTTTTTCTGTTCAGGGTTCACAGTTTACACCTCATAGAGACAGACGGGGTGTTGTTTTCCATTGAGTCACAGGACACACACATTCTGAGCACAAACCTGCCTAAATACAGAGGGAGTCAAATTCCACTGTGCCTGTAGCCTACTACTCATACTTCCCTAACAGTTAGTTGTCCATAATGAAACAGAAGCAGCCACAGATGTCCACTGTGATCCATTACTATGCTACTAGTGGTTGTTGTTACCTTGTTGATTGGCCTAGAATAATATACAACCAGAAGACTTTTGTTTCTCTTTCAATTAGAAAGATGTTAACAATCTTACCTTTATACACAACAGCAATAGATCCACTTATATGATTAAACATCCATGCTATAATGTCCAGTCCAGGCAGTTAAGCAAGCTCCACAGTACAGAGCGAGGCCTGCTCTGCTCTATACAGGCAGGCAGACAGAGATAGTAGAGACTAGAAAGTGTGAAAGGCGTTGAATATAGGGCTTCCTACAACTCCAGCAGTGAGATCACACCATCACAGAACAGGAGAGAAACGCGTCCAGCTCCAGCCTCATCCAGAAGAGCTACCAGAAAAGACACAGACCTCTTCAGCTTGGACATAGCATTATGACATCCAAGGGTTGAGTCAGTGAAGCGTGGTCACGTAGCTGTAGAGTGGAGCCAACTCCTCTCCCTGCTGATAGCCTCGTACTGTAGGCTACAGGACCCTTGTGTGCTCCCAAAAGATCTCCCGATCAGTCACAAACTATCCATCACACAGAACTGTCTCACTGGGAGCTATCAATCTATCCAAGAAAAGTCTCACTCCAATCCCGTAAAGTCTCCACGGTGAAACAATCTGTCGAACTGGCTACACAGAGCACAGAGGCAGCCAGTCCAGACTGGTCTGAGACTACGGACAGAGACACACAAACACACAGATGTTGGCTCCTGCTGCCGCTTCTGTCAGCCAGCCCTCCTCCCAGGGCCTGCCACACCCCCCCAGTGACCAGCCGTATTTCTATTGGAGACAGTCAGAGCTGGGCTCCTCCCACTGCTCTCAGCTTTCTTTCTGTTCCAAGTGGAGTTCCGAGTGAGTGTGAATGTTGGATCACGGGAGAGATATCTTAGAGGTTGTGTGTGTGTGTGTGTGCGCATGTTTGCATGTCTGTGTGATATAGGATAGCTGATAGCTCCAAAGGCAATGTTCCCACAGGCTTCTGTGTGTGTTCCTCAGCGTCATTTCATTGTTTTCATCATGCACAGCCCTGTTTCATGAAGAGAGTTTACAAACCTAAGCTTAGGACAACAGCTGGAGAGGATAACATTAAGGTAGCAGATGTGCACTGATAATATAAAGCTTTTATCCCAATAGTTTCAAGATTATTTGTATTCATATGCCACTGACGACCATCACTGAAAAGGACGCCCTCACTGACATAACACACTTCTACTAGGCTTCTAAAATGAGACAATGGGAAGGAATGTGGATATTTACAGCAGCCAGTTCAAAACAGACAGCTGATGATAGTCCATGCAGTGCATTCAGTATTATAACCAGAATCAAGGGCAGTTGTGTTGTGAGTCTGAACCATTTCCTGCTCTACTGACTCTGCTGAGAGAAAGATCAATACCCTTAGTGACATGGATCATCCATCTGTTCATATTGGGTTTCACTAAGCAGGAACTATTTTGTAAGAGGTTGAAATCGCACACCAAAACGTGTATCTATCATGGACAATTAATCATTTTACAGACTAAAGTATATTGAGCTACAATACTATCACCAACAATTGATCATTTCACAGACTAGGCCTACTGTACATTGCGCTACAATGGCTGTCGTGCTGCCTTCCATCCACCAGACAGAGAGAGGCAGAGTTCATGTCCTATAATTTTCCCAGAATACTTGCCCATCAAGGCAGTGATGAGGGCTTTCCTCTCCAAGAACAGATCACATTACCATCCCGTCCAGTCTGTCTGACACACACATCTGCTTCTGAGGTAATCCTTTCTATTAGGTGGCTTTAAGACTACATTTCCAACCAACCACCACCAGTGATGTTTTGACTTAGATCATGATTCAAGTGGTTAATCACTTTGGGCTAATCATAGCCATTACCATTTACTTAATTGAATCATTTCAAATTTCATACACAGACAGAGTTTCTTTCCATCCACGGCTGTAATTCTTTCCTCCTTTGGCAGTATTAACATTATCTGATCTAACCCTGTAATTATACACCAACATTATATAGAGATGAATGTTGTATGGTGAGGGAGGTTCTGAATGGTTGTTGATGTTTCATCTCTGTCCTCTGTCAAGAAACACTGCATCTGATTCTGATGGATGTCAACATATATATATATATTTTTTTAAATAAGAAAAATGACAATATTTTAAATGTCTACAAAGTGACAGTTCCTTTGGTTGAGACCTAGCACCTTTGACATCATTCTAGATGGGTGTACCTCACCCTTTTGACTCATATCAATGTACATTTAGAGTACTCCACTATACTGACTACAAGGTAAGTAGTGGGCTACTAAGTAAGCAAATGGAGCTCCTCAGTAAGTAGGGGGGCTCCTCAGTAAGTAGGGGGGCTACTCAATAAGGACTGTAGGGGTCTACTCAATAAGGACTGTAGTGGTCTACTCAATAAGGACTGTAGTGGTCTACTCAATAAGGACTGTAGTGGTCTACTCAGTATGGACTGTAGTGGTCTACTCAGTATGGACTGTAGTGGTCTACTCAGTATGGACTGTAGTGGTCTACTCAGTATGTACTGTAGTGGTCTACTCAGTATGTACTGTAGTGGTCTACTCAGTATGTACTGTAGTGGTCTACTCAGTATGGACTGTAGGGGTCTACTCAGTATGGACTGTAGGGGTCTACTCAGTATGGACTGTAGGGGTCTACTCAGTATGGACTGTAGGGGTCTACTCAGTATGGACTGTAGGGGTCTACTCAGTATGGACTGTAGGGGTCTACTCAGTATGGACTGTAGGGGTCTACTCAGTATGGACTGTAGGGGTCTACTCAGTATGGACTGTAGGGGTCTACTCAGTATGGACTGTAGGGGTCTACTCAGTAAGGACTGTAGGGGTCTACTCAGTAAGGACTGTAGGGGTCTACTCAGTAAGGACTGTAGGGGTCTACTCAGTAAGGACTGTAGGGGTCTACTCAGTAAGGACTGTAGGGGTCTACTCAGTAAGGACTGTAGGGGTCTACTCAATAAGGACTGTAGGGGTCTACTCAATAAGGACTGTAGGGGTCTACTCAGTAAGGACTGTAGTGGGTCTACTCAGTAAGGACTGTAGTGGGTCTACTCAGTAAGGACTGTAGTGGGTCTACTCAGTAAGGACTGTAGTGGGTCTACTCAGTAAGGACTGTAGTGGGTCTACTCAGTATGTACTGTAGTGGTCTACTCAGTAAGGACTGTAGTGGTCTACTCAGTATGTACTGTAGTGGTCTACTCAGTATGTACTGTAGTGGTCTACTCAGTATGTACTGTAGTGGTCTACTCAGTATGTACTGTAGTGGTCTACTCAGTATGTACTGTAGTGGGTCTACTCAGTAAGTAGTGGGCTACTCAGTAAGTAGTGGGCTACTCAGTGGGCAACAGTAAGTAGTGGGCCACTCAGTAAGTAGGGGACTACTCAGTAAGTAGTGGGCTACTCAGTAAGTCGTGGGCTACTCAGTAAGTCGTGGGCTACTCAGTAAGTAGGGGGCTACTCAGTAAGTAGGGGGTTACTCAGTGGGCAACAGTAAGTAGTGGGCTACTCAGTAAGTCGTGGGCTACTCAGTAAGTAGGGGGCCACTCAGTAAGTAGGGGGCTACTCAGTAAGTAGGGGGCTACTCAGTAAGTAGGGGGCTACTCAGTAAGTAGGGGGTTACTCAGTGGGCAACAGTAAGTAGGGGGCTACTCAGTAAGTAGGGGGCTACTCAGTAAGTAGCCGAATCCAAGATGGCGTAGCAGTCGGACGTGTGTTTGTCTTGTCTTGTCCCGTGTAAATAGTCTTCGTATTTTTCGTATACATTTCGTATATATTTTAATTTCACTTTCCATCTAGGAACTGAATATACATTCCTACATTCCGCCTCACCCAATGTGGTACGGACCTGCTATGTTTTATACTTTAGAACCGTAACCCCAATCAGAAGCTAGCCAGATAACTAGCTACTAGCTAGTAGTCAGTTAGCCACTGCTGCGGTCTTCACCCTTAACTCGGACACAGCCAGCTTCAGCTCGGGCCAATACCTGCCAGTCTGCAAGCGCGATATCAACCCAGAGCATATAGGACTGCTTTTTCTCTACCACATCACCGGATTCCTGACGCAAGCTCTGGACAATTACACCGTATCATCACAGCTAGCTAGCTGCAACCGAGTGGCTACTACTGGCTAACACCTCTGTCCCGAAGCAAGCACCAGTTAGCCTTGAGCTAGCCTCGAGCTAGGCCCATCTGCCGGCTAGCCGAAGAGGTCTACCAGCGAATTCTTGGGCTACAATACCTCTTTTGCCAATTGGACTGGACCTTTTTTTGCCGACACAGAGCCCTGCCAATCCATCACAACTGGTCTAAATCAGCTACAAGCTAATTTAGCCATTTTTTTGCCGCTGCTAGTAGCTTTTACCTTCTGCACAGACACCAGCCCTGTTATTAGCCTGGATATTACTCACCAATTTACCAGCATCGGACTGTCTCTCGACAACAACGCCGGATTCCTGCCGTAATCCCTGAGCCACTACTTCTGATCCTCACAGCTAGCTTGCAGCTAGCGCAGCTAGCGCCACTGCCACGAAGCTAGCACCAGTTAGCAAACACAATTCTACAATTCACAACCTCTCTTTCGCCATCCGGCTTGGATTCTCTGTCGACACGACCACGTCTGAGCAGACCCCCTCCGTCTGAGCAGACCACCCCCCGGGCTACTAACTTTAAACGCCGCGTGCTAGCTTAGTGGAGGCCTCCCTGCTCCATCTACGGCTGCCCCCTGGACACTATGATCACTTGGCTACATAGCTGATGCATGCTTGACTGTCCATTAATTCACGGTACTCCATTCTGTTTATTTGTGTTTTATCTGTCGGCTCTGTGCTTTAACTCAGGATCTGTGTGTAGTTAATCCGACCCTCTCTGCCTAGTCGTCGCCATTTTTACCTGTTGTTGCTGTGTTCGACTAGCACCCTGTTATTGCTGCTGTTATCTTACCTGTTGTTTTAGCTAGCTCTCCCAATCAAGACCTGCAATCACTTTATGCCTTATTGTATGTCTCTCTCAAATATCAATATGCCTTGCATACTGTTGTTCAGGCTAGTTATCATTATCATTGTTTTGGTTTGCAATGGACCCTGTAGTTCCACTCTCCGTACCTCTGATACCTCCTTTGTCCCACCCCCCACACATGCGGTGACCTCACCCATTGAGACCAGCATGTCCAGAGATACAACCTCTCTTATCATCACCCAGTGCCTGGGCTTGCCTCCGCTGTACCCGCGCCCCACCATACCCCTGTCTGCACATTATGCCCAGAATCTATTCTACCACGCCCATAAATCTGCTCCTTTTATTCTTTGTCCCCAACGCTCTAGGCGACCAGTTTTGATAGCCTTTAGCCGCACCCTCATCCTACTACTCCTCTGTTCCTCGGGTGATGTGGAGGTAAACCCAGGCCCTGCATGTCCCCAGTCACCCTCATTTGTTGACTTCTGTGATCGAAAAAGCCTTGGCCTCATGCATGTCAACATCAGAAGCCTCCTCCCTAAGTTTGCCTTACTCACCGCTTTAGCACACTCTGCCAACCCTGATGTCCTTGCCGTGTCCGAATCCTGGCTTAGGAAGGCCACCAAAAATTCTGGGATTTCCATACCCAACTATAACACTTTCCGTCAAGATAGAACTGCCAAAGGGGGAGGAGTTGCAATCTACTGCAGAGATAGCCTGCAAAGTTCTGTCATACTTTCCAGGTCTATGCCCAAACAGTTCGAACTTCTAATTTTAAAAATTAATCTCTCCAGAAATAAGTCTCTCACTGTTGCCGCCTGCTACCGACCCCCCTCAGCTCCCAGCTGTGCCCTGGACACCATCTGTGAATTGATCGCTCCCCATCTAGCTTCAGAGTTTGTTCTGTTAGGTGACCTAAACTGGGATATGCTTAACACCCCGGCAGTCCTACAATCCAAGCTTGATGCCCTCAATCTCACACAAATCATCAAGGAACCCACCAGGTACAACCCTAAATCCATAAACATGGGCACCCTAATAGACATTATCCTGACCAACCTGCCCTCCAAATACACCTCTGCTGTCTTCAATCAAGATCTCAGCGATCACTGCCTCATTGCCTGTATCCGCCACGGGTCCGCGGTCAAACGACCACCCCTCATCACTGTCAAACGCTCCCTAAAACACTTCTGCGAGCAGGCCTTTCTAATCGACCTGGCCCGGGTACCCTGGAAGGATATTGACCTCATCCCGTCAGTTGAGGATGCCTGGTCATTCTTTAAAAGTTACTTCCTCACCATATTAGACAAGCATGCTCCGTTCAAAAAATGCAGAACCAAGAACAGATATAGCCCTTGGTTCACTCCAGACCTGACTGCCCTCGACCAGCACAAAAACATCCTGTGGCGAACTGCAATAGCATCGAAGAGCCCGCGCGATATGCAACTGTTCAGGGAAGTCAGGAACCAATACACGCAGTCAGTCAGGAAAGCAAAGGCCAGCTTTTTCAAGCAGAAATTTAACTAACTCCAAAAAGTTCTGGGATACTGTAAAGTCCATGGAGAACAAGAGCACCTCCTCCCAGCTGCCCACTGCACTGAGGCTAGGTAACACGGTCACCACCGATAAATCCGTGATAATCGAAGACTTCAACAAGCATTTCTCAATGGCTGGCCATGCCTTCCTCCTGGCGACTCCAACCTTGGCCAACAGCCCCGCCCCCCCCGCTGCTACTCGCCCAAGCCTCCCCAGCTTCTCCTTTACCCAAATCCAGATAGCAGATGTTCTGAAAGAGCTGGAAAACCTGGACCCATACAAATCAGCTGGGCTTGACAATCTGGACCCCCTATTTCTGAAACTGTCCGCCGCCATTGTCGCACCCCCTATTACCAGCCTGTTCAACCTCTCCTTCGTATCATCTGAGATCCCCAAGGATTGGAAAGCTGCCGCGGTCATCCCCCTCTTCAAAGGGGGAGACACCCTGGACCCAAACTGTTACAGACCTATATCCATCCTGCCCTGCCTATCTAAGGTCTTCGAAAGCCAAGTCAACAAACAGATCACTGACCATCTCGAATCCCACCGTACCTTCTCCGCTGTGCAATCCGGTTTCCGAGCCGGTCACGGGTGCACCTCAGCCACGCTCAAGGTACTAAACGATATCATAACCGCCATCGATAAAAGACATTACTGTGCAGCCGTCTTCATCGACCTGGCCAAGGCTTTCGACTCTGTCAATCACCATATTCTTATCGGCAGACTCAGTAGCCTCGGTTTTTCTAATGACTGCCTTGCCTGGTTCACCAACTACTTTGCAGACAGAGTTCAGTGTGTCAAATCGGAGGGCATGTTGTCCGGTCCTCTGGCAGTCTATGGGGGTACCACAGGGTTCAATTCTCGGGCCGACTCTTTTCTCTGTATACATCAATGATGTTGCTCTTGCTGCGGGCGATTCCCTGATCCACCTCTACGCAGACGACACCATTCTATATACTTCCGGCCCTTCCTTGGACACTGTGCTATCTAACCTCCAAACGAGCTTCAATGCCATACAACACTCCTTCCGTGGCCTCCAACTGCTCTTAAACGCTAGTAAAACCAAATGCATGCTTTTCAACCGTTCGCTGCCTGCACCCGCACGCCCGACTAGCATCACCACCCTGGACGGTTCCGACCTAGAATATGTGGACATCTATAAGTACCTAGGTGTCTGGCTAGACTGCAAACTCTCCTTCCAGACTCATATCAAACATCTCCAATCCAAAATCAAATCAAGAATCGGCTTTCTATTCCGCAACAAAGCCTCCTTCACTCACGCCGCCAAACTTACCCTAGTAAAACTGACTATCCTACCGATCCTCGACTTCGGCGATGTCATCTACAAAATAGCTTCCAATACTCTACTCAGCAAACTGGATGCAGTTTATCACAGTGCCATTCGTTTTGTTACTAAAGCACCTTATACGACCCACCACTGCGACCTGTATGCCCTAGTCGGCTGGCCCTCGCTACATGTTCGTCGTCAGACCCACTGGCTCCAGGTCATCTACAAGGCTATGCTAGGTAAAGTGCCGCCTTATCTCAGTTCACTGGTCACGATGGCTACACCCACCCGCAGCACGCGCTCCAGCAGGTGTATCTCACTGATCATCCCTAAAGCCAAAACCTCATTTGGACGCCTTTCCTTCCAGTTCTCTGCTGCCTGCGACTGGAACGAATTGCAAAAATCTCTGAAGTTGGAGACTTTTATCTCCCTCAACAACTTTAAAAGTCTGCTATCCGAGCAGCTAACCGATCGCTGCAGCTGTACATAGTCCATCTGTAAACTACCCACCCAATTTACCTACCTCACCCCCCATACTGCTTTTATTTATTTACTTTTCTGCTCTTTTGCACACCAGTATCTCTTCTTGCACATGATCATCTGATGATTTATCACTCCAGTGTTAATCTGCTAAATTGTAATTATTCGATTTATTGCCTACCTCATGCCTTTTGCACACATTGTATATAGATTCTCTTTTTTTTTCTACCATGTTATTGACTTGTTTATTGTTTACTCCATGTGTAACTCTGTGTTGTCTGTTCACACTGCTATGCTTTATCTTGGCCAGGTCGCAGTTGCAAATGAGAACTTGTTCTCAACTAGCCTACCTGGTTAAATAAAGGTGAAAAAAAATATATATATATATATAAAAGTAGGGGGCTACTCGGTAAGTAGGGGGCTACTCGGTAAATAGGGGGCTACTCGGTAAGTAGGGGGCTACTCGGTAAGTAGGGGGCTACTCGGTAAGTAGGGGGCTACTCAGTAAGTAGGGGGCTACTCAGTAAGTAGGGGGTTACTCAGTGGGCAACAGTAAGTAGTGGGCTACTCAGTAAGTCGTGGGCTACTCAGTAAGTAGGGGGCTACTCAGTAAGTAGGGGGCTACTCAGTGGGCAACAGTAAGTAGTGGGCTACTCAGTAAGTAGTGGGTTACTCAGTGGGCAACAGTAAGTAGTGGGCTACTCAGTAAGTAGTGGGCTACTCAGTAAGTAGTGGGCTACTCAGTAAGTAGGGGGGTACTCAGTAAGTAGGGGGGTACTCAGTAAGTCGTGGGCTACTCAGTAAGTCGGGGGCTACTCAGTAAGTAGGGGGCTACTCAGTAAGTAGGGGGCTACTCAGTAAGTAGGGGGCTACTCAGTAAGTAGGGGGCTACTCAGTAAGTAGGGGGCTACTCAGTAAGTAGGGGGCTACTCAGTGGGCAACAGTAAGTAGTGGGCTACTCAGTAAGTAGGGGGCTACTCAGTAAGTAGGGGACTACTGAGTAAGTAGGGGACTACTCAGTAAGTAGGGGCGTACTCAGTAAGTAGGGGGCTACTCAGTAAGTAGGGGGCTACTCAGTAAGTAGGGGGCTACTCAGTGGGCTACAGTAAATAGTGGGCTACTCAGTGGGCAACAGTAAGTAGTGGGCTACTCAGTAAGTAGGGGGCTACTCAGTAAGTAGGGGGCTACTCAGTAAGTAGGGGGCTACTCAGTGGGCGACAGTAAGTAGGGGGCTACTCAGTAAGTAGGGGACTACTCAGTAAGTAGGGGGCTACTCAGTAAGTAGGGGGCTACTCAGTAAGTAGGGGGCTACTCAGTAAGTAGGGGGCTACTCAGTAAGTAGGGGGCTACTCAGTAAGGAGGGGGCTACTCAGTAAGTAGGGGGCTACTCAGTAAGTAGGGGGCTACTCAGTAAGTAGGGGGCTACTCAGTAAGTAGGGGGCTACTCAGTAAGTCGTGGGCTACTCAGTAAGTCGGGGGCTACTCAGTAAGTAGGGGGCTACTCAGTAAGTAGGGGGCTACTCAGTAAGTAGGGGGCTACTCAGTAAGTAGGGGGCTACTCAGTAAGTAGGGGGCTACTCAGTAAGTAGGGGGCTACTCAGTGGGCAACAGTAAGTAGTGGGCTACTCAGTAAGTAGGGGGCTACTCAGTAAGTAGGGGACTACTCAGTAAGTAGGGGACTACTCAGTAAGTAGGGGCGTACTCAGTAAGTAGGGGGCTACTCAGTAAGTAGGGGGCTACTCAGTAAGTAGGGGGCTACTCAGTGGGCTACAGTAAATAGTGGGCTACTCAGTGGGCAACAGTAAGTAGTGGGCTACTCAGTAAGTAGGGGGCTACTCAGTAAGTAGGGGGCTACTCAGTAAGTAGGGGGCTACTCAGTGGGCGACAGTAAGTAGGGGGCTACTCAGTAAGTAGGGGACTACTCAGTAAGTAGTGGGCTACTCAGTAAGTAGGGGGCTACTCAGTAAGTAGGGGGCTACTCAGTGGGCTACAGTAAATAGTGGACTACTCAGTAAGTAGGGGGCTACTCAGTGGGCGACAGTAAGTAGGGGGCTACTCAGTAAGTAGGGGGCTACTCAGTAAGTAGGGGGCTACTCAGTAAGTAGGGGGCTACTCAGTGGGCAACATTAAGTAGGGGGCTACTCAGTAAGTAGGGGGCTACTCAGTAAGTAGGGGGCTACTCAGTAAGTAGGGGGCTACTCAGTAAGTAGGGGGCTACTCAGTAAGTAGGGGGCTACTCAGTGGGCTACATACAGTAAGTCGTTGGAATACTCAGCAAGTCGGGGGGCTACTCAGCAAGTAGGGGGACACCAGTATTGGGCTATTTTTTCCCAAAAAGTTACACGAAGCAGATCAAAATCATTGGGCCTTTAAAAACCTGCTTTACATAAAAAATGGCTTGAATATCCCATATCACATTGAAAGGCTGTATATCTGTAATCGGAGGAGTGTTTTTTGCAGACAGGTGATATGACTGTGCGCGTTCGTCCATCAATGGCATTCATCTACAGTCTCCACAGACATACTGTACACTGACAGTGTGTCAGTCAGTCCCAGAAAGGGAATGTATCAAGGCTGGTTTGTTTCATTACAACGGTGATGGTGGCCATGTTATTTACTAGGATCCTGGCAGGCAGCAGGCTGGGTGAATGAGACTGAGGGAGAGCTGTCCATAGCTGTCTGGCTATGGACAGGGGAATGTGAGTCTGTCTGACCACTGACCAGTTTGTATCAGCCAGCCACTGAGCCTCTGCAGAATGGGAAAGCAGCCTGAGATAGCCAGACCAGCCCAGGGTGGTGACTGCTGGCAAACACTGGTTCCCTCTCTGAGGCAGTCAAACCCTGCTCTGTGTCTATGACATGGACATAGTCCTTTTTCTAGAGGAGAGAGCGGCTTTGCTGAATCTATAGAATAGCTCATGGTTCGTAGATTGCTGACAAATGGCTCCAGTGCCTTTTGATATCATGGGCTACTTTTCAATGTAATTACCTTTTTGTATGTCCACATACTAGTGTAGGCTAGACCACCAGTTATAAGAGAATGTTGCAAAAGTTATTAAACAGGAAGCCCCTCTTTTTGTGTACGACCACTAATAAATGCTTCGTTGCACAGTATGCACAGACGAGGTTGCTCTCTGGTGGCCTAGTTAGTTGGCAATTATACCCTGTATGTGTTGTGATCGAATGATACGTTATTTTTCAACAGCCTAATGAATGTGACTTTGTACATCTAGAGGGCTTTGCAGAGAGAGAAAGAGAAGCATCTAGAGCCTTATCCATTTGCTCATTAAAGAATATTCTGGTAGCAGGAGAAACCCTTTTTTGTTCCTTTACTTGGCAACTACCTGAGAAAATAAACATGAGCGTGAATGCTGCTGGGTATTATCTGGGCAAAGGTCAGTCCTCCACAGAAACACTAGCATGCTGTTTACTGACTGGAGTGGATGGAGACTACTGTACATGCCAAATGGCACCATATTCCCTATTTGGTGCACTACTTTTGACCAGGGCCCATAGGACTTTGGTCAAAAGTAGTGCACTATATAGGGTGCCATTTGGGACAAACAAAGTTACTTACTAGGGCCGGGACGATACCAGTGTCGCGATACTCGGTAGGAAAAACACGAAGCGCATTTAACTTCCATAGGCAAACAGTCCTAATGTTGGAAAGAAACATCATTATGTTGTCATCCAGAATCACATTTATTTATTTTCCAAGTTATAGCACCCACTATTTTATGACAGTGATTGAAAAGCCTGGGAAATAGGACAATCTCATATATAATATCAAGTGTGGTGTTTTATGCATGCTCCCAGACATTCCAACATTGTTTTGGAACCACCTAAGCTGTGTTTTTGCAAACAATTCCATGAAGGGAGTGTCTTGTTTTTCCCTCTAGGCGTGCCTGGACAGAATAGGCTAATCCATCGAAGGTGTACCACATTCACCTCAGTACCCCTACATGAGCCCTATACTACGAATCAAGTTCGAGGAGTTAACAAGGCAACTTTGGATAACCGTTACCACAAAGGTTTCTCACCTTTTAGCTAGGTACATTTTATGGCAATGAATCCTTCAGAACTAACCTGCTCCGGGGCAGGCTAACTCTGGGCCAACTCCATTTATCCTGAATGATGTGTTTGAGCCACAAGTTGAGGACCAATGAAATCGGATACCCTCCCACTCGCAAAGATTGCATCATAATCCAATTAAATTTGAGGACTGAATAAATATATTATATCAAAGTTCTGTGAGAATTTTTGTACATTTTTTTTTTATGTTAAAATATCAATCACAGCATTTGCTTTCCAAACTAAGTTTTTCACGCGATTGTATTTTGAAATTTGCAAACTGACAGCTGCAACCAACCAGACATACACTGCGTATACAAAGCATTATGAACTCTTTCCATGACAGACTGACCAGGTGAAAGCTATTATTATTTATGTCACTTGTTTAATCCACTTCAAATCAGTGTAGATGAAGGGGAGGACACAGGTTAAAGAAGGATTTTTAAGCCTTGAGACATGGATTGTGTATGTGTGCCATTCAGAGGGTGAATAGGCAAGACAAAAGATTTAAGGTCCTTTGAACTTGGTATGGGAGTAGATGCCAGGCGCACCGGTTTGAGTGTCAAGAACTGCAACGCTGCTGGGTTTTTACCGCTCAACAGTTTCCCGTGTGTGTCAAGAATGGTGCAACACCCAAAGGACAACCAGCCAACTTGACTGTGGGAAGCATTGGAGTCAACATGGGCCAGCATCCCTGAGGAAAGCTTGACACCTTGTAGAGTCCATACCCTGACGAATTGAGGTTGTTCGGAGGGCAAAACTTAATATTGATTAGGTCTATGGCCACAACGCAACAAGCTGTTCCACAGAAGAAGTAGGGATAGAAGTAGGACAAAGTGTTTTTTCATTGATAAGCACTCCCGAGTGGAGCAGCGGTCTAAGGCACTGCATCTCAGTACTTGAGGCGTCACTACAGACACCCTGGTTCGAATCCAGGCTGTATCACAACCAGCCGTGATAGGGAGTCCCATAGGGCGGCGCACAATTGGCCCAGCGTCGTCCAGGTTTGGCCGGTGTAGGCAAACATTGTAAAAAAAGAATTTGTTCTTAGCTGACTTGCCTAGTTAAAACATTTGAAGACGGAATTTAACGATAAATAATCAAATAAAGACGGCACATCTAAAAGCCTATTTCACACCGTTGCCTGCTGAATTTGCAAGATAACTTTTCTGTGGTTAAGATTTTGGCACAAACTAAAATGTGGCACTGGATTCATGTTTCAGCATTGTCTCAAATAAGAGTTTGGTGTTCGACTAGCCATGTGCGACATACACACACAGTTACAAGCCTGCTAGAGTTATCAGCAGGCGGACGAGCAATATCCACCGTCGTAGTACGGACCAAGCCTGACCTGGAATGTGAATTTAACTGAAGCTGGCTTTATAAAATCCTGAGTAGATCTAGCTTGCTTCGTAGTATACCACTCTGCAGTACCGTCACACCCTGGGGACAAATCTCACTAAGAGTCATGATCTGACACATTCAATAACACTTAAATGTCACAATCACTCATACACACTTTCAGCTGTATCAAACATGATGACAAACGTCTGCTGTGGTGGATAGACCTTGGTTAGTTATAGGATTACATCAATTAAAATAGTGGAAAACATCACCAGGATGTCACCACTAATCATCAACAGTTTTATGAAACATCAGAACATGAAAACCCTCCCACTGTGAGAATTGCAGTTGGCTGAAACACATGGCACTGCTTTTATTTGGGTCCCAGTCGTGCTGTGGCACAGGCTGTGCCCTTTCTCTGTCCTCAGCAGGGCACTTTGGTCAGTTGGCTGCTGCCTCATTAGCATGCTAAAGTGAGCGGTCAGACACAGCGCCTTCAGAAAGTATTCATACCCCTTGACTTAGTCAAGCCTGATTTCAAAATGTATTAAATCTACTTTTTGTCTCACCCATCTACACACAACACCCCGTAATGGAAAAGTGAAAACATGCTAGAAATTTTTGCAAATGTATTGAAAATGAAATATGACTAGTTTACATAAGTACCTTTGGCAGCGATTACAGCTGTGAGTTTTTCTGTGTAAATCTAAGAGCTTTGCACACCTGGATTGTACAATACTAAATATACATTTTACAATTCTTCACGCTCTGTCAAGTTGTTTGTTAATCATTGCTAGACAGCCATTTTCAAGTCTTGCCATAGAGTCAGAGTCTTAAAACTAAAATTGCCTTGAAAAATGTTCCTAGGCCAATCAGTAGCATTCAATGTCGTCTTGATAAGCAAGTCCAGTGTATATTTGGCCCTGTGTTTTAGGTTATTGTCCTGATGAAAGGTGAATTTGTCTCCCAGTGTCTGTTGGAAAGCAGACTGAACCAGGTTCCCCGCTAGGATTTTGCCTGTGCTCTATTCCATTTTTTTTTTTTACTCCCTAGTCCTTCTCGATGACAAGCATACCCATAACATGATGCAACCAACACCATGCTTGAAAATATGAAGAGTGTTGGATTTGTCCCAAACATTTTTTGCAGTTTACTTTAGTGCCTTCATGCAAACAGGATGCATGTTTCAGAATATTTTTTATCTTGCACAGGCTTCCTTCTTTTCACTCTGTTATTTAGGTAGTAATGTGGAGTAACTGTAATGTTGATCCATCCTCAGTTTTCTCTTATCACAGCCATTAAACTCGGTAACTGTTTTAAAGTAACCATTGGCCTCATGGTGAAATCCCTGAGCGGTTTCCTTCCTCTCCAGTAACTCAGTTAGGAAGGACGCCTGTATCTTTGCAGTGACTGGGTGTATTGATAAACCATCCAAAGTGTAATTAATAACTTCACCATGCTCAAAGGGATATTCAATGTCTGTTTTTTACCCATCTACCAAAAGGTGGCCTGATGGACTTTACAGATAATTGTAAACTCAGCAAAAAAAGAAACATCCCTTTTTCCAAGACCCTGTCTTTCAAGGATAATTCGCAAAAATCCTAATAACTTCACAGATCTTCATTGTAAAGGGTTTAAACAGGTTTCCCCTGCTTGTTCAATGAACCATAAACAATTAATGAACATGCACCTGTGGAACGGTTGTTAAGATACTAACAGCTTACAGATGGTAGGCAATTAAGGTCACAGTTCTGAAAACTTAGGACATTAAAAGGGGCCTTTCTACTGACTCTGAAAAACAGCAAAAGAAAGATGCCCTGGGTCCCTGCTCATCTGCGTGAACGTGCCTTAGGCATCCTGCAAGGAGGCATGCAGATGTGGCCAGGGCAATAAATTGCAATGTCTGTACTGTGAGACGCCTAAGACAGCGCTACAGGGAGACAGGACGTACAGCTGATCGTCCTCGCAATGGCAGACCACGTGTAACAACACCTGCACAGAATCGGTACATCCAAATATCACACCTGCGGGACAGGTACAGGATGGCAACAACTGCCCAAGTTACAACAGGAACGCACAATCCCTCCATCAGTGCTCAGACTGTCCGCAATAGGCTGAGAGAGGCTGGACTGAGGGCTAGTAGGCCTGTTGTAAGGCAGGTCCTCACCAGACATCACCAGCAACAACGTCGCCTATGGGCACAAACACACCGTCACTGGACCAGACAGGACTGGCAAAAAGTGCTCTTCACTGACGAGTCGCGTTTTTGTCTGACCAGGGGTGATGGTCGGATTCACGTTTATCGTCATTCATACAAATATTTACACGTTAAGATTGCTGAAAATAAACACAGTTGACAGTGAGAAGATGTTTCTTTATATGCTGAGTTTATGTGTGGGGTATAGACATGTTAAATCATTTTAAACACTATTATTGCAAACAAAGGTGAGTACATGCAACATATTATGACACTTGTTAAGCACATTTTTACTCCAGAACTTATTTAGGCTTGCCATTACAAAGGGGTTGAATACTTATTTGTTTTAGCTTTTCATTTTGTATTAATTTGTAGACATTTCTAAAAACATAATTCCACTTTGACATTAAATGGGGTATTGTTTGTAGGCCAGTGACACAAATTAAAAATGTTATCAATTTTATATATTCAGGCTATAAAAACTAAATGTGGAAAAAGTCAAGGGGTATGAATACTTCTGAAGGCATTGTACATTATCTTAAATAACCAAACAACACAGTTCCCAGTCAGAAACATATTTACCCTTCCTGCATCCAACTCTCTGGGATGTGTACACTTATGCACTCCTCCGCACATATTTACTGTAAATAGCATTTGATTGGTGTAAGCATGGGCTACAGGGAGTTTCCACCACATTGCTTCACATCAGTCCTTTCCTTTTAATGGAAAGTGGTCAAGTGCACAATAAGGGTATAGAATCGGGACACAGTCCCTGTTTGTGCGCAGGATAAAAACATTCAAAGGAATGTATAGATCATCCGATCACACAATTTCTCAGCTGATTGGCGATAGTCAGCAAGAGACAAACTTGATGATTCCCTCTGTACCTCTCCATGTTGTTATTGTTCAGAAGCTCCCTTATATAGCCTATTTACTGTAAGTAAATCAAGCTACAGACTGACGGTGAAACCAGTGTCATTAAGGATACAAAGTGCAAACACATGATGTATGGTAGCACCAACAAAGTCTGAATCCTGGTTAAAATCAAATCTTATAGATCCCTTGACTGCTTCCACTTTTTGTTATGTTACAGCCTTATTCTAAAATTGATTAAATTATATTTTTTCCTCATCAATCTACACACCCCATGATAACAAAGCAAAAACAGGTTTAGAATATTCTGCAAATGTATTAAAAATAACACATTCAAATACCTTAATTATTCAGACCCGTTGCTACGAGACTCAAAATTGAGCTCCGGTGCATTCTGTTTCCATTGATCATCCTTGAGATGTTTCTACAACTTGACTGGAGTCCACCTGTGGTAAATTCAATTGATTGGACATGATTTGGAAAGGCACACACCTGTCTATATAAAGGTCTCACAGCTGACAGTGCCTGTCAGAGCAAAAACCAAGCCATGAGGTCGAAGGAATTGTCCGTAGAGCTCCAAGACAGGATTGTGTCGAGGCACAGATCTGGGGAAGGGTACCAAAACATTTCTGCAGCATTGAAGGTTCCATAGAACACAGTGATCTCCATCATTCTTAAATGGAAGAAGTTTGGAACCACCAAGACTCATCCTAGAGCTGGCAGTCCGGTCAAACTGAGCAATCGGGGGAGAAGAGCCTTGGTCAGGGAGGTGACCAAGAACCCGATGGTCAATATGACAGAGCTCCATAGGTCCTCTGTGGAGATGGGAGAAACTTCCAGAAGGACAGCCATCTCTGCAGCACTCCACCAAACAGGCCTTTATGGTAGAGTGGCGAGATGGAAGCCACATGACAGGCTGCTTTGAGTTTGCCAAAAGGCACTTCTACCTGATCATGCATCTCTGGAGAGACCTGAAAATAGCTGTGCAGCGATGCTCCCCATCCAACCTGAGAGCTTGAGAGGATCTGCAGAGAAGAATGGGAGAAACTCCCCAAATACAGGTGTGACAAGTTTGTAACGCTATAGCCAAGAAGCCTCTAGGCTGAAATCGCTGCCCAAGGTGCTTCAACAAAGTACTGAGTAAAGGGTCTGAATACTTATGTAAATGTGATAGTTTTTTTGTTATACATTTTCCCAAATTTATAAAAAACTGTTTTTGCTTCGTCATTATGGGGTATTGTGCATAGATTGGGAGAAAAAAAAACTATTTAATCAATTTGGGGTCTGAATACTTTCCGAACGCACGGTATATGATAGTGTGTATAGACATTATAAACAGTATGTGAATAGAAAATGTGTGTACGACAGTAGTTACAGTGGGGAGAACAAGTATTTGATACACTGCCGATTTTGCAGGTTTTCCTACTTACAAAGCATGTAGAGGTCTGTCATTTTTATCATAGGTACACTTCAACTGTGAGAGACGGAATCTAAAACAAAAATCCAGAAAATCACATTGTATGATTTTTAAGTAATTCATTTGCATTTTATTGCATGACATAAGTATTTGATACATCAGAAAAGCAGAACTTAATATTTGGTACAGAAACCTTTGTTTGCAATTACAGAGATCATACGTTTCCTGTAGTTCTTGACCAGGTTTGCACACACTGCAGCAGGGATTTTGGCCCACTCCTCCATACAGACCTTCTCCTGATCCTTCAGGTTTCATGGCTGTCGCTGGGCAATACGGACTTTCAGCTCCCTCCAAAGATTTTCTATTGGGTTCAGGTCTGGAGACTGGCTAGGCCACTCCAGGACCTTGAGATGCTTCTTACGGAGCCACTCCTTAGTTGCCATGGCTGTGTGTTTCGGGTCGTTGTCATGCTGGAAGACCCAGCCACGACCCATCTTCAATGCTCTTACTGAGGGAAGGAGGTTGTTGGCCAAGATCTCGCGATACATGGCCCCATCCATCCTCCCCTCAATACGGTGCAGTCGTCCTGTCCCCTTTGCAGAAAAGCATCCCCAAAGAATGATGTTTCCACCTCCATGCTTCACGGTTGGGATGGTGTTCTTGGGGTTGTACTCATCCTTCTTCTTCCTCCAAACACGGCGAGTGGAGTTTAGACCAAAAAGCTCTATTTTTGTCTCATCAGACTACATGATCTTCTCCCATTCCTCCTCTGGATCATCCAGATGGTCATTGGCAAACTTCAGACGGGCCTGGACATGCGCTGGCTTGAGCAGGGGGACCTTGCGTGTGCTGCAGGATTTTAATCCGTGACGGCGTAGTGTGTTACTAATGGTTTTCTTTGAGACTGTGGTCCCAGCTTTCTTCAGGTCATTGACCAGGTCCTGCCGTGTAGTTCTGGGCTGATCCCTCACCTTCCTCATGATCATCGATGCCCCACGAGGTGAGATCTTGCATGGAGCCCCAGACCGAGGGTGATTGACCGTCATCTTGAACTTCTTCCATTTTCGAATAATTGCGCCAACAGTTGTTGCCTTCGCACCAAGCTGCTTGCCTATTGTCCTGTAGCCCATCCCAGCCTTGTGCAGGTCTACAATTTTATCCCTGATGTCCTTACACAGCTCTCTGGTCTTGGCCATTGTGGAGAGGTTGGAGTCTGTTTGATTGAGTGTGTGGACAGGTGTCTTTTATACAGGTAAAGAGTTCAAACAGGTGCAGTTAATACAGGTAATGAGTGGAGAACAGGAGGGCTTCTTAAAGAAAAACTAACAGGTCTGTGAGAGCTGGAATTCTTACTGGTTGGTAGGTGATCAAATACTTATGTCATGCAATAAAATGCAAATTAATTACTTAAAAATGTGATTTTCTGGATTTTTGTTTTAGATTCCGTCTCTGAGCCTATATGTATACAGTACATTTGAAGTTGGTTAAACAGTATGTAAACATTCTTAACGTGACCAGTGTTCAATTACTATGTACAGTCGTGGGCAAAAGTTGAGAATGACACAAATATTAATTTTCAAAGTCTGCTGCCTCAGTTTGTATGATGGCAATTTGCATATACTCCAGTAATGTTATGAAGAGTGATCAGATGAATTGCAATTAATTGCAAAGTCCCTCTTTGCCATGCAAATGAACTGAATCCCCAAAAAACATTTCCACTGTATTTCAGCCCTGCCACAAAAGGACCAGCTGACATGTCAGTGATTCTCTCGATAACACAGGTGTGAGTGTTGACGGGGACAAGGCTGGAGATCACTCTGTCATGCTGATTGAGTTCGAATAACAGACTGGAAGCTTCAAAAGGAGGGTTGTGCTTGGAATCATTGTTCTTCCTCTGTCAACCATGGTTACCTGCAAGGAAACACGTGCCGTCATCATTGCTTTGCACAAAAAGGGCTTCACAGGCAATGATATTGCTGCCAGTAAGATTGCACCTAAATCAATCATTTATTGGATCATCAAGAACTTCAAGGAGAGTGGTTCAATTGTTGTGAAGAAGGCTTCAGGGCACCCAAGAAAGTCCAGCAAGCACCAGGACCGTCTCCTAAAGTTGATTCAGCTGCGGGATCGGGGCACCACCAGTACAGAGTTTGCTCAGGAATGGCAGCAGGCAGGTGTGAGTGCATCTGCACGCACAGTGAGGCAAAGACTTTTGGAGGATGGCCTGGGGTCAAGAAGGGCAGCAAAGAAGCCACTTCTCTCCAGGAAAAACATCAGGGACAGACTGATATTCTGCAAAAGGTACAGGGATTGGACTGCTGAGGACTGGGGTAAAGTAATTTTCTCTGATGAATCCCCTTTCCGATTGTTTGGGGCATCCGGAAAAAAGCTTGTCCAGAGAAGACAAGGTGAACGCTACCATGAGTCCTGTGTCATGTCAACAGTAAAGCATCCTGAGACCATTCATGTGTGGGGTTGCTTCTCAGCCAAGGGAGTGGGCTCAATCACAATTTTGCCTAAGAACACAGCCATGAATAGAGTGGTACCAACACATCCGTCCGAGAACAACTTCTCCCAACCATCCAGGAAGAGTTTGGTGATGAGCAATGCCTTTTCCAGCATGATGGAGCACCTTGCCATAAGGCAAAAGTGATAACTAAGTGGCTTGGGGAACAAAACATCGATATTTTGGGTCCATGGCCAGGAAACTCCCCAGACCTTAATCCCATTGAGAATTGGTGGTCAATCCTCAAGAGGGGGGTGGACAAACAAAAACCCACAAATTCTGACAAACTCCAAGCATTGATTATGCAAGAATGGGCTGCCATCAGTCAGGATGTGGCCCAGAAGTTAATTGACAGCATGCCAGGGCGGATTGCAGAGGTCTTGAAAAATGAAGGGTCAACACTGCAAATATTGACTCTTTGCATCAACTTCATGTAATTGTCAATAAAAGCCTTTGACACTTATGAAATGCTTGTAATTATACTTCAGTATTCCATAGTAACATCTGACAAAAATATCTAAAGACATTGAAGCAGCAAACTTTGTGAAAATTAATATGTGTCATTCTCAAAACTTTTGGCCACGACTGTACATAGGGCAGCAGTCTTTAAGGTGCAGAGTTGAGTACCGGGTAGTAGCTGGCTAGTAACAGTGACTTAAGTTCAGGGCAGGGTACTGTGCAGAGGCTGGCTAGTACCCAGTACACTTTAGACAGACCAGACAGAGCTTTTCCTCCTTGAGGTAGTTAAAAATTTAATTCTCTGGAGGTCCAAGTTTCTTTTGAAGATTTCAATACGCCTGACCAACATGGACAGTTCTTCTGATTGACTCAGAGACCAGACAGTAGCCATCAATTCTCCTTCCATCTGTTGAAAGGATCAGAGCTACCGGACATCCTCCTCACCGATCCAGGATATGAACATTTATAACTACAGTAAGTTTTATGTTGGAAAGATACCCAGGCCTGGATGTCTCAGACCTCAGTTAGCAGGATATGACCTTATTTAAGGAGGACCTGTGCTTTATGGTGGAAGGTCAGCCCCCCCTTCTGTTTAAAATCTAGCCAAAGGAGACAGACAAGAAGTACCAATATGACCGAAAACCTTTCCTATAAATCATCTTATTCAGGGAACAGAGAGGCTGAGACAGGTATAGAACGCACAGCATGTCCATATTGAATGATCTTACACAATAGTAAGAGTCCTTTCAAGCACTACAAAGAACCTACAGCCCATATAGGCCTAAGGTCAGAGGTTTAAAAAATACTTTGTTCCATTTGATGTGCCACGGGAAATCAATTCTTATTGTGAACATTACAAAAACAATCCCATTGGTTTACTTTATCTGGAAACCCCATCAATATATAGAGTACAATCACTCACACACTATATCAGAAACTGCCCCACTCACAATAACATTGATAGGCCGAGCAAATGCTGTGGTTGTCTGTGAAAACAGCAACCATGGAGTGAGGAACCTTCAGCCTTCAGGTAGCTATGAACATCAACGCTATTTTTTGGGGTCGCCTTTGCATGTCACATTACTGAAGCAACACTGTAGCAATCATTCATACCGATCACGTATCACTGCAACATGACAAGGCACATTGCTTCAACTCATGGAACCCTTCGAGCCATTTGGAACAACAGTGTCAGTGAGGTGGAATGTTGATGACAAACAAGAAATGCTCTTCAAGCTTATTCACAGTGGAATGCCACCTGGGCTCTTTGTTAGCATGTCGCAAATGAGACATGAATCCATTTAGGCCTTCCCCTGTGGAAAACCATTCTGGCTCATAGTTTCACTCCTGCCCCAACTAAGCTTTTCAGACTGCTTACTAGTTACTTCACAGTTAGGGATAAGAGTAGGAGCCGGCTAGTTTGTACGTGAGGGTCTCATTGTTTCTGAGTATGGTGATGTAATGTGTACCTCTAAGATGAATGCCTGTTCACACTCTCTCTGCCCTATTGCCAAACAAGACGATTCAAAGCATAGTATTGTAACACACTCGCCAAATACGGAAGATTATTCAAAGCATACACACAAGCCTCAAAGCAGAAAACATTTCAAAGCTGCTTGCTCGTCACAACCACTCAAAGACTAACATAAGTTTAGAAGGAGAGAGAGGAAGAAAACCCCTTTTATGCATTAGGCACACTTTCCAGCTGCCCGTTGGCTATAAAGTACTATCAAACAGTCTGCAAAGCTTCTCCATCTTTGGGGTGTACGTTTGTGTATGCTGTGTGGGTGCTGACAACCTCCTCTAGCGAAGCAGCGAGGGGAGCTGGGTTCACTGAGGCAGCCCTCTGGAGGGTTTGAGTTAGGGGGAGCTGGGCTAGAGGACCAGAGTTAGGGGGAGCTGAGGCTCACTGAGGAAGTGGGGTGGGATGACAGACAGACTGGCTGGCTGCGCCTCTGCCTGAGAATGAATAACACCAGGACACACCATTGTCCAGCCCCAATGAAGCACACAAGCAGAGAATGGGAAGTTGTTCAAACAGCTACACTGGACCATTGTTGAGCCTCACCGGACAGAGGGCTGGGCTCAATGGGTGGGGCAAGGCAGGCAGGGCAGGGCTACAGAGGCCTCTGGGATAGTCCCATCCACTTCATACTAGTCCTACGCAGAAAACTAAATGGTGCCCGATGCACCGACCGCACATGCTGATGCTCCTTCTATCTGCCTAATTTTAATGTGGGTGGTGCAAAGGGGTGTTACCACCCACCAACCTTTATGCAATGTCTGCCTTATGCTATGTCTGTCTCGACCACATGCAAATATGCAAGTCTAGAATACACACAAAGCAAAACACAAACACACACAATAAAGTCTAGCAGAGCATAGAGTACACTGGTAAATCATTCTCCAGAGCAGTTCACAGGCAAAGACGGAAGCTGAGCGAGCACCGAAAGAAAAACAACTGGCTTGGTTTCACTGAGTGAGTTACCTCATTTATCCTCACCTCACCTGAGCAATGTTTTGACATAGCAACAAAACTATTCCAAGAACAATACATCATAACTAAATTAGGAGGAAAAAATAGTGCCAACCAGAACTGTGCCAAACGCTATAAATATTTCCGGAGGTAGCTCCTGCACACATTTAGTGGAAGAGCTTCAATGTTGCTCTTTTGAAAGGCTTTCCCAATTGCCATAGAGTTAGATCAAGACCGGCAAGTGTTATGAACAACTAGACCTAGCCCAGGTAGAGGTGGATGCTCTACCACCCATCTACCTCATCTGTACTTCGCCTCAGACTGCATCTGCCACAGAGGTAGACTAGAGGTCAGTCATTCATTCATCACTTAAGTTATATTAATATGTTTTTAATGACTAATGGTATTAATTACTCTTTACCCATACGTCATGGTGTCATTGTGCATGACTGAGTCTGGGACTGTGGCTGCTGTGAGCAGAGCTTTTAGATGAGTTCGAGGGGGGGTGGGAACATCACAGAGGAACAAACATCTCTCACAGAACTCCTCCTCGCTCGGTATCGGTTACTCGAGTGGAAAGAAGTTCTGGTATCACATCTTGGCATAGCTGTGACATTCCCTCACGTTGAGATAGAGTACCATACACACTGTACTGTAGGAGCTATCAGTATGACCTCACTGGTTTTAATTTAAGGCTTCTGCTACTCCCACACTTCATGTCAGCGATTCCAGATCTCTCACTAATTGAGCTAAACAAATCCCCTTGTGGCTGTCTGCTGGATAACAAAATAGACACGCCAGACACGCACACAAAATGTGCATACACACACACCCACACGAGAGAGGGGGGAGGGTGGGGTTCTGTACTCTATTAGAGCCCCAGTCAGTCCCCCAGACAGGGGAATGCAGAGAGGTCAGTAGTAGGAACCTGCGATTCAGGACTGGTGAACCAGGGGGAATGTCAGCCTGGGGGCGCAGCGTAGGCAGCCAGACAGGAACCCATCTAAACGGAATGATGTGATGATGCCTGGAAGAGACTTGGGCTTCTGCCCGGTGCTCAGCGTGTTAAGTATCGGAGGTATTACTTATTAAAAAGGCTGAGAATCCAGTGCCGCACACAGACACAAAAACACACACACACACACACACACAGAGGGGTCTGGTCTGGAATGGATGATTAACAGCACTGTAGTAATCTAAGTGATCGTGAGGCTGACTGAGGCATGTGATTTGTGTCAGCCCTACAAAATACCTGTCATATTTCAGAACGAGAACAGGTTAGCACTGAGCTACTAGGGTTGTTGTCATTAGCATGACTTGGGCTTGATCGGAGGCCTCCGGGTAGCATGTAGACTATTTTGCGTATGATAGAACATTCCAGCCTATGCATGTCTAACATCATGGACGTCAGTGCATGGAGGTAACCAAGACATCACCTATCTTCTACATCATTACACACAGCAATTAGGGGTGGATTGCACACAAGACGGTTCGCAAACATTGGTTTAATCATTTTTTTTTAATGCCTCACCTGATGATAGGATTAGAGGGGCAAAACTGATACATGTGAACAAGTTGCAATGTCCTCTAGGCCCTTTTTTAATCAAAATCAAATTTGATTTGTCACATGCTTCGTGAACAACAGGTGTGGACTAACAGTGAAATGCTTACTTCCACGATGAGAGGGATGCTGAGACTCTCACTTTAAAATCTATGTCAAACAAAAACCAAATGGTAGCAAAGTTAAACCAATAACTACTTTTCATAATTTCCACAGAAAATTTTACAAAAATACATTTACTTGAACAGTGCAGATCCAAAATGTGTTAACAGAATGACGGTTTGTGCCCTCATTCTGCTACCAAACATGCATTTTAAAGTGAAAAAGTCTCAGCATCACTCTGTTACTGTGGAATTGCCTGTATGTCCCTCACTGCTACTCTGACCCCAAGGGAAGAATATAAACTACAGACAGTTTTCTAACAACAATATATCATTAAGAGAAACTTGTTTGCTTGTTGATGGTAAAACTTAAGAGCCGAGACTCTCGGTCTGAACATTAACACGCGTCGCTTGGTCTGAACAGTAACACGCGTCGCTTGGTCTGAACAGTAACACGCGTCGCTTGGTCTGAACAGTAACACGCGTCGCTTGGTCTGAACAGTGACACGCGTCGCTTGCCGTACGGTTTTGGAAACATAAGGACCTTCTTTCAAATTGGGGAGAAATACATTTTCAAAAAACAAAAAGGTTAAATTGATACACACCTTTATAGGGTTAGGGTTCCCACACGGCCATATTTCCATGTTACAGCGCTTGTTTACGGAAAACAGACAGAAGACAGAGTGGCTGTGCTAATTAGCTATCTGCGTCTCTGAACACCTCTGAGTAAACGGAAGACAGACGCCACAGACATGTCACTGAAAAATATTGTCACAGCCATATTAAAACCGGTTAAAACAGTGTAGAGTAAATGTGTATTTTGCATTTGTGTAATCATTTTGATATGATATCAAAGTAAAGGGATTTATGTTTCTAGAACCGCACTGCAATTGAGAATCGATTCAAGTTTAGATGGAGTATTTTGCTGTTTTGGCTTCCAGAGCCAATTCGCCCTTTAAACAGAACATGTAAGATCCTTGCACGGAGTAACGTTAGGCTCCTTTAGTCAAATATTGGGATAGGAATGACATATACTATACAGTATATACAAAAGTATGCGGACACCCCTTCAAATTAGTGGCTTCGGCTATTTCAGCCACACCCATTGCTGACAGATGTATAAAATCAAACACACAGCCATGCAATCTCCATAGACAAACATTGGCAGAATGGCCTTACTGAAGAGCTCAGTGGCTTTCAACATGGCACCATCATAGGATGCCACCTTTCCAAGTCAGTTCATCAAATTTCTGCCCTGTTAGATCTGCCCCGGTCAACTGTAAGTGCTGTTATTGTGAAGGGGAAATGTCTATGAGCAGCCGCGAAGTGGAAGGCCACACAAGCTCACAGTACAGGACCGCCGATTGCTGAAGCACGTAAAAATCATCTGTCTTTGGTTGTAAAACTCACTACCGAGTTCCAAACTGCCTTTGGAAACAACGTCAGCACAATAACTGTTCGTCGCGAGCTTCATGAAATGGGTTTCCATGGCCGAGCAGCTGCACACAAGCTTAACATCACCATGTGCAATGCCAAGCGTCGGCTGGAGTGGTGTAAAGCTTGCGTCCATTGGACTCTGGAGCAGTCCATTGGACTCTGGAGCAGTCCATTGGACTCTGGAGCAGTCCATTGGACTCTGGAGCAGTCCATTGGCCGCGTTCCCATCTTACACTCTGACAGACAAATCTGGGTTTGGAGGATGCCAGGAGACCGGTACCTGCCTGAATGTATAGTGCCAACTGTAAAGTTTAGTGGAGGAGGAATAATGGTCCAGGGATGTTTTTCATGGTTTGAGCTTGGCCCCTTAGTTTCAGTGAAGGGAAATCTTAACACTACATCATACAATGACCTTCTAGACGATTCTGTGCTTCCAACTATGTGGCAACAGTTTGGGGAAAGCCATTCCCCGTTTCAGCATGACAATGCCCCCGTTCAAAGCGAGGTCTATACAGAAATGTTTTTTTGAGATTGGTGTGGAAGAACTTGACTGGCTTGCATAGAACCCTGACCTCAACCTCATCGAACACCTTTGGGATGAATTGGAACGTCGATTGTGAGCCAGGCCTAATTGCCCAACCTCACTCATGCTCTTGTGGCTGAACAGAAGCAAGTCCCCGCAGCAATGTTCCAACATCTAATGGAAAGCCTTCCCAGAAGAGTGGAGGCTGTTAAAGCAGCAAAGGGGGGGACCAACTCCATATTAATGCCCATGATTTGGGAATGAGATGTTCTATGAGCAAGTGTCCACATACTTTTGGTAATGTAGTGTAGCTTCTAACTGACGTTCAAGGGAAATTACATTCATAGGCAAATTACAGTTGGAACAGTAGAGTAATACACATATCTAACTTGTTCCCAATCTCGATCATTCACACCATAATTACACTGTAGGCCTACTTACAAAACAAAAAACAGGTTTAGGCTACATTACATTAAAAAAATTACAACAGATCAAAGCATTCACTTGTATAGGCCTACTATAGTTGCATTGCATGCAAACACCAGTTCCAGAGATATAACACCGGCTTCTTCGCCACAAGCCCGCATAAATACACTAACTGATACAAAAGACACACGACACTTGAAACCGCGTAAAGACATTCTTCACATACCGAGGTAATCAAATCGCCTTTAACTGTGCAGTTTTGCAACCAAAATGTGGCGGCGGTTCACATAGATCTTTAATTTGCAATCGAATTTGCATGTTTTATCCCCACGACCCACCCATCTAGCTGATCCTCGGTCATCGGGTCTCATCTGTGTCGATCTGTTGCCGTAAATATGTAAAAAATGTCTCTGGAATATATTTGTATGTGGGAAAAAATACACCACCATCATCGTGTTAGTTATCTAATATCGATTTAGCCTACCTTGTAAACAAATCCATAATTGAAGCAGTTCGATCGGTGCTTTATGCTTGTGTATTCCCCTTTAACACAATAATCATTGGACTGTTGCAGGTGACATCATCCCTTTTGGCCCGTGTCAGCACAGGCCATTGTGTAAGCACAGAGTCTAAATCCAAAGGCTCAAGATCGCGAGGCTTCTGGGAACGCTTGCGAAGCAGACCAAGCAGATCAGGTAGTTGGGATTTGGGATTGAGAAGTCAATTAGAGAAGTGAACAATTCTTCTTTAGATGTTAATTTTCTCGAAATTTAAAGGCACAATCTAGATTCGAGACAATGTCTTAAGTAGTTGGACATGTTATTACTCCAACCTCGTGAAAGTGACAAACTGACACGTTTACATTTTTGTCAAAACAACTTTATATCGAATGAGTGCCCTTGCACATGCGCAGTTTGGCGCAAGACGACCCGTTAGACCGAAGACGTGTTTCTGCGCATGAGTTCAGCCAGCCAACGTCACCATGACATCGCCTACAAGCGTGATCTGGTATTTCTAATGGAGAAGCAGTTTCTGCTCTACTGTCTTTGGTACTGTCTTTGGTGTCAGCGCTCACGGACCAACGATTAATTACAAAGCTCATGTTTTCATGGGAAATGTAGTTCCAGAGGAATGGTGCGCCGCTATCACTTGGTGAAAAAAAGCAAATGTGTAAATGGTTGATTGAGAGCCTAGATTACAAGACAATGTGACAAATCAACATGACATCTTCATCTGACAGGCATCTATCTGGAATAGAATATAATAGAATTATATATTTAAGCAATAAGGCCCGAGGAGGTGTGGTATATGGCCAATATACCATGGCTAAGGGCTGTTCTTACGTACGACGCAACACGTATATACCATAAACCCCAAAGGTGTATATACCATAAACCCCAAAGGTGCTTTAATGCTATTATAAACTGGTTACCAACATACTTAGAGCAGTAAAAATAAATGTTGTGTCATACCCGTGGTATACTTAAGCAATAACGCACGAGGTGGTGTGGTATATGGCCAATATACGCCCGAATACAACAGGTGTAGTAGACCTTACTGTGAAATGCTTACTTACAAGCCCTTAACCAACAATGCAGTTTTAAGAAAAAATTGGAGTTATGAAAAATATTGACTAAATAAAAAAAAGTACAAAATAAAAGAACAACAATAATATAACAATAACGAGGCTATATACAGGGAGTACCGGTACCGAGTCAATGTGCTGGGGTACAGATTAATCAAGGTAATTGAGGTAATATGTACATGTAGGTAGGAGTATAGTGATAATAGATAATAAACAGTGAGTAGCAGCAGCGTAAAAAAAGGGGGAGGTCAATGCAAATAGTCCGGGTCGCCATTTGATTAGCTGTTCAGCAATCTTAAGGCTTGGGGGTAGAAGCTGTTAATAAGCGTTTTGGACCTAGACTTGACGCTCCAGTACCGCTTGCAGAGAGAACAGTCTATGACTAGTGTGGCTGGAGTCTTTGGCAATTTTTAGGGCCTTCCTCTCACACCGCCTGGTATAGAGGTCCTGGATGGCAGGAAGCTTGGCCCCAGTCATGTACTGGGCCGTACGCACTACCCTCTGTAGCGTCTTGCAGTTGGAGGCTGAGCAGTTGCCATACCGGGCGGTGATGCAACCAGTCACGATGCTCTCGATGGTGTAACTGTGGAACCTTTTGAGAATCTGAGGACCCATGCCAAATCTTTTCAGTATCCTGAGAGGGAATAGGTGTTGTTGTGCTCTCTTCACGACTGCCTTGGTGTGTTTGGACCATGATAGTTTGTTGGTGATGTGTACACCAAGGAACTTGAAGCTCTCAACCTGCTCCACTACAGCCCCATCGATGAGAATGTGGGTGTGCTCAGCCCTCCTTTTCCTGTTGTCCACGATCATCTCTTTTGTTTTGATCACGTTGAGGGAGAGGTTGTTGTCCTGGCACCACACTTCCAGGTCTCTGACCTCCCTATAAGCTGCCTCGTTTTTGATCAGGCCTACCATCGTTGTGTCATCTGCAAATTTAATGATGGTGTTGGAGTCGTGCTTGGGAACCCAGTCATGGGTGAACAGAGAGTACAGGAGGGGACTAAGAACGCAGCCCTGAGGGGCCCCCGTGTTGAAGATTAGCGTGGAAGATGTGTTGTTGCCTACTCCTACCACCTGGGGGCGGCCCTTCAGGACGTCCAGGATCCGGTTGCAGAGGGAGGTCTTCAATCCCAGGGTCCTTAGGTTAGTGATGAGCTTTGAGGGCACTATGGTGTTGAATGCTGAGCTGTTGTCAATGAACAACATTCTCACATAGGTGTTGCTTTTGTCTATGTGTGAAAGAGCAGTGTTGAGTGCAATAGAGATTGTATCATCTGTGGATTTCTTGGGGTGGTATGCAAATTGGAGTGGGTCTAGGGTTTCTGGGATGATGGTGTTGATGTGAGCCATGACCAGCCTTTCAAAGCACTTCATGGCTACAGACGTGAGTACTACGGGTCGGTAGTCAGGTTACCTTGGTTTTCTTGGGCACGGGGACTATGGTGGTCTGCTTGAAACATGTAAGTATTACAGACTCGTCCAGGGACAGGTTAAAAATGTCAGTGAAGACACTTGCCAGTTGGTCAGCGCATGCTTGGAGTATACGTCCTGGTAATTCGTCTGGCCCTGCGGCCTTGTGAATGTTGACCTGTTTAAAGGTCTTAATCACATCGGCTACGGCGAGCGTGATCACACAGCCGTCCGGAACAGCTGATGCTCTCATGCATGCTGCAGTGCTGCTTGCCTCGAAGCACGCATAGAAGTAATTTAGCTCATCTGGTAGGCTTGTGTCACTGGGCAGCTCGCGGCTGGGCCTCCCTTTGTAGTTCGTAATAGTTTAGAACCCATGCCAAGTAGTAGGATTCAATCTTAGTCCTGTATTTACGCTTTGCCTGTTTGATGGTTCGTCTGAGGGCATAGCGGGATTTCTTATAAGCGTCCGGGTTAGAGTCCCACTCCTTGAAAGCGGCAGCTCTACCCTTTAACTCTGTGCGGATGTTACCTGTAATCCATGGCTTCTGGTTGGGGTGTGTACGTACGGTTACTGTGGGGACAACGTCATCGACGCACTTATTGATGAAGCCGGTTACTGATGTGGTAAACTCCTCAATGCCATCGGATGAGTCCCGGAACATGTTCCAGTCTGTGCTAGCAAAACATGCCTGTATCTTAGCATCTGTGTCATCTGACCACTTCCGTATTAAGCTAGTCACACATGTAATAGGCTGGTAGAAATGAGGTAAAACGGATTCAAGTTTTCTCTGCATTAAACTCCCCGGACACTAGGTGCGCCGCCTCTGGATGAGCATTTTCTTGTTTGTTTATGGCTTTATACAGCTCGTTGCCAGCATCGGTTTGTGGTGGTAAATAGACAGCTACGAAAAAATATAGATGAAAACTATCTTGGTAAATAGTGTGGTCTACAGCTTATCATGAGATAATCTACCTCAGGCGAGCATAACCTCGAGACTTCCTTAATATTTGATTTTGCGCACCAGCTGTTATTGACAAATAGACACAGACCGCCACCCCTTGTCTTACTGGAGGCAGCTGTTCTACCTTGCTGATGCACGGAAAAGCTGTATGTTATCCATATCATCGTTCTGCCACGACTCGGTGAAACAAATGATATTACAGTTTTTAATGTGCTGTTGGTAGGATAGTCTTGAACGAAGTTCATCCAGTTTATTCTCCAATGATTGCACAATGGCCAATAGGACGGATGGTAGAGGCAGGTTTGCTCACTCGAATTCTCACAAGGAACCCGGACCTGTGTCCCCTGTGTCGGCGTCTTCTCTTCATGCGAATGACAGGGATTTGGGCCTGGTCGGATATCTGGAGTAAATCCTTCGCATCCGACTCGTTAAAGATTTATTTTTATTTTTTTCCAGTTTGAGGTGAGTAATCGCTGTTCTGATATCCAGAAGCTCTTTCGGTAATAAGAGATGGTGGCAGAAACATTATGTACAAAATAAGTTGGTTAGGAGCCCGTAAAATGGCACCCATCTCCTCCGGCACCATTCTTATGCATTCTTAGCAGTTTCATGATGCTTGTATCTAAACCAAAGTAGATCACTTACCCTGTTCCATGGCTCAATTTACACCATACCCGGGGTAAATTGTGCCAAGAGGACACTTTTTTGGAGAAGCTACATTTTCAAAACTGTAATGTTTACATGAATTCTGATTGTTTCCAGGGATACACATTATCCTGAAATATACACTACTGGTCAAACATTTTAGAACACCTACTCATTCAATGGTTTTTCTTTATTTGTGCTATTTTTTAAATTATAGAATAATAGTGAAGACATCAAAACTATGAAATAACACATATGGAATCATGTAGTAACCAAAAAAGTGTTAACCAAATCAAAATATATTTTATAATAGCCACCTTCAAATAGCCACCTGTCACGATTTCTGCCGAAGTCGGTTCCTCTCCTTGTTTGGGCGGTGTTCGGCAGTCGACGCCACCGGTCTTCTAGCCATCATCAATCTATTTTTCATGTTCCATTTGTTTTGTCTGGTTGTCGCACTCACCTGGTTTCAATTCCCTAATTACATGTTGTATATGTTCCCTCTGTTTCCCCCATGTCCTTGTCGGGAATTGTTTTTTGTAAGTACGTGTGCTTTATGTGACTGGTGCGATACGGGTTTTGTTGCCCATGTGTTTTTTTATTTTTGTATGCCAGTAGTTATGTACATTAAACGGCTCCGGCTATTTACCAAGCTCTGCTCTCCTGCGTTTGACCTCCATGCCACCAGTTACGCACCCCTGACACCACCCTTTACCTTGAATACAGCTTTGCACACGCTTGACATTCTCTCAACCAGCTTCATGAGGTAGTCACCTGGAATGCATTTCAATTAACAGGTGTGCCCTGTTAAAAGTAAATTTGTGGAATTTCTTTCCTTCTTAATGCATTTGAGCCAATCAGTTCTGTTGTGACAAGGTGGGGGGGTAACAGAAGATAGCTCTATTTGGTAAAAGACCAAGTCCATATTATGGCAAGAAAAGCTCAAATAAGCAAAGAGAAATTACAGTCCATCATTACTTTAAGACATGAAAGTCAGTAAATACGGAACATTTCAAGAACTTTTAAAGTTTCTTCAACTGTAGTCGCAAAAACCATCAAGAGCTATGATGAAACATGCTCTCATGAGGACCGCCACAGGAATGGAAGACACAAAGTTATCTCTGCTGCAAAGGATAAGTTCATTAGAGCCTCAGAAATTGCAGCCCAAATAAATGCATCACAGAGTTCAAGTAACAGACACATCTCAACATCAACTGTTCAGAGGAGACTGTGTGAATCAGGCCTTCGTGATCGAATTGCTGCAAAGAAACCACTACTAAAGGACACCAATAAGAGGAAGAGACATGTTTGGGCCAAGAAACACGAGCAATGGACAATCGACCGGTGGAAATGTGTCCTTTGGTCTGGAGTCCAAATTGGAGATTTTTGATTCCAACCACCCTGTCTTTGTGAGACGTGGTGTGGGTGAACGGATGATCTCCGCATGTGTATTTTCCACCATAAAGCATGGAGGAGGAGGTGTGATGGTGTGGGGGTGCTTTGCTGCTGACACTGTCTGTGATTTATTTAGAATTCAATGCAAACTTAACCAGCATGTCTACCACAGCATTCTGCAGAGATACGCCATTCCATCTGGTTTGCACTTAGTGGGACTATCATTTGTTTTTCAACAGAACAATGACCCAACACACCTCCAGGCTGTGTAAGGGCTATTTTACCAAAAAGTGGAGTGATGGAGTGCTGCATCAGATGACCTGGCTTCCACAGTCCCCCAACCTCAACCAAATTGAGATGGTTTGGGATTGAGATGGTCGGACCGGAGAGTGAAGGAAAAGCAGCCAACAAGTGCTCAGCATATGTGGGAACTCCTTCAAGACTGTAGGAAAAGCATTCAAGGTGAAGCTGGTTGAGAGAATGCCAAGCGTGTGCAAAGCTGTCATCAAGTTAAAGGGTGGCTGTTTGAAGAATCTGAAATATAAAATATATTTTGATTTGTTAAAAAAAAAATTGGTTACTACATGATTCCATATGTGTTAATTCATAGTTTTGATGTCTTCACTATTATTCCACAATGTAGAAAATAGTAAAAATAAAGAAAAACCCTTGAATGAGTAGGTGTTCTGTAGCGTATGTAGATATATTTTTTTATAAAGAATAGATATTTCCTGTGATGGAGTGCTGATGAATGTAGATCTGGCTCAACTGCAAGTGTTGGTTCAGGAGTTGTTTATTTTGTGTTGGGGGGGGGGGGGGGTGTCGAGGTTCTGTTCTGCTCACCTTTCCAAGAGCCAGAGCTAGTGAAGGGAGGGAGGCATGCAGGCATAAAGCATAGGGTGACGTCAGGGGCTGGTTGGTCTGCTTTATGTACGAAGGGCAGCACTTCCAAAAGTTGGCCTGGGAGTATTGCGTAAATATTTAAATTGTCCAGGCCTGCTTATTGTACACTGCTCGGGGGCTAATAGAGGTATGTAGCTGTAGTGTACAGTCAGTAAAGCACAGTAAAACTGCTCCAGGGATAAGCACCCTGTACAGACTGACTGGTCTTTGTTGTCAGGCAGGGCAGGCACGACTGTAGAGTTCAAACTAAGGTTGCTGTCTCTGGTCTCTACTTATTCCTGGATTTCTTTATTTTTTTCTCTTTCTGTTCTCTTCACAGGTCTGTTCTGTTCTCTCTCTGACTTAGCTGTACTGTAACTCAACCAGAGTCATTTGTGATGATTCGGTCACTTTCATTTGCCTCACCTAAAGGTTAAAGATGTAGACTTGTTGACTTCATAGGGATCATTTGATGAAATTCCTGATACCAATACATTTGTCAGGAGGACTGCCCACCTCTGTTAAGCAAAGCCAACCAGACAAGGCCTCTACAACCTATAACTTCACTGTGGAAATGTGAGAGCTAGGAGCTCTTCATAAGACAGATAGAACATGCAGCAAGTGAAACAAATGTTTATTTTACAAAGTTTTGATTTCCAGCACTTGATTTATAGTTTTAAACAAAAAGAAAAACCCATCAAGCCTACACACTTACATCTAAACATCAAAGGTTGTGATTGATGGAGGATTAATGATTGGTTCAGTACCCGCCCCATCAGTGGCTTTGAGCTTGGCGCTCCTACCTGCACACAAACAACATGATGGATAATATGTCACGCTTTGTTTAAAAATGACTGGGATGAATAAAGTTGGGACTGCAACACTATTTCCATAAACTAGTCTACTGTATTAGACCTAGCTAACAGAACAAAGAAACATTCTTTAGCAGACAGGCATACTGTGCAGCTCTTTGCTCCCGCTCTTAAATCTTTCATATCTCAAACATTCATGTATTTCATCCACACTAAACATTACTAACACATTGTGTATTTTCACTTAAAAGGCTACACGTGTGATAGTTTTCAATGAAAACTGCTTACAGTGTTACTTCCTTTAACTACATTACAGTAAAGAAAGTATGCCAATGTCGATACCTAATATTGTACCAGCCTGTACTTTCCTTGTCTGGAAGGCATCATCATTGATAGCTGAGGCTGCGTCTCAAATGGCACCTTATTCTCTATATAGTGCACTACTTTTGGCCATAAAAATAATACACTATATAAGGAATAGGGTGTAATTTGGGATACAGCCTCAGCGAATATGGGGGAAGATGTCCTCTTAAGGGAGGTGGGGAATCAATCCTCTAATGTCTCTGATCTGGTCTCAGATTATCCTTTAAGACTCCATCCCCTGGGGGAGGGATAATAGACTATGAAAATAGTCATTAAAAAGCATTTCAAAGAAATTAAAGCTTAATCACATCCTCATAGTGGATCTCAATTACTGTCATTTACAACATATCAGTGTCCAAAAAGAGGGAAAGCACCTTAATTTATTTTATTACTTTTTTAAACTAAATGTTTTACTATAATCTTGAATTGTTATAGTCATGCTGGGAAATCATACTTAAATTTGTGAATCAACTCTCTTCCTGGAAAGGCCTGTTAGAACTGTGACTGACCTAGTGCCTTGGTGAACTGCTTCATAAGTGTGAGGTAAACCTGTCACATTCAATAAACTCACATAAGCAATGGTGCTATTCCATTCTATGGTGCTTCTTATGACCCTGTAGCTTGGGAGATGGTGTCTAACTCACAGACATTGCGTCCCACAGTTGTGTCAAGTTGTCTGGATGCCCTTTGGGTGGTGGACCATTCTTGATACACACGAGAAACTGTTGAGCGTGAAAAACCCAGTAGCTTTGCAGTTTTTGACACACTCAAACCAGTACGCCTGGCACCTACTACCATACCCAGTTCAAAGGCACTTAAATATTTTGTCTTGCCCATTCACCCTCTGTATGGCACACATACACAATCTATGTCTCAATTGTCTCAAGGCTTAAAAATCCTTCTTTAACCTGTCTCTGCTTTTCCATGACTATTTTAGATTATTATATGATCGGTTTTATGAGGCTGCTACTGATATCTGTTAAACATAGCCACGTTGGGTTAAGACTGTCTCATCAACCATGTCAGCTTAAACAAAATAGTAGCCTAAATGTATATCAAATAAACAATGGAAAAAAAGAAAATACATGCGTATAGCTGATAGAAACAGAATGATGTCAGAAGTTAAGCAACGGTTGTCTTCTTAGTATAGCCTACCAAGTCCACTGGTCTTTTGGTTGGAATTCTCAACAACAAGGAGTACCACCTGCTGGTAACAACTAGTAACTGCATTTGAACAAAGCATTAAATGTACAGATAATAACCACTACTGAATAGTATTTCAGATTTTATTCTATGAGACATAAAAGGTTGTCAGAGATTTTCCAAATTTGACACTGATTGCAAAGCAGGGAAATTAGAGGCAGCATTAGTCAACATTGTGAAAATGTATACAACAGGGTAAGAAGCTGCAATACAAAAAATAATTACGAATCGGTCCTCATAATCTTTCATTAAAACAGTCTGGAGCCATGACCTACTGGTGGAAATCCAATAGCCTCGTCCATACTGTATGTGCTGTAGCCAACTATTTTATTGTTTGATCAACTATGGGACAAGGCTATAGGCCCTGGTCAAAAGTAGTGAACTATATAGAGAATAGGGTGACATTTGAGACTCAGCCTAGGAGCTCCATGTTCTGTGTTCATCTGTTGAGGACCTTCCTGAGATGTTCCAGCTGTGCCTGGTTGATACTGCTCCCTCCACAGACAATCATGACTAGGGGTCCTGCTAGGGGAACAGGCAGCCGGCCCTCACCCTGCAGTCTCTGGATGACACCAGAGTACACAGCCGCTAACGCAGCCCCACAGGCCAGCTCCACCAGCACACGTTCCTCGTCTGAACACACACACACACATAGTGTTAGTCGTAGTTGTAACAGTAGCTACGTTTCTTTTAGGATATCACTATACATCAAATAAAGCAGAGTAATGTATGGAGATGTATTGAACATTTAAAACAATTCTAGAATGTGCCCTCTGACAACAGTGGTGTCTGGTATAACACTCACCCAGGAAGGTCTCCACTGCTTGCAAGGCCTGCTGGTCAGTGACCAGCTCTGATATGATGTTCATGTTGCCCTCCTTAATGTACTCAAAGGCCTGGCTGCACACCGTCTTCGAACCCAGACACTTGGCCTCACTGGCAATACAACCATCATGCCAGATCATTACAATGGAATAGAGTAGAAAAGATTTGAATATAACATAAAGCTAAATTAATATCTCAGTGTAATCTCTGTTCTCTTCTCACCTAGTGATGTCAGGGAGGGTGACTATCTTGCCAGCCTTTACTGCTGCGTTAAAACAGTCTGCTCCCTCAGTCTCCATGCAGATGATGGGCACACTGGCCCAGCCCACTTCCTTCATGCCCTCCACCACCCCACAGAGCAGCCCTCCTCCCCCCACAGATAAAACTACAGCCCCAGGCTTGGATGGAAGAGAGGCCTTGATCTCTCTCACAATACTGGCATGGCCTTGCCTGGGGGAGAATCAAATCAAATCATATTTAAAGTGTAATTTCCAAACAAATGTGTCACCATACACTTTACACAAAATAGAAAGGGGGAAAAAATGAGACAAACAAGAAAAGAGGTGGGAAAACTGTCCATTCAAAAGAAAAGGCAACAGCAACTCCTAATAGGAGAAGAACGGTGTTCATTTCACAGAATCTGAACCATTATTTGTGATCTAAGTCGGTCATTCTAGAAGTCATGCCCCTTACAGGCTCATTTAAGGTTGGTGTGACTGGAGTATCTTCTCACCAGAGCAGAGGATGGTCAAAGGCTGGGACATAGGTCAGGCCATCAGTCTGGGTCAGACGCAGGGCCTCATCATTGGCATCATCCCACACCTGAACAGGAAAAATGAGACAGACAAATTGCAAAAAACACCTGGGGGAACAGAGTAGCCTACAAAGTCCACAAGTAAATCAGTCTTCGGTTATAAGGCTGGCAAAAACTACAGGAGAGGTGGTCACTAATTGGCGGGATTACCTTGCCGACTACTCTGACCGTGGCTCCCTGGTCCTTCAGCTTCTCCCTAATCAGCTCAGGAGAGGATGAAGGCACAATGATAGTTGCTGGAATGTTTAGTTTGCGTGCCACATAGGCTGTGGCCATCCCAGCGTTGCCACCTGAACACAACATAAAGATATTGTCATAATGGGGAATGTTTGGATCACTTGGAAATATTATTATATAAATCGTATACTACCTGAAGAACAAACAACTCCTTTGGACTCTGGTCCTGCAACCTAGAAATTAAAATAAAGTATAATGCCATTGATTAGATATGTGTATATATTTTTTTAAATTCAAACTGAGAAAGTGTGATTTATATATTGAAACGTTGCTCTGGTCTTATCATCATGAACTCAAGGAAGCATTAAATAAAAATGTATCTGGTCAACACTAGGAGGTGTTATCGCACAAGTGTTTGAACAGTACTAAACAAACCTGAAACAAACTCTTTATAATAATGGCGGATATTTTCCATGATGAGCAGAATTTCAAAGGTTTGTGCGCGTGAGGTTGTTTGTTTCCAGTATGTAGGCCGATCACTTGGGTAAACAATAGGCTAATCTTTGAAATGTTACTAAATCTCTATTCTAAGTATGGTTGTCATTAGATGAAATGTAAATTGGATTTACGATCATTTTACTTCAACCCTTTGAACATGCCTACCTTTTGGCAAAGGTGTCCTATACCACGGATTTTGAATGAACCGGAGGGTTGGGAACTTTCCATTTTTAAATACACATTGGTCCCGGTCCTTTTTGACATGTCTATGCTCTCCAAAAACGGGCTATTTATGTGAAAGGCTTTTGGGTTTGCCATGAGGGCTCAGGATAACAACGTTGGAAGTATTCGATGTCCCCTTGAATGGTAGTGCGTAAATTGCGTATGTGCAAATCCAGGTTTTCTTTTCTCGCCAATGTGCCCAATCCACAGAGAGACGCAATGTACCGCTGTCAACTAAGATTGCAATTCCGTTGCGGATGACAAGACAGTAATAGGCAAGAAGTAGACTACTGTAGAAGAATATTCCGTTTGTAGGCGGTGCAACTTTGTGACAAGATAGCTTGCTGCGGCAATCAGTACATGATTTATCCCTGACCTTTGCATAAACTGCCATATCTATCCGTTAATGTTTAGCTTTCAAAGGAGGTGGGATAGATCATAAATGAATCGGCAAGCTCCCTGTTATTAACTCTTGTTTGGTAGACTGTATGAAAACTGCAGCCAATGTAAGCAAGCATTGTGCATAGCATAGTGAGACGTTATTACTATAACAACATACAACATTCAATGTTACATTTTTTTTTTTACTCCCATTCAAGGGAAATAATTATTTATTGTGTACATTTAAATTTTTTGCAGCATATTGATTGGTGTTTGTTTTGTATGTCACATAACCCATCCATACAGCAGACTGTAATACACAACCAGTAAATCAAGCCAGCGTCGGTCAACAGGTAGGCTATACTCAGTGATGAAATTGTGTATCAATTTGCATGATGGGTATTAAATAGACAACAACCAACCTGAAACAAAAATAGCACAATGTACAAACTTCTGCCTAAATTTAACTCAATATGAATACAAACGCCAAAGAGAGATCCTAACTATAGACCTCCTGTTTGGGTGATAAAGCATTTATATACTGTAGGCCTATGAGTGTTTGATGAGCTTAGTTTCAATTCACACCCATAGTTAGCTTCATAGTTATTATATCTGTAGAAGAAAATACTGCACCTCTCACTTTCCCATCCCAGCACTACCTCTCCCCCTCATTCCTTCAGAACACATTTTGGTTCGCAAAAATAAAACCAACATTGTATGACTGTTTTAAACATTCCACATCTCTTTCAGTAGCTTTAACCAGCCTTCAAAGTCGTTCAATAACACCTGCTGTCACATTTCGTCCTGTCCATTTCTCATCTCGTAAAAACATTATCTTATCTCTTGCTTTCTTTCGTCCACTGAAACCCTGAAGATTTGCCTTGCAGGGTAACTGTCCATCTTCATCTAACAGCACTTACTTCAAACCCACATTCACTAACTCATGACTGCCTCTGTCCTCTGCTCCCTTCTCTGAGATTATCACATTCAAGTCCTTACTCGACTGACACACAGGAGAAAAACACAGAGTGAGAGAGGGAAATGGGAAGCCCAGATCCAGAGTATTCTCTGAATGAGGGGTGGTGGCAGGGCGGTGGGAGTTGTTGAAAAAAATAAGTAAAAATGGTCCTTCATTGCTTCATGAACCAATGAGAAAAAGTCAGCTTAGTCAGGGAGAAAAGCGAAACCTTAAATGCAGACAGGGATCTACGGGTGGTGTATGCTGGCTCTTCTTCCTATTTGGTAAGTGACCACCAATACCGAGCCTGTCTGTCTGTCTGTCTGTCCAGATATAGGCCACTCTGTCCATGCCCTGGCCCTTGTCCTTTGTTCTGGGGTGGCACAGACTGACACAGAGAGAGGGCACTGTCCAGGCGCTGCCACTGTCTGCAAGTCTAGTCAGCTCCAGCTCTGAGCCCAGTCCCAGCACAACAACGTGCACTATCTTCTCAGCAACGTGCATCGTCTTCTCTATGCCAGAGAACGTTGTCTAGGCTTGATCCTTGGATACAACTGTAAGAAGAAGAAGAAAACGTTATTGTTCATATTCGTTTCAGATCAAGGAAATTCAGCTTATACAGGCATAGGATTTATTACCAAATATTTTGAGATGCCACTTCTGTCATTGGGTTAAAGCTCCTTATCAATTTCAACTAACATTTAATTAACATGTAATTTCAAACAAGAGTGGGGATATCTTATACATAGTATATAAGCATAAATACACCACATTAATCACATAATTAAAGGATCTCTATGATATTAACATCCTTGTGATTCATATTAACATCCTGGTGATTCATATTAATATTCTGGTGATTCATATTAACATCTTGGGGATTCATATTAATATTCTGGTGATTCATATTAACATCTTGGGGATTCATATTAACATCCTGGTGATTTAGACCATAGTTGTATCCATCGTAGTGGCTGGCCTTACCCCTAGCAGGTTGCGTGGCACGTATCCCTCCTTGTCATGTAGTCTGGCCCACCACCATTCTGTCTCAGCGTCGTCCCTGCGGCTCAGAGTGGTAATGGCGTCTCCCTCGTGGAAGGACAGCTCGTCTGAGCTCTGGGCCTCGTAGTCCCACAGCCCGTACACTGACCCTTTATTCATCACACCCAGCTTCTCCTGCACCCCTGGGGGGTGGATAGAGGGGAGGAGGGTCACTTCACAGTTCACATGGAAACATTATTGAACCTTCCTAACACAAAACCATGGCCCTGTCTAGAAAACCCTGGCCAAACAATAACGTTGGAACTTCACCTAGCCTTCAGATAGGTTAGGTGGAGCTTTCACCATATTGCTTATACCTACCTATCCAATTTTACATATCCTAGCACGAGTTCCTGGTGTGTAGGGTGTAGGGGCTATGGGTTGTTTGTGTTCAGGAGCCATATGTCTCTTTATAACACCACTCACCGTAGAGGAACTGGGAACACTGTGTGTATCCGTCCTCCATCTCCTCACACTTATCAGCCGCTGTCTCCACGTCACTGATGGTGGTGGCAAAGATGGCCGCCCCTGACTCCACCAGCATCTTACAGAGATGTACACTGTTACAGGAGGCTGCACAGTGTAGTGGGGTCCTGGATATATGACGGACACAAAAGGAGAGACGTTCATGGAGACATGGTGTAGTCTTGACCATTTTAAATACAGGTGAGCAAAGCTAAGGTGAAAGAAATAGAAAAGATCAAGTGAAAGAGGAAGGTAAAGAGAAATGGTCACAGCAGGGTTTAAACAGTGTATGTCCTCACCATCCATCGCTGTCAGCAGCGTTGACGTTGACCCCAAAGTCGAGCAGGAACTTGACGATGTGGTGATGTCCAGCACATACAGCGTTGTGCAGGGGGGTGATGCCCTCGTCATTGGCTGTGCTGGGATTCTCAACCTGCATGGTGAAAGGGTCAATCAATCACATTTATTTAATTATTCAATTAAATAAGCATGATAAAGACTTTTTTACATCAACAGTTGTCACAAAAGCCGTTAAAATGTTAAAAGAGCAGATGATTTAGATGTCAGTTTGAAATCCCTCACATGCTGACAGTCTATGGTACGTAAAATGAGAAGACAACACAGTTCATTTATCTTCTGGGATAATAGTTTGAATTGAAGAGCCTATGATTACCTCATAGATGATCCTTTGCACCAGGTCAAACTCTCCCTCCAGAGAGGCGTCCAGTAGCAGGGCCAGGGGGTTGAACTTGACCCGCAGCCCGTGGCCTGTCCGCTCTGACTCAGGCTTCTTCAGGTTAGTCCTCTTGATCTGCTGAGACAGAGAAAGGGGAGTTACTCTCTACCTAATGTCATGACTAAGGCAGAGAGTTTTTCCTGTGAAGAAAGTGAAGTCTGCAACTCTGATGGCAACTCTAACACAAGTCAGAGTTACAGTCATTACTTTTTCAAGGAGTTTTTGCTTACCGTGTGACCTGACCAGGGGAAACTCTGGACCCTATGAATTATGACTTACAAAAAGGAAGCATGCTGTTACATTGTGGACCTGTAGCTCCGCAGGCTTACCTTAGGCAGTGCCGGGGGTGTGACAGTCCAGGGAGAGGTGTCTTTCTGCTGGGGGGACGAGGCCTCAGAGATGGGCCTTGGAGTGGAGGTGGTGCTGGTGGTGGTAGGACCAGGCTGGTTGTTGTTGTTGTTGTCTTCCTGGCTGGGCTGGGGGGTGGGGAAGCAGGGAATGGTCTCACTGGGTGGGGGGGTCCTCTGCTTCTGATTTTCATTGGAGTCAGAGGAAGGGGACAGGCGATGGTCTGAATTGGGACCCTCTGCTGCAGTGACCACAAGGGAGGCTGTCTCCATCAGGTTCCCATTAGCAGTGTTGATGTTGTCCATGTCAGGACATCCCAGGACACCACCCATGAAGACAGGCTGGTAGAACGGAGTGTTGTTGCTGCCCTCCATGCCTCCGGCCAGGGTGTTGAAGCGCTGGTACAGGAGCTTCTGGATGTTGGGTCCGGTGGGGCCCTCTGGCTCTGTGATGGAGCTGCGTTTCTTCAGCGGGCGCGGCGCGTTGGTCAACCGCCGGCGCAGGACCTCCAGGTCGGCATCGCTCTGGTAACGCAGCGGGGAGTGGGCCACGGGGGTCAGCTTGGTGGGGCTCAGGGGGCGCGGGATGTTCTCCACACTGGGAGGGGGTAGGAGTCTACCCTCTGTGGTGTCCCCTTCCCTGTCCACTATGTCCTCTCCACCACCCAGGCCTCCTCCTGGGGACAGTGCCCCGTGTTGGAAGGGCACAGGGGAGGGAGAGGTGCTGGAGGGAAGCACTGGTTTCCCATACACTACAAACAAAAGGAGATAAAGACATTATTATAGGACCATACCTATTGAGGCCCAACAGGAAAGTCAAGCGTTATCTCGATTCAAATGGTTTTGCACTTTTGGGACTATTACATTGGTCCTACTGTGCCAGACAAGCTCAATCAAGTGCAGATTCATTATTTGAAGGAAATCAAATACTATTAGAACCCAGGTCTGACTGACTCTTTACAAAATATCATGTTCATCTATTGAGGGGTTTACCTGCTTTGACAGCAGATCTGCCTCCTATTGGGTAGCTCTTGGCTGCAGGCTGCTGCAGGTACATGTGGTAGATGGAGGAGGAGTTCATGGTGGCTGGGCCCTTCCTGGGGGACTGAGGCCTGGAGGAGGACCTGTCTGGGACGTAGGGCCTCACAGCCACAGCCAGCGGGGGGTCAGGCCTCTCTCCCGGGCCCGGCTGGGGTGTGGGACTGGGGGGGACAGAGATACGCTGCTGGATCTGCTGGGAGGAGGAACCAGGAGGTGCAGGGGTTGGGGCTGAGCGCTGCCAGGCTAAGGTGGCAGGGGCAGACCTGGGCAGGGAGCTGGTAGAGCAGACTATAGACGGGTGGCCAGTAGGTGCAGGGTAAGTGCCGTAGATGGGTGGTGGTTTGGACACGGATCCTCCTGGTAGCTTACTGGAGTCAAGGCTCTGTGGAGGGAAATAGAGTGAACCAGTTAGACAGATGTCCATGTAGGACAGTAGGAAGGAGAGAGTCCAAGGAATGTGTGAAAGAGCAAAAAGTGAATGGCTGCGTCTCAATAGTCTAAAGTGGATTCTCTACTTGTGTCCTCTCCTTCGTCCTTATTGATCTGAAAAAACAGGGTCTGTGAAAGAAAAATGGTGGAGAATGCCTACTAGGAATTTGCTTTTCATGGTTAGTTATAGAATAACAGTGCAGGTGAAGGAGAGGAGATGATGATAGGAAGCCACTTTAGACTATTGAGAGGTACTCAATGACCGTAGTAGTAGAAGGTGAAGTAGGGATCTCACCTGGTCTGGGCTGGTTTTCCTCCAATCTGAAGGTTGGCGTGAGGAGACACTTTTACTCAGGGTGGGCCACACTGCATCATTGGCTACAGGAGGGGTAGAGAAGAGAGGGATTGAGTGAGAAAGGCAAGAGGTAAAAGAGGGGGGGAAAGACAGCAGGACCGGTAGTCTGTGTATCAGTATAAAGGTTGGGGAAGATGGGCTGTGGTATTCTAGTTCTCTTGAGAAGTGATCAATAGAATGTTGACGTAGTCTAAATGAGTAACTGAAAGTACAGTTACACACACACAACACAACACTGTATTTGAAGAACTAGTACCTGAGACTAATACGTTTCCATTTCTAGATCACGTTGCTCTCTTTGCCTTGTGTCTCATACCAATCTCGGTTAACACAGAACTAAAGTCTTGCGTAGTTGGTCAGATGCTCGATTAAGTTCTGGGTCCATATGTGTTAAGAGAAGAGGATAGGAACCGGAACGAAGAGAAGAGGATAGGAACCGGAACGAAGAGCTCCACCCTCTCTCTTTGCAAGGCGAGTCCAAATGTTGCCTCCTCTTCCAAAATTCGAAAAATGCTAACACCTGCGAAATCACAATTTGCCCACGATTTGCCCAAAGCACCGGGAACGAATGCTGCTCGTTATCTCGCGCATACCATTGTATCATGACAGATCTCCAGTACCGTTTATGTAGTCTGTCCACTAGAGATTAGTCTCATACAGACTGGTACAGTACAGGAACAGGGTTACCTCCATACCTATATTGCAGGACAGACTGACCTGAGGGACACAGTGTCAGTTCTAATAACAAGGAGTATGTGCTGTGTGTATTTTAGTCCTGTCCCCGTTTCTGATCCGGTTTAGATCAGGTTAAAGGGATTAGAGAATGTCTATCACTCCAAGAGGATCTCTCTCTCGCTCAGCTCTCCTGGAGACAGTCTGTCTGGAGGTAAACTATTCCTTGCTTCCTGTCTGTCTGCCTGCCAGGCTTCCTGTTAAACCTATTGCAGTGTCTGTGCCAGCTAAGCCACTGCTACTCTCCCTTTCAAACATTACAACTACCCGGTCCTATTAAAGGTGAGCACTAGAGGCGCTACATCATCTAAGGCTGAGCCTGAGATGGCATGCTATTCCCTATATAGAGCACTAGTTTTGACCAGGGCCCACATAGAGCTCTGGTCAAATAAAGTGGACAATATAGGGAATAGGGTGCCATTTCTGACGCAGAACAAGTCCATCAAAGAGGACACATCATTCCTCTCTCTACATGAGTCCCGTTTGAATTGTACATTCATAGAGGTGGAGAACTATGCATCAGTAACCCCTTCTCTAACGTCATAGATCTATTTTTGTCTATACAAATAAACCATGTAGCCTATCCATTTCCCCTTATTCAATAGAGGTCATTTAGACTGACCGTGGTATTTTTGGCGACAAATATTCACACAATAACATTCAATTCCAATATAAATAAATTGATTTTCTAGGTGGGAAAGGAATGGGACCTCATAGTAGGCCTACAGAAGATGAACACAATAGTTACATAAGGATTCAACCTGTAGCTACATATTTTATGTAAGGAGGGAAGGCAAGCCTGTGGCATTAGTTTTAGGTAGATGTTATAACTATATACATGCATGTACACTACCAGTCAAATGTTTTAGAACACCTACTCATTCATGGGTTTTTCTTTAATTTGACTATTTTCTACATTTCAAAACTATGAAATAACACATATGGAATCAGGTAGTAACCCAAAAAGTGTTAAACAAATCAAAATATATTTTATATTTGAGATTCTTCAAATAGCCACCCTTTGCCTTGATGACAACTTTGGACACACTTGGCATTCTCTCAACCAGCTTCATGAGGTAGTCACCTGGAATGCATTTCAATTAACAGGTGTGCCTTGTTAAAAGTACATTTGTGGAATTTCTTTCCTTCTTAATGCGTTTGAGCCAATCAATCGTGTTGTGACATGGTAGGGAGGTATACAGAAAATAGCCCTATTTAATAAAATACCAGGTCCATATTATGGCAAGAACAGCTCAAATAATCAAAGAGAGAAAACAGTCCATCATGATTAAGACATGAAGGTCAGTCAATCCGGAACATTTCAAGAACTTTTAAAGTTTCTTCAACTGCAGTCGCAAAAACCATCAAGAGCTATGATGAAACTGGCTCTCATGACGACCGCCACAGGAATGGAAGACCCAGAGTTCCCTCTGCTGCAGAGGATATGTTCATTAGAGTTACCAGCCTCAGAAATTGCAGCCCAAATAAATGCTTCACAGAGTTCAAGTAACAGACACATCTCAAAATCAACTGTTCAGAGGAGACTGTGTGAATCAGGCCTTCATGGTCAAATTGCTGCAAAGAAACTACTACTAAAGGACACCAATAATAAGAAGAGACTTGCTTGGGCCAATGGAAACTTGTCCTTTGGTCTGGAGTCCAAATTGGAGATTTTTAGTTCCAACCGCTGTGTCTTTGTGAGACATGGTGTGGGAGAAAGGATGATCTCCGCATGAGTATTTACAACCGTAAAGCATGGAGGAGGAGGTGTTATGGTGTGGGGGTGCTTTGCTGGTGACACTGTCTGTGATTCATTTAGAATTCAAGGCTCACTTAACCAGCATGGCTACCACAGCATGCTGCAGTGATACGCCATCCCATCTGGTTTGTGTCAGGTTTTGGCCAGGACTGTTCAGGTTTTGTTCACTAGATGTCCCCCTTGCACCTTTTTTTGTACCTTTTGTTTTTTCTTGCCCTAATTATTGTTTGCACCTGTAAGTCATTCCCTTGTTAGTATTTAAACCCTGTGTGTTCCTCAGTTCCTTGCTCAGTGTTTGTATGTTAGCACCCAGCCCCAGCCTTTGTGATCATTTTTCTCTTGTTGGATTTTCCAGAGGTTCTCTGGTTTTGTTCTCGTGTATTTTTGGATTGGTCTTTTGAGGTTTGTTTTTTCCCTTGCTGTTTTTACGACTTTGTGGATTTTCTTTGTATTTTGGAAGATATCTATTTTTTATTAAACCACCATCTCTAGTACTGCTGTGTCTGCCTCATCTTCTGGGTTCTGCCAATTATTTAGTGACTGTTTCTCGCACCGGGTCCTGACAGTTTGGGCTTAGTGAGATCATTTATTTTTCAACAGGACAATGACCCAACACACCTCCAGGCTGTGTAAGGGTGTAAGGGCTATTTTACCAAGAAGGAGAGTGATGGAGTGCTGCATCAGATGACCTGGCCTCCACAATCCCCCGACCTCAACCAAATTGAGATGGTTTGGGATGAGTCGGACTGCAGAGGGAAGGAAAAGCAACCAACAAGTGCTCAGCATATGTGGGAACTCCTTCAAGACTGTTGGAAAAGTATTCCAGTTGAAGCTGGTTGAGAAAATGCCAAGAGTGTGCAAAGCTGTCAAGGCAAAGGGTGGCGATTTGAATATAAAATATATTTTGATTTTTTTAACACTTTTTTGTTTACTACATGATTCCACATGTATTATTTCATAGTTTTGATGTCTTCACTATTATTCTACAATCTAGAAAATAGTACAAATAAAGAGTAGGTGTTCTAAAACGTTTGACCGGTATTGTACATAACTATCAGAATTTATGTTTAAGCACTGTTGTTGATATTGAGGCATGCTACTGAAGCCCCGCTCCTTCTGCTGCCCTGGTCCCTGGCTGCCGACTCACTGTTGGCACCGTGGGCCCCTGAGGGGGACCGGGGCCCCTCTCTCAGCTCCACGGGGTCCACTATGATGTCTAAATCTGAGACCTTCCATTGGCCGGAGGGCTTCCTCACACCGCACCCCTCCTCCTCTGCTGAGCCGAGGCCACCACACACGCCATGGTCACAACAACAACGACAACAACAGCGGGAAAAAGACGATACGAGTAAGGGAAGGAGAAGAAGAGGTCCACAGACAGACATGAGAGAATAGAGGAAAGGAAGTTAGAGAAAGCTGAGCCAGATAACACAAAAATATGACGAGTTTAGATTTGAAATATCTGCTCAGAGGTGTTACGTGCTGCTACCACTCTGAACTAAAATCCTCTACCACCTCCTCCTTACCAATCTCATGACTGTCGAGATAAGATCAACCAAGGTGTCCCAAATAGACAGATATAGTCTGACAATCAGTAGTTTGAGAGTGATAAAGTAGGTAAAGCTGCAGAGTGTGGAGCAGGGACTGACCTGATTTAGAGCGGCCATGGTTGATGGGGCCAGTCCCAGGGACAGAGTGTGGTTTTAAGGGGTCTGGGGGCAGAGCGTAGCCTCCCTCCTGTCTGCCTGGGATGGGGACCTGGATATAGGGACACACAGCGGCCACGCGCCCTGAGCTGCTGGGGGTGGGCTGGGGGGAGGGAGGCCCATTTATCCTGTTAAGCTGTGGAGTGGAGAGAGAGAGACGGGAAATACAATGTCAGCTATACTTAAAATCACAATGATCTGCTGTAGATTACAGAGAATTTCAAAGAGACAGAGAGTGAAGCCAATTACCTAAATACTGTATGTATAAACAGTGCCTAGTGAAATTATTAGCATTTTGTTGGCTTACATTTGCAAATTAAAAAACTTGTTTTAAGGCATCAAAATGTGAAAACTGTGAGTACTTTCACTAGGCACTGTACAGTGCAGTATGTAGGCGTGCTATGCTACTGCATATGCGCTGGTGGTCTGAGTGTAAGAGTGAGTGGGAACAGAAAGGTATTGAGTATTGAGATCTCTAGGAACACAAAGGTATTGAGATAGATCGAGTATCTCTGAGAACACAAAGGTATTGAGTATTGAGATAGATTGAGTATCTCTAGGAACACAAAGGTATTGAGATAGATTGAGTATCTCTAGGAACACAAAGGTATTGAGTATTGAGATAGATTGAGTATCTCTAGGAACACAAAGGTATTGAGATAGATTGAGTATCTCTAGGAACACAAAGGTATTGAGTATTGAGATAGATTGAGTATCTCTAGGAACACAAAGGTATTGAGATAGATTGAGTATCTCTGAGAACACAAAGGTATTGAGTATTGAGATAGATTGAGTATCTCTAGGAACACAAAGGTATTGAGATAGATTGAGTATCTCTAGGAACACAAAGGTATTGAGTATTGAGATAGATTGAGTATCTCTAGGAACACAAAAGTATTGAGTATTGAGATAGATTGAGTATCTCTAGGAACACAAAGGTATTGAGTATTGAGATAGATTGAGTATCTCTAGGAACACAAAGGTATTGAGTATTGAGATAGATTGAGTATCTCTGGTGAGCTTGTGAGAGTTCCTTCCTGGTCTTACAGGGTTGTTCTCTTTTTGACGTGCCTCAGCTTTTTTCTTATGCAGGCGCTCGCGGAGATCCCAGATGCGCTTGTCCATCATGGTCACCTCTGTGTTGCGCTTATTCAGCAGCTCCTTGTTCTGCTGCAGCCTGCCGCCCTGCTCCGCGTTCAGCTTGTTACGCACCTGACAGAGACACAGAGGGAACAGGGAACGGCATGGCTGTGAGTCACACCAGGGGTCAGATGGATGGGAAATAGGGTCATTCCTGTGTGTGTGTGTGTGTGTGTGTGTGTGTGTGTGTGTGTGTGTGTGTGTGTGTGTGTGTGTGTGTGTGTGTGTGTGTGTGTGTGTGTGTGTGTGTGTGTGTGTGTGTGTGTACGAGTGGACGTGTGTGGGCGTTGGTGGCATGGCAGAGTCACGCCAGTGGGCATCCTGTCCTGTCTCTGTTTAACCAGGCCCTGGCAGGATGAGTGATGAAGAGACAAAAGCTGCACATCTATTATACCCCTACGCAAATGTCCTTCAGAATGAAAATGTCAATCTGACTCTAATCTCCTCTCCTTCATCTGATCTGCAGCTGGATGATGTAACGTCCCCCAAAAATATGAATCTGAAGTGTCATTACTTTATATAGTGTAATTTCTTGTTGTATTACGTAAAAACACGTGTAACATTAAACTGATCTCTCAGCATGACTCTGTGTCATCATAATCTAGTGGTATTGTGATGAGATGTTTACTTCTGTACAGTACTTGCAGTACTACTGAAAATATCATTTTAAATGGCTGAAGCAAGCACACATTTTCTTCAGGAAATGTACCTGTAGCTCCTGGTAAAGTTTGCGTAGCTCCAGGGCGGCGGTGCCAGTGAGAGGTCCTCCTAGGGGCTGCAGGCCATTGAGACGTCCCCTCCTCAGGTCCTCCAGCTGCTGGGTGAGCTGGTCCACCTTCACCACAGCTGACTGCAGCTCTGCCTGCTTCTCCTGGAACAGCCCACTCACATGCTGGATCTCAGCCGCTGCATGGGTAGAGGAGAGGGGACGCAACACACTAATATCAGTAACTATGTATTATGTGTGTGTATATGTGTGTGTTAGGGAGAAATCAAAACATATGCTTCAAGTCTGATGCTGTGTGAGAGAAGAGTGAGTATAGCGTATTGGAATGTTGTGGACTGGATGGACAACTCCTCTTTCTGTGGAGTATCATTATCAGTGTGGGCAGGCAGGGTGCAGCCTTGGACGTTATACAGAACAAGACCCTGCTACAGTATGGCCATGGGGACTTTAAAACATTCAGAGAACTCCTGTCAGCACCCAGACACACCCAGTTCCAGACCACAACATAAGGGAGGGTCAGATTCCAGGCTCACTGACAGAACTAAAGAAAGAGATGACATCATGGACAGCTGAACGGAGCCCATATTCTACTTTCACCACGTTAACAGGGCAGTGTTTGTGTGTGCGCGCAAGCGTGTGTGTATTGGAGCATTGCTTACACAGGTTGCCATTGATGAGCTTGCTGTAGTCCACCTGGCCCCTCATGGCGCGGATCTTCTTTAGTTTGGCCTCCTGACTCTCCACTCGCTCCTTCAACCTCTGCAGCTTCTCAGCCTCTGACGCTGTCTGGCCCTGTGTGTGGTCCTGCTGCTTCAGGTACCTCAGACGCTGCTCCTGAGAGGAGGGGAGGGGAGGGGAAAGGAGGGGAGAGTTGAAGGAGGGACAGAGGGGAACAATGAGTTACAGATGTGGGGAGGTCAAATGTAGTGCAAGCATTCCTCCACTTCATTCAGACACAGATAAAATTACACACACTGACGCAGACACACATATTCGAACACAAGCACATAACAATGACTTTTGACTGCTTTTAGAAATAACTATCACACACACTACACAGCCACACACCTCCGTTCTCACAGAAGAGAGCTGAAAGGAACAAAGGAAGAAAAGGAAGGCGATGGTAAAGGAAAAAGAGAGTGAAAAGAGAAAGAAAGTAATAAAAGTATTGAGAAAAGAGGGAGCAAGAGACACACAGCAAATGTAATCTAATTCAGCTAACTTAGTGGACCTAAACACACAGATCTGCAGAGAAGAGAGAATACACAAACCATTTTTCTCTTATCAAAACAGTTAAAGGGCTTTGCTGCCAACACATGTTTTCTCCAATACAAAAAATACCAGCCTTGCAAATGACATACATAGATCATCTAAATAACGAAAACAAATCCATACATACCAGTAGTGGAGTGAGTGAGTGAGTGAAAAACAAAATCAGTATGTGAATGAGAGCGAATGAGAGAGTGAGTACAAGGGATTGCAAAGCTATGTGGTGCTGACTAAAGAATTTTCAGGTCTGCTCTAGAATGAGCAAACACAATGCAGGTTCTGACACAGAAAGAGAGAGCGAGAGAGAGAGAACTGGGCAGGGAGTGTTGACTAAACACAATCCACTGTTCAATAGAAGGACAAAATGAGAGCGGTAACCCACTCTATGCAAACACCCAAAATCACAGCTAATCACACACATTAATACACAGTGTTAACACAGTGAACGAATAAAACATTCCCATACTGACACGTGTATGTACGTAGCTTATAACGTCATAGAAGCTTCATTAAACCTCTAGTAGTCAAATGCATCACCAGTATTACCCTAATCATCAACACATAAAAAGGCATCATGGCTTCTTATAGGATAGATAACGTTGAAACATCCAGTGTTTCCTCAGCCCCATAATAAAACATAAACAGACATATTTACCTTCAGACTGAGAAACACCAGTTAAAACCTAATCCACAATCGGATCTAAACAGGAAATGTGATTATCAATAAAATACTAAAGAATACACGACAAGTTGTCCCCTGATGTCTCAGGTAAATGCTTTCCTGGTGCTAAATTTTAGTTTCCAGTATGTTGCATGTGGTAAAATAGGGTAAACCCTTTACTGTTAAACCCTCTACGTTCCTCTCCATCCTCTCCTCTCCTTGAGACAGCCCAGCAGCTGGCTGCTCACCGCTGACCTCATTTCCTGCCGGACATCTATTCCCTTCCTGTTGTTGTCCCTGCTCGTTGTCCCTGGCGATGCATGCTGCCACCTCACACAACGACCATACTGACCTTAGTAACCATCACCCTGTACCTAGCTAGTGACTGCACACATCATCACACACAAGATGATCTAGGAACTGCTTGATGTGTTTAAATGACCACAGAGACCACAACAAGCTGACCACAGCACATGTGACCAGATCAACAAACAGACCATGTGTGAACTATATCCCAACCAATCAAAAATCAAGCATAAGCAGAAGTACAATGGTACTCTTCCCCAACGCATCCCACCACAAATGCTGTTTGTGATGAGCAACCAACTCTATTAAGACATGACAGGCAAGCAGGCAACACACACTCACTGCCTCTCTGACCTTTTAGCACTCATGTTTGCATGTTAATGTATCCTGCATGTAAACAGAAGCATCTGTTTTGCATCGTCATCCAAACCCTTTGACAGTGTGCAGGTATCTATTTTCCCTGATAGCATGTTAGCATGTCCCTCTGTCTGAGACCACAGTAAAACAGGCCTCCCTGTCCTGGCCTGTTCCTTAGAGCAGTGCTATTCAAAGTCGGGGTTGCCAAGCTATTTATTTTATTTTTTAGGAACCAAAAAATGTGGAGTACAGATTATTGTATGGGACAATATACAAACATTTTTGAGAATGATATTTTGAAAAATAAAATGTTATTGAGTAAATGTATTTATTGCACCGATTTTAAGATTGTGTCATTATATTTGGGGTAGGGTCACAAGAAATAATTGTGGGAAAAAATGGTGTACCCAGAAATTCTGGCTGAAAAAAAGGGGTCCCTGCTGAAAAAGTTTGAATACCATTGCTATAGAGGAGATAGGGTGCCATATCAGATGGATCCCTGGTGACATTTGTAAACTGAGGATCTATGTATAGCTCTATAACATATAGATCTGCTCTCTGACCCACATGTTGACTGACTGGAGCCCACAGCAGAGAGAGGGAGGGACTGAAACCTGAGCCAATCCAGAACAACTGTCTGTGACCAAGCAGAATGATTTACACTCTGGACACACTCAAATGGCACCAGGTTGATGTTCAGTAGCCACCAAATGGAAGAAAAAGGGACTGAAGTAAGGGGGACTACCCGGACTTGTCCAATGAGAAAAGCTTTGAAGCGTTTTTCTGTGGTGTTCTGTAATGGACACAAACCAAGCTAAACCAACACAACCACTCAACATAACAGAAATGGCCAGACATCTCAGAGACTTAAGCTATAGACACCAGTGGGTTTTCTGAATGTGAGGTCAAGATGGTTCCTGGTAAGGCCACCCGAGTGGAGCAGTGGTCTAAGGCACTGCATTGCAGTGCTTGAGGCGTCACTACAGCCCCGGGTTCGATCCCAGGCTGTGTCACAGCCGGCCATGACCGAGAGACCCATGAGGCAGCGCACAATTGGCCCAGCGTCGTCCGGGTTAAGGGAGGGTTTGGTCAGCCGGGATGTCCTTGTCCCATCGCGCTCTAGCGACTCATTGTGGGGGGCCGGGCGCCTGAAAGCTGACTTCGGTTGCCAGTTGTAAGGTGTTTCCTCCGACACATTGGTGTGGCTGGCTTCCGGGATAAGCGATTAGTGTGTCAAGAATCAGTGCGGCTTGTCAGGTCCGTGTTCCGGAGGACTCATGGCTCTTGACCTTCACATGTACGGGAGGTGCAGCGATGGGACAAGACTGTAACTACCAATTGGAAATTACAAAATTGGGGAGAAAAAGGAGTAAAAGTTCAACAACAACAAAAAACATATATATATACAGTACCAGTCAAAAGTTTGGACACACCTCTTTATTTTTTACTATTTTCCACATTGTAGACTAAAAGTGAAGACATCAAAACTATGAAATAACACATATGGAATCATGTAGTAACCAAACACATTCTTGGCATTCTTCTCTCAACCAGCTTCAACTGGAATGCTTTTCCAACAGTCTTGAAGGAGTTCCCACATATGCTGAGCACTTGTTGGCTGCTTTTCCTTCACTCTGCGGTCCAACTCATCCCAAGCCATCGCAATTGGGTTACGGTCGGGTGACTGTCGAGGCCAGGTCATCTGATGCAGCACTCCATCACTCTCCTTTTTGGACAAATAGCCCTTACACAGCCTGGAGGTGTGTTGGGTCATTGTCCTGTTGAAAAACAAATTATAGTCCCACTAAGCGCAAACCAGATGGGATGGCGTATCGCTGCAGAATGCTGTGGTAACCATGCTGGTTAAGTGTGCCTTTGAATTCTAAATATATCACAGACAGTGTCACCAGCAAAGCACCCCCACACCTTCACACCTCCTCCTCTATGCTGCACGGTGGGAACCACAAATACGGAGATCATCCGGTCACCTACTCTGCGTCTCTCAAAGACACGGCGGTTGGAACCAAAAATCAAAAATTTGGACTCCTCAGACCAAAGGACAGATTTCCACCGGTCCAATATCCATTGCTAGTGTTTCTTGGCCCAAGCAAGTCTCTTCTTATTATTGGTGTCCTTTAGTAGTGGTTTCTTTGCAGCAAATCGACCATGAAGGCTTGATTCCGGCGGTCTCCTCTGAACAATTGATGTTGAGATGTGTCTGTTACTAGAACTCTGTGAAGCATTTATTTGGGCTGCAATCTGAGGCTGGTAAATCTGATGAACTTATCCTCTGCTGCAGAGGTAACTCTGGGTCTTCCTTTGCTGTGGCAGTCCTCATGAGAGCCAGTTTCATCATAGCGCTTGATGGTTTTCCGGATTGACTGGCCATCTTAAAGTAATGATGGCCTGTAATTTCTCTTTGCTTATTTGAGCTGTTCTTGGCATAATATGGACTTGGTCTTTTACCAAATAGGGCTATCTTCTGTATACCACCCCTACCTTGTCACAACTGATTGTCTCAAACGCATTAAGAAGGAATGAAATTCCACAAATTAACTTTCAACAAGGCACACCTGTTAATTGAAATGCATTCCAGGTGACTACCTCACGAAGCTGGTTGAGAGCTGGTTGACGTCAAGGCAAAGGGTGGCTACTTTGAAGAATCTCAAATATAAAATGACTACATATGTGATTAGATATGTGTTATTTCATAGTTTGATGTCTTCACTATTATTCTACAATGTAGAAAAATATATATATATATAGAAAACCCTTGAATGAGTAGGTGTATCCAAACGTTTGACTGGTACTGTATATTATGTTTATTGTTTATATATAAATATATATATTATTGACTATGTGATCAGCAGTGTCTGTGTCCTAGTACCTTGGCAACCAGCATCTGCTGTTGGGCCTCGATCTGTTGCTGTTGACGTGTGGCCATCTCCTGCAGCTCCGACAGAGACAGCTCCACGCTAGGGTTCCCCACCTACACACACATGCACGCACGCGCAAACACACACACACACACACACATCAGACAAACCGGGAGACAGAACAAGCTCAAAATGTGGGCCCTCTCAAACAACAAACAAAGCACATCCTCACACACACACACATTGACATGAAAACACTGACTGCATCAGATGATAAAACATTATGCTATAGAGTTACAGAGACTAGTGTAGGCAGCAGTAGACCTAGATATAACAACATCAAACATGGAGACAACAGGTCTCATCTCACTGTCTTATGTAAGAGTATTCTCCATAACATCAAAAACACATAACTCTCCTCTCTGATGTGAAGTTACATTAGCTTTGTGATATACAAAATGAATATCAAACAGAATATCATACAAATTTGAATATCAAACATTATGCTCATGATATTAAAAGGTTTGATGCTGACCCGTGATGCTGTGTGCAGGATGTGTGCAACACACAGCTGTCAAAAACAATATATATATTTTGTTTAAATGCATTTCTCAGTGCACACACACTGCAGTCACATGGCGCTCACACACACCAGCAAACATCACTGGACCACTAGGAAATGCCTGGATTGCCTAAACAGGAAGCTTGTAGTCCTGCCATGTCTTGCAATTGTGTATAGTTTTGTGTATAGTCATTGATTAACAAACACAATGCTGTCTCTATTTATCTATATATATTTTTCTCTCTCTCACACACACTTTTTATAAAACACACACATTAAGTCCTGCTTTCACAGTCAACTCATAATCTCCCTCAGGTGCTTGATCTCTAGTCTATCCTTTTGAGGTGAAGAGTTTATGGTTTTGTATCTTGAGAAAAGGGCTAATGAACAGGAAGACTACAAAGCACAGCTTAGTGAGGTCACTGGACCACTCCAAACCATTCCCATTACGGCTAAAGTTGAAACCATGATGTTCAAAGGGAACTACATTACAGCAACCTTGAACAGGCCTCTGGTGCTTTAGCTTGTGGTGCCAAGGCAGCATCTGTGAGCTAGTGAAAACAGGAAGGCTTGCTGTTCGCCTTTGGACAATAGAAGTCAAGAGGGAAATAGGGTCATTCATTCCTGTGTGTGTGTGTGTGTGTGTGTGTGTGTGTGTGTGTGTGTGTGTGTGTGTGTGTGTGTGTGTGTGTGTGTGTGTGTGTGTGTGTGTGTGTGTGTGTGTGTGTGTGTGTGTGTGTGTGTGTGTGTGTGTGTGTGTCTGTGGTGGAACAATAAGAGGTGCCTCTGAGTGGTCGATTCATTCATGCCTCAGTCAATGGACATGTCAAGTGTCGCCTGTCACATCAAGATTTCCTGGAATACATGACTTCCTCCCCCCGAGGGGCTTAAATATGCAACATTTCAAGTCACCAGTAACAATTCAACAGTGGAACATTGGGTCATCCATTGCCAGAAGGATAGAATGAGTACTACACTGAACATTTTGGACCAGTGGAATCCATTGATTAGGCCTATGGGCAGAATTGCCCTCATTCTAGAGAGGCACCAAATGATGTCAAATGAGGTTTTAAAAGACCACTGAAGCAGGCTTGTTTGCATTTCAACAGAGCTGTAGAGAAGCTTCATACAACATAGCTACAAACAGATGTTGAACTTTGATAACTGTACTGCTGTCTGTCTTAACTAGTCTGTCATTGTAAGTTCAAAAACAGCAGGAGAGAAGGGGTCAGTCAGGGTCTAATGCAAGTTAAGGGAAATGGACAAAAAACTGTAACAGTGCATTTCCTTCACATCAAACATTGACATAACTGCTGATATTAGGAAACAGTGTCCCTGTGCAGGATCAGAATTCTGACTCAGCCCTCATACCATACGCAGGACCATGCCAGAGTACTGTACCTGCAATATTTTATCCATAAAAGACAAATAAAATGTTAAACAACCGGTGTAGACTGACAGTGAAATGCTTACTTACGGGCCCTTCCCAACAATACAGAGAGAAAGAAAATAGAGATATAATAGAAAAGTAAAACACCTAATAAAAGTAATAATAGATACACAATGAGTAATGATAACTTGGCTAAAAACGGGGCACCAGTACTGAGTCGATGTGCAGGCGTAAGAAGTAATTGAGGTAGATATGTACTAGTGGAGGCTCCTCAGAGGAGGACCATCCTCCTTAGTGATTTATTTTTATTTTTAAGTGAAACATTTTTTTAAAGTTAGCATTTTTAGATAGAACTATACTAAATATATTCACATCACCAAATAATTGATTAAAACACACTGTTTTGCAATGAAGGTCTACAGTAGCCTCAACAGCACTCTGTAGGGTAGCACCATGTTGTAGCCGGAGGACAGCTAGTTTCTGTACTCGTCTGGGTACATTGACTTCAATAGAAAACCTAGGAGGCTCTTGGTTCTCACCCCCTTCCATAGACTTACACTGTAATTATGACAACTTCCGGAGGATGTCCTCTAACCGATCAGAGCTCTTGCAGCATGAACTAACATGTTGTCCACCCAATCATAGAATCAGAGAATGAATCTAGTACTAAAAGCATAAGCTACAGCTAGCTAGCAATGCATAACATATGTTGAATAGTTGACTCAAAGAGAGAGAAAAGCACTAGTTAAACAGTTTTGAACAAATTAGGAGAGGCAAGAGAGAGTGAGGGAGATGTTGTTGTATTTCACTTTCACTTATTTAGCTAGCGAATGCAGCTAGCTAGTTTAGCCTACTCAAACACCCGGTTCAAACAGAGAGGGACGCTATGTTAGCTAGCTGGCTATGGCTGTTCAACACTGGAATTCTTCCAAGTCAAGGTAAGCTTTTGGTTTTTATTAATTTCTTGCCACAGGGCCTGCCGGTGTAACTGCTTGCTGCTGGCTGTACACTGTTCTAGTAGCTATGTTGACTATCACATATAATAATAATATTGTGACAACGATGTAGGCTGTGTGTAGCGGTTAGCAATTATGATATCAAGGTTTGGCCTGGATAGGTTTTTTCGCCTGGTCACAGAAAGCTGATGTATTGTGCACTGAAGTCCACAAGTGAAGGAAAAATGTGAGAGGAGAGCGCGTAGATGCGAGAAGGAATACAAAGTCCAAATTGACCATGGTTTTTTTATGTGGCTGCTATGAAAGTGAACTGTGTCTGTGTGTGATCAGGGGTGCATTCATTTAGCCGATTCTGTTGAAAAACGTTTCTTAAATGGAAGCAAACAGAACAAAACGGGGATAAACATTCCTAAATTTGTCCAACAGAAACTCTCGTTTGCAACTGTTGGACTAATGATTACACTGTAGATCAGATAAATCCAGGCAAGAGTGTGCATGGCAGAATTGAATATGTCAATGTCTGTCACCTTGATTACTCAAATTTCTTTCGACCTGTGCACCTACACTACCGGTCAAAAAGTTTTAGAACACCTACTCATTCAAGGGTCTTTCTTTATTTTCACTATTTTCTACATTATAGAATAATAGTGAAGACATCAAAACTATTAAATAACACATATGGAATCATGTAGTAATCAAAAAAGTTAAACAAATCTAAATATATTTTATATTTGAGATTCTTAAAAGTCCACACTTTGCCTTGATGACAGCTTTGCACACTCTCATGAGAGCCAGTTTCATCACAGCGCTTGATGGTTTTTGCGACTGCACTTTCAAAGTTCTTGAAATTATCCGGATTGGCTGACCATGTTTTAAAGTAAAGTAGTTTTTGCTTATTTGAGCTGTTCTTGCCATAATATGGACTTGGTCTTTTACCAAATAGGGCTATCTTCTGTATACCACCACTAACTTGTCACAACACAACTGATTGGCTCAAACGCATTAAGAAGGAAAGAAATTCCACAAATTAACTTTGAACAAGGTACACCTGTTACTTGAAATGCATTCCTGGTGACTACCTCATGGAGCTGGTTGAGAGAATGCCAAGCGTGTGCAAAGCTGTCATCAAATCAAACAAATATAAAATACATTTTGTTTAACACTTTCTTGCTTACTACATGATTCCAAATGTGTTATTTCATAGTTTGATTGTCTTCATTATTATTCTACAATGTAGAAAATAGTAAAAAATAAAGAAAAACCCCTGAATGAGTAGGTGTGTCCAAACTTTTGATAGGTACTGTACATAAACTCAGCAAAAAAAGAAACGTCCCTTTTTCAGAAACCTGTCTTTCAAGGATAACTCGTAAAAATCCAAATAACTTCACAGATCTTCATTGTAAATGGTTAAAACACTGTTTCCTATGCTTGTTCAAGGAACCATAAACAATTAATGAACATGCACCTGTGGAACGGTCGATAAGACACTAACAGCTTACAGACGGTAGGCAATTAAGGTCACAGTTATGAAAACTTAGGACACTAAAGAGGCCTTTCTACTGACTCTGAAAAACAGCAAAAGAAAGATGCCCAGGGTCCCTGCTCATCTGTGTGAACGTGCCTTAGGCATGCTGCAAGGAGGCATGAGGACTGCAGATGTGGCCAAGGCAATAAATTGCAATGTCTGTATTGTGAGACGCCTACGACAGCACTACAGGGAGACAGGACGGACAGCTGATCGTCCTCGCAATGGCAGACCACATGTAACAGCACGTCTTTCAGGATTGGTACATCCAAACATCACACCTGCAGGACAGGTACAGGATGGCAACAGCAACTGCCCTAGTTACACCAGGAACGCACAATCCCTCCATCAGTGCTCAGACTGTCCTCAATAGGCTGAGAGAGGCTGGACTGATGACTTGTAGGCCTGTTGTAAGGCAGATCCTCACCAGACATCACCGGCAACAACGTCGCCTATGGGCACAAACCCACCGTCGCTTGACCACACTGGACTGGCAAAAAGTGCTCTTCACTAACGAGTCGCAGTTTTGTCTGACCAGGGGTGATGGTCTGATTCGCGTTTATCATCGAAGGAATGAGCATTACATCAAGGCCTGTACTCTGGAGCGGGATCAATTTGGAGGTGGAGGGTCCGTCATGGTCTGGGGCGGTGTGTCACAGCATCATCGCACTGAACTTGTTGTCATTGCAGGCAATCTCAACGCTGTGCATTACAGGGAAGACATCCTCCTCCCTCATGTGTTTTCCTTCCTGCAGGCTCATCCTGACATGACCCTCCAGCATGACAATGCCACCAGCCATACTGCTCGTTCTGTGCGTGATTTCCTGCAAGACAGGAATGTCAGTGTTCTGCCATGGCCAACGAAGAGCCCAGATCTCAATCCCATTGAGCATGTCTGGGACCTGTTGGATTGGAGGGTGAGGGCTAGGGCCATTCCCCCAAGAAATGTCCGGGAACGTGCAGGTGCCTTGGTGGAAGAGTGGGGTAACATCTCACAGCAAGAACTGGCAAATCTGGTGCAGTCCATGAGGAGGAGATGCACTGCAGTACTTAATGCAGCTGGTGGCCACACCAGATACTGACTGTTACTTTTGATTTTGACCCCCCCTTTGTTTAGGGACACATTATTCAATTTCTGTTAGTCACATGTCTATGGAACTTGTTCACTTTATGTCTCAGTTGTTGAATCTTGTTATGTTCATACAAATATTTACACATGTTAAGTTTGCTGAAAATAAATGCAGTTGACAGTGAGAGGATGTTTCTTTTTTTGCTGAGTTTATAACTAGGAATAAAGTGACAGATAATAAACAGTAGCAGCAGAATACGTGATGAGTCAAAAGTTTAGTGCAAAAGGGTCAATACAGAAATTCCGGGTAGCTATTTGGTTGACTATTTAACTAACTATTTAGCAGTCTTAAGGCGTTGGGTAGAAGCTGTTTAGGGTCCTGTTGGTTCCAGAGCATCGGTAAGGCTAGCCGTGTGGTAGCAGAGAAAACAGTCTATGACTTGGGTAGCTAGAGTCTTTGACCATTTTTAGGGCCTTCCTCTGACACCCCCTTGTATAGAGGTCCTGGATACCAGGGAGTTAGCCACAGTGATGTACTTGGCCGTACGCACTACCCTCTGTAGCGCCTTGCTGTCGAATGCCAAGCAGTCGCCATACCAAGCGGTGATACAGCCAATCAAGATGTTCTCAATGGTGCAGCAGTATAACTTTTTAAGATTCTGAGGGCCCATGCCAAATCTTTTCAGCCCCCTGAAGGGGAAGAGGTGTTGTCGTGCCCCCTTCACGACTGTGTTGGTTGTGTGCTCCACTACAGCCCCGTCGATGTGAATGGGGGCGTGCTTGGCCCTATATTTCCTGTAGTCCACAATCAGCTCATTTGTCTTGCTGACATTGAGGGAGAGGTTGTTGTCCTGGCAACACACTGCCAGGTCTCTGACCTCCTCCCTATAGGCTGTCTCATCGTCATCATAGGTATGACTATAGCACTAGCTTAAATCATATGTCGTTTTAATCACACCCCACATGAATGGGGATCCTAAAGAAAAAGATGTAGGCTATAGAACATCTCTTACATATTTCAATTACACACACTAACGGGCAGCTATTTTTTAAATCAGTGCCATTTGACAATAATTTATTTAATTATGCAATTATGACATATTGCATGATCAGTAAAATCCAGAAAAATGCTGATATTCAAACATGTAATAGCCTAATCATCAGGGATTTGGGCATATCTTTTTCTTGCCTAGTTAAATAAAGATTAAATTAAATTAAATCAATTATATTATTAGCTTTTTATGCATGCCTTATGTTACCATTCCTAGCCTTTATAGCCTATTTGGCATACAATGAAATGCTATACAAACCAATAAAAACACATGAAAACATATAGGCAGACAATATGTGACCTGCCCGGAGAAACTTTACACCATGACAAAACATCACAGAGATCTCATTTAAATTGGTTTTATTACCTGGTGGGCGTCCCAGGTAATTCTGCAAGATCGCACCTTAATTTTGCTGCATTGTCCTTCAACTGTAAATTCCTGTACAGCCTCAACATGTTTCCACTCCATTCTTTTCAATCAAATCGTTCCTCTACTCATCCAGCCAACGTAGCCCCGGTCACCGAGCCAATGAATGACAATGCACCGATTCCTATCGCAACTTTCGCACTTGTCCGATGCGGTGATTTACGAGTCTCTTCCTACGGCTCAAGGAGCACGGTTTGTTATTCCCCTCGTGTCACGTTAGAACATGTAAACCAGCGTGCGCATTCCGTAAACAGGGAGGGCAAATCAAGTCCGTGACTCAGTCGGGATGAGATGGACCGGTATAGTTGTCACATCCATTTAGCCTGGCGAGTAACGGGTCACACTATATGTTCCTACAACAAACACCCCTAGCTACCTTTAAAAAAAAATTACGTTGGTTATAAGAACATCTCAAACATGTTTCAAAAGCGCCCATTCTTCGTCGCTGACGTGACTTTGTGACTGCGTAAGTTTTTCTCCCCTGTGAGGGATTTGTCCAATTTTGACGTGCCAGCAGTTCTTTTCACTCTCCCTCTCTCGCTCCTCCTCTCCTCTCTATGCTGCTGGAGCCGGACTGCAGCACGAGAACATCCCCTCCCTTTCCCATGCTCCTGCTGCCATAAAGTCTCTGCGCCACAGCTGTCTCCCGGACAGGTACTGGGACCCTCCTGATAATGCACATAATGGAAATTTAGGGGAAACAAAACCTTGTATTAATCTCGCGCCAATCATTCCAGCGCTTTCATGCATCATATTCTAAAATTGCTGTGATCTCAGAAATACAGATTACACTTCTTGCATAATAAATGTCATTCTCAATAGAACCTCAGAGTCAGTCTCAAACATAAATGGTATGTACAGTTGCTGCTTGCGCCACACACAAATCCCAATTCTAAGGACCTAATCATTATGACACCTAAACTGTCTTCAGTTTTGATTCCCCCAACCCCCCCCCCCCCCCCCCAACAAATGTACAATGGAAAAAGAGCAGATAATAATCTTTATCAACAAACCCTTGACCTGTTTTGACATAATCAAAGTTATTCCCTAACCCAGCTGTTATTTCTATAATTACACACAGTTGTGCAAACAAAGGTGTCAGTGTCATGTCAGCCATAAGGGTCCATCCAACCACTGCTGCCTGAGCCTTGCTCTGTTGTAGCCACAGCTCACTCCCTTACAATACATCCAGTAGCAGGATCATGTGAGGGTGGAGGCAGCACACTTCATGTCTAGGAGAAAGGGAGGAAGGAAATGAACATACAGAGAGATGTAGAGAGGGAGGATAAAGAAGAGGAGGGAAAGACACTGACAGACAATGAGATCAGCACAATGTGCTGGCGTAAGGAACTTCTGTTTCTCCCAAAGTTGCCTCTGTCTCCACACTGAACTTTCAACTTTCAGTCTGGTCGAGTTGTAACACTCTAGACTCTGGACCACATATGCCCATCCACAGGGTTCGGGTCTCGGCTTAGCCCTTCCTACCAGTCATTCATCCTTCAGTGTCTCCCCCCTAACATCTGCCTATACTGTCTGAAAACCCATAAAAAGATCAAAGGACGTTCAAATCTCCAATCTCCTTAAAAAAAAAGGATCACTTGGATTGAGTTGGCCTACATATAACTGATAAGACACACACTTTCCTGACAGTGAACTACTCCACCCTGTGAAGACAATGATGCACAGAGAGATATGAGGTTGCTAAGAATCAACATAGTACAGTAGACTATACTGTCAACTTTTTTTTAAATAAACCACTGACAGCCAACCACGACAAGCCCATGGGTTGCAGCTTGAGTGCCCCTTGATCAGAAAGAGACACCATGCTACATGTTATCAATTAACCGTAGTCCTGAGTGTCTCAGTTGCTAGATCATAGCGCTTGCAATGTCAGGATTCCAGTTGTGGCCACCCATACAAAAATGTTGCTTTGGATAAAAGTGTCTGCGAAATGGCATATTATTTATACACTATATATTCAAAAGTATGCGGACACCCTCTCAAAAGAGTGGATTCGGCTATTTCAGCCACACCCATTGCTGACAGGTATATAAAATCCAGCAGACACCCATGCAATCTCCATAGACAAACATTGGCAGTAGAATGGCTTTAATGATTGACTTTCAACGTGGAATCGTCATAGAATACCACCTTTCCAACAAGTCAGTTCGTCAAATTTCTGCCCTGCTAGAGCTGCCCCGGTCAACTGTACGTGCTGTTATTGTGAAGTGGAAACGTCTAGGAGCAACAACGGCTCAGCTGCGAAGTGGTAGGCCACACAAGCTCACAGAACAGGACCGCCGAGTGCTGATGCACGTAGCACGTAAAAATCGTCTGTCCTCAGTTGGAACTACTCACTACTGAGTTCCAAACTGCCTCTGGAAGCAACGTCAGAATAGGAACTGTACGTCGGGAGCTTCATGAAGTTGGTTTCCAAGGCCGAGCAGCCACACACAAACCTAAGATCACCATGCGCAATGCCAAGCGTCGGCTGGAGTGGTGTATAGCTCTGGAGGAGTGGAAAAGCGTTCTCTGGAGTGATGTATCACACTTCACCATCTGGCAGTCTGACGAATCTGGGTTTGGCGGATGCAAGGAGAACGCTACCTGCCCCAATGCATAGTGCCAACTGTAAACTGTAAAGTTTGGTGGATGAGGAATAATGGTCCGGGGATGTTTTTCATGGTTTGGGCTAGGCCCCTTAGTTCCAGTGAAGGGAAATCTAAACGCTACAGCATACAACGACATTCTAGACGATTCTGTGCTTCCAACTTTGTGGCAACAGTTTGGAGAAGGCCCTTTCTTGTTTCAGTATGATAATGCCCCCGTGCACAAAGCGAGGTCCAAACAGAAATGGTTTGTCGAGATCAGTGTGGAAGAACTTGCCTGGCCTGCACAGAGCCCTGACCTCAAACCCATCGAACACCTTTGGGATGAATTGGAACGCCGACTGAGAGCCAGGCCTTATTGCCCAACATCAGTGCCCGACCTCACTAATGCTCTTGTGTCTGAATGGAAGCAAGCCCCCGCAGCAATGGTTCCAACATCTAGTGGAAAGCCTTCCCAGAAGAGTGGAAGATGTTATAGCAGCAAAGGGGAGACCAACTCCATATTAATGCCTATGATTTTGGAATGAGATGTTCGATGAGCAGGTGTGCAGATACTTTTGGTTATGTAGTGTATTTACAGTAACCCCACCCCAGTAACTGTAACCTCAGCACACACACACACACACACACACACACACACACACACACACACACACACACACACACACACACACACACACACACACACACACACACACACACACCAGTGAGAATCAGCCCCCCAAAATGATCTTAAAACAGTTATTTCATGAGATAGTTGTAATCCATCAGGACTGACTGACTAAGAGAACCAGTCCTGAATAAAAGCACTCACAACTAAAGGTAGATGCACTGTCGCTAAACGTGTTAAGTTACTAAGCTAAATGATATACAAGGTTATCTGCCTCTTTTAATACATTCATGGCGGAATCTGAACTTGAAGATGTGCGCATGTAACTCAAATCAAATTCAACTTTATTTGTCACATTCACTGAATACAACAAGTGTAGACCTTACCGTGAAATGCTTACTTACAAGACCTTAACCAACTGGCTGTCAATGAAGGACATAAGCGAACGTTTGAGTGACAGATGAGTATCTCAGATCATAAACTGTGAAACTAAATGCAATTGCTTTTGAGCACTGCCTGGGGACAGCATCTAGGGGAAATTGTTGATATGTGACACAAAAATAATAGCCAAAGAAAGCAGTCAGGATTCCAGCCTGGGTCAGAGATGCCAGACCGTAGTAAGTTGAGCTTTATCTCCTGTTTTCACATGGACAAACTCTGAGGGAACTGTAATCATGCCTGTCACTAAGCCTTCTTCTAATCCTCTGTACTCTACAAACAACAACAGACACACACTCACTCACACACACTCACTCGAGCACAATCTAACACGCACAAAAACACACACACACACTTACTTACTTGAGCACACTAACACACACACCCACAGTCGCACAATCGAGCATACACACACACACACACACACACACACACACACACACACACACACACACACACACACACACACACACACACACACACACACACACACACACACACACACACACACACACACACACACACAGCAATGCACGCTCTGCCTCTCTCTCACAGTTAAAGACCCACTAAGAAAATCTCTTAAAGAGAGTGACCGAGGAAGTCCTTGGCATTACAGTAAAAACATTTTTTTTGGCCCTATGGATAGGAATTATTAAGACTTGAAATGCTAAATCATGACGCCATACAGCTTTCCTTCCCATTCACAAAGCTAATGAGCAGGCAGGCATTATGCCAGGAAGTGTGTTTGTTTACTGCAGTGTGTGAATGTGTGCATTTTGTGTGTGTTGTGTTGTGAGAACTTACCCTGTCCTCACAAGGCTGGTCTGAGCTCCCTCTACTGCCTTTGCTGGACTGGTCCTGAGAGAGCTGGCTCCCTGAATAGCAAAGAAGGACATTACATCAGACAACAGTGCACATAACCAGTCACTAACACAGTAGCGCAGTACAGCGTTAACAATATAGATTACAATGACCAATCAAGAATCTAGATCACACATGACTCAATAATGAAACGCAGAGGTCTACAAATCATGAGGAGAAAAACACATTCCTAACAAAATGACGTTGACATACACCTACTACACAGGATAACAATTGCTTCAGGATACAGCCCAGGACAAATCTATCACGAGTCAGACATCTGATCACTATCACCACAGCCATACCTTCTAGGACAACTCACTGCATTGCGGTCTCCTAACCAACTTCCAAACTCCCCTGTCACACTAGTCTCAGACTGGATAAGAGCAGATGCCTGGCGCGGAACAGTATAGTACAGCCCCCACAGAGCCCTCAGTCAGATAGTGATCTGGTCTAATGAGTCCAAACACTGAGCCAGAGCTGTCCAGGATCCAGTATTAAGTCTAATTATCATTGGTTGGTTCTCCGCTGGGCCGGCGCGCCGTGCCATGTGACTCCAGTCCAGAGTCATAAGGGAGGGGCGTTTGTCCTTAACCGTGGGATCCCAAACGGTTCGTTTACCCAACCGTCCCTCCCTCAGGCACTCAGTCCAGTGTCCTGGACTCTCTATTCTCTTTGGTGAAACAGCCCCCCCCCCCCAACTGTGTCATCTATAAATAGCTAGATGTTTAATTCCCTAAATCCTGGGCCTGAATCACTATGTGGGTAATCCTGTCAGTCAGCTGCAAATACCTCAACCTCAATGGGCCGGTCCTCATTACAATGCCCCTCAGGCAGGGCTATAGGAGGTTCAACGTTAATGGGCCAGTCCTCATTACACTATCCCCCAGGCAGGGCCTTAACATGTTCAACCTCAATGGGCCGACTTGTGCTCATTACAGTACAATGCCCCCCAGGCAGGGCCTTAGTACAGTATGTTCAACACGGATGGGTTTCTCTGTACTTGACTTCAACCTCAATGGGCCAGACCTGTCCTCATTGCAATGCCCACCAGGCAGGCCTGTAATTAGGAATGCTCTCCTGCAACAGGGTAATCAAATTAAGATCCTACATCTGTAGCATGTTCCACATGGCTGGATTTCTCTTGCCTTGACTGTACTGTACCTCCCCCTCTCTCTGTTTGAAGGTGGGCTGGGAGCCTCTGATACCTTATCCTCCCCTCTCAGGAAGTCAGTCTACAGTATAGATAGCTAACATGATAAGAACTAGTGAACAGCGGTAAAGCTCCTCTCTTTACTTAAGGCTAGTTCCAACTTCCCAGGCCTTTCTTCCACCCCTGGTTAGGCCCCAGTTCCCCAGCCCTCCACCCCTGGTCAGATCCCAGTAAGGCATCAGTCCCCCTGCCCTCCACCACAGGTCAGGTCCCAGTCAGGCACCAGTCCCCTGCCCTCCACCCCTGGCCAGGCCTCCACCCTCCTTAACCCTGCAGGCCTGGGTGTCTCTCTCTCTCTGATCCATCTCAGGTGCACCGGTCAGAGGAGGTCACAGGCGAGGAGACCAATTAGCCGCAAAAGAGATTAGTTACATAAAAGCCAGTCAGGCAGGCAGGCAGGCCAACCATTCAGAGCCATCACACACACACGCACACAAACACTCAGCCACGTGGAAAGGGACAGACAGAGCCAGTTATGTGTCATGGAAAAACAGGATTGAGAGCTCTAACAGGAACTCGGGAGCCAAAACAGAAACACACCTTCCTGTTCAAAGAAACAAAACAAAAGCACAGAGTATGTCCCAAATGGCATTCTATTCCATTTATAGTGCACTACTTTTGAGTCCTTTTGACCAGAGCCCTATGGGCACTGGTCAAAAGTAGTGCAGTATTTAGGGAATAGGGTGCCACTTGGGACACATACATTGAGCTGTTCCAGAATTGAGAGAATATACTGCTTTTCATGACAACCTTCTTTATGATAATGGCTTCTCAGTGAATGTCTGGTTTATATTATCTGATCTGTTACTAGCTAACTGAGAAACAGAATAAGTCTGCGTCAGAAATGGCACCCTATGTTCTATATGGAATAGGGTGCCTCTGTCCAAAAGTAGTGCACTCTATATGGAATAGGGTGCCTCTGTCCAAAAGTAGTGCACTCTATATGGAATAGGGTGCCTCTGGCCAAAAGTAATGCACTCTATAATGAATAGTTTCACTTCAGGTACAAAGGTAGCATACTATACAGGGAATAGCGTGCCATTTAAGATGTAGCCTAAGTCATGGGTCAAGCCTGAATGTGCTGTTATAACTCCATGTCACTCATTGTCATGTTTGGCTTGACAATGACAGTAATGGTGTTGGCAAGAGCATGAACAGATCTGGGACCAGGCCTGGCGAGGGCCAGTCACCCACCCTGGTTTCTGCTCTCTGAGGGGGAGTCTTCGTGTCTCAGGTAGAACCTGACCTCCATCCTCCTAGAACCCCACTTCTGCAGGTGCTCATACATCAGGTAGTCAAAGGGGATCACTCTCTCTGGGGAGGACAAGGAGAACAGAGTTATAATATACTGTAGTTATAATATATACAACACTAATGAGAGGATCACTCTATGGGAGGGAGAAGAAAACAGGAGTTGTTGTTAGACACATAGACTTGGGTAATTATCTATTGGTGATTGTAAAGTGACATGGTGGGTTGATTGCCCCTCAGCCCTGATGATCATTAGAGATTAACTAAGTACTTTCTATTAATAGAATAGGATAAACCACATAAGCCCCCACAGCTATACTCTGGCACTGACGCACTGTATTGGGTCGCGATGAAGAGAAATACCTGTCTTCAGTAAAGAACCCATGAAAGTCAGGCCAACCTTATTGGCACTGTAGCTAGCTACTCTATTTTCCCTCACTAGGGCATGTGTTCATGCGCTCCCTGGCCTGTGCAGCCGGGTTTGGGCTGTGAAAACATTGAAATAGAATTACGATTCCATTCAAGTCAACATTCTGTAGTGGGTGGACCGGCGGCCATATTGATTGTACCCATGAGTGTACTGTCAAATTGCTGTCTGCAGTCTGAGCTTCAAAAACAAAACTGCTGTGGTCTGAGGTGCTTTTTCTGTTCCAGTAATTCTATTTCTACGTGACGACAGGCCCACAGGCTATGTATGTAAACAAGCACCAGAGCCTGGAGGGTCATAGAGAGACATCCTGACCCACTTTCTATCCCGCCTCACTGTCTGTCTGGGACGTACAGGCTGCCTGAGACAAGAACATCATTGTTGTATGTCAGGGGCAGACCACCACTGCTTTTGTTCAGGGAGGGGAGAGGAGAGGGTCATTAGCCAAGTCAAATTTCTCAATGATGGCTGGCTGTCAATGTCTGTTTCCACATTTTGTTGTGTTACAGCCTGAATTTAAAATGTATTAAATTGAGATATTTTGGTCACTGGCCTACACACAATACTTTATTAATTGTTACAAATGAAAAGCAGTCTTGAGTTAGTAAGCATTCAACCCCATTTGTTATGACAAGAATAAATACATTCAGGAGTAAAACTTTGCTTAAAAAGTCACATAATAAGTTGCATGGACTCTGGGTGTTTAACATTATTTTTTAACCTCATCTCTGTACCCCACACATACAATTATCTGTAAGGTCCCTCAGTCGAGCAGTGAATTTCAAACACAGATTCAACCACAAAGACCAGTGAGGTTTTCCAATGCCTCTCAAAGTAGGGCACCTTTTGGTAGATGGGTAAAAAAAAAATAGACATTGAATTCCCTTTGAGCATGGTGAAGTCATTAATTACACTTTGGATGGTGTATTAATGCACCCAGTCTCTACAACGATACAGGTGTCCTTCCTAACACAGTTGCCAGAGAGAAAGGAAACCACTCAGGAGGCCAATAATGACTTTAAAGAGTTACAGAGTTTAATGGTTGTGATAGGAGAAAACTGAGGATGGATCAACAACATTGTAGTTTCTCCACAATCCTAGTGGAATGAAAAGAAGGAAGCCTGTACAGAATATAAATATTCTAAAACATGCATCCTGTTTGCAACAAGGCACTAAAGTAATACTGCAAAACAAATTGCAAAGCAATTCACTTTTTGTCCTGAATACAAAGTGTTATGTTTGGGGCAAATCCAAAACAACACAATACTGAGTAACACTCTCCATATTTTCAATCATAGTGGTAGCTGCATCATTTTATGGTTATGCTTGTAATCGTTAAGGACTGGGGAGTTTTTCAGGATAAAAAGAAATGGAATGGAGCTAAGCACAAGCAAAATCCTAGAGGAAAACCTGGTTCAGTCAGCTTTCAACCAGACACTGGGAGATTAATTCACCTTTCAGCAGGACAATAACCTTAAACACAAATCTACACTGGTGTTGCTTACCAAGAAGACAGTGAATGTTCCTGAGTAGCCGAGTTACAGTTTTGATTTAAATCTATGTCAAGATCTGAAAATTTGTTGTCTAGCACTGATCAACAACCAATTTGACAGTGCTTGAAGAATTGTGAAAAGAATAATGGCCAAATGTTGATCATTGCTATCAAGGTGTGGGAAGCTCTTAGAGACTTATCCAGAAGGACTCACAGCTGTAATCACTGACAAATGTGATTCTAACATGTATTGACTCAGGGTGTTGAATACTTATCTAATCAAGATATATTAGTGTTTATTTTTCATATTTCTTTTACAAATGTAAGAATGTTTCTTTAGAGTATTTTGTGTAGATCTTTAACAAAAAACAGTTTGCAACACAACAAAATGTCGAAAAAGTCAAGGCACTGTATATCAAGACAATCAGTTGAATAGATTCATGCAAAACTTGGAAGAAATCACTACAAGTTCATTTTAAGAAAGTCACGAAGCAGAGACCAACTATAAAAAAAAAAATACAGTGCTTTGCTAAATATCTGTAAAGCTAAGATTTTCAACTTGTCACTTTGCTCAGTGCATTTAGAGCTTGTGACGAAGCTCAACACCAGTCAGTCAGTGTAGCAATAAAGCAGTCAGTTAGTTAATCCCAGAGGTTAGGGGTTGAAGATTAGGTTAGATAGGTTCGAGGTTAGAGGCTAAAGATGAAAGCATCACTTACCTTTTCCCTTCCAGACCTCAGCCAGGTGACACCCGTTCTCTCCGGCCTCCTTACAAAACTCAACCACATTCTTACAAGTGGTCTCTGGGGTGATGGGCACCTCTGTCAGCATCTGCTGGCTGTCACTCAGGTACACTGTCAGGATCATCTGCATGAGGGAGACATAGAGAAATAGCTTGTTAAACGTACTATGTATCTCTGACAAAGCATAGCCTGGGCTCATACTGTATATGCCTTAGCAAACTCTTATATCGTAGTCATGAAGAGTTGGCTACAGCACATACATACCTGGGATCAAGCTACTGACTGGGATCAGACTACTGGTAATATCTACACAACGTACATATGCCAGGAATTTGAATGCATGTAACCCAGGGAGGAAAGCTCTTGAATTACAGGAAATGTCCCCTTAGCTCCGGTTGCCCTCTAACCTAAATACATTTACATCAAATGCTTTGCCTTAAAGACAGAGGCACTCAGGAGGGAGAGAGAGAGACTATTGAAGACTGAGCTGAGCTATAAACATTAGAGGAGAGATATTACAAGCGCAAAGATATTACAGGCAGACTGCCAAACCAACATGCTTAAAGTAAGAGTGATTTGGTGGCATCATGACAAGTTTGCTTCCGTTAGTGCCTACAACCTATTGGTAAATAAAAACAAGATCGGTTATTGAAATTCCTAGCACAAAAAAAAGAGGCAACACGAAGGTGTGTGTGTGTGTGTGTGTGTGCGTGCCTGTAATACAGTATTTGCTCTCAATAAAGAGTACTGAGAAACCACATATATAAATAGGATTTCCTGGTAAAATGAGAGGTGACGTCCTCATTTCCAGATTGACAATCTGTAGTAAACGGAAATGGGGGATAATCTGCTAAATTTAGGATTAATCTGCAAATTTGGGTTGCGGAATCCAAATATGTTCCTCTCTAAATGTCATACCCCCCTTCCTGCTGCAGCGGATACTTCCACTATAGGATTGACATAGACAGAGGTGCTTGACACTGGTCCCTTGGCCTGTATAAACCATCTGTATAAACCCTCTGCCTCCACTCTGTAGTGGCTCAGCCCAGCCCCATAAACATGTCTAAACCACAGACACACCGACCGAGACAAGCCCTGCAACGGGGCCGCACGTCCAGTCCAAGATGTAAGGTAATCTCTCACTGCCAGAGCACACGCACAGACACGGACAGATAGATTGAGAGGAGGAATTCTGTAAGGCGCAGATTACAACATAGAGAGCACTATAATAATGAGATTATAAACATGTGTATGTCTGTGTCCACGGGGTGACAAGTGAAAACATACACCGAGAGAGAGAGTGAGTGAGAGTGAGAGTGAGAGTGAGAGTGAGAGTGAGAGAGAGAGAGAGAGAGAGAGAGAGAGAGAGAGAGAGAGAGAGAGAGAGAGAGAGAGAGAGAGAGAGAGAGAGAGAGAGAGAGAGAGAGCAAAAACAAATCCAGGAAGGGAAGGTTATTGTAGGGGGAAAAGGATAAACTATGTTTTTCTCCGTAGGGATTGGCCTGTAGTAGTATCGACTACTAAAACATTCTATCAAACAAGAACCAACCAACCAACAAGGTTGAGAAAACCCAAACCAGTCCTGAACTCATCATCGGTGCTAAATATTCTCTTGACACACAGGAACGTGTTTGCCAACACGCATGCATCTGTGATCTACTCTGTCCTGCATCTCTTAATCTGCCCAGAGATGCTGTTATCTCTCAATGAAAGGTCAGAAACCAGACAGAAAAAAAGCTAAAAGAGGGGCTAAACCTACCTCTGCCTAATTGTATTAAACACTCACACTGAGCAGCCTACTACACGTTAGTTCTGCATAGGAGAGCCAGCCAGACACACACAGTAACATGTTAACATTCATAATAAACTTTCACACAGTCAAGTAACATTGTATACCTACAAAAAGAAACCACACATAAGCCTAACACCTAGAATCTAATCCCCTTGAAAAGTATGTGCAAAAAGATACAATACACATTCATATGCATCAGCAACATTCTGTACTCAACCACATACATACTGTGCCTTTCCTGTCTCCTGTCCCTTCATCCGAACTACACTCATTCACTAACAAAAACATCAACAGCCCACCAACCTCTTAAACTTGCACAAACACTTAACATACAAGCACACTCTCCAGCTTCCGAAAATGACTCCTAGCCAGCTGTGAATGCCTTTTGCTATTTTAAGCAGCAGCACATGGGTACCGTCAGAGTCAGACTCAAAGCTGGACAGGACAGAACAGCGGCAGCGCCCACCTCCCAGCCAGTCCAGTGCTACAGCTATAACCCTGTGTCTGTCTGTCTGTCCGTCCGTCTGTCGGTTCACCTTAGCCGCCCTGCATGGTGTCTTCCTGCCCTGGTTTCTCAGCTGCTGTGGCTGCGGCCCGGGACGGACCCTCTGGAGCCAGGCCTTGTCCTTGTCCTTGTCCTTGGTTACACTAACCAGACTGTGCAGCACCATGCTGAAGAACTTCTTCATAGAGCCGGAGGGAGAAGACTCACACAGGCAGACAGATGGACAGGAGGGCAGGCAGGGCTGAGAGAGACTCACTGCGTGTCTGTCTGTGTGCACGGGTCTCCAAGTGTGTGCGTGTGGGTGACACCAGGCACAAGGCAGGAGAAGGGTAGGGGTGGGGGTGTCAGTGACTGAACGTGAGGAGCGTAGTCAAGGTGGGGGTGGTGATAAATGCAGCCAGAGCCAGTGCCAGGCAAGGGGTAGGGGTAATATAACGTGGCCGGCCCCCTTCAGAATGAGATTCCCTAGGAACAGGAACAGCCGTAGGGCTGAGAGAGATAAGAGGCGCCTGGTGACACTAACCAGACCAGGCTGTCACTGTCACAGGGCATCAATAGGAGGAACAGGACACTCAGTGACCACAGACACATAATCATCCAGCTAAACAACACACAGAAGCATCCAGGCTGTATCACAACCGGCCGCGATTGGGAGTCCCGTAGGGCGGAGCACAATTGGCCCAACGTCGTCGGGTTTGGCCGGTGTAGGCCGTCATTGTAAATAAGAATTTGTCCTTAACTGACTTGCCTAGTTAAATAAAGGTTATGTCAAATTAAATTAAATTAAATTAAACACACACACAGAGGCACACACATTCTGACTGTTCAAACGTTCAAATGTTCCAGCAGCTACATAACTTTTTATTTTTTATTTAACCTTAATTTAACTAGGCTAGTCAGTTAAGAACAAAATCTTAATTACAATGACGACCTACCCTTAAACTTAAACCTGCTGAGAGGACAAAACTACAATAATTCCATTTGTTAGAGAACAAATGATCCCATCCCATCTCATATATTCTTTCTCTATTCTCATTCACTTGATTTTTGGTCTGAAGAAGGGCAGAATGGATCTCCTGACTGATTTCCATGAAGCCCAAATCTAATGGTTGTGCCAGCAGCATCCCGGGCCTGAGGACACAAAGCAGGTGTTGTCGCAGTGGGCCTGGAGCTGGGCTGACTGATGAACCACTGCCTGGAAACAAATCCCTGTGATGCACAGTTTACCCTGTTACTCAGACCTCATCTACCAGGCAGAGAGAGATAGAAAGTGAGTGTGAGTGTGTGTGTGCGCGTGCGTCTGTGTGCGCGTGTGTGCAAAACCCTTCTAATATCCACTTCTGATTCAGAGGCAGTCCTATGGGGCAAGATGTTTATAAACAACGTGTCTTAAGCTCCTTAAAAGGAATACCGCCGAGGCATCAAACGAACCACATGAAAAGTATAACAAATCATTAGAGAGATTTGAGATACAGTATCTCCTTATCAGTGGATGGATTTGCAACATGTCTGATTGGTGAAAGACATAGTGTGTGTGCACTACTTTTAACCAGGTCCCAGGACAGACAACAGAGATAAGAACACAAAATGCAGACAGACAGTGTGAGGTTTCAGAGTCAGACACATTGGGACTGACCCGGACCAACCAACCGACACCTGATTTAGTGTCCTGGCTGGCTCCCCTGTGCAGCACAGAACAGAACAGTCAATAAAGTCTCCATAGCAACCACTGTGTCTGTGGAAACACGCTTGCCTGGCACCCCTAGAAAAGATCCCAGACAGACAGTCCTGTTCTTCTTGAGATTGTGGAAGTTAAACACAGGACATGACTGTAAACAACACTCTCCATCCTCAGTCTATTCAATGGAGCTGACAGCCTCCCATTCACACAGCTGACATACATGCCTAGTGGGTTAGCACATTGACGCGGGACTGGGGGGGAGTGTTTACCATTAAGTCAAGAGGTTGAATGGAAGGTTCCGTTTTTATAAGGTGAGGATCGGAACCTAGTTTGTTTTGGTTCGGATGTATAGCTTTCTCTGTGATAGAACCCTGCCTTGGAGCAGCTGACATAGACTAGCACTGTTTGCTCCATGTTCTGCTACAAACAGAAATGTACTTTATCCTCTAGTTGGCGAGATCACGGTTGGGTTGAATTCCATTTCAATTCAGTCAGTTCAGCAAGTAAACAGAATTTCCAAATCCAATTTTCCTCTGTGATTTCCCCCCCAATTGGAATTGGAATTTCACTTTACTTCCTTAATGGACTGAATTGAAATGGTATTGACCCAAAACCTGAGAGAGAAGCATCAATACAAATGGCACATGGCAGGGCAGGAGTCATAACAACGACAGCTCCCTGCAGCTCGACTACACAGTGATGTCATGCGTCACTTACACTAATGAGAGCTGAGGAGGAGATTTTTAGACTCTGCCCTGATATGATCGAGGAAGAGAAGGAGGGGGACTCTCACTATAACAACAACAGTAAGTCAGTAAATTAAACAGGTTAAGTCTGTAAGCCTACAACTGGCTACTGGTCAAGTCATGAGATGAGATGAGAGCGTACAAAATGGCTCACGATCAAAATCAGCCAGTTAACTACTAGAGGGCTCTGAACTTCATATTTGGCTTGTAACACTGCCATTGTAGTAGGTTATATGCTATTGGTTGTGATGTTTATAATACTCAAACTCCCAATGATAATTCATGTACAACCCAGTCAATTTTCCATGGAGGTTCAGCAGCTCAAAATAAGACTTATGATAATACTCAGTCCACTAGCAGCTTGTCTTTTCTGACTATTCCACCCAAATGGTAAATTCCGCTGTCTGTTTAAAAGCTATGAGAGGGGTTGTAAATCTGGGTGGAAATAAAGGGAATAGGGAGGGAGTACAGTTGAAGTCGGAAGTTTACATACACCTTAGCCAAATACATTTAAACTCAGTTTTTCACAATTCCTGACATTTAATCCTAGTAAACATTCCCTGTCTTAGGTCAGTTTGGATCACCACTTTATTTTAAGAACATGAAATGTCAGAATAATAGCAGAGAGAATGATTTATTTCAGCTTTTATTTCTTTCATCACATTCCCAGTGGGTCAGAAGTTTACATACACTCAATTAGTATTTGGTAGCATTGCCTTTAAATTGTTTAACTTGGGTCAAACGTTTCGGGTAGCCTTCCACAAGCTTCCCACAATGAGTTGGTTGAATTTTGGCCCATTCCTCCTGACAGAGCTGGTGTAACTGAGTCAGGTTTATAGGCCTCCTTGCTCGCACATGCTTTTTCAGCTCTGCCCACAAATTTTCTATAGGATTGAGGTCAGGGCTTTGTGATGGCCACTCCAATACCTTGACTTTGTTGTTCTTAAGCCATTTTGCCAGAACTTTGGATATATACTTGGGGTCATTGTCCATTTGGAAGACCCATTTGCGACCAAGCTTTAACTTCCTGACTGATGTCTTGAGATGTTGCTTCAATATATCCACATAATTTTCCTACCTCATGATGCCATCTATTTTGTGAAGTGCACCAGTCCCTCCTGCAGCAAAGCACCCCCACAATATGATGCTGCCACCCCCGTCCTTCACGGTTGGGATGGTGTTCTTCGGCTTGCAAGCCGCTCCCTTTTTCCTCCAAACATAACGATGGTCATTCTGGCCAAACAGATCTATTTTTGTTTCATCAGACCAGAGGACATTTCTCCAAAAAGTACAATCTGTCCCCATGTGCAGTTGCAAACCGTAGTCTGGCTTTTTTATGGAGGTTTTGGAGAAGTGGCTTCTCCTTGCTGAGCGGCCTTTCAGTTTATGTCGATATAGGACTTGTTTTACTGTGGATATCGATACTTTTGTACCTGTTTCCTCCAGCCTCTTCACAAGGTCCTTTGCTGTTGTTCTGGGAAAGTACGTTCATCTCTAGGAGACAGAACTCATCTCCTTCCTGAGTGGTTTGACGGCTGCGTGGTCCCATGGTGTTTATACTTGCGTACTATTGTTTATACTTGCGTACTATTGTTTATACTTGCGTACTACAGATGAACGTGGTACCTTCAGGCATTTGGAAATTTCTCCCAAGGATGAACCAGACTTGTGGAGGTCTACAATTGTTTTTCGGAGGTCTTGGCTGATTTCTTTTGATTTTCCCATGATGTCAAACAAAGAGGCACTGAGTTTGAATGTAGGCCTTGAAATACATCCACAGGTACACCTCCAATTGACTCAAATGATGTCAATTAGCCTATCAGAAACTTCTAAAGCCTTGACATCATTTTCGGGAATTTTCCAAGCTGTTTAAAGGCCCAGTCAACTTAGTGTATGTAAACTTCTGACTCACTGGAATTGTGATACAGTTAATTATAAGTGAAATAATCTGTCTGTAAACAATTGTTGGAAAAATGTATTGTGTCATGCACAAAGTAGATATCCTAACCGACTTGTCAAAACTATAGTTTGTTAACAAGAAATGTGTGGAGTGGTTGAAAAAGAGTTTTACTGACTCCAACCTAAGTGTATGTAAACTTCCGATTTCAACTGTAATTGTAAGGGAGAGATAGGAGGACTACCTTAGCAGTCGGACTATAGGGGCGAGCGAGATGGGCTTGTGCAGAGCTGAAAGCTCATCTGGTGTGGGAAATTACCCAGAAATTCAGCCATCTCACCCAACCTCTGTGACGCACAGCGAGGCCGTCCCAGACCATCACAATCCACAGGCTAATCCCTTCCGTCATTCAAACAGCAACTGACTGACTCTCTCTCTCCAGCCTGGTCTCCTCTCCACGCAGCCGCAGGAGGGTAAAGCACACTCTAACACTGATAAAGCACACTCTAACCTCCATGTCAACTTGTTTTGACATTGCATTGTTGTTTTTAGCTGTATACATGATGTATTTTGGATGTTTCCAGTGTATTTGGATTACTTTCAGACAATGCGATTAATTGCACTATTTTTTTGTTGTTGCAAAAGTAGCTATGCAATTCTGAACTTTCAACCCACTTCCCTGCCTCGTTAATTATATAAGTAAAAAATTGCTCAAAGAGCAAAAGCCAATTAGCAGGCATGAGGAGAGCCTTGTTGGAACCGTGTGTGTGTGTGTGTGTGTGTTCTTTCTTACACTGACATCAGCTACTGGTGGACTGACACTGACAGGGAGGTTACAGGTCATGGTGAATGTGCGTCACTGTGTGGGTGATCACCAGAATTGCCTGTCTGTCACTGTTGTGTGGGGATCTTACATCGGCTACCCTAAAAGTCTGCCTTACTCCCCTTAATGTTCACTCTCTCTCTGTGTAGTTGTATAGGCAGGCAGAGAGTTGAGAATATGCATAGATCAGTGGTCTATCAAGTGATGTTTAATCATAGTAAAAAAAATGATATTGCAGTGATTTGTCTCATTCACCACCTGCTCACACTCTCTCACACACACACACACACACACACAAACACACACCACTCAAACACAAAAGGTGGACATTGTAATTGATGGGAGTACTGTAGCTCATCCACCACTCAAATTTGCAGACTCACAATCCATATGTAGCCTAAAGTTAATTATATATTTTTTTATTAGAGCTCATTTGTTCCAAGCTATTCATTCCACAGGCATTTATTAATTCAATCCACAATCTATTTCCAAGACCTCTCAAAGTTAAAAAAATTATATATTCTCTTCTATCTGATTACTTTTACTTACCGGCATCATGACTGCAGTGAAACAATAAATATGTTTATTCCAGCCAATCTCTTGGAGTAACACACTCCTCTGTCTGCCTTCTTTGCCTCCCCTAGCCTATGTTGCCGGACAGGCCGGTCCGAATAACCGGTCGGTAGAATCTGCGTCGCGCTCCAGAATCAGATATAATCGTCCTAAAGTAACGATGCTTGATCCCACAGAGACGCACACAGACGCTGAAGGCGAAGTGTGTCACTGCACGCAATAGTCACAGAACATCACACAGCCTAGTTGGGTGGCATGTTGTTTCAGGGAATTTGCTGCTAAGCGTTACGCTGTAATGACAGTGATTGAACGAGTGCACGCCACAAATAATTCACCGATTGCCTTTACACGATTCGACTGCCCTCCCGCGTGCTCTAATATGTAGGATAATCCAAGGACAGGACACGGACTGGGACAGACCAAGTCCGCCCCCCAAAAAATTAACAAAGACTATTGCTCTGATCTTGGTTATCCGTGAGATAGTAGCCAATTAAAAATGTTGACCCAAACTCTCTAACGTAGACTTAATATCAAGGGAAAAAATGGACATGTCAAACCACAACAACGTTAGTTTGACTTTCAAGCCCAGACTGGTCTCATAGACTAGACGTAACATAGTAAATGTAAATCCGAGACACTGACATTAGTATATGTTACGCTTAGTGTGGTTACATAACATGGAAGGTTACTTAACGCAAAAACGAAAGGATGGTGGTTCGGTAGGAGTATAACATGAACATCTAGCAACCCAAAGGTTGATTGTTCGAATGTCATCACGGACAACTTTAGCATTTTAGCTAATTAGCAACTTTGCAACTATTTAATACTTTCTTGCTACTTTGCAACTACTAGTCCTCGTTGATGTGACAAAGAAAATCTATATAGAACAAAACTAACTGTTTTAAATGCACAAGATAATGCAACCCACTCTCCATCAGCAGGGGACAAACGTCAGTGACAGGCATGCTTCACACAGAGAGAGGAATGATAACATTGTACTATTTTGAGGTTGATGCAAAAATATATATACTGATTAACCTCATAAAATAGGCTACCAGAGTATTTGTCCTTTAGTTCAGTTGTTTTAACTCTAAACCAAGTTTATCTGCATGAGAGCAGTTTCAAAACAAGGATGATGCAGATTTAAATGGAACTTCAGTGTCATCTTGTGTCCATACTGTGAAATTAGTTGCTTGCAAGGATGTGTCTAAATGAAGCAGCCTAAACAAATAGTTAGCCCTTTATCTATAGTTAGTTGCAGGGAAGGGGAAACAATTTATTGGATTCAATAAACCGTCATTGTTAAGTAACATAGTAGATGCAGTGAACAGTTGGGAGCTGTGAGTTGATGGTTCGGATTACGGGATGCCAAGGTCATATTTTTTCGATATTCTGGTCCAGTTAAAGGGTTGTTCAGATTCACTTAGATCTGTGGACCATACTTTTGGTCAGAATATGAGCTTTTCAAAAGTTGTTTATATATTATAGAGATCAGTCCTTTTGGGAGCCCAGATACTTTAGTTATAAATCCCATCATTAGATGGTTTGGTAGTTGGGTTTCCCAAGGGACTCCATAGGCCAGCATAGCTGACCTAAGTTTTAAATATAGAAAAAAGGAGTTGCCTGGTAATGTGCATGTGTCTTTCAAATCTTGGAATGTTCTCACACCATTACTGTCCATGATATCGGCAAGGGTACGGATTGCACATTTGTACAATTGGGAGGATGCAAATGGCCGCCCTCCAGATCGCAAGGCATTATTGTGAAATAATGGAGTATGGGCATGCTATTATGATTTCCAATTACATCGTTTTTCAATTTTGCGCCAAAATAGAAATTGTGTGAGCAGTAATAGGACGAAAGCATAGTTATTATTGTTTAAGGGACATTCAGTGAAGACCACCTCTTCCAGGGCAATTGGAGACACCATATATCTCTGTTCTCAGCCAGGGGGCGGAAGAATCATGTCTAAACCAATTTAGGATGGGGCGAAATGCTAGAGCCTGAAAATACAATTTAAAGTTTGATACAAATAGTCCTCCTACATATTTCCCTCTTTGTAAGTTTTTTAATTGTATCGGAGATCGCTTACCTTGGCATATACATTTTTAAGCCGCAGCAGGCATTTTATCCCAATAGCCAAAAGGGAAAGACATGGGAAGCATTAAACTACATTGCCTATTTTGACAATAGATATTCTGCCGGTTAAAGCAACTGGGATATTAGTCCATCTACTGAGGTCGGATTGAATTGATGTGAGCTTTCTGTTAAAGTTTCTGCCAATGGTTTGATCTAAGGAAGGAAATACACTATACAGTGCCTTTGGAAAGTATTCAGACCCCTTGACTTTTTCCACATTTTGTTACGTTACAGCCTTATTCTAAAATGGATTAAATAAAACAAAATCCTCATCAATCTACACACCATACCCCAGAATGGCAAAGTAAAAACAGGTTTTTAGAAATGTTTGCTAATTTATACAAAATTCAAAACAGAAATATCTTATTTACATAATTATATGAGACTCAAAATTGAGCTCAGGTGCATCCTGTTTCCATTGATCATCCTTGAGATGTTTTTACAACTTGATTGGATTTGGAAAGGAACACACCTGTCTATTTAAGGTCCCACAGTTGATAATGCATGTTAGAGCAAAAGCCAAGCCATTAGGTCAAAGGAATTGTCCGTAGAGCTCTGAGACAGGATTGTGTCGAGGCACAGATCTGGGAAGGGTACCAAAACATTTTTGCAGCATTGAAGGTCCCCAAGAACACAGTGGCCTCCATCATTCTAAGGAGAAGGGCCTTGGTCTGGGAGGTGACCAAGAACGCGATGGTCACTCTGACAGAGTTCCTCTGTGGGGATGGGAGAACCTTCCAGAAGGTCAACCATCTCTGCAGCACTCCACCAATCAGGCCTTTATGGTACAGTGGCCAGACGGAAGACACTCCTCAGTAAAAGGCACATGACAGCCCGCTTGGAGTTTGCCAAACGGCACCTAAAGACTCTCTTTACCATTCCTTTAATTAACTTATGGGATACAATTATCTTAAAATGGAGTTATCAATGGTTGTAATTCACATTTTCTTTGTTATTTTAATTTAACTGGCAGTGTTGTTTTTTACGCATGTGAGTTGTGTCAAAAGGGAAGAAGTGTATTGTTGTTGTTTTGTTTTTGTCTTTCTTCAATACAAATCTCACCAGATTCGGTCTGCTGGATGGTCTGGATTTCTCCCTAAGGATTAGCCCTCCATCTCCCTGACCCTGTAACCCTGCGGTGAGCATGCCAAGATTATAGGGGAGTACAAGCAAATTTGAAGGAAAAAATGGTGTCAACTGTGTTATTCTCTTTGACATTTGTCTTAGAAATCTGTATTAAGAATGTTGTTTATCATACAGTGAATAATTTGTCTGGATTTGTTGAATCAGAAATGCACTAAACTAAACTGTTGTTCTGGTCTGTCCTCTCTCGAGGTTATGGCGAAGGTGACCACAGATGGTATCTAGAAGTAATGGGGAAGGGATCATTCGACCGAGAACAGTGTGAGCCTCACCCCCTCTAACCGGCTGAAGTAATGGCGACAATGGTGTTCACTATGGTCCTTCACCTGAGTCCGAGACAGCAACCTGTACACAGCATCCAGTCGAAGCTATCTACTGCCTTTTCTCTCATGCCTTTTCTCTCAGGAGTGCGACATGAGTCCACGTGGAGTGAGCATGGAGAGATCCCGTCCAAACTTCTCTCATGCTGCTGGTGTACTAGTAAGAAAATGGACAAAGACATAATGGACCGTAAATGACAGGTGAGCAATTCGTCTGCTTGGGAAAATCTGATTATTACCCAGATATTGAAATCGGGATATTATCAAGGGCCTTCCACTAATCAATCCTCAGGTACCCTAATATGTAAATAAACAATCAAATTTAAGATGGAGAATACCGGAGACCATTAGCGGAGATAAATAACGAAGTACGTGCCCTCACCGGAACGCACAACAAACACTACAGCCAAAATGGGAGCCACTTACTAAAACTACAAATTCTAGCTCATTTTTCAAAAAACAAGCTTGAACTCTTTCTAAAGACTGTTGACATCTAGTGGAAGCCCTAGGAACTGCAATCTGGGAGGTATTCCTTTTATATTCCCATTCCCAGCCATTGTAATGAGTGGTGAGCTGGAAAAAAATAAGCTATAATCTAATGCTTACCTTAAAATGTAACGATTATTATCACAGAAGTGATAAGAGGGAATGTGAAGGAACATTTTATGTTTGTGCTTTTATAATAACCAATTTTAATGGGTTCATGCAAGTGACTGATTGATCGTGCCAGGGAGGGATCCTCATGATCAGTATCTTCAATTTGGCAGTACACCCAGAACATTGATTTGAGAACGGAAAGGGATATCTCAGTTTCAAGGTCTTAGCTTGGAGAGAAGAAGCTTCATGAGGTAATGGTCTGTCTCATGCGTGAACCAAATGTTAGTGATTAATTCATTATGAATAAGCTAAATGTAACTTGTCTGTGTAAACGGTATATAAGAGAACTAGCAGGACTGCCCAGGTGGAGCTCACTTCAGACCAGTACTTTATGCATCTAAGTTTGACTGTGACCGCTGGTGGTAATTTCCACAACAATCTCTACAAGGTAAAGAAACTTAAGCAGGAATACAATCTTTTACTTTTGAAGAGAACCAAAAACTACAGGTTAAACTCAAATAAAGTTTACGACTTAATGGCAAATAAACCTGTCAAATATCTCACAGCACTCACAAAACAAATACATGCTACTGCCAGTTATAATTTAAAAAGATAAAGATACAAAAGAGGTCATTAGAAACAACAAAGCAAGTGACAATTTTAAGAGCTTCCATGAAATTATATATACAGTGCCATCAGAAATTATTCAGACCCCTTAACTTTTTCCACATTGTTACATTACAGCCTTTTCTAAAATGGATTACTTTTTTTTTATTCTCAGCAATCTACAAGCAATATCCCATAATGACAGAGCTCCAGAGTTCCTCTGTGGAGATGGTTGTCCTTCTGGAAGGTTCTCATCTCTGCAGTGCTCCACCAATCAGGCATTTATGGTAGAGTGGCCAGACGGAAGCCACTCCTCAGTAAAAGGAACATGACAGTCCACTTGGAGTTTGCCAAAAGGCACCTAGACTCTCAGACCATGAGAAACAAGATCCCTTTGTTATGGCATTCCAAAATATGTTCAAGAAGTAAAAAATGTACGTAACAAGTCAAATAAGTTGCATGGACTCACTGTACAATAAAAATTACTATTTTCATTATGCCCTTTTTCACCAGATTTGACCTTTAACCCTTGAAAATTGCCTTAAAAATCCAAATGTAACATGTCATCAGGCTTACCTTTGTGTATCATCCCATCATTGTTTGATCTAGCATGGATGACAGCCTTCAACAAGCAAAAAAAAAAGCAAGCACTTTTTCCAGGTTGCTTGGTCTACTACAATGTAATGAAACAGGCAGAGAGTGCGCTCAAGTCCTCAACCTTCTAACCCGTAGCCCTGTGCGCCATCGACTATGCCACAAAAGCATGCTCATATGGCAGTCAATAACCAAGCTCATAAACCAAGGATCGTTACAGTATTTACTCTGAAATCACATAGTAAAATGGTAATATCGTGATAATAACTATAGGCCTAAATTACATTTGATTCAGGATTCATTCAAATTATCCCGACCAGGCACCATTTGGTACCAGGCAGTTACCCAAATATGTTGAGATAATTTACTTTTTGAAATATTTACCAGAAAATAGAATACACAATTTCATAGAAGGTATGTGGGAAATACAGTATTTGTGCTCATGCCTTCATGATAATGTTTTGAATAACAATAAAGGCTGTTAGACTTATTAAATACACTTATTTTAGCCTTTGCAAAACTTACACATGACCCTACCACCAACAACTAGTAACAATTTAAAAATGTTTCTTTAATGATTCACAACTACAGTAGTTGAGGAAAATATCAGAATATTTACTTTAATCAAATTCAATTTGACTATTTAGACTGTTTTCTTGAGTATTTTTTGTTGCTTTGAGTATAACCAATAACTGTTCTTATAGCAATCCGTTTCCTTTTTGAGTAAATCTTGACAATACCGCTCATCTTCTTACTGGATGCAGCAATTTTGCCCATTAGCATCTATAAGTGGAGACACATCTTGGGTTTGTAGCTACGTCTCTTTCTGAGAGAAGAAAAAAGGATGGCATTTTGATGGCAATCATTATGTATTTGAATGATTTGGCTTTCTGACGGCACTTTGAATGTCATATTGAAAGACTATTCTGGAATCAGCTCATCATAACTTATACCATCTTCATTTTTAAAGCACACTAGCAAGAAGATTTGATCTAAAGTAGTGATGACAATGGTTGAAATTTCACAATATGATCAATGGAGAGAACTTACTGATTATAAAGTGAACAGCATCTTCATATTCCATCCCACACTCAATCAACGCCAACACTACCAGGACTGGGGCTCTGGAGAGAAATGATATCAATTATATAACGTGTACTGTAGAGATGGGAAAGTTGATGTGTAATATAAAACACAACACATTTGACAATTAAATTATCATTATTCATGAACTATTCCGTACACACTGCTTTTGCTATGAGTCCCAATGTGTTGGTGGCTAGCAGACATTCTAAGGAAGAAGATACAATAGGCAAATAGATTGAACATGTAGGCAGACAACTCACCGACCCAACCCCGCCACACAATGCACTGCAATGCAACAACCGGGTTCGTCTCGGAATTTACACTTGAGGAGGTTGAACCAGTCATCAACGACATGTTCAAGTGGGGGAAGAACCATCGTCAAAGGGCCAATCCTGTTTGAGGAAAACATATGGTTGGATTTAGGCTCCATTAATGGATCAATTTATTAGGTAGCGTAATTGATAGGCCTAACGCTTTCATGCAACCTCCATCATTAGGAAAAAGATAGACCTAGATGTCATGTAGATACAGTGGACAATTGGAACCAGAATGCCTGAAGCTCCAAACAAATCTGAAGGTCTCTGATGGGTTAACATCATGGCAGAAGAGAACAAAAGTTGTCTTACCACAACAGTGATGCCTTCCTGCTCCACAGGGGTTTGGTCGTAAGTGGCATTACATACTCTAACTAGTGTCTGCACACCAAAAGCATTGAGGTCCTGATTATAAATGAAATGAAGTGTTTTAGGTTAGTAATCAAGATATTGTCTGTTTTTCAGTACATTCCAATCTGGCTTGACAAAAGAAAACGCTATAAACTCAAATAATGTATTATAGGAGTTAATACTGTACCTCTATAAATTTCACCAGCTGGGAGTTGGTGGGGTTGTGGGTGATCAGAAACTTCATACACCCATAGGTGAACTCAACAGGGGCGGGGCGATTCATCTTGACAGACAGTTGGAGAAGGCAGTCTTCCAGGAGAGGGTGAACAGTCCAGCAGTAGAGAAAAATACTCCAAAATCTGTGATAGATTGGGTATAAAAGGTGGTTATTGGAAGATATAGGCTATGGAGAACGGGTGGAAGTAAATAAAAAGTGGAATATGAAAAGGAAACAAAACATTCAGAAATGGTTTATTGGTTGCTAAACGGCTGGATTAACTCAATCGAAGCCATATACTTGGAGAAATATCAGCCTCTCTCTCTCTCTCTCTCCAGGAGTACTGGTCGACTTCAGGTGGGGTATTTATTCATATGTTTGGCTAAAGGCAGCTTACTTGTCCACAATGACCAGGTGCTGGTGCTGTGCCTGGCAGAAGTCTCCACAGTTCCTCACCCTCACAAACGCCATAAATGTGCAGCCTAGAAAACACATTGATCACAGGAAGATAACAGTCACAGGGAGACATGGCTTTAGCAGCAACACAGCCCAAGTAAAACATATAGACTAGCTGTAGAACTAAATCAGATAGAATACAGCTCAAGCAATTCAGGCTATATAAGTCCAACAGAGGTCGTGTGTGTCACGTTGTATTACATGTGTCATGTAACATTAATTTGCAACAATAAAATAGGCCTACATGGTAAAAAAAAAAAACGATGAGAAAATCTATGAGTCAAACAAACCAACCGTTGTGTGCTGAGTAACGTTGAGTTCATCCAGTGTGCACAAGGCGGTGTGACAACTCTGCACACCATTGATTCTTTTCTCTACAGTGGCTCAGCCTAGGGCTCCTGCTGCTCACAAAGGGCTCCTGACCTGGCTAAAACATAGCTTAAAAAAGACCAGTTAAGGAAAAATGCTGTGTAACGTTAGCCTAGTAAGAATATAATAAATTGTACATTCCATGAATGTTTCATTCAGCTCATAGAAGAGGTACAATACAATTTATTTACACTGAAGAAGAAAAAACACAACATGCAACGAAATCAGTCAATTGATATAAATTAATTTGGCCCTAATCTACGAATTTCACATGACTGGGAATACAGATATGCATCTGTTGGTCACAGACACCTTTAAAAAAAGGTAGGGGCGTGGATCAGAAAACCAGTCAGTATCTGGTGTGACCACCATTTGCCTCATGCAGCACAACACATCTCCTTCGCATAGAGTTGATCAGGCTGTTGACTATGGCCTGTGGAATGTTGTCCCACTCCTCTTCAATGGCTGTGCGAAGTTCCTGGATATTGACGGGAACTGGAACATGCTGTCGTACACGTCGATCCAGAGCATCCCAAACATGCTCAATGTCTGACATGTCTGGTGAGGATGCAGGCCATGAAAGAACTGGGATATTTTTAGCTTCCAGGAATTGTGTACAGATCCTTGCGACATGTACCGTGAACTATCATGCTGAAACATGAGGTGATGGCGGCGGAAGAATGGCACGACAATGGGTCTCAGGATCTCTTCACGGTATCTCTGCTCATTCAAATTTCCATAGATAAATTGCAATTGTGTTCATTGTCCGTAGGTTATGCCTGCCCATACCATAACCCCACCGCCACCATGGGGCACTCTGTTCACAACGTTGACATCAGCAAACCGCTCGCCCACACAACACCATACACACTGTCTGCCATCTGCCAGGTACAGTTGAAACCAGAATTAATCCGTGAAGGGCAAACTTCTCCAGCGTGCCAGTGGCCATCGAAGGAAAACATTTCCCACTTAAGTCGGTTACGATGCCAAACTGCAGTCAGATCAAGACCCTGGTTACGATGACGAGTACGCAGATGAGCTTCCCTGAGATGGTTTTTCACAATTTATGCAGAAATTCTTTGATTGTGCAAACCCAGTTTCATCAGCTGTCCGGGTGGCTGGTTTCAGACGATCCTGCAGATGAAGAAGCCGGATGCCGTGGTTACACGTGGTCTGCGGTTGTTAGGCCGGTTGGACGTACTACCAAATTCTCTAAAATGTCATTGGAGGCGGCTTATGGACATTCAATTCTCTGGCAACAGCTCTGGTGGACATTCCTGCAGTCAACATGACAATTGCACACTCCGTCAAAACTTGTGGCATTGTGTGACAAAACTGCACATTTTAGAGTGGCCCTTTATTGTCCGCAGCACAAGGCACACCTGTGTAATGATCATGTGGTTTAATCAGTTTCTTGATTATGCCACACCTGTCAGGTGTATTGTTTATCTGGGCAAAAGAGAAATGCTCACTAACAGGGATGAAAATGAATGTGTGCACAAAACATGAGAGAAAAGCTTTCTGTGCATATGGAACATTTCTGGTACTTTTTTTTTTTTTTTTTTACAGTTCACAAAACCAACACTTTACATGTTGCGTTTATATTTTAGTTCAGTGTACAAACATTACAGCTCTTTATCACTATCAGTCTGTCTCTGAGTGGGTATTGTTTGTGGAACGTTCCAACAGGAATCTGCTCCAAAAACTTCGCCAAGTGCAACGTTGCCAAACGCATACAAGTAGCACGATCAATTCACCTAGCTAACTAGCTGCAGAAAAGGCATCAACTCACCACGTAGCTTATTCTTAATGTCTGTCCATAGGCTACCAGAGTGAGGACAGACATTTTTCGGAATAAACGTGGTGAGTGAAACACTTTGAAATAGCACACTTCCTACCCGGTATCTTATTCGGCCGCTATACAACTTTGTAACGTTATGCGTTGTTTGTTGGCAACCTTGTTATTTTCGAAGTTTTTGGAACAGATTCCTGTTGGAACGATCCACAAATTATACCTACTCTTTGTCTCTCCATCAAGTCTCCCCGTCTGTACTAGCATAAATAGTACAATACAGTTTATGCAATAATATTGATATACGTAACTAACTATTGCAGAAGCACTTGCATTTAACCACCATAATTATCTAGCTATAAGCTAGTATTTGGGAGTCAAGCTAACACGTTAGAAACGCAGAAAATCTAGCTAGTTATTTTCAAAAAGCTGTTGAATAAAGTATAGCAATGACAATTCGGTGAAAGACATGTTGACAAAAGCAACGTATCCGTTTGTTGACAGCGGTGCTACACAGTTTTAGCTTCTAGCGGCTTGGTGTATACCACGTGACTAACGTGACGTCAATGTTTGCGCTTGAAAAACAATACAGTGAACATTTTCATTCATATTCTCAACACTAGAGGGAGTCATTGACCCACAGTTTAGTAACATTGATTTTTGGGGAAAATACATCGTTTCTTTTATTATTTCATGTTATTTCAATGATAGACATTGGTGATGAAACATGATATTGAATGTTTGCCCAATTCTAACGGCAGACACCCATTTAAAAAAAACATTTTACCTTGACAAGAAACCTAGTAGACGCATGAATTGCCATAGAGGTTATTCAGTCCTCATTCAGTGTTATATGTTAGGCCTACATAAAGTAATTGCAGTTTCATTAACATGGATACCAGGTGTGAAATGCTATTATTACTCTTACTTCTTACAGTAAGCCTACAGCACACAGCCATACTCTCTCGTTGAGGTTGGGTGGGCTTGTAACAACATGTCTGGTCTTGTGTGGTTTCCTCATGAATAGATAAACACACACCCACACCCTCTGATCAACAGGTAGAAAAACGACACCACTGGCAATAGCATACACTCCTCATCACTCACTCCTCACACACCTGGGGCAGGTAGGCTAGGCTGTTTGCACTCTGTAGTTTTCCAGGTGGCAACAGGCTAAGCCTTTGATCAGGTTTGACGGGATTTCTGAAGTGGAACAGGAAGCTACTTGATAGAAGCTTCCTGCTGTGTTTGTTCTGCAGTAATATTTCCATATTCATATTCCAGGTAAGGTCATTTTGAGTCTACTTTAAGAAACACATGCCTTAACTATATTATCTTAGGGAAATGGGGGTAAATAAGCTTTAAAATTCAGAACTGGAGTTAGGCCTACCACAGTATACGCTCTGTACAATATAACCACTCCTGTTTCCAAACCTGTCTCCCAAGTATGTTTATAATCTCTACACATTAGGTGTTCTATACACAAGGTGCTTAACATGTCTTTAATAATAATAATACATTTTATTTGACAGACGTGTTTCAGGACACTCAAGGATACCATCCTTTAGCAGTACATAAAATCAAATGCATCAATCGATAGTGTAATTTAAAGTAATACGGTTTAACACTCGTTAACACTTACTGTCACAAAAGTATTGTTTTAGAACCTGTTTTAAAACGGATGAGGGACAGAATGTCTGACTAATACATGTCTTACAAGAGTAAAGATGCTACAATAACTATGGTCGGAGCAGTAACTTCAACACCTTGTAATAAAATTTGCCATTTGTTCTATTGTTACTCCTATCAAATGTGTACATCTCCATTGGCTTTTTTCAATGAGATGAACTGCTTTGTCATACTTTTATTTTAAAACATCTTTACACCGTCTGTTTGTTCAGTGAATGTTGCTTGTTTAGACTAATGTTGATTAGAGCCCGGTGATGTGTTGTGAATGTAGAGAGAACATACTTTTGCTTTCTACAAAACATAGCAATACCTCTGTACACATTTAAATTACAATTTACTGGCAAGTACTGTTGTTGGAAAGACTTCAGTAATAATAAATCATTCAATCAAATATAATCATGATCTGGAATACTGAATACTTGTCAAATGCTCTCTAACAGTTAATAGTTTGAGTGGATGTTGGAGGCATACAATACAGTGGAATAGTTTTACATCATTACTGACATTATGGAAAAGTAGGCGTTCCATTTTACATTTCTCTAAGGCCTTTAGTTTCAAAATTGATTGCTGTGCTTCGGAGCGCTAAAAGCATTTAGAGCTGATAAATCCTATCAGAAGGTAGATTAGTTTAATCTCCATGGACTAATTATACATGATGTAACACAAAAACTGATACACATACCATATCCCATTTAGATCTAGTTTTATTTAGGCTTCCAATTCATGATGGATGAAATTATGTGTCAAGAATACAATTCTCTCATTTCTTTTCATCAAGAGTTTTTGAATAAATATACTTCCTGTATTGCAAATGGGGTGTGGTTTCTTCATTTAGTAACCTTGTTTCCTGGACTGCTTTGTGGAAGACTCACAAAGTAGCAAGCGAGAGCTAATGCCATCACCAATGCCATCATAGTCTATTTTACAGCACTGAAAAGGATGGACGATTGGCTGTGTCAGTGTCTTTGTGGCCAGGTTAAGTCTATTTATTTAATTGATGACAGACGGATTGTAACCCTGTGTGTGACCATTTTGCCTTGTGACTGACTTCTAACTCTCTCTGTGTTCATGGTGCCTGTGTTGACAGTCCGCAGGGATGAACTGGTCAGAACTAGAGAGCCTCCTTAGCGGGGTCAACAAGTACTCCACAGTGTTCGGCCGTGTGTGGCTGTCCATGGTATTTGTGTTTCGTGTCATGGTGTTCGTGGTGGCCGCCCAGCCCGTGTGGGGAGACGAGAACAAGGACTTTGTGTGCAACACCAGGCAGCCCGGCTGCACCAACGTCTGCTACGACAGCATCTTCCCCATCTCACACATCCGCCTGTGGGCCCTACAGCTCATTTTCGTCACCTGTCCCTCTCTCATGGTGGTGGCGCACGTCAAGTACCGCGAGGGGAAGGATTCAAAGTATACTGCCCAACACCAGGGCTCTCACCTGTACGCCAACCCAGGGAAGAAACGTGGAGGCCTGTGGTGGACCTACCTGGTCAGCCTGATCTTCAAGGCCGGGTTTGATGTAGCCTTCCTCTACATTCTCTACTATATCTACCACGGGTATGACATGCCACGTCTCTACAAGTGTGCCCTGGAGCCTTGCCCCAACACAGTGGACTGCTACATCTCCAGGCCTACAGAGAAGAAGATCTTCACCATCTTCATGGTGGTCTCCTCAGCCCTCTGCGTCTTCATGTGCATACTGGAGATGTTCTATCTGGTGGGTATGCGCTTACAGAAGGTGCTCAAAGTATGGCAGGACAACGAGAGACTGCTCTTTGCTGAGCACAATAAGGTCACCAACATCGCTCTGCCGAGGTCATCGTACATCAGGGTAGATCCAACTATTGGGAGCCAGCAGAACATCAACAGACAGAAGAAGGCAGAGGAGGCTGCTGCCACAGGCCTGTAGCCCTGATCTGTATGATTTTGGTGCATATTGGGACTATGCAAGAATCATGAAGAACAGAAGTACCTTACAAAGGAATAAGAAGCTTTATAAATGGACTCCTACATGTACAGATAACTGTGGTGTGTGTCTGCTTGTGGTTCGTTGTATTTTTTGTTTACTTCTGTTGCCGTTTGTTTACATAGCTTACAATTGTTCATCTATTTTTTATGTTTCAGCACTGTAGCACTAATTATGTAGTACTTATATGATATTATGTCCTATTCATATTTTTTGTTTTAGCCATTTCATTGACTTGAAGAGTATTTCAAATCCCCAACCTAGTCAAGATAGAATTATATTACAGAACATCAACGTACATTTTAAATAGCTTTCCCAATATTTAACGTCCAGAGATTTAAGGGTTTATAGTAAAATGGCAAAAAATACAGACTTTTTGCACAGTAATGTTTTATAAATGTTTAATATTCAAGAACCGTGTGAATTTGTCTTTTGTTTCAATTCTTTACAGATCACTTATAGATCTTGTATTTCGGCAAGTAAAAGTCTGTATACGTGAAATAAATTACTGTATTTTTAAAGATTGAAAATATATATATTCACTTCTAACTCTTCAACCAAACAGTATTTGCATTGCCACCACAAACAACTCATTACTACTTTTCCTACTGCATGCGTACATGATTCAAAGACAACCACCTTTATACAATTCACAAAGCTATCACCATTTTTACACGATTCAAAGGTTACAACAACAATCGTTAGAAATATACATTCAAAAGCTCTACTTTTTCTGAAAACGTCTTTTTACTCTCGCTCTCTTGCAGGTTCTGAAGCCACATTCCACACGGCTTCTGTTTCTCTCTCTCTCTCTCTCTCTCTCTCTCTCTCTCTCTCTCTCTCTCTCTCTCTCTCTCTCTCTCTCTCTCTCTCTCTCTCTCTCTCTCTCTCTCTCTCTCTCTCTCTCTCTCTCAGATAAAGCATCTTTTAAAATAGCACACTCCATCCGCAGCACAGTGCCCGCCTGCCCAGAACATTAGCATTTACATAACGTTACATAAGCGACACCTCTTGAACTTTTCCTTGTACTTCCCTCCTACCATTCTACCTATCCATTATCCTCAGACCCTCTCCCTCACTCTCGAGTTCTGTTCTTCCCTTTGTCATCTAACCACAATAACACTTTCCTCTTGTGCTTTCTCGTTGCCATGACTTACACAGCTTATTGTCCCTCATTCATTTATCGGGGAATCTTTCTGTTATTCAAACATCAATTGACAGCAGCTGATAAGTAAGAGCGAGGATGTCAGATGTAGCATAATATCAGCGTTTTTTTGCTTTTCATCTCAGTCAATCTGACCAGCAAGCAATGGCAGATATTCTGCTGCATGATTCACCCACTCAGCTACACCCACGCATGCAGCGTCCTAGCTGGCTACATTTCACACATACATACAGTACAATCAAGAACACAGACAGCATGCACTCCCACACACTCCCCTGTCAAACAATGCAGAACCACATATTTTTTTTTACCAAAATCTACAGAAAAGATAAATATGTTTAGTCTGAAACATGTTCATATCTGTATTCTCCAATGATAATAACGATGATGATACATAGATGTAGTGAGTGTCATTTTGTTTGTGCTAAAATGCAAACTCCCTGTCAATCACTGTCATGCCAAACATGTTTGGCTTGACAATGACAGCAAATCAAATTGTATTGGTCGGGTACACATATTTTACAGATGTAATCGCAGGTGCAGTGAAATACTTATGTTTGTAGCTCCAACAGTGTAGTATACACTATACAGTTGAAGTCGGAAGTTTACATACACGTAGGTTGGAGTCATTAAAACTCGTTTTTCAACCACTCCACAAATTTCTTGTTAACAAACTATAGTTTTGACAAGTAGGTTAGGACATCTACTTTGTGCATGACACAAGTAATTTTTACAACAATTGTTAGACAGATTATTTCACTTATAACTCACTGTATTACAATTCCAGTGGGTCAGAAGTTTACATACACTAAGTTGACTGTGCCTTTAAACAGCTTGGAAAATTCCCGAAAATGATTTAATGGCTTTAGAAGCTTCTGATAGGCTAATTGACATCATTTGAGTCAATTGTAGGTGTACCTGTGGATGTATTTCAAGGCCTACCTTCAAACTCACTGCCTCTTTGCTTGACATCATGGGAAAATCAAAAGAAATCAGCCAAGACCTCAGAAAACAATTGTAGACCTCCACAAGTCTGGTTCATCCTTGGGAGCAATTTCCAAATGCCTGAAGGTACCACGTTCATCTGTACAAACAATAGTATGCAAGTATAAACACCATGGGACCACACAGCCATCATACCGCTCAGGAAGGAGACGTGTTCTGTCTCCTAGAGATGAACGTACTTTGGTGCGAAAAGTGCAAATCGATCCCAGAACAACAGCAAAAGACCTAGTGAAGATGCTGGAGGAAACAGGTACAAAAGTATCTATATCCACAGTAAAACCAGTCCTATGTCGACATAACCTGAAAGGCCGCTCCGCAAGGAAGAAGCCACTGCTCCAAAACCGCCATAAAAAAGCCAGACTACAGTTTGCAACTGCACATGGGGACAAAGTTTGTACTTTTTGGAGAAATGTCCTCTGGTCTGCTGAAACAAAAATAGAACTGTTTGGCCATAATGACCATTGTTATGTTTGGAGAAAGCCAAAGAACACCATCCCAACCGTGAACCATGGGCGTGGCAGCATCATGTTGTTGGGGTGCTTTGCTGCAGGAGGGACTGGTGCACTTCACAAAATAGATGGCATCATGAGGAAAGAAAATGATGTGGATATATTGAAGCAACATCTCAAGACATCAGTCAGGAAGTTAAAGCTTGGTCGCAAATGGGTCTTCCAAATGGACAATGACCCCAAGCCTACATCCAAAGTTGTGGCAAAATGTCTTAAGGACAACAAAGTCAAGGTATTGGAATGGCCATCACAAAGCTCTGACCTCAATCCTATAGAAAATTTGTGGGCAGAACTGAAAAAGCGTGTGCGACCGAGGAGGCCTACAAACCTGACTCAGTTACACCAGCTCTGTCAGGAGGAATGGGCCAAAATTCACACAACTGATTGTGGGAAGCTTGTGGAAGCCTACCCGAGACGTTTGACTCAAGTTCAACAATTTAAAGGCAATGCTACCAAAATACTAATTGAGTGTATGTAAACTTCTGACCCACTGGGAATGTGATGAAAGAAATAAAAGCTGAATTAAGTCATTCTCTCTACTATTATTCTGACATTTCACATTCTTAAAATAAAGTGGTGATCCTAACTGATCTAAGACAGGACATTTTTACTAGGATTAAATGTCAGGAATTGTGAAAAACTGAGTTTAAATGTATTTGGCTAATGTGTATGTAAACTTCCGACTTCAACTGTATATACAAAAGTATGTGGACACCCCTTCAAATTAGACGATTCTGCTATTTCAGCCACACCTGTTGCTGACAGTTGCATACAATTGAGCACACAGCCATGCAATCCCCATAGACAAACATTGGCATTAAAATGGCCTTACTGAAGAGCTCAGTGACTTTCAACAATACACAGTCATAGGATGTCACCTATCCAACAAGTCCGTTTGTCAAATTTCTGCCCTACTAGAGCTGCCCCGGTCAACTGTAAGTGCTGTTATTGTGAAGTGGAAACGACTGTTTTTCTTGGTTTGGGCTTGGCCCTTTAGTTCCAGTGAAGGGAAATCTTAACACTACAGCATACATACATTCTAGATGATTCTGTGCTTCCAACTATGTGGCAACATTTTGTGGAAGGCCCTTTCTTGTTTCAGCATGACAATGCCCCCGTGCACAAAGCGAGGTCCATACAGAAATGGCTTATCGAGATCGGCGTGGAAGAACTTGACTGGCCTGCACAGAGCCCTGACCTCAACCCCATCGAACACCTTTGGGATGAATTGGAACGCCGACTGCGAGCCAGGGCTAATCGCACAACATCAGTGCCCGACCTCACTTATGCTCTTGTGGCTGAATGGAAGCAAGTCCCCACAGCAATGTTCCAACATCTAGTGGAAAGCCTCCCAGAAGAGTGGAGGGGCGACCAACTCCATATTAATGCCCATGAATTTGGAATGAGATGTTCAACGAGCATACTTTTGGCCATCTAGTAGTGTGCCTAACAATACAAAACAATACACACAAATCCCCCAAAAAAATTTAAGAAAGAAACTTTGAAATATCAGAACGAGCAATGTCAAAGTTCAGAATATAAATATACTGTATATGTATATAATCGTGTGTATAGACAGTATGGCTAGTATATGAATAGGAAAAGTGTGTACAGCATAAGTTATATAGGATGAGCCTTGACTTGAATACAGCATACAGACCGCTTGACTTTTTCCACATTTTGTTACACTACAGCCTTATTCTAAGATGGATAACATGTATTTTTTCCCTCAGCAATCTACACACAATACCCCACAATGACAAAGCAAAAACAGAACAGAAATACCTTATTTACATAAGTATTCAGACTCTTTGTTATGAGACTCATAATTGAGCTCAGGTGCATCCTGTTTCCGTTGATCATCCTTGAGATGTTTCTACAACTTGATCGCAGTCCACCTGTGGTAAATTCAATTGATTGGACATTTGGAAAGACACACACCTGTCTATATAAGGTCCCACAGTTGACAGTGCTTATCAGAGCAAAAACCAAGCCATGAGGTCGAAGGAATTGTCCGTAGAGCTCCGAGACAGGATTGTGTCAAGGCACAGATCTGGGGAAGGGTACCAAAAAATGTCTGCAGCATTGAAGGTCCCTAATAACACAGTGGCCTCCATCAATCTTAAATGAAAGAAGTTTGGAACCACCAAGACTCTTCCTTGAGCTGGCCGTCCGGCCAAACTGAGCAATCAGGGGAGAAGGTCCTTGGTCAGGGAGGTGACCAAAAACCCGATGGTCACTCTGACAGAGCTCTAGAGTTCCTCTGTGGAGATGAGAGAACCTTCCAGAAGGACAACCATCTCTGCAGCACTCCACCAATCAGGCCTTTAAAGTAGCGTGGCCAGACGAAAGCTACTCCTCAGTGAAAGGCACATGACAGCCCGCTTGGAGTTTGCCAAAGACACTTAAAGACTCTCAGACCATGAGAAACAAGATTATCTGGTCTAATGAAACCAAGATTGAACTCTTTGGCCTGAATACCAAGCGTCACGTCTGGAGGAAACCTGATACCATCCCTACAGTGAAGTATGGTAGTGGCAGCATCATGCTGAGGGAATCTTTTTCAGCGGCAGGGACTGGGAGACTAGTCAGGATCGAGGAAAAGATGAATGGAGCAAATACAGAGAGATCCTTAATAAAAACCTGCTCCATAGTGCTCAGGACCTCAGACTGGGGCAAAGGTTCACCTTCCAACAAGACAACGCTAAGCACACAGCCAAGACAACACAGGAGTGGCTTCGGGACAAGTCTCTGAATGTCCTTGAGTGGCCCAGCCAGAGCCTGGACTTGAACCCGATCTAACATCTCTGGAGAGACCTGAAAATAGCTGTGCAGCAACTCTCCCCATCCAACCTGACAGAGCTTGAGAGGATCTGCAGAGAAGAATGTGAGAAACTTCCCAAATACAGGTGTGCCAAATTTGTAGCGTCATACCCAAGAAGACTCGAGGCTGTAACCGCTGCCAAAGGTGCTCCAACAAATTAAGTAAAGGGTCTGAATACTTTATTTTTAATACATTTGCAAAAAAACATGTTTTTGCTTTGTCAACAATTTCATCTATTTTAGAATAAGGCTGTAACGTAACAACATGTGGAAAAAGTCAAGGGGTCTGAATACTTTCCGAATGCACTGTATACATATGAAGTGGGTAAAACAGAATGTAAACATATCAAAGTGTTCAATGACTAGGTACATAGGGCAGCAGGGTAGAGTACCGGGTGGTAGCCGACTAGTAACAGTGACTAAGTTCAGGGCAGGGTACTGGGCGAAAGCCAGCTAGTGGTGACTGTTTCACAGTCTGATGGCCTGGCGATAGAAGCTGTTTATCGGTCTCTCTATCCAGGCTTTGATGCACCTGTACGGTTTCCGCCTTCTAGATGGTAGCGGGGTGAACAGGCCGTGGCTCGGGTGGCTGAGGTCCTTGATGATCTTCTAGATGGTAGCGGGGTGAACAGGACGTGGCTCGGGTGGCTGAGGTCCTTGATGATCTTCAAGATGGTAGCGGGTGAACAGACCATGGCTCGGGTGGCTGAGGTCCTTGATGATCGTCTTGGCCTTCCTGTGACACCGGGCTCTGTAGATGTCCTGGAGGGCGGGCAAACTTGATGATTGAGTTGGAGATGTGCGGGGCCATGCAGTCATGGGTGAACAGGGAGTACAGGATAGTGCTGAGTGCGCACCCTTGTGGGGGCAATGGAGTTGGCAAGAGCACAAACAGATCTGGGACCAGGCTAATATATAATTAATATTCACAATAATAATCTTCAGCGGAATCAATCAATTATGCAATAACCTCGACTGGTGTGTTTGAAGTACCCCGAAGAAACAATCTGCATGCCTCTGCAAGATCGTCATAGCATGAACCAGCCGCTAAAACTAAAGGTAGATGTCATCTGTGTCATTCAATGCTCCAGAGCTCCATATCAACTGTGACACTTACTTGGGTTAGGGTAAGCAGCGAAAATGTTTCTTTCTGCAACAACAACAAAAAACTGTGGCGCATATAGTGAGTGACACAGTAATGGTATTGGGAGATTAGTCACCCAGACACACTGTGGTGATGATGAAAGACCACTGATGTACTACTAACCTGGGTACTAGTCTGTTTGTGCTATCATGCTCAGACACAAACACAACAGTTCGTCTGTCAGCCTCCTCAGATAATGTGTGTATTGATTCTCATGTGAAATATAGCTGACAATTTAGCTATCAATTATGACAGCCCCCCACCACACACACACCTACTGCCACCTCTCTGGCCTTGTTCACAATGATCTAATTAATTTGTACAGAAATAGACTGAGCCCTACATTTCTGCAAAAACAGTTCGGCCTTGGATGTATCTACGATGTAATACACAGAAGTCACAGTTTCTATTTGATAGGAAAATAAAAATATGAGACAGATGAAGAACACAAGTAAAAATTGAAACTGCTGAAAATCTACTGTAAGGGGATGATGGCCAACACTTACAGTAGTAAAATAAAAATGTTGGGGGGAAAATATTGTGGGGCTTACTTTTCCCAATAGACAAAATGCAGGTGACACAGAATCACCAAGTTAAAATATTTATTTTCACATTTATGCATTTCAACAACAAGTCCTCATAATTGCACACAAAAGCTTTACAATAGATCCCTCCATACGCATCACTTAGTATTATTCACCATCAAAAACCAAGCAAGGTAGGCTACTGTAGATCAATAGTTAATTTCATCAAGACATCTTCAGGATTTCATAGCTTTACAATGCTAAATTAATTTCAGAGCACGTTATTATTTGGCAATGATCAAATATCCCACATTCACTCATCATTTTCATACAACAACCAATCAACACTTTTCATAAATGAAATATATAACAAATGTGTCGCTTAAATTCAGAACCTTTCATTCTAACAATCAGAAGAAACAAATACTGTAGATGAAAATCCAACAGAATTTCCATATCAATCAACTTGACAAAGTATATATATGTAACTTATTTGATGCAACAAAAAATACATTAAATAAAGAAACTGTAGAAGGAGAATTCTTACATGTTGCTCATATGCTAATATAAATCGATGAATTAAGCTGTAATTAAGGTAGCATTTACTGGGACTATCTTTACTGAAATTAAGCATGGATACCATAGTATATGACAGAAATTGGTAATTGTGTTAACCTAAAAACTAATTTGTAATTTAATCAAAGCAAAGGCTGTCATAATCAATGTGAGATCAACAACTATGAGGCAGACTCCCTCTGGGTGTATCCCAAATGGCACCCTATTCCATATGGGCCCTGGTCTAAAGTAGTGCACTATATGGGGAATAGGGCGCCATTTGAGATGCAGACAGTGTCTCTCCTCTCACACCTCTGTGTGGGTTGAGGAGTGTGAAGAGGATGAAGAGGAAGATGAAGAGGATAACGTGTCTTTTTTACTTGTCTGACGAGTGGAACCTTCGGCAGCCCTGAACTGCCAGGTAACCTTCCTCGGTTGCTCGGTTACAGGGACTGGAACTTCCTCTGTCACTGGCTCGGTCACTGGCTTCACTTCCTCACAGAATAGATAAGACAACACCTCCTGCTCTAGCTCCTTCCACAGATCCCATGTTGGTTGTTTGATTGGTTTAGATTTAGCCTTAGGACCAGACTCGGACTCATCAGAATCCCAGTCACTGTCTCCAACCATGGAGCCGAGTACAAAGTCCACTCCGGACCCGCTGTCATCAGAGGAGTTAGACTCCTTGGAACTACCAAGGAAAGAAGAGTGGCCTTCTGTTGCGAGCCGGTGACACTCAGGACCTGCTAGGTAAACAAAGCTATCTGTTGAGAGGAAGTCACTTTCCTCAACGTTGGGGCAGAGGTGTTTGGAGAGGGAGGTTGGGGGTGTAGACTCAGTCAGAGAAGGGAGAGAGGGGCGCTCCTCCTGTGCTGATGAGACAGCAGGGGGCACAGACACAGCCAGGTATACAAAACTATCTGTAGTAACAAACGGATCCAGGTCACTGCTGTCCAGGCCTGATTTATTCTGTGGTATCTCATGTCTGGAGGGGGATAAGGGGAGTGGGGAGTCAATGCCAGAAATTATTTGAACACTCTTGTTGCTCGGTGTCAATTCTGCCTGATTTTCAAGGGTGGAACCATCATATAGATCTGGATTATCAGGCCCTTCATTGCTGGTGGACTGCAACTCACCCATTTCAGTTTCTTTCATCAAAGGTGATTCTTCCTCAAACCCATCCCCCTCACAGTGAGAGGAGCTCTTTAAGAGTGATGGGTAGCACCACTGGAGCTCTGTGCTCTCCTCCCTCCCCCAGTCTTTAAATGCCACCTCGTCTTTATCCTGGTCCAAAGATGTGTTGCTCCCCAAGTCTGACTCAGTCAAGGGTCTGTCACTACCATCTGAGGCGTTGTCCTCCTGGCTGGTCTGACTGGGGTTCGACATGAAGACTCCACTTGAGTCTGACTCCAAGGTCAGGTTGGAATCAGGCGAACCGTCTTCCTTGAGATTTTTTGTCGTCCCTGTTGAACACCCCATGGCAAGGAGTTCCAGGCTGGGCTGGGTACTGATCTGCTTAGGTTCAGAGACCCTTACAGAAACATCAGATTGCTCTGCTGTGATCTGTGAAGCTTTCTTTCTCAGAGAATCTGTCAGACATTGTTGTGCCACAAGTTCACTCTCTACTTCCTTGGCCCTTCTCTCCAGCTCCAGGAGGGAGAGTTCAGAAGCAGCACTAGAGGGTGGGTGAGATCCTCCAAACCCAGAAGGGGGTTTGAGCAGAGGCCAGTGCCTCAGAGAGCCAGTGTAAGACTCTGTGTCCCCCCAGCCTTCATCCCACAGTGTGTTCACCATACCGAGCACTACGTCCCACTCCTCCACCTCCTCCCCCTCTGCACCACCACATCCTGCTCCACCCTCCTCGCTTTCTGGATCTCCCTCCTTCACACTTGACTCAGCACCATCGCTGCTTTTACATTCTGGCTCCTCTCCTTCTTCCCCTTCCTTCTCTGGTTTCTGGAGAGTTTTTTTTGCAGAGTAGACCCTCCAATTTTCCAGGTTTTGCTCCTTCAAGGAGTAACCCACCCTACCTACCAATTTACCCTGGTGCTCAGAAAAAGGGGTGAGGCGAGGAAGATTTTTTCTCTCCATGGCACTGAGAACCACCAGGGAGGGCAGAGGGGGAAGGATAGGGAGGTTATGGATTGCACCGCCTTGTCTAACAGTTCTCTTCCTTACAATCAGCCTGCGAGGCCAGGTGGATTCCATAGGCTGGGGGCTCACAGCACGAGCAGGAGCAGGTCCTGGGGAAATCTGATCGAGCATGAGGGGGGTAGTGTCACGGGTTGGCTCTGGGGAGAAGGGAGAATCATTGTCAATGGCTGAGTCCAGTGCCTTGGTCCTGGGCGTAAACCCAAAAACCCCAACATTCTCCTCTTGAGACATTGAGCCCACTGAGTGGGACACCTCCCTTTTTTTCTCAATCTCTACGCCTTTCTCTTTCTTTCTTTCTCGATCTCTTTCTCCTATCCTTCTGAGATCCTCTTGAACACATTGGAGGGCTGTCACAGAGAGCTGGGAGAGAGGGGGTTTGGGAGGCGGGTGACGAGGCTGAGAGGGGGGTGATTCTTCGAAGATGAAGCTATGCTGCTGAAACGGCAGGGGTTTGGCTGGGGATAAGAACACAGGGGTGTGACAGCCTGAGGAGAGGGGTGACCCAGAGAAGGGTGAGATGAGAGGGGAGGTCATGCTGTGTTGTAGGTAGAGAGGATTTAAGAAATTCTTCTCCATTACGTCACCAGATGATAGTTCTAGATGCTCAAGATTCTTGGGGGGTGTCAGGACTTTCCAGGACTGCCGGCAGTTGTCCCCTCTCTTGCTGCTATCATGCTGGTGTTGATGTCTCTTGCCACTGGAAGAGGAAGTTCCCTCAGGGGCTGACATCATGGAGACACTGGGGGACACTGACCTGCCCCCAAACCCCCCTGGGGACCGGCTGCTCTGGCCAGCTTCAACCAGCTTTAGCTGGTCAAAGATCACCCTTTCATCCAGCCTTCTACCTACAGAAGGTATGGGAGTCGTGGATCGTGATCGTGCCTCGAATGTGATCATGTCCACGCAGGCACCTGCTCCCACCCCTAGGTTGCCATTGCTGGAGAAGTTGTTGTCTTGTCCTCCCCTGGAGGTTATTGTGTTCTGAGCAGAGCCATGGTCAATATGTTCATTGATACACATTGTGTCGTAGATGGAGCGCTGGGGGATGTAACCGTCCTCATTATAGCCATCCCCGTCTACACTCTTCTCCAGGCAGCAGGAGCTCTGCCTGCAGCAACCCGGTCGACTAAGAGGCTTCCCCATAGTGTTCTTTCCACTACCAGCAAAAATCTAGTTTTTTTTCTTAATAGTCCAAAAAGAGATCGTAATTAAAATATACTAGATACACGAGAGGTGCAGGGAGACAACTTAAAATGTCTAAGATGTACGTCAGCTCATTCCTTTTGATCATGCAATAGTCAACTGTAAATATGAGAAATATTCAGATTGAGGAGTGCCATCTGTAAAATCTGTCAACACAGTCTCCTCTCAATAATAACAGTAGAGGAGCTTGGGAATTTATTTTTAGTCATACATACAGGAATATTAAAGAACAATTTTGCTCGCTTCCTCTGACTGCAGCCAACTACACAAAAACAGAGGAATTTAATAGTTGCAGCTTCAAAAAATAACACGACTTCAACAACATGATGCCGGGTAACTCACTGCTCTCTCTGTGCTGGTCCATTCAGAACCCCCAAAGCATTTCTCGTCTATCTCTGCATTGGTTTCTCCTCATACTTGTCTCTGCTGTCATCTACTTCCATTGTGCCCATCAATAAAGAACTCAGATGCCAAACACTTGTTATTGCCATAGCAGCTGATCAATACATCCCCTTTCTTGCTTGCGCTCCTGAATAAAGCATTTCTGAAATGAAGAAATTCAGGTTTAGGAAACCATGTAAATCATCCTTGTCTGCTCACAGGCACTGATTATTTGACAAATATTTCAACACCAACGCAAACCGCCCCCCTCCTCTCTCTCACGCTCTCCATCTCTCACACACAGATTCCCCTCCCCCATGTTTCTAAGGCTGCTTCAGGGCTTAAGAGGTTTGGAGCTGTTAAAGACTAACTTTGCCTCTTCTCTCTGTCCCCTATTCTCTCCATTTAGGTTTGACCACCATGGGCTTTGATTTCCTCTCCAGACATAAATCAGCAGGGGAAAATCAGACGTTTCTAAAGAGGTGAAAAGGACAGTCACAGCTTTGCGATCTTCATCTTATGTGACAATGATATCCTTGAAATTACATAATTTGAAACAAATCAGAAAATGGTATAGAAAACAAAACACGTCGTTATACAACCAGTTTCAATGTGCTTGGCTGAGAGATGCAGGAGGATAAAAATTCAGCCTGCAGTTTGATCTTTTATCCATCTGCCTCCTCTCCCACACAAACTCTTCTTCGCTCAACACTCAATCCCTCAGTACCACTTCTCTCAGTACAGTCCCCTTTCCTCCCACTCATGCAACGAGAACATGGTCTGACTATCTTTTCTATTTGTTCATCAATACATCATGTACTGTACTACAACATGACTCTGCACTGCTAAAGCAGGAGCATCACAACACAGATACATAACCCCACCTTGAACCATCAGTCAGTAAATCATACACTGAGGCAGATGAAAGTGACTCTTCAGCTCCACTCATTTTGCATACAGGACCAGGTGCAATTTACCATATCATTATTCAAATCTAAATGCTGATGACTTTCACAGTGAAGGAACATTTTCAATCGGTTTCTGAGTTTTATTCTCAGAGTCAGAGTTTTTTTTTTTATCCCTTCAGAGAACAAACAGCAGAGCAGACAGAAGTGTCCTTTGCATAATCATGTTGCTTATTCAAGTCCATAACAGAGGGATCCATACAACAAAAAAAAACGATGTACAATATTACACGATCACCTTGGTTTAGTTGGTAGTGTGGATGATCGAGACTATGGAATTAGTTGTGTGGGCCCTTAGAATAAAAGGCAGATTAGTATAGCTATAGCAACAACGTAGAAAAACAAACGGACACTAATGTAACATTAACAGTATTTTTATGTTTCGTTAACAATGATTCCATTCATCCTCTAAAACTAGAATCTAGAAACAAAGACATTATGAAAGACTAAATGAAGTGTCAGAAAAGTATCTTATCGTAGTGTCTTTACATGATTGTGGATGTTTTTGCAACATGTCCATGTTGGTCTGAAATGGCACCCTATCCCCTATATAGTGCACTACTTTTGACCAAAGCCCTATGGGCCCTGTTCAAAAGTAGTGCACTGCACTATATAGGGAATAGGGTGCCATTCCATGAGTCTGTTATATCCACTACGAGCTATCATCGTTGTCGTCTGTGGAGGCTGATGAAGCTTCAGTAGAGTGATGATGCAGTGGAGGCTCATCCAGATGGACCTCCCGTACAGCCAGGATGCGTGTTAGCATGCTCTCCAGTGCAGCGCCTTCTAGTTGCTGGCCAGAGTACCACAGCGAGCTGTTGGAGAGGCATGAAAGCTCTGGCTGCAAGTAGAACAGGCCTGGCCTATTCTTCACAGACTCTGAGCTGGAGAAAAAAAGAGGATTATATAATGAATCGATAGGCAGCCATTACAGAAACATTCTCTTTCTAGACTGCAAAACATTGAGGCATTAAAATGTTGTCAATATCTAAAACAAGTCATATGTACAGTAACAGAGTGAAATATAACAGGAATAAACATGTTTTATGTAATCTCACCATTTGGAGATGTAGAACTCGTAGAGTCTGACAGGGCAGCGTAGTGGGTTCTCAGTGTTCTCAGGCATCTCCATGTCACCATCCTGTTCATCCAGCTTCCTCTTGGCAGGCAAAGCTAGCAGCTCTGGATACACATACAAAGAGAAACAAATCAACCTACAACCTAGCGCATTATGGAGCTTGTGGAGGATGTTATTGCTTGGGATATGGCAATGCATTTCTTAATTGCTACTAATGGGATAAATAAAGTATAATATAATGTGATAGCCTTCAACACCATTGAGGTTGGAACTCACCGGCGGTGTCCTGACAAGGCCTAAACCTCAGGAAGGCGCTCTTGCCGTTCTTAGTGACCCTGGTACAGTGGGTGAAGTTGGCGAAGGACAAACGTCTGTGTTGGCTCTGGGTCTTGAACTGGAACAGCTTGGTTCCAAAGAAGAGCAAGGTGTTGAGCAGCACGAAGGGGGAGTGGGCCCCCAGCTGCTTACAGTCCCACAGGTATTCCTCCTCCACACGGGAATGCAGGTAGCCTAGAGACAGACAGTGGAGGGAGGGTCAGAGGTATGGGTCATCATTTTTTATGCATTTCAAATGTCCCAGCGATATTAAAGGGATACGACAGGCGTATAAAAAGAAACGTAGGGATGGCCCCCTTTTCCCCCCAATTTTCACCTAAAATGACATACCCAAATCTAACTGCCTATAGCAAGGATATGCATATTCTTTGTACCATTTGAAATGAAAGACTTTGAAGTTTGTGGAAATGTGAATTGAATGTAGGAGAATATAACATAATAGATCTGGTAGAAGAAAATACAAAGAAAAAAAACAACAGTTTTTTACCACCATCTTTGAAATGCAACAGAAAGGTCCCAAATCTAGATATCACTCTGGTTGTAATTCCAATGGTGTTCACAAGATAGCAGTAGTGTATGTGCAAAGTTTCAGACGGATAACTTGAAGTATGAGCAAACTACATGACATTTAGTGTGAAGTCACCCAGGTACATTTGGGCAAATCGTGAAGGAGACATTTACATGACATTTTTCTGCAAGAGTATTGTCAAATCTGTATACTTGGACTTTGATTTAGCTTTTCTAGTATTAGTAGCCATATTATAAGTTCAACATTTGCAAAACACCCAGTTTTCATAACACTCCATATTCTTGTAATTTTTGTCCAAAAGGAAAAGGCTTAGGTTAAAGTTAACAGCAACATTTTGCGCCAGATACAGGGTTTCCGTCCAGCTTATTGGCTATCTAGCTAGCTTTGTTTGACCCCGATTGGTACTTATTTGACAAAGGTACAGTCAATCAAGTGAAGACCGCCCACGTCATCAGCGCGCCATGAAGGCGTCGCTCTCTGACCAAATCTGGTGTCCTAAAGGATATACTACACTCCTAATGATATAGTGAAGTCTGGTTATTGTGAAGTCTGGTTATCTGGAATTTGAGGAATAAATACGAACGTGATTTGACTGGTTGAAACAAAGTTTAGGGTTAGATTTTCACAAAATTCCTTTCTATGCAAATTGAACAAGTGGAAATACAAAATCGATCGTGCATGCTATATGGACCTTTTTAGGATTTTAAAAAGGATTTCATCAAACAAAACGACACTTCATGTTATCTCTGGGACTCTTTGGATGACAAATCAGAGCAAGATTTCAGAATGTAAGTACACATTTCACCTTCAGAGGTGAATTTATCAAACCTTTCGCGGTGAAAAAAGTGTTTAGTTGTTAGGAGCTCTCCTCAAACAATAGCATGGCATTTTTTCGCAGTAATATCTACTGTAAATTGGACAGTGCAGTTATATTAACAAGAATTTAAGCTTTCAGCCGATATAAGACACATATGTACCGACATTTGTTGTTTCTCTAAAATCTGCGATTGTGACACATGGCGCTGCATGATTTACAACTGCCACGTTGACGGGACGCCTATTCCTAAGAAGTTTTAAAGGGATACGACAGGCGTAGAAGAAGAAACTTATAGAAGACTAGAAAAATTCTTACCGCTAGGCAGCAGGGTAGGTCTCCAGAAATGTAGCATCATAGTAATCTCCATGGTGAACTTGTGGTAGAGCACATCAGTGAAGATATTCTCTATCCTTCCATTCTCAAATAGATACTGGTGAGCCAAATGAGAGATGGTGAGGGAGAGAGGCATTAGGCACTGTATATCATATTTGGCAGAGGGGCAAGTACAATTTGATGTTGCTGCCCCTGGGGAAGTTGCTATAGGAAAAGTCCAGATAATATTGATGGTAATAGTCTGCAAACAGTATTAGCTGCCATCACATCAGTATAACTGGGGCTTTAGACTGAACCGTATTTTAAGTATGGCCACTGACAGACAGAAAAGGTGGTACCACAGTGAATAACATAGTACGGAATAAGATAAACATGGAGGTTCAATACCTGCTGTATGCCCAGACAGAGGTAGAAGATGCTGTCAGCAGGGTAGGCCTGACCGTTGGGGCGACGGACCTCACTGATGAAGCGACAGAGGCCATAACTAAGCTCAGAGGAGTTACACTGCAACACGTCCTCCTTCAAAACCATGGACTTAGCTGCCGTAGGAGAGACAAGGGCACAGAAAACCAGATGAGAGAACCATGGATTTAGCTGCCATAGCGAGAAAGATGGCCACTGAACACCAGAGGTACTATACATAAATACCGCTAGCATATTTTAAACTCATCTGGGCATGGCATCTGAGATGTTGCAAGGCACTTTAATTAACAAATCAATTCAAATCAATCAATCTACATGACAAGCAAAGACCTAAAAATTGCATGTGCAGTTAGAATTGACTCACAGGGATCTTTGGCAAATTCACAGTCAAACCGCTTGTTCCTCTGCAGGACCCAATTCTTCCAGGCTTTCACCCCGTACTCGTGGTGGAGTTTTGATCTGGCAGGAGGGAGTGAAACAGTTTGCTCCACCATGTCCATAGTCCCACTTTGCTTACGACTCTGCAATACAGAAAGGGAAAGGGGAAAAGGTTTGGACCAACAACGTAGTGGAAGGAGAAACGACTTGCTTTTACTGTATAATATCTCTGATATCATTATCTAATAATGAAATCCTATTGCAGGCAATAGTAATAATGGTGCTGATGTGACCTAACTAGTTATGTTACCTATAGCGTTAGACCAGTAACCCCACTATAAAATAAATAGGGTACCGTTTGGGACGCACACTACAGTATAGACATACCCGTTTTCTGGGAGGGAAGCCATCTTTGGGTCTCTTGTGTCTTGTGGCCTGTACAGTCAGCCTCTGTACCTTCACTGCAGCACGATCAAACGACTCTGAAACAGCATTGAATACACAGTTACACAGGGGATACAAATGTGATCTGTGGGAATTGGCAAGTTCATCATTAACCACGTTTCCATCTACAATTTTTATGCGAGTATCGTATAAAAATAAATCACGACAGCTGTGATGGAAACAGGAAGTGTCGGTGTAATTTTACAAATGGCGACATAATTTGTTCGTTCGACACGGTGGGATCTTTTTGTGTCTGTTAAATTAATTGCCGGGGAATGTTGGTGGAAACGCCATTATGCGCAAATATTGATAAAATAACCATCATATCGAAGTAAACTTGGGAGTCACGCCCATGATATGGTGTGGAGTCCTCCCACTACGACTCGGGAAACCATGCAGTTAGGCTATAGATGAAATAAGTTATGATGAACTTCACAGGGTGGTGAACGTACACGGTGATGAGGTTGACGCCGCTTTCCAATATATATTGAGGGTTATATTCTGGTGACATGATGATCGATGCTTGACTGCAGTTTATCCATAATAATCTCATGTAGACTAGACAACCCGCACTGCCTACCCGCACTGTATCTGAGAGATGTTAGCTAGAGAGCAGGTGCCAAGACCAGAGTAGACATATTTGCTATTTAACGCAACAACTTGTGACAAAACTATCAGTAGAGTTGAAAATGGGATGAAAACACAAACTTTTGATTTTTATTCGGTGCATGAAAACTTAAGCGAAAAATACATTGTGTGTGTACTACGTCATCATGCACTAATTGTTTCCACAACAAGTAAACTTGGTAGAAACATACAACTGGTGGGAAAATGTGCATATTTTCTATAAGCAGTTTCTAGAATATTCGCATGAAAATCTGTCGCAAATTGAATGGAAACCTAGCTAGTGCAACTATAATTTATTCTTAACTGGATAAATAAAGGATGAATAAATATTTTTCACCTAATAAAAAACTTTGGAACATAAATGTAGCTATGTTGTTATTCTCAGAGCCTTTCTCACCAGGGGGGTAGTCAGCCTCTAGGTCCAACATGCTGGGGGAGGATGTTGTGCTGGGGGGCTCGACAGGACCCTCTGCCCCTCTCTGGGGGTTGGATGTGGACTCATCCTCTCCACCCCAGCTGTGGGGGGTGGACACAGCCTCAGACTCCAGGTCTCCACTGTAGGCGCTGCCTTGGTCTGTGGATAAACACCACACAGACAGACACCATGTTATCTATCCCTTCAGTAAGATCCTCTACCAGAGTGATTTTCATTTAAAAGTTTGCTTTTCTAAAAGAGTGTTTATCTATTAATACAGGTTAGTCTAAATATTGAGATAAATGCAAGAGAGACCCGTTCAAGAAAGCAGCAGTCAGCTGATGTGCCAAGCAACAAAGTTAGACAGTCACGTTCTCATACATACACAGCCGCAGCTCAGAGTACAAACGTTTCTCTTCACCTCCATGGGAGACAGGTTTGTCTTTCTCCTCTTCCTCCTGCTCGGCCATGGTTTGAGATGCGACACCATCTTTCTTGTCCTTGAGCTCTGAACGGCTTAATGAGGGGGGTATTACCATGGGCACTGGCACCTGGACAGAGGGCAGAGAACAAAACATGGTTTAACCAGCCAAGTTAACCAACCATTAAAAGAACACACAATGAAACATGGTGGGGGTATTAGTAGGGTCCTCAGAAGAATAACAATCCAAAACACGAGGGTGTGTGGGGGGGCATGTGAGTGTTTAGGCCACCAGGGATGGGTACTTCCTGGTAATTCCCTTTGAAAAGTGGTAAATAAAGTATCTATTAAAGGCATTTAAAGAGAAAATGGATGTAGGCATGAGAAGAGGACGCAGAGCAAACGTACAGGCACGGGGATACCCATGGGCACAGGAGTGTACTGGGTGTACAGGTTCATGGGCACTGGGATGAAGACTGGCACAGGAACGGGCATCACAACCACCCGTACTTTCTCCCCGTTCTCTGTGTACGTGAACCCAGTCTCTGTGAACCCTACAACAACAACGAGAGAGAGAGACTATTATTTAACCTTTATTTAAAGTCAGTTAAGAACAAATTCTTATTTACAATGACGGCCTACAATCAGAGATCCTTACTAACCCTTTAAACCAAGTGGTCATACTATGAACATGTAGTGGAAGGTCTGATTTACAAATTCAGTGGAAGGGTGGGGCCATTGAAATATAATGAAGATATTAATAATACCTTTATGGACGGGACATCTTAAAAAGTAGCTAGTTTGTTCCAAAAATATAAAAATAATTTAAAGAATCAAGATATAGAAATCGCTGAGTTTGCATCAGCGACTAGGTTAGCATTTCTGATGTTTTGGATGTCAGTTTGTTGTTTTACCCATGGGTGCCATTGGTTTCTCTGCTGTCTGCATCTGAATCGGGCAGCTGGTTTCCTGGTCCAGCATGAGGGGTTTACAGATGATGGCCTTGTTCTTCATGATCCGACGGCGGGCTGAGATCCTCATGGCGTCCGTCTGAGTGCTGGCATCGCCAAGGCTCTTGCCGTGAGAGTTAGACGTCGGAAGAGCACCTATAAGCAAAACAAAAAACAGTCTGAACTACAAAAGCTTAAATTAGTCAACCACTTCTTCACAAATGTCTTAACCGTGCTCGGTGTTAGCCAGTGTTCTCAATGAGTGTACTAGCTACCTGTCAGGGCAGTGGCAGCCGTAGCATGGGGCTGGCCAGCAGGAGAGGTGGCCAACGAGACAACATCAGCAATGACAGGAGCTGGCTTGGAGAGGGAGAACAGAGGTTGGGACGGAGCTACAGGGGGAGAAAGAAGGGGAGACATGTTGAGTAGTAGGCCTAAGGCAGTCATTAAACTGAGATGCAGCGATAGGTCATCCAACCAGGTAGTCGTTTTCAAGAGAAACGTGTATATAATTTAGTAGTACCCTGTGTAGTAGTGGTGCCGTTGCTAGTCCGAGGGTGCAGCTGGAAGGTCTGATAGCAGTACTGAATAACACACTCCAGGTTACAGAAGTGCCTAATTGCCCCAAAACACTTCAGTTGCTCTCTCATCTTCCCTTGACGTCTGCAGCACTCACACTTAGCCATCTGGGTAGGGGAAGGACAACAAACAGTTCAGCAATTCAAAGGGCTTCAGCCATTTGTGAACTACATATATATGTCCCAGGAAGTGGTTGTAAGGTAATCAAATCAAGAGTGAGAGATCAGGGCATGTATTCATAAAGCGACTCAGAGTAGGAGTCCTAATCTGGAATCAGGTCCCTGCAGTCTTATTCATTGTCGTCTTAATGCAAAATGTATCCCAAATCAGCACTCCTACTCAGATGCTTGCTACATACAGCCCCAGAGGTCAACATGCATAAAGATTATTCTGGCTCTGACCTCATAGAAGAGAACAGTGTAGTTGGACATGCACGCGTCCCTGCAGAACTCTTGCATCCTGCCACCAAAGTGGTTGTGGATCATCTTGGGGCTGATGTCGGCACAATAGGCACACGTCCGCCATGGCCCCTTCATGTCGTGCTTGAAGAGCAGCTTACAGCCTGTTACAACACCCACACACAGACAGGTTAATGTACAATATTATACTCAAAACAAATTATTACATCATTGTTATATTTATGGCATAAATTGTCAAAAAGGACTAAGAGAAAGAGAGAAAGGGTCTTTGGTACTCACTCTCACTGCAGAAGGGCCGGTCGATGAGGTCATATCTGATGACTTCTTTGACCACCTTCTCCAGTTTGCAGTATTCACACCTCACTTTGATATTACTCCGTTTCTTAAACTCAACACAGCACAGTTTACAACAGAACTGCATGGTGCGACCCTGAAAGAACACAACACAAGCCCAGGAGGACAAACAGCATTAGAGATAAAACTACAACCCACATCGCAAAAGCATTATTAGACAAAACTACAATACCTATCACAAAACGACCATTCCCAGAACACCTCAAATGTAATAAACAAGGTACAGGATCAAGAGAGAGGTACTTACATTGTACTCATAGAGCTCAGGTTTCCAGCGGAACTGCTGAGGACACTGATGGCAGGAGAGTTTCACAGGTCCACTGGGGGCGGAGGTAAAGGAGGAGGGTGCCATGGGCGGCGCTGGTTGATGCTGCCCCACCCCGTAGGCCCTAGCCAAGCCTGGGGCGGCTCGATAGGATAGAGGTGCAGCAGAGGTCTGGGTTGGTGGGTACGGGCGGCCAGTGGTGTGGACCCAGGACGGGGGGTAAGGATGGGAGTAGCCCTGGGGTGGTGCTGGAGGGGTGTGGAGGTACGGAGACACCATGGGAGGAGCAGTGGATGAGGAGCCGTTCATCTGGCCCAGTTGGGGGGGAAGCTGGCTGCCTTCAGCCTCCTACCACATTACATCAAAGGAGAACACATTCAAAAACATGATGTATTCTGTACAATCCATTATATATAGGCTGATTGGTATCTTTTCAATTTGACCTGTATTGTATGCATTGCGTTTTTTATGTTTGGTACAATTGTCAAATAAACCTGAACCTAAATGCATGCTGAAAAACACAAAATCCCTCTCAAATTTACCTAACTGAGAATGAACAGTCTCTAATATGCACACACAGAAAGCACAGATCATACGTAACATACAGTCTGTTTTGATCCATTTAGCCAATTAATCAACGAATACCCGGAAAGTCTTGACGCAGGTGTAAGAGCAGAAGTTGCGGATGCTGCCGTCTACCATGGCCAGGTGGTACTGAGAGACAGCCTTCACTTTGCAGTAGGTACAAGGGAACGCCGTTCCTGTGTGTGACAACTTTTTTTAAATACCACTGCAAATAAAAATGTTAAACCAATTTCATGGCAAAATATTGGTTGAAACACGAAATTGTTTGCTGGCTAGCGGAAAATAAATCCCGACCGAATCCACTGCAGGGTTTTTTCCACTCTCTGAGTAATAATTATTGGACTAAATCGACATGCAGATGCATCCCAGAAAAAATTATACCAGTCAAAAACATATTTCAGACAACATATGGCCTACAATATTGATCAATGAAAACACATTTGTAGACTTCCGCTTATACAATGGTAAAGTCAATGCTACCTGACAGGTCGTTCTGTGGCCGGCTGTTATTGACACAGATGGAATTGCAGAAGAGCTCCACCTTGCCATCCATATCGGTGCTCTCCACCATGTCAGACATGAGTCTCAGATTACGACAGTGACCGCACGGCATCACCTTGGTGGTCGTCTATCATACAGGAACAATGGGAAAGAGTTGATAAGAAGAAGAGATTTGATGATGGCGGAGGTGGGACAGGGGGACTCAGTGAGACAAATGTGTAATAATATCAATAATGTATTCATAGAAACTCATTGAGAGAAACAAGACTCGGAGGGGAGGCCCATCCTCCACTGAATATACCTGATAGAAGTTAAGAGTACATATGACCATCAAGGCCAGACCGTTTTTAAAAGTGGACTCCAGTTTCTATGGAGGACTGTCTGTGTGTGTACTACCTGACTGTGCATACTTACCCGTTTAAAAGTGCTAATGCAGGTTAGACTGCAGAACTTCATGGTGACGCCCTCTACTCGGAGCGACCGGCAGTTCCTGTCAGTACTGGCGCAGTACTCGCCACAGCTCTCACACACATTTATGACCAGGTTGTGGGAGGAGCGGAAGCGCATGAAACACTCATCGCTACACAGTTTGTGCAAGGAGCCCTGGTGAGTCACTTCGTGCTGAATCTGAGATGGGGGGTTATCAAATCAGGCAGGACGATCAAGTCAAATCAAACATTTCCTCATGTAACTTCACCTGAGGTTGACTTAGAAATGAGAGTGAACTAGTCAAACCAGTGGTTGTCTGTTTTCTCCCTTACCGTGTCGCTCTTCTTGCACATACTGCACATCGGGGCGGTGGGCTCTTGGAAAGAAGGCATGGAAATAGTCCCTGGTTTCCTCTTGCGGTTGAACACAGAGAGGCAGAACTGGCTACAGAAATCCTTCAGGTTATTGTCTGTAATCACACTGATTACATCCTTGGGGTCCTCGATCTCCCTGAAGAAATGAAATGTTATAAACGAGTTATAGACAGATTAAATAGTTATAAACATCAATACAGCTATGAGCAACGGGGGAAGTTATTTGGTGCACCCCCACAGTAACTCCGGGAATCGGATGATAGCAGAACGATTGAAAATTGAATTTGAGGTGAGTCAGTAGCCGAGTGACTCACTTTAGGCACTGGTAGCAGGTTCTCAGTTTGATGGGAGGCAGGGTGAACCCAGTGAGGCAGACAGTGGAGCAGAAGAGCTGGGTGGATCCTTTCCGTTGGAAGGCAGTCTGACCGCGCAGCAGGATCTTAGAGCAGCCTGAGCAGGACACACGCACTGCGTTGGCTGGGTTGGAGCCACTAGGGGGCTGGGGCTGGGGAGGGGGTGGCTGGGGCACTGGAGCCAGGCTCCTGAGGGTTATCGTTGGCCCCTGTGGAACTAGACTTCTTCCTGGTCCAAATATGGAGGTGGGGGTCTGGGGAGCAGCAGTGGGCGAGCCATACGCATTTCCTCCACCAACAGAAAAAACAGAACTGATCCTCAGCACCTCCTGTAACATACAACAAATAAGAACAAAGAATTAATAATGATAATAATAATAATAATATAGCAGCAATAATATAGCATAACAGAATCATCATATCCATATGTTGTAAAAGGGGACATTAAGGCAGGGCATGGGAGCCTTTGCTGACCTCAGGAGCTGTGTTGTCCAGCTCCTCCTTGATACTCCGTGTTGAGGGTAGAAGGGCGCAGTCATATCCTTCATCTATAGGCTCATCCTTGATGTTCATGAGGGGAGAAATGGGTGGCTGTTCTCTGTTCCCTACCACTGGGTTCTGGAACACACTCTCTGACCTCTGGAGGTCAGGGCAAAGGAACGAAATAGATGAATGAAGGCGACACAAAAAATAAATAATGTTCATAACAGCATTCCGCAAAAGGGAATTATCCTGAAATCTCTCACGCTCTCTGCCAGTTCTTTCTTGCTGCCCCTCTCCACTTACACTACCGGTATACTAAAGTCATACACTATACAGACCTCTTGACGGCTGGATCCCCCAGCAATAGACAGATTCTGTCTTACTCCATCTGACAGAAATGGAGAAAAGGCCATTTAATGGAATCATCACAGCTCTAATAATGTGCATACCATGTGCATGAAGTGTAAAAATGTCCCATATCATGTTCTTTATTGAAACTATAGTTATAACTAGCAGGACAAGTTTGCTTGCAGTCTTACCCAAGCTGTTATCTGGTGAAGGGGACTGAGATAGGTTAGTTGAAAGATGGCTTTCTCCTTGCATTTGACTAGCCACCTCAGAAGCTGCCAAAAGAATGACTGTTGTTAAGCAATGCACAAGAAGTAGGCCTAAGTTCAAGGGAAATGCCACAAAAAAAACTATATTTTTGTTATTTGTTTCATTAGTCCACTGTTGATACAGTTTGCATAAAACATTCTGGGAATGTATCAACAGTGGATTAATGAAACAAATACCACGTTTTTGAGTGGAATTTTCCTTTAAGTAGTAAGAAACGTAAGTAAGAAATAGTTATCTTGGTGATAAGAAGTAAGAAATGCATGAGGAGTAACGTCACAGGCAAACTCAGACTAGGCATCATGTTTTCATTCTAACCTGTTCTAATATTGGAAAGTGAGACTGCATCAAGGAATCTGTCAGTGGAATTTTGATCATCCTGAGTCTCTGCACGTCGTGTGTCAGGCGATCCAGCCGGCCGTCCGCCTGACTCTCTGTCAGACTCTACATCACCCAGTGCCACCTTGGGCAGGGCTATGTCCCACTCCTCCTCCTCATCTGCCCCAAACACAGGAACCCCATCCAGCTCATCCTCTGGCTGGCCCACCCCCAGACCAGCCAGGGAGAAGGTGGTACTGGTAGGATGAGAGATGTGAGGAAATACATTCCCCTCATCGTCACTGCTAAAATCATGGTCGACGTCAGGCCGTCCGACTGGTTCTGGTGCTCCAAAGACTGGTCCGGTTGAGATGCTGCTCCAAAGAGATCTTGTTGACAGGGGAGTGTGTTGTCGCTGGGACTCACCAGCCGTGGGGGCTGAGAGCTTCACCGCCTCATCAAAAGCCTTGGACAGCCGGAGTTCATGCTGTGGGAGGAGACAACTGGTTAAAAAATGTGGTCTTGGGGCCTCCTGAGAGGCGCAGTGGTCTAAGGTAATGCTAGCTGTGCCACTAGAGATCCTGGTTCGAGTCCAGGCTCTGTCATAGCCGGCCACGACCAGGAGACCCATGGGGCGGCGCACAATTGGCCTAGCGTCGCCAGGTGTTAGGGGAGGGTTTGGCCGGCAGGGATGTTCTTGTCCCATCGCGCAATAGCGACTCCTGTGGCGGGCCGGGCGCAATGCACGCTCCCCAGGTGTACTGTGTTTCCTCCGACACATTGGTGCGGCCGGCTTTCAAAGTTAAGGGGCGTTGTGTCAAGACGCAGTGCGGCTTGGCTGGGTTGTGTTTCGGAGGACGCACGGCTCTCAACCTTCGCCTCTCCCGAGTCCGTACGGGAGTTGCAGCGATGGGACAAGACTAACTACCAATTGGATACCACGAAATTGGGGAGAAAATAGGGTATAAAAAAATACAAATAAAAAGTGTGGTCTTCTCTAGCCCAGTTGGTAGAGCATGGCGCTTGCAACACCAGGATAGCATGTTCGATTCCTGGGACCACCCATAAGGAAAAAAATGATCCATGTATGACAGTCACTTTGGATAAAAGTTTCTGCTAAATAGCATATATTCAAGCAATATGGCCCAAGGGGGTGTGGTATATGGCCAATATACTACAGCTAAAGGCTGTTCTTAAGCACGACTGAACGCAGAGTGCCTGGATACAGCCCTTAGCCATGGTATTTTGGCCATATACCACACCCCCTCGAGGTTCCTTATTGCTATTATACATTGGTTACCAACGTAATTATAACACTAAACAGAAATGTTTTGTCATACCCGTGGTATACGGTCTGATTTACCACGGCTGTTAGTCAATCAGCATTTAGGTCTCGAACCACCCAGTTAATAATTACATTTTAAGCAGCGTAGAAAGCTATGACATTATTCGTACTAGTGCAGCAATAGAGGGGGAATCGTCTGGTTAGGATTTGAACCAGAAACCATATTTCATACAGAGCAAACACACTCTTGCCTGTGCCATGAAGGCTCAGACCTCTGGACAGTGCTGTAGTAACTACACAAACAGCCGCAATGGGCCTTGGTTGAACCAGCGACCCAGGCCTGCCATACCGTTTCGGACCTCATGACATAAGCCGTTACACTCACACAGGGACGCAAACTCATAATACTTTGACAGAACTGTGATATATTATTTTCACTGGAGCCCCTTATTGATATGAGGGTTGATTATTCTACGAACACTACTAGCTAGCTAGCTTAAAATAGCTAACCTAGCTACATGGCTGGCTAGCTCTAACTACTGTAACGTTAAGCTACATAGTCATGCACTTGAGGAAAATCTAGCAAGATAGCCATGAAGCTGGCTGCAACAAGGCTGGGCAGAAAGAGATGGGTAACTAGTTAATAAGATAATAATGCCTTCATTATTTGCAAACATATTTTCACCTGAGATTTCTGTTTAGCCTCCTCTGACTCCGCCATGTTTTGGTCGCGCGCTGTTCTTCTCAGAAGGGGGGGTGGGTTTCTTTTGCAACTAACGTTAGCTAGCTAGATAACTAGCTAGGATGCACTGCACACAATGTTATTGTTAAAGACAGTGCAAAAGCGACTTCACGATGTGCATGAAAATATATGATTTGCAGAATGTGTATGAAATAATTGTCATTGAGGTGGCATTCTAATTTGTGTTTAAGTAGCTGCTAGCTTTTCAATGGGAAATAGCATGCACATCGAACTATCCCTTTCTGCTGGTATGGCTGTACCGTAAAGTTCCATAGATAGGCGCATACTCTGTCTGTGTTCGTGGGTAATTTGATTCAGTAACGCAATACATTAAATGTAACAAATCAGTATATACACATTGTACATATTATCTGAATTCGTTCTCTTTTCTATAGGTAGATAGCCAATGTTGACACCTCATTACGTTTTCCTAGTAAAGATCAATTCTAATCTCTCGCCCATATTTGGATTAGTTCGGTACCCTTCTAGTTTGAACGTTGCAGATAGAAATGTACAGTAGATTGGCAAACCCAGTGGGTCTGGGTAGTGATGGGCATTCCGAGTATTTTCGGTGAGCCGGCTCATTTGGCTCCGTTGACGTAATAGAGCCGGCTCATTTGGCTCCCAAATGGCTCTTCGTTCAAAATGCTTAAAAATTGACATAAAACCATGAACATTTTTCAAAAATCCAGTGTAAAACCCAAAAGAGAGGCTGCCATTATGTCAGATTGTGAAATAATTGTGGACCAGATTGACGTGCTCTCCTCAATGTTTATACTTTCTGCAGTGAGGATTCGCCATCTTTAGAGAATGATTTTGTAATTTATTTGCAGAAAAACGTTTAAGCTCAAAAAGCAGTAGATGCACTATGCAAATCAGGGAGACAAATGAGCGGCTTTTTCGCCGATGCGATTCGGTCCCGATGTTCACCTAAAATATCCGTTCGCGAACGATCCATCACTAGGGCCGGGGTTTAGGCGTGTCAGTTGTACTATGTCGTTCATTTCTAACTGCATCGTTCAACGTTTCATACAGATCAAATAGTCAAGAAGAATACGTAAAGGAGACTCGACATTGTCAAAGATTGTCTATTATATTGACAATATATTTGAGTTACTGCTCTAACAATGGAAAAACATGTCATCAAATATGGAAAGCAGGAGGGAGGAGGAGAGATCAGGTGGGACCATTCTAGCCAATGAGATGGCAGATAGGGGCGTGACCAACAGGCCATGGAGATATATAGAGGACTCAACTTTGTATCTGTGCATTATACCGTCTGTGGCAGCATGAGCAGCGTCATTGTGGCTATCTCCATTTTAAAGTAGTACATTTTCTCCTTCTTTATCGGCTGATTGCCCCACCCAGTGACTACTTTAAAATGGGGAAGGCCCCGAATGGCCACGTCCATAAGAGCGTTGGATTGGGGGTGGATTGAATCCCGGAGCTGACAAGGTAAAAATCTGTCGTTCTGCCCCTGAGCAAGGCAGTTAACCCACTGTTCCCCGGGCGCTGAAGATGTGGATGTCGATTAAGGCAGTCTCCGCACCTCTGATTCAGAGAGGTTGGGTTAAATGCGGAAGACACATTTCAGTTGAATACATTCAGTTGGACAACTGACTAGGTATTTCCTCCCTTTCCATGCTAAAATAGGGTTTATCCATGATGAGTACTCTGTCTATCTCTATCACAACAGGTACAACTCCGATATAAAGTTGTTTTTTGTAAAGTTGACGAAATTGCACATGTCCACTTATATCAGTACATTTGTAACAACCTAACCGTTACGAAATATATATTCGATCATATAAGCCTCACAATTAGCAATATTATAATTGCAAACCAACATGAAGTTAAGGCCACCAAAATTAGAGAAGACATGATGAGGAATAAAGTTCCACATAGAAGTGTGTCTTCTTAGCAATTGTTTTATCCAATTGATCTTAAAAGTATTATTTAAGGTAGTAAAGTCCAGAAAATACAGCCCACCATACTCATAAGTGTTCATTACAACAGTTTTCCTAATGTAATGGGTACGGTTTCTCCACAGAAAGTTGAAAAGCACCTGGTCTATCTCTTTGCTTATTTTACCGTCAAGATATAAAGATAGAGCGGCATATGTTAGTCTAGAGATACCTTCAGCCTTGGTTATTAGGATTCTTCCTTATAAAGATAAGTCCCTCTGTAGCCATTGATTTAGCTTCTTCTGGGGTTTTTTAATATGAGGGTTAAAATTTAGTAAGCCTCTAGACTTCTGATCCTTAGTAATGGTTATGCATAAATATGTAAGTTCTTCTTTCACTGGAAAATCATAATATGAGGGTGTCACACAATCGTTGACAGCCATGAGTTCACATTTATTAATGTTAAGACATTGACCAGATGCTTTGGAAAAGGATTCTATCACATTGATCGATATGGGAATCTGACTAGCGTCTTTCAGAAAAAGTGTAGTATCGTCAGCCAGCTGGCTTATAATAATATCTTTACCAGCTATGGAAATACCTTGTACAGGACTATTATTTAAATAATTTGTAAGAAATTGGGTAATTAATAAAAACAGATACGGTGAGATAGGACAACCTTGCCTAATTCCTCTATTCAACTCAAATCTAGGTGAGGTGCCATGTTTCAGTTTGATAGAGCTGTTACCATTCGTATAGTCTTAATAGCCTTACAGAAAAATCCCCAAAGCCAAATTTATCAAAGGAGTGGAGGAGGAACTGATGTTCCACTGTGTCAAATGCTTTATAAAAATCTAAAAAATAATATGAAGCTATCCACAGTTACGTCTGAGTAGTCAAGTATGTCTAATACTAGTCTGATATTGTTAGAAATATGTCTGTTCCTCATAAAGCCAGACTGGGTTTCATCAATGATTGCGTCCAGGACTTCTTTAATTATTTTTGCAAGTAGTAAGGCTAATATCTTATAGTAATTATTAAGAAGACGCGTTGGACGCCAGTTATTGATGAGCAGCACCTCTTTTTTAGGCTTAGGTATCAATGTTATTAACCCCGACTCATTGTAAGAGGGAGAACATTGTTTTTAATACTCTCTAAAAAATACTTCAAGTAGGAAGGGAGCTTCTTTTTAAGAAAATAACTTGTACAATTCTGCCGTAATCCCATCAATACTGTCACGTCCTGACCATAGAGAGCTTTTATTTTCTATGGTGGAGTAGGTCAGGGCGTGACTGGGGGGTGTTCTAGTTTATTATTTCTATGTGGGGTTCTAGGTTTAATTTTCTATGTTGGTGATTTGTATGCTTCCCAATTAGAGGCAGCTGGTAATCGTTGTCTCTAATTGGAGATCATATTTAAGTAGTGTTTGTTCCCACCTGTGTTTGTGGGATATTGAATTTTGTATTTTGAGTAAGTGTATGTAGCACCGCTGTAGTCACAGTTTGTTTTGGTTAAAGTTTCACGTTTAATAAATTATGTGGAACTCAACATCCGCTGCGCCTTGGTCCGTTTCCACAAACAGCCGTGAGAAATACTTTACATTTTTTCCCCTTTATTTAACTAGACACCTGATGATTTATTGTTCTTTAGATGTCTGATAGACTCGATAATCTCTTCAACTTTGATGGGTTTATCACACTGTTTAGATTCTATGTCACTGATAGAGTGAACATTATTCAGTGAGTCAAAAAACATATCTGTCGATTCCTGAGAGTAGGTAGATCAATACAATTTCCTGTAAAAATTGCTACAGTAGTTAGCGATTCATTTTTGGTCATCTGTAATAACACCATCAATGTTTAAATTATGGATAGTGTTATTTGTAGAGCGACATTTGTGTTTTAAAGTGGTTTGGAAATAAAATGATATTCAAAAGGAGGCAAATAATTAGTAGGAAGATCTTTTGTCATCATTTTGATGTTGCCAGATTGACTTTAGATGCAGTATACGTTACCCAGCTAAAATTGAGGGGAGGCCACAGGACTTTAGCTAGCTAACATTAGCATTGCTAACTATTTTTGATGCACTTTCTAGCTAATGACAACATTGCCATCTGTCTAAAGTAACTTTGACGACATGATAATGCTGGCAAAGTTGTTTCGTACTAAATATTTGACTACTTTAGCAATGTCATCGTATTTCCAGGCAATATAGTATAAGTAGTTAGCCTCTGACCAGAATGACTGGGTTTATCACGGCTAGTATGGCCCCGCCAGTAGAGGGCGGCTTGAGAACGTTCATAACAATATTAATAATTTATTTTATTTTTATTTCACCTTTTATTTAACCAGGTAGGCTAGTTGAGAACAAGTTCTCATTTGCAACTGCGACCTGGCCAAGATAAAGCAAAGCAGTTCGACACATACAACAACAGAGTTACACATGGAATAAACAAACATAGTGTAACGACCCTGGGTTTATAAGCGCAGAAATCGACTCTGCCGCACGAGCATGCACAGTCGATAGCGACACAGTCGATAGCGTTCCGGACCTCGGGATAGAAGGTCGAGGGTTCGAGACCCGCTCCCTGCTGTTTCATTACATTGGTGTCAGAAGTGATCGGACCTTGCATCCACGACAGTGCGTGTGCTTGGCCGGTGAGCACGTTCCTGTAAGACGTAGAGTCGCAAGCTAGCGTGAGGACGCGCTCGTTGAAAGGAGGGAGTAGTGTAACGACCCTGGGTTTATAAGCGCGGAAATCGACTCTGCCGCACGAACATGCTTTTGCGGCACAGTCGATAGTGCGCCGGACTTCGGGCTAGAAGGTCGAGGTTTTGAGACCTGCTCCCCGCTGTTTCATTACAATCAATAGTACAGTAGAAAAATCTATATACAGCAATTGCGAATGAGGTAGGATAAGAGAGGTAAGGCAATGAATAGGCCATGATGGCGAAGTAATTACAATATAGCAATTACACACTGAAATGGTATAATGTGCAGAAGATGAATGTGCAAGTAGAGATACTGGGGTGCAAAGGAGAAAGATAAATACAGTATGGGGATGAGGTAGATTGGATTGGCTATTTACAGATGAGCTATGTACAGGTGCAGTGATCTGTGAGCTGCTCTGACAGCTGGTGCTTAAAGCTAGTGAGAGAGGTAAGTCTCCAGCTTTAGTGATTTTTGCAGTTCGTTCCAGTCATTGGCAGCAGAGAACTGGAAGGAGAGGCGGCCAAAGGAAGAATTGGCTTTGGGGGTGACCAGTGAGATATACCTGCTGGAGCGCGTGCTGCTATGGTGAGCTGAGATAAGGCGGGGCTTTACCTAGCAGAGACTTGTAGATGACCTGGAGCCAGTGGGTTTGGCGACGAGTATGAAGCGATGGCCAGCCAATGAAACCGTACAGGTCGCAGTGGTGGGTAGTATATGGGGCTTTGGTGACAAAACGGATGGCACTGTGATAGACTGCTTCCAATAAGTCACCTTGTCCTAGAGATTTATAGGGTTATTGCAAAGTCACGCCAGGGTAAGACTACACGAAACACACCTTATTTTAAGTGTTTCTCAAATCCGCTATTGGGCAAATTGAATGATGGAAAAAACGATTGGAACCATTTCACTGTTTAACCGCTGGGTTTTATGGGTATTATTCATACTGTGGTACCGAAGATTTTTATAACTAAACCAAGGAAGACCACAGCCTGTCGTTTCAAATGGGAACAAATGAAGTCATAGTGGCAGAACAAGCAAGAAGGAGGACAGAGCCAAGCATGAGCTAGCGAGATCCTGTTGGTGCATTGCAGCATACATTTGAATATTTCCGTTAGGGAACGCCTACTCTGTGAAGTGCGCATGTGCAACAACTCAATTCGCCTTTGTACAATGCACTTTTTTTTTTTTACTTTAGCAAAGGATAAAGTCTACAAAACTTAGTTCACTCTGTTCGTAACATAGTTTTGGGAACAGAAAACTGTATTAATATTAAATGTTTCATCGATGAGAAAATTGGCAGAATGTTGGCCAAAATCCATCTCGTTCCATCTTCTCACACTGCCGGACACTTGGCTTATTTGATAGTGAGTGGAAATGCCAAGCGGATGCTTCACATTTATACATCCGGTGAAATATCGGTCTCATTGTTCTATCTGTGGAAAGAGAAATAGTGATGGTGTCTTTTTGTAGGCACTAACTCCTCCATTGTTCATTGGACAAAGCCTATGAGGAAAATGTATGTCGTTTTTGTAGGGCTTTTGGATAAACATCGACAATGAGGTCTGTGGTAAACACAGGCTTAGGAGAGCTTATACATTTTGTTTTATGAGATAATCTTCATCAGCAAACGTAACTTTTAGTGAATTTTGAAAAAATATATGTAATAAGAAACAAATCAAATAAAGGCTTCATATTTCATAAAGTCATGTTACACTGAAAGCTATTTCACAGAACAAACCGTATAAGATCTAAGCCTGTGAAATGATCAGATCTTATTTTCTGCGTTTATTCCAAAACTGTATTCTTTCCACATTCATTTTTCCCATAGGGACGGCTGAACGAACCAGAGATCATTTATTTCCTGGTTTTATGACCACAAGCTGGCGAGTTCTTAGCTACTGCACATGCAGCAGCTACTCTTCCTGGGGTCCACATAAAACATACAAAAATATAAACACAACATGTAACCATTTCAACGATTTTACTGAGTTACAATTCATAGAAGGAAATCATTCAATTGAAATAAATTCATTAGGGCCTAATCTATGGATTTCACATGACTGGGCAGGGGTGAAGCCATGGGTGGGCCTGGGAGGGCATATATATCCACTCATAGGGGAGCCAGGCCCACCCACTGGGGAGCCAGGACCAGCCAATAAGAATGAGTTTTTACCCACAAAAGGGCTTTATTACATACCGAAATACTCTTCAGTTTCATCAGCTATCCGGGTGGCTGGTCTCAGACAATCCCACAGGTGAAGAATCTGGAAGTGGAGGTCCTGGGCTGGCGTGGTTACACATGGTCTGCGGCTGTGTGGCCGGTTGGATGTATTACCAAATTCTCTAAAACAACATTAGAGGCGGCTTATGGTAGAGAAAAGAACATGAAATTATCTAGCAACAGCTCTGATGGACATTCCTGCAGTCAACATGCCAATTGCTCTCTCCCTCAAAACTTTAGACATCTGTGGCATTGTGTTGTGTGACAAAACTGCACATTTTATTGTCCCCAGCACAAGGTGAGAGTAGAGTATTACTTTATTAATCCCAGTTTGGGAATTGTTTTATCACAGCATGCAACATCAATGTCTTAGAATGACAGAACATGCAACAATGACCAACACATGATAGAAATAAGAAAATGAATAAATAAAATAACACATTAAGACAAAGGCACACGCACTAACCATAGTATCCATAAAATAATAGTCTTATTCAAGTGCTGTTTTCTATCCTACTCTGGGGAAAACAGGCAACAACATTTTCCAATAATGACCTTATAACACAGTTAATTAATTACACTCATTAAAAAGCCTCATGGCTGTGGGTAAAATTGACCGTCTAAACCTCTCTGTGGAACATCTGGGCAGGATGAACCTGCTACTGAAGCTGCTCCCGTGTTGCATTAGAGTGCTGTGGAGTGTGTGTGTGTGTCACTGTCCATGATCGTGTGTGTTTTTACTTCCAGCCTTTTTATGAACATGTCCAGTATTGAATCCATGCTGCAGCCAATTGTAGCACTGGCTTTGTTAATGATTTTGTCAAGCTTGTTTAAGTCTTCCTTAGCTAAATTTCCCTTTCAACACACAATGGCATAGGTCACTAACCTCGTCACTACACTGCTATAGAACATGCGAAGCATTTTGTCACATACACTAAAAGATCAACGCTTCCTTAATAAGTACAGTCTGGATTGGGCTTTCTTGTAGAGAATTATCCTTTCAGTTTGTTGTCCACTATTACACCCAAGTTGTCACATCTGCTCCCACTACGCCCCCTTGTGTTCATCCGGTGTCATCTTAACCTGCAGTTCTCTCTCTCTCTCGATCTCTCTCTCTCTGACAGCAGGCATAGGTCATCTGCGAAGAGTAGACATTTAACTTCTGAATTGTGGAGACTAACACCAGGGGCTGAGGATTTTTCTAGAATAGTGGCCAATTCGTTAATGTACATATTGAAGAGTGCAGGGCTCAGATTGCAACCCTGGCGAAGGCCCCGCACCTGGTTAAAGAATTCTGTTCTTTTCTTACCAATTTTAATGCTGCACGTATTGCCAGTATACATAGATTTAATTATGTCATATGTTTTACCCCCTACACCACTTTCAATAACTTTGTAGAACAGTCCTGTATGCCAAATAGAATCAAATGCTTTTTGGAAGTTGATAAAGCAAGCGTATATTTTGGTTGACATGTTTATCTATCAGGGTGTGTAGGGTGTAAATATGATCAGTTGTGCGATGTTATGGTATAAATCCAATTTGGCTTTTACTCAAGACATTGTGCTTATTAAGGAAGTTTAGAACTCTTACATTGATAATACTACAGAAAACTTTCCCAGGTTACTGTTCACACAAATGCCTCTGTAATTGTTAGGGTCAAATTTGTCTCCGTTCTTAAAGATTGGGGTTATGAGTCCTTGATTCCAGATGTCAGGGAAATAACCTACACTCAGGATCAAATTAAACCGTTTTAATATAGCCAATTGAAATTTTGCACTAGTGAGTTTGAGCATCTCATTTAGGATGCCATCAGGTCCGCATGCCTTTTTAAATTTGAGAGCCTGAAGTTTCTTATAGAGCTCCTGGTCAGTAATTGGGGAGTCCAGTGGATTTTGATTGTCCTTTATAGCTTTTTCTAATCCATTCAACTTCTCATGAATTTGGCGTTCTGCATTTGTGTCAATTTGAACGGTGTTGTAGAGTGTTTTAAAATGGGTTGTCCATATGTCACCATTTTGTATCGCTAACTCCTCTTAGATTTTTAAAGTTTTTTCCAATTTTGCCAGAAGTTGTTTGTGTTCATGAACTCCTCAATTAGTGTCAGCTGTTTTACTGTGCTTTTTTGGTTCTGAGTGTACGTTTATAGAGTTTTAAAGTCTCACAGTAATGAAGGTGTAGTTCACCATTATTCACCATTATTGTGCTTTTGGTTGGATAGTGTTAAGTTTTTTTCCTTATAATTTTACAATCTGCATCAAACCAGTTGTCATCTGTGATCTGTTTTAAAAAAAAAACAATTTCAATTGTGCTTCTTTTGCCGTTTTGCCTGAATATACATATACATATACATACAGCTTACTGGGCTGTGAATGTGTGGTTGTTTCCATGTCTGTTCTTTTGAGGAACAACGTAATTTGGCTGTGATCTCTGTCTCTCTCGCTCTTATATATATATACACTGCTCAAAAAAATAAAGGGAACACTTAAACAACACAATGTAACTCCAAGTCAATCACACTTCTGTGAAATCAAACTGTCCACTTAGGAAGCAACACTGATTGACAATAAATTTCACATGCTGTTGTGCAAATGGAATAGACAAAAGGTGGAAATTATAGGCAATTAGCAAGACACCCCCAATAAAGGAGTGGTTCTGCAGGTGGTGACCACAGACCACTTCTCAGTTCCTATGCTTCCTGGCTGATGTTTTGGTCACTTTTGAATGCTGGCGGTGCTTTCACTCTAGTGGTAGCATGAGACGGAGTCTACAACCCACACAAGTGGCTCAGGTAGTGCAGCTCATCCAGGATGGCACATCAATGCGAGCTGTGGCAAGAAGGTTTGCTGTGTCTGTCAGCGTAGTGTCCAGAGCATGGAGGCGCTACCAGGAGACAGGCCAGTACATCAGGAGACGTGGAGGAGGCCGTAGGAGGGCAACAACCCAGCAGCAGGACCGCTACCTCCGCCTTTGTGCAAGGAGGAGCACTGCTAGAGCCCTGCAAAATGACCTCCAGCAGGCCACAAATGTGCATATGGTCTCACAAGGGGTCTGAGGATCTCATCTCGGTACCTAATGGCAGTCAGGCTACCTCTGGCAAGCACATGGAGGGCTGTGCGGCCCCACAAAGAAATGCCACCCCACACCATGACTGACCCACCGCCAAACCGGTCATGCTGGAGGGTGTTGCAGGCAGCAGAACGTTCTCCACGGCGTCTCCAGACTCTGTCACGTGCTCAGTGTGAACCTGCTTTCATCTGTGAAGAGCACAGGGCGCCAATGGCGAATTTGCCAATCTTGGTGTTCTCTGGCAAATGCCAAACGTCCTGCACGGTGTTGGGCTGTAAGCACAACCCCCACGTGTGGACGTCGGGCCCTCATACCACCCTCATGGAGTCTGTTTCTGACCGTTTGAGCGGACACATGCACATTTGTGGCCTGCTGGAGGTACAGAGAGCTGATGTTTCAAGAGCAGGGCACAACAGGTGTTTAATTGTAAAGTACCCCAGGAGGAGCCAGGTAGCTGGGTCCAGGGGCAGGCACAAGGTCATACACAGGGGGTCCAAAAAGGAAACAGTACAGGCAGGGAAAAGGCTAGTAACGTCATCCGGGAGATCAGGCAATATGTAGATAACAGGAAATCCGATAGGCAGGGAATAGGCTAAATGCGTCGTTAGTGAGGCAGGCAAAAACTATCAAACACGGGTGGATTAAATTACAGGAAACCCAGCACTCCAAATAGAAGTGTGTCACAAAACAAACAATACCTCACAATGATGGGGTGCAAATAACTGAACTAAATAGGATGTAATAATGACATACAGGTGTGTGAACAGGTGATCAGAATTCAGGTGATTGGAATCTGGAGAGCGAGTTGCATTCAGGGGATCTACGTGTTTGAGAGTGTAAATTGGAAGCAGACGTTACAGTGGCGGTCCTCATGAGAGCCAGTTTCATCATAGCGGTTGATGGGTTTTGCGACTGCACTTGAAGAAACTTTTACAGTTCTTGACATTTTTCATATTGACTGACCTTCATGTCTTAAGGTAATGATGGACTGTCGTTTCTCTTTGCTTATTTGAGCTGTTCTTGCCATAATATGGACTTGGTATTTTACCAAATAGGGCTATCTTCTGTATACCCCCCGTACCTTGTCACAACACAACTGACTGGCTCAAATGCATTAAGACAAGAAATTCCACAAATTAAGAAGGCACACCTTGTCACGCCTGCTCCCGCTCCCCTCGAACGCCAGGCTCCCCAGCATTACGCACTCCTGCAACCATCAGTATGCACACCTGCCTTTCCCCTTCACGCTCATCAGCGTATTATTGGACTCCCCTGGACTCAATCACCTGTTTATTACCTCCCTTATATTTGTCAGTTCCCCATCTCTGTTCCCCGCTGCTGCATTAATTGTAATTTGTCTTTGTTTACCCGTGTGCTGACGCTGTTCCTGTCTTGTTACCGGTCTGTTCCGCGTTAAATGTTCAACTCCCCATACCTGCTTCTCATCAGTGTCGGTCGTTACAGAATGCAGCAGCCATCGTACAAAGCATCGGGGAGTACTGACGTTCCGGTTGGTGGTGACTCGGGTCCGGGGCCGACACCGATGGAACCGGGGTGCCTAAGCCAGCTTGTCGGGCTGTCACGCCCTAGCTGGCTCGAGAGGTTTCTGTCCCGGATGGTTCAGAAGGTGCCCATCCCACATCCGGCCTCAGCCGGATCGTCAGGGTTTTACGCCCAGTCGGCTCACCAGGCTGCTATGCCTCTGCCGGATCGTCAGGGTTTTAAGCCCAGTCGGCTCACCAGGCTGCTATGCCTCTGCCGGATCATCGGGCTCCCACACCTCAGTGGGATTGACAGGCTGTCACGCATCAACCGGGTCGTCAGGCTCCCACGCCTCAGCCGGTTCGCCAGGGTCCCACACCCCTGCCGGTTCGTCGGGATTTTGCGCCCAGCTGGTTTGTCCAGCGCCCGTGCCTCGCCCGGCCGTCAGGCTCACCCGGGTGGTGCCCCTACGGGGGGTACTGTCACGCCTGCTCCCGCTCCCCTCCCTGGCGCTCGAAGGCACCAGGCTCCCTAGCATTACACACTCCTGCCACCATAAGTACGCACACCTGCCTTTCCTAGTCTGGCGCATCAGCTTATTATTCGACTCACCTGAACTCAATCACCTGTTTATTGCCTCCCTATATTTGCTGCATTAATTGTTTGTCTTTGTTTACCCGTGTTCTGACGCTGTTCTTGTCCTGTTACCTGCTTCTCATCTCCAACGTCAGTCGTTACACACCTGTTAATTTAAATACATTCCAGGTGACTACCTTATGGAGCTGTTTGAGAGAATGCCAAGAGTGTGTAAAGCTGTCATGAAGGCAAGGAGCGGCTATTGGAAGAATCTCAAATATAAAATACATTTTGATTTGTTTAACACTTTTTTTGGTTACTACATGATTCCATATGTGTTATTTCATAGTTTTGATGCCTTCACTATTATTCTACAATGTAGATAATAGTAAAAAATAAATAAAAACCCTTGAATGAGTAGGTGTTCTAAAGCTTTTGACCGGTAGTGTATACATATTAATATTGTGCTGTTAAATTAGATCTTTAGAATGTTGAGGCACTAGCCGCTTTGACTAGAGGGGCGTTGTGTACTTGGTGTGGAAGGCTACTTGGCGATATTACGCTCCGCTGGTTGTCTGAAAAGCGCCAGTGGGAGCTGGAGGACCAGCCTCTTTGTCCTGGTTCAGCGGTGCACTGGTTGCTGCGGTGCTGGGAGACAGCGTTGGCGGATAATTTCAATGTGCCATGTGTCCATGCAAGTCATTTGTTTATTGAAAAAAAATGCTCACGTTAAATCTATGATTTCACAAAGTATCACTGTGTCCCAATCTTCATATTACTTTCTTGTTCTTCCAACAACATGCTCGTGGAAACAGCGCAATAACCTGTCTTCCTGCGACGTGAATAGGCTATATTCAGTAGCCTATATTATGTTTTATTGTTACATAACGGATAGGTGCGGTAAAATGTGTTGTTTTACATTGTCAGGCATAGTAGTACAGTGCCCCTGGAGCAAATTAGGGTTAAGTGCCTTGCTAAGGGCCTATCGACAGATTCTTCACATTGTCAGGTAGGGTTTTCGAACCAGCAGCCTTTCGGTTATTGGCCCAGCGGGTTATTGTCCTGTGTTTGGTCCGGACTGCATTCTCACCTGCAGGGAACGCACCATGGTACAAATTGAATCTGACCGAGACCACCCTTTTTGAGCGAACCACTGTGCGTTTAGTGCACTTCGCAGTGCGGACAGTGTTCACACCAGTCCAAACTAATCGAACTAAGGGGGAAAACGCACCAGAGTTTGGAAAAAACGCTCCAAACCAATTCGGTGTGAAAGCCCCCTAATGTGTAGGTCTACAGTACAAATACTCACATTTATCACCATGCATCTACCTCCCCCTAAGCCCTATCAAATATGTGCATTGCTCAGAGCAAAATTAAGCAATTTATTGAATAGAAAAAGGCTACACATTTATAGCTGTCTTCTGTGAATGTGCCCCTAAACCCAATATTACACACCCATCACCACATGTTCTCATGTCGTCATCATATCGTCGTTGTGGTTTCCCCTCAGGTATTTTGTGTGGCTCAGTTGGTAGAGCATGGCGCTTGCAACGCCAGGGTTGTGGGTTCATTCCCCACGGGGGGACCAGGATGAATATGTATGAACTTTCCAATTTGTAAGTCGCTCTGGATAAGAGCGTCAGCTAAATGACTTAAATGTAAATGTAAATTTTACAGTACGTGATGACACTTCCATGACGCCGTTTGGTCCAGTCTCTGTTGACCGGGGCAGGGTTCGATGAGCAAGACATGGCAAGCAGGTAAAGTAGACAGGGGTCTGTCTGCATTACAGTTTCAGTACTGTTCATACGCACCTATTAAGCATCTATAAATTATATTTAAAAACAATATTGCTTTTCTCTGCAGGTTTGCAAAGTAATACAGCCATTCTGCAGGGCAGGGGTACGGGGCAGGTGTAATCCAGGTGTTGAGGAAGCTTGCATCTCCATACTTGAATGATCTTCCAGCCAGGGCTGGCTCAGTTCAGTGGTCGTGGCTCATTTGGGAATGGTGGTGCAATGAGGTTAGCGGCTCAATAAGTACAGCTGTACTTCTGTATATCCTCTCTCTCTTTCTCTCCCTCTCTTTCTGCTCCCAGTACTCCAGGCTTGGTGCGACGCTGACCCACTCTTGTTCTCTGTGTTACAATGGAGCAGTACTCCAGGCCCTCACGGTCCACCTGTGCTTACAGGGGCTTTGGAACTACCACATAAGTTTATTAACAAACTCAATTTATAGATGGAGGAGGTGGAAGGAGAAGATGCTGCTCAGTGACGCCAGAGTGTAAGTACTTACTGTCACACCCTGATCTGTATCACCTGTCTTTGTGCTTGTCTCCACCCTCCTCCAGGTGTCAGCCATCTTGCTCATTATCCCCAGTGTATTTATACCTGTGTTCTCTGTTTGTCTGTTGCCAGTTCGTCTTGTCAGGTCTTACCAGCGTGTTTTCACGTCTCCCTGCTTTCTCAAGTTATGTTTCCTAGTTACCCCGGTTCTGACCATTCTGCCTGCCCTGACCCCGAGCCTGCATGCCGTTCTGTACCTGCTTGACTCTGACCCGTTTACAAACCTCTGCCTGTCCTGAACTGAGCCTGCCTAATGTTCTGTACCTTATTGACTCTGCCCTGGATTACGGACCTCTGCCTGCCTTTGACCTATCTTTTACCTGCCCCCTGTTTGGGTCAATAAACATCTGTGACTCTAGCTGTCTGCATCTGGGTCTTATCCTGAGTTCTGACGGTACGAACTGGCCATGACTGACCCAGCAGACTCAGACCAGCTCCACAATGCTGTTTGATTCTCCGTTGTCCGGGAGAGAGGCTGCTCGTAAACTGCTCCAGCTAACTCAAGAATCCTGTAGTGTGGTAGACACGCAGTGGCTTTTCGCATGTTGGCGGCTGAGAGTGCCTGGAACCCGGACGCATTGTTCGATATGTTCCTTCATGGATTATTGAGCTCGCAGCCCGGGAGCTGCCCATGGACCTTGACTCCCTCATAGACTTGACCATCCGGATCTATTGGCGTCTTCGATAACGTAGGAGGGAGAGGGAATCTGTGCCCTGTCGCCCTCGTTCACCCTCGATTCCCACCTCGCCCCCGCTCTATAGGCCGGGTCACTTACAATACCACCCCCATCAACCTACGAGTGTCAGGGAACCACAGCGAGGCAATCCAATTTATGCTGATTAAGTCTCCTCAGGTTGCCATGGTACTGGGATTCTCTTGGCTCCAGCGACACAATCCCCTCATAGACTGGACTGCTGGTGCCATTATGGGTTGGAGCCCCGCCCATTGTCTGAAGTCAGTGCAGCCTGCCCCGGGACGTCTTCCTGTGGGCTCGGAAGTTGCCCCGGACCTCTCTGCCATGCACATGATCATCTGATGATTTATCACTCCAGTGTTAATCTGCTAAATTGTAATTATTCGATTTATTGCCTACCTCATGCCTTTTGCACACATTGTATATAGATTCTCTTTTTTTTCTACCATGTTATTGACTTGTTTATTGTTTACTCCATGTGTAACTCTGTGTTGTCTGTTCACACTGCTATGCTTTATCTTGGCCAGGTCGCAGTTGCAAATGAGAACTTGTTCTCAACTAGCCTACCTGGTTAAATAAAGGTGAAATAAAAAAATAAAAAAATTCCCGCGGAGTACCAGGACCTCCGGGAGGTTTTCAGTAAGGCCCAGGTCACTTCACTTCCTCCGCACTGACCCTATGACTGCGTGATCGACCTTCTCCCAGGAACCACACCACCCCGGGGACGACTGTACTCTTTGTTGGGTCCGGAGACCAAGGCCATGGAGACCTACATTGAGGACTCCCTAGCTGCCGGGTGTATCCGTCCTTCTACCTCCCCCACCAGGGCAGTGTTCTTCTTTGTGGAGAAGGACAAAACCCTACGCCCATGCATTGACTACCGAGACCTCAATGACTTCACGGTGAAGAACCGCTATCCACTACCACTCATTGCCTCGGCCTTCGAGCCGCTCCAGGGGGCCACTGTTTTTTCCAAGTTTGAGTTTGAGTTTATTTTATTTTTACAGGGACAGTGTACATTAATCAACGTTTCAGTAAAAGTTCCGGTTTTAGCCAGCCGGCTAATTTTCAACCGCAGTCCCTGGGCAGGTTATTAAAAACAATTACAATATAGACAATCATTGAGCAGTGAGCACACGCAGAGCAACAGGACAAGCAAGACATAGCATACAGACAGAGCAACATAGGACAAGCAAGAAGTAGCACACAGACAGAGCAACATAGACAAAATTCATAAAAGCAACAGTGTTTCCACACCTCACAAGCTACAAACAACATGGAAAGCAGCAATACACAGCTAGGGATTATGTTCACAAATCTGATTGACCTTTAGCCATGTCTTCATGCATTTTTTTTTTGTTGTTGAATTTTACCCCCTTTTTCGTGGTATCCAATTGTTAGTAGTTACTATCTTGTCTCATTGCTACAACTCCCATACGGGCTCGGGAGAGACAAAGGTCGAAAGCCATGCGTGGAGGGGGAGCCAGGCCATTTAGGATCTTGAATACAAGACATGCATCGGTGTATTGCACAAGATTTTCCCAACTCAGGAGCTGTCACGCCCTGACCTTAGTTCCTTTGTTATGTCTCTATTTTGGTTTGGTCAGGGCGTGAGTTGGGGTGGGCATTCTATGTTTTTGTTCTATATTTCTATGTATATTTCTATCCTCATCCCACCTGTGTTTTGTGGGTAGTTATTTTCTGTTTAGTGTTGGTTGCACCTTGCAGAACTGTTTCGGCTATTCTTTTTGTTATTTTGTGTTCAGTCAGTTAAGCGAATAAAGATGAACACGTACCCCGCTGCATTTTGGTCTGACGATTCCTCTTCTTCTTCCGATGAATGCCGTGACAGGAGCTCATGCTTTCTGAGGATGTAACAGTAATGATGGCTATTGGGCTTCCTATCAAGCACTTTGAGAGCCTGTTTGTAGACAGACTGAATAGGTTTTAATGTTGTATAGCAAGCTTGGGCCCAACTAGTCAAGCAGTATGTTAAGTGGGGGAGTATCATAGATTTGAAGTACAGTTTTGCTACCTCTGTAAGGGAAGGGCACGGGTGGAAGACTGCCTTCAATGCGGCCATTACGAATACCTGGTCATGCCATTTGGATTCACCAATACCCCTGCTGTGTTCCAGGCCCTGGTTAATGACATTCTTCGCGACATGTTGAACTGGTTAGTTTTCATCTACCTCGATGACATCCTCATTTTCTCCCACTCAGCCCAAGAACACATGCTCCACATCCGACAGGTCCTCGATCGCCTCCTGGAGAACCAGCTTTTTGTGAAAGCGGGGAGAAATGCTAATTCCATCGCTCCACCATCCCCTTCCTTGGTTACATCATCGCTGCAGGAATATACAGATGGATCCCAGGAAGGTGAGAGCGGTGGTGGATTGGCCCCAGCCTACATCCAGAGTGCAGCTGCAATGTTTCCTGGGATTTGCCAACTTCTATTGCCGCTTTATCGGGGGTTACAGCACCCTGGCTTCCCCCCTGTCTGCACTCACCTCTCCCAAGATTCCGTTCACATGGTCCCCAGCTGCTGATCGGGCGTTCCGGGACCTCAAGCACTGTTTCACCACTGCTCCCATATTGGTTCATCCTGACCCGTTCAGTCAGTTCGTAGTGGAGGCTGATGCTTCGGAATGTCGGAGTGGGGGATGTCCTGTCCCAGCGTTCTGCCCTGGACCTCAAGTTACATCCCTGTGCCTTCGTCTCCCATCACCTCAACGCCACGGAGAGGAACTACGATGTGGGGAATCGTGAGCTTATCGCGGTGAAGATGGCGTTGGAGGAGTGGAGACACTGTTGGAGGGGGCAGAACATCCGTTTATTGTGTGGACAGACCACAAGAACCTGGAGTATCTCCGCACCGCCAAGCGTCTCAATTCCAGGCAAGCTAGGTGGGACCTGCTTTTCACCTGGTTTAACTTCTCCCTCTCCTACCAACCAGGATCCAAGAATATCAAGCCAGATGCGCTGTCACGCCGCTATAGCCACGTGGCTACACCCTCGGACCCCGAGACCATCCTTTCCACCTCGTGTCTGGCGAAGGCACTCAGCTGGGGAATAGGGAAGCAGGTCCGTGAGGCGCAGTGTTCCCAACCGAACCCCGGGGGGGGGGCAGATAACCGTATGTTTGTGCCTGATGCTGTCTGCTCCTCGGTCCTGTAGTGGGCCCACTCCTCCAGGCTTGCCTGCCACCCGGGCTCCCATCGGACCCTGACCTGTGCGGCAACGCTTTTGGTGGCCTACCATGGTCCTGGACATCTGATGATCATTAGCCCCTCTGCTGTTCGTCTTCTGTTGCACCGTACCCTCTGTATACATCCCACCTTTCATGTGTCTAGGATTAAACCTATGTCTTTACAGCCCTTTTGTCTCCTGTTTCCAGGCCCACCCCTCTCCCCTGTCTCATTGACGGCCAACCGATGTACACAGTGAGGAGCCTCCTGAAGGTTCGACCGCGGGGCAGGGGATTCCAGTACCTGGTTGACTGGGGTGCCGGCATTGGAACTCAGCGATGAGGCCTGGGTCCAGGATGTCCCTAGCGGGGACCCAGCACCTCTCCTCCGGGCCATAACCCTACCAGTCAACCAGGTACTGGAATCCCCTGCCCCGCAGTCGAACCTTTAGGAGGCTCCTCACCGTGTACGACGGTTGGCCGTCAATGATACTTACACAGATAGTACATCATTGGGATTTGGCTTCAGCATACAATTTTAGTTTAGAGACTGAGAATTTGACATGTAATACTAATGTGCAATTAGAGAATGAGAAATTCAAACATAAGGGGGTGCCTTTTTGAGGGTGCTTGAAGAAATAACTGATGCATGGAGGAGAGTTTTTGGTTCTCAACTTTTCTTTCCTCTTGTTTTAACAAACATCTTTCTTTTCTGTTTTGCATCCAGCCTCAACGAGCCAGAGTTCCCATTCTGTTATCGTCTGCACAGAGTCAAGGGCGTGATGGAAAGGATTAGCGTCAGTATTGAGGAGGTCATATCTGAACTAGGTCAGTATTGACTCATGGCATAAATACATACTATATTTATCACGTTTCAGGTAAGACCCAAATGCAGACTGTGTTGAAGTAACAATGTTTATTACAGCAACAGGGGCAGGCAAACGACAGGTCAAGGCCGGCAGGGGTCGATAATCCAGAGTAGTGGGGCAAAGGTACAAAACGGCAGGCAGGCTCAGGGTTAGATCAGGAAGAGTAGGGGCAAAGGTACAGGACGTCAGGCAGAGTGGTCAGGCAGGCGGGCTCAGAGTCAGGACATGCAAGGGTCAAGACCAGGAGGGTGGGAAAGAGAGACTACGGAAAAGCAGGAGCTGATACAAACCACTGGTTGATTTGACAAACAAGACGAACTGGCAACAGACAAACAGAGAACACAGGTATAAGTGTAATGGGGAAGATGAACGACACCTGGAGGGGGGTGGAGACAAGCACAAGGACAGGTGAAACAGATCAGGGCGTGACAATATTCAGTGGTGCCATTATCCCTCTAAGATGTTTTACTTCTCTTCTCTAGTCTTGGAATATGATTTACTATAATTTACTAGTTCATCACTTGTATGATAGACTACCAATTTTTGTTAACTCTAAAGATTGGCTTCTTACTGTGTTTGTACTCAGGGAATAGCATTGCAGCCCTACACTCTGTCCCCACTGCCATGTTCTGTGTGCTGCACTGCCTGGAGCCCCGGGATGGTCTGCCCAATCGCTACGGTGGCCTGGAGAGGACAATCTGGCCTTGGGGGGAGGCACAGACACCATCGCCTGCATGCCAGGGGCCATTGCAGGGGCACATTATGGAATTTATACTATCCCCAAATCTAGCAGAGTTGCTGTGAAGGGGCAGAGGATGCTGATATGAATACTTAGTGCCTACAAACTCTGTACCACTAGGCACCGACTGAAGGAGACTCTGGGACCGACAGTCAGCCAAACTCACACAGCCCCCTACTTACACAAAGGGACTTTGACCGAGATAAACTTACAGTCATGACTGAAAATATTAGCACCCTAGATAAATTATTAGCAAAAAAGCCCTCTTCAATTCAAACCACAGGTTTTTAACGTGGTTCAAGTCTGGAGACTGAGATGGCCATTGCAAAATGGTCAATTAACCATTTCTTTGTGGATTTTGATGTGTACTTGGGGTTATTATATTGCTGGAAGATCCACTAGTGGCCAAGTTTCAGCCTCCTTGCAGAGGCAACCATGCTTTTGGCTAAGATTTCCTGGTACCGGGTTGACCTTAACAAGGGGCCAAGGACCAGTGGAAGCTAAATATCCCCATAAGATCCACCACCATATTTTACAGTAGGTATGGAGGTTCTTTTCTGTATAAGCATCCTTCATTCCACACCAAACCTACCACTGGTGTGCCTGGCCAAAGAGGTTTATTTTCATGTCATCTACCAAATGTAAATGCTTGGAGTTTTTTAAATGGCAATGTCACTTGGATTGAAACCAGTGCCATGGTCAGGTGACATGAAAATAGAGCTCTTTGGCCTCGCACCAGTGGTGGGTTTATAATCGAAGGAAGGATGCATATGCAGAAAAAAACATACCTAGGATATCAAGGATCTGGAAAGATTCTATATGGAGGAATGGTCTACAATCCCTCCCAATATGTTCTCCAATCTCATAAAACATTTAGAAGGGCTGTGTCGTTGTCCTCGGAAGGGGAAAACAGGGGTGCTAATAATTTCGAGCCCTATCTTTTTGAGGGATTAAAAAAAACTTGTTAAACAATCTTTCTCTGAGTAATTGTATTAGTATGAAGACATATCATTTCATTTTTTTGATGCAATATAGCTCAGTATTCGTTTCAGGTTTATTTTATACAGTCTTTTTTGCTCATCTTTATCAAGGGTACATTGATAGTGTCACGTCTACTTCCGCTCCTCACTCCGCGTTCGGCGTCGCCGGTTTACTAATCACCCGTCCAGGGAACCATCATTACGGCACCTGGCTTTCATCATTACACGCACCTGCGCTTCATCATTAAGCACACCTGGCCTCCATTACCTCACTCATTACCTCCCCTTATCTGGCATTCCCTTAGGTTCCTTCCCCAGGCAGAGTTTCTGTTCATGTCTAGACACTACTCCTATGTTGTATCATTATTTGTTATATTAAATTTACCACCTGTTTCTCGACTCCCATCGTCTACGTTACAGATAGCTATTTCATACATTCTATTATTCCGTGGTCCTCCTTTTGCCATCTGTTGAACAATTAACGTAAATGCACTCACTTTTGTACATCGCGCTGGTCTGTACAATTGACCTTATTTTAGCGCTCAAAAAAACGTAATACTTCCAGATCAACTGTAATATCAATACCAATGTAAAGCACAATTTCTCCCCTTTCCAAAAAAATCAATGACGAGCCCTTCATGATGCCCATCTCTGCATGATTCAAGAAGGCAATGAGCTCCGTCGGGTCTTTTTTAAAATGGCGGGTGGGGAAGCTGCTTTTTTCACTCGATCTGTCCAATTTATCAGCTTATCCCTCTAAAATGTAAATAAAAAACTAAAGAGTTTATATAATATGTCATTACATACCTATTTGAAAGTTTGTATCGAATTTGAATCGGGTTTTTAGGGCAGTGCTAAAGTGATCTTCAGAAGTAAACAGCAGCTTTTGAGAGTCATGATAGCTTGCAGTGATGGCGCAAAAAATGACTAGGTATCCCCCTTACCCTGTCCCTTTCTTGTTTTTAAAACGGCGAGAGAAGTGCTACAACAGGTGGAGAGAGGCTGTAAAACAGAATTAGTTGCTTTATGCGTGCTGTACGTTACGCCATGACACATCACGATGTAACGTATTACTATGTCAATCAATGCCTGAATAGAAACGTAGTTCACACCCCAGATTTTGATGTCAACAGTCCCATTTGTTTTCTTTGCAGCCTCGTTTGAATGTCGCGGTTGCACATGTAACAGTATAACTTTAGTACGTCCCCTCGCCCCGACACGGGCGCGAACCGAAGCGTCGTTACCCATTGCTCCACAAAAGCCGCGGCCCTTGCAGAGCAAGGGGAAACCCTACTTCAGGTCTCAGAGCAAGTGATGTAACCGATTGAAATGCTATTAGCGCGTACCCGCTAACTAGCTAGCCATTTCACATCCGTTACACACACATTTGTACGGAATGGGGTTGGCGTACGTTAGCCTGTCACGAAAAACTTAATTTCTGAATTTAACATGAGTTACTATATGTCTTCTTTTTGATAGAGAAAATAATAGAATTTTAAAAAAAGTAAAGTAAAAAATTGTATGATGTATTTGTGTGTTTGTTACTGACAATGTAAACCGACATCTACGAAATACAAGCCGAGTACTTACATTGAGTTAAAGTACAGGAGAGATAATTAGATGTTCCTCTTCTGACAATCCTCAGCAGTCGACGGATAGTGAACTTTCAGAAATTGAACGTAACAGAACAGGATGAACCTGGGCCGACAGGTGAAGTGAAGGCTTCCGAGCCTCACCTCAATGATCAGGAAAATGCCAGCGACGATTCTGGCCCAGTGGGAGTAACATTTTTGGCCAGTACCCTGTATATTGCCAAGTTGCTGTTAGGCTACTTGTGTATTATTTATTCCTTGTGGTATTTTTCTATTATTCAACATTTTCTCTCTCTCTGCATTGTTGGGAAGGGCCCGTAAATCAGAATTTAACTCTTACAGGCTGACCACACCGCTTGTGTTGCGTGCGCGAGCGTTGCAAAATACATTGAGAAATCGTGTAACACGGAACCCAAACCGGCTGCGTGCGTGCGCCGTCGTAGTGCATAAATCTATTTTGTCCCCCCACACCAAACGCGATCACGACACACAGGTTAAAATATCAAACCAACTTTGAACCAATTCTATTAATTTGGGGACAGGTCTAAAAGCATTAAACATTTATGGCAATTTAGCTAGTTAGCTTGCACTTGCTAGCTAATTTGTCCTATTTAGCTAGCTTGCTGTTGCTAGCTAATTTGTCCTGGGATATAAACATTGAGTTGTTATTTCACCTGAAATGCACAAGGTCCTCTACTCGGTCAATTAATCCACACATAAAACGGTCAACTGAATTGTTTCTAGTCATCTCTCTTACTTCCAGGCTTTTTCTTCTCTTGACTTTATATTGCGATTGGCAACTTTCATAAATTAGATGCATTACCGCCACTGACCTCGTTCGTCTTTCAGCCATCCACGTGGGTATAACCAATGAGGAGATGGCACGTGGGTACCTGCTTCTATAAACCAATAAGGAGATAGGAGAGGCAGGACTTGCAGCTCGATCTGCGTCAGAAATAGAACTGATTTATATTTTACACGCGTGAGCAGTGTGGGTGCAATAATTGAATAACATAGATTTCTAAATTTATTTTGACCTGAGCTGTGTTCGAATACCCAGACTATATACTGTTAGTTCATTTTAGTAAACGAATGGTATCCTTTCAGTTGAGCGTACTAGCGCTTCACCTGTCTACCGGAAGTTGATGGTAAAAAAAAACAGAAGTTGATGCTGTTGCAATGCAACCTCTTGTTAGCATGACAAATTACTAGCTAGACTTTGGGTGTGTTGCTAAATTCAATCTGGAGTGCCAGAGTGCGTTTCGCTCTTGGAGCGTTCAGAGTGCACACTGTATGCTCTGGCTGAGGAATAGGTTTGATCCGAACGTTCTGACCTCACAACTGCAGTCAAGCACCTAAGCTAACTTGCTAGCTACTTCCAGTCACAAATGAGAGAACACCTCACTCTGACCATTTTACTCACCCTAGCAGAGCTAGTTAGGCAGTTTTCATGTTATCCAGAGTGTTGGTGACTAACTGTGCTGCTGTCAACAATTTAATTACGCTTTTCTGCTAACGTATACTGACAATGGCCACATTCAACGGGTGTTGAGCGTTCGTAAATGAATCCCTTATTCTGCGCTCTGCCTCTGGCACAGTCAGACAAGTGTGCTCTGAAATCGTAGTAGATAGCCAGAGCGAATTTACAAACGAACCCGAACAACTATACCACTTAGCTAAGCTATGAATGACAGGGTTAGCCATAGTAGTATGGCGCCCCTGGAGCAAATTAGGGTTAAGTGCCTTACTCTTTAGTGCCTTGCAGTCGGATGCCAAGCAGTTGCCATATCAAGCGGTGATGCAGCCAAACAAGATGCTCTCAATGGTACAGCTGTAGAACCTTTTGAGGATCTGAGGGCTAATGCAAATATTTTCAACCTCTTGAGGTGGAAGAGGCTTTGTCGTGCCTTCTTTACGACTGTGCTGATGTGTGTGGACCATGTTAATTCCTTAGTGATGTGGACACCGAGGAACTTGAAGCTCTCGACCCACTCCGCTACATCCACGTCGATGTGGATGGGGGCGTGCTCGGCCCTTCGTTTCCTGTAGTCCAGGATCAGCTCCTTTGTATTGCTGACATTGAGGGAAAGGTTGTTGTCATGGCACCACACTGCCAGGTCACTGACCTCATACCTATAGGCTGTCTCATCGTTGTCGGTGATCAGGCGTCCCACATCGTGTCGTCAGCAAACCTAATGAGAGTGTTGGAGTCATGAGTGACCACGCAGTTGTTGGCCAAGTTTCAGGTGGCAAGTTTATGGTCATTTTGCACCAGTATGTAGGAGGGAGATTCCAACATGTGAGAAGAGGGCATGGGACAAAGGAGTGTGTAGGTTCAGTGGAATAAGTGTTTCAATTGTGGGGGTGGCCATATAGCTGGGGATCAGAAATGTCCTGTACGAGTGAGACAGTTTGAAGTTTCCAGGGATTCATGGGCCTATGTCAGGGCTGGACCGGTCATCGGAGGTAGCAGCAGACAGGTCCGGTGCTGCTGGAGGGTCCCCTAGTGCAGGGAGTCAGAGGCAGGCAGGGTAGCTGGCGACAGCTCGCCAAGTAGCTCTAGCTGGTGTTGATCTGGTGGCGGTGAGGAATAGGGTCTGATCTGCAACATAGGCTCACTACCGTGTGGCGATGCTGGGGAAACCCTCTCCCCGGCTCAGGCAGCCAATGCCGACTCCAGCAGCATCGCCACACGATAGTGAGCACCAGAAATGCACCATAAACCGGTGCTTGTAGCAGTTGAATTCCTATATCTGGCGGCTGGTCATCTGTTGCTGGGACTGGCTCCCTGAATAGGCCTCGTCTCGCCAGACTCTCAGTGCTTTCCTGAACAGACACTCTTTTGGTACATCTTTCCGTTCTAACTCTAGAATTTGCTCTTTCCCTCACAAAACAGACAATTCTTTCCACGTCATTGGCACTTTTATATTTGAAAACCCATCATTCAGCGTGACAGGTTCCGTTATTTCTTCTAAAGCCTGTGTGTAGTCCAGTCGCAATGAAGGCAATTTACCTTGTAGGTTGTTTGTCCCTGTTACATTTAACATTTACATTTAAGTCATTTAGCAGACGCTCTTATCCAGAGCGACTTACAAATTGGTGCATTCACCTAATGACATCCAGTGGAACAGCCACTTTACAATAGTGCATCTAAATCTTTTAAGGGGGGGGGGGGGGCAGAAGGATTGCTTTATCCTAGGTATTCCTTGAAGAGGTGGGGTTTCAGGTGTCTCCGGAAGGTGGTGATTGACTCCGCTGTCCTGGCGTCGTGAGGGAGTTTGTTCCACCATTGGGGTGCCAGGGCAGCGAACAGTTTTGACTGGGCTGAGCGGGAACTGTACTTCCTCAGTGGTAGGGAGGCGAGCAGGCCAGAGGTGGATGAACGCAGAGCCCTTGTTTGGGTGTAGGGCCTGATCAGAGCCTGAAGGTACTGAGGTGCCGTTCCCCTCACAGCTCCGTAGGCAAGCACCATGGTCTTGTAGCGGATGCGAGCTTCAACTCGCATCCGCTGTTAGTCGTACGGTTCACCACAAACACGGCATACATCAACATAATTTGATGGGGTTTTAATCAGCGGTTTCATGGCCATCCTCACACTCTGTTGCACCTACAACACTAATCTAGTGAGTCCCCCCAAGCAAGGCATTTGATTGGTTTGACGTGCTGCGAGTTGTCACTGATTTACACCGGGTTCCTACCCCTTTTTAGCATATTTTGTGCCATGGACTTCCCGTTTAGGAATGCCTGGTTCTCAATGAGGCTACTGATGAGCTAGCAAACTAGCTACTAGCTCAGGTCCAGCTTCAAATGACATCATTGACTAGAGGTAGCTAGCTACATCCAGAGCCATATATTTCTAAATATATGGCTCTGGCTATACATCAATAGAACCAAAATGATGTCAGCTGGTGAATAATTTGCTATGTTTTATTGCATCTTTTATCTATCTTAATATAAAATACTAATCTACTATCCATTATCTGGTTGTTAATAAACTACCACTTCCCATATATTTGGCCACACCAGACGCATACTAGTAGGCAGGCACACTCTTTGGCCAAACATAAAAATGTATTTCCCCCAGTACAAGGATCTGAGATGACCACTCCTGGTAGAAAGTCTCAAGTCTACAGTGACTGGAAGTGCAAGAAAAGTTTAAGACAATGTAGCTGACTGGCACAATCTGATTCTGAAATGGGACCGACTGAATGATGAAGGATCCACCATTGCAAATAAAATGGTCAATCTAGGGTTGAATAAAGAGTAAAAACCCATGTCTTGCTTGACAATAAATGGAATTGGGAGGAAAGTCATGCTAATGTTAAACGGCAATCTTCCTCATCACTTAAAAAAAAATCTGTTTACATAAAGAGATGGAAGTCATGATGGAGGATCAGGACACCTCTAATTCAGAGAATGCATTTGGAAACAGTAGTGAACTACAAGAGGAGTTGCTAAGTGTCATGGACAAAATGGTGAATCCATAATTTGTGCCATGATTGAACAGTATCAGACTGTGGAACAATCAGCCAAATCTTGATTAAGGATTGTTCCACCTTTCTCTCTGGCAACACTAACAATTGTAGCCTGATTCCAGATCTGTTCGTACTGTCTTGCCAACTTAATGTTAATTGTCACAACAAAAACGGATCTGAGACCAGTATACAATTGTGCTGTCAGTATAAAAAAAATGGAGAAGTTAGTTTAATCTGAGAAGGTGATCATCAACCTGGAGAAATTCCAATATGGAACAGGAAGACAAACTCCTTTGTTTCAGACCTGGCCTACATCACAGTTCGGTGAGACTTTCCATCAGTTTAAGATGGCTTGTGCTTCGAAAATACATGTAGGACCCAGAATACACATAATTCTGGAGTAAAAAACATCAATTGCTTTTTAGTTCAGGTGTAGGCTTACATTTTTTCCGGGAAACCGATCCCTGAGGTGTTTTTATTATGAATCATCTAGTGCCTTCAGAAAGTATTCATACCCCTTGACTTTAATCTATTTTGAATTCAGGCTGTAACACAACAAAATGTGGAATAAGTCAAGGGGTATGAATACTTTCTGAAGGCACGGTATGTTCCATGACAAGTAGGTTTTGTGAAATGTCACCATTTTAATTTCAGCTGAGGTCTCCTCCATGCTCTACGATGCCTACAAGCATGACCGGACTCTGAAGCGGGCCATTCTTCAGGAACTAGCTCACACAACAAATACAGACCTCTCAATGGTGCACCTCTCCTGCAGGCTGTATCAGCCGTACATAGACAACAGTGCAAAGCTACTGTTAGAGGGTCTTCTTTTAGAGACAGGGCATTGACCAATCTAACAAACATAAATTGAAAAATAAAACTCATATTTGAATGGGATTATATTCTGTGTATGGACTTGTAAGTACAGTAGCCATACTGTATGGATGTTACAAAGGAACTCATATGCACTGAATGAAGCACAGCAATGCTGCTGGTTTCAACTCTCCGTTAAATAAAATAATGACTTGTTCTCACATCCTTTATTAAGAGGAAAATGAGCTAAACTGTACAGTATATGAAATGGTTGTACTGCAACAATGAATCACAAATGAAACATGGAAATGAATAAAACCACAACTTTTACAATTTCTTTTAAAGTTTCCCCTCCATTGAATAAATGTCCCATGGTATTACAAACCTATTTTATGTTTGGAAAATGTTACACCCAAATATATAAAAAGTAATAAAATAGTGCAACTTTTTTTAAACTGCTTTTGATATTTATCTACATATAAACATATCACAAACAACTAAACACTTTTAAGGAAGGGCTATTAATTTGTCTAAATATGAAAACACCACATCGAAAATAATGTTTACAAATTCAAAAAGAACACTTGGAATACAATAAAATCCACCAGAAGTAAGAAATCAATATGGGTGAAGTTGAGGGGGTCGAATATGGAGAAACAACAAATCACTACTGTGTTTTCCCCTCAGCCTCAATACCAAGCAGGGCATGGACTGCTTCCAGAGGGACTCCTTCAGGGGCGCGGATGTGCATGGTGGTGCCGTCAGGTCCATTGACGATGACGATGCGCTCAGAGGCCATGTCGCCCTCCTGGCCCTCTGCTAGGTGCATGGTGAGCCCCTCGGTCTGGATGTAGATCTCTTGGCCTTCCTGGGTCTCCTGAACCACTACCTGGCCTCTGCTGGAGACAGCCTGGGTCAGGCCACTCTCCTGGACCAGGGTACGGTTGGGCTGATGCGGCTGAGTGCTACTACTCCTGGGCTGCTGATCTACTGGGACTGGGTCTGTGGCCAAGGCCTTCTCTAACTCTTTCATCTGATCTGCTATGTCAGTGGTGCTCAGGACCTCAGTTGGTTCTGTACCAGACACACCCTGACAAGTCTCCATGGCCTCTCCTCCCGCTGAGTCAACCGTCTCTGTCATGCTGTTGGATAAGTGATCCTGGATCAGTTCCATGGGTGTTACGTTCGTCTCTGGGTTAGATGAGACAACCTGTGGTTTGACAATAGCAGTCTGAGTGGCTTGAGGGCCCATGTCACAGGTGCTCAGGACCTCGGTTGGTTCCGTACCAGACGCACCCTGACCTGTCTCCATGGTCTCCTCTCCTCCTGCTGAGTCAATTGGCTCTGTCATGCTGTTGGATAAGTGATCCTGGATCAGTTCCATGGGTGTTACATTCGTCTCTGGGTTAGATGAGACAACCTGTGGTTTGACAATAGCAGTCTGAGTGGCTTGAGGGCCCGCGGGGCTCTTGGTGGGCGCCTGAGTTTGTGGTGAATTGTTCTTCATGCTTGTTGATGCAGTGTTCTCTACTTTGGCCTCACTGGATTCTGAGAGTATACAGGGAAATGAAAGCAGAAAAAAAATGTGTGATCTTCCTGATTTTTCTATGTTTTGGTTAGGACATATAGCAAATATCTATCCACAGGTTGTTAGTAGGTAAAATATACAACATACCTATTTTGGAAGTCTCAATGCCGTTCTGATGGATTTGAACACCAACCCGGTTTTCCATTTTAAATCTCTTCGTTGGAGGTAACATTTTAGAATTCTGGGGAAAAAAAGAAGAAGAAAAAAGAGACTTTCATCAACCTAAGAATTACCTTTACATTTTTCCATCTCATAACAATTCATTACTATGAAAAAAATATATAATTCCATAACAGCAAGAGTAGAGTTGAAGTGTGCAGTCTAAATTAAAATGGTGCTTACCTCCATGTAGCGGACATTCTTGGTTGCCATGTTGGTGACATTCTGCTGCGTTGGAGGGTTGAGGACTTTCAACCTGTTCACCTCATCGACGATGCCAAGAGATTTGGCAACCTAAGCAACAGGATGTACATTATGAACAATTTTACTCTGTACATTTTGTTTCCGAGACAGAATAAATGTGTTCAATGCATTTGAATACGTTTCAACTCCCAGTGTAGTGATACTAATAATGAGATGTCTGAATAGTATTTTATGCATGGAGGTTCTTTATTTGTAATCTGGCTATGACGTTATTAATTCCCCCCAAATGTATAGTTTTATTGAATTGAATAATATAGCTGTACTTCTTACATCTACATTGTGGACCTCCAAGGCCGTGTGGACACCCTGCTGAGGGTTACTGATATAGTCCTGGGCCATCTTCTTCACCTGGCTGTGGAGCTGCTCAAACTCCCGGTAGACATCCGAAAACTGGGCTTTGGGTTGCCGCCCTTTCTCCACCTGAGGGTTAATGGAATACAATTATTCAGTAAACAACAAACTACAACTGTGTCTTATTCTATATGTGCCTGTTGCTAAAAATATATGATAAAGTGCATTCAAACATTGTGTAGCAAAAACAATATTGTGTAAATTGGCGTGCAACCGTTTGTTCAGGTGGTTAGCGTGGTGACCTTACCTTCATCAAGAGGAACTCCCAGACAGTCATGACCTTAGCCAGACGAGGGAGCACAGTCTCCATCAGTTCTTCATTATCACACTCGTGTGTCACCTAGCAAGGGAACAAGTGACATAAACAGTCAAACAACTTATGGTGTTCAGAGATTCATGTTATACTCACAGCATTGCTAAATACTCATGTGTTTTGCATTATAACAACTACATTTTGTTTGTATTTGTTTTTAACTTCATGTAGAAACATTTCTAGCAGCAACCGTTTGTTGAAAGTGTTCTGACTCCTAATTTGATGTACCTCTTTCAGTCGTGCTTTCCTTCTCTGGGCCTGCTGCTCCACACTGGCTACTCCCCCTCCTAGCTTTGGGGGTCGGCCCCGTCGCCCCCGTCTCACTGCTGGGTGTGCTGCCACCGTCGGCAGGCCTTTGGTAGGTGGTCTGCCCCGTCCTCTGGGCCTCCCTGGTCCCCGAGCCTGGACCACTACCTGGCCCACTGCCTGTCTGGTAGAAGCTGCTACTCCTTGGGCTGCCGTGGTATCCACCTGTGAAGGTACAATACGTAAAAACATTATGGACTGGTTTCCCAGACACAGATTAAGCCTAGTCATGGGCTAAAAAGCTAGTTCAACAGAGATTCTCCATTGTGGTTGATTTTTTTGTCCCGGACAAGGTTTAATCTGTGTCTGGAAAACCAGCACTATAACAGACAGACATCACCATAATATTAGCTTTCGGCTAAATTAGCTGCAGGTTGTCAACATTCCAATGGTATTCGTTTGTCAACATTTGATTATACACAAGGTAACTTTCTAGCGACTTACTTTTTGTTGAGTGGTTGACGTTGCAGCAGCTGTTTTCTCTGTGGCATCACTTTTCTCAGGACCTGATGTATTTTTAACACTGTAGGCATTACTCTCTTCAGTCGGCTTCTTATGTTCGGCCCCAGCGCCTGCTCTCTTACCAGGGCTGTCCGTTTTAGGGGTCCCTTCAGGAGGGGACTTCAGTTCACCGTGAGAGGGATTCAGCCTGTAGTGTCTGGACAGACCTCCATGGCCTATGTAAGCTTTATCGCACGTTTCACATTGAAAGGCCTTCCGCTTGTGACTGTAACTCATAGATGCTGCTCCCTTTTTACTATCCTCGCCATCCTCATCTTCCTCCACACTGATCTCAGAGTAATCATCAGAATCTGACTGATGGCCCTCGGCCAAATCCTCTGTCTTGATGAACTTATAGTCCTTCACCTTGTACTTGGGCGGTCTGGACACCCTCCCGGAACGGGTTTTGATATTCGGTGCCTTCTTCACTCTGGCTTTGACCCTTTTAACTTTTTCCACTGTGGAGGCTGGGACAGAGACAGACGTGGTGGCAGGTTTAACTGCTGTGCCGTTGACCGGGGCCTTACCAGAAGGCTGCTGGACTGGGGTCTGAACAGGTATGGGCAGTTTGTGCACAATGGGAACCAGGCTGCCAACCACGGGGGTTGAGCTCTGCAGAAGCAGCTGAATGGGAGGGTCTCCAGGGTTCTGCTGTAGGAAGTACTGTTGCTGTCCAACCATGGGTGTGATGTGGATGATCTGGGGACTGCTGCTCACACTGCCATTTGTAGACACTTTGACCTGCTGGCCTTGACTCATCAAAGCCAAGTTCTTCTGTTGGGGGATTGAAATGGTAGCCTGCGTAGGTCCTTTCACCTCCTGCTTTCCAGAAGGCATCTGGACTTGGATTCTGATGGTTTCCTGCTGGTAAAATATAAACAATAATAACATCTGGATAGTAGATTTCATAGCATCGGATTAAAGTGCTATGATCAAATGTTAGCTTTTCAAACACAGAATTAGACAATTGAGCATATTAAATATCAGTGAAATTTGCATGTGCAATAATTTAATAGAAGAAACTAATCCAAAAAGTTGTTACCTTTTTCGGGACCAGGCGCGTACCATTGTGGGACTGAAGTGCCACTTGTTTCGCGACCTTCTTCAGCTGCTGTGATGCATTCTGCATAGTGACCAGTGGATGTGGGCTTCCTACTGTAATCTCTGAAGCTGCAACAGTCGTGAACAAGCCAGTTGTGGGGTCCAGAGTGGTCACAACCTGCTCCGATTCCTTGGGTGTCTGGGCCATGGATTGCTGAGATTTGATCACTTGCTCTAGCACTTGTTGCAGCTCATTGGGAGCCAGTGCTGTACTTGGAATAGTATACTGTGTCTGTGATGAAGTAGTAGGGAGTGTTTTGATTACTTGATTTTGTTCAAACAGGCGAACAGCCTCACTCTCTGTCACTGTGACAAGCTGCTGTTTGGCCAACTGCTCCACTAGCTGTTGCTGCTCCTCTGCAGTCAGACCTGATCCCTCAACAAAACTACCGTCTGGTTGCACATAAATAATGGTGGTTCCAGGTGCGAGAGCGTTTACAAAGTCAGCACTGACTGTAGAATACTCTGCACCATTTGCAATACCTGAAGTCTCAACAATAGACGTTATGTTTTGTTCAGGTTGTTGTTCATTTCCATCAGTTTGGCTGACAACCACTTGGGAGTCCTTTGCAACGAATGTCTCCTCTTTTGTGCAGCTTTGCAGAAAATCTGTCAAGCCCTGCGCTTCAATACATTTCTCGCCGACTTGGTTCTGATTTTCCAATTCTGTAGAGGTTTCATTTTCTGGCAATCCAGAAACACATTGAACTTGATATATTGTACCATGATCTGCCCCTGTTGTTGTACTTGACACATCGCTCTCATCCTCGTTGTCCGCCATTTTGACTGTTGTAGCTAGCAGGCTAGCTAGCTAGCTAGATATTCATGTGCAATCCCCGAAACAATCGATAGATTAGGTAACTTGAATTTCGATAAAAAAAATTATAACCCAATGAGTTTGTAATAAAAACGACACAAAGGTTACTGCAATTGTAAAAAAAATAATATATATGTTGAGGATACTGTGAAACGATGCAATCATTAAACGCTACAGAAGGTAGCTAACGGCAAAGACAGACGTGAGCAGAGTGGCTGCTGGCTAGAATTTTTTCTCTCCAGCGTGTGTCATTTCCGTAGCCAGTAATTTTCTTCTTCGGTGGGGTTTATCGGCAGTTGGCATCCAACGTTGTGGTGCATTACCGCCACCTACTGTAGTTGAGTGTGGGCCAGAGACTGACAAACTAAATCCTACCCGCCAACCTCTTAAAAAAAGATAACAACATATTTGAGGCTGTATCTAATGACGTTCAACTCAGTATGCTTTGAAATTCATTTCCTGTATCCCCTTCTCCCTCATACTGGAACTCAGCCTCTCTCTTTCCCTCTCATACTGCCCACACAGTATCAGTACATGCTCCACTGTTTCTGTTTCCTGGCAATAACACACTTTCCTGTCTGATGATTTCCTATCACATGAAATGCTTACTTACAAGCCCTTAACCAACAATGCCAGTTTAAAGAAAAATACACTAAAAAAGTAAGATAATTAATAATTAAAAATAAATAATTAAAGAGCAGCAGTAAATAACAATAGCGGGGCTATATACAGGGGGTACCGGTACAGAGTCAATGTGCGGGGGCACCGGTGTCGAGGTAATTGAGGTAATATGTACATGTTAGAGTTATTCAAGTGACTATGCATAGATAATAACAGAGAGTAGCAGCAGCATAGAAGAGGGGGGGCAATGCAAATAGTCTGGGTAGCCATTTGATTAGATGTTCAGGAGTCTTATGGCTTGGGGATAGAAGTTGTTTAGAAGCCTCTTGGACCTAGACTTGGCGCTCCGGTACCGCTTGCCGTGCGGTAGCAGAGAGAACAGTCTATGACTAGGGTGGCTGGAGTCTTTGACAAATTTTCGGTGCTTCCTCTGACACCGCCTGGTATAGAGGTCCTGGATGGCAGGAAGCTTGGCCCCGGTGATGTACTGGGCCGTACGCACTACCCTCTGTAGTGCCTTGCGGTCGGAGGCCGAGCAGCTGCCATTCCAGGCAGTGATGCAACCCGTTAAGATACTCTCGATGGTGCAGCTGTAAAACCTTTTGAGGATCTGAGGTCCCATGCCAAATCTTTTCAGTCTCCTGAGGGGGAATAGTTTTTGTTGTGCCCTCTTCACGACTGTCTTGGTGTGCTTGGACCATATTAGTTTGTTGGTGATGTAGACACCAAGGAACTTGAAGCTCTCAACCTGCTCCACTACAGCCCCGTCAATGAGAATGGGGGCGTGCTCGGTCCTCATTTTCCTATAGTTCACAATCATCTCCTGTGTCTTGATCGTGTTGAGGGAGTGGTTGTTGTCCTTGCACCACACGGTCAGGTCTCTGACCTCCTCCCTATAAGCTGTCTCATCGTTGTCGGTGATCAGGCCTACCACTGTTGTGTCATCAGCAAACTTTTTTTATTTATTTAATCTTTATTAATGATGGTGTTGGAGTCGTGCCTGGCCGTGCAGTCATAAGTGAACAGGGAGTACAGGGAGGGGACTGAGCACACACCCCTGAGGGGCCCCCGTGTTGAGGATCAGCGTGGCGGATGTGTTGTTACCTACCCTTACCACCTGGGGGCGGCCCATCAGGAAGTCCAGGATCCAGTTGCAGAGCGAGGTGTTTAGTCCCAGGGTCCTTAGCTTAGTGGTGAGCTTTGAGGGCACTATGGTGTTGAACGCTGAGCTGTAGTCAATGAATAGCATTCTCACATAGGTGTTCCTTTTGTCCAGGTGGGAAAGGGCAGTGTGGAGTGCAATAGAGATTGCATCATCTGTAGATCTGTTGGGGCGATATGCAAATTGGGTGGTCTGCACCATCACTGTCCATATCAGGCTTTTTGCATTTGCCTTGCTCATTGAAACTACAACATCCACATCCCCACTACTAAGTGCTTGTTTAGCCAGTACATCAGCTGCCTAGTTCTCCTCCACCCCCACATGGGCTGGGACCCAAGTAAATCTTGTCTGAATACCCATCTGTCTAACTCTGCCATGGGTTTGTAGTACATCATACAGCAGGTCTTGTCTGCTACGTGAGCTAAAGGACAGCAGACTCATCAACACTGCACATGAGTCAGAGCAAATAACTACATCTGGTCACTTTAGGAGACCATCTATGCCATAGATTCTATGGTCATTCCACAAAGTTTATAAACTCAGAGGCTTAACATCGCGAGATTTTCTGGGAACGCATGCGAAACAGACCAAGCAGATCAGGCTGGGGTTTGGGTTTTGAAAAGTCAATGAGAGAAGTGGAAAATTCTTCCTGAATTTATTTTATCTAAATCTAAAAGCACAAACTAGAATCGAGGCAATGTTATTACTCTAACCTCATAAAAGTGATAAACGGACACGTTGGAATTTTTGTCAAGAAAAACTTTTTATCGAATGAGTGCGTGAGACAAGATTGAGTGATTCTGCGCATGCACTTAGCTAGCCAACGTCGCCATGACATTGTCTACAAGCGTTATCTGGAGAAGCAGTTTCTTCCCATCTTCATACTGCACTGTCTTTGGTTTTTCTGTATGGAGCGCCGTTTGGGTCTTTGTCTATGGAACGCCGTTTGGGTCTTTGCGTGTCAAAAAAGATACGTTAAATAAGATAATTCTATTATAGAAAATACAATTTGAATTAAAAACAGGTTCAGCCCCTGGTTCGACCGTTATCTACCAGAGTTACTCCATCTCAAGAATTGCATTTGGTGAAAGGCTCGGCACATGCATACTCAGGTTGACTGGCTCTCATTCAGGCAAATTAGAAATAAGTGCACTCAAGTGCACTACTTTAAGGAGCAGTTCTCTCTCTGTGGGTCTAGCCCCAATAAGTTCTGGAAAACGGTTAAAGACCTGGAGAATAAACCCTCCTCCTCACAGCTGCCCATGTCCCTTAAAGTTGATGATGTGGTTGTTACTGACAAGAAGCACATGGCTGACCTCTTTAATCACCACTTCATTAAGTCAGGATTCCTATTTGACTCAGCCATGCCTTCTTGCACGTCCAACATTTCCTCATTTCCCTCTCCTTCTAATGCGACTATCCCCGATGCTTCTCCCTCTTTTTCCCCTGCCCGAAACAAAGTTGATTCCTGCAGGCAGTCACTGAGTCCGAGGTGCTAAAGGAGCTCCTGAAACTAGACCGCAAAAAAACATCTGGGTCAGATAATTTAGACCCTTTCTTCTTTAAGGTTGCTGCCCCTATCATCGCCTGAGCTTTTTATGTCTCTATTTTGGTTTGGTCAGGGTGTGATTTGGGTGGGCATTCTATGTTCATTTTCTATGTTTTGTATTTCTTTGTGTTTGGCCGGGTGTGGTTCTCAATCAGAGGCAGCTGTCTATCATTGTCTCTGATTGAGAACCATACTTAGGTAGCTTTTTCCCACATGGTTTTTGTGGGTAGTTGTTTTCTGTTTTGTGTTTGCACCAGACAGAACTGTTTTGTTCTACTTTGTTATTTTGTTTCAGTGTTCAGGTTTAATAAATTATCATGAACACGTACCACGCTGCACCTTGGTCCACTCCTTCTTCATCAGACGAGCGTTACATCGCCAAGCCTATCTCCGACCTTTTTAACCTGTCTCTCCTTTCTGGGGAGGTTCCCATTGCTTGGAAGGCAGCCACGGTTAGTCCTTTATTAAAAGGGGGAGATCAAGCTGATCCTAATTGTTATAGGCCTGGTACTATTTGGCCTGTTTATCAAAAGTGTTGGAAAAACTGATCAATAATCAACTGACTGGCTTTCTTGATGTCTGTAGTATTCTCTCTGGTATGCAATCTGGTTTCCGATCTGGTTATGGATGTGTCACTGCAACCTTAAAGGTCCTCAATGACGTCACCATTGCCCTTGATTCTAGGAAATGTTGTGCTGCTATTTTTATTGACTTGGCCAAAGCTTTTGATACGGTAGACAATTCCATTCTTGTGGGCCGGCTAAGGAGTATTGGTGTCTCTGAGGGGTCTTTGGCCTGGTTTGCTAACTACCTTTCTCAAAGAGTGCAGTGTATAAAGTCAGAAAATCTGCTGTCTCAGCCACTGCCTGTCACCAAGAGAGTACCCCAAGGGTCAATCCTAGGCCCCGCGCTCTTCTCAATTTACATCAACAACATAGCTCAGGCAGTAAGAAGCTCTCTCATCCATTTATATGCAGATGATACAGTCTTATACTCAGCTGGCCCCTCCCCGGATTGTGTTACATGCTCTACAATAGAGCTTTCTTAGTGTCCAACTAGCTATCTCTACCCTTAACCTTGTTCTGAACACCTCCAAAACAAAGGTCATGTGGTTTGGTAAGAAGAATGCCCCTCTCCCCACAGGTAGGAGTAGTCACCTCATACAAGTACTTGTGAGTATGGCTAAATGGAACACTGTCCTTCTCTCAGCACATATCAAAGCTGCAGGCTAAAGTTAAATCTAGACTTGGTTTCCTCTTATCGTAATAACTCCTCTTTCACCTGAGCTGCCAAACTAACCCTAAATTCCACAATAGTGGAATTTGCGTTTCACTTTCAAAAGAAAAGTCCATCTTTGAAAGTGATGCAGACGGTTAATTGGTGGAATCATGCCATATTTAGACTAAATAATGTTAAACAAGGTTGGAGTGTTGGAATGTGGAGTTATGAACTGGGGTATCAGTCTACTCGGTGACACCCACAGAACACAATTGTTAAGAGTTTACGCAAATATTAGCGTCATAGCTCTTATTGCTGGACTTTGACTGTGGGAAATCACCTCCCCTGTCAGCATATTGTGCGTATTGACATTCATATTGCACTGTACAGCCTGACCTAAGGATTGGGTATCAATGCAATGGGGTATCAGCCTACTCAGTACCCAAGTGCTTTTTCCCCAAAGTCCTCCTCAAGAGTTATCAGGCTCCAAAACATCCACATTGTATTGTTTTTCCTCTGGAATAGTGTTCCATATACATAGTAGGTTGACTGGTACAATAAATGTGTCTCAATTCACAATGGTTTCAGAGTCCTGCAATAAGAGCTACGATGCTAATCTTCTCTGGGTGTCACTAAGTAGACTGATACCTCATGTCATTGATCCACAATCCATAGGTAAGGCTGTACAGTGAAATAAGTATGCCCCCAATGCAATTTTAAAGTTTAATAGTTCCAGTGGGATTTCAACAGATTTAACAAATTATTGTCTTTTGTTGGATTTATATAAGAACATTCCAACCTCGTTTAGCATGATCTATTCCATTATGGTATTATTCAACTTTTTGTATTAATTTGCATCACTTTCTTTTAGACTTTTATTTTAAAGGCGAACCGCAAATTCCACTAATATGGCTAATCCTTATTGTGGCTAGCTTCGCATAGGTGGGTCCGACCACCATTTATCAAATAAGAACTGTTTTATAAATTAGGGGTATTTTAGATGATGACACCCAGCTAGATAGTTAGCTAGCTAAATATAGCTACTGAAACTGATTATATCGTTTTGCTGTGCTTTTGGGGAAGAACATTGTTTGCATCCATCAGCTAGCTAGCTTGTTCATGACCAGCTGTCCAGAGCTCGGGAAGTGTTCCTGCAGTCGTCTGGCAGCGGCAGGTGCGGGAAACAAAACTTGACCAGCATCATAGCATAAGTATCGGTGAATCGTGGTGACATGTGAAATACGAGTGACAGTGTAATCAATCTGTAATAACTACGTAAAAATGTATGAACATGTTAAATTATTATGTGACGTGCAGTCATAATCAGGTCCCGATTGGTCAACAAGCTTATTTGACGCGTCAAATAGTGTTATTTGATGTGTATCTTTTTGATACGAAAAGACCCAAACGGCGTTCGATATTTCTGTGTATTTGTTTGCAAAAATCTACTCATAAGTGCATTTCATGCATTGAAATATGCTCAGCAATGCTAGAGGTGGTGTACTGTAGGCATAGATTTCAACTTATTATGAGTTAACAGCTAAAAACCTGGGCAACCAGAGGAATTGACACCAACCTTAGAGCTAGATAGAAGGCTTGTGCTCAAAAGCCAGTTTTAGCATGGGCAGCGTCATTGAGGACTTTCACCATTTTGAAGTAGTCAACTGGGTGGGACATGGTTTAAGGAAGCGTCACGTAATTTCATCCAGGTCACAAGGACGGATCACCAAATTAATTATACTCATGAGGATTTTTAAAATGTTCTTCGTGAGGATACATTCCACAACTGCAAGTGGCAGTAAATCGCAAACACGGGCTTTATACCTGTACAAACAGGCAGTGTGCACCCTTACAGTTATTTTGCCAACTCATAGAAGTAGTAGAAGAAGAAAATTGACTACTTCAAAATGGGAATCCCTAAAAACACGTCACTTCAATACAAGTGCCTTTTCGTTGCACGATAGAAGACAATTTTCACTAACCGTAACCGAATTCGCCTAACCTGTTACGAAAAAGTCATAACTGTACAGAAGTGGTGTGTTTTTATGGAATCTCACGTAAAAATGGATATGGGCGACAATGGCGCTGCCCATGCTCTCACGGACGCCATAATGGGACAGCTACAAATAATATGATAATTGTGAATAGTCAGATTAATATAATAGTTAGATTTAAACGTTTACATGCTTTGCAAGAAAAATGATTTCCCTAATAACCCTGTTTACATGGACACATCTGAAATCAGGCTACCTGTGGGACTTTGATAAATGCTGAAAATCGTAAATCAAAATAAAATGTCCAACATTCTGAGTTCGGACATATAACGCTTGTATGTGATTTATTTATTTTTTTACTTCAAACGCATACGTTCAGTTTTTCCGAACTCACTTCACTCGCGCAAAAGAAAGAAGCTCGCGCTGCTTGTGCTAGAACATGCGAAGATACTCCGCTATAACTGTACAAATCCTAATAATTCGAAAAATTCGAAAGCAAGCATATGCTTACTTCGATTTTTACCTTACACCGATTAACATAAGCGGAGTAAGATGTTTCCATGACTACTGCCATAATCAGTTTAATATCGAATTATTAGCGTGCATGTAAACGTACAAGGCGATGTGTATCTAACGTTAAGTCTATGGATCCAACACATCTTTGCTTCACGTATTCTATTGAAATTCAACAATTTCCCCTTGCACATACACATAGGATGCTGTTCACAGACTGTGTCCATGAATACACAAATATTGGTAATAATAAAGGTGCCGTTGACACAACAACAGAGAAAATAAACAATATTGATAAACCTGTCAATAAACTTCTCATCTGGCACAGCAGGCAGCAGTCATGCATAATTGTGTTTTCCCGCGAGACAAGGAAGTGGTGTGGTGGGGTTTGTTGACGTTCATACTCCATAGCTCGAGACGGAAACATCTGCATGATAAGAGATGTTCTCGAATAATAATTCATAGAAGTGTGCGACAGCAATGTCGTCAGCTCTCTCTTTTATACATGATTTTAGCGTAACGTATTTGTCATCTATATGATAATAGGATATAGGGACATAATCGAATGTAAGTCTGTGTAAACAAGTCTTGTATTTTGTTTTTTGTAGCTAGCTAACGTTAGCTAGCCTAGCTAACGTTAGCTAGCTAGCTTGTCATGTCTGAAACGTCAACATTTCTGAAACTGCTGTTGGCCTGGTTGTGCCTTAGTCCAAGATCGTTAGCTACCCAATATGTTCGATTTCATACGATTTCATCTTGGACCTCCAAGTAATGTCACTGTATCTAGTTACTATAGTTAGCTAGCTAGTTAGGGCCACTTTGGAGAGATATTTGGTAAGGTTAGTTTCAGTTGATGTGGAGTTAGCGCTAACTGTGTATGTGCTAGTTAGAAGTAGAAGCAAGGTGTGAAAATTGGAGGATAACCATTGAGGATAACCTCACAGTAGCAACTAGCTAGGTACCTACCTTGCCTGGTCCCACACTGTATTTACCGTAGCCAAATATTCTATAATCATTGTATGCCATACATGTCGGCAGGTAGCCTATTTCTTTAATTATTTTATTTATTTAACCAGGTAGGCCAGTTGAGAACAGGTTCTCATTTACAACTGCGACCTGGCCAAGATGAATCAAAGCAGTGCGACAAAAAACAACAACACAGAGTTACACATGAGATAAACAAAAGTACAGTCAATAACACAATAGAAAAATCTATATACAGTGTGTGCAAATGGAGTAAGGAGGTAAGGCAATAAATAGGCCATAGTAGCGAAGTAATTATAATTTAGCAAATTAACACTGAAGTGATAGATGTGCAGATGATGATGTGCAAGTAGAAATACAGGTGTGCAAAAAAGTAAATCAAAACAATATGTGGATGAGGTAGGTAGTTGGATAGGCTATTTACAGCTGCAGGGATTGGTAAGATGCTCAGATAGCTAGTGGTTAGAGCGTTGGACTAGTAACCGAAAGGTTGCAAGATCGAATACCTGAGCTGACAAGGTAAAAATCTGTCGTTCTGCCCCTGAACAAGGCAGTTAACCCACTGTTCCTAGGCCATCATTGAAAATAAGAATTTGTTCTTAACTGACTTGCTTAGTTAAATAAAGGTGAAAAAGGTGTCTATCATTCATGTGTTCCCATGTTTATGATTGCCATGCCTTCTTTTCCTATTCCACAGAGAGCAGAACATTGCCTGTCCACCATGGCAGCCCAAACCCCTCCACAGAGCGCCTTAAGGGAGTTCTGTCCCCTGTACTACCTGCTCAATGCAATACCTGCCAAGGTTCAGAAAGGCTTCCGCTCTGTAGTGGTCTACCTGACTGCCCTGGACACCAACAGCGATTACATTGCTGTGGGGAGCAGTATTGGGATGCTCTACCTGTACTGCAGGCGGGTCTGCCAGATGAACAAGTATAACATAGAAGTGAGTATGCCACTGTCTCATGCATTGCTTATTTTATTAAATTATTTTGCACTTTTACCCAAAACCAAATTTGATAACAAACATCCATTTATTATTGATTCTATGAACCACATTCTTTTCTCCCCAATAAGTAAGTTTGTCATTATGTTTAACTGTTAACATGTTACTGTATCTTCTCAGGGGAAATCCGAAGCTATCACAACAGTGAAGCTGCTCAGTTGTTTTGATGACTTGGTGGCAGTGGGCACAGCGTCTGGTCGGGTTGCACTCTTTCAACTGGTGTCTCAACTTCCAGGCAGGAATAAACAGGTATGCCAACCAACCAATCAACTGATCTGTTGATACGAGTAAAAATAGTGTCATGTTTTGAGCTTTTTTCTTGTTGTTGTATTTTATTCCCTTTTAAAATGGAAAGGTGCAAGCTTAGCACATGCACTGCTCCAGCCTTTAGTGTGTGTGTGTGTGTCTGTGTGTATATCGGAGGGGTTCGAGAGGGAAAAAAGCACAAGACAAATTTCCATCTCATATGGATTAAAGTATATCTTATCATATTATGTGCTTAGTAAATGTATCCCTTTGTGTAGCGAAACACTGAGGTCTCTCTCTTTTCTGTAGCTAAGGCGATTCGATGTGGTCGGTTTGCATAAAAGCACAGTCACTGCTTTGGCCTGGAGTGCCAATGGAATGAAGCTTTTCTCTGGTGATGACAAAGGAAAGGTTGTGTACTCTGCTGTTGATTTGGATCAGGTATAGCAACTTTAATTCTTTCAGTTATGTGCTGTTTGTTTTCTAACCATCTTCTCTCACATATTTGTTGTACCCTTATACACTCAGGGTGTATGTAACCCAGTATTGTGGTTGGAGCTTTGACCTGTGTTGTATGGTCATATCCTTAGGGTGTGTGTAACCCAGTGCTGCTGTTTGAGGAGCCCTCAGCCATAGTCCAGCTGGAGTACAGTCAGAAAGTCTTGCTCATCTCCTCTCATCAGAGATCCTTGCTCTTCTACACCCAGGAGCAGGCCCTGCAGCAGCTGGGCACCAAGCCTAGGAAGAGGTAACCTACATGTTGTACTTATTCATTAAAAGTACCACAACTTCTACATCAGTGACTTGTCAGCAACAAATCAAGTATGTCCCCTTCAGACAATTTATTGAGACATTTACATTTTCTCAGCTGAGCATCTTCATATTTTTCTGATGTATTAAACCAGAGAGTAATAGATGGTGCAACAATCTAAGCTATGAAGCTATGTGTATATCTTATATATGTCTCTTGCATTATTCTTTTCCTCAAAGCAATGGGAAGTTTGGTGCGTGCTTCCAGCCAGGCCTGTGTAAGCAGAGTGGCCTGCTGGTCTATGCAGCGAGGCCTGGCCTTAGGTTGTGGCGGACGGACGTGCGAGGACTGGTGGAGGACACGCGGGTCCTGAAGCCTCTGTTCAACCAGCAGGTGCCCCAGTTTGAGCTGTTCCCCAGGCCAGCCCCCACAGGGGGTTATCGGCCCCAGGAGAGGCAGCTGGGCCTGGTGAGCTGCTTCCTCAGAGAGGGCTGGGTCCTCAGCTGGAACGAATACAGTGTCTACGTGTTGGACTGCCTCAACCAGGTAAAGATGTCCTCAGGCAGGAATGGATACTAAACTAATAATACATGTATTTTATTTAGCGCTTGTTACAATGTTTTGTGAGAGAGTAATAGCGAGAGGTGGTTAGAAGTGGATCAGTTGAGACTGCAAAGAATGTAGTAATTTAAGCCATCTTAAATTGGATTGCCTCAACCACAAGGTAATCAAGTGTGAATTGCATGTGTTACAAATTATATATTGATGGAGAATAATGAAAGATAGTCAGATAAGTGAATCAGCTTAGAGAATACAGGTACCGGTAATTGAAGCCATCTTTGTGTCCTGTCAGAGTGTTTCTTCTTTCTAAAGGTCGCACACATCGAATGTGGATCTCCCGTTGACGTCTGACTGCTGACATTTTCGTGCGATTCTACATTTAAAATAGTTTTTCACTCGGTTCGCAAGTACTCTCGGCAGGCAAACGCTATTGGTGTGTTCGAGTCCTTGCGGGAAGTCGATCTGTCAATGTTATTTTGTCTTTGACTTTCAAGGTGATCATCGGTGCACTGGAAAGCTGCGGGGACATTGTCTCTGTATCATGTACTGAAAATGAGATCTTCATCTTGAAAGGAGATCGAGACATCGTTCGCATCTCCAATACTCCCGAGGGCCTGGCTTCCAACAGTAAGATGTCATATTGTATTTTGTTTGCTTGAATACATTGAAACCACTTTGGACTACAGTTCAAACCAACCAGATGGTGGAAAGAGAGACAATCACGATCTACAGATAACTTTCTTTAGTCCTTTAATTTCTTTTATCTCTATAGTCATTCCCTGAAAAGTCTTCTCTTAACCTTCTTCCCGTCCAGTTTCTGAGTTGTCCCTCCGTCTGACCTCTCCCCTGACCACTCCCACCATCCTGCTCCCGCCCACCGGCTCCGTGGAGACAGCCCAGCCTATCAGGACCATGGCCATCATCACAGAGCACGGGGAGAGGCTGGTGGATGAGGAGGTGGAAGAGGTAGAGGAAGTGCTAGAGCAGGACCAGCTGAGTGACAACCCCGAGGCGGGGGAGGCCGTAGCCCTGGTGGAGAGGCCTGAGGTGGGGGAGCGACTGAGCCACCAGAGAGGGGCCAGTGTAGGGGGCACCAGTGAGTCTCGTAGCCGCAGCAGCTCCATCACGTCCTGGGATAGCGTTCTGGGCACGATGCTCTCCACCCCCACCACCACGGAGCAGTCGGACCTCTCCTCCAGCCGCTACAGTGCCATCAACCAGGAGGATTTCCAGCAGGAGCTGGTGGTCAAGGCCATCAAAGTCAAGAAGAAGGCAAAGAGGAGGAGACAAGGTGAGTGGCAGTAGTGACCAATTTGGTAATGCTCTGATTTTCAACAAAGGGCCAAGAAAACTTTGAGGTCTAGTGTTCTTTGCTCTGGTTGATCACAAAATGTTCCAAAATGGCTCCAAGTAGCGTTTTAATATCTTTAAAAAAGTTCATTGCTTGTCTTATAACTTACCTTTTCCATATGAGTCTGGATTCAATACATTAATGTTGAAACTTAAATTCTGCTATGTTCTCTCTCTCTTTTTCTCTCTACAGAAAGTGGAAACCGCATCTGTGAGCAGCACAACAGCTGGTCCGAGAGCATTTGCAGTCAGGATGGAGGAGGGGGCAGCGACGGGGGGGCCAGCACCCCTATGAGTGAGCCCCCATCCGCCTCCGACCACACCAGTCTCATGTACAGCAGTCTGGACCTACAGAGCAGGAGCAGTGGATCCCCAGACCAGGAGGGATCCATCAGTGGAGGTTCCCCAGAACTAAATACCTCTGGAGCTCAGAGCCAGGGTGGTGGCCAGGGACAGGACCCTCAGACTCAACCCCCTGGGACTCAGCCTCCTTCCTGCCCCGCGTCCCTGCCTTTCCAGGACATGGAGTGTCAGTCCTACCCAGAGAACGGCAACGGCCCCTCGGCCACGAACAAACAGGGAGAGGCCCCTACCCCAGATGTAGACCTTCTACTGGAGTGCACCTTTGCCTACATGCAGACCTCAGAGGACCAGGGCCCCATTGAGGAGCAGGAGGATGACTTCCTGAGCCCCCTCATTGGACCGGATGACTCTGAGGACAAGGACGACCCGCAGCATCTGGAGCCTCCTAGCTGTGCTGATCAGATGTGTTATTCCCGGGAGCCTGAGCAGTGCCCCTCCAGTGACGAAGAGGACATCTATGCTGCCCAGGGAGTCCCGTACTCAGCCTCCAGTGTCAGCCTTGGAGACGGCCTCAACGCTCTCAACCTCCAGGGCTCCAACATCGGCCAGCAGGACCAAGACAAGACAGTAATAAAACACACAACATGTGTGATGTTTCGGCTTCCTTCCTCAGTGTGTGTGCTGCTACAGTACATTGCATGCAGTTTCATTCTGACACTATATGACTAGTAGTGTCACATCAAAATAGAAGCATTGACTCATTTGATTGTTGTTACACGGTTGGATAGTTTTCACCATAGAATGTTATTCATCACCAATACCAACAGTTCTGTCCCTGGTTGAACCCTCTCTCCTCTCGTCTCCTCTGTAGTTAGCAGAGAGCTGGATGGGCTACACAGGGCCAGGCTGTGGCATCCTGAACTTGGTGGTGACTGACCGATACATCTGGTGCCTGGACTTTAAAGGAGGCCTGTACTGCAGTGCTCTCCCAGATGGGGGGCTGAGCTGGCAGAAGTTTGAGGAGAACGTGCAGCAGGTGGCACTGTCACCTTCAGGTGAGGATGTTTAAAATATGATAATTTAGCACCAGACGCTTTTATTCACAGTAACTCTGTCTATTATGCGTTATAGATAGAAGGTACTGTGGTACCTGGTCTACATCGTTGTTGCCTCTATTTGAGATGAGCATTCAATGTGTTGGTACTTTTGGGAGTTGGTAAGTTCATTACCCAAGATTTCTCCTTTGGATGTAAATACTAGTGGTTTGTCATGGCTGTTACATTGAAGTCTGATTTCATTCCAGGGTCCCTGCTATGGAAGGTGGAACAGAAGACCATGACAGCGTATGCATGTGGTAAAGTCACCATCAAAGGCAAGAGGCACTGGTACAAAGCCCTGGAGGATTCTGCCTTTGTGGCGCTTAGTGAAGACACAGCCTGGATCATCCATACCAGCGGAGACCTCTACCTGCAGACAGGTGAGATAGTTAACCACAGGGAAGGAGTTTGTGACTATACTCATGAGTCTTGTTCTTCTTTACTATCTGCTTTAAGAATAAGATCACTTTATTGGTCAAACCACATTACAGGGTTCATCTGAAATTTGACTTCCTCTTTTAACCCAAGCCCTTCGAAAGAGAAACATACATGTTTTTGGAGAGGTGCGGGGAGCTACCATGCTGGGCGCCCAGGGGGTTACAACGGCAGGCAATGGCATCTAGGGTTTGATACCAGAAACCCTTCAGTTGCCAGCTCAACTCCCAACAGACTTTTTCAATCGAAACCGAGATTCGAACTTGCAACCCTCCGCTTGCTGTCTTGCCTCTCTAACCGCTGTGCTACCTGACACCCCCTTGCTCATTCCGCTATGGAGTAGAGATGAAGAGATCTGCCACTACATTTAGCAAATTCATTGCTGCATAGAAAAGGTGCTCACAGGAAGTTTCTATAATATGTTTTTTTGTGACAAACCATTTTACTTTATTTTAAATGTAAGATTTGTTCATGTAAGCTATTTGGACTATTCAGTTCACTCCTCCATTTGAAACAAGACTTCAGGGTTTCAGCAGCAGGTGGCCTCAGGGCATTAAGAATATTACATCATGACCCTGTTTATTGGCAGTCTCAAGCCGGCAAATAAATTCCTGAAATTAACCAATCGGCCATTAGATGGAGCTGTTTAGGCTCCATAATAAATAGTATCATCAGTCACTGGCTAAATTAGTTTAGAAGTAATCATAGTGCTCTATAGATGCCATATTTGGGATGAGAATAATGAAGACGAATAAATCCCAAACATTACAAAATAATATCTGTCCCTTGTATTATGATGGCTTGTGAACAACACCGCTAACCTTGCTGGTCAAGACAAGTAATATTAATTCCCTGGTTGTGTAAGGATGTCAGTTGTACATGAAGCATGACTCTAGCAGCTGTTCTGACACATCCAGAGCCAACAGACACAGAGGCCTGTTCATGAAATTACATGCTGTGTATGTCTGCCTCTGTCTAGCCTCAGAGAAACCCTCTGAAATGGGCAGGATTTGTCACAGAAATTGGGTGGTGGCAATGAGATAAATATACACTTTGGTGACCGACATCAAAAAAATTGAAGATTAGGGATTGGTGGGTATTGTGTAGCTGCAGGCTTGTAATTTCCAGTGGCACATTTAATTTCAATTAGATATGATAAACTAAGAAACTAATGGGAGACTGCTATACTGATAATATGGCTAGATGTTCTTTACTATTCGGCCATCAGATTTGCCACCAATGCTCCCTATAGGACACATCACTGCACTCTATACTCTCTGTAAACTGGTCATCTCTGTATACCTGTAGCAAAACCAACTCGTTGATGCTTATTTATAAAACCCTCTTAGGCCTCACTCCCCCCTATCTGAGATCTACTGCAGACCTCATCCTCTACATACAACACCCGTTTTGCCAGTCACATTCTGTTAAAGGTCCCCCAAGAACACACATCCCCGGGTCGCTCGTCTTTTCAGTTCGCTGCAGCTAGTGACTGGAATGAGCTGCAACAAACACTCAAACTGGACAGTTTTATCTCAATCTCTTCATTCAAAGACTCAATCATGGACACTCTTACTGACAGTTGTGGGCTGCTTTGCGTGATGTATTGTTGTCTCTACCTTCTTGCCCTTTGTGCTGTTGTCTGTGCCAAATATTGTTTGTACCATGTTTTGTGCTGCTACCATTTTGTGTTGCTACCATCCTGTGTTGTCATGTGTTGCTGCCTTGCTATGTTGTTGTCTTAGGTCTCTCTTTATGTAGTGTTGTGTTGTCTTGTCGTTATGTGTGTTTTGTCCTATATTTATATATATTTATTTTTAATCCCAGCACCCGTCCCCGCATGAGGCCTTTTGCCTTTTGGTAGGCTGTCATTGTAAATAACAATTTGTTCTTAACTGACTTGCCTAGTTAAATATAGGTTAAATAAAATAAAAAATAAAAATAATAGCCTAGACATGGCATGATTACCATTCTGTTTACATACAGACATGCACTCACTCACTCACTCACTCACAAAAACACAACAAATGCACTAACTCACAGACTAATCCCTGACTGTGGTCGTGGTCCCATCCTGCAGGGTTGAGTGTGGACCGTCCATGTGCGCGGGCTGTGAAGGTGGACTGCCCGTGCCCAATGACCCAGATCGCAGCACGGGGCGGGGTGGTGTGGGCCCTCAGTGAACACAGGGCCGTCTTCTACAGAGAAGGCCTCAGCAGCTACTGCTCTGAGGGGGAAATGTGGAAGTATGACAAAATCAGGTAGAACCTTTTCTGTGTGTCATAGACCCCAGTAACAGTGATAGTTGAGTTAGCTATGCTTGCTTCTTGTGAAACTCATACGGGTTGTCATGTGTTTGTTCTAATGAATTGTAATCCAACAATGACTCTTTCACCTCTTTTGAAAAGAGGAAGGAAGATGTGTGTCATACAGGTCTAGTAACAGTGAAAGTTAAGTTAGTATGACCAACCTGGGTTAAAATCCACCTCTCCTGCACACCAGAAGACTGTGTTAGCTAAAGGGAGCTAATGCATGTCTTCAGGACTCACTCAGGCAATGTTGGCTATGCTTTCTTTGCTAATCATCACGTATTTGTGTGTGTGTTTTTCCTCCTTCCAAAGTGAGAGTCAAGGTCTGGAGCCCATCTGTATAGCCCTGGGAGAGAACAACACGGCCTGGGCTCTGGACACCGGTGGAAGTCTGTGGTTCAGGACTGGAGTCACTGCCAAAAAGCCCCAGGGGGACGATGACCACTGGTGGCAGGTTGGTATACTATTGGAATTGTGTTCAATGTTACTCACACGGTGCTAGGGCTGTGGCGGTCACAAAATTTTGTCAGCCGGTGATTGTCAAACAAATAACTGTCGGTCTCACGGTAATTGACCGTTAATTAACATAAACACATTTAGCATCTCCTGGCTTCCACACATAGCCTACAAGGCATTTTTTTAAAAGTCTAATAAATCCATGTAAAATAGCCTACACCTTCACAATAGATCCATGATTTATTGTAGACAGGTCTAAAAAAGCATGATATGAAGAACATGTAGTCTATTTCAGAAGAAAATAATAGCATACTCTGAGTTGTCCTTATGATGTGGCTATTCCAAAGGGCTGTGGACTTCACTAGTTTATTTAGCAGACAAGATTTGCTTATAGTTCCGTGGCATTATTTTATAGTATGAAGAATCCAATTGAACAAAGCTGAATAAAATATAAATATTTTCCCCAAACGATTTGAGGGAGTACTCTCACATGCGGATATTCTGTGTTGAGCGGTTAACAAAGAAATATTCTTACTTTAGAGTTATTAATGTAACTTTAGTTGATGTACAAATGTTGGGCTATATGTTTAGATTTTTAATACATTGTATGGCTGCGTGACGAGACTCTAAGGATGATTTGAGTTGCTTGAAAGGCATGAGCTCTGCTTTGTTTTTTGCACAGGCTGTACACACTCCAAAAGTCTCTCATTCACCATTTGACAAGCACTCGATAATGCCTCGAATTTCACAGCGGCATCCCCTGTGACCGTAATGCACCCTAAAAAAATCCATGCCTTTTGCGGCCAGGAGTGCTGTGTTGTGCCGTTCTCCCTGAGTGTGCTGCGCAATCAGAAGCGCCTCTCACTCACATGGCTCGCCGTCGCGTGATCGGGTCTTTCTCACAGGCTACAAGTGAAGACACACATCGGGGATGCAACTGCTCGCGTCCTTATCCAATTCCGAGGTGCATATTGAAGATAATGGAAGAACTGTCCACATTTACTTTTCATCAGCCAACAAGATGAGTAGGCCTAACGAACAGCAAAAGCACTAGCCTATGTCAATCTACTGTGCCTTTAAACAGCTTGGAAAATTCCAGAAAATTATGTCATGGCTTGAGAAGCTTCTGATAGGCTAATTGACATAATTCGAGTCAATTGGAGGTGTACCTGTGTATGTATTTCAAGACCTACCATCGAACTCAGTGTCTCTTTGCTTGACATCATGGAAAAATCAAAAGAAATCAGCCAAGACCTCAGAAAAAGAATTGTAGACCTCCACAAGTCTGGTTCATCCTTGGGAGCAATTTCCAAACGCCTGAAGGTACCACATTCATCTGTACAAACAATAGTACGCAAGTATAAACACCATGGGACCACGCAGCCATCATACTGCTCAGGAAGGAGATGCGTTCTGTCTCCTAGAGATGAACGTACTTTGGTGCGAAAAGTGTAAATCAATCCCAGAACAACCGCAAAGGACCTTGTGAAGTTGCTGGAGGAAACGGGTACAAAAGTATCTATATCCACAGTAAAACGAGTCCTATATCGACATAACCTGAAAGGCCACTCAGCAAGGAAGAAGCCACTGCTCCAAAACCGCCATAAAACAGCCAGACTACAGTTTGCAACTGCACATGGGGACAAAAATCGTACTTTTTGGAGAAATGTCCTCTGGTCTGATGAAACAAAAATAGAACCGTTTGGCCTTAATGACCATCGTTATGTTTGGAGGATAAAGGGGGAGGCTTCCAAGCTGAACACCATCCCAACCGTGAAGCACGGGGGTGGCAGCATCATGTTGTGGGGGTGCTTTGCTGCAGGAGGGACTGGTGCACTTCACAAAATAGATGGCATCATGAGGAAAGAAAATTATGTGGATATATTGAAGCAACATCTCAAGACATCAGTCAGGAAGTTAAAGCTTGGTTGCAAATGGGTCTTCCAAATAGACAATGACCCCAAGCATAATATCAAAGTTGTGGCAAATGGCTTAAGGACAACGAAGTCAAGGTATTGGAGTGGCCATCACAAAGCCCTGACCTCCAGCCTATAGAAAATTTGTGGGCAGAACTGAAAAAGCGTGTGCGAGCAAGGAGGCCTAGAAACCTGACTCAGTTACACCAGCTCTGTCAGGAGGAATGGGTCAAAATTCACCCAACTTATTGTGGGAAGCTTGTGGAAGGCTACCCAAAACGTTTGACCCAAGTTAAACAATTTAAAGGCAATGCTACCAAATACGAATTGAGTGTATGTAAACTTCTGACCCACTGGGAATGTGATGAAAGAAATAAAATATTAAAATAATTTATTCTCTACTATTATTCTGACATTTCACATTCTGAAAATAAAGTGGTTATCCTAACTGACCTAAGACAGGGAATGTTTACTAGGATTAAATGTCAGGAATTGTGAAAAACTGAGTTTAAATGTATTTGGCTAAGGTGTATATAAACATCCGACTTCAACTGTATGTTTGACATTTTGATTTAGAATGGACCATTATCATGTACCTGTCTCAAAACAGGGGCAGCGGTAAAAAATGTATGTACTTAAATAGCGAATGGAGGATGCTTTTCCCCATGGTTTATTTTCACACCTGTTGTAAATATAAGCAATGTGCTTTATATTAGGAGAGTTGAGAAATAAATATAGGAGGCCTAGCCTATAGAAAGCTGATCCTGCTATTTTTAGTAGAGGCCATCACCCTGTTTTCTTGCACAGTTGCGTAACCTATTGAAATGAGCTCATGGGCTCTCATGAAGTGTGTTTGGTTAGATTATCAAATGCATTTGCATTGATGTCAGAGTGATTAGAGGGACAATAAAGTGCTGAATACCAGGCAGTTAGCAAGTTTGGTAGGCTACTAATGACCAGCAGCAGCATCAGAGCTTGGAGAAGCCTAATTACCGCGACTAAATGGTCATGTGGAATTTGACTGCCTTCATGACTCGTGACCGCCGGTGTGGCGGTAATACAGTCACCGCAACAGCCCTACTCACACCCATAATTTCCATCAGTCCTCTATTTTGCACTTCGATCGTTTTTTAAGAATGTCTATTTTTAAGTCAAAGGGGTTGCATTACAGACTTCACCCTGAGATGACTGGCACACCTTCTAATGCTTATATATTTCTGGCCTTTTGTTCCCTCCCTCAGGTGAGCATCACAGACTATGTGGTCTTTGACCAGGGCAGTCTGTTCCAGACTCTGATCCAGGCCACTCAAAACGTGGCCACGGCCACCAAGGCCCCGGTGGAGCGGGTGGCAGAGTGCCTCCGTGTGGCCTTCCTCTCCCAGCAGTCCCAGTGCCAGCCCAGCCTGGTCTCTTCCAACACCACTGGCGTCTGGATTGCATCTGGCAGGAACGACTTCCATGTCGCCAAGGGCAGCCTCAGCGGTATGTTATTAGACCTCAATACTTTTTTGTTAGCTCACCAAGCTAATGGCTAGGCTTAAGCTTGGTGGGTTAACACAGATGTTCAGTCAGGAGCCATTTTAATTGTTGTTTTCTGCATTGGAATGCAATTTATGGAGTGACATAACCACATTCCATAGAAACACAGAACTTCATCAGCTATGCCTTCAGCCCAGTTCAGATACAACACCCAGTCAAGACGAGACTAGATGGTTTTAAGCAGTTTTAGAACAACGTTTATAAAAAATAAAAATAAAAATATAAAAAATAATTTTAAAAAATCTGAGAAGTGTCGTTTTAGAATGTCTCATGTCTCATTTTAGAATGTCTCATGTTCAATTTTCAACATGTCAAATCTTAGCAAAATACTTGAAACGAGACGGGTCCGTTTAAATGAGAAATAAAATAAAATGTTATTGGTCACATACACATGGTTAGCAGATGTTAATGCGAGTGTAGCGAAATGCTTGTGCTTCTAGTTCTGACCGTGGAGTAATATCTAACAAGTAATCTAACAATTTCACAACAACTACCTTACACACACAAGTGTAAAGGAATGAATAAGAATATGAACATAAATATATGTACAGTGAGCTGATGTTCTGTGTTTAGCCAAGCAGGCTAGCTAGCTATTTTGCTGCAGTTAGATACCCCAGCTTGCTGATATTTCTCTGACAAGTTGCAAAGTGTGCCTGGTTTCTGGTGCATATATTTCATAATACTCGTTTTCTACAGCACCGTTCCTACAGCACCATTTCTACAGCACCATTTTCTTCAACACTGTTTTTTAAATACATTTTCTATTTAACCTTTATTTAACTAGGCAAGTCAGTTAATTAAGAACAAATTAATTTGCTACAACAAGCGGCAACTTTTTCTCAGTTTCGTCACATCCTTGTAAAGAGGCACCTTTACCGTGGAAACGGTCTCAACCGTGCGTCCTATATTTTTGATCTGAATTCCACCGTCTTTGGTCAGCTGTTATACAACACAAATGTCGTTTTTTCTCTCCTTATGTCGGCTGTTCTATCTGAACGGGCTTTAAGGCAAAAACTATTTGCATTTCTTTACTGACACCTTCTCAAAGGTCAAAGTGTGTTAAGGCAGTGTGATGGACAGTGACTTTTTTGATAATACTGCAGGGTGTTTAGTGTGACAGTGATGTTTTGTGACCCCACAGGCACGTTCTGGCAGGGTGTTGTACCCAGAGGAACCGTCTCTGCCACGAAGTGGGCCTTCGTCTACTCCTCGGCTTTACTCAGTAAAGAAGGTAGATTGGTGACCACTCTTTGTGAACACATAACATTATTACTACCACCCCTCCACCTTATGGCAACAACCCATCTCAAATAAATGTACAGAAATAGAGAAGACTACTCCTTTGACATTACATTTACATTACATGTTATCTGTGTCTCTCTGTGTATTACATCACCAACATGTGGCTGTGTTTGTATCTATCTGTCTCTGCAGGGAGCTTCCTGTGGCTGGGCCAGAGCAGGAAAGACCTGTTCTGTGTTTGGGACCAGGATGGTCAGATGCACCCCACCACGGTCCAGCTGCCCCAGGACATAGAGATGGTGCAGCTCACTGCCTGCCGCGATGCCCTGTGGGGACTGGACCATCACGGCCGTGTCCACATCCGCACCCTCTCCACCAGCTGCCCCACTGGCATGCACTGGAATCTGCTTGACCTCAGCCAGCTCGGTAAGACCATACTGTTCACACATAGAAATAACATTGGTTGCCTCATCAGGCAGATCACAAGCTAGGGTAGCTAAGTTTAGGCTAGATGCTAAATGCAAAAATAACTTTGTGATTTTGTTTGCTAAATTGGTGATTTAGTGGCCTCACGGGGAGATTGATTGCAGTAGTTTTGTGGTATTTCCTCTCTGTTTTGTATGAAAACTATACTGAACAAAAATATAAACGCAACATGTATAGTGTTGGTCCCATGTTTCATGAGCTGGACTAATAGATCCCTGAAATTTTCCATATGCACAAAAAGCTTATTTCTCTCAAATGTTGTGCACAAATTTGTTTACATCCCTGTCCGTGAGCATTTCTCCTTTGCCAAGATAATCCATCCACCTGACAGGTGTGGCATATCAAGAAGCTGATTAAACGGCATGATCATTACACAGGTGCACCTTGTGCTGTGGACAATAAAAGGCCACTCTAAAATGTGCAATTTTGTCACACAACACAATGCCACAGATGTCTCAAGTTTTGAGGGAGCATGCAATTGGCATGCTGACTGCAGGACTGGCCACCAGAGCTCTTGCCAGAGATTTGAATGTTCATACAGAGGCGGCGCTCTTAGTGACCGGGGACTTTAATGCAGGGAAACTTAAATCAGTTTTAACTCATTTCTATCAGCATGTTAAATGTGCAACCAGAGGGGAAAAAATTCTAGACCACCTTTACTCCACACACCGAGTCGCGTACAAAGCTCTCCCTCGCCCTCCATTTGGCAAATCTGACCATAATTCTATCCTCCTGATTCCTGCTTACAAGCAAACATTTAAGCAGGAAGCACCAGTGACTCGGGTCTATAAAAAAAGTGGTCAGATGAAGCAGATGCTAAACTACAGGACTGTTTTGCTAGCACAGACTGGACTATGTTCAGGGATTCTTCCGACGGCATTGAGGAGTACACCACATCAGTCACTATCAATAAGTGCATCGAGGACGTCGTCCCCACAGTGACTGTACATACATACCCTAACCAGAAGCCATGGATTACAGGCAATATTTGCACTGAGCTATAGGCTAGAGCTGCCACTTTCAAGGAGCGGGACTCTAACCCAGAAGCTTATAAGAAATCCCACTATGCCCTCCGACAAACCATCAAACAGGCAAAGCTTCAATACAGGACTAAGATCGAATCGTACTACACCGGCTCCGACGCTCGTCGGATGTGGCATGTCCTGCAAACTATTACAGACTACAAAGGGAAGCACAGCCGAGAGCTGCCCAGTGACACAAGCCTACCAGATGTGCTAAAGAACTTCTATGCTCGCTTCGAGGCAAGTAACACTGAAACATGCATGAGAGCATCAGCTGTTCCGGACGACTGTGTGATCACACTCTCCGCAGCCGATGTGAGTAAGACCTTTAACCTTTAAACAGGTCAATATTCACAAGGCCGCAGGGCCAGATGGATTACCAGGACGTGTACTCCGAGCATGGGCTGACCAACTGGCAAGTATCTTCACTGACATTTTCAACCTCTCCCTGTCTGAGTCTGTAATACCAACATGTTTCAAGCAGACCACCATAGTCCCTGTGCCCAAGAACACTAAGGTAACCTGCCTAAATGACTACCGACTCGTAGCACTCACGTCTGTAGCCATGAAATGCTTTGAAAGGCTGGTCATGGCTCACATCAACACCATTATCCCAGAAACTCTAGACCCACTCCAATTTGCATACCGCACCAACAGATCCACAGATGATGCAATCTCTATTGCACTCCACATTGCCCTTTCACACCTGGACAAAAGGTACACCTATGTGAGAATGCTATTCATTGACTACAGCTCAGCGTTCAACACCATAGTGCTCTCAAAGCTCATCACTAAGCTAAGGACCCTGGGACTAAACACCTCCCTCTGCAACTGGATCCTGGACTTCAAGAAGGGCCGCCCCCAGGTAGTAAGGTAGGTAACAAAACATCCGCCACGCCAATTTTCAACACGGGGGCCCCTCAGGCGTGCGTGCTCAGTTCCCTCCTGTACTCCCTGTTCACTTATGACTGCACGGCCAGGCACGACACTGACAACGATGAGACAGCCTATAGGGAGGAGGTCAGAGACCTGACCGTGTGGTGCGAGGACAACAACCTCTCCCTCAATGTGATCAAGACTAAGGAGATGATTGTGGACTACAGGAAAAGGAGGACCGGGCACGCCCCCATTCTCATTGATGGGACTATAGTGGAGCAGTTTGAGAGCTTCAAGTTCCTTGGCGTCCACATCACCAACAAACTAACATGGTCCAAGCACACCAAGACAGTCGTGAAGAGGGCACGACAAAACCTATTCCCCCTCAGGAGATTGAAAAGATTTGGCATGGCAGATCCTCAAAAGGTTTTACAGCTGCACCTTCGAGAGTGTCCTGACGGGTTGCATCACTGCCTGGTATGGCAACTGCTTGGCCTCTGACCGCAAGGCACTACAGAGGGTAGTGTGTACGGCCCAGTACATCTCCGGAGCCAAGCTTCCTGCCATCCAGGACCTCTATACCAGGCAGTGTTAGAGGAAGGCCCTAAAAATTGTCAAAGACTCCAGCCACCCTAGTCATAGACTGTTCTCTCTGCTACTGCATGGCAAGCAATACCGGAGCGCTAAGTCTCGGTCCAAGAGGCTCCTAAATAGCTTCTACCCCCAAGCCATAAGACTCCTGAACTGCTAATCAAATGGCTACCCAGACTATTTGCATTGTCCCCCCTGCACATTGACTCTGTACCGGTACCCCCTGTATATAGCCCCACTATTGTTATTCACTGCTGCTCTTTAATCATTTGTTATTCTTATCTCTTACTTTTTTGGGGGGTATTTTCTTAACTGCATTGTTTGTTAAAACCTCTTATGGCTGAGATCGGCTAAGATCCCGTTAACGGGATCGATTTGACAACAGCCAGTGAAAGTGCAGGGCGCCAAATTCAAACAACAGAAATCTCATAATTAAAATTCCTCAAACATACAAGTATTTCACACCATTTTAAAGATAAACTTGTTGTTAATCGCACCACAGTGTCCGATTTCAAAATGGCTTTACGACGAAAGCACACCAAACGATTATGTTAGGTCAGTACCTAGTCACAGAAAAACACAGCCATTTTTCCAGCCAAAGAGAAGAGTCACAAAAAGCAGAAATAGAGCTAAAATTCATCACTAACCTTTGATGATCTTCATCAGATGACACTCATAGGACTTCATGTTTCACAATACATGTATGTTTTGTTCGATAAAGTGCATATTTATATCCAAAAATCTCAGTTTACATTGGCGCGTTACGTTCAGTAATGTTTTGCTTCCAAAACATCCGGTGATTTTGCAGAGAGCCAAATCAATTTACAGAAATAGTCATCATAAACTTTAATATAAGATACAAGTGTTATGCAACGAATTAGAGATATACTTCTCCTTAATGCAACCGCTGTGTCAGTTTTCAAAAAAACTTTACGGAAAAAGCAAACCATGCATTAATCTGAGTACAGCGCTCAGACAACAAAACCATGTTGGAGTCAATAGAAGTCAGAAATAGCATTATAAATATTCACTTACCTTTGATGATCTTCATCAGAATGCACTCCCAGGAATCCCAGTTCCACAATACATGTTTGATGAAGTACATCATTTATGTCCAAATACCTCCTTTTTGTTTGCCCAGTAATCCAAATTCATGAGGTGCGAGCAGACTAAAAGTCCTAAAGTTCCGTTACAGTCCGTAGAAACATTTCAAACGATGTATAGAATCAATCTTTAGGATGTTTTTATCATAAATCTTCAATAATGTTTCAACCGGAGAATTCCTTTGTCTCCAGAAATGCAATTTAACGCAAGCTAACTCTCACGTGAACGCGCGTGGTCAGCTCATGGCACTCTGCCAGACCCCTGACTCAAAGAGCACTCATTCACCCCTCCTTCACAGTAGAAGCATCAAACAAGATTCTAAAGACTGTTGACATCTAGTGGAAGCCTTAGGGAGTGCAATATGACCAATATCCCACTGTATATTCGATAGGCGATGAGTTGAAAAACTACAAACCTCAGATTTCCAACTTCCTGTTTGGATTTTTCCTCAGGATTTTGCCTGCCATATGAGTTCTGTTATACTCACATACATCATTCAAAAACTTTTAGAAACTTCAGAGTGTTTTCTATCCAAATCTAATTATATGCATATCTTAGCTTCTGGGACTGAGTAGCAGGCAGTTTACTCTGGGCACCTTATTCATCAAGCTACTCAATACTGCACCCAGCCATAAGAAGTTAAGGGCTTGTAAGTAAGCATTTCACTGTAAGGTTTACACATGTTGTATTCTGCGCATGTGACAAATACAATTTGATTTGATTTAATTAGTCTATTATAAGCCACCTCAAACGTAGTTTTTGAGAATTTGGCAGTACGTCCAACCGGCCTCACAACCGCAGATCACGTGTAACCACGCCAGCCAGGACCTCCACATCCGGCTTCTTCACCTGCGAGATCATCTGAGACCAACCACCCGTACAGGTGATGAAACTGTGGGTTTGCACAAACAAAGAATTTCTGTACAAACTGTCAGAAACCGTCGCAGAGAAGCTCATCTGCATGCTCGTCGTCCTCACTAGGTTCTTGACCTGATTGCAGTTTGTTATCGTAACCAACATCAGTGGGTTAATGTTCACCTTCAATGGCCACTAGCATGCTGGAAAAGTTTGGTATTCACAGATGAATCCCGGTTTCAACTGTACTGGGCAGATGGCAGACCGTGTATGGTGTCTTGTGGGCTAGCGGTTTGCTGATGTCAGCGTTGTGAACAGAGTGCCCCATGGTGGGGTTATGGTATGGGCAGACATAAGCTACAGACAACAAACACAATTGCATTTTATCGATGGCAATGTTAATGCACAGAGATCAAGAGGCCATTCGTTTTGTTACTAAAGCACCTTATACGACCCACCACTGCGACCTGTATGCCCTAGTCGGCTGGCCCTCGCTACATGTTCGTCGTCAGACCCACTGGCTCCAGGTCATCTACAAGGCTATGCTAGGTAAAGTGCCGCCTTATCTCAGTTCACTGGTCACGATGGCTACACCCACCCGCAGCACGCGCTCCAGCAGGTGTATCTCACTGATCATCCCTAAAGCTAAAACCTCATTTGGACGCCTTTCCTTCCAGTTCTCTGCTGCCTGCGACTGGAACGAATTGCAAAAATCTCTGAAGTTGGAGACTTTTATCTCCCTCAACAACTTTAAAAATCTGTTATCCGAGCAGCTAACCGATCGCTGCAGCTGTACATAGTCCATCTGTAAACTACCCACCCAATTTACCTACCTCACCCCCCATACTGCTTTTATTTATTTACTTTTCTGCTCTTTTGCACACCAGTATCTCTTCTTGCACATGTTCATCTGATGATTTATCACTCCAGTGTTAATCTGCTAAATTGTAATTATTCGATTTATTGCCTACCTCATGCCTTTTGCACACATTGTATATAGATTCTCTTTTTTTCTACCATGTTATTGACTTGTTTATTGTTTACTCCATGTGTAACTCTGTGTTGTCTGTTCACACTGCTATGCTTTATCTTGGCCAGGTCGCAGTTGCAAATGAGAACTTGTTCTCAACTAGCCTACCTGGTTAAATAAAGGTGGGAAAAAAATAAAAAATAAAAAAAATAAAAAATTGTCATGCCATTCATCCGCCGCCATCACCTCATGTCTCAGCATGATAATGCAAAGGATCTGTACACAATTCCTGGAAGCCAAAAAATGTCCCAGCTCTTGCATGGTCTGTATACACACCAGACACACCCATTGAGCATGTTTGGGATGCTCTGGATCAACGTTTATGACAGCGTTTTTCACTTCCCACCAATATCCATCAACTTCACACAGCCATTGAAGAGGAGTGGGACAACATTCCAGAGGCCACAATCAACAGCCTGATCAACTCTATGCAAAGGAGATGTGTCACGCTGCATGATGCAAATGGTGGTCACACCAGATACTGAATTGTTTTTCCGACAGTTAAAAAAAAAAAAGTTTTCTGTGACCAACAGATGCAAATCTGTATTCCATTCATGTGAAACCCATAGATTAGGGCCTAATTAAGTTATTTAATTTGACTGATTTCCTTATATGAACTGTAACTGTATGAAATTGTTGCATTATGCATATATATTTTTGTTCAGTGTAAATGTTTTCCACATTTCATTATACTGTAGTAACTAAGCCATTTTGTTTGCAGATGTTAAAGAAACATTTTATATATATATAAGCATTCTTAAAAATGATATGGCCATTTCATAACTGATCAGAGCTGAACATTTATTCCCAGTGTGACATACGTATCTAGCACATGTTGTATGTCTAGTCTGTCAAATGTCAGCCTGTCTTTTGGTGTCAGAACCATATAGCTGCATACTTTCACACGCCCATCGTAGTGTCCCCACCAGCTTACGTTTCGTGTCCCAGTGGTCGGCAATGGTACTCGCACCTCCATACTGCAGTCTGACTTTGACCTAGTTCATGTCTCTATATGAGGTTGTCTTTCTAGTCCTAGTTACGCCCCTCAGGAATACAGAGAGAGCAATAAACTAGCACTCCTGAAACAGAGGATCTGGATCTAGAGGCATTGTCTTGAGTTGGCTGCTGACACAGATTCAGCAGGCAGGGGCTGCTGGGAGTCTCAGACGTCACTCGCTTCCCCAGTTTTACTAGGGAGTTTTTTTTAACTTATGAATAGGCAGGTGGTACTTACATAAGACTTTTTTGTAATAAGGTCCTCCTTGAGCAAGGTGTCAAAGTTCATGCCAGGCAGGGAAATTATAAGAGCAGTTCCTCCTACTACAAGTCAAGACCTTTCAATACTCCATGCTGAAGGAGTGTCTGATAAGTTCTCCAAAGAAATCCTTGTATTTTTTTGGGTGAAATGTTTACATTGCCTTTTAGACTTTTTTGGGATGTACCACGTCTCAAGCAGTAAGCTGACATGTCTGCAGAAAACACATGATTCTAAAGAGATATTAGGCCTATGTATTACCGTCATTTGGCAATGAGTCCCTACCCTCCATTCCAAGAGGTTAGTGCCATTTAAAATTCATGGGAAGTAAGTTATCTAACAGCAGATAGATTTCAACCCTTCGATAGATGCACCAGGGTCTTGGTAGAAGCTTTAGTGTTTGTTTATTGAAGAGGTTCAGGTTGTATATGTTCTGCTGCTGGAAAGTGGCTGGATACAAATAGACAGCCATGTGACGACAGCAGACAGCTGTAGCCAGGCCATATTGGGCTATGTGTGCATCACAATGTAACATGAGAGGGGAGGGAGCTGAGAGTACACACATTTTTAGCCATGTTCTGTTAGATCATGTGGTCATTGACACTAAGTGCTAGAACACTGCACAGGAATCAGGACAGGGACAAGAGTGTTTGACACCTTTCACAGTTCATTATAGTTCATGAAGGAAGTTTTAAAAGTTATTGCATAATGAAAATACATTTGTAAGTGAAACTTATTTCATGTAAGACGTTCATTGGGTGTCGAACATTTAGATTATTTGTTATAAAAGATTGATTTACTATATAATAAAATGATATTTTTGTAAGGGAAATAATCAAGACTGGGGAAATAAATCACAAAGCATTGGTCTGCCTTGTTGGGTTCTCCATGTTTGACATAAAGAAACATTTAACAATGTTTTATCATTTGTTTCTCAATTGGCATCTTGTCCCTGATAAAACTACTAGTAAACTTAGGGCTGTGGCGGTCATGAAATGTTGTCAGCCTGAAATGTTGTCAGCATCTCCAGGCCTCCACACATACAAGTCGCTGATGTGCCACTTTGGAACATCGAAATTTTAAAAAAAGTATAATAAATCAATTTAATGTACACCATCACAATAAACCCATTATTTTTTTTTAGTCAGGTCTAAAGAAACATTATTATATGAAGAAAATGTATTTCAGAAGAACAGAATATGAATTGGCCTACTGTAGGCCAATGTTATCTGGCTATGCGCCGTGCCATAGGCTGTAGGCTTGTTTATTTAGCTGACAAAATAATACCATATAGTCCTGTGGTATTATTTTATATGATCTTATAGTAAAAATAATATAATTGGACTTAGCCACTGCATATCCTTTCTATTTTACTCAGCTATGTTGAGTGTAAAAGTGAACATTTTGAAACAGGTCCTATACACTAGATTTTTGAGTTATTTGGGAACTTTAGTTGTGAATGATACAACCTTAGAATGTCTTAGAAATCAAGACATACAGTATATGGGCTGCATGGTGCGACTATAGGCTATCTATTGATGATTTGAGAAAGTAGCAAAAAAAAGCTTGCCTCAGGCTGCACAGCTGTTCTCTCATCAAGTGATAATATTTTCACCCATCACACTATATTCAATTTAATCTTGTCTTAACTAATATGAAAATAGGCAGGAAGAGGGGAGAAAAAGACATGTCATCTGTATGCACTCAAATAGCGAATTGGAGGCCTCGCGCTTTTCCACGTGTCCGTTTTGTAGGCTACTTCGGGTTTATATCGGAGCACGCGCTTAATATGAGCAGCTGAGAAATAAATATAACAACACTTATTTCACTCCAAGCATCAACCACTGCTTGATGAGCATACTCTCGTTGACCCAACAGGTGATATTCCGCCCAAACTGTATGCCATGGGCTGTCCCAGCTACCCAGTGTTTAATTTGGGAAACCAAGTGAAATCTGTTCCGGAACATCAATAGTGACATGTTTTCGCAAAACAAATCATATTTCACTAAACTGTTGACAGCCCGTCTGCGCGCTCGAAAAAGGAATAAAGGAGAGAGAGGAGATGGAAACGCATAGTGGTGAGATATTCTGTATAGCTAAATGTAATGAGTAACCCAATTAATTGTGAAAATATAAAACAATCACTATTACTAGGCTATTCAAATACAAATGCACTGATTGTAAGCTAACTGTAAGCCACCCTGCACAATCAATGAACCAACAGCATCAGCTAGGGCTATGCGTTCTCTCCCAGACTCATGGATAGACATTTTGGAGCGTAGCTTAAGGTAACCAGTACATTCTGTATGCATTATAATACTGTCCACACTCAAAGGCCATTACTCACATTTGTTTAATTTTGGAGTATAGGCTAGACCAATTATGTACCAAAGATATTTTATTTTATGTTTTTTTACCATGCGTAATATGCCGTAGGCTATGTATTGAATTAATTAAAAAAAAATGTGCATAAGCTTTAATATGCTTATGGGAGTTTTGAATGAATCATCACCTTAGAAAGCATGTCCATTTCGTTGTGTTAGTCTTTTAAACAAAGACTAACTACACTGTTTCAACCTGCTGTTGAAGTTCTTTCTTCAAATTGATCATCACAGTGAGGTGAGTTTTAAAAGTAAGGTAGGCCTTCTGTTTGATGATAAGTATTTGATGTGATTATGTAAGCCAATGTCAATTGTCTGTATGAAGACGTATCTTCTCCACTTTCATGTGAGCATCAGTTGCTGCTTGAAGGCATAGTACACTAGTAATGTGTGCTCGTGTCTTACTGCTTGCCCTGTGACCATCTTTGGTCCTAGAGTTGGTCCTAGAGTAGGCCTAAATAGGGCTTTTAGTGTATTCGTCCTGACCTTGCCAGGAAAATCGTTTGGCTCATAGATCACCTGATATAGAGTACCAGTCAAAAGTTTGGACACACCTACTCATTCAAGGGTTTTTCTTTATTTTTACTATTTTCTACATCGTAAAATAATAGTGAAGACATCAAAACTATGAAATAACACATATGGAATCACGTAGTAACCAAAAAAGTGTTAAATAAATCAAAATATATTTTAGATTTGAGATTCTTCAAAGTAGCCACCCTTTGCCTTGATGACAGCTTTGCACACTCTTGGCATTCTCTCAGCCATATTCATGAGCTAATCACCTGGAATATATTTCAATTAACAGGTGTGCCTTGTTGAAAGTTGTGGAATTTCTTTCGTTCTTAATGCGTTTGAGCCAATCAGTTGTGTTGTGACAAGGTAGGGGTGGTATACAGAAGATAGTCCTATTTGGTAAAAGACCAAGTCTATATTATAGCAAGAACAGCTCAAATAAGCAAATAGAAACGACAGTCCATCATTACTTTAAAACATGAAGTTCAGACAATCCAGAAAATGTCAAAAACTTTGAACGTTTCTTCAAGGGCAGTCGCAAAAACCATCAAGCGTTATGTTGAAACTGGCTCTCATGAGGACCACCACAAGAAAGGAAGACCCAGAGTTACCTCTGCTGCAGAGAATAAGTTCATTAGAGTTACCAGCCTCAGAAATTGCAGCTCAAATAAATGCAGACACATATCAACATCAACTGTTCAGAGGAGACTGCATGAATCAGGCCTTCATGGTCAAATTGCTGCAAAGAAACCACTACTAAAGGACACCAATAAGAAGAAGTGACTTGCTTGAAACACGAGCAATGGACATTAGACCGGTGGAAATCTGTCCTTTGGTCTGATGAGTCCAAATTAGATTTTTTTTGTTCCAACCGCCGTGTCTTTGTGAGATGCAGAGTAGGCGAACGGATGATCTCTGCATGTGTGATTACCACCATGAAGGAGGAGGTGTGATGGTGTGTGGGGTTCTTTGCTGGTGACACTGTCTGTGATCTATTTAGAATTCAAGGCACAATTAACCAGCATGGCTACCACAGCATTCTGTTTGCGCTTAGTGGAACTATTATTTGTTTTTCAACAGGACAATGATCCAACACACCTCCAGGCTGTGTAAGGGCTTTTTGACCAAGAAGGAGAGTGATGGAGTGCTGCATCAGATGACCTGGCCTCGACAATCACCCGACCTCAACCCAATTGAGATGGTTTGGGATGAGTTGGACCGCAGAGTGAAGGAAAAGCAGCCAACAAGAGCTCAGCATATGTGGGAACTCCTTCAAGACTGTTGGGAAAGCATTCCTCATGAAGCTGGTTGAGCGAATGCCAAGAGTGTGGAAAGCTGTCATCAAGGGAAAGGGTGGCTACTTTTACCACCAGAGGATTCCCCAGTGAGGTCAGAGGTGAAAGGGTGATGTCAAAGGGTTAAAACAGTATATCCAATGTCTCTGAACACCAAGGCATGTTGGCTGTAGTACCATATACACTATTCAGAAAAAGAAATACAAATACTTGTTTAGGCTAGACATGGCTGTAGACCCCTATGGCGTCTATGGGCTCCACACCCAAGTCTCAGACAACATTTAGGACTAGGCTAATCTTTTCTTAGAATGTATCTTGACCAGAAACTCCAGGAATAATCTTGAATTGCAACCGATCCCTTTAGCGATCCCTATAGATTATAGGTTATTTATATAGAGGTCCGGGTTTTCATTTTCTAGGGATAGGTGGAATTCATCAAGTCGATATGTTCCAGATTTTTACCTTGTCAGCTTGGGAATTCGATCCAGCAACCTTTCGGTGACTGGCCCAGTGCTCCTACCCGCCAGGCTACAATGACAGCCACCTTATCAACAGTAGGGAGGTTTTACTGTCCCTGACCCTGTCTCTCCCCACACAAAGTTTGTTACAGAATGTCAATAGCTTAATCTAATAGTGATGATGTGATGAATGCAGAGAGCAATGATTTTGGAAGGGTTGACCATTAAAGGGACGCTCCCAAGCGTCCCTGTATAATTTCAGCCAGTAGTTTTAAAAGTAGTGCTCACGAGCAAAAAACAGTTCCTGGAAAATGTTGCACAATTGTGTACTACGCCATCCATTTCGTATAATATGTTACACCCTGCAACAAAAAAACATCCAATTTGTACAATCTGTTACGAAATTGTAAGTACTTAAGATCCCAGACTGTATCTTTAACCGTTTGACAAGAAAATACTAAGTAATACGCTATGTTTTAGTGTGTCGGTCCTCATATTTCATAAAAGTATTCACGTCATTCAGGCGGAAACCTCTTCTAAAGACTGAAATAAGTATTTGTTTTTAAGTGATGAAGCCTTTGAAAACACAGTAAGTGTTGTAATGTTTCACATGAAATAATAACTTGTCTTTTTTGCCTTATTGGCTTACAACCCCTTGGCCTTCATTCATTTGTTAAACAGAAGCTCAGAGAACTCTTTGCATCATCAACATTTTTATTTTATTTTCATTTAACCTTTTATTTAAACATGCCATCTCCTGTTCTGGGCGATGTGCTTTTCCTTATCTGGCTTAGATTAAAGGGACTGTCATCACATAAATGCAATCATGGGATAGAGGAGCGTCAAGGTTAGCAGGACAAACCAGTTCACTTTATCAACACCTTTCCCTGATGTGTCTGTGAGGACATCCAGGCATTTAAACTTATCCTCTCCCGATGGTCGTTGTCCATCCGTATTCTCTGTCCTGATATCACATGCCCTGTGGTTTAGTTTGGGAAAGGTATAACACACCAAGCTTCTACAGTGTCAGTTTTTTACGCACGCACGAGACCAAGCATACGTCACTCACTGAACATTTGAAGTGGACGTATATGTATGCAGTCTTTATTAGAATAGAATAGATTGACTTAGTTTTTCCCTGAGCGAACTTGCCTTTGTGTCATTTGGATTAGATAATAAACACAACACCACAAGAAACAGATGACAGATATACAAATAATTACAAAGTCATTAACATAAAGTCAAGAATATTGCGGGCGAATGTGATTGCTTTATTTGGAGGTCATTGTTTGTTTAGAGATCAGCCAGCCCAATAGTCAGATTATATAACGTGTGAGATTACTGTGACATAATAGTGTTTTGTCACATGGGCCTCTAGTGTGCTGTGTTATATTGTGCCGCACAAAGCAATATCCATGGCTGTGGTTTCTGTTTTTCTTACTAAACAATAGTAAGAGAAAGTCGTACATACATATACTCCCAGTTAAAATTTGCCTATTATCAAAGTCTCTTACAATATTATGTAAAAGATCTCTGCTATTATTAGGACTATATGTCTGAACCAATGTTCCTGCACAATCGTTTCTTCAGTGTCATGAAGAAAGACTTCACAGAAGCTGAAAAACTGACATTGGTTTGGTTTGCTTTGTCTTGCAGGTCAGGTAAGGCTGATCAGCATATCATGTGGCAGTCAGAATGTGTGGGCGTGTGATGGCTATGGGATGGTCTATTTCCGCGTGGGCACGCAACCCCTCAACCCCAGCATGATGCTTCCTGCCTGGATCTGCATTGAACCACCAGAGCAGGTAAATCCACACAGTGCATCTGCTTAGATTATGAATACCATTTGATTGATACAGTGATAGTTGCTTATATGTTGGGAGTCCGAAACTATTGACACCCTTGATAAAGATGAGCAAAATGACTGTAAAATAAGGAATTAAAATACTGAGCTATATTGTATGCTCCAAAAATTGGGAAATTATATTATTTCATACTAATACAATTGCTAAGAGAAAGATATATATATTTTTGACAAGTAATACTTTTTTTTCTCAACGGTAGGGGTTATAATTATTGGACACCCCTGTTTTCAATACCTCACCTTGCGAGGATAACGGCACTGAGCCTTTTCTAAAAGGTTTTATGAGTTGGAGAACACTTTGGGAGGGATCTTAGACCATTCCTCCATACAGAATCTTTCCAGATCCTTGATGTCCTTCGTCTGCACTTATGGACTACCCTCTTCAATTCAAACCACAGGTTTTCAATGGGTTTCATTTCTGGAGACTGAGATGGACATTGCAAAATGTTGGTTTTGTGGCCATTTAACCATTTCATTGTGGATTTTGATGTGTGCTTGGGTTATTGTCTTGCTGGAAGATCCACTTGCAGCCAAGTTTTAGCCTCCTGGCAGAGGCAACCAAGTTTTTGGCTAAAATGTCCTGGTACTGGGTAAAGTTCATGATGCCGTTGACCATAACTAGGGCCCCAGGACCAGTGGAAGCAAAATAGCCCCATAACATCAAAGATCCACCCCCATATTTTACAGTAGGCATGGGTCTCTTTTCTACTTATGTATTCTCATTTCGACGCCAAACACACCACTGGTGTGTGTGACCAAACAGCTCTATTAACATGTCATCTGACCATAGCACTGGTTCGAATCCAAGTGCCAAAGCCATTTAGCAAACTCCAGACGTTCACATTTGTTGGATGACATGAAATAAAGCTCTTTGGCCACGCACACCAGTGGTGCATTTGGAGTCAAAATGAGAATGTATGAGGGGAAAAAACCCATACCTACTGTAAAATATGGTGGTGGATCTCAGTTATGGGGCTATTTTGCCTCCGCTGGTCCTGGGGCCCTTGTTCAGCCCATTATATTCATGGTTTCCTGCTCCATCAGCCAGTAGGAGTGCACTTGATAAGGATCCACACCAGTCCCAACGACCGCATGCTGTGGGCCATGGACAACAGAGGGAACGTACATGTCCGCACAGGAATCACAGACGAGATGCCTGTCGGCACAGACTGGGAACACATTCCAGGTAAATGACCTGACAATTGACCGTCAGTCAGACACCCAATGATATAGCACCTTTTGTTCCCTACACCTGTCATCCATTTTCGATTTTTACCCATTGTGTCTTTGTTTAAGTTAGACAACCACGTTTCCATAAGCGGAAGATCAGACACCCATTCATAAAACCTTCGTCCAAAGACGAGACAATCAACTTCAGTGTTCTATATCCAATGTGTTCCCAGGCCTTCAGGCCAGTCAGCTGGTGCTGAGTGTGAAGACAGTTTGGGTGCGTTGCCCCAACGGGGAGGTGGCGAGGCGCTACGGTATCACTGACAAGAACCCAGCAGGGGACTACTGGAAGAAGATACCAGGCTTGCTCAACTGGCTAACAGGTGAGTGATGAGATGGAGACTAAGAGAGAGAGAGAGAGAGAGAGAGAGAGTGTTCCAGTTGTGGAACAACACATTTCAAGTTTTAATGTCAAATGCACAAGTACAGTGAAATGCCTTTCTTGCTAGCTCTAACCCCAACAATACAATAATCAATAACAAGGTAGAACAAGATATACAAATAAAAAATAAGAAGAACATGATACAGTAAGAACACAACTGTGTTCTAGTACAGTAGCAACAACAAAGTGATGGCTTCCCCTCATTCCCACATATCTTGGCCCACAATTCAAGCATGTTTTGTACACAGGTCAGGGGCTTACTGTAGCTTAGAGTTAATACACTCTCAGGCATTGTTAATGTTTGGCTTGCTGTTCCTTTGTGCATTTTTGAGATCGACTCCACAGCCAGAATCACTGATCTACAAATCACCTTGCGTCCCAAATAAGTCCTCATTAAGTGATCAAGATTAGCGATTCTGCGCCTTGCTTTGCTCAATCTGACCCCTCCAACCCGCTGATTGTCCCACAGTGACACCCATGGACGAACTGTGGGCTGTGAGTTTGTCTGGAGGTCTGAGTCACCGGCTCACCAAGACCATGGTGCACACCGTTGTCAAGTGCCACGTCAACACAGGCTCCCTGAGCGGAGAGGACCTGGAGGAGGAGTGGGAGGTCATCTAAAGAAGACAGAATTTGCATTGTATTCCCTATATAGTGTACTACTTTTGACTAGGAACCACAGGGCGCATAGGGCTCTGGTCAAAAGAAGTGCACAATGTAGGGAATAGGGTGCCATTTGCCATGTCTCTTCCCAACCGAAACAACCACTATTATTATTCTCTTTCACTACTGAAATGGGCTGCATTTCATTTATTAGCCTGTACTTTACTTACTGTGTATTTTTTATGTTAACCTCCTATGTACATAATATCTAAGATTTTATGGCAACTGCTATATGGTTATGAATCAGAACTGAGTGCACAATGGCTCTGTAGACAGACAGGACGGGATGATTTTGTGTTACCAAGGGAATGGGGTGTGTAGCCCAGCCCTCCTTATGCTGTTTTCAAGCATTATTAAGTGTCCGACCAGTGTTTACGTTTAACCTAACCCAACCAATACCTATTGAATTTGAATGAAGTAATTTATTGATATATTAGTTATTTTATTATTTATTTTTATCTGATGACATTGTAGGAAGGCGATTTTGTTATATTTATTCATTTTAGTTAGTCTGCACTTTAGTTGTAAGTGAGAAGGTAACCCCACTCAAGTACACAGCACTAGTCTAGACTTGCTGCCCTGAGACCGTTTATTTTTGTTTTCTTAGGAAACACCCTCACCCAAAGGAACTTACTGTAGCTCTGGTGTTGTTTTTTACACATTGATCAATTCCGTTGAATACTGTATTTACCACAGCACACTCAAGAGCCTTCCAATAGGGTACCTTCGATTAAAGACTTCAAACTGTTAGACCTTTAGTCCAGTTTATCCATTGTCACCCAACTCAATGCCACAGGAGGTAGATAGGGCCATGGTCTGTGAAATTATATTTGTATATTGTTTTAAAGGGAACTACGACGGTAGTAGGAAGGAGATCCATTATTTATTTTTACTGTATATAATAACACAGGTGTAACATGTGAATGTAAGTACTTGAATGGAGAAATTGATTACGTTAGTCACCTTGCAAGGGTACCTTAAGTTCATCTCTGTATGTGCTTACTCTGCACAGATTGATTGATGCTTCCTTTTTTACTGTGGAATGCTGTGTGCTCACTAAGGAAGGGATATTACTTTGCAGGATTTTGAGCTGGGAGATTTCTAACGTGTATTTTGTATAACTACCAGAAAGGGAAACTAACCAATTAATTTATCCAGTCTTAGTACAGCTACTGTATAAATATGGTAATCATGCATTTAATGGTTGACAGATACTTTAATCAAACGTATTAACAACAGCTAAACAGCTTTGGAAATATAACTCAATCACTGACTAGTACATCTCATAGCTTTGTGAATAAGTTGGTTGTGTTTGTGAAAAGCTATTATTGTGGCTTAACTAGTACTGTAGTACAATGCTGAATTATCTAGCTATAATATTAACATAATGAAACGAGGGTTACACACTGACATTAGGCATACTACATGGTATCATAATGCTGCTTCTGAATACTGTACTCTACATCAGTGCTACTTAGTCATTAGGGGCTTGCCAGTTCAATTCACTTTGACAAAGAGTGCATCCCAAATGGCAACCTATTATTCCCTATGTAGTGCACTACTTTATTGTTTCAACAGTGGGGGATCCTTAATAAAAAGTAGTAAATACCTTTGACCAGAGCCTGCACCCTGGTCAGAAGTAGTGCACTTTGTAGGGGAATAGGGTCCCATTTGAGATGTAAAGAAAATCAGATGGGTCGTCAAATGACCAATGTTTTGGAATATACTGAACAAGTTGAAGTACTGTAGCCCCTCTGTGCGTCTTTCATGGGATGCACAGTACTGTAAGTCCACTGTATGAATCCATGCCTCTCCTCAGTATGACTTCCTTAATAAAGATGTTTACAGTTATTGACTCTACGTGATGATACTGTATGACCACCATAAAGCAGCGTTTCTCAACTCTATAGGACTGCACATTTTTTGCTCTAGCCCAGCACTAACACAGTGCTGAGCTGGAACAAAAATGTGGGAGCCCGGGACTGGAGTTGAGAATGTTCTCCTTCTGACCACGAGCTAAGCATTTGATCAGAGAAAACAAAACCATGAATGTGTGTAAAGAGCTCATTCAAACCATTGTGCCATTTTATGGGTGGGTGATACCATGATGTAAAACATATGTTCATGCTGACATATAGTTTTGGACCTATTCTATAGTTTATTCTGTAGTTCTGTAACTGCATTGTTGTTCCATTGCCTGTGTAGTAACTGTGTAATTACTGTAGTAGTAACATTGTATTAACATGTTCTCTGTACCCCTTCAGCCCACAACCTCCAGATAATGGCCCTATAGGTGAAGCACATTATAGATAAAAGAAAACAACAGGTTCATATATTTTATAGACAATAATAGTATTTTATTTACACATTGCAACATTAACACCATTAAATTCACTCTTTCGTGTCAAATATGACAAGTCAACATTTATTCTAAAGTGCATTGTTTTTAAACATCAAAATGTAAAGAACATTATGAGTTGCTATTTACAAAGCCACATGCTGCATTTAATTCACTTTTATTGACACTGTTGTCAAAGTGTTCACACCATAGCCAAAAATAAATATTTGATTCCAGAAGTCAGTACAGTAGTTTTATCTGAGAGGTCTGAGAGAATGTTTAACTGGCATACTGGTGTAGCCTGAAGTCCAGTGGTTTCAGAAAGTCTGGCAGAGGGTCCAGCTGTTCAACAGGTATGGACTGGGTCATCTTCTGCATAGCCTGAACAAAGAGAGAGGGGGGAGATAGTCCTGATAGCCACTGGAACGCCTGCTCTCCAATAAGACCATGCCACAGCCCTGGATTCTTCTCCAACTTTCCCTTCATTTGAAAATTGAATTTTGGCATGAAGAGAATGAGATAACCAAGGCAGACGTGCTTCCGGCGCATGTCAGGCTCACCCCGGCGTATCTGATTTAAGAGGCAGTCCAAGGGGGTGTTCCCATCTCGATCTGTGACATAAGGACATGCACCGTGTCCTAGTAACAGAATCAAACACTCAGGGCGAACCAGTTCGCACGCCAGATGCAATGCGCCTTTGCCTCCCTCCATGTGAAAACATCCACGACTGTTAAAGTAGCTCATGCGCTCGCTATCGGAGAAGTCTTTCAGAGAGTCCAGAATCATTTTCAGGATAGTAATACGGTTATAGCGGACAGCTACTGTGAGATGCGGTGTTGCAGATGCTTGGCAGCAGCAGAAGCTTCGACTGGGCATCTCCAGTGCGCCGACAGAGTATCTGTTGAGCAGGTATCTGGCGTATTGTTGATGATCGTGCACAAGTGCATACAGAAAAGCCTCGGATGGAGTAAAAGCGCACGCCCGCCCGTCATCTTCCCAGTGAAACACCTCCATTGTCCGCATGTCCTCGAGTACCCATACTGGTAGCAGGTCCCGCACTGCTTGGTAGAAGGCAAAGGAGGTTCTTTGGCACTGTTTCTCGGATTTATAATCCGCCCGGTTGTCAAACACACCCGCTAGATCGTAAGGCATGGTCACTTTGTTCTGCAGATACGTTTAATTTCGGAATATACCTTTTTTTTGCTAGGTATAAGCACCTCTGTGCCAGGTCTGTTTACATCAAGCCTGGATGTCAACAGAAGTGATTTTTTTAGAAGACAAAAATAATCAATAGCTGAATTTAGAAAAGTTGCATGACACACTGGAAAATGTGTTTCAAAATAAGAAATAAAAGCCGAAAGCAATCGAAAACGTTTAGAGCTCTTCGGTCTCGCTGCTCTCTGAGTCTGTGTTCAGTAGCAAGGACCCTGCCTGAGTCTGTTCAGTACCGCTATTCTTGACTTGCTTCAAACCCCTTTTCGAACTCCATCGGCAGTTTATATATCCTTGCTGGTGGCGAACGGTAGTGGAACTCCCTTCACGACTGCCCTCGTTGGTCGCTGACTGCGTCAACAAATATCCCCATTGGCTGATGACGACTTCAAGGTGAGATTAAATGTGACGTCAGTACAAGTGCTCTAACTTTTCCATATTTGTTGTGTGCCATGTGAGCGATTTGTTTGGGAGCCGCGCTATCGCCCCCCTATCGAGTGTCCCCACTGCATACAGTACATTCAGAACAGTCCGGTGTAGAGGATGTATGTTGGGTTGTGGGTCGCCAGTGCATGTTATATAATTGCGCGTCTGGTGCAACGTGCTGCTACCAACACTCCCCACTGCTAAATTCTGACAGACATATCTGTTTTACGCATTATAACTGTTTCTCGTTTGGGTCGTGATGTCTCATCAGGATTAGGCTAAGTCTATCAAGTGTAAAATCTATTTTAAGGATAGAATAAAAACGTATATTTACACCACATTACAATGGTCAGGCAACTATAGGCATTTGAATGGCTGTGACATATGCATTGCAAAAACACTAACTTTAACATAAAAATTTACCTCAAATTATGAAACAGCTTGTGAGTTCATGCAAAGTCAAATGTAAGCTATTGGTTTTAGTAGCTTCAGTATAGGGCAGACCATAGGCGGCTTTTAGATACTCGACCACGCCATCTGTTTGGTGAATACGTGTCATTACATGTCATGCATAACCTTGAATTGACGAAGTAGCCTATCTTCATCTTCACCACTCATTTTCAAACTTACAGCAAACAGTATGTCCCCACATTATGATCTAATCTGATGTATTGAAATTATTTCTTATGAGCCATGAAGAAGTGGAAATGCAGTGTGAAATGGATATAGAAGTGTGAATTCAATGTAAAATGGTTAGGAATCTGCTAATTAAAAATGTCTAGTTAGGAAAGACAGACTGGTATCAATAAAACATTTTGGGGAAAGTGACATCCTGGTATGGAGTTGCATGGTTTTATACATACCCTCATTGAGCATGGTTGTGAGTAATAGCAATTGAGAGAAGCATGATCCAGCTGCAGGTGGCACTCTCATGTCCCAGTGACTATGATGCAAACAGACACAGTGATGTTTCACAGTCTTAAACCCCAACCCTAACCCTGCATTATGGCCTGGGTAATCTGTGTAGCCTATGTCATGAGAAATTGATGATCACAAAAGATAATATTTAGATTTAGTGTATATCAACATGACGTGAGCATGCCTGCTGCAGCTAGATAGGTAGGGTGGGACTAAACTATATAAAATAGGCCACTTTACAGTTCAAAAGAAGCATGATGGATGAGTCTTTTTGATTAAATGAATGTTAAGTGGAAAATGAAATCCAACACAATCTGTAACAACCACATCTCTGTGGGAACGACAATGGAAAAAGGAATAATAATTTTCTATCTTATTCATGTATCTGCACAGATAGAGTGCCTTCCAGATGTATTTTGCCAGTGTAGTAAAAAGACCAGATACATTAACACCAGGCAATAGTAGCCTATAGAAAGTATTCCCAATGCCTATGGGAGGACCCCCATTTAGCAAGAAATGAGTCTAGCTCAAGTGCAGTTTTTGGGGGTATGATCTTTGCGCCTCTGTAAGCTTCTCACTCATCATTATTCACGATTCATTCATGATTATCCCTAATCATGGTAGCATCCACATTTAATGTAGAGGTGTTCAGAAACATCTTCTATTCCTATTTACAATAAAAGTAACTCAAATGACACAATACATTATTCACCATTCAGTTCCAATTGGTCAAAACAAACCGAAACACAACCAAAACAAACTGCAAATGCATCCAGAAAGTTTTTGTAGAGTCACAAGCTTGATTTAATCATTGTGTGCTAGGCATATGGAACCAAATAATACACTTTTGACTACTTTAATACAACCTTAGGAGGCTGAATAAATGTGGCTTGTCACCTAAAACCCTCACAAACTTTTACAGATGCACAATTGAGAGCATCTTGTCAGGCTGTATCACCACCTGGTATGGCAACTGCACCGCCCACAACTGCAGGGTAGTCTACCGGTGGCAAACTACCTGCCCTCCAGGACACCTACAGAACCAGATGTCACAGAAGGCCAAAAAGATCATCAAGGACAACAACCAGGAGCTGCTGCCTGTTCACCCCGCTGCAATCCAGAAGGCGAGGTCAGTACAGGTGGATCGAAGCTGGGACCGAGAGACTGAAAAACAGCTCCTATTTCAAGGCCATCAGACTGTTTGCCATCACTAACACAGAGAGGCTGCTGAATACATACAGACCTGAAATCATTGGCCACTCTAACAAATGGATCACTAGTCACTTTATTAATGCCATTTTAATTATGATGTTTACATATCTTGCATTACTCATCCCATATGTAAATACTGCTTTTATACCATCTGTTGCATCTTGCCTATGCCGCTCAGTCATTGCTCTTCCATATATTTATATGTACATACGTACTTATTCCATCCCTTTATTTAGATTTGTGTGTATTAGGTAGTTGTTGTGGAATTGTTAGATTACATTTACATTTACATTTAAGTCATTTAGCAGACGCTCTTATCCAGAGCGACTTACAAATTGGTGCATTCACCTTATGATATCCAGTGGAACAACCACTTTACAATAGTGCATCTAACTCTTTTAAGGGGGGGGGGGTTAGAAGGATTACTTTATCCTATCCTAGGTATTCCTTAAAGAGGTGGGGTTTCAGGTATCTCCGGAAGGTGGTGATTGACTCCGCTGACCTGGCGTCGTGAGGGAGTTTGTTCCACCATTGGGGTGCCAGAGCAGCGAACAGTTTTGACTGGGCTGAGCGGGAATTAAAAAAGATTACTTGTTGATATTGCTGCACTGTCAGAACTAGTAGCACAAGCATTTCGCTACACTTGCAATAACATCTGCTAACCATGTGTATTTGACCAATAAAATTTGTTTTGATTTATAAGTGAATTTGTCCAAATAGGGGGGACTAGCAGTGGTGGAAAAAGTATTCAATCGTCATACTTGAGTAAAAGTAAAGATACCTTAATAGAAAATGACTTAAGTAAAAGTCACCCAGTAAAATACTACTTGTGTTTAGTGAGTCCGTCAGATGTTCTCTTGATGAGGGATGTTCTCTTGATAAGTGTGTGAATTGAACCATTTTCCTGTCAACATGTAATGAGTACTATTGGGTGTCAGGGAAAATGTATGGAGTAAAAAGTACATTATTTTATTCAGAAATGTAGTAAAGTAAAAGTTACCAAAAATATAAATAGTAAAGTAAAGTACAGATACCCAAAAAAACTACTTAAGTAGAACTTTAAAGTAGTTTTACTTAAGTACTTTACACCACTGGGGACTAGATACATAAAGTGCCTTTAGTTCTAAAACAGATATGTATGAAAATACATTCAAATAAAAGGTGACATTCTGTACTGTCGTCTCATATGAAACATTTCAAAATCCAAACTGCTGCAGTATAGAGACCAATTCAAATGTTTTAGCTTCACTCCAAATAAATACAGGGAGGAGTTTATATACTGTAGCCTACTCATTTTCAAGGAGCCCAGAAGTAGCTTGATTGTGACAGTGCGAATGCAAGACACTGCTCCCTTATACGGCTTCTAAGGTTGGGGAACACGGCCCTGAGGTTAGGCCATGGAGGCACATATTTGGGATACTCTGATGGGCCTATGTATAATTTGTACACGGTCCCTGACATATAAAGAAAAAAGAAATTAAATGCAGTCCATATGATTTGAGGAATGTGTCCATTGTTGAATTAGATTATTTTAATTCGCCTTTTTGAATGTAAATTAATTCCATTAATTGGCTGTAGAACGTAGAAAAACGTATTTTGTTTAATTGCATAAATTCCCATCTACCTAATGAATTAATTCATTGTAGCCTCTAGTTTCCAGGCAAGAAGAGAGTTGGTCCACTCATCATTATTAGCTTGAGGGAGGCCTCTTCAGGGCAAGCCTCGAAAAATTCAGTTCCATCTGATGCAGCCAGGCACTTAATCAAGACCCCGTGGAGTGTCAACTAGCAACCGACCCACCTGGCAAGACACCTAGCTAGTAACGATTGTAATGGACAAAAGTAGCCAGCTAACTAGTCAAAATCTGTAGAATATCTTCGACAAATGCGTGTGTTAAAGCCACGTAGCTCTAGCTATGCTAATTGATTTCATAAATCAAGCTAGCTAGCTAGTTGCTACCGCAACTTTTATCCAAGTAGCAGCGAGCTAGCAGTCAAGCATCCTCGCGAACTTGGGGTATTTTTTCTAGCTAACTGAGGTGGCTGGTTAATATTGAAAGACCCATACAACACAGTTATTTGGCCACCCGTTATATTTTTGGAGACAGCTATCTTAACAACTTTTATAACATAGCCGTCTTAATTGAGATTGCTGGCTAGTTGAACAGTTTAATCAGTTGGTCATCGCTTCGTCTAGCTAGCCACAGTAGCTTTGCTAGCCAATTTGCTAACGTTACTTTGTTCGCTAGCTAGCAAACTAGCGCCAGGCATCTAGCAAGGTGCTGCTGACTACAGACAGCCAGTAACGTTACAGTAGCTAGCTAGCCAAAATCCGAGTAGTTTTGTTGCTCTTTCTCCGTTAAAAAATCCCCGCAATGATGGAAAAGAGTGGTTCGGAAATGTCAGGGAAAAGAAGGGGTAGGAATACAGTTAATAATCCTAACAAAAGTTTAGCTACGAATGGAAATAGCAACAATTCATGGGAGGAAGGAAGTTCGGGCTCCTCCAGTGATGATGAGCATGGTAGGTCAACACGACGGTGGTAGCCTCGGTCACTCTAAACTAGTTCATACACTTGTACAGTGATGTAAAAATGTTAATCCTGTGTTTGTTATATGTTCAGGTAGTGGTGGTATGAGAGTTGGGACTCAGTATCAAGCCCTCGTGCCAGACTATGATCCAGGTGAGTAATTTTACTGTTCAGGCAGTCAAGAAGATGGAACAGGTTACCAGACATGATAGCCTCGAACAATTCCTGGTCGTCTATTCCACGAGCCTTGACTAAGCGGGCTACTGCTAACTACATATTTATTATTTTGACATTCCGACTCCTGTCCACGGCTACATTGTTTCATGTTTGAACCGATTTAACTGCAGAACTATTGTCAATGTATCCAATATATTTCAGCATATTTAGCATATAACAAATCTGAGATGAGCTAATTAAAAAGTTTGTAATTTACATCTGTTATAGCTAGGCCCTAATTGTTGCTCGAAGGACCATGGTTATAAACGTTTAATTTAACTATCTGGAGTGAGAATGGTGTTGATTGCTTCCCTATAAGTAATGAATCATTATGAAATGTAGTATTTGTAACATGAACTGTATTAATTGTAGCTGCTTTCACTAGCCTATATGATTAAGTCCTGACTTCTAATGGTCCATATTTTTTTCTTTTCAATTTGGTTTCCATGCGAGAATTGATAGGCTTGTGCTGCTAATAATACATGTTGTATTTTCCAATGCAACATGAAATTTCATTCTCGCTCAACTTGTATTGTTGGAAATTGGTTTCACTTTCACCAGAGTTTCACTTTCAACATAAAAGCATTTAGGATAAAGGCAATGAGTAGTTTGAGTAATTAAGTCACTGGTCCTCATTCGATCCTTTATCCCCCTGTGACAGAGATTGCCAAGGCGGCCGAGGAGAGGGACAACCTGGGTATGCTGGTGTGGCTCCCCAGCCCGAACCTGGCTGAAGCTAAATGTGAGAGCCATTCAAGCCATTTTCCTCATTATGTACCAAATGTAAACTACTTGCCCAGTTTACTTTTACAAATCTTACATTTATCTGAAGCAAAATATTTAGTTAATGTAATAACTATGCAATAATAACAGAAATGGGTAGCTGAGTGTTGTGCAAGTGAGTGTAATGCCACAGTCTTTCAGACTTTCTATATATTTACACACACACACACACACACATACACACACATACAGACAGAGAACCAGTCAAAAGTTTGGACACACCTACTCATTCAAGGGTTTTTCTTTATTTTTACTATTTTCTACATTATAAAATAATAGTGAAGACATCAAAACTATGAAATAGCTCATATGGAATCATGTAATAACCAAAGAAGTGTTAAACAAATCCAAATATATTTAACATTTGAGATTCTTCAAAGTAGCCACCCTTTGCTTTGATGACAGATTGGCACACTCTGGGCATTATCTCAACCATCTTCATGAGGTAGTCACCTGGAATGCATTTCAATTAACAGGTGTGCCTTCTTAAAAGTACATTTGTGGAATTTCTTTCCTTCCTAATGCATTTGAACCAATCAGTTGTGTTGTGACAAGGTAGGGGTGGTATACAGAAAAGAACAAGTCCATATTATGGCAAGAACAGCTCAAATAAGCAAAGAGAAACAACAGTCCGTCATTACTTTAAGACATGAAGGTCAGTCAATACGGAACATTAAGAACTTTGAAAGTTTCTTCCAAGTGCAATCGCAAAAACCATCAAGCGCTATGATGAAACTGGCTCTCATGAGGACCGCCACAGGAAACACCCAGAGTTACCTCTGCTGCAGAGGATAAGTTCACTAGAGTTACCAGCCTCAGAAATTGCAACCCAAATAAATGCCTCACAGAATTCAAGTAACAGACACATCAACTGTTCAGAGGAGACTGCGTGAATCAGGCCTTCATGGTCAAATTGCTACAAAGAAACCACTACCAAAGGACACCACTAAGAAGAAACACGAGCAATGGACATTAGACTGGTGGAAATCTGTCCTTTGAGTCCAAATTTGAGATTTTTGGTTCCAACTGCTGTGTCTTTGTGAGACGCAGAGTATGTGAAAGGATGATCTCTGCATGTGTGGTTCCCACGGTGAAGCGTGGAGGTGGTGGTGTAATGGTGCTTTGCTGGTGACACCATCTGATTTATTTAGAATTCAAGGTACACTTAACCAGCATGGCTACCACAGCATTCTGCAGCAATACGCCATCCCATCTGGTTTGCGCTTAGTGGGACTATCATATGTTTTTCAACAAGACAACAGACACTTCCAGGCTGTGTAAGGGCTATTTGACCAAGAAGGAGAGTGATGGAGTGCTGCATCAGATGACCTGGCCTCGACAATCACCCAATCTCAACGCAATTGACATGGTTTGGGATGAGATGGACCGCAGAGTGAAGGAAAAGCAGCCAACAGCTCAACATATGTGGGAACTCCTTCGAGACGGTTGGAAAAACATTCCTCATGAAGCTGGTCGAGAGAATGCCATGAGTGTGCAAAGCTGTCAATCTATTTTAGAATAATGCTTTAACGTAAGAATGTGGAAAAAGTCAAGGGGTCTGAATACTTTCCGAATGCACTGTATCTAAATATACAGTACCAGTCTCAAGTTTGGACAAGGGTTTCTTTATTTTTACATTGTAGAATAATAGTTGAGACCTCATATGAAACACATATGAAATCAAGTAGTAGCCAAAAGTGTTAAAATCAAAATATATTTTATATTTGAGATTCTTCAAAATAGCCACAGTTTGGACAAGGGTTTCTTTATTTTTACATTGTAGAATAATAGTTAAGACCTCATATGAAACACATATGAAATCAAGTAGTAGCCAAAAGTGTTAAAATCAAAATATATTTTATATTTGAGATTCTTCAAAATAGCCACCCTTTGCCAAGCGTGTGCAAAGCTGTCAAGGCATTCTCTCAACCAGCTTCACCTGGAATGCTTTTCCAACAGTCTTTAAGGAGTTCCCACATATGCTGCGCACTTGTTGGCTGCTTTTCCTTCACTCTGCGGTCCAACTCATCCCAAGCCATCTCAATTGGGTTGAGGTCGGGTGATTGTGGAGGACAGGTCATCTGATGCAGCACTCATCACTCTCCTCCTTGGTCAAATAACCCTTACACAGCCTGGAGGTGTGTTGGGTCATTGTCCTGTTGAAAAACAAATAATAGTCCCACTAAGCGCAAACCAGATCGGATTGCATATTGCTGCAGAATGCTGTGGTAGCCATGCTGGTTAAGTGTGCCTTGAATTCTAAATAAATCACTGACAGTGTCACCAGCAAAGCACCACCACACCTCCTCCACACTTCACGATGGGACCCACACATGCAGAGATCATCCGTTCACCTTCTCTGCGTCTCACAAAGACACTGCGGTTGGAACCAAAAATCTCAAATTTGGACTCATCCAACCAAAGGACAGATTTCCACCAGTCTAATGCCATTGCTCATGTTTCTTGGCCCAAGCAAGTCTCTTCTTATTGTGTCCTTTAGTAGTGGTTTCTTTGCGTGAATCAGGTCGAATTCATGGTCAAATTGCTGCAGTCTCCTCTGAACAGTTGATGTTGAGATGTGTCTGTTACTTGAACTGAAGCATTTATTTGGGCTGCAATATCTGAGGCAGGTAACTCTAATGAACTTACCCTCTGCAGAGGTATATCTGGGTCTTCCTTTCCTGTGGCGGTCCTCATGAAATTTTCGGAATTGACTGACCTTCATGTCTTAAAGTAATGATTGACTGTTGTTTCTCTTTGTTGGTCTTTTACCAGATAGGGCTATCCCCCCTCCACCTTGTCACAACACAACTGATTGGCTCAAACGTGTTAAGAAGGAAAGAAATTCCACAAATTTAACTTTTAACAAGGCACACCTGTTCATTGAAATGCATTTTTGTTACTACATGATTCCATATGTGTTATTTCATAGTGTTGATGTCTTCCCTATTATTCTACAATGTAGAAATAAAGAAAACCCCTTGAATGAGTAGGTGTGTCCAAACATTTTACTGGTACTGTATGTAAATAAGGTATTTATGTTTTTATTTTTAATATATTTGCCAAATTTCTTCACCGATTTTTTTTTTTTTTTCTTTCTTTTGTCATTATGGGGTATTGTGTGTAGATTGATTAAAAAAACATTTGATTTAATCAATTTTAGAATAAGGCTGTAACAAAATGTGGAAAAGGTCAACGGGTCTGAATACTTTTCGAATGCACTGTGTGTGTGTGTGTGTGTGTGTAAATATTTTTTTGTACAGTGGATGAATACATTGCAATTGCCAAAGAGAAGCATGGGTACAACATGGAACAGGCACTGGGGATGCTCTTCTGGCACAAGCACAACATTGAGAAGTCCCTGGCAGATTTGCCCAACTTCACACCTTTCCCAGATGAGTGGACAGTGGAGGACAAGGTCCTGTTTGAACAGGGCTTCAGCTTCCACGGAAAAACGTTCCACCGTATACAGCAGATGGTGAGACTAACGCCTCCGAATTGTATCATTTTTGTCAGTTAACAGCAGACTACTCCATTGGCGAACATGGAACACACGATGACATGAGACACTGAATTCTAATTTGGGGTGTTCATTGTGTGATGTCTCTAAACCACAAATAATGCACAAAACTGTGATTTCGTTTGTTATTTACAAGTTCTTCTTGTTCATGTGCTAGCTACCAGACAAGTCAATTGCTAGCTTGGTTAGATTCTACTATTCATGGAAGAAGACACGGAGCAAAACCAGTGTCATGGATCGCCACGCACGCAAGCAGAAGAGGGAACGAGAGCAGAGGTATGAAGTGTGTTCTTTTGTTTAAAATGCATGAACTGCATTCTCTCAACTAACACTCCCTTTTGGAAAAACGAGTCCTGGGTGGTTTCAACCATTCTAAATAAGACAAAAAAATGTATTGGAAAGTTAGGCCAAGAATACAATATTTTATTTCTATGTATTAAGTTTTTGCTTTATGTTTCAGTGAGGATGAGGCTGAGGAGACCAATGGAAATGCTCCAAGCGATGTAGAGTACGACCCAAATAAGGAGGAGAAGAAAGAGGTCTGTTCAGAGGCTCTTATCAGTTTTAATAAATATTGTTTATTGAAGCCAACTAACATGGTAATTTTGTGTTTTAGCTGGGCGCAGCACCTGAGAAACAGGAGCCAAAACCACTGGCAGTGGTACAGAAGGTAGCTTTCGAATTCCAAATATTTGCATTACCATTTCAATAGAAACCTATAACATTCATATTAAATTGACACTACTTTTGATGGTTCGACTTTTTAACCTAAATCTATTCCTTCACGTCTAGCCGACTACTGGCGTGGCAGAGAAATTGACCCACGTCAAAAAAGAACCACAGGGTCCTCCAGGGAAGAACCTGCACCGTGCTAAGAAGAAGCCTCCTAAAGGAATGCATCTGAGCCAGGGAGACGTAGCTGCAATGTCCACCAGCACCCCCGCTGCAGTCGGTGTGCTGCGGCAAATGGACATGGAGCTGGTTGGCATCAAACGGCAGGTTAGTGCACTGTCTTAACATTCATCTTCTGTGACAGCATTTCCTATCCATTGATGAGTCAATTTTGTGTCAATCATGTATTGATGTCAATGGGAGATTTGTGTGGAAATGAAGAACAAAGCCTGTGTACCTAGAGTGTCTTTAGGGTGACGAGTTAACCTGGACATTTTTCCTTAATGAGTTTTATCCCCTTCTAGATCCAGAGCATCAAACAGAATAACAGTGCCCTGAAAGAGAAGCTTGATGTGGGAGTAGACAACTTCAGAGTACCTGAGGTAATGCTATTGCTGACCTAAAGTTCTGACCATCTCCATAGAATTAAAGGTGCATTATGCAGAAAGGCTAACTGCTACGAGCCATAATTTCAGTCTGTGACAAAACAAGCAAGTATAGTGTGGATAACCATTTTACCATCTAAACTGCTGTGAAATATATTTTTCAGAACCAAAAATATTGTATATTTAGCTGTTTGAAGCTGGTGTGCAAAACCGAAAGTAAAAGACACAATAACGAAACATAAGAACGGGAAGCATAGGAATAGTGCATGTGCATAGAACATATCTACTACTTCTTAGACTTGCTTTCAATGAGTGACAGATCTATAACGTACATTTGGTCAGATCGACCAAAAAGTTACATATTGCAGCTTAAATGTTACTATTGTTTTGCATAGTGATGGGAAAACAAAGCTTTCTGAAGCATGGACGCTTTCCAGCCAATTGTCGGAAAATAGGTTTATTGCGCAAAGCGTTGATCACCCTAGTGGCATCTGCTGGTCAAAAGAATTTAGAGCTGCCAAATGATTATAGTTTACGTCACGCATGCCGTAGTGCAGAGACAGCGCTGAGATGACTAGCAGTTGTAATGTTTTCAACTATGTATTTTAAATCTACATTATTCATTATGTTTGAAATTGGGTCCCATTTCCCAGCTCAAATAGACGCTAGCGGCTCTCAAAATCCACCTACACACAACTTTCGGCAGCCAACCCTCGAAATGAAAAGGGTTTCGCTTCCTTTTGTCTTCAACCAATGCCAAACCAATCAGGTGGTTTGCGACAAAACAACGTTTCGGATGTCGTTGATGACATGCTTCGGATAAAGTGATATGGGTATCGGCACACTGCTTTGAAGTAAACTGCTTTGCGGTTTCAATGCATGCTCCGGTATCAAACGTAGCATCACTAGTCTTGTAATACACTTTGACCTGTCATGTTGCTTGTATGTTTGACCATTTTATGTCTCAGGTGAACCAGAAGTTTAACACTCGCTGGACAACAGAGGAGCAACTGCTTGCTGTACAAGGTAATAGATTGCAAGTGCAACAGATGGGTTGGGATTCGAGAAAGGGTAGAAAATGGAACCAACTAAAGTGGGTCTCATGTGAAAAGTCAGATGATAAATAAATATATATTGAGTTCTGTTTCACTGGGTGGGCCTGGCACATAACAATCTCAATTTGTTCAAAATGTATTTTAATTCCATTGTAACCTCTTCCAGCCATCAGAAAATATGGGCGGGACTTCCAGGCTATCTCGGATGTGATTGGCAACAAGTCTGTAGTGCAGGTGAAGAACTTCTTTGTAAACTACCGCCGACGCTTCAACTTGGATGAGGTGCTGCAGGAATGGGAGGCCGAGCACGGGATGGAGGGAGCAGCCAAGGGAGGAGAGGAGAAAATGGACACATCACCATCTCCCACTGAGGATGGAGCCACCAACCCTGTGCCGCCAGAGGACCAAAAAGAGGTATGTGACTGTCCACTCTTTGTATTGCAAATCGTCCTCCAACGACCCATATTAAGAAGAAAGAGTGTGTAATTACAGATGTATTCTAATAACTCGAGACCCACCTCACATGCCCAGGTTCGGGAACTTAGCTCATGAGGCATTTAGAAGTTATATTTAAGCAATAAGGCCTGAGGGTGTGTGGTATATTGCTAATATACCACGGCTAAGGGCTGTTCTTAGCAACACAACGCGGAGTGCCTGGTACAGCCCTTAGCTGTGGTACAGTATATTGGCCATATACAACAAACCCCCAAGGTGCCTTATTGCTATTATAAACTGGTTACCAATGTAATTAGAACAGTAAAAAATGTTTTAGGTTTTGTCATACCTGTGGTATACGGCCTGATATGCCACGGCTGTCAGCCAATCAGCTTTCAGGGCTCGAACCACCAATTTATAATCTTTATGAATCAATGGTTCTATATCATTAAGTCTATAAGCAATTAAGGATTCCAGTCTTTAATTTGAGTTGTGCAAATACTCCCCAATGTTGTCTCTTTACAGGAATCCTCACTAGTGGAAGCACAACAACCTCTAGCATCCTGAGTGGCCAGCCATTTTGGATAATTCTGTTGGCAGAACTCCTCCCTCTGAGATTTTACGTCTGTTCTGAAGAGGCGATGATGAATCTGCACAGGTTACTCCCTGTCTTTGCGGGCCTGTTCAAGAAGGTCATTCCTGTTACCTCATCCCCGATTCAAGGATGTTTTGCAGCTGTCCACCAATTAACTTACAGCACCAGTCTTCAGCCGGACTGACAGTCAAAGTAACCAGAATTATCTGACTGCACTTTATCCCATCCCAGAAAAATCTTCAAATGTAACTTGTTTATGCATCTGGCGCCTTTTACCCTGCCTCGGTCACTCAACATTACAGATGATCCCTGTTATTCAGCCCACAATATCCCTTTGTCATTTTATCCTTCTGCAACCCTCTTTACTTTGTAAAGACTGGTTTTTGTTGTGTAGTATTTAACCGCAGTAGGTCTCGGTATGAACTGACCCTGTGGACTACAATTATTTTGTATTGTGCCCAGCACGCGCTGGAACGAATGTGACGAAGCTGTCTTTGTACACCAGACAGCCATAAAGAAAAACAACCCAAGGAAATACCATTGTAGTGTTGGAGATGGAGAAAAGGTGAGTCAGGTGATTTTCCCCCTGATACACACAGTGCAGAACAAGATGATGGCATTTCCACAGGGCCTTAATGCAAGTTAATACTACACAACAAACTATTTATATTATTCCTTCCAAAACTCTTGTCTGCAGCTGTTTCCTTTACCCCCTAACTAACTTTACCCCCTAACGGGTACTTGTCCCCCCATGGATTTACAAGGAACAGACTGGTGTATGAAGGCTTTAAATCCAGGAGAGGGAGTTAGCGAGACGGGTGCACAGTGTGGGAGTGAAATAGGAAGTCGGAATGCAGAAATTGCCTTGCAGTATTCTACAAACTCCAATCACCATTGGGTACAAAGTAAACACTACAATCTCCCTTCCCTCTGCTTCTATGCGTTACTTACGGTTGAACCTCAGCCCTCCCCTACTGATATACATGCAATGTTTGTCAAAAGGTTGCTCTTACGGAATGGATGTGCCTCCAGCATAATGCAAGTAGGATTCTGGTATCTTGAAATTGCCATATTCATGGCATGATGAATGTTGTCCCCCCCACCGTACTGAAAAGACTGTACAGACTTATTGAAAACTGACATTACATATAGTAAGTGTAGAACTTAGAATCCCAACAGGCGCTTCCATTGAAGAAATAAACTAGGTGTTGAATTTTAAACGGTAGTGCACTTTTGGTGTTCAGTGTTCAATATTACTCAATTTAAACTAAAGTTAACATGTTCTGGTGCATATTTATAAATAATGCATTAATTGTTCGGATGACAGGTTAAAGAGACATACAAATAATGTAAAACTTTAAATAGGAGCTGTTCATCATTGAGGGATATCCATTTTCAGTTTACTAGTAACCTCAGGACACACAATAGGGTCAACACAATCATGTTAAAGAATGCTTTTCAGTTGGAAGGAGAGTTGAGTGAGAAGTTCCTTAAGTTGATGAATAGGGAACAAGGCTACAGTAAACATGTCTCCCCCTGGGCCAAATGAGATTGCTGTGACTAACAAATTTCAGTTAATTACTATAGCTCCCACCTTGGGCCGATCAGTGTAATTTTGAAAATGCCGGGTATCTATGGCAAGACTCATCATTCGCCCAAGTTTCGTCAGAATCGGACCAGTGCTGTCCGAGATATTGCGTGTGACTAACGGACAGACAGAGATCCACAGTCCCCTCCGATTTTCAGCTTGGGGAACAATTTTTACATTTTAATTTAAACCATTTTGAGTTCTGAAGTGTTTTTATTTGTCATTTCAAACCCTGTCCCTTTCACAACAACTGGCCTATGCTATTCTACCGTTTTTACTGTACTGGTACCATGATTTAGCATACTGTTTTGAAATCTTTTTATATATTTATGAAGACATTGTGAATGCCTGAGGTGGGGTTTTAATGAGGTTGTGTGTATTGCTGTCATTTACCATTGTGTATTCAATTTGCGCATCAATTAACTAGACAATAAATTTGAAGGATTTATAGGGACATTTACTGAATGCTCATTTGTCTTTTCCTGCTTTTGTATTTAGCCTGTTCTCATAACTGTTTTGTGCTTTTGCCAACTCTATTGCTCATTGTCAAGTCCAACATTCAGTTTGGCATAATAGCACAAACAGACAGGCACTCTTGTTCTGTCTTTCAGCACACATTTTGTCATAAATATTTCAATTGTGTGGTTTAAGCTGTTTTAATATTGTGCCTGATGTGGGGTTATGCACCATACTATAAAAGACCAACAGTGAAAACATTGTTGATTTTGTGATGAACAGTTCAAGGAATGGGGCTCCCCAGTGGTGCAGCGGTGTAAGGCACTGCATCTCAGTGTTAGAGGTGTAACTACAGACCCTGGTTCGATTCCAGGCTGTATCACAACAGGCTGTGATTGGGAGTCCCATAGGGCGGCACACAATTGGCCCAGCATCGTTAGGGTTTGGCCGGGGTAGGCCGTCATCGTAAATAAGAATTTGTGCTTAACTGACTTGGTTAAAAAGGTTATTTTTAAATAAATGCCTTTGCTGAAGAAGGATCAAGTATTGTTTGAGGACAGGAGGAGAAAATAAATGTTTTACTGAATAGGAGGAAATGACTCGTGCTGTAAGTGATGGGTACAGACCATTACAAACAGTAAAATGTCCCACGTTTGTATATGACAGCAATTCCCGTAGTAGTCTTGATGGTGATGACGACACTGCCATCTAGCGGAAATGCCATACAACACATCATGGCCTACCACTGGCTGACTACAATTTTTTTCTTGACGGGGATTTCCTGAGGAAGTAAGGCCAAAGCAAAGGGGGCTTTCCAACCACTAGACATCAAGACAAGAGCAAGTCAGCAGCGGCTGCTTTTTCTGCTATATTCCCGTATGGATTTTAGTACATTTCCTTTTAACATTCTGTTTTTAAAATGTCAGCTACCGATCAAAAGCCTCTAGCTGCCTGTTTTAAAACCGGCAGTGTTTGGTCGTTTTCATTGTAAGCGGTTACATTGTGGTGTTCATGAACGTGCCATTCATCGAAGCTCCATTTGTAACATTGTAGCTCCTGGAAAACGGCGTTGCGTTGGCCAACGTTATATCTGATTCATGTAAGTATTGTTGCTAGACGGGAAAGCTAATTATAATATAGTGAATTTGACTTTTATGTAGCTATGTCTGTCTGTAGATTGCAACATGTTGAGTAGCCATGCAGTTGTGAGCCAAAACATGTGTGTGGAGCGAGGGAGGCTTCAAATTGGGGTATGATGTAATTTAAAACATCCATTGTGGTGCACTGAATTGCTTTCACTCAGCCATCTAAACCATGGTAAAAATGTACCAATAATGGCATATTCTAAAAATGTATTATTCCACATGATCACCTTGTCATGTCATTTTACGTTGACATGACATATTATAAGATCTTCAGTTTTACACCAATGCATGTGCAATACATGAATTGCAGTTATGACAAATTGGTTGTCCAAAAATGTACCTCAAGTCATTTGCGTGATTTTCTATTTTGGAGGGTGGTTTCTATTATCGGACACGGTGAACAGTCTTGTAATAGTAAATATTGGGTGCAGAAATATATTTGTATTGAAATATATGCTTATCATATGTCAATAATGCCTTTGAGACATGTCAAACGGTAAGCATGTATGCATATGAAACATTGAAAACATTCTTTAACAGAATCACATTTCTGATTGGCCAGGTCTAAGATCACTGATCAGAAAAACATGAATCTGTTCTGGGAAGATTCACCTGTTTCCAAGTTCTCTTGCTTTCAGGTTATAGTGTTCCATGTCGCTAGAAACACGAGCATTTCTCTGCACCTGCGATAACATCTGCAAATCGGTGTATGTGACCAATACACTTTGATCTGATATAGAGCAATTAGGGCTGTGACGGTCATGGAATTTTGGATGACGGTAATTGGTCAGCCAAAGAATCGCGGTTGCGGTTACTGTTATAACAGTTAGACGCACATTTTCTCTCATCCTCCGTTCCTGACTGCATGTGTTGCTGCTGGGAGGGGGGCATTGCTTAGACAACTGAAGACTCATTTGCTACAACACCTTGCTTGTTTCAGCAAAGAGCAACAATGTTTAATCATGTTGCGTAGTCCATGTTACAGCAGAAACAGACTCCACTGCCTGAATGCCCGGCCATCCCGTCTTCAGTCAGCTGTTCATTCCACACAATTAAAAAAAATATATACATATGGTCATGATGGCTGTTATTTTATTTTCATGATGGTCTTTATCCATACCAGTAGTTACATGGTTATGGTAATTGTGCCAAACCTAAGTGCAATGAAAGGTCACTCAGAGAATTCCCCTACTTGTTTCGTTTTTGTTTTGTGATGTCATGTTACTCAACCAGCATAACAAGACTTGGCTACATATGTATAATGGGAGTGGAGAGACTGCCCTCTGTACCGATATTGTCTGAGTAGAATAGATAGCTGGTGCATTTCATGGCCATATGAGAGGATCTCGCCTGAGAAACTATGACATGTAACTGATTTCCCTCGTCTTTTCTTCATCCACTGACTGTTAGACACAATGTGTCCTTTCAGCATCAAGCATTATGACCAGGTTTAAATACTGTAGAATAATGAGCCTGTTGCTAAAAAGATGTTGGACATTCTCCATGTAAACCTATCAGTGAGTGTATTTAACAGGGGAAATACCCAATTTTACATAATGCTCAGCGTTTCATCAGAAACAGATTTCCTGTCAAGGAAGATAGACCTGACTAATCTCGTCCCTGGCCCAAATGTACCCGAAACAATCTCAAATTGACTATATGCGTTACTGTAGGTAGGAGATAACGAAGATATCTATCTAGCCTAACCAATCTAAATTTCTAACTTTTGCTGACAGCTTCTATCCAGCTGGGTCTGGAGTTTGTGTAGGCTTACACCTGTGTGTGTGTGTGTGTGTGAGTACTAAGTTGTGTGTGTGTGAGTACTAAGTTGTGTGAGTACTAAGTTGTGTGTGTAGTCAGTCAGTGGTGATAGACAGGGACAGGCCTGTGGAAAAGCCCCTTGAATATCCCAGGAAGTCCCTTGCGAACCACATGAACTGGTCAGCGAATAGCCTAGGCCTAGTCCATTTGCTCATCCAGTGATGATGGTTGGATGGACTTTCAACGTTGAGGGCAGAGTTGTGGAAGTGGCCAGTCTTGATATCCTAACCAGTGTCAGTCTGAATGGGTTCAGTTGTACTATATGAATGAGCCAGTTGAACCATGTGTAACAGGATGTAGAGCTGATGGTTCAGTCATTAGGTCAGAGTTGATCTATAGCTTCTTGGGAACCTTTCTCAGTTCTCCATTTTAACTAGAACCTACTAGTAGAAGTTCATGTTTTTTTGGAATGGTGTATGCTATATTTACATGGGATTTAAGTCAATTGAAGGATGTTCTAGCCTAGATTGCTTGCCCTCCTATGGCTTGCACTCCTAAAGTGAATAACGTTTTGGCAAGTCAATAATAAAGGCTTGGGTCAGTCTAGATTAAGTTCTGTCCTCTCTATCTAATTTTGGATATGTTTTATTCCAGTCTCAGGCCTTCCTGCTTGTGCACTCCACTCTGCTCCGAGTCAGAGCGGAGATAAAATTAGCCCCAGTTAGCTATGCCTGTTATAAAGGGGTTTCCCAAGGCTTGGCCTGACAGTCGTGAGCTGTTGATGTGGCAATGAATGCTCAGCATTAACACACACATACACACACACACACACAGCTGAAACACCATGTTGTGTTTGTCCTGTATGTTGCAACTGTACATTTTATTAAACATCTCTCACCTCGTGTGTGTGTGTGTGTGCCCTCCCCAGGTCATGTCAGCAGGGCGGAATGCGGACGGGCGGGAGCTGCAGATCCCCCTCCAGCAATGCGCTCTCTCCCTGGCCGCTCTCTCCCTGGCCCAGCGCCCCTGGCCCAGCGACCACGTGGCAGGCTTCCTACCCCAGCACGGGGGCTTTAGGGACCACTTCGTAGCCACCCCGGAACCCAAGTACTGCTGTGAGTCCTGCAAGCTGGTGCTCTGCAACCCCAGGCAGACAGAATGCGGACACAGGTTCTGTGAAACCTGCATCTCTGAGCAGCTAAGGTGAGGAGAAGAGATTTGATATTCATGCTGAGTGTGAGAATGAATGGGTATGTTTATTTTTTTAGGAAGTTACAGTTGAGAAATTACTGAATTGTCTTCTTGTCAGTGTGTGTGATATGTCAGCTGTCTTTCTGGTAAGATTGGTTTGTCATTCAATGATCATGTGATGATGATTGAGGAATAATGAAGTCATTGGCCACTAGTTGTTAATAGGATGCTTGATTGGACATAAATGATTAGTTAAATCTACTTTACAGCAAACCGAATCCAGTATGTCCAGAAGATAATTTGTCTCTGTTCAAAGACAAGGTAAGACTATGAAAATGATTTGCATCACTATCATCATCCCTATATACCAGCCCCAAGGGGAAAAAAATGAACGTTTTTTTATTTTATTTTTTATTTTTAACTCAGTCAGGGTCTCAACTAACTGTTGAGAGTTAAAATAGTAGAATACACAAGGTACATTTCGAAATTTGGTTGTGCACTCAATTAGCCCATATCAGCTACCGTTTTTTTTAGATTGATAAGTTAGTTTAGCGAGCGATCTCAACCCATTCAGTTTATTAGTTACTCATTCAGATATCAATTCAAATCTGCAAACATTTCTCTCCACCCTATGGCAGAATGTGTAGAATTGCACTAAATAACATTTAAAACGTCATCTGACTGCGTGTGGGTATGGATGTGGGTACGCAGACCCGCGAGCCACTGAGGCCCCTCATGATGTGTTCAGATTTTTGGTGGTCCCCATCCCCATCAAAGTTGCCCATCCCTGCTATATACCCATTCTAAATGGCCTTGAACATAATCAGTGACAATAGTGTTGTGTGTGTGTGTGTTTTGTCAGGTCTTCCGTGACGTATGCTGCCATAGAGAGATTATGGCTCTGAGAGTGTACTGCAGGAGTGAAAAGAACGGCTGTAAGGAGCAGATAAGTTTACAGCAGGTCATGGTAAGTGTCTGACTGGGGAAAATAAAAAGTCCCATTGTTGCACAGTACACACCGTCGATATTCAAACTCTGAACTGCAAAAGATCCACCCATTTTGAATAACCGTTTAGATTTCTTTTTATCTGCAATTCTCCTTGATGTTAGTCACAGTGGTTGAACATTTCCCATCAACTGTTATGAATTACTATAATAATACGTAACATTTTCTTTACACTCATGATTCCTTTTCCTTAAATGTTAATTTTTTCCCCCCCAGGATCATTTAAATGTGTGTCCGTATTTTGAGGTGCCATGCCCGTTGGGAAAGTGCAAAGAGAAGATGATGCGCAAAGACATTCCTGAACATTTGAGTTGGAAATGTAAACACAGGGAGACCACCTGTGAATTCTGCATGCAGAAGATGGCCATGACTGAGTTACAGGTAACTAGTTGAGTTGGGCCGGTGCTCACCGAACATGCACCTCCTATAGAATATTTTGTCTTTTAAGGGGGAAGTTTAAACGTGAGTTTCCTGCTTTAAAAAAAAATCATATTTACACACTACGAGGTCGAAATAACACCCTGACATTTTGAAAATGATTGAATAATGATAATGCCCTTTCTGTGTAAAAATAAATAAATAAATACCTGGAATTTAAGCCTGTTCAGGTGATATGGAACTTTTGGCACACATCATGACGTCACAATGTGATCTGATTACAATAGAGCTCATCAGATTGTTGTCCTAAAACCCGGAAATTAGTTACCTCTGGTTTGTTCAGCCATCCCTATGGGAAATATGAATGGCGAAAGAATAGGGTTTTAGAATAATCGCCGAAAATTAGGTCTGAGGTTAACACAGGCTTCGGAGATCTTATACGTTTTGTTATGCGAGATAATAGCAGTCCGTTAACATGACCTTTATCAATTATGAAGCCTTTATGTGATTACATAAATTATTCAAAATTCACAAAAAGTGACGTTTGCTGAAGTTTATCTCATAGAACAAAACATCTAAGATCTCCTAAGCCTGTGTTTACCACAGACTAGAGGTTGACACGGGAGTGAAAATTCATTCCTTTCCCTTGTCCTGTCATTTTTTCCCCTGAATTGTCCTGATCTCGCAACAGTTCTATAACCCCGGGAACTTTCTTGTCCCTTCCCAATAAAAATCCCTCCTGTCCAATCCGTGCAAATTTTTGTGCACAGAAATATAGGCTATTGTGTTTATTTAAGAAGTATTGAAAATAATTTCAGCAATATGCGACTGATATGTGGTTGTCTTACCTATTGTTGGCCTAAGTCGCTCTGGATAAGCGTATTCTAAATGACATATCGACTAAGGCTGAAGGATGAGGACAGAGACCCAGCAGGATGGTCTGCACATAACAGCACCAGCATAAATCTGTAGCCTACAGCTGAGCACTGCGCACATATGAACATTTACAACACATTGTCATTTACAACATGAACATGATTCTTTTTTTTTTACCTGAGTGGCAGTACTGCATAAATCAATATTTTTCTTTCACTCTTGAAATAGAATGAGTACTGGCACCTAATTGTATTTTTATTTAACTAGGCAAGTCAGTTAAGAACAAATTCTTATTTACAATGACGGCCTACCAAAAGGCAAAAGACCTCCTGCGGGGACGGGGGCTGGGATTAAAAAAGAAATAACATATAAATATAGAACAAAACACACATCACGCCAAGAGAGACAACACTACATAAAGAGAGACCTAAAACAACAACATACTGTATAAAAGGATATAAAGAGGACCGGCACCCAAAATGAGTACTGCAGCGTTTCCCCTATATTCATTTAGCAGAGGCAGCCCAAAAATATGACTGTAGTTTGAAAGAAGTTGCTGACTAGCATTAGCGCAATGACTGGAAGTCTATGGGAACAGCTAGCATGCTAGTCAAACTACCTCCGTTCAAACTCACACAGAGACATACACATGGTATCCATGAGTTCATCTGACTCTGGGTAAGTAGAAAAGGGCGTAATTGCCAAATCTTGCACTATCCCTTTAAGATCAGTGACGCGTTACAAGGTATATTTGAAGGAAACAGTGGCGTGAATGAAAGCCATGAGCGCACAGCCACTACTTGCTCCTCATCATCTCCCTACAGTGCAGTGGCGCACATCAGCTATATTTCAAATGTTAACATCATTACATTTTCATGAATTTTGTAGTAGAATGTATTTTTTTAAAGTCACCAGAATTGACCTTCTCGCTGTCGTTCTGGTACTCCATGTATTTAAGTCCACCTTATTCACTGACTATAACAACACTGTTACTTCCCTAAACAATATCATTGATTGATGTTTTAGAGCCAGTTCAGTATTTGTGTTCAATGTTTTTTGTGTGAATATTTACTAGGTGTATTTTCTTTCCATAGTGCCAATTTCTCTTTACTTGATAACTTTTTCAGAAACACAAAGACACCGTTTGTCCTTCATTTCCGGTGGCCTGCCCCAATCATTGTACTTTCCCCTCCATCTTACGGAGCAAAGTAAGGAGTTTATTTTAATGTTCGTAATATAAATTGTTTTCATGCAAAACAAGAATGGTCATCTTTCCACTTATCATCAGATGGATAAACATAGTTTTAGATGTTGTGACACAATGGTTGCTCATTTAATTGAGACCATGTTGTACTGCAAATGCTTGATATAGAAGGAAATGATTGAACCTAAATGTGAGTTTCTACTCTCAGCTGACAAGTCATCAACATGAGTGTCCAAAGGCTCATGTCACCTGCTCCTTTATACGCTTTGGATGCAATTTCAAGGTCAGTCTTCATGTTACTATGACTGTTAAAAATGTTATTAGTAATAATATGTTTAATATACGTTCTAATAACATGGCCGCTATGACCTCCTTGTGATGGCTCTCCTACTCCGTTGTCTTGCTATTGTGATCATAAGAAAGTGGTGCTACTGTCCCACTGAACACCAACTCAGCCACATTTAGGAGAGCATACAGTAGTTTTAAGCTGGTATGTTACTGATATGATATTCCCTGTTACTCCTCTGTAGGGTCTCAACCAAGACATGAGGGACCATGAATCTACCTTTGCCTCTGAACACCTGCGGTTGATGGCAACCAGGAACACTACACTGGAGGCCAAGGTACTGCAATTAGCTTTAATTTTTATAACAATTTGCCCTGTGTACAATTAGAGGAAACATTTTATGGAATCAGCATAATGAAAATGTTGATTCACACATTTTTGTATGTGCATTTATATGTAACACACTAACAACCAAATACATTTTGGGAAGTACCCGAAAGAAATCAATTGGGAGAATTGAAACTAAATGAACCACACAGCTAACTTCATAACAACAAGGAACCCTAGGGCTGAATGGTTACTGTAGTTCAGGGTAACGAAGCAGTAATAACAACAGATATTGTTTATCGCTTGTCTAGGTGGAGGATGTTAAAGGAGAGCTTCTGGAGCGGTACAAGGTTCTGCCAGGCCTGAGCAGCCGTCTGTCTGAAACATTGTCTCACTACGAGGAGATGAGGGAGAAGAATAGACAGCTGGACCAGAAGCTCAATACCATGCAGGTAAAGGTCCAATTCTGTGTCATTATCTAACCTTATCATAAAGACGTAATACTCGCCTTTGGCATACATAATAATACTTGTCTTTGACATGCATCATGACATAATGCACTGTCCTTCAGTCCCATTTACTGATTTCTCAGTTGGAGGTCAAGTCCGGTCATGTATGGAAGTAGGGCTGCACGATATATTTACATTTACATTTTACATTTAAGTCATTTAGCAGACGCTCTTATCCAGAGCGACTTACAAATTGGTGCATTCACCTTATGATATCCAGTGGAACAACCACTTTACAATAGTGCATCTAACTCTTTTAAGGGGGGGGGGGGTTAGAAGGATTACTTTATCCTATCCTAGGTATTCCTTAAAGAGGTGGGGTTTCAGGTGTCTCCGGAAGGTGGTGATTGACTCCGCTGACCTGGCGTCGTGAGGGAGTTTGTTCCACCATTGGGGTGCCAGAGCAGCGAACAGTTTTGACTGGGCTGAGCGGGAACTGTACTTCCTCAGAGGTAGGGAGGCGAGCAGGCCAGAGGTGGATGAACGCAGTGCCCTTGTTTGGGTGTAGGGCCTGATCAGAGCCTGAAGGTACGGAGGTGCCGTTCCCCTCACAGCTCCGTAGGCAAGCACCATGGTCTTGTAGCGGATGCGAGCTTCAACTGGAAGCCAGTGGAGAGAGCGGAGGAGCGGGGTGACGTGAGAGAACTTGGGAAAGTTGAACACCAGACGGGCTGCGGCGTTCTGGATGAGTTGTAGGGGTTTAATGGCACAGGCAGGGAGCCCAGCCAACAGCGAGTTGCAGTAATCCAGACGGGAGATGACAAGTGCCTGGATTAGGACCTGCGCCGCTTCCTGCGTGAGGCAGGGTCGTACTCTGCGAATGTTGTAGAGCATGAACCTACAGGAACGGGTCACCGCCTTGATGTTAGTTGAGAACGACAGGGTGTTGTCCAGGATCACGCCAAGGTTCTTAGCACTCTGGGAGGAGGACACAATGGAGTTGTCAACCGTGATGGCGAGATCATGGAACGGGCAGTCCTTCCCCGGGAGGAAGAGCAGCTCCGTCTTGCCGAGGTTCAGCTTGAGGTGGTGATCCGTCATCCACACTGATATGTCTGCCAGACATGCAGAGATGCGATTCACCACCTGGTTATCAGAGGGGGGAAAGGAGAAGATTAATTGTGTGTCGTCTGCATAGCAATGATAGGAGAGACCATGTGAGGATATGACAGAGCCAAGTGACTTGGTGTATAGCGAGAATAGGAGAGGGCCTAGAACAAAGCCCTGGGGGACACCAGTGGTGAGAGCACGTGGTGCGGAGACAGATTCTCGCCACGCCACCTGGTAGGAGCGACCTGTCAGGTAGGACGCAATCCAAGCGTGGGCCGCGCCGGAGATGCCCAGCTCGGAGAGGGTGGAGAGGAGGATCTGATGGTTCACAGTATCAAAGGCAGCCGATAGGTCTAGAAGGATGAGAGCAGAGGAGAGAGAGTTAGCTTTAGCAGTGCGGAGCGCCTCCGTGACACAGAGAAGAGCAGTCTCAGTTGAATGACTAGTCTTGAAACCTGACTGATTTGGATCAAGAAGGTCATTCTGAGAGAGATAGCAGGAGAGCTGGCCAAGGACGGCACGTTCAAGAGTTTTGGAGAGAAAAGAAAGAAGGGATACTGGTCTGTAGTTGTTGACATCGGAGGGATCGAGTGTAGGTTTTTTCAGAAGGGGTGCAACTCTCGCTCTCTTGAAGACGGAAGGGACGTAGCCAGCGGTCAAGGATGAGTTGATGAGCGAGGTGAGGTAAGGGAGAAGGTCTCCGGAAATGGTCTGGAGAAGAGAGGAGGGGATAGGGTCAAGCGGGCAGGTTGTTGGGCGGCCGGCCGTCACAAGACGCGAGATTTCATCTGGAGAGAGAGGGGAGAAAGAGGTCAAAGCACAGGGTAGGGCAGTGTGAGCAGAACCAGCGGTGTCGTTTGACTTCGCAAACGAGGATCGGATGTCGTCGACCTTCTTTTCAAAATGGTTGACGAAGTCATCAGCAGAGAGGGAGGAGGGGGGAGGAGGGGGAGGAGGATTCAGGAGGGAGGAGAAGGTGGCAAAGAGCTTCCTAGGGTTAGAGGCAGATGCTTGGAATATGCAAAACATGAATTGAGATTTTTGTACCAATTATTGTAATTGCGATTTTACTTGCGATTATAGATCAAAACACTTGGGTGAACTGTTAGAATCGTAAAATTAGAATGATCATTCTATTGCTATGGTTGGAATACAGTGGGCACATGGAATGCAGTTTTGTTTGGCATGACAACGGAAGTAAGGGAGGAGATAGTTGTGACAGAGTAGGAACCAAAGTGTTGGTCAGTGTTTCCCAGGGGACCCTAATTCGATTTAAATAGATGGGTACATTCAGACAAAGATTTTAGAATATTTTTCGCATTTTCTTCTCTGATTTTAAGAACAAGCTGTTGCACAAACAATGCTGATATACTCCACCACTGGTACCGGCCTGTATATTAGCAAAAGTTTGCTAGCAATATTTGCCCTATCAGTGGATTTAGCCAGAGATTTTAGAGAAAGGAGGAGATAAGAATCCCAGCGGAAAATGAATGGAGAAACGTATAACGCTCCGCCCAGCAGGCTCACGACCAATCGTCAGCGCTATATTCGCACGATCGCAAAGATTTGTTTTTCGGTAGAGTGGTGACCGATATAGAGACCGTCTGATCAACAGAAACATAGCAATCAAATTGTAGAAATATGTTGTTCATTTGAACAATGATGAGTTTCTGAGTCGTAATTTAATTTGATTAAAAAAGGAGAGTTGTTGAAGTTTGTCATCTGCTATTTTGCAAAAGCAGTCAATTGTGTTAGTTGTGTGTTCGTATCGAAATGAGTTAGCTAGCTGGAAATGTAAATAAAACAGACGTGAGGAAGATCATGTAACATAATGTTTTAGTTATTCAGGTGTCATTGTTCTTGGTCTGGCAAAGCCATCATGGTTGGGTAATATTAGAAGGATGAGGTAGTGGAAGGATTAAGGAACCGCACCTGCTTAGCAGTAGCTAAATCACCAGCAAATCATCACATACTTTCTCAGTGTACACAACTATCTGAACATAGTAAGTACCAATGTGGTACTACATTTAAAGAAAACTGCAGAACTCTGATACTATGATAGGAGACCGGGTGATAGGTTGGAGTGGGCGAGGAGACATTACGTTGTTCTTATAATATGTAACCTGTAATATGTTGAGACCAAAGTCTCTTTGAGACCAATGACATCAGCAATAGTGCTGCTGCTGCAGATACAAAGTACCGTGCATGATAAGGAACCAGTGATTCTAGCTACAACAAACAAGGCAGGAGCATGACAAATACAACAACACCAAAATATAAAGAATAGTCTATGTAATAACAATGCTTATCAAGTAAACATACAATATAAGTATAATACAATATGAGTGATGCAGGTGATATGGTACGATGTCCCTGTCTAAATACAGATCCGTACTAGGCAGCAAGGTTGAAAGTTCATCAATGTTTCGAGTTTTTAAGCTACACTGTTAAACATTTCAGTTTGAGTTTTTCTTGGCTGCCTCTTGTCCTGTGAATTGTTTCGGGTTGTCTGCGCAGCTCTGCACTGATTTGACACATGGCCACCAGCCACATACGCTTGCACCTCTGCCTCGACGCTGTCACTGATCTCTTCCTTTTAGAAGAGTTACGCCAACCATATTAGTAACATTCATTTTTCTCAATTGCTTTGGTATATTGTTGGGATAAAGGATCATATTCTCTAAATGAATCACTTTTTTTATTTGACTCAGATTTATGTAGTTATTCATATATAATTTTTCATAGTCATATGAGTACAACACTACACAACAAAATTTGGTCAATCATTGTGTTTCTCGTTATCAACTATGTCATTAAATGAGATTTTTTAAGAGTATGGTACTTTGTTTAACACAGAGTGAAATTAATTGTGTATCTCCTGCAATATAAACTACTCTTACACACCTGTTCAAGTGGTGGGGTCGATGGGAGACAGTATGGGTTGTAGGTCAGATGTTTAAAGTTTTGAGGGAGAGTGGAATTGGCATGCTGACTGTTGCCAGAGAATATCATTATAATTTCACTACCATAAGCCGCCTCCTGTCGATTTAAGGCAGCCCCCCGCACCTCTCTGGTTCAGAGGGGTTGGGTTAAATGCGGAAGACACATTTCAGTTGAATGCATTCAGTTGTACAACTGAGTAGGTATCCCCCTTTCCAATGTTGTTTTAGAGAATTTGGTAGTACGTCCAACCGGCCTCACAACCGCAGACCACGTGTAACCACGCCAGCCCAGGACCTCCATATCCGGCTTCTTCACTTGCGGGATTATCTGAGACCAGCGACCCGGACAGCTGATGAAACTGTGGATTTGCACAACCGAAGAATTTCTGCACAAACTGTCTGTGACGCTCATCTGCATACTCGTTGTCCTCACCAGGGTCTTGACCTGACTGCAGATCGGCGTTGTAACCGACTTCATTTGGCAAATGCTCACCTTCAATGGCAACTAGCACGCTGGAGAGGTGTGCTCTTCACGGATTAATCCCGGTTTCAACTGATCCGGGCAGATGGCAGACAATGTGTATGTCATCGTGTGGGAGAGTGTTTTGCTGATGTCAACGTTGTGAACGGAGTGCCCCATGGTCGCGGTGGGGTTATGATATGGGCAAGCATAAGCTATAGACAACTAACACAATTGCATTTTATCGATGGCCATTTGAATGCACAGCGATGACGTGATCCTGATGCCCGTTGTCATGTCATTCATTCGCCGTCATCGCCTCATGTTTCAGCATGATAATGCACGGCCCCATGTCACAAGGGTCTGTACATAATTCATGGAAGCTGAAAATGTCCCAGTTCTTCCATGGCCTGCATACTTACCAGACATGTCACCCATTGAGCACATTTGGGATGCTCTGGATCGACGTGTACAACAGCGTGTTCCAGTTCCCCCAATATCCAGCAACTTCACACAGCCATTGAAGAGGAGTGGGACAACATTCCACAGGTCACAATCAACAGCCTGATCAACTCTATGTGAAGGAGATGTCGCGCTGCATGAAGCAAATGGTGGTCACACCAGATACTGACTGGTTTTCTGATCCACGCCCCCTTTTTTTTAAAGTTATGGGACCAACAGATCCATATCCGTATTCCCAGTCATGTGAAATCCATAGATTAGGGCCTAATGATATATGTGACTGAAACTCAGTAAAATGTTTGAAATTGTTGCATTTCTATTTTCAGTGTAGATTGGTAGGTAATGCAGATGATCCAGTCAGCAACATTATTCATTACATTGACAGTGTGCATTGGCATTGTTTGATAAATGAGGTATGTGAAGGCCTACCTGCAGTAACAGAATAGCTGAAGATTTGACAGCCCGAACCCTCATGTTGGCAGGTGGATGTGTCGGTCTGTTAGCTTAGGAGCAAGCGTCAAGCTGTTTGTCTTATCAATGTTGTAAAACATTTTGATGTGCCGCCACAAAATCTGATGACCAGACTCCTATAGAGACAGAAATATAGGGACAGAAGCATAGTGATTAGCCTATTGAACAATTGAATCTCAATAAGCGATAGTATAATTAGTATATAGTCATTTGTAATCATCTATTATATGAACTAAGCTGTATTTACTTCTAGTCCATGCTTTTTAAAGTTTTTCTGGCGTATTTAAAGAGATGAGGTACATCAAAGATGATGGGGATGAGTCGACCAATGTTTATGCAGTGGGCTGTGTGACAGCTGTCCTTGTGTTCTAGGGACGCACCAAGATCCGTCATGGCCTTCACATTGTTGGACCCCTGATCACAAGTTACTGCTTTCACTGAAATTATTCCTGAATATTCATTAAGGTGTGATTTAACAGGTGTCAAAAACAGAGGATCAAACAAGAGCTCTAGGCTATAGAGAGAGTGTTCCTTCCAGTCAGTCCAACATCATCAAGGAGATGAACTGCATCTTCCTAAAGGGAGACTATACGGTCACTGGGCATGGTAGATTTGGAAACTAAATAATCTATTGGCTGTAAAAGTAGGAGTTCAATAGTATAAGTGGTTGTCCCTTTGGTTAGTTTAGGTGGTTGTCCTTTTTTGTCTTGATGATAGATAAGTAAAGAAGACATGATATAGGCCGGTTTCCATGTTTCTGTTAGGCTAGTGTTCATAGATCAGAAGCCTGTCTGGCAGGCTTTTTGTCTTTACATCAAGAGTTGATGGTGTCTGTTATCAAGATGATCTTTAACTGTTATCTCATCAAAGACAAGTATGCTCATTCTTTCTTCAGTGGTCATGCGCTGTGCTCCTCTTCATTTGGCTGAGGACACAAAATAATAATACAATTCCTAATAGCCGGCCTAGACTATGCATATAAGCACTGAAAAGTCTGTCTGAAACATTTGCCACTTGACACACTTCAAAATAACTTCTCCAGGTATTTGTTTAGTCTTTTGTGTTGCTAGGGAGAATGTCTTCGTCAGCTCTTTGTAGCACTTTGGGCTGTGGTGTAGTAATTGTAGGGAAAACTCCTTTATCTCTTTTGTGAATCTTCTCCCTCTTGTTTTTGAAGCAATGCATGTTTCACTTGAGCCCTGCAGAACGCCTTTTCCTCAGGGCTCAACTGTTCGAAGGAGTCCTGCATTCCTGCCTCTTTAATAGACTCCTTCAACTTCTGCATCCTTGAAAGAAGTAATATATCAAATAGTATTTCACTCAGTTCAGTTTCTGAAAGTAGGTCTATAGGCTACGCCTAATAGTACTGAGTGGACAAAACAGTAAGGACACCGGCTCTTTCCATGACCGACTGAGCAGGTGAAAGCTATGATCCCCTTATTGATGTCACTTGTTAAATCCACTTCAGTCAGTGTATATGAAGGGGAGGGGATTTTGAAAGCCTTGAGACAATTGACACATGGGTTGTGTATGTGTGCCATTCAGAGGGTGAATGGGCAAGACAAAATATTTTAAGTGTGTTTTGAACGGGGTGTGGTAGTAAGTGCCAGGCGTAACGGTTTGTGTCAAGAACTGCAACACTGCTGGGTTTTTCACGCTCAACAGTTTCCTATGTGTATCAAGAATGGTCCACCACCCAAAGGACATCCAGCCAACTTGACACAACTGTGGGAAGCATTGTAGTCAACATGGGCCAGCATCCCTGTGGAACGCTTTCGACACCTTGTAGAGTCCATGCTGTTTAGAGTGCGCAACTTAATATTAGGAAGGTGTTCCTAATGTTTTGTACAAAGTGTATATTATGCGACATATTTGTCTTCCATCGTGTTTATCCTCTTCCTCATTAGAAACTTAATTTGCCTCCTCTTCCCTCTCTCTTGTTCTAGCAAACGCTCCAGCTCCTTTATTCTCTGAAATATTGTATTGCTGTATACATTTTTTGTATATTTTTGGGGGGTCAAGACGTTGTGGACCTAGGTTTAAATATATCCTTAAGTTGATCTAATTGGTTATTACAGGGTCATAATTGCCCAATCAGAGCCACGTCTACATCTCCATAATCCCTCCCACTTGCACTTGAAAGTCAAGTTATCCTTCCTCTGTAGATTTATGACAGTGTTAGAACAGGTCTTGAAATTGTGACATTACGTAATTGACCTTCCTGACTTTTAAGGGATTGCGTGAAAATTAGTTTAGCAACTGCGAGACACAGCATGACAACGTGAACGTTATTGGTCAACAGTCTGCTGGGTGGAGCGCTATACGTTTCTCCATTCATTTCCCGCAGTGATTCTTATCTTGAGTGCATCTCGAGCGTGAGGAACTCTGCCTGCTTGAGTGACGGGGTGGGGCTTGGCATGTGTGTGGTATTGGGAAGCAGACAAAAGAGGAGAGAATGCAAGAGAAATCTGTTTTTAAAAATTGTCTTTACGGACGGCTATGTGGCGCTTTCTAAATATCGAAGCCTCATGCGATATGGATATTGCACATGTCAACATCGCAATTTTGATTAAAATTAGATTGATCGAGCAGCCCTATATGGAAGTGTGTGTAACTGCATGTGTGTGTGTGATTGTTCCTCCATGTAGGAGTTGATGAGTTCCCACTCTGAGAAGCTTCTGGAGATGGAGCTGGAGCTGAGGTCTCTGAGGTCTGTCCGAGAGGAGGTAGAGACCCTCCGAGGAACCGTGGAGAGCATCCGCTCCAGAGTCGCCACTCTAGAAGGAGGACGGGGCGGGGCCAACCCAGCCACACACACACTAGGTGAGTTACCTTGAATTCTCTCGTTCTCAACACTTGTCTTGTTAATGCTCTTCTTTACCACTTCACTGCCACTAAAACCTGTAATCCTGTATAACTCTTTTAGGAGTTTCTCAAAGTGTAATGTGACATTGGACCAATCTGATATGCTCAAAGTCTGAAACGACATTATGAGCAAAGTAATGATTGAAAAAACTTGATCTCCACTGAAATAGCTTTTTAGTCAAGAGTGGCGCAGACAATACAGGGCTCTTATTCCATTGGCTTGCTTTTGTTTCTCTGCGTGTTCTTTAGAGACACAGCTCTCCCGTCACGACGACATGCTGAGCGTCCATGAGATCCGCCTAGCAGACATGGACCTGCGCTTCCAGGTCCTAGAGACGGCCTCCTTCAATGGGATGCTCATCTGGAAGATCCGTGACTACAAGCGGCGGAAACAAGAGGCTGTGGCGTCAAAGACCCTGTCTCTCTACAGCCAGCCTTTCTACACTGGCTACTTTGGCTACAAGATGTGTGCCCGGGTCTACCTGAACGGTGACGGCATGGGGAAAGGAACCCACCTGTCTCTGTTCTTCGTGGTGATGCGTGGCGAGTACGACGCCCTGCTGCCCTGGCCCTTTAAGCAGAAGGTGACCTTGATGCTGATGGATCAGGGCCCAGCCAGAAAGCACTTAGGGGATGCCTTTAAACCAGACCCCAATAGCAGCAGCTTCAGACGGCCCACGGCAGAGATGAACATAGCCTCGGGCTGCCCGCTGTTTGTGGCCCAGACTGTGCTGGAGAACGGTACTTACATCAAGGACGATACCATCTTCATTAAGGTCACAGTAGATACATCTGACCTCCCTGACCCCTGACCTATGGTCTGTAGAGAACAGCAGATGTATCCAGATCAGTTTTATCTATCAGAGGGAGAGTTGCCCTTATGTGAGAGAGATTGCAAGATGAAATTGAGTAAAAAAGAAGGAAGCAGAACGAGAAAAGAACAGAACAAAAAAGTTAGCAGAATAAGGTTTCTTTGCAGATCTCAGTGTGTAGCCTAAGCCTGCAGAAAGAGCTGAGTGGACCTCAGAGCAGTAGCCTTTGGTCCCTGTGTTGCTCACCAGAGAGGTGAGAGGATTATTTTTCAACAAGGGAGATATGTCACAAGCAGGGTTGGGTAGGTTACTTTCTAAATATCATCCGTTACAGTTACTAGTTGCCTGTCCAAAATTGTAATCAGTAACGTAATTTTTGGATTACCCAAACTCCGTAACGTAATCTGATTACATTCAGTTACTTTTAGATTATTTTCCCCTTAAGAGGCATTAGAAGAAGACAAAAATGTATGTTACCAATTGAACAACATCTATTGCAGGATAAATCAATGTTAAAGTTTACATAGCTGGCCTTATATGGATGTTACATTTTACTTTATGGGTTGGTTATGTAGGCTTCTTCTAACCCATCGCTTTCTACTACATACAATAATACGATTTAAATTATATCTTTACATTAAAAACATAACTCTGTCAGATTTCCAGTCATTCCAATAAATGTTATACCCCTTGATCTTCAAGAATAGGACTTGGAAATATGGAAGTATAGATTAGCCAAATATTTACCTGAGCATAACCCCAAAACTAAGGATTTATTAGCCAGCCCTATTCTGTTTGATTTTGTTATTGGGCTCATTGATTCGAGTTCAAAAATAAATGCTGCACTCATGGAATGGCATGCTTTGAGCACTACTGAAAAGTGCTATTTACATGTTAAAAATGAATGCCATTTGCTGTAGGCCAATTGTTTACCTTTTTGTTGGTGACACTTTAATATCTTGATAATATGCAGCTGTTTAAAGGGCAAATCCACAGATGAAACAATAACAAAACGGCCACCCCGCCTCTGTTTTGGTAAAAAGCTGAGGGATGGGACTGGTGAAATGTAACCACTCAGATTAAGACACAGCTATGGATGCAAGGACTGACCATCCATGATATCAACATTGTTTTAACCATGTTATGAGGCTATACCGTGTTTGTTTACATTTATGAGGCATTTATAAGTTATATTCCTCAAGAATCAATGGATTTTTTTTTATCGGCATGAATTAGATTGAGCAATAAAAGCCCCACTTTTATTCCATAGGCTGGGATCCGCACTAAGCAGTTGTTGCAAGAGCATATTTTCACTGGCTGTCCACCACTTTCAAAAGCAATGATTGATATGCTGCTTAAACTTTTTGAATTCAACCATTGGGTTCAAATACCCATTTATGTTTGTGAACACCCATCCACAATCCGTAAATCGAAAATAGCGAAATGAGAGAGCAGCAGTGTGATTTACATCAATGAGCTATGTAGATATCAATTACAACTGATATCCGTATTGCTATTGACTAAACCACTGCTGTCATCCTTACTTCCAAGCTTTTATTCAAGTTGTATAATCTTTGGATGCCGACAGCAGTCGCACCATTGGAAGACCGCTTGGACTATAGCCTACAAAAGCCTATTCCTGCTCTTTTCCTGCGATCCATCAAACACATTTGGTGTGTCATCATAGTGGTCTCTGACTTGTGGTCAGACTCGCTCAGGTGGAACAAACTTAAACTTGCACCTGTTTACTCAATGACATTCAAATCAGCATTGAAAAAATAAGTGTCAAAGATTTCTTTTCGCAAACATCCTTTCTGAATTTATATGTAATCCTCGAAATAATCATAGCGTTTTTCAAAAGTATCTGTAATCTGATTACAATATTTTTGCTGGTAATGGATTACAGTTAATGTTTTTTTTGTAATCCATTACTCCACAACCCTGGTCACCAGTGGCAACCAGGCTGAATGTTAAATAGAGCAGTGAGTATGGTGGTTTAATTAAGTGATAATGCCCTCGAAGCCGGTGTTTGGAGGATATATTTGCACGGGTGTTAGGCAAACCGTGCCAATATGTCCTCCAAACACCGTCTTCGAGGGCCTTATCACTTTTATACAACGGGTTACCAACGTATTCAAATAATGATTGACATATTTTCATAAAAACCTTATTTTTATTAATTTATATTGTTTCATCCTTCCACGGAATATAGTCCCGACAGAAATCTAAGGTTGCTACCCAAGCCAGCTGGTCCTTTGTTCTATTGGTTCAGTTGCCAGAGGCACGATCCAGTTAAGTCTTTTTGTTCTAAATCTATGGATTTCGTTGATGGCTGGCAACTTTCTTATCCCTTGCTAGCTAGCCAACTTTAGCTAACACAGTCATGTCAAACAGTGCAGCTAGAATAACATCAACGTAGCTGCATTTGCATTTGTTTAAGCTGTTTTCTAGTGACGTTATTTGGATGCATCCATAACAATGAACTAATGATGTTCAATTTCAACTGGCATAGAAAATGTGCTCTCTCGTCAGGGCACTTGTTCAGAGGAGCTAGCCAACAACACAACTAACCCAGTCACTTCAAACTGAAAAGACTGAACTAGCAGGATTTTGTTTGACCTGTTTTCTGTTGACATTTCTTTGTATATATCCATAACAAATATGGTGGTTCATGATTTCGACTGGCTGATAAAAGCTGTCTGCCTGTCTGTCTCATCCCGACTCCCGACCCTACATGTTCATTGCTATGGGACAGCTGGAGATCAAATTTCAATATTGAAACAATGTTGCAAATGTCAGAGAGACAGACAGCAAGATTTATACAAATCTCTGCTATTGAAAACCAATTGCTAGTCTAAATGAAATGGGAGAATGTCTAGATGCTTTTTACAGTGGAGAACAAGTTAATAAATTGTCTGGCTGGGCTGATGAGACAGTGGATTGCGCAGTGAGATGGAACAGAGTAAAACAGTAATTTTAACGTCATAGTTTTAGCCGGTGGTAACTTGTGGGATAGACACCGGCTTGAATGTGGTTTTAACCAATCAGTGTCCAGGATTAGACCCACCCGTTGTATAAGTCTAAAGAATGTCTATGTTACTAAGAGCAGGGATAGGTATAAATGGCATGGAGAGTGGATCATTCTAAGCCAAGTTATCAGGATGCAACCATCATCAAACTACGTGGACCCATTATGTATGTATGTATGGCAATCTACCAAAACTAAAGATCATATAGAATGGAGATAGTGAATACATTTACTTCGACATTAATCATTTCTGCCTTGAAGAACATGAGTGGGACAGCGCATCATCCAACGCAAGTCGAGGTACAGACAAATATTACAGGAGACATCAAATATCACTAAGGAGAACTCCGACTTGGTTTGATGAAACATTTCTAAATGAAAGCCGGAAGAGACAATCCCACATGACATGTTGGATAAGGAGATACAATACTTTACCTTGTTGTGTTTGCATTGATGGTGAAGTTTGGTTGTATTATTGCATTGTTAAAGTACAGAATGTAACGTATAGTATGGATGTTTCCAGTGTTGTGATGGTGTTGGAGAACGTTGTTGATCGACAAGCTTTTATTAACAGGCGTTGTGTGAGTAGTAGTGTTTTGTGTGCAGGCTCTTATTTCAGATTTGGTTTTAGTGGACCTGGTACTTAGGCAGTGTGCAAAGTCTGCATCTGAAACGGCACCCTATTCCCTATATAGTGCACTACTTTTGGCCAGAGCTGGACAAAAGTAGTGCACTTCATAGGGATTCAGGTGCTATTTCAGACACAAATATGGCACAAAGGAATGGATACACACTGGTATAGGAATGCCACTGCTTTGTGGAGTTAACAGGAATAGCCTTTCATTTCTGAAGATCTATATAGATCTGTAAATTACTTCTATACCGCTTTTTGTACCAATACCTTACACATTGTTTTTGTAATGTTCAAAACGGATGCTGTGCATCATGCTAATTATTATTTTTTAACAGTTGGGAAAGCAAAATGCCTCAAACTCCAACCATGTTGATTGAGCTGAGACATAAAGTGACAAAGTGGACTTGTTTTCGTGATGGTTGGTGGAGAATGTTATTTGCACAAGTTATGTTTTGAATGTGTAATATTAAAATTGTTTAAAAGAACTTGAATTTGTCTCTTGCCTATGATGTTTGGTTCCTGTGGAGGAGGAGATCCAAAGGAGAAGATGGAGATGGATTGGCCACACACTCTGAAAGCCTCCTCCAACATCACCAGGCAAGCACTATCCTGGAACCCACAATGGAAACTGAAAAGTGGGCACCAGAGAAACACCTTGTGGTGGGAGATTGAAGCAGACCCCAAAAGATCAGGCACGGGAAGGAACAAGATTGACAAGACAGCCCAGGACAAAGTGCGTTGGAGAGGTGTCGTCAATGGCTTAAAGAGTTGGGGTGGGAGATGATCCTGAGTGAGTTGTAAAGGCATAGGCAATGGGAGCTAAAATGTGGAGGGGTAGATGGAATGGCTGCTTAAAGTTGTCCTCAAAATATATATATCTAATTGTTTTTAATGTAACCTTTATTTAACTGGGCAAGTCAGTTAATAACAAATTATTATTTACAATGACTGTCTACACTGGCCAAACGCTAACCAGGACGACCCTGGGCCAATTGTGCGCCGCCCTATGAGACTCCCAATCACGGCCGGTTGTGATACAGCCCGGGATTGAACCAAGGTCTGTATTGACACCTAGCACTGTGGTACAGTGCCTTAGACCACTGCATAATACCTACTTTGTCTCATTTTATTATATGACTGACACTGGTCTGCCACACTTGCCTCTTTTGAATCAAGAAAACTACAGTGAAGTTGGTTAATTGATGTCTTGATATGTTTAGTGATGGGCGGGGGAAAAGTCTGCGCAGACTGTAGCTAGCTCTCCAGGATATGGTGACCACTGCTTCATAGGAAAAAGTCTATCTTCTCCTTCCACTAGATGTCAGGATAGTACAGAAGCATAGGTCTACTACTGTATATTTTCCACCAAGGGTAGGCGACAACCGCCACGTGACTTTTCAAGAAAACCTGACAACGCAGTTACAAGACCAGACACCCTCAGTGAACTGTAGTGTTTAGATAGTTGCAGGTAGAAATGTGTCATGTAGACACAATTCCACATTCTGTATGACCGGTCTGATAGAGTACATTCAGGTCATGTATTATGTAACCTTAATTTAACTAGGCAAGTCAGTTAAGAACACATTTTTATTCACAATGATGGCCTACACCGGCAGATGAATCATGAATAATGAGTGAGAAAATCAGACGCATATCATACCCCCAAGACATGCTAACCTCTCACCATTACAATAACCGGAGGTTAGCATTTTTGGGGGGGTATGATATTTATGCCCCTAACTTTCTCACTCATTCACAATTCATTCAGGATTATCTGTAATCATGGTAGCATCCACATTAATGTAGAGGTGTTTAGAAACATATTCTTATTTACAATAAGCGACTCCAAAATGACACAATACATTATTTAGCATTCATTTCTATTGGGCACAAAATAATCTGAAACAAACAGCAAAAGCATCCAACAAGTTTGTAGTGACACAAGTTAGATGTAATCATTGCGTCCTAGGAATGTGACCAAATACTAAACTTTTGACAACTTTGATGCACATAAGTGAGTTTGTCCCAATACTTTTGGTCCCCTAAAATGGGGGGACTATGGAAAGTGCTGTAATTTCTAAACGGTTCACCCGATATGGATGAAAATACCCTCAAATTAAAGCTGACAGTCTGCACTTTAACCTTAGCCATTGTATAATTTCAAATCCTAAGCGCTGTCACTGTCCCAATACTTTTGGAGCTCACTGTATAAATCATGTTAGTATGTGAAGATATTGTATGATACCACACTTCTTTCTGATAATTGCATCTAAGCAACATAAATGTAGATGCCTACATACTGTATGTAGTACATGTATTCTCATCAGACCTGGGTTCAAATACTATTTAGTATTTTACTTTCGAAGACATTTGGAAGTAAGGATTTGGATATTTTGTCTTTGAAAATACAAGTAGTTAACTATTGGAATGTATTTGGAAATACACTTGGAAAGTATAGGCAAGTATTTTAAAATACACAGACAAGTGTATTTTCAAATACAAATATTGAACTACTCCCATGCATGTGAACCCAGGGCCCGTATCCACAAAGCATCTCATCGATCAGTACTCCTACTCTGAGATGCTTTGTGGATACAAGGGTCTATTTGGTACTTGAAATAATGAAAATACTTTAAAATACATCCAAAGGAAGTAGTTGATTCAGGCCACATCATTTGAAAATACTCAAACAGATAATAAGTATTTAAATAACAACTAATGTATTTGTTTAACCCAGGTCTGATTGTCACTGAATATCGATTCAATTGTGTGTGTAATAATTAGACAAAATAAAACTCCTGTATTGTCCATACAAGTTTGCAGTGAAGACTTGGAAAACTATATTGCCCTGCTTGGGGTAGAGCAGGGCTGCCAAATCCTGGTCATGAGATTCCGTAAAAACACGCCACTTTTTTTCGTAACAGGTTATGAGAAAGGGTAATTAGATAAGGTTAGGGTTTAGCGAAAATGCTCTCCTAACCTAATACAAAAAGTCACTGCCGGTCGATGCTGTATAGAAGTGGGATTTTTTTAGGGAGTTCCCATCTCCCGGAGGGCCGAAACATTTCTGGTGTTCATCATCTCCTTCTAATCAGGGATTTATTCAGTTCTGGGACACCAGGTGAGTAAAATTAACTACCAGGTAGAAACAAAAACCAGAAGTATTTTTCACTCCAAGACCAGGATTGGGAAAACCTATGCTAGAGTATTTTTCGCTCTTGAATTCTCAGTCATGCCCCCTATGTCATTTACAGGAAGGGCGGTGCCGTTCAGGTAAGGCAGATTCAACACTGAACCACTGCGCCACGTAGAGGAGCTACTGTGAGCGACCAGTAATCAGTTGGAAAACAACCGTGGAATACAGGGGCCAAAGAAAAACATATTTTATTGAAAGTAACAAGTGAGATATTCGGATGCAAAGTAGATCGTTGCGCAAATCTTGAAAGCTGTGGAAGATAAGGAAGTCAGACGTTAGTTCTTGATTTGGGAACATAGAAGAGCAGCAGCATCATGTTTAGTTGGGTGAATAATGAACAAGGAGGCAGAAACAAGGACGGCGAAATGTACCAAACTGTGACGGAGGGTCTTCAACAACTTTACACTAAAAAAATATTACCATTGGAAGAAACGTACCTTTTTCATGATTTCCATTCACCGGCGTTGGAGGCAGCAGATTTTCAGAGCAAGCCAATGGTTCTACTGGTTGGACAGTATTCTACGGGGAAGACGACGTTCATAAGGTAGTCCATCCAGACATCTGCAACAGTTATGCAGACTCATTTTTGTGACAACTGTATTTTACCTACAGGGCCTGCATGTCAAATTATTGAGTTGTTAAATAATCCTTAGGCAAGTACTTTGACAAATTGAGTTGTCAAAATGGGGGGGAATTTATGTCAAAATGTAAATGAGGAAACAACCCGTGATGAAGGTTATTGCCCGCTGCAACCTAATATGTAGTGTTAGAAAATGATCTAACATTATGTTGAGGTTGTAGATGGTTTGTTTCTTAATTTTTCTTTTTACCAATATTCCATGTTCACATTCAATACAACATGAATTAGACTTCCCATTGTCCTTAGATCAGGGGAGGGAGGTGCCACACTAACTGCTTCTTAAATATGTTTTTTTTAATGTCACGAGGTAGTGACATTAAATGTGTGCTGTTGGGTGTACTCAAGGACTGGAGTTGGGAAACATTGCTTAGAGAGAACAAGTTAATCCACCAGCCTGTTCTTGATTGGTTGCTTTTGAGTTTCCACCATTAATATCAATGACATGTCTGGTGACCATTGAAACTTAAGTCTTTTGTGCACTCCAGGTCTCTGAACAACCAACCGCAATAGGTGAGAAATAATAGAACCATTATAAAAGGCTAACTTCTCAGTTTCAATGGCAATTTTGAACACATCATTTTTGACTCATCAGGCCTAGAGCGAACACTGTCAGTTGAGTAACTTGGTGAGCGGCAGGTTCCGCAGCAAGATGGGACATGCAGCTTCACTATCTTTAGGAAAGGAGCCTCTGGTAGGCTGCCAGTCTGCCAGCCTGCTGAAAGTTGATGCACAATACTGAGAATTAGGTCAACACACCCCTTTTTGTCACAGGGGTAACATCTCACATTGCAGATTATGTGCACACAAGAAGAGAAATGGTTTCAATTTATTCAAATCCCTTTTATTACTTGACCTTCAAGTAAAAAATAAAAATAAAACATTTTTAAAAATCTACTTTAGTGAAAACAGTTTCTTATCCTAAGCAGACTACACAATTACTTGGTGTTTGTACTTCTCCTACACAATAGCTGATTTCATTCTTGCAGCGCTCAGTTACATCAGACAGAATCACACCCAATTCTAAGGAATGTAATGATGAATCAGGGGAGTTGATCATTGCCTGATCCCAGATCTGTTTGTGCTGTCTTGTCAACTCCTATGGTCAATTTCAAGCTGAACGTGATGTGTTTGGCGGAACAATGACCACAGGAGTTGGCAAGACTGCACACAACGATATGGGACGAGACTAGGGTCGAAAGCCATTAACAGTCCTCCTAAAGACATGTCTTCTCCTTTGAGTGGATGTGGCCAAGGCAAGCTGGTGTTCCTCTGTTTGAAGACCTTTGACACAATGTCATCCTCTCACAGGAAGGGCTGAGTACCTATAGCATGGCCAGAACTTTGCAGGAAAAACAATGTTACTGTTTTTCTTTTGTCTTGGGGGGCATATATCAAGCACTCCGCCAGACTTTGAAGTGTCTTGCCTTGGCGGTTGAAAATGTGCCATCCAGTTAAGCCCATATCAAACGAAAAGTGTTTTTTTAACACGCTTGTACACGCTGAATTTGGAATGCACAGGAGCGAATGAGAGTTCAGATGGGACGCGAGCATCTACGGCGTCATAGCGCGTCAAATTCGAAAGCAAGTCTATTTTTCTGGTGTCTATGCAGAGCAATGCTGGTAAAATAAGCAGATAAATTGCGTGGGTCGTTTTGTAGAAAAGGAATTCGAGGAATTATGATCTTCCCTATGCTAGACTAAAGATGTAGTTTAAAATGTATTGGGCTGTAAGGTTTATCAGCCTAGTGGTTTGAGCGTTGGACTTGTAACCGAAAGGTTGCAAGATCAAATCCCGAGCTGATAAGGTAAAAATCAGTCGTTCTGCCCCTGAACAAGGCAGTTAACCCACTGTTCCTAGGCCGTCATTGAAAAATAAGAATTTGTTCTTAACTGACTTGCCTAGTTAAATAAAGGTAAAATAAAATCAGTCAAATAGGCTACATATTTGAAAACAATTGCAGGTTACCTGTGTTGATTTCGATCATAGGCATATAGCCTAGGCAGGCTACGGCTGGGAAACACGAGGAACCCCGATTTCAAGAGAGAATACTGTTGTGTAGATGAACGAGAATAGCTAGAATCTTTCTAAACTGCTCGGGTTTACTAGCTACAACTCTCCTCACGTTCACCGAGGTAAAGACAGATTCAGGTTGGATACTCACCTGTAGTTTTCCTTATGTCCTCCAACAGCAGTTGGGGACCGTCAACATAGTGACAAATCAAATTTTTCACATTTCAATAGCTATTTAATCATTACTCCTAAAACTTTCAAAACTGGTTCTAGCTAACCCAATGGCATAGACGCACATTGCGCACACTTTTTTGTTGTTGTTGGTTTACATCTCACATTATTTTACATTTATTTATTGGGAAGCCCCCAATAAACCTGGTGACCTCTGGCTCCAGGCCTCTAGCCGTACACTCCCTGCCCGCCTGCCTGCCCTCTCCCTGGGCCTGAGAGTGTATAGCTTACTCCCTGGAACTATAGACCTCCAGGCCTCCACACCTACTCTCCCTACCCGGTCAAACTTTTTTTGGGGCTTAAGGGCCACGTCAGGATTTTGAAATTCAATGGAGGGACGCATTTTTTGGGGGACCAATTGTTTGTTAAGATTAATTTGCGGGGGCTTCCCAAGTGGTGCAGTGGTATAAGGCACTGCATCGCAGTGCATGAGGCGTCACTACAGACCTGGGTTCAATCCAACACATTGGTGCGGCTGGCTTCCGGGTTAAGCGGGCATTGTGTCAAGAAGATACCACGAAATTGGGGAGAAAAAAGGGGTACAAAAAATAAGTACATGTAAGGTGAGTTAAATTCACAAGGGGTACATAGTGAACATAACAAATACAGCTGTTTTATTATGGATTCTCATGGCAATTAAGTTGGCATATGCTGTGTATGTGAATTGACAGTCTCCTCTCGCACGCAAATTTTGATGCCGTTGACGGCGTCTCTCTGTGTGATTTCGACTTTTGGCAGATGGCCTAGCACTCCCATAGTAGTATAGTATGTGGTATTTGCTCATGTGACATTCACATAAATGTGCATATGCAAGTATTTTTCCGTCGTTCTGTCGAAACAGAAAGGCCTAGTAATAGTAGGCGTTGGCCTGGTGTTTGTGCAGATGTTTCAGTCAACAGTCAGAGAGCTTTGTAATCATGTTGGAGTCAGACGATCATTACTGCTGTTGTTATATTACCTCATCTTCATCAACCATCATGCCAAGTCCTGTGTTGTATTGATGTAATGTTTGGTAGATCTCAAAATATAAATGTCCACAGTAGTGATTTACTCTGTTCTGTTTCAGGTACCTGCTGGAGCAGGACTTCCCAGGCATGCGGATTGGCCCAGAGCCCACAACGGATGGCTTCATCGCTGTCATGTATGGGGAGAACGAGGGGGTTGTCCCTGGTAACGCTCTGGTGGTCGACCCCAAGAAACCCTTCCGTAAACTCAACGCCTTTGGTAACTCCTTCCTCAATAGGTAAAGTGGACAGTTGTTTTGTTTGTTTGTTTATTACCGCTAACACTTTACATTAAAGGGGAACTGCACCCGCTGATTTGGCCTCGTTTTTTGGCTTGCTCAAGAAATGCTTTGCGGCCATGCCCGAAGTCAAATGTGAGTTGGCTTGGGGGTGTGGTTTGATGTGGGTGTTTTTTGGGTGTGTCCTTGCCACCACCAAGACACACCCATCGTCAGAACCTTGCCCACAGCTGTTTCCCCCCACTCAATCACAACAAACAAACCTCCTGCAGGTTGAGTTCAATAACTACAGGCAAGTGTATGGTGAGAGTTTAGAGAGTTTAGAACTAGGACAGAAGACTTTATAACTGACTTTTTCAGACATAACATACGTACAGCAGATCCCCTTATTGTATGGGACACTTTTAAGTGTGCCTTTAGAGGCCATGCAATTCAGTACTCATCTATAAAACAAAGGGAATTTAGATCAAAAGAGTCCATATTAACAAAGGAAATTGAAGGACTAACAGTACAGTTAGATAGCAATAAAAACGGTACCATAGAGGCACAGAATAAGTTAGAGGAAAAACAAAAAGAAATGGAGGAACTTATTCAAGAAAGATCCAGTGTAATATATTATAAAAATAAAGCGAACTGGATGGAATATGGGGAAAAATGCACCAAATTCTTTTTCAATCTTCAATATAGAAATGCTACCAAAAAAAATGTATTAAAACTTGTTACAAATGATGGAGTCACGCATGATTCACCAAATGATATTTTGAAAGAGGAAGTAAAGTACTTTAAGAATATGTTTTCGTTTCAGGCTCCTCCATCTCCACTAACTGAAACTAATTGGTAGAAAGAGGAGGAAGGGAAGCGCTACTAAGGTACACTATAGTATATTTTGGTAGATAGAAGGTGCTCTTTGGTAAAAGGTGTAAATTGGTCATCAAAAAGAAAGGAGGACCAAGGCACTCTTCATATAATTAATTAAAATGCCTTTATTAGTATGGCATGTTCAATAGAAACAAAGTTGTTTAAAAACCGACGCGTTTCGGCTGCATGGCCTTCGTCAGGGAGTACAGAAAAATTGTATTCTCTTTTTTCTGTACTCCCTGACGAAGGCCATGCAGCCGAAACGCGTCGGTTTTTAAACAACTTTGTTTCTATTGAACATGCCATACTAATAAAGGCATTTTAATTAATTATATGAAGAGTGCCTTGGTCCTCCTTTCTTTTTGATAACTGAAACTAATTGTATGGATTTTTTTCCTATTAATAATGTAAAATTAACATCTGTACAGAAAGACTCATGTGAAGGCCAAATTACAGAGGAGGAACTGCTTGATGCAATTGGGGCCTTTAAGGATGGGAAAACTCCAGGGCTGGATGGCATACCAGTGGAAGTATACAAAACTTTTTTTGATATACTCAAAGGACCATTATTTGCTTGTTTTAACCACTCCTATATAAATGGTAGATTATCAGACACGCAACAAGAAGGTCTGATATCGTTATTACTGAAACAGGACCCAAGTGGTATATATAAAGATCCAGTCCAATTAAAAAATTGGAGACCTCTTACACTTCAGTGTTGTGATGCAAAAATCCTAGCAAAATGCTTGGCGCATAGAATAAAAAAAGTTTTGTCAGATATTATTCATCCTAATCAGACAGGTTTTTTACATGGACGATACATTGGAGATAATATAAGGCAAGTACTGGAAACAATAGAACACTATGAAATATCGGGGACACCAGGTCTGGTTTTCATAGCTGATTTTGAAAAGGCTTTTGATAAAGTACGACTGGAGTTTATATATAAATGCCTAGAATATTTCAATTTTGGGGAATCTCTTATAAAATGGGTTAAAATTATGTATAGTAACCCTAGGTGTAAAATAGTAAATAATGGCTACATCTCAGAAAATTTTAAACTATCTAGAGGAGTAAAACAAGGTTGTCCACTATCGGCATATCTATTTATTATTGCCATCGAAATGTTAGCTGTTAAAATTAGATCAAACATTAATATTAATGGATTAGAAATACGTGGCTTAAAAACTAAGGTGTCATTGTACGCTGATGATTCATGTTTTCTTTTAAAACCACAACTAGAGTCTCTCCACGGCCTCATAGAGGATCTAGATACCTTTTTTTATTTTTTTTATTTTACCGTTATTTTACCAGGTAAGTTGACTGAGAACACGTTCTCATTTGCAGCAACGACCTGGGGAATAGTTACAGGGGAGAGGAGGGGGATGAATGAGCCAATTGTAAACTTTGCTATCCTCTCTGGATTAAAACCAAATTATGATAAATGTACCATATTACGTATTGGATCACTAAAAAATACACATTTTATATTGCCATGTAGTTTACCAATTAAATGGTCTGACGGAGATGTGGACATACTCGGTATAAAAATCCCAAAAGAAAGAAATGATCTCACTCCAATAAATTTTCATAGAAAGTTAGCAAAAATAGATAAGATCTTGCTACCGTGGAAAAATCACCCTGATTAACTCTTTAGTCATATCACAGTTTACCTATTTGCTTATGGTTTTGCCTACACCTAGTGACCTGCTTTTTAAATTATATGAACAAAAAATATTCCATTTAATTTGGAACGGCAAGCCAGATAAAATTAAAAGGGCCTATTTATATAACGAATATGAATTCGGAGGGCAGAAATTATTAAATATTAAAGCATTAGACCTCTCACTAAAGGCATCAGTCATACAAAAGTTATACTTAAATCCAAACTGGTTCTCTAGTAAATTGGTACGAATGTCTCATCCTATGTTCAAGAAGGGCCTTTTTCCCTTTATTCAGATTACACCTGCTCACTTTCGGTTGTTTGAAAAGGAAATAATCTCCAAAATATCCTTATTTTTTAAACAAGCCTTAGAAAGTTGGTTGCAATTTCAGTTTAATCCACCTGAAAGGACGGAACAAATAGTACAACAAATATTGTGGTTAAATTCAAATATAGTAATTGATAAAAAAACTGTATTTATCGAAGAAATGTTTAAAAAAGGTATAATTTTTGTGAATGATATCATAAATAGGACTGGTGGAGTTATGTCACACATGCAGCTAACACAGACATATGGAAATGTCTGCTCTACCCAAAATTACAACCAATTAATTGCAGCATTACCACAAAAATGGAAGAGGCAAGTAGAAGGGGAAAAAAGTAAGGAACTTGTATGTCGGCCCTGTATTAAAGAACATAAATGGTTAAAGAAAAGTGTGATAAATAAAAACATATACCAATTTCATTTAAGGACCAAAAAACTGACAGCCGTGCCATATAAATTGCAAAATAGTTGGGAAGAGATTTTCGATGTACCCATTCCATGGCACATGGTTTATGAATTGATACGGAAAACAACGCCGGATTCAAAACTTCGAATTTTTCAATTTAAATTACTGTACAAAATTCTTGCAACTAATAGAATGTTATATATATGGGGTATACAATCTTCCCAGCTCTGCAGATTCTGTTGTGAGGAGGCAGAGTCATTAGATCATTTATTTTGGTATTGTCCATATGTAGCTCGTTTTTGGTCACAGGTCCAGGAATGGCTGAAGAATTGCAACATTTGCCTAGAACTAACGCTACAGATAGCAATACTGGGGGAATTGAAAAGCCATAGTCAATCAATCAATAATATAATAATTATTTTAGCAAAAATGTTTATTTTTAATTTACAATCTGTAGAAGCTATGAGAATAGGAAGGTTCAAATCTTTTGTGAAGCATCACAGCACAGTTGAAAAATATATGGCAAATAAAAATCCGAAATGGATGATGTTGGAAGATAGATGGGAGGGGTTGAGTGGAACTGAAGGGTGGGACTAATAACAGTATAAACAATGTAGGGCATGCGGGATCTGTGAAATGTGTATAGGTGCGGAGCTTTTGGGAAATAGCACAGTTACAAGTGGAAATAAAATTGGATGGACAACAGAAATAGAGGAAGGACTAAGAACAAACAAGAGAGAACTATTGTAAAGTAGACTGTGTCTGTAAAATAGGTATAAGATGTATAAATTGAAGGTAAAAGCAGAAGTGTTTATTAGTTTACTCCAATTGGGGGAGCGGTGGTAGGGTTGCGGGGAATAATAATAAAGGTATATTCTTTAAAAAAGTATGTATGTCTATATAGGTATGTGTATGTATATATGTGTATATGTATGCATGCGTGTATGGATATATATATTTACCCCAAAAAATATGGGGGATTGGAAATGATGCAGACAATTACATTGGAAGCAACATTCTTTCCGCAATATTAAGCTGATCCACCCCTAAAAAAAATATATATTTTTTTTAAAAGTGTATGGTGAGATGCCAGAATAATCTTTGAATAGGTCAGTAGCCTACAGATTAATATGAGAAGAATGCATTTGCTGATTTTATGTAGATACTCTAAACTTTATTTGTTCAATTTTAAATGTATTAACAGGTCCATGTAGAATAAACAAAACTTTACATCATACCATAGAAGCAGTGTTCTGCTAATATAACTAACAATGTGTACCTTTCATTGTCATTCCCAGCCGATACAGATACTGTGCCTATCTGCATTTTGTTTGGTGGTAATGGTAAACTTGGCAAACAATTTATTGGTCATACCTTCCTGTGCGGTGTCCCGTATACAACAGGAGTTCCCTGATCCTGGTGCAGAATACACAGGGTTTATCCCTCCCCATATTGACTGAAGCCATTCAATTAAATAATAAAAAAAGACAATACAAGTCAAATTTGTCTAGTAAACTTTTAATGCCGAGTTCCAGGTCTCTTCATTCAGAGACATCAGTATCAAGCCTGTCTGTCAGTCTGGACTTCATCACATCATCTTGCAAGTCTCCATGTTCTGGCTCCATACATGTTTTTGTGAACACATACACACATAGTCACTGTTCTATTACCAATGGCAATTAGGATAGGTGATATCTGACAAACAAACATACTATGTTGAAGTTTGAACAGGTCAGACTAAACCTACCTAATTCTGGTCTCGCCATCAAACGACTGAGGCTGGCTTCTGGCAATAGCATCTACAGTACTCTCCATCTGTAGAAATAGGCAGAGTTGATGCAGTTCATTTGTGACATGGAATGAAAAGGGTGTTGCAAATACTGGACATTTCTGCTGTACTGTATTATTAGTAATCACCTTCAGTCCCACATTGTGGATGTGTTGAGTGCCAGGTCTCTCTCCATTCAGAGACGTCTGTACTAGAGGTCGACCGATTAATCGGAATGGCCGATTAATTAGGGCCGATTTCAAGTTTTCATAACAATCGGAAATCGGTAATTTTGGGCGACGATTTATTTTTTTATTTTTTTTTTACACCTTTATTTAACTAGGCAAGTCAGTTAAGAACACATTCTTATTTTCAATGACGGCCTAGGAACGGAACTAGGAACTATTAACTGCCTTGTTCAGGGGCAGAACGACAGATTTTTATCTTGTCAGCTTAGGGATTCAATCTTGCAACCTTACGGTTAACTAGTCGAACGCTCTAACCACCTGCCTCACGAGGAGCCCGCCTGTTACGCGAATGCAGTAAGAAGCCAAGGTAAGTTGCTAGCTGGCATTAAACTTATCTTATAAAAAACAATCAATCAATCAATCATAATCACTAGTTATAACTACACATGGTTGATGATATTACTAGTTTATCTAGCGTGTCCTGCGTTGCATATAATCGATGCAGTGCGAATTCGCGAAAAAGTACTCGTTGCTCCAACGTGTACCTAACCATAAACATCAATGCCTTTCTTAAAATCAATACACAGAAGTGCATATTTAGCTAAAGGAAATCCAGGTTAGCAGGCAATATTAACCAGGTGAAATTGTGTCACTTCTCTTGCGTTCATTGCACGCAGAGTCAGGGTATATGCAACAGTTTGGGCCGCCTGGCTCATTGCGATCTAATTTGCCAGAATTTTACGTAATTATGACATAACATTGAAGGTTGTGCAATGTAACAGGAATATTTAGACTGATGGATGCCACCCGTTAGATAAAATACGGAACGGTTCCGTATTTCACTGAAAGAATAAATGTTTTGTTTTTGCGAGATGATAGTTTCCGGATTCGACCATATTAATGACCTAAGGCTCGTATTACTGTGTGTTATTATGTTAAAATTAAGTCTATGATTTGATAGAGCAGTCTGACTGAGCGATGGTGGGCAACAGCAGGCTCGTAAGCATTCATTCAAACAGCACTTTCGTGCGTTTTGCCAGCAGCTCTGCTGTTTATGAATTCAAGCCTATCAACTCCCGAGATTAGGCTGGTGTAACCGATGTGAAATGGCTAGCTAGTTTGCGGGGTGCGCGCTAATAGCGTTTCAAACGTCACTCGCTCTGAGACTTAGAGTAGTTGTTCCCCGTGCTCTGCATGGGTAACGCTGCTTCGAGGGTGGCTGTTGTCGATGTGTTCCTGGTTCGAGCCCAGGTAGCGGCGAGGAGAGGGATGGAAGCTATACTGTTACACTGGCAATACTAAAGTCTAAAGTGCCTATAAGAACATCAAATAGTCAAAGGTATATGAAATACAAATCGTATAGAGATTATTCGGTATCGGCTTTTTTTGGGGTCCTCCAATAATCGGTATATTGAAAAATCATAATCGGTCGACCTCTAGTCTGTACCAAGCCTGTCCGTTGATCAGGACTCCATCACATCATCTTGCAAGTCTCCAAGTGCTGGCTCAATAGGTCCATCTGTGAACACATGCACACATAGTCACTGTTCTAATACCAATGGCAGTTAGGATATGTGATATCTGACAAACAAACATACTATGTTGAAGTTTGAACAGGACTTTGCCAGCTCCACATTGATTGGCATGGCAGCGTAGATCAGCTCCTGGCCCCTCATCAAATATACTGGATGCACACACACACACACACGATTACGTTATCAATGGTTGTTATGAGTAGCCTGGTGCAACCAACCTGATCGATGTGTTCACCTTTCTATTTGACTTCAGATATCATACGATGTGAAATGGAATAGTGAACACAGCGATCAGTTTAGGTTATGCCCTAGACATTAAATGGATCTAGGAAGTAGAAAATAAGCAACAAATAATATCAGTTTAAATAAATTATGTTTCACAATTGGGTTATCAAATGTATCAAAATAATAAGGTGGGTTACCGTCTGTATTTGTACAAATGATGAGCCTGTGGAAGCTGTTGCCGCTGACAGGTGAAGGTTGATGGCCGGATACTTACAAAAATGTGTCTGACTGTTCCATTCATAGGAATGCTCAATGCGAGAGCATGTCTGCATGATGCTGATGAGGGCCTCTTTGCTGGTCTTCTCTAGGCTGCATGTTTGGCTGCAAGCTGGACATCTCTCAAGCAACTGCAGCATGCAATCTTATGAGGTGGTGTTGACTGGGAGGGCCTGTGAAAGGGTGATATAATTGACGACCGAGTGGTAAATTGCATTTTTTTCGAAAGAAAGGACAAAGCTTTTTGCTAGTGCACTTCATGACCACAATGACGACTAGTTATAACTGCTTGGCTGTGGAATAAGCCTACTAGTTTATTAAGCCAGGCATTTTTTTATACTACAATTCACAACACACCTTACCTGTCATTGTTGATGGAGCCATCTTTGTCACCAGGGCAGTAACTCGGGTCACTATCAGAGGCCTCATGATGGCGTGTCCTTTTCATAAGAGTCGAGGGAGATTTTGGCAACAATGGTGTCACGAGGGTAATTGTCTCATGACGCACATTTATTCTGAGGTCTTCCCTGACGAGCTGTGAAAATAGCAAGTGAACAGTGAATGAAATTATTTTTGGATGTCACTAAACAATTGCAATTATATTTCTGGACATTTGCTCCTTCTGGTAGGTCCTGGCATCCGTTCATAACCAGGGGATGAGTCTGGCACCCAACTGCACTTTGTCTAACACAAAAACAGGGTCAACGATTGTGATCATCCCTCACTTATGCATATAGTTAGAGAAATAAGGTGATCTCGTTTGGAAGCTAATTCTATGCTTTACCAATGTAGACTGACTGGCTCCAAATTGGATTCAGGCCAGTGACGCCGTTACACTATGCAACCAACTGTGACATGTTTTGTTATGGCCCTGGGTTGGTTTGAGTTTGTTGCTGCTAGTTCGAACACTGTTGTAGTCACACGGGGCTGCAGCCTAGTGGTTAGAGCATTGGGCCAGTAACCGAAAGGTTGCTGGATCGAATCCCCGAGCTAACATGGTCAAAATCTGTAGTTCTGACTCTGAACAAGGCAGTTAACCCACTATTCCCCAGTAGGCTGTCATTGTAAATAAGAATTTGTTCTTACCTGACTTGCCTAGTTAAATAAAATAAACACACAAGTTAGCTAGTACCACCCTAGCTGCATCCAATATTTATTTGTGCCATAGACATGGGTTGCACATTGTAGGCTAATTTGACTGTAAAAGTAACTTATGGAATGACATTGCTCAAGTAGGCTAATATCTGTTGCCATTACTGTTAGCTAGCTAATATACGCTGGTCCCCTCAATCTTAGTTAGCTGGCTAAAGTTATAGCTACTGCATCTTAAGTCAATCTGGCGACCATCACAATCATGAGAAAAGGTTCTCCTACTAATTATTTGCCTACTTCTGAAAGGTTATCGTGTTTTCAAGCCAAATCCGAGTTGTATTGAGGTAGGCTAACATTAGCCTGCTAGCTGGGTAGCTGTGCTAGTGACCATTGGGGACTAACAAACTCCAACCACGTATTCCGTACGTTAGGGTCCTTCAGCAAGGCATGCAAACCATAGTTGGCTGTGCATCCTGCTGGAAGCATGCATTGCCGAGCCGGAGGCATGGTCATTCCATATAGGGCTTTTCAGTCCCAATGGCCATGATCCTTTTGAACCCGTTGGGGGAGAAGAATCAACGGAGCCCCATTTAATGAAGGGGGGCAAAGTGGGCGGAGGGGCGATTTGCACGTGTAGCTTAGCAAAAGGGGGCATGAATTATTGACATTGTAATCTAAACCCAACCTTCATTTACTTGTTGTGACACATTCAGGTTTAAAACTCAGTTTTAGACGAGGCTGAATTTATGACGACAAATTCCTATTTACACTTTGTAGTCAATTTTGACACTAGAATATATGTTGCTGAATCATATTGATGCGACAGGCCTTTTTCAAAGAGATTAGATCAGGGGTGGGCAAACTTTTTGGCTCAATGGCCACATTGGGATTTTGAAATTCAACGGAGGGCCGTATTTTTTCGGGGACCAATTGTTTGTTAAAATCAATTTGTGGGGGCCTCCCGAGTGGTGCAGTGGTCTAAGGCACTGCATCGCAGTGCTTGAGGCTTCACTACAGACCTGGGTTCGATCCCAGTCTGTCACAGCTGGCCGTGACTGGGAGACCTATGACGCGGCGCACAATTTGGCCCAGCGTCGTCCGGGTTAGTAGAGGGTTTGGCTGGCCGAGATTACCTTGTTCCATCGCGCTCTAGCGACTCCTGTGGCGGGCCTGGCGCATGCATGCTGACACGGTCACCAGGTGTACGGTGTTTCCTCCGACACATTGGTGCGGCTGGCTTCCGGGTTAAGCATACATTGTGTCAAGAAGTAGTGTGGCTTGGCTGGGTCGTGTTTCGGAGGATGCACAGCTCTCGACCTTCGCCTCTCCCATACAGTCTGTACGGGAGTTGCAGCGATGGGACAAGACTATAACTACTAATTGGGGAGAAAAAAAATAAAAATGTCTTTAAATATTTATTTTAAATGTCTCACGGGCTGGATTGAAGTGCCCGGTGGATTAGTTAGTTTTTAGGGGCAGCCGTTTTTTAAGTTGCTTTCACAAAGCTGCTTTCACATTATGTAACAACAATATTGTAACAAGTAATTAGTGTTACACACAGGTATATGCATAGAATTACATTACTTTAATTTGAAGGATCTGTGCGTATAAGAGCAACTCGATGTCAGGGGTTACCCACATAGTGACAATTATTACTGAAATACTGTGGCATGTGGAACTTTCCATTACATAAATAGGCAGCTGAGCCTTGGTAGAGGCTTTGAGCAGAGATATGTGGAATTGCTATCAGCCCCCCTAGCTGATAACTCAAGGTGAAGACATTTTCTTTGATATGAGGATTGATTACAACCAGACACCACCTCCCACTGCCCCATGATCTATTATCTTCTCTACGTTTACCTCCCTCTCTCACTTTGTCCTAATAAATCAGACATTAGTGACATGGGGGTCCCCTGTTCATTATAACATCCTGTATAATTAGTTCTTGTGCAACAAGGAAACATATTTGAAATGTTATTTTTTTCACATTCTAAACATGTTTTGTTGAGTACATTTGTCCAATCCTGCGTTCCTGCAGTGCAAACAAACAAAAAAAGATTTAGCTTTTCTCCCTGTGGTTAGAAGGTTTGGTTGGATCCATATTATTTACGTGATCATGTTCTAAAAAAGCAGAAGTTAGCGATTTATTTTGGTATTGTCGTCCCATTTCTTCCTGTCAGCCCAGCCCTTTTGACATAGCTGTCATTTTTTTCCGAAAACAGTTAGGAGAGGGAAGTGACTGTCACTTTTCATTTAGTGTGAGCTACAACTACAATATCTTGGATGTCTGTTGTTGGCTCAGTCAAGAGGTTCTCTTAGCTTTAATTTTAGCCTAACAACACTTGTCTGAAGCATGTTTCCTATTTCCAGATATTTGTAATCCATGGGAAATGGTTAAGTACTTATATGACAGTTGGCCAAGTTAAGGTCAAAGACATTCCTGACAGGACAGAGGACATCTCCTCCTTTCCAGAGGAACCTCTGACAATGCACATTGTTTCCAGTGGACGCTAATGTGCCCCCCAAACTCAGTTATTTTACTTTGCGGAATTTATAGCGCTTAAGAAGGCACAATGGTTGCATACTAGGCCTACATCATGTTTTTGTTTTTGCAGTTGAATCCTTCCTGCCCATGTGCCCAGACAAAAATAATAGACTTCACCGGTGTTGGCCTGAATCTGCCAACAAGCCAGATTTACGGCTATCACTAATGCTATCTCTGTTACCATCACACGTGATCTGAATGGCTGAATCCCTGCCCTTCCAAAGCAAAAACATACCAGCTTAGAAATGGGAAAGGATGGGGTAAAAAAAAGAGGAAGAAAATGTTTTGACAACATGAGTTTAGCAGGGTGTTTTTCTGGAGCTGCTCTTCAACTCATGTCTGTAACATGTATTGTGTTTTCTCTTCTCCTGTAGGTTAATCTGTTCCCAGATCCCTAACCAGGTCCTCCGGGGTATTAGTATAATTGACACACCAGGAATCCTGTCTGGAGAGAAGCAACGCATTAGCCGAGGTCAGTAGCTAGCTATCGAGCTGAGATTGATGCAGGAGGAAGGCCTGTATCAATCAAACTACCCAACTTGGAGAGCTATGGTAGTACATTGCTTTAAGAAATAATAGTTATTTTGTTTATGATGAATCAATTTAACAAGTCTATGCTTGTTTGTATACATTTCACAGGTGCAGATATTTCACATACTGGCTTTTTATTCTGAAGTGCACTAATTTGATAAAACTAATGGTAAATGGGTAGCTATCAAGTGTGATTTTAAAGTGTCAAAGCATGGGTTGTAGAGCTGTGTTAAGTGTGTTGTGTAGTTCTTGTCAACGGATAGGTCACTATGCCAGCTGTTTGTCCTAATTGTACCAATATTACATCTGATAATATCACAACATGATGCAATGCCTCCAGTGCTGTAGTTATGTTTTCTCCATAATTAGAATCCAACATTGGCTTTCCAAGCCTCCACTGGAGACCCTGAGATATGAAGTCATACTGAAGTAGGTCTTACGACCCTGCTACACTGCAACCATTGGGCAACTGGCGTTGCAGTCAGACATCAGCCGTTGAGGGAATGCTTCCTTTAAAAATCTATGAAAGCTGCTCTACTGCCCATGTTGCGCTCATGTTGTGTCGCGTCCAATGACAGCATCCAAGCTCAAGAATCGCAGAGGTTCAATTCTTGATTCCTGCATTCATTCTATCTTGTGAATTGAAATTGTGAGAGAAAAAAACTTGATTTTGGCTGCTTATTTTATTTGGATATCCATTAGCTGTTGCGAAAGCAGCAGCTACTCTTCCTGGGGTCCACACGAAACAGGAAACATGACAATACAGAATATTAATAGACAAGAACAGGTCAAGGACAGAAGTACATACTATAAATGTAAAAATGACACACAGCCTACATATTATTACAGACACACAAAATATCTAGGTCAGGTAGGGGAGAGCTGTTGTGCTGTGAGGTGTTGCTTTTAGGGCTGTCCCCGACTAAAATAAATCTTGGTCGACTTAGATCTGTCCTGTTTCAACCAATTGATTGGTGGAAATGTTTTTACTTATTTTTCTATATATAGACAAAATAAAATCAACTGCATATCCACTGAGCTTGTCTGATGCTTTAAGCACACTGTTTTAAATAATTAAGACACGTAAATTACTCAAAAAAGAGCCCGATGGTCACACTGTGTTAAAAGAAATGACAGCGAGTGCCTGTGTGACTGGCGCAAGTTGTTGCTCTCCTCCCTGCTGCGGTGAAGAGGCACCACAGCAAGTTTTTATCACACTGTCCGTGCTGAAGCTGTAACATAATTACAGCCATTTTAGTTTCTTTCTTGTTTGTAACTGAAAAGTTCTGTTACTGAAATCACTTTGTTTAAGAAAGACATTCCCTATTCCCTCAACCCTTGCTCTCTTTACGTGAAACATGTAAGCATCGCATGCATGTGACCAATAGGTCCTGCCCTATAGCCTATAATAATCACATCAATTAATTGGTTAAAACAAAATGGATGTGGAGGACGTGTGAAATAAACTCGAAACGAGCAAGTGTTTACTGGTTGCTCAGGAGGGAAAAGGGAAGTCAGATCTGTGGGAGACATTTGACTTAGTTGTGGAAACTACTGGAGGGTATAGGAGCAACCGTTGCGTGAGTATTATGTGTGCCAAACCGTTGCTGTTAGATTACAATGTTATATTTCTTTCTGACCATTTGGAACAATGTAAACAACGCTAAGTGAATCAGAGAGTCTGTTCTAACAATTATTTATATATACACTACCGTTCAAAAGTTTGAGGTCACTTAGAGTCCTTGTTTTTGAAAGAAAAGCACTTTTTTTGTCAATTTTTTAAAATATCATCAAATTGATCATAAATACTGTGTAGACAATGTTAATGTTGTAAATGACTATTGTAGCTGGAAACAGCTGATAAAAAAAAAAAATATGGAATATCTACATAGGCGTACAGAGGCCCATTATCAGCAACCATCACTCCTGTGTTCCAATGGCACGTTGTGTTAGCCTTTTAAAAATGATAAGCTTGGATTAGCTAAGTGATCATTAGAAAACCCCTTTTGCTATTATGTTAGCACAGCTGAAAACTGTTGTTCTGATTTTAAAGAAGCAATAAAACTGGCCTTCTTTAGACTAGTTGAGTATCTGGAGCATCAGCATTTGTGGGTTCGATTACAGGCTCAAAATGGCCAGAAACAAAGAACTTTCTTCTTAAACTTGTCAGTCTATTCTTGTTCTGACAAATGACGGCTATTCCATGCGAGAAATTGCCAAGAAACTGAAGATCTCGTACAACGCTGTGTACTACTCCCTTCACAGAACAGAGCAAACTGTCTCTAACCAGAATAGAAAGAGGAGTGGGAGGCCCCGGTGCACAATATAACTCTTCAGATATTTTAATATCTGATCAATTAGTCTTCTATTAATGAATTACTATTATTACCTTCATCAGTCTCATCTGAATGTCGTAAATTGTTGGTTATCTGTACAAACCCAGCCTCTACTATGAATCATCCATACACCAATTAGCTGAATTATTTATTTACTAACTAACTAAACAATCACAGAAATGCATAAACAAACCGTAGATATTGGTTACTAACAATGATAGGAAAGAGTCCCGAGTGGGCTATGCGGATATGACGGCTTGGTGGGGAAAGGAGTGGGACTGAGAGAGAGCGAGGAAAGACAAATGGATTCAATACACACAGTCAATAATTATATACATTGAAATGCTAATCCTTCGCACATGAATGGCCGCTCATTCGGGAATAATTGCATATATTATTATATGTATATATTTACGGCCGAATATCATTGTTGTCTTCTCTGTTGGAATCCGGTCCATCTGCTGGAACGTTCATCAGAGTCTCTCTGGTTGCGTTTCCCCGAAGATCAAAGTATTTCGTGGTTAGAATGGATACTTCAGAGTACCATTCAGAAATGTTCTCATAGAAAAGATTAGAGGTCGACCGATTAGGATTTTTCAATACCGATTTATTAGAAGACCAAGAAAAGCCGATACCGATTTAATTGGACGATTTTTGTGTGTGTGTGTAATAAAGACAATTACAACAATACTGAATGAACACTTATTTTAAATTAATATAATACATAAATAAAAACCAGTTTAGTCTCAAATAAATAATGAAACATGTAAAATTTGGTTTAAATAATGCAAAAACAGTGTTGGAGAAGGAAGTAAAAGTGATATGTCCCATGTAAAAAAGCTAATGTTTCAGTTCCTTTCTCAGAACATGAGAACATATGAAAGCTGGTGGTTCCTTTTTAACATGAGTCTTCAATATTCCCAGGTAAGAAGTTTTAGGTTGAGGTTATTATAGGAATTATAGGACTATTTCTCTTTATACTATACTATTTGTATTTCATATACCTTTGACTATTGGATGTTTTTATAGGCACTATAGTATTGCCAGCCTAATCTCGGGAGTTGATAGGCTTGATGTTATAAACAGCGCTGTGCTTCAAGCATTGCGTAGAGCTGCTGGCAAACGCAAGAAAGTTCTGTTGGAATGAATGCTTATGAGCCTGCTGCTGCCTACCACCGCTCAGTCAGACTGCTCAGACTGCTCAAATATCAAATCATAGACTTAATTATAATATAATAAGCACACAGAAATACGAGCCTTAGGTCATTAATATGGTCGAATCCGGAAACTTTCAGTGAGATACGGAACCGTTCTGTATTTTATCGAACAGGTGCCATCCATAAGTCTAAATATTGCAGTTACATTGCACAACCTTCAATGTTATGTCATAATTATGTAATATTCTGGCAAATTAATTATGGTCTTTGTTAGGAAGAAATGGGCTTCACACAGTTCGCAACGAACCAGGCGGCCCAAACTGCTGCATATACCCTGACTCTGCTTGCACAGAACGCAAGAGAAGTGACACAATTTCCCTAGGTAATATTGGCTGCTAACAAGAATTTATTTGAACTAAATATGCAGGTTTAAAATAATATACTTGTGTATTGATTTTAAGAAAGGCATTGATGTTTATGGTTAGGTATATTGGTGCAACGACAGTGCTTTTTTCGCAAATGCGCTTGTTAAATCATCACCCGTTTGGCGAAGTAGGCTGTGATTCGATGATAATCAATGCGGTGCCTGTTAATTTTCTTTGCAATGCAGGACAAGGTAGTTAAACTAGTAATATCATCAACCATGTGTAGTTAACTAGTGATTATGTTAAGACTGATTGATTGTTTTTTATTAGATAAGTTTAATGCTAGCTAGCAGCTTACCTTGTCTCCTTGCTGCACTCGCGTAACAGGTGGTCAGCCTGTCACGCAGTCTCCTCGTGGAGTGCAATGTAATCAGCCATAATCGGCGTCCAAAAATGGCAATTGCCGATTGTTATGAAAACTTGAAGTCAGCCCTAATTAATCGGTCAGCCTCTAGAATAGATGTTTTGGCAGTTGTCTGTATTCTCGTCCTCGCTTTACGTCATTTCTAGCTGCAGACTAGTGTAATTTATGTCTATGGTTTGCTCTTATTCTGTAGGGATTGATAGTCTGAGTTGAACCATTTCCAGCTGTGTAGCCAATGCTCCACGAGGTATAGTCCTGTCCTTTGGTAGAGTTGTAGTTTAAACCACTTCACACACCAGCGTCACCCGGCATGTTTTGGTCTCAGAAATTCAACCATTTGCAACCACAGCTCACGCTGGGGTTTGCTTAATCCTAACTATTCATGACCACAGCTCACACTGAGTTGGGTCACGAGTGGGTTTTATATGTAACAGTAGAAAAGGGCGGTCCACGACGCCTAATCTGGGTCTGGGCTCACGGGGGTGTGGCCACTGACTAGTTAATCTTTATGAAAATCCATACTCTTATTTAGAAGGTTAATATCACATTACATCTTTTCACAAATAGTTTAATGTTTAGTCACATACTTTTCACAATATTTAGATGTAAACTTGACAGCTGGGAAATGTACACTTTAAGAGATACCAATATGTGTGTTTCCTGTACCTCATGAGATCACCAAATGAAACACACTCAACATGACTGTCCCTTAAGTGTCAACGGATCATTCTCAAAAGCAGAAACATTGTTTAATTCTCCCATTTTGGGGATTTAGGTGTCTTCAAGTGAAGTCCATTGTTCTCTCTCTGTGCTCTCTCTTTCTGCATGACCAGGGGGAAAGAGTCTCCGCCAGGAATTTATAACCTGAGATAACAGAACCTGGGTGTAGGAGAAAGGGGGTGGGGGGGGGGGGGTAGCCACGATCTACACCCAGAAAGGGCCACGTCATGACAAGATATACAGTGCATTCGGAAGGAATACAGACCCCTTGACTTTTTCCACATTTTGTTAAGTTACAGCCTTATCTAAAATTGATTAAATTGATTTTCACTTTGGTATTGTGTGTAGATTGATAAGAAAAACATTTTTTTGTCCGTTTTAGAATAAGGCTATAATGCAACAAAATGTTGAAAAGGGGAAGGAGTCTGAATACTTTCCGAATGGATTGTATATGGATGATTTACAAAGCCAGGCACATTTAACAGTTAGGCTATTGATTATAGACCTACAGTTGAAGTCGGAAGTTTACGTACACTTAGGTTGGAGTCATTAAAACTCGTTTTTCAACCACTCCACACATTTTTTGTTAACAAACTATAGTTTTGGCAAGTCGGTTAAGACATCTACTTTGTGCATGACAAGTCATTTTTCCAACAATTATTTACAGACAGATTATTTCACTTATAATTCACTGTATCACAATTCCTGTGGGTCAGAAGTTTACATACACTAAGTTGACTCTGCCTTTAACCAGCTTGGAAAGTTCCAGAAAATGATGTCATGGCTTTAGAAGCTTCCGATAGGCTAATTGACATAATTTGAGTCAATTGGAGGTGTACCTGTGGATGTATTTCAAGGCCTACCTTCAAACTCAGTGCCTCTTTGCTTGACATCATGGGAAAATGAAAAGAAATCAGCCAAGACCTCAGGGAAAAAATTGTAGACCTCCACAAGTCTGGTTCATCCTTGGTAGCAATTTCAAAACGCCTGAAGGTACCACGTTCATATGTACAAACAATAGTACGCAAGTATAAACACCATGGGACCATGCAGCCGTCATACCGCGCAGGAAGGAGACGCGTTCTGTCTCCTAGAGATGAATGTACTTTGGTGCGAAAAGTGCAAATGAATCCCAGAACAACAGCAAAGGACCTTGTGAAGATGCTGGAGGAAACAGGTACAAAAGTATCTATATCCACAGTAAAACAAGTCCTATATCGACATAACCTGAAAGGCCGCTCAGCAAGGAAGAAGCCACTGCTCCAAAACCGCCATAAAAAAGCCAGACTACGGTTTGCAACTGCACATGGGGACAAACATCGTACTTTTTGGAGGAATGTCCTCTGGTCTGAAAAATAGAACAGTTTGGCCATAATGACCATCGTTATGTTTGGCGGAAAAAGGGGGAGGCTTGCAAGCAGCATCATGTTGTGGGGGTGCTTTGCTGCAGGAGGGACTGGTGCACTTCACAAAATAGATGGCATCATGAGGGAGGAAAATTATGTGGATATATTGAAGCAACATCTCAAGACATCAGTCAGGAAGTTAAAGCTTGATCGCAAATGGACAATGATCCCAAGCATACTTCCAAAATTGTGGCAAAATGGCTTAAGGACAACAAAGTCAAGGTATTGGAGTGGCCATCACAAAGCCCTGACCTCAATCCTGTAGAAAATTTGTGGGCAGAACTGAAATGCGTGTGTGAGCAAGGATGCCTACAAACCTGACTCAGTTACACCAGCTCTGTCAGGAGGAATGGGCCAAAAGTCACCCAACTTATTGTGGGAAGCTTGTGGAAGGCTACCCAAAACGTTTGACCCAAGTTAAACAATTTAAAGGCAATGCTACAAAATACTAATTGAGTGTATGTAAACTTCTGGGAATGTGATGAAAGAAATAAAAGCTGAAATAAATCATTCTCTCTACTATTATTCTGACATTTCACATTCTTAAAATAAAGTGGTGATCCTAACTGACCTAAAACAGGGAATTTCTACTAGGATTAAATGTCAGGAATTGTGAAAAACTGAGTTTAAATGTATTTGGCTAAGGTGTATGTTATCTTCTGACTTCAACTGTACGTAGTGCACTACTTTTGACCAGGGCCCATAGAACTCTGGTCAAAAGTAGTGCACTATGTAGCGAATAGCGAATTTCCCCCCTCTGATAACCAGGTGGTGAATCGCATCTCTGCATGTCTGGCAGACATATCAGTGTGGATGACGGATCACCACCTCAAGCTGAACCTCGGCAAGACGGAGCTGCTCTTCCTCCCGGGGAAGGACTGCCCGTTCCATGATCTCGCCATCACGGTTGACAACTCCATTGTGTCCTCCTCCCAGAGTGCTAAGAACCTTGGCGTGATCCTGGACAACACCCTGTCGTTCTCAACTAACATCAAGGCGGTGACCCGTTTCTGTAGGTTCATGCTCTACAACATTCGCAGAGTACGACCCTGCCTCACGCAGGAAGCGGCGCAGGTCCTAATCCAGGCACTTGTCATCTCCCGTCTGGATTACTGCAACTCGCTGTTGGCTGGGCTCCCTGCCTGTGCCATTAAACCCCTACAACTCATCCAGAACGCCGCAGCCCGTCTGGTGTTCAACTTTCCCAAGTTCTCTCACGTCACCCCGCTCCTCCGCTCTCTCCACTGGCTTCCAGTTGAAGCTCGCATCCGCTACAAGACCATGGTGCTTGCCTACGGAGCTGTGAGGGGAACGGCACCTCCGTACCTTCAGGCTCTGATCAGGCCCTACACCCAAACAAGGGCACTGCGTTCATCCACCTCTGGCCTGCTCGCCTCCCTACCTCTGAGGAAGTACAGTTCCCGCTCAGCCCAGTCAAAACTGTTCGCTGCTCTGGCACCCCAATGGTGGAACAAACTCCCTCACGACGCCAGGTCAGCGGAGTCAATCACCACCTTCCGGAGACACCTGAAACCCCACCTCTTTAAGGAATACCTAGGATAGGATAAAGTAATCCTTCTAACCCCCCCCCCCTTAAAAGAGTTAGATGCACTATTGTAAAGTGGTTGTTCCACTGGATATCATAAGGTGAATGCACCAATTTGTAAGTCGCTCTGGATAAGAGCGTCTGCTAAATGACTTAAATGTAAATGTAAATGTAAATGAATAGGGTGCCATTTGGGACACATACCATGGAGATATGGGCGTTCTTCTACATCTGTTGTTGGTTGCTCTCTGTGTACAGCTGAGGTTGCATTCCTCAAGCTCTAGCCATTTAAACATTCTTTCAATGACTCATCATAGCATCACGACATCGGTAGTTTTCATGTTGAATTATATTGTACATTTTTAAAGGCCCATCACTCAAAATCACAGAGTGGGCGTTTTTGAATATGACAAAAACATCATGGCCAAATTAAGTCATTCATGATTACTGGACTTGGTGAACTCGGAGTAGTTATCAGAATAAGAAGTGGTATTGATATATTTCCACGTTCCAATTGATTGAAATGAGTCATACAGATTAAGTTTGTTTCATGAGTGTCTGTCTATACCGATGTCCTCTGAGTACTCTCTCACGTCATTACAGCGTTGACAGTTCCCACACTATCCTCTCTCAGAACTCCTCCTAAATGGCTTGGCCCTTTTTAGGCTGCTCTCATTTTTTTATAGCCTTGTAATCCCTGCCATTTGTTTGTGTTAGCAACACAACATTAAAGGGAAATCGATTGCTGCTCGAAGGCAACTTTACATTTTCCTTTTGAAATTGAAGCACAATTATTTCAGAGGATTATTGCTCATTCAAGAAAAGCACAATATGCCTCGTCTTCCAGGCAATCATTTGATTGTAATGTCCTTTGCACATGCATGTATGCACACTTTTACTGGCGACCGTCTACAGTACTTGTCAATGGGCCAGCACATGATACGCTTCCTGAAATCTGTCAGACGATCTAGGTGTCTGTCTTCGTGGATCCATTTTCATTACAACCTGACATGGTTTATTTAGAAAAGGAGTGCCACAGCTGCCACATGCACATTTTGTTTTACCTGTACCTGTAGGCTAGTGTTTGAACCTCCAATAGTGTTTATTTTGTCTACAGAAACAAAGGATATATCTGTCATTCATATGTCAACCCTCATTCTATTTCAGGAGGCCCAGAGTGTAGTCACTGGTTGGCTGTTGTATAAATATTAGTGGTGACTTTAAAGAGATGGTGCGCTCTTTTTCTACTTACCCAGTCAGATTAGCTCGTGGATACTATTTGTATGGCTCAGTGTCCAGTTTGAAGGTAGTTTCACGAGCAAATGCTAACTAGCATTTAGCCCAATGACTGGAAGTCTACCGGAACAGCTAGCATAGCTGCAGAGACATAAAAATGGTAATTATGAGTTTATCTGACTCATAGAAGTAGAAAAAGAGCTTAATTGCCAAAATCTCGCACTATCCCTTTTAAGATGGTGCTTTCACCCTTGGGCCACTGTAGAGATCTTAGTTAGAGGATGTATAAAAATCTGACTTTTTGTTGGATTTGTGTCTGATTATTTGTTTGTGTTCCATCTATCTTTTGAAGTGCAGGAAATCGTCACATTGCAATAGATTGTAAATCAGGTGTTCTGCAGACAAAAGACTGTAAACAATAGCAGTACAGCTATATCAGTTATAATTGATGTTTATCGAAGAGTGATACCTCTTCAATGTTGGCTGAGCGTCATGATTGTATTTTTTTATTTTTCTCACTCAACAGGCTATGATTTCTCAGAGGTGCTGCGATGGTTCGGGGAGCGGGTGGACCGCATCATCCTCCTCTTTGACGCCCACAAACTAGACATATCAGACGAGTTCTCTGAGGCCATCAAGGCCTTCCGTGGCCAGGACGACAAGATCCGCGTGGTGTTGAACAAGGCTGACCAGGTGGACAGCCAGCAGCTGATGAGGGTCTACGGAGCTCTGATGTGGTCCTTGGGGAAGGTGATCAACACACCCGAGGTGGTGAGGGTCTACCTGGGCTCGTTCTGGGCCAAACCCCTGCGGAACACGGAAAACCGTAGGCTCTTTGAGGCAGAGACGCAAGACCTCTTCAAGGACATTCAGGGCCTGCCTCGGAATGCTGCCTTACGCAAACTCAATGACCTCATCAAACGGGCTCGACTTGCTAAGGTAATAAGCTGCTACGGTAACTCTACCGTTACTGTTCTTCCCACTCTGCCCTGCCAAATCCTGTGCTTTCTGCCCTGCCCAATCAGCTGCTTCTGCAAAAGCTAACGGGGATCTAAATAAACAAACAAACAGGAATCCTGCAGCTCTCTGTATTTCTTCCTTCTATGCTGAGAGTGTGAGACCATGTGATGTAGTAAAGCACTCTGTACCCCCAGGTTGGCCCTGTCGGTTTCGTTTGCCCCTTTCCCTGGTCAGTGGGGAATGTATGACGTCCGAACCAAAAACTAAGACCCTGCTTACCCACCCTCTCAAACTCTCCCACCCTGTCCCTGCCAGTCTGTCTGCCATGTTTACGCCAACCTTGTCTGTCTTTGTCTGTCTGTTTGTCCATCCCACAATGCCTGCCTGCTTCCAAGAGGAATAAACATCATATGGAAACTAAAGGCATAACCTTACCTTGTCCCCTGGAGCGAACTTCCTTCCCTTTATTGAGGACATGTTAGTGTAAACACTGGTGTGAATGTTCCCCTGGCAAGGACATCTTAAAAGGTGGAGTCGCACTTGCGAACACAAGGAACACATTGATAACCCTGCTGGTCCAACAATGCTTGGAGAGGTTGAAGGACCCTGCTGAATGAATGCAATCAGCTTCTTTCCGATGTGTTCTATTTTTAACCCACCTTATCATTTCCCCTCATACAATTTCAGTTCACACATACTGGGCAAGTCTCGTTATAAAATCAGATGAAAATATCAAGCATGGAGAAGGAAGGGAACCACACAGATGTAGACCAAGTTTACTCGACAGCAGCATGGCCCCATACCTACAGTGTAATAGGACCTTATTTGAATATGTGGAAAGCTGAAATCTGCAAATGAATTCAAAAGACAAGTGGTTCATGCTAAAACATACTAATAAGTTACCTCGCTCTCGCTCTCATAGGTGCATGCTTACATCATCAGCTACCTGAAGAAAGAGATGCCGTCGTTGTTTGGGAAGGAGAAGAAGAAGGAGGAACTGATCATGCGACTTCCTGAGATCTACACCATACTGCAGAGAGAGCACCACATATCCGCTGGAGACTTCCCCAACGTCGTCAAGATGCAGGTCAGCTGGGTTACCATGACTCCAGAGAATGAACGTGGCTGTATCCCAAATGGCACCTTATTTCCTATATAGTGCACTACTTTTGACCAGCGCTATCTGTGCCCTAGTCAAAAGTAGTGCACTATAAAGGGAATAGCGTGCCATTTGGGACGCATTGTAGGTTATCATCTAGGTGCAATTCAATGGCTCATCTGAAAATGCAGAGTATTGTCAAATATTTAACCTTAATCTGTTTAGTTATCTTGAACACCTCAAGGGAGTTGTGAGACAGTACGTGTAGATTCAAGTAAAAGGGCAGATCATCAACAATGAATCAGAACGTCATCATTGCCGGACGTTTCCATCCAGTTGAAAGCGAGAGACGGCCACACCCCTGGCACCTCCCCAGCTCTGTGTGAACGCAGCTGTTTTCTGTCAGCTACACAGAAGAGCGAGAGCTAGGCCTTGGAGGTAGACTGAGCCTGGCTTTGGATTTGGAAGGGAGTAGCTCAACTCGTTGAACCTAGAGAATCATCACAACGCTTGGACGTGAGAGCATTGCAGCTGGTTATGAGACATTGTCTACAGAGAATGCTCCACATTGAGCATGTTCTAGTATGTATGGATCCCCGAGGAGCAGTGTTATGCCCGGTCCTGTTATTGTGTGTTGAGGAGAGGGACCACCCGTCATAGTCTCAAATTCCTCTGCATTTTAGTCATGGGAGTTTTACTTAACAAAATGTTCTACACAGCACCTCAGAGACCTGTCAATCAGAAACAGTCAAACAATGAAATGTAACCGTAACATACCCTTTGGTCATCCCACCGTAATCTTAACCCTGTTATGATTATAGGGTCCATTAGACACAGGCAGCCAAATTACCCATCATTTTCCACTAATTGGTCTTTTGACCGATCAGATCTTTTGCCCAAGTCTCTCTGGGTCAATATATCTATTGCCAAGAGTCTTTGTATGGTTTAAGATCCTACCTGCACCCTACTTATTGGTTGTATGTAGGAAGCCTGTAATGTGTGATTTTGTGCCGCAACAAATTACATTGATCTTTGAACGTTCTTTGTGTCTTTTGTTTATACAGGAGCAGCTCCAGCACTATGACTTCAGCAAGTTCCCCTCCCTGAAGATGAAGCTGGTCGAGTCTGTGGACAAGATGCTGGCCAACAAGATCTCCGGCCTGATGACCATGATCCGCGACGAGGAGAGCAAGGCGCCACCAGCCATGGTGAGCGGCGGGGCCTTTGAGGGCTCCCAGGATGGGCCCTTTGGCCAGGGCTACGGAGAGGGCATCAGCGCCGGGTCTGACTGTGACGACTGGATCGTGAGCCATGACAAGCACAAGTACGACGAGATCTTCTACTCCTTGAATCCCATCAACGGGAAAATTAGTGGAGTCAACGCCAAGAAGGAGATGATGAGCTCCCGTCTGCCCAACACAGTCCTGGGGAAGATCTGGAAGCTGGCGGACTGTGATAAAGACGGCATGTTGGATGACGAGGAGTTTGCCCTGGCACAGCACCTGATCAAGGTGAAGCTGGAGGGGTACGAGCTGCCCACCGAACTACCTCAGCACCTGGTGCCTCCCGCTCACAGGAAGAACGAGGTCGCTGACAACCTCTACAACCACGACGCGGACTAAGGACGAGCCAAAGAAATACCAGTGGAGGACACTCCAACTCTGTTGTGTCCCAATGCCCAAACTCATGCATTATGTAGTATGATGTGATGTTTTGGCCACGCATACTAAGTAGTGTGAATATTGGGAAATAGGCAGTGATCCAGTCTTAACAGGAAATAAAGCGGGGGAAAATATGACTCAAAAACAAGCAGTGACCTTACTAAAGTTAGAATTAATAACTTATTTGTCCCAAAGCTTTTATTTTCATCAATGAAGGATTTATTTAAAAGATTGACACTGCACTTTAGTTAACATTAGTGAAGGTTAGTTATATAAGTATCCAGGAACGGTGCTTACCATACAGTGCCTACAGTACCATTCTGCCACACAATTTCACCATTGTCTTAAATATGTTTAGTCTGTAGTCAAAATATAGAGGAAGAAAATATGCGGAATTTAATTATTGAACAAATACATCCTGGGAAGCTGTCTGGGTCAGATACAGAGGAAGTTTTCACATGGAGAGGTTGGTGTGATAGACTTGACAAAGGTTAGAGTGCATCTCCTCTTCTTTTAAGTGGCTTGGCCATTTTACCTACCGGAAAGAGATATCTATTTTCAGAGAGCACAGTCTGGTTTTGAAAAATCAAGCATTGAGGTAATGGCGGTCTTTTTGCAACAAAAGAAACAGTTTGGGTGACAAAATCCATTTTGTCCCATGTTTGTGTGCTTATGACAGGAGTGGATTCCTTGAGGACACATCCTTGATACTCATAACAAGCTTATGATTGTGCCTTTTGTATAAGTTCTTGTCTGTATAGTTAAGTTAAAAATGGTGCACTGTCTTCTTACTTGGCCAGCTTGTAGACTGCATATAGAGAAACTCAAACATTTTAAATGTAATAAAAAGTTAAAATGTGTTTTTGTAACATTGTTATTTAAATAGTTTAAGTGATATGCATGTTCATCTCTTCAGCCTTAAAGCGATAATCTGACATTTAGGCAATTTAAGCCCTTTTTTTCTACTTACCCAGAGTCAGATGAACTTATGGATACAATTTGAATGTCTCTGTGTGCAGTTTGAAGGAAGTTGAAGGTAGTTTCTGGAGCCCTTGTTAACTAGTGTTAGTGCTATGACTGGAAGTCTACAGAAACAGCTTGCCTGCTACCTTCAACTTCCTTCTCTCTGGAAGTAGAAAACAATTTGCGCTGTCCCTTTAAAACTTCTATGCAAATCCTGTTTTATTTCACTTTATCCAGGTATTTATGATCGGAGAAATTTCTGTATTATTCAGCTACTAACCTATGTGTTCATTGTACACCACCCAAAACAGACCTGTCCTGAGGCAGGATTAATGTTTTCAGAACATAGTTTGCAGGGCGGGGCCAAATAGTAAACCTAAGATCTCATGCATACAACACTGTCTGTCGCTCTTGGGAGATGTGCTTGAGTGTAAATTCCTGCCTGTCAACATTGAATCTACAGTGAAAAAAAACTAACAATTAATATTGTATAATTTCCTCTCTTGGGAGGTGGAGGCTCTTTTTGCTTGTGTTGTAAAAATGTGTTGCGCATTCCAGTGATTTACTCATTCTAATGATTTATTGTTGGCTCACTAAAAATGTACAAATTAGCTGGAAAGGGAGGTGAGTTATGAATATACAGGAAACTATATCATATGGGTTTCTGTCAAGCCACACATGATGCACTGAAACCCATCTGAAACATTTTGATTTCTCCTTTGTCAAGATAATCCATCCACCTAACAGGTGTGGCATATTAAGAAGCTGATTAAACAGCATGATCATAACACAGGTGCACCTTGTGCTGGGGACAATAAAAGGCCACTCTAAAATGTGGAGCTTTGTCACTCAAAACTATGCCACAGATGTCCCAAGTTTTGAGAGAGCACGCAATTGGCATGCTGACTGCAGGAATGTCCACCAGAACTGTTACCAGAGAATGGAATGTTAATTTCTTTACCATAAGCCGCCTCCAATTTTGTTTCCGGGAATTTGGCAGTACGTCCAACCGACCTCACAACGACAGACCACGTGTATGGCGTCGTGTTGGCGAGCGGGTTGCTGATGTCAACGTTGTGAACAAAGTGGGGTTATGGTATGGGCAGGCATAAGCTATGGACAACTAACACATTTAATTTTTTAAATGCCCATTGTCGTGCCATTTATCTGCCTCCATCACCTCATGTTTCAGCATGATAATGCACGGCCCCTTGTCGCAAGGATCTGTACACAATTCCTGGAAGCTGAGTGTCCCAGTTCTTCCCTGGCCTGCATTCTCACCAGACACTTCACCCGTTGAGCATGTTAGGGATGCTCCGGATCAACGTGTACGACTGCAGTGTTCCAGTTTCCGCCAATACACAGCAACTTCGCACAGCCATTTGAAAAGGAGTGGGACCACATTCCACAGGCCACAATCGTCAGCCTGAAACTCTTTGCAAAGGAGATATCGCGCTGCATGAGGCAAATGGTGGCCATACAATATTCTGACTGGTTTTCTGATCCACACCCCTTACTTTTTTTTAAGGTAATCCCAGTCATGTGAAATCCATAGATTAAGGCCTAATGAATTTATTTCAATTGACTGATTTCCTTATAGGAACTGTAACTCAGTAAAATCATTCAATGTTTTGCATGTTACATTTATATTTTTGTTCAGTGTACAGTCGTGGCCAAAAGTTTTAAGAATGACACAAATATTAATTTTCACAAAGTTTGCTGCTTCAGTATCTTTAGATATTTTTGTCAGATGTTACTATGGAATACTGAATTATAATTACAAGCATTTCATAAGTGTCAAAGGCTTTTATTGACAATTACATGAAGTTGATGCAAAAAGTCAATATTTGCAGTGTTGACCCTTCTTTTTCAAGACCTCTGCAATCCGCCCTGGCATGCTATCAATTAACTTCTGGGCCACATCCTGACTGATGGCAGCCCATTCTTGCATAATCAATGCTTGGAGTTTGTCAGGATTTGTGGGTTTTTGTTTGTCCACCCGCCTCTTGAGGATTGACCACAAGTTCTCAATGGGATTAAGGTCTGGGGAGTTTCCTGGCCATGGACCCAAAATATCTATGTTTTGTTCCCCGAGCCGCTTAGTTATCACTTCTGCCTTATGGCAAGGTGCTCCATCATGCTGGAAAAGGCATTGTTTGTCACCAAACTGTTCCTGGATGGTTGGGAGAAGCTGCACTCGGAGGATGTGTTGGTACTATTCTTTATTCATGGCTGTGTTCTTAGGCAAAATTGTGAGTGAGCCCACTCCCTTAGCTGAGAAACAGCCCCACACATGAATGGTCTCAGGATGCTTTACTGTTGGCATGACACAGGACTGATGGTAGCGCTCACCTTGTCTTCTCCGGACAAGCTTTTTTGCGGATGCCCCAAACAATCGGAAAGGGGATTCATCAGAGAAAATTACTTTACCCCAGTCCTCAGCAGTCCAATCCCTGTACCTTTTGCAGAATATCAGTCTGTCCCTGATGTTTTTCCTGGAGAGAAGTGGCTTCTTTGATGCCCTTCTTGACACCAGGCCATCCTCCAAAAGTCTTTGCCTCACTGTGCGTGCTCACTGTGCGTGCAGATGCACTCACACCTGCCTGCTGCCATTCCTGAGCAAGCTCTGTACTGGTGGTGCCCCGATCCCGCAGCTGAATCAACTTTAGGAGACGGTCCTGGCGCTTGCTGGACTTTCTTGGGCCCCCTGAAGCCTTCTTCACAACAATTGAACCACTCTCCTTGAAGTTCTTGATGATCCAATAAATGGTTGATTTAGGTGCAATCTTACTGGCAGCAATATCCTTGCCTGTGAAGCCCTTTTTGTGCAAAGCAATGATGACGGCATATGTTTCCTTGCAGGTAACCATGGCTGACAGAGGAAGAACAATGATTCCAAGCACCACCCTCCTTTTGAAGCCTCCAGTCTGTTATTCAAACTCAATCAGCATGACAGAGTGATCTCCAGCCTTGTCCTCGTCAACACTCACACCTGTGTTAACGAGAGAATCACTGACATGATGTCAGCAGGTCCTTTTGTGGCAGGGCTGAAATGCAGTGGAAATGTTTTTGGGGGATTCAGTTCATTTGCATGGCAAAGAGATCACTCTTCATAACATTCTATATAGGAATGCAAATTGCATTCATACAAACTGGGGCAGCAGACTTTGTGAAAATTAATATTTGTGTCATTCTCAACTTTTGGCCATGACTGTGTGTATATATAGCCTTCCTGTGTTTTGTTAAAATCAAAGCACGTTCTGCCTAGTGGTACGTGTTGAGTTTTGGCTGCATGAATTTTTTTGTGGGAATATTCAGCTAACCAATCCAAAAATCTCAAGGAATGAGGTGGTGTATTTGGTGTAGCAGTAATGTTATACTATGCTATTATATTTGATTATGTTGAATACTAATGAATCATTATTTGATCTTCCAAGACATTGATTCAGATTTGATCTAACTTTAACCAGAAATTGAAGGACACCCAGCCTAGGCTACTATTTTGCCTCATGCAAAATTTGATCATCCAGAAACAAGAGAGCCCATGTGTGGTTGTTTTTATGAAAATCTGTGAATATTTGGCCAAGGAAACATTTCTGGTTGGTCTCAGGGAATGTGAAACCATTAGGAAAGGAAACTTCTAAAACGGGTTGAGTGAAGTTGGAGCAAATATGTGGAATGAGCATGGAGAGCCTCACAAATTAGTTTAAATGACCTTATCTTTCAGTCTAATACGGCTATTTATTTTTGAAGCTCTTCATCAGAAGCACCATTTTTGTAAGTTGTTTGGCCTAACTGTCCTCTCCAAGTTTAGCTGGAACTTAGCCCGAAAGGATTTGAGAAATATGATTGTTTGACCGATAGGCCTATGACATTGGCCTACGTCTCGTCTTCCACTGTGCAGAATATAAGATCTCAACAACGATTGGAGAGACTGGTTCAAATGTTTGACTGAAATACGGGACAAATCAACTTTTTTTCTAAATGAGTGGTGTTTGAATTTGTCGTTACAATGCGGGACCTGGTTGTTGTGTTTCAGGACAAGGGTCAAAATGCAGGATTGTCCCGCACAATCCGGGACATGTGGTCCCAACTACCAGGGGCCCCCCACCCAGAATTATTATTTTTGGGAAACCTGCTAAACTTCCTGTTATTCTACACATTTTGCCAGGAGCTTGAGACAAAATGTTGCAGTTTTAAAGCTAATTTCCTGCAATTCTACAAATTTTGCCATGGATTATTACATGTTCATATGCTATCTGGGGGGCCATGACTAAAATCCCCCAAAAGCACGGTCGGTAATCCTGCCCCGACTATGCTTTAGATCAAATCAGAATTCACATCTACTTCCTTCTCACGCCCCTTTCTGCAATGTAAGTTGGCTATTCAGCATATTACTCTGTCTGCCAAATTGCCCTATAACGCTAGCCCTTTGCCTCCCATGCAGTCAGGTGAGTCAAGTGTTCATGCTGTAAATCCCTTACTCCAATGGTTTCAAAGTCCACTTCTGCATTACTGGACAGGAGAAGGACCCCCCCCCCCCCTCTAAAATCTGCGAGATAGGTAGATGAGAGTCTCTGAGATTTATTCACATTGTGCATCACAATCTCAATTGATAAGGATACTTTAGAAGGAAGGTAAGCGAAGAAGCCATATCTTTCCTCCTATGGGCTTACGATTCTCTCGTGTTTACTGTGTATCTCCAGATTTGTCTAACGTGATTTATTTACATTATTCAAGAGATAATGCTTGTTATACTGTATGTACTGTATGTGTTGACAACAGGTTCATGATAAACACGGTAGTTTACCTTACAAAAGCTTTCTTTTCCAAAACAAGGCCGCATAATACTGCTACAGTACTGATACTGTGTGATACCTAAAGTCTTATCATGCCAGTATTTAGTACGTCCTGTGTACTTCACAGTATGTATGTTGTTTTTAACCTTGTTGCATGTTCAACATATCTTTTATGAGATACTGCTCGTTGTTGTAGCTACAGTAGTTTAGTATGACCAGACACCAGTGTCTTAGCTAGTTACTGAGTAAGGTTTCTTTAAAAAAAAAAAAAAAAACGCCTGACACATGACTTGGCTCAGATGAAGGATTCCAATGTTGAGTTGAGACAGTTTTAACACTGAAATGTTTTTATCTCAGAGGACGGAGAGAAGGAAAGGTTTCTCCGGTATAGTGTCCAGTTTGAATGTATGTGGGAATAATAGCCTGTATTGTTACTGTAAAGTATAAGTAAGCACCAGCTAAAACCTACTACATAAAATTATGGATTTAGTTTATCTTAGTCCAAAAAGTACAGTTGAAGTCGGAAGTTTACATACACCTTAGCCAAATACATTTAAACTCCGTTTTTCACCATTCCTGACATTTAATCCTAGTAAAAATTGTGTCTGTCTCTGTCTTAGATCAGTTAGGATCACCACTTTATTTTAAGAATGTGAAATGTCAGAATAATAGTAGAGATTTATTTCAGCTTTTATTTCTTTCATCACATTCCCAGTGGGTCAGAAGTTTACATACACTCAATTAGTATTTGGTAGCATTGCCTTTAAATTGTTTAACTTGGGTCAAAGAATTTGGGTAGCCTTCCACAAGCTTCCCACAATAAGTTAGGTGAATTTTGGCACATTCCTCCTGACAGAGCTGGTGTAACTGAGACAGGTTTGTAGGCCTCCTTGCTCGCACACACTTTTTCAGTTCTGCTCACAGATTTTCTATGGGATTGAGGTCAGGGCTTTGTGATGGCCACTCCAATACCTTGACTTTGTTGTCCTTAAGCCATTTTGCCACAACTTTGGAAGTATGGTTGGGGTCATTGTCCATTTGGAAGACCCATTTGCGACCAAGCTTTAACTTCCTGACTGATGTCTTGAGATGTTGCTTCAATATATCCACATAATTTTCCATGCTCATGGATTCACTATTTTGTGAAGTGCACCAGTCCCTCCTGCAGAGAAGCACCCCCACAACATGATGCTGCCACCCCCGTGCTTCACGGCCGGGATGGTGTTCTTCAGCTTGCGAGCATTCCCCTTTATCCTCCAAACATAACGATGGTCATTATGCCCAAACAGTTCCATTTTTGTTTCATCAGACCAGAGGACATTTCTCCAAAAAGTACGATGTTTGTCCCCATGTGCAGTTGCAAACCGTAGTCTGGCTTTTTTATGATGGTTTTGGAGCAGTGGCTTCTTCCTTGCTGAGCGGCCTTTCAGGTTATGTCGATATAGGACTTGTTTTACTGTGGATATAGATACTTTTGTACCTGTTTCCTCCAGCATCTTCACAAGGTCCTTTGCTGTTGTTCTGGGATTCATTTGCACTTTTCGCACCAAAGTACGTTCATCTCTAGGAGACAGAACGCGTCTCCTTCCTGCGCGGTAGGACGGCTGCGTGGTCCCATGGTGTTTATACTTGCGTACTATTGTTTGTACAGATGAACGTGGTACCTTCAGGCATTTGGAAATTGCTCCCAAGGATGAACCAGACTTGTGGAGGTCTACAATTTTTTTCTGATGTCTTGGCTGATTTCTTTTGATTTTCCCATGATGTCAAGCAAAGAGGCACTGAGTTGGAAGGTAGGCCTTGAAATACATCCACTCGTACACCTCCAAGTGAAATAATCTGTAAATAATTGTTGGAAAAATGACTTGTCATGCACAAAGTAGATGTCCTAACCGACTTGCCAAAACTATACTTTGTTAACAAGAATTTTGTGGAGTGGTTGAAAAACAAGTTTTAATGACTCCAACCTAAAGTGTATGTAAATTTACGACTTCAACTGTAGATATGTTGGAAATAGCAGACTTCAAACACAGTTCCCAGTCCAGGATATGAGCTGGCATTGCCCTGTGGATACAAAGAGCATGGCATGATCTGGATGATATTATCTATAAAGCCAAGAATTTTTACAGTCCTGTTGAATGGGCCAGTAAAAGAAATGAGGAGATATAAAACTATATGATCAGCAGGGTTAGGTTGGACTAACTGTGTGATAATTTCTTCAGATTCACCGTATTGATACAGTCCAAAGACAGAAAACTATTTCATGGGAATCGGGAAAATCTTGTTCAGCCACCGGACATAGACGTTGCTATTTAGGCTGATTGCAAACGGACTACCTTACAGCATTTGCGAGTACTGTTTAGTGTTCCAACCAACAAATAGTTTGTTTTGAAGTGACACAAAATATGGAGATTAGAACAAATACTCAACTTTGCATTGAGCAGTGTACTGTAGGCTGATTTGACAAGTAATGGTAGTGAGGTTGATATTGCTCTCTCCCTACAGGTGAATATATATACATATAACCATCAGGATGGACGGGGAGGAGTTCGAGACAGGCCGTATCCAGGTGCTTCAGGAGCAGCGTATGGCTGTCCAGAAGAAGACCTACACCAAATGGATGAACAGTGTCTTCACCAAGAACGGGGTAAGAGGAATGGATGAAAGCAAATGGCCCTCTGAGGCTATTGTGGGTGTCAACACGCACTGCTTCTCCCTCACTGTTTAGGGTTTAAACAACGGCCTGGCTCAGTGCCAAGTCATGCTGCTTTTGTGGAAAACACCTTTTGTAATTGTTTTGGGGGAAATGTTTTGCTCAGTCATTGTTCTTCATGCGTATCAGCTTTTTAACTGTCATGCCTTTTAAGTACCATGCTTATCAGGTGTCTAAAAGTAATGTCATCCACTAATCACATACTCTTGGTGCTGGTCAAAAGGTTCAACTTGAAAAAGACCAAAGACCACACTTTACAAGTGTGCCTGATAACCTATCCTTAGCAGCTGGCTGACCTCCGAGTTAGCCCTTACAAAGAAATATTAGTTTTTAAACTGCAGTAAAAGTGCACTAACTGCAGTCGACTCTGGTATTTTAAAGGCTGTAATTGCAGAATAACCTCAGTGTACTGCAGTTAAACTGCAAAATTACTGTAGTAAAAGATGTGGAATTTTCGATGCAGTATTTGCAGCATACTGCAGGTATTCTGCACTCTCTCTGCAATCTTTTATCATAAAGGAGACCTCAGTGTCTGATTAGCCACTATCTGTGAAAGCTGCAACAACATGTTGAAGCTTGAAAAAATCATAATTATCTCACAGACACTAATCAGCTGTTGGCTCTGAGGTAATATTGGCTAATAGCAATGTAATAAGGAAATAGATCTGTGGTAGATCAGTGCCAGCAATATTTGATGAATCCAAAATTAGATTAAGATTAAACTGTGAAATTTGTTCCATTTTGCTACACTACATTCTATCCATTCCTCTGAGATGTACTCAATGTGAGCCTGATGGTGCAAAACTGAATGTAATTGGCAAGAAACTCAAGTTATTCAATTCAATACACCTTTATTCATCCCCTCATGGGCAATTTAGATGGGTAGGGCTATGGCTTCTTATCTCAGATCAGTTAGAGAGGAAATGTAGGGCCAAAACTGAGGATTGAACTAGCTGAGGGGACCATCATGCTTTATGGACTCTAGACAGGTAACAGTGCTGATGCTTGGTTAATATGTAACCTCACTTTATCATCTATGGAAGGGAGGGAGGGATGGGGAGAGACAGAGAGAATCCAAGATCTGGCATAAATATTGCACCAGCCAGACACACAGGAAGGAACGAAACTCTTTTTATAGCATTAGCTTTGTTTAATGTTCCATTTCTAGGGTAAAATAACATTGTTATTCAGATCCCATCACGTCAGATCTCTTCGAGGAACTGAAGGTAACATAATTGGTCAGACTATGGGCACTGTAATTTCTTTTATGTCCCTCTTTTTCCTGCATGGGCATATTACGGTTGTTCACACCCACACCATGTGAGTCAGATGCATGGTTCACCACATGTATTTGAAATGCTTCCCCTTCCCTTTCCTCCTCCTCTCTCTGTCTCTCTCCCCCTGAGTGTTGTTCTGTCAAAATCAGCCCATAAGTAACATTTGCGTTGCATATCACGGTAGTGGAAATGTTGCATTGCAGGCAATAGGCCTATATATAAGCCTTTGACTGGACACCACTTTTCTGGAATTACCCATACGTAAGCATTTCACTGTAAGGTCTACACCTGTTGTATTCGGAGAAAACCGGATCACAAACACACCAAGTCAACCTGAATCTGTATTTACAGTACATGACATGGCCATAGGTATTTTTGGTATTTTATTAGGATCTCCATTAGCTGTTGCAAAAGCAGCAGCTACTCCTCCTGGGGTCCACACGAAACATGAAACATAATACAGAACATCATTAGACAAGAACAGCTCAAGGACAGAACATCATACATTTTTAAAAAGGGAGACGTGGCCTACATATCAATGCACTCACAAACTATCTAATAGGTCAAATAGGGGAGAGGCATTGTGCCATGAGGTGTTTATCTGTTTTTTGAAACCAGGTTTGCTGGTTGTAAGTTAACTATGCAAACCATTTGGGATGTTCAACACATTGTTTCTTATATAAAAAAAAGAGGAGTTGGCTATAAAGCACAAACAGATCTGGGATCAGGCTAAAGTGCTCTATGCTGTACTGTAAAAATCTACGAAGACCTGAGCCAGCAGGCGTGCATACTGTAACAGTGATGTGTAATGATGTAATGGATGAGCCCTGGCCTGGTACCCCTCCCAGCCTCCCACCACCGTGGATCCAGAAAGACCAGGGCAGACCAGGCATACTTAGGCGCTCCCATAATTACACCTCTAGGAGAGAGGAGAGGCAGTCAGCAGACCGGAGTTCAAATACTATTTGAAATCTTTCAAATACTTTGAGCAATTGTTCTTGCCTGCCTGGGTTTTGCCGTTTTAGGACTAATGTATTGGTCCATTAAGCCAGGCAAGCTCAATCAAGCACAGAAAGTATTTGAAATGAATTAGAATAGTATTTGAACCCAGGTGTGGCTGTCAGGAGGTAAAGCAATCTGTTCTGAGACATGATTTCCCTGGCGTCTGGATTAGGGAGTGGCTGTCACACTGGTCGAAGAGGATAGGTGCAGGAAAGGGCGGGAAGGAGAGAAGAGGAGGTTGGGGGGAGGGAGGGAAGGGAAGGGTGCTTGTCTGAGTTACACTTTAATGGCGCACAGTGGCAGCAGGCCTAACTAACAGGCCCCAATGTCAGAGCAGAGCCTCATAGCCCTGGCTGCAACTGGCTGACTGGGCTGGAGCCAAGCTAACGTTTCCTGCACCTCCTAACCCAATGTCTCAAATTTACACAGGTCACTGAAAATAGACACCCCAGTATGTATGAGAAAGTGAATTGGATTTTTGCAGAAGTGAAGGTGATGACGAGTTGATCATAGTTTCCTTCCTGACTTGCACAATCTGTGAATAAAATGTTTCATCACATCCACTAATCATATATCTAAGAAAAGAGATGAGCAGGTTTAGCGCTTTCCTCTACTCTAACTAGCCGTGTTAGCTGGGTGATCAGGTGATGTCACAGAGGTGCAGTCTCATGACAAGTTTCGTATCACGGGTCATAAAGGTGTTCTGTTAAACAGGAAGTGTTTGTTCATCACCTATGTCAGTACATCTTCTATCATGTTACAAATCTTCTATCATGCTATGCTTCCAACTGAAACTACTACTACAATAGCAGGAAGTGTTGTATTATTTGGTAAAAGACCAAGTCCATATTATGGCAAGAGCAGCTCAAATAAGCAAAGAGAAACGACAGTCCATCATTACTTTTAAGAAATGAAGGTCAGTCAATCTGGAAAAGTGCAGTTGTAAAAACCATAAAGCGCTAAGATGAAACTGGCTCTCATGATGACCGCCACAGGAAAGACCCAGAGTTACCTCTGCTGCCGAGGATAAATTCATTAGAGTTACCTGCCTCAGAAATTGCAGCATAAAATAAATACTTCATGGAGTTCAAGTAACAGACACATCTCAACATCAACTGTTCAGAGGAGACTGAGTGAATCAGGCCTTCATGGTCGAATTGCTGCAAAGAAACCACTACTAAAGGACACCAATAATAAGAAGAGACTTTCTTGGGCCAAGAAACACAAGCAATGGACATTAGACCAGTGGAGATCTGTCTTTTGGTCTGATGAGTCCAAATTTGAGATTTTTGGCTCCAACCGCCGTGTCTTTGTGAGTTGCAGAGTAGGTGAATGACTGATCTCTGCATGTGTGGTTCCCAACGTGAAGCATGGAGGAGGAGGTGTGATGGTGTGGGGGTGCTCTGCTGGTGACACTGTCAGTGATTTTTTTAGAATGCAAGGCACACTTAACCAGCATGGCTACCACAGCATTCTGCAGCAATACGCCATCCCATCTGGTTTGGGCTTCCCACTATCATTTGTTTTTCAACAGGACAATGGCCCAACACACCTCCAGGCTGTGTAAGGGCTATTTGACCAAGAAGGAGAGTAATGGAGTTCTGCATCAGATGACCTGGCTTCCACAATCACTGGACCTCAACCCAATTAATATGGTTTGGGATGAGTTGGAACGCAGAGTGGAAAAGCAGCCAACAAATACTCAGCATATGTGGGAACTCCTTCAAGGCTGTTGGAAAAGCATTCCAGGTGAAGCTGGTTGAGGGAATGCCAAGAGTGTGCAAAGCTGTCATCAAGGCAAAGGGTGGCTACTTTGAAGAATCTAAAATATATTTTGTATAACACTTTATTGGTTGCTACACATATTCCATATGTGTTATTTCATAGTGTTGATGTCTTCACTGTTATTCTACAATGTAGAAAATAGTAAAAAGTGGAAAATAGTAAAAATAAAAGTAAAAATAGAAAAACCCTTGAATGAGTGGGTGTCAGAGGAAGGCCATAAAAATTGTCATACCCCCCCCCCCCCCCCCTTTACACTGCTGCTACTCTCTGTTATTATCTATGCATAGTCACTCTAATAACTCAACCTACATGTACATATTACCTCAATTACCTCGACTAACCGACTCTGTACCGGTACACCCTGTATATACAGTAACCTCGCTATTATTATTTTACTGCTGCTCTTTAGTTATTTATTTTCTTACGTATTTTTCTTAAAACTGCATTGTTGGTTAAGGGCTTGTAAGTAAGCATTTCACTGTAAGGTCTACCTACACCTGTTGTATTCAGCGCATGTGACAAATAAGATTTGATTTGTGTCCAAACTTTTGACTGGTACTGTACATACAGCACACAACAATTTAATGGACCTCACACCAATGTTTTTTTTTAATAGACCTTCATCAGAGTTTGACAACCCCCCCATTTACACACATGTTGTCTGTCCCTCTCCAGGAGAAGCTGTCCCTTAGTGATGTGTACACAGAGCTGAAGACAGGGGTCACCCTTGTCCGTCTGTTAGAGTTAATCTCCAGGGAGAAGCTGCCCACCCCCAGCCGACGCACCCTACGGGTCCACTGCCTGGAGAACAACAGCATCGTTATCAACTTCCTCAAGACTAAGGTACATTCACAATACAGAGTTTAGTGAACTGAATGATTTAGAAATCCCCCAAAATATCTTACCCCAGGACACTTCGCATGATAACTAATTCTGCAAGGATCTTGAGGTTCATTTTTAGGGAAACAGGCCTACGTTTCATGTTAAGTGTCATGGGGTAAGACGTTTTTTTGGTTTTACAGTTCTGTGGTTGTTTCTGAGTTGTTTGGGGTATTGTTTTGCCTCTGACAGTGGTTCACATGAACAAGTATACATACTTTTATTTTGCAATATCAAACAAAAATTGGATCATTCCATCTAGACTAGTCGATAGCCATATTTATTTGATGTACTCTTGTACGCCTTTTACGACTGTACGTTTGGATTTCTCCTGAGTAGTTATCAACCAGTACCTGCTGACCTTTCAGATTCGTGTGGATCTGATTGGCCCTGAGAACGTTGTGGATGGAGATCGGACCCTGATCTTGGGCCTGCTGTGGATCATCATCCTACGCTTCCAGATCGGAGCCATCAATCTCGATGAGGTATTTCCCATATAATTGTAAAGAGTAGAACAGACTTGGAGTCTCTGGCCAGAATAATTACATTTCTATAATACACTACATGACCAAAAGTATGTGGACACCTGCTCGTCGAACATCTCATTCCAAGTCATGGGAATTAATATGGAGTTGGTCCCCCCTTTGCTGATATAACAGACTCTACTCTTCTGGGAAGGCTTTCCACTAGATGTTGGAACCATTGCTGCGGGGACCTGCTTCCATTCAGCCACAAGAGCATTAGTGAGGTCGGGCACTGATGATTGGAGATTAGGCCTGGCTCGAAGTCGGCTTTCAAATTCATCCCTAAGGTGTTCCATGGAGTTGAGGTCAGGGCTCTGTGCAGGCCAGTCAAGTTCTTCCACACTGATCTCGACAAACCATTTGTTTCAACCTCGCTTTGTGCACGGGGGCATTGTCATGCTGAAACAGTAAAGGGCTTTCCCCAAACTGTTGCTGCAAAGTTGGAAGCACAGAATTTTCTAGAATGTAATTGTATGATGTAGCGTTTAGATTTCCCTTCACTGGAACTAAGGGGCCTAGCCCAAACCATGAAAAACAGCCCCAGACCATTATTCCTCCACCAAACTTTACAGTTGGCACTATGCATTGGGGCAGGTAGCGTTCTCCTGGCATCTGCCAAACCCAGATTCATCCATCGGACTGCCAGATGGTGAAGCGTGATTCATCACTCCAGAGAACGTGTTTCCACTGCTCCAGAGTCCAATGGAGGTGAGCTTTACACCACTCCAGCTGATGCATGACATTGCACATGGTGATCTAAGGCTTGTGTGGGGCTGCTCGGCCATGGAAACCCATTTCATGAAGCTCTCGGCGAACAGTTGTTATGCTGACGTTGCTTCCAGAGGCAGTTTGGAACTCGGTAGTGAGTGTTGCAACCGAGGACAGACAATTTTTACGCGCTATGTGCTTCAGCACTTGGCAGTCTCATTTTGTGACCTTGTTTGGCCTACCACTTCACAATAACAGCACTTACGGTTGACTGAGGCAGCTTTAGCAGGGCAGACATTTGACGAACTGACTTGTTGGAAAGGTGGCATCCTATCACGGTGCCACATTGAAAGTCACTGAACTCTTCAGTAAGGTCATTCTACTGCCAATATTTGTCTATGGAGATTGCATGGCTGTGCTAAATGTTATACACCTGTCAGCAACGGGTGTGGTTGAAATAGCCAAATCCACTATTTGAATGGGTGTCCACATACTTTTGTATATATGGTGTATTTCCTCTGTCCTGGGCGTGACCTGGAATACACCTCACTGAATGAATAGAGATTATACACTGAGTGTACAGAACATTAAGGACACCTGTTCTTTCCATGACAAAGACTGACCAGATGAATTTAGGCAAATCCAGGTGAAAGCTATGATCCCTTATTAATGTCACTTGTTAAATCCACTTCAATCCGTGTAGATGAAGGGGAGGGGGCAAGTTAAACAATTATTTTTAAGCCTTGAGACAATTGAGACATGGGTTGTATATGTGCCATTCAGAGGGTGAATGAACAAGACAAAAGATTTAAGTGCCTTTTTCAACGGGGTATGGTAGTAGGTGCCAGTTGCAGTAGTTTGTTTCAAGAACTTCAACGCTTCTTGGTTTTTCACGCTCAACAGTTTCCCGTGTATATCAAGAATGGTCCACCACCAAAAGGACATCTAGCCAACTTGACTCAACTGTGGGAAGCATTGTAGTCAACATGGGCCAGCATCCCTGTAGAACGCTTTCGACACCTTGCCCCAATGAATTCAGGCTGTTCAGAGGGCAAAAGGGGGTGTGTGCAACTCAATATTAGGAAGGTGTCCTTAATGTTTTGTACACTCAATGTATATTGTATTATATGTCATACTATATTTGAAATCTGAACTTCATGTGGCTCGAAGAAATGTGAAAATGTTAATTAAAATTACAAGATGTGATACAGTGTGTATATTCTCATCAAGTAAGTGCCAAAGGTCAAGCATAACCTCTTGGATTAAAAAACAAGAAGTAATACAGATAGTTTTCTTTAAAGTAAGTGCCAGAAGTGCAGACTGCATAATAAGTCTGGTCTACCGGTTTCAGGCAAGTGGTGGTGCCAGCAACGCCCGTCGTTCTGCCAGGGAAGCTCTTCTGATCTGGTGCCAGCGTAAGACAGCAGGATACTCCAACGTCAATGTGCAGGACTTCTCAGGAAGCTGGAGGAATGGGCTGGCATTCAACGCCCTCATTCATGCCCACCGGTAAAGAGCAGCAAGGGGAAAATGGCAGGATAGTTCCGAGGGGCAGTTTCTTAGATTCAGATTAAGCCCATTTTAATGGAGAATCTCCATTTAAAAGTGAATTTTAATCATCCAGAAGTACATTTGCTTAATCTGAGTCTGAGAAACCCCCCTAGGAGTTTACAGATATATAGTTTTTGTTAATGAATTTACTGTACCCATCATATTTAAATGGAAAAACATTTTGTCGCAGACCTGACCTGTTTGATTATAATCGTCTGCGTGAGGAGGACCCTAAGAGGAACCTGGGCCATGCCTTCTCTCTGGCCGAGAATGAGTTTGGCATCCTCCAGCTGCTGGATGTGGAGGACATCGATGTTAAACACCCAGATGACAAGTCTGTCATGACCTACGTCTCTCTCTACTACCACTACTTCTCTAAGATGAAGCAGGGACAGACCATCCAGAAGAGACTGGCCAAGGTCAGTAGAATCAGAATCCAAAAACTTTGTTACTAGGAATTTCTCTTGGTGATGTACATACAAACATCCATAGTCCTAATCCATCCTGTCTATGGTTATCTATAGTAAGATGTGTGAGGAAAGCATATCCTTGTGTCATATCCACATCAGATCTAGTCAGGGATGGGCCCGCCTGGCCTGGTGGCTCAGTTGGGATGATGATAACATCCATTCTCTCTTCAATGTTGACAAAACAATAGGCGAGGCCACTGTGCAGTGTACACAACTCTCTCTCTCTCTCTCTCTCTCTCTCTCTCTCTCTCTCTCTCTCTCTCTCTCTCGCTCTCGCTCTCGCTCTCACACACACACACACACCACATTAACATGTTAATATCCAGACCAAGGATTCGGGTGCCCTCTGTAGGCCATTAGTTGAACTGCACCTCTCCTAATCTTGAATGTACTGTAATTTCTAAATAAAGGCAACGCCTCCTCTGACTGACCTGTGGATTAGGCCGGGGATTTCACTGTGGAGCAATGGGAGGACGGGTGGTGCTACTGCTAGAGCTAATCAGATCAGTACAAACACCGATCCTGTAATGCAGACCAATGACTGTCCGTTGTGGGGAGAAACAGACACTGAGACGCACTGTAGCCGGAAGCTAGGGGCATAACCTGAGTTTAACCTACTACTCACTGACTGACAACTCCTGCAAGATTGGGCCCAGCCAGCAGGACTGACAACTTGGAAGGAAGGGCTTCATCTGACCCAGTCAGTGAGAGAGACTGTGCAGTTAGTTACTCTGTAGTGGATCTGAGGTAGAGAGAGAGACAGGGAGCTCTATCGAAGGACAGTACGCTAACGTCAGTTATGTTAGCACAGTGGCCAGAGTGACCTGAGCCACATGGAGAGCTGCAGCAGGACTGAGTGGAGTGCTGTTTGTTTTGAATGTACTGAGCCTGAGGACTGAGCCAAGCTGAGTGACACATCATCATCCTCTCATCATCACCACCATGCTAACACGTGGAAACAGACACAGCAACGTGTTTCTGCAGTGCTGAGGGGGAGAGCGAGAGCCTCTGTGGTGTGATCATAAAGGTGTATTACAGTACAGTAAATGATGACTGGCAGGTTGCGTGGGGGATAAGGCGGCAGTGGGAACTAGACACTATGAGAATTTACAAAGAGCAGTGGAGCTGACAGGCATAACATGTCCTTCGGTGGCAGTTTGAGTAACCAATGGTTTAGATGGCAACACAGGAGGGAGTCCACCATTGGACTCCAAATGGGAAAACTGAGCAAGGTGTGTACTGGTGTAGTGTATATGTAGGCCTAGTGTGTATGTACCGGTATAGTGGGTGAGGTGTGTACAGGTGTAGTGCGTGTGTATGTAGCCCACCGGTGTAGTGTGTATCTACTGGTGTAGTGAGCAAGGTGTGCCTGGACTTAGTTTGGCTTAGAGATCTAGCCTTCTGCACTACTGGTTTCCCACAAAGAGAAACATGTGGTTGAGAAAACCCTCAGTGCTGAACTTCTGAATGTCAGTAAATGGCTATATGACAATAAACTGTCACTTCACCTTGGATAAACAGAGTCCATCTTGTTCGGGTCCAAAGTGAAACTGAGGAAAATCCCCTGATTTTAAGGTGGTAGTAGGTGACATAGTAGTCAAAATACTCTGTTAAGTACCTTGGATGTGTGCTAGATAGCCTTCTGACAGGGAGAGCATGGCACAAAATGTTATCGCCAAAGTGAACCATAAAATTAGGTTCCTGGCTAGAACCTCCAAATATCTGGATAAGAATGCATTGGGGACATTGGCAGGGGCTCTTGTTCAATGCCACTTTGACTATGCGTGCTCTTCCTGGTACAATAGTGCCCCCAAGATAATACTAAATAAATTACAGACATCTCAGAACAAATTAGGATTATTCTTAAACTTCCAGCAGTTAACCATCTTGACCATTCCCGCTTTGAAAGTGGTATGGGGAAAGAAACTTTTTTTATACTCAGCTGCCTGCCTTTGGAATAATCTTCTGAAAAATGTGAAATGTATTACCTCCATAGGTAGTTTCAAGTTCTCACTGGAAAAAAAATTATTAAATAGTAGCATGTCTCAAAAGTGTGTCGTAAGATTATAGTACGTGGCTGAGAAGGAAAATGCCCGGGATAGCCTTTTGGTGCCTGTTGTTTATCATATTGTGATCGTCTTGAATATATTAGGGATTGATTGTTTTATATATTAATGGTGTGTGAGACAAGGGAGATGTACCTGTCCGTAGTTGTTTATTAGGAAAGGGAATTGTACAAATTATCTGATGTTATGAATCAAACAACAATTTGGTCTGTCATTGTCTGTTGCCACTACTATTGCCACTTAACTTAGTTGCATTTCCCCTTCCACCTTCCCTCTTCAAAAGGACCACAATGGAAATAAGATTTTAAGCTTTATTGTGTTATCCTTGATGATTTTTCTTAAATTGTATGTGGCGGGGTCACAGGCGAGCGCCCTTAAGTATGATTTTTTTTTTTTTTTGTCAATTAAATTAAATCAACCTTAACCCTTTGCAACTGCAGTGTATGTAGTAAACATTGTTTGACATCATTGAATAGAGAATAAAGAATGACTGATTGCTCCCAAGCAGCCACAAACTCTAAATTATGCAGAATGCAAAGTGCCCCCTCTAGCCTTCAGATTGAATAAAATGATATGAACTTTATTTCAATATGTTTTCATTATCTATAGGAGGTTCTACTGTATGTTTCATGTGTATCTTTCTGATTCGTTTGTTTAATAACTCCCTCTCTTCTTCTTCCAGATCGTGGGTCTCCTGAAGGAGCTAGATGATCAGAAGATCCTGTATGAGAGAATGGTGTCTGACCTCCTGCGGTGGATCAAGACCAAAGTGGTGGAGCTCAACGATCGCTCCTTTCCCAACTCCCTGAGGGACATGCAGCAGCTGGTGGCCTCCTTCAAGACCTACCGCACCGTGGAGAAACCCCCCAAGTACCAGGAGCGAGGGGCCATCGAGGAAAACTTGTTCAGCCTGCGCACCAAGCTCATAGCCAACAACCAGTGGGCCTATGTTCCCCCAGAAGGAAAGACCCTGGGGGACATCGAGAAGAACTGGGCCTTACTGGAGCGGGCGGAGCATGAGAGAGAGGACGCCCTCCAGAGGTCGCTGCTAAGGCTGGAGCAACTGGAGCAGCTGGCCCAGAAGTTTGGCAGGAAGGTAATGTTTTTTTGTTTTGTAACTTATTGTTTTTTATTATTAGGTGTTATTTGATTTATCATTGAGGACCACTTTGGAAATAAGTGTTTTATTTAATAATAATGCTTGCATGTCTTGGTCTTTGGTTACACTTTCTATGAAGCACATGCATATAATGCTCTATAACATCCTTTATAATGCCTTATAGTACACTTATAATGGGTTATGACACTGACTAAAATTCAATTCCATCCATTCAGGCAGGGCTGAGGGAGGGCTATCTGGAGGACACAGCCCAGCTGATCAGCAGACAGGACCTGAGGGGGTTAAACAGCCTGGAGGAGGCCCAGGCTGCAGCCCGGAGACTGGAGGCCCTGGGGACAGACACCCTGGCTAGGGAGCCTCGCTTCAGAGCCCTCAGCGACATGGCAGCTGTCATCGAGAAGGGGAACTACCACAGCAAGGCCCAAGTCATCCGGAGGTAAGGCTTAGAACTAAATTACCACGGTAAGGACCAAGTCACCTGGAGATTAGCAGTTGCCATTGGCGTTGGCTAATGGGGATCCTAATAAATCAAAGTCACCTGGAGGTAAGGCTTAGAACTAAATGACCACAGCAAGACTCAAGTCATCCAGAGGTAAGGGTCAATTACCACAGCAAGTTCCAAGTCATCCAGAGGTATGACTATCACGGCAAGGCCTAAGTCAGGGTTTCCCAAACTCGGTCCTGGGGACCCTCAGGGGTGCATGTTTAGGTTTTTGCCCTCGCACTACACAGTTATTTCATCAAGCTTTGATTATTTGAATCAGCTGTGTAGTGCTAGGGCAAAAACCAAAACATGCACCCCTTGGGGTCCCCAGGACCGAGTTTGGGAAACGCTGGCCTAAGTAATCTGGAGGCAAGGCTTATAACTAAACTACCACAGCAAGTTCCAAGTCATCCGGAGGTACAGTAAGATTCCGTGCTGTAAGACAGCGAATGTAAATACTTAGTAAATACCCAAACAATCAGTATGTTTGTTTCCCATTGGTCCAAATAATTCATCAAAAATGAAATAAAGCCTACATGATTGAATAGAAACAGAGAGCATGTAGGAAGCATATCTGCACTGGTGTTTTCCGTCCGTCGTTTCAGAGAGGTGAGCATCACAAAGCGCTGGAAAGACATCCTGGTTCAGTTGCAGCAGAAGAGAGAGCAGCTGGGGGACATTGTGAACACACTGAGTGTCCTCAGGGACATCGAACTGGTTGCCCAGGAGCTCAGAGATCTACAGGTACACAACTAATGGACAGCAAACAACACAGTATAATGTATAACAGTATTACGCTTAATGCTTCATCCTTCAATTTTCATACTTAATGTAGGTTTTAGCAGGGTCCTCTGACATTGGGAAGCAGCTCCCGGAGGTGGAGGCCTTGCTTCAGAAACAGGACCTGCTGGAAACCCAGATCTCTGCTCATGGAGAGACTCTGAGTGCCATCAGTAACAGTGCCTTAAAGGGGACACAACGAGTTGCACAGCAGATCCAGACCAGGGTCAAATCACTCAATGCTCAGTACAACTCTCTGGTGGGGCTTAGTAAGAACAGGTGAGCACACACACACAACAACTTAGGCCCACATTTAATACATTGTAGATAATGGCAAACCCCAGGTTTATTTATACAACTATTTTAAGTATACCTTAGCAATGACAATGGTTGTACCTTAGCAATGACAATATTTGTGTGAGAAACGGCTTTCATGGTGTGTTTGTTACAGAGTGGTTTACACTCTGATTTTTCTCCCTCGATGTTTAATATAACACACATTAATTATTAATTTCGGTTGCCTATCCTGATGTGAAGTTTGTTCTATATAAAGTATTTGACTCTGATGTGTGTCACAGAAAGCATTTGACTCTTGGCACAAAATTAAGGAAATTAGAAGGGGGGATTCTAACGGGGGAGATTTTCGGCACAACACTGGCAAACCGTGCCAATATATCCGCCAAACATTGGTTTCGAGCGCATTATCATTTTTATACAACGGGTAACCAACATATTCAAATAATGATTGACGTATTTTCGTTAATTTTAGATATGATTTAATCCTTCCACAAGATAGTCCCTAAACAAATCTAGGGTTGCTACCCAAGCCGGCTATTCGTTCGTTCGTTCTATTGGTTCGGTTGCCAGAGACGCGACTCGGTCTTTTTATTCTGTATCTATGGACGCGACCTAGTCGTTTGATCTAAATGTTCCATTGATAAAATGGCTTGCAACGTTCTTATCCCTTGCTTGCTAGCTAGCCAACCACGGCTAACTTACATTCACATCAAACAGTGCAGACAGAATAACAACAGTAGCTGCATTTGTTTAAGCTGTTTTCTAGTGACATTTATTTGGATACATGCATAACAATGAGCTAAAGAGGCACTCTTGTCAGGACACTATTGTTCAGAGGAGCTAGCCAACAACACAGCTAACACAATAACTTCAAACTGAAGCTGGAAAGACTGCAAACTAGCTACACTTCGTTTTGTTACCTCTTTTCAATTGATTTGTATTTATCCATAAAAATGATGCCAGCTGATTCATGATTTCGACTGGCTGAGAAACGCTTATCTCTCGTCCTGACCCCTACCCATACAGGTTAATTACCATGGGACAGTTGGAGATCGAATTTGAATATTGAAACAATGTTGCAAATGTCAGGGAGACAGACAGCAAGATTTATACAAATCTCCACTGTTGAAAACTAAATGTTAGTCTAAAATAATCTAGATAATGTCGAGATCCATTTTAGAGTGGAGATCAAATTTATAACTTCCCTGCCTGGGCTGATGAGACAGTGGATTGCACAGTCAGGTGGAACAGAGTAAATAAGTATTTTAACTTCATAGATTTAGCCAGTGGTTTACTTGTGGAATAGGCTGGAATGCGCTTCTAACCAATCAGCATTCAGGATTAGACCCACCCGTTATGTACTTAAGTAATAAGGCCTGAGGGGGTGTGGTATATGGCATATATACAACGGCTTAAGGGCCGCTCTATCGTGCATAAATGTATGTTGTCCCCGCACACCAAACACGATCTCGACACGCAGGTTAAAATATTAAAACAAACTCTGAACCAATTATATTAAACAGGTCGAAAAGCATTAAACATTTTTGGCAATTTAGCTAGCTAGTTTGCACTTGCTAGCTAATTTGTCCTATTTAGCTTACTTGTTGTTGCTTGCTAATTTGTCCTGGGATATAAACATTGAGTTGTTATTTTATCTGAAATGCACAAGGTCCTCTACTGCACCAATTAATCCACAAATAAAACGGTCACCCGAATCGTTTCTAGTCATCTCTCCTCCTTCCGGGCTTTTACTTCTCTTGACTATATTGCGATTGGCAACATTCATAAATTAGGTGCATTACTGCCACTGGCCTCGTTCGTCTTTCAGTCACCCACGTGGGTGTAACCAATGAGGAGATGGCACGTGGGTACCTGCTTCTATAAACCAATGAGGAGATGGGAGAGGCAGGACTTGCAGCGTGATCTGCGTCAGAAATAGAACTGACTTCTATTATAGCCCTTGGCAACGCAGACGCTTGTTGGCCGCGCGAGCAGTGTGGGTGCAATAATTGAATAATATAGACTTCTACATTTATTTTGCAACGCTCCCGCACATGACACGAGCGGTGTAGTCAACCTGTTAGCCGTATATTGGCCATACACCACAAACCCCCAAGGTGCCTTATTGGTATTATAAACTGGTTACCAACGTAATTAGAGCATTACAAATAAATGTTTGGTCTTACCTGTGGTATACGGTCTGATATACCACGGCTGTCAGCCAATCAGCAGCATTTAAGGCTCAAACCACCCAGTTTATTATGTTGGTTATTGTCTTAATGAATCAACAGGAGGAAAATGCTGGAGGGCCAGTTGAAGCTGTTTGAGTTTTTCCACGACTGTGAGGAGGTGGAGGCGTGGATCTATGAGAGGTGGCTTCCCCTTCAGTCTGCCAGTCTGGGCAGAGATCTCAGCCAGATCCAGCTGGCAATTCAGAAACACAAGGTCAGACCTTGGTTGCATCACAAATGACACCCTATTCCCTATAGTGCACTACTTTTGACCAGGGCCCTCATCCAAGTAGTGCACTATATAGGGAACAGGGTGCTATTTGGGTCAGGCCTTCTTCAGTCACACAAACAGTGATTATTCAACTTCAAGTTTAATTAAGCTTACATAGCAGTCATTATAAACTTAAACCCATGGCATGATAAATACTTTGGCATAAGCCTATCTAAATACACTAGCATTTAAACAAATGAAAATACGTAATGTTATAATGTGAACCAAACCCTCACTTTAATGTGTTTGTTGACCCATCGCTGTTTTGGCAGGTTCTTGAAGCCGAGGTGCAGTCTCATGAGTCTCTGTGCTCAGGGGTCGTGAGTAGAGGTCAGGAGATGTGCAGAGGGAAACACCCCAGTGAGGAGGACATCCAGAAGTCGGTCCGGACGCTGAAGAAACAGTGGGAGCACCTGAAGGAGGATGTGGTCAATCGCAAAAACAGACTGCATGCAGCCATCGTTATCAAACAGGTTACAACCATTAAAACAATGCAGAAATAAAAGTCAGAGAAATAGATGGTTTAACAGAGGAATTACATTTAGGAGTATGTACGTAATAGGCTGGAGAAAGCTACCATAGCTAGTTCATTGACATTCTCTATTTATTTTATAGACCGTGATAGTTGGAATGTAGAGGGGAGGCAGATACAGAGGGAGACAGTGAGGAAGGACTGAGACGGGATTTGTACCCACGTCACTAGGGGTATATGTGTTTCGGTGTCTGGGGGGCTAACCACTACGCCAGACTCTGGCATGTGATATTCTCCTTTCCACAGAATTAGATAGAATACTAGATTGGATATTAGCATCCTGGCAACAAAACTACAGGACAGCCATCTTGGTCAGGGAAAGTTTTGTTTAAATTGTATTATATTATTTATTATCTGTTATTTTCCTCTTCAGTACTTTGCTGATGTGACCGAGGCCAACTCGTGGCTGAGCGACAGGAAGCCCCTCCTGATCAGCGAGGATTATGGGAAGGATGAGTCCTCCACCAGCGCCCTGCTGCAGCGCCACCTACGGCTGGAAAAGGAGATGGGAGCGTACGTCGTGGAGGTGAAACGCTTGGGAGAACAGGCCAAGGGAGCCTCCCAGCTGACCCCGCTCACAGTAAGTTCCCCATCAATCACAGTGCCTTCAGAAAGTATTCACACACCTTGACTTTTTCCTAATTGTGTTGTGTTACAGCCTGAACTTAAAATTGATTAAATATAGATTTTCTTTCACTGGCATACACACAATACCCCATAATGTCAAAGTGGAATTATGTTTTGACATTTTTACAAATTAATTAAAAATGAAAAGCTGAAATGTGAGTCAATAAATATCCAACCACTTTGTTATGGCAAGACTAATTAATTCAGGACTTAAAATGTGCTTAACAAGTCACATAATAAGTTGCATAGTCTCTGTACCCCACACATACAATACTGTATTTGTAAGGTCCCTTTTATTAAAAATAAAATAAAATAAAAATGTTTTACTAATTTTAGAAGTTTTCTTCCACTTTGACATTAGAGTATTTTGTGAAGATCGTTGACAAACAAAATGACAATTAAATCCATTTTAATCCCGCTTTGTAACAACAAAATGTGGAAAAAGTAAAGGGGTGTGAATACTTTCTGAAGACACTGTAACTACACCACAGTCTTTAAATGTCATTGTATCATGAATACATCCTCAAACACATTGGTTTTAATAATAAAGAAGTAGCTTATTATTCAAATCCACCCCCATTGACTTCCAAGAGTTGCTGAGGACTTTCATATTTTTCCGCAGGCTGAGGCCCAGCAGAACAAGATGCCCCAGTACAGTGATTCCTCTGGTGACGAGGAGGGATTGACCACACCTGCGAGAGTGTGGTCTACCCAGACCCATACACAGGAGGCTAATGCCAAGATCAGGTTTAAATACACAAGAGGTACAGATTCTCAACTTCAATAGAATATGGATTATTTATAGAAACAAATTGTAGAACATTTATTGTGAAATGTTTTTCATGTTACTTTTCCACCAATAGGCTTAGTCCAGTTTCTAAGGTAAATAGTCTCTATTTACCAGGTGTGACGGTGTGGGACCGTGGAGAAATTGTGACTATCCTCAACAGAGACAATGAGGATATGTTTCTAGTGAGGGACAGCAAAGGCAACGAACAGCTGGTGCCAAAGACGTACCTCACAGAGCTCCCATCATCTACAGTAAGGCTCACTATTAGCTGTCTCTATGGCCTAGTAAAGAGCTTTGTGGCACTTTACCCATTTGATTCATCGCAAGTATAATTGTGTGCCTACATTAACTCATTAACTGAACCGCATAATCCCAGGTGGAGATCAACAATCTACACCCCTCAAATTCAAGTCTGGACCTCAAAACCAGTTCCACTGTTTTTTTCCCCCCTGTATTATTCCCCTCTAGTCAGGGACTGATTTAGACCTGGGACACCAGGTGTGTGAAATTAATTATCAGTTAGAACATAACACCAGCAGTACTCCGGACCTTGTAAGGTAAGATTTGAATACCCCTGGACTACACAGTTTAAACTTCATAATTTTCCATTTGAAATAGAACACTCCCTCTACACCACCTCCATCCACCAATGGGGTTACTGAAAGCCCCACTAAGAGGGTGAACCGGGCGCGTCGCAGACGTTCCATGCGCCGGGGGACCGCTGAGATCCAGTCCTCTTCGATTCCTGATCCACATTACCAGAGAGAAACCATAGAGAGCACCCAGAGCAGTCTAGACCGGGACTTCAACACCCTGCACAACCTGGCTAATGTGAGAAATAAGACCTGGGGATTCAGATTTTCATCTTCATTTTTGGGGTGAAAAATGGTTTCCCATTGCATCACATAAGCAGTATAGCAATACAAATCATTACACTACATCTAAGTTATCTAAGTTATAACACTACCTTTTGTTTTATGCTTTGACATCTTTGTGAAGACATCTTTGATGATGTAGTGGCAGCGCCCAGGACAGAGAATAGGACCCAGAGTGATCATCCTGTAGCACACGTGTAAGTTGTCACATACTGGCACCCAAATTGTGTATTTGTGTCTGATTTCTCCACCATACAGTCCAGGAGGAAAACTCTGGAGGAGACGGTTCGGTTGCACCGCTTCTACAACACCTGTGAGGAGTTTGAGTCCTGGATGGAGGACAAGGAGAACATCCTTAACACCTTCAGTCCTAACTCTGACAACGTGGGTGTGGTGCAGGCCAAATATGAGGTAACAAACCAGCCTCATCACTGAGATTATTCCGTAGCAATTTATTTGAAGGCCACCTACATAAGGACTTCCTAACACATTCATAACACACACACAACAAAATAATTAGCAGTACATCAGCGTTTGTCTCTAGTGCTATTATTTACTTGATATAAGAGTTGGAACTCCCCTTCTCATGAACTCCCCATGTTCCAGAACTTTCTGACCGAGCTGGCAAGTGGGAAGGGGCAGCTCGATGACATCACCAGACTTGGGGAGGAGCTAGTGAAGAGCAGACACAGTAAACACAGAGAGATACAGGCCAAGCAAGGACAAGTCACACGCAGGTAGGTGGACTAGCAGAAAACGATTTTGTAATAGTACTGCCGACATCTACTAAGAATAACATGATCAACACAGTTTTTCAGATTAGATAGTTCTTTATTGTCTGTTGTTCACAGAAATGTTTATTACGTACAGAAAATGCACTGTGTTTTACTGAGACGCACACACAATGTTTAATCATTGAAGAGAGCTGTCCATGTTGTTATTGTTGTTACTGATGTTGTTGATGATTTTGTTGTTCTTGCTAGGTGGGAGCGCATGCAGAAGCTGAAGGATGAGAAGGGCCATGAGCTGCTGAGCACGGCGGATGTGCAATCCTTCCTCCAGAGCTGTGAGGAGGCCCGGGCCCAGCTCATGGAGCAGTTCACCCAGCTGGACACTGTGGATGGTGTGGGTACTACCTCCACAGCCCTGGACACTGAAGAGAGGGCCCAGGCTCAGGCACAAAGAGACATACAGGCCCTGGAGAGGAAGATATCATACCTCAAGAGTGTGGCTAAAATGTAAGGCACAATTGTAAACCTCTATATGTGTCAGACAACCACCACTAGTCCAAGACCTTATACTGTTACTGTTGATGGTTTTGAATGTAATGCTAGTTAGTTATTCATCCATCCATTCATCCACGTTCTACATATGTGTGTGAACCAGGAAGCAGGACTGCAGCCCAGCAGAGGCCGCAGCCATCATGGAGGAGGTGCGGGGCCTGGAGGCTCTGCTGGAGCAGGTGAAGGGCCAGGCATCAGAGAGACAGAGGCTTCTGGAGGAGGCCAAGCGGCTGCAGCTGTTTCAGCAGGAGACCAGGGACCTGCTGCTGTGGGCCGGGGCCGCCCAGGACCGCCTACTGGAGGACGACACAGCCTCGGACGTGACCTCCGCTCAGAACCTCCTGAATGACAACCAGGATCTGAGGATAGAGATCGACGCGCAAAGGGAGAGGTGAAACAGAATTTTGGTTTCTTTCCTTTCTGGAAAGTTTACTTCTGATTATAATAATATGTTATGTGCTGCATGCTGGGACATGGAGGTATCTGATGATGTATTCAGTGCAACTATTTCTCAGGTAAGCAGTGTTTCTAAGGTAATTTAGTAGGAGAAGGATAGTTTGTGATGAGACAATAGGAAAGCATACACAGTGTTTTTTTTGTACTGTCCTTTATTTAGTTTCTTACAGACATATTCATGACTCATGACGCTGGGAAAACATACAGTGCCCTGAAAAAGTATTCAGCCTGCCACAAGCTCTTCTTCAAGTAGTCCCCCAGCCCCAAAACCCCATACAGAAAATACTAAACAATAAAATAATACAATTAAAAAACTGAAATGTCATCATTTTATAAGTATTCATCCCTCTGGCTCAGTACTTGGTTGAACCACCTCTGGCAGTTTTTAAGTCTCTTTGAGTTTCCCTCCCCCCATCCGAAGTTGGGTTGTCATCCCATTGACCAGCAGACCACCCCTGCCCCCCCGGATTCCAGGGCCCCCGAGAGACCCATCTTTCGAAAAGAGCACACAGAACAAAGGCAGATCAACCGCCAAAAGCATTTCCCAGGCCCTCACCTCGATCTGTATTATATATAGTTATCAAAACACACAGAACCAGTCAAAAGTTTGGACACCTACTCATTCAAGTTTTTTTAATAATTTTTTTTATAAAAAAATGTAACTCTTTTCTACATTGTAGAATAATAGGGAATACATCAAAACTATGAAATAACACATATGGAATCTTGTAGTAACCAAAAAACTGTTAAACAAATCAAAATATATTTTATATCTGAGATTCTTCAAAGTAGCCACCCTTTGCCTTGATGACAGCTTTGCACACTCTTGGCATTCTATCAACCAGCTTCGCACATATGCTGAGTATTTGTGGCTGCTTTTCCTTCACTCTGTGGTCCAACTCATCCCAAACCATCGCAATTGGGTTGAGGTCGGGTGATTGTGGAGGCCAGGTCATCTGATGCAGCACTCCATCACTCTCCTTCTTGGTCAAAAAGCCCTTACACAGCCTGGAGGTGTGTTGGATCATTGTCCTGTTGAAAAATAAATGATAGTCCCACTAAGTGCAAACCAGATGGGATGGTGTATATCGCTGCAGAATGCTGTGGTAGCCATGCTGGTTAAGTGTGCCTTGAATTCTAAATAAATCACTGACAGTGTCACCAGCAGAGCACCCCCACACCATCACACCTCCTCCTCCATGCTTCATGGTGGGAACCACACATGCGGAGATCATCCGTTCACCTACATACTCTGCGTCTTACAAAGACACACCGGTTGGAACCCAAAATCTCAAATTTGGACTCATCAGACCAAAGGACAGATTTCCACTGGTCTAATGTCCATTGCTCGTGTTACTTGGCCCAAGCAAGTCTCTTCTTATTATTGGTGTCCATTTGAGGTGCAGTTAACTCTAATGAACTTATCCTCTGCAGCAGAGGTAACTCTGGGTCTTCCTTTCCTGTAGTGATCCTCATGAGAGTCAGTTTCAAATAAAGCGCTCGATGGGTTTTCAAATCAAATTGTATTTGTCACATGCACCGAATACAACAGGTGTAGACCTTACAGTGAAATGCTTACTTACAAGCCCTTACACAACAATGCTTTAATTAAGAAGTAAAAAATTTAAAATAAAAAATCTAAGTAACAAATAATTAAACAGACGCAGTAAAATAGTGAAGCTATATACAGGGGATACCGGTACAGAGTCAATGTGCGGGGGCACCGGTTAGTCGAAGTAATTGAGGTAATAGGTACATGTAGGTAGAGTTAAAGTGACTATGCATAGATAATAACTAGAGAGTAGCAGCAGCATAAAATAAGGGTCTGGTTAGTCCTTTGATTAGCTGTTCAGGAGTCATGACTTGGGGGTAGAAGCTGTTAAGAAGCCAATTGAACCTAGACTTGGCGCTACGGTACCGCTTGCCGTGCATTAGCAGAGAGAACAGTCTATGACTACGCTGGCTGGTGTCTTTGACAATTTTTAGGGCCTTCCTCTGACATCGCCTGGTACTGAGGTCCTGCATGGCAGGAAGTTTGGCCGTACCACTACCCTCTGTAGTGCCTTGTGCTCGGAGCCCGAGCAGTTGCCATACCAGGCAGTGATGCAACCAGTCAGGATGCTCTTGATGGTGCAGCTGTAAAACCTTTTGAGAATCTGAGGACCCATGCCAAATCTTTTCAGTCTCCTGGGGGAATACGTTTTGTCGTGCCCTCTTCACGACTGTCTTAGTGTGTTTGGACCATGATAGTTTGTTGGTGATGTGGACACCAAGGAACTTGAGGCTCTCAACCTGCTCCACTACAGCCTCGTCGATGAGAATGAGGGTGTGCTCGGTCCTCCTTTTCCTGTAGTCCACAATCATCTCCTTTTTCTTGATCACGTTGAGGGCGAGGTTGTTGTCCTTGCACTACACGGCCAGGTCTCTGACCACCTCCCTATAGGCTGTCTCATCGTTGTCTGTGATCAGGCCTACCACTGTTGTGTCATCGGAAAACTTGATGATGGTGTTGGAGTCGTTCCTGGCCATGCAGTCATGAGCGATCAGGGAGTACAGGAGGGAACTGAGCACGCACCCCTGAGGGGCCCCGGTGTTGAGGATCAGCGTGTCGGATGTGTTGTTACCTACCCTTACCTCCTGGAGGTGACCCATCAGGAAGTTCAGGATCCAGTTGCAGAGGGAGGTGTTTAGTCCCAGGGTCCTTAGCTTAGTGATGAGCTTTGAGGGCACTATGGTGTTCAACGCTGAGCTGTAGTCAATGAATAGCATTCTCACATAGGTTTTCTTTTTGTCCAGGTGGGAAAGGGCAGTGTTAAGTGCAATAGAGATTGCATCATCTGTGGATCTGTTAGGGCGGTATGCAAATTGAAGTGGGTCTAGGGTTTCTCGGATAATGGTGTTGATGTGAGCCATGACCAGCCTTTCAAAGCACTTCATGGCTACAGACGTGAGTGCTACGGGTCGGTAGTCATTTAAGCAGGTTACCTTAGTGTTCTTTGGCACAGGGACTATGGTGGTCTGCGTGAATATTACAGATTCAATTAGGGACAGGTTGAAAATGTCAGTGGAGACACTTGCCAGTTGGTCAGCGCATGCTCGGAGTACACGTCCTGGTAATCCGTCTGGCCCTGCGGCCTTGTGGATGTTGACCTGTTTAAAGGTCTTACTCACATTGGCTACGGAGAGTGTGATCACACAGTCGTCCAGAACAGCTGATGCTCTCATGCATGTTTCAGTGTTACTTGCCTCAAAGTGAGCATAGAAATAATTTAGCTCGTCTGGTAGGCTTGTGTCACTGGGCAGCTCGCGGCTGTGCTTCCCTTTGTAGTCTGTAATAGTTTGCAAGCCCTGCCACATCCGACGAGCATCGGAGCCGGTGTAGTCAATCTTAGTCCTGTATTGAAGCTTTGCCTGCTTGATGGTTCGTTGGAGGGCATAGTGGGATTTCTTATAAGCTTTGTGGTGTACTCCTCAATGCCATCGGAGGAATCCCTGAACATATTCTAGTCTAGAAAAATAGTTCTGTAGCTTAGCATCTGATTCATCTGACCACTTTCTTATTGACCGAGTCACTGGTGCTTTCTGCTTTAGTTTTTGCTTGTAAGCAGGAATCAGGAGGATAGAATTATGGTCAGATTTGCCAAATGGAGGGCGAGGGAGAGCTTTATACGCATCTCTGTGTGTGGAGTAAAGGTGTTCCAGAGTTTTTTTCCTTCTGGTTGCACATTTAACACGCTGGTAGAAATGAGGAGAGCCGCCTCTGGATGAGCGTTTTCCTGTTTGCTTATGGCCGTATACAGCTCATTAAGTGCGGTCTTAGTACCAGCATTGGTTTGTGGTGGTAAATAGACAGCTACGAAGAATATAGATAACTCTCTTGGTAAATAGTGTGGTCTACAACGTATCATGAGATACTCTACCTCAGGCGAGCAAAACCTTGAGACTTCATTAGATTTTGTGTACCGGCTGTTGTTTACAAATATACATAGACCACCACCCCTTGTCTTACCAGAGGCCGCTGTTCTATCCTGCTGAAAAAGCTTAAAACCTGCCAGCTGTATGTTATTCATGTCGTCGTTCAGCCATGACTCGGAGAAACATAAGATATTACAGTTTTAATGTCCCGTTGGTAGGAAATACGCGATCGTAGTTCGTCTATTTTATTTTCCATTGATTGTATGTTGGCTAATAAGACCGATGGTAAAGGGAGATTACCCGCTCGGTGTAGGATCCTTACAAGGTACCCAGAGCTTTGTCCCCGATATCTCCATCTCTTTCTCCTGCAAATGACGGCGATGAGGGCCTTGTCGGGCGTCTGAAGTAAATCCTTCCCATCCGAAGAATACGTATTCTTCAATGAGCCAGTTTGCGCTCTTCTGTGAAGGGAGTAGTACACAGCGCTGTACGAGATCTTCCGTTTCTTGGCAATTTCTCGCATGGAATAGCCTTCATTTCTCAGAACAAGAATAGTCTGACAAGTTTCAGAAGAAAATTATTTGTTTCCAATGTCAAGTCCTAGCTGATGGAGCTCAGGTACACCCCCTTCCCCTGAAACACACACATGCTGTTCCCCCGTTGTGACCATTTCCCCAAGTATCTCTGAGCAGTCAGACCTTTGATAATTCCATGCCACCAGGGCCACAATACTTTTCCCACTCTCTAATTATCTGAGTGTGACCCACTCCCTATGGGTTACTGCAGGTAGTGTTGCCAGCACTGCCACTACCTGGGTGGGGGCACCCCACTGGAATCCCCAACGGCTAGGTACAAGGTCATCAAGGTTCTCATTAACAGCTTTGAGAAATTCCTTGTATATTATGCTAACCCATCAGGGGGCTTTGCCAGGCAGGCTCAGAATCTTGAAGGGGTGGTGATGCTTTAGTAGGCCTCTGATCGCATTTATCTTTCTGTTTTGGCTGCCTATCGGCTACTTACAGTTGGCCCATAAAACAGATTAGGACTTCTCCTTAGTGTATGGGTCGTTCAGATCGGTGTCTAGGGTATAGGGTTGGAGACCGTTCCATCATGATAGGACAATAAATAAATCAACTATATTTATAATTTATTATTATTTATTAAAATGTATAACCCATATCTGCACAAAATTGAAAGCTCTCTCTTATAACCTCTGAGACACACACAAGTCTCTTAACTTTGCACACAGTGATGGAGCACTGTGTTTTGGATCATTGTCATGTTGAAAGACCAACTTCTTCTGCAGTTTGATTGTTGTGGTAGAGGGGCGCAGATTTTTATCTAGTATGTCTCTGTATTGTGCGCCATTCATCCTCCCATCACTCCTGACAATATTGCCAGTCCCTGCTGCTGAAAAGCATCCCAATAACATGACGCTTCCACCACCATACTTTACGGTGGGGATGGTGTTACCTGGCTGGTGTGCAGTGTTTGACTTGTGCCACACATACCGCTTAGCGTTCAGGCCAAAAAAGTCCACTTTAGTCTCTTTCTTTTGAAAGTCTCCACCATACTTTGGGACCATACTGAGAGAGCAGTATTTATCCTCACAGATTCATTTAAAGCAGGTGATCCACTAATTTCTTACACAGGTGGAGTCCATCAACACATTGTGTGACTTGTTGTGGTAATATATTACACCTGAGCAAATTTAGACTTGCAATTACAAAGGGTATGAATACCTTTTTAATCTGATCATTTCTGTTTTTCATTTTTAGGACATTGTTGAAAGCTTTTGGAATTTTTATTTTTATTTGACATGGTGCTCTAGGCTTTGTGGATCAGTTGTGAAACAATCTGAGACAACAAAATATGGTAAACGTGTTGGGGGGTGAATACTTTTTTTTAAGGCACTATGTGTGACACATTTTTTGTAAATGTCACTGTAATGTACTTGTATTCGTCTAACTAAAAGGGTGAAAGACATGGAGAAACTTGGAAAGTCTCTTGAGGAACAATCAAGGGGAAACCGAGGTGTGAAGGACATCCAGCAGACGCTGGGAAAACTGAGCCAGGAGTGGACCAAGCTGGACAAACTGTGGGGCAGTAGGAACAGGAGGCTGGAACAGGGGGTGGAGCTACAGAAGCTGAATCAGGAGGCTGACCGTATCGAGGCAGCCCTGTCTGGGCATGAGGCCAGGCTGAAGGTCAAAGACCTGGGGGTAAGATAAAATATACTGTACACTGTTATACAATCAATGGAAATATAATAATTAGCCTTATGGTATGTGGCGATGGATGTGTCTTTGTGTATGTATGTGTGTTTGTTCAGGTAAGACCACTTCTGTTCTCATCCAGTGTGTTTGTCTCTCCCTCTCTGTGCTCAGGACTCTGTAGACAATGTCCACAGTCTGTTGGGCAGACAGGAGGAACTGGAGGGCCTACTGAATTCTCTGGACCAACAGATCAGCCTCTTCCAAGACAAGAGCAAGGAACTCGTCAACAAACGACACTTTGCTGCCAAACAGTAAGACTTATGTTGATGACCAGTTTGGAGACATTTCCCCCAAATGTATAGGAAATGTGTAGCAGTGAACAATGTATTGTTCAAATTATTAAAAAAACATTGAAATAATCAAATCTTTTTTTTTTTTTACTTTTTAGAATACAGGAGAGGTCACAGAATATTCAAGAGCGCAATAAGAAGCTTGGAGAGAGCTGCAAACGAAGACGGACCCTCCTGCTTGATTCACATAAGTATCAGGTACACTTGATATAGAAACCCACATTTTGTGTTCCTTTTACAGTGTCAGTTAAGTGCTTGAACATTTCTTATGTGTTTGTCATCAGGAGTTCCAGAGAGATGCTGAAGAAATGCTGTTGTGGATGGAGGAGAAGTTCAAGATAGCTGAAGACGAGTCATACCGGGACCCTACCAATATCCTCCGCAAGCTGAAGAGACATGAAGCGGCTGAGAAAGAGATGCAAGCTAACCAAGTGTGGCTAGACAGACTCACACAGGTATCACAGGGCTTTCACCATTCTATCCTTTCTATACCTAATGGCTCATAATAACACCTTCTCTCATCTGTTCGAATCGTGGCGAAACTACAACAAAAAAAGCACTATAAAGAAGAAAAAAAAGTCTGTTCACTGTTTGTTGCTCCCACTTCTTAATAATGCTATTGGTGATACAGATGGAAAGTTTCAACCAACGTGATAGTAAACTTGACAAACATTCAGTAAAACTAGACCACTAAACCAGTTGGGGGAGGAGATGCTTGTGGATGAGCACTACCAGAGCCAAAGCTTTAGGATGAAGGCTTCCTACTGTACGGTTAAATATTGTACGGTAAGCCTAATCGCTTTCCATTCGTTTGGGGAGCAAATGCTACTGTTACTGTACTGCTCTATTGTACTGTAAGTTAACCGGTTGTCTGGTTCCATCAGTTGGGAGAGGAGATGCTGTCGGAGGAGCATTACGAGAGCCAGAACATCAGGAGGAAGTCTACCCAGGTTAACAGTCGCTGGGTCAGGCTCCAGGGGAAGATGACTGAGAGAGGAGACAAGCTGAGACAGGCCGGACAGCAGGAGCAGCTCATGGAGCTACTGCAGGTAACACACTAACAACCTCAGTCTACACTACCTGGAACTACAGGTAACACACTAACAACCTCAGTCTACACTACCTGGAACTACAGGTAACACACTAACAACCTCAGTCTACACTACCTGGAACTACAGGTAACACACTAACAACCTCAGTCTACACTACCTGGAACTACAGGTAACACACTAACAACCTCAGTCTACACTACCTGGAACTACAGGTAACACACTAACAACCTCAGTCTACACTACCTGGAACTACAGGTAACACACTAACAACCTCAGTCTACACTACCTGGAACTACAGGTAACACACTAACAACCTCAGTCTACACTACCTGGAACTACAGGTAACACACTAACAACCTCAGTCTACACTACCTGGAACTACAGGTAACACACTAACAACCTCAGTCTACAATACCTGGAACTACAGGTAACACACTAACAACCTCAGTCTACACTACCTGGAACTACAGGTAACACACTAACAACCTAACAACCTCTACACTACCTGGAACTACAGGTAACACACTAACAACCTAACAACCTCTACACTACCTGGAACTACAGGTAACACACTAACAACCTAACAACCTCTACACTACCTGGAACTACAGGTAACACACTAACAACCTCAGTCTACACTAACAACCTCTACACTACCTGGAACTACAGGTAACACACTAACAACCTCAGTCTACACTAACAACCTCTACACTACCTACCTGGATCTAGTTTTCCTATCGATTTGTGTGAAAGGATGCTGTAGATAAATGTGGGTAGCACACTTCATTTTATGGTACTGTTTCCACTGGTATAAAACAAATAGGTCAATCATAGGTTATTACTATTTTACAAAGTGATTTTTCAGTATATACCTAGTTATTTCTTTACCATAAATTGAAATGTGTTGATGATGCTTATGATGCCTATCATAATTTGGTCTCGTCCACCAGCCAGCTCTCTCTCGCTGTCTATATGAGGTAGCAATTGAACCTGAGAACAAGGTAAATTGTAATCACATTGTTCCCAGGATGCCAAGCTGAAGATCGACGCCATCCAGAGGATGTTGCAGAACGCAGCCAAAGGTCACGACCTTCGCTCCAGCCGCCAGCTGTTGAAGGAGCACCAGCAGCTAGAGGCCGAGGCCCAGGAACTGGCTGACAAGATCAACACCATCGTGACCCGGGCCAAGCACCTGGCCACTAACCACTTTGACTCCCAGAGGATCCTTCAGGAGACAGATACGTACATGAAGCTGTAAGTAGTAAGGACTGATTAATATGATCTGTAATTAGTAGCAGTAAAGCAATCCACTGATCGATCCATTGATTGATCCATTTATTGATTGATTCAATAATGCATTGAATTAGCTAACCTAGTTCTCTATCTAGGGCCCAGAGTTTTTCCTGTTCAGGTTAACATGGTCTGAAAAAACATCTGTCCCCTGTTCATAATCAGTGTGGATATTTTTGAGACATCATCTCTGTATGCAGGTTCAAGTCGCTGCAGAAGCCTCTGGATCGTCGCAGGGCCCAGCTGGAGGCGTCCGTGGCTCTGTTTGGCTTCTATCATGATGTAGACATAGAACTCTCCTGGATAACCGAACACTACCCATCCACTGGCTCCACCAACTATGACAAGTCCCTGGCAGGGGCTATCAACCTCATGCAGAAACATAAGGTATCAGTCTGGTAACAAGAAAATAATGACAAAGTTTGATTTACATTTTATATCTAGTCATTTTGTTGCTTCTTATCCAGAGTGACTCTCATCCAGTCTTTTTGGTTAGTTTGTTTCCTGCCCAGGGTGGACAGATGTAAATGAGTTAAAGCTAGTGCAATATATGTGTTGTGCATCGTCCCTGACAAAAATCAAATGTGTGTTCTGTGATCAGGAGCTGCAGGCAGAAGTGAACGCTCACCGTAAACACTTGAACCGGATCCTGGAGAAGGGGCAGAGCTTGGAGAAGTCCAGCCAATATGATGGAGAGGAAGTCCAGCAGAGGAATACACACCTGGCCACAGAGTGGGAGGAGCTAGAGGCAGCCTGTGACAAGAGGGCCATCCACCTGAACAGGGCCATCACTAGAGAACAGGTAGGGCCAACAGGAAAGCAGAATCCTGATTGTGATGGATCCAAAGAGGTTTTATTCATGATTATACAACAGGTGATTCTAATCCTGAATGGTGATTGGTTAAAACTGCATTCCAGCCGGTGTCTATTTCACAAGTTACCACCGGCTAAATCTGTGACGTTAAAATACCTATTTACTCTGTTCCATCTGACTGTGCAATCCACTGTCTCATCAGTCCAGCCAGGCAATTTATAATCACGATCTCCACTATAAAAAGCATCTAGACATTATCTCACATTTCTTTTAGACTGTACCTCTGAAGGACAATAATCATTATACCTCCATCACTGTACTCGTTTGCTCCTAGATCTTGCTTGACTGTGCGGAGCTGGAAACCCGTCTCTCTGAGACTCTAGCTTTGGTCAGCACTGATGAGTATGGCAAGAACGATCTAGCCACCCAGAGCCTTATCAAGCAACATCAGGTACTGTAACCCCATTCTCCTGTTCTCTTGTGTTTGACTGGCTGTATTCAAACTATACGTCACTGTCAACAGTTCTGTTGTTTGGATATAGCTGTTTGGCCATTCAGCAGATGGCTTTATCCAATAGTATGCTGTGATAATCAGAGGAGTTGGTTAATGCATCTGCACCTTGAGGAGCATGGTGTCTAATGCATCTGCACCTTGAGGAGCATGGTGTCTAATGCAGCTGCACTGTGAGGAGCATGGTGTCTAATGCAGCTGCACGGTGAGGAGCATGGTGTCTAATGCAGCTGCACTGTGAGGAGCATGGTGTCTAATGCAGCTGCACTGTGAGGAGCATGGTGTCTAATGCAGCTGCACTGTGAGGAGCATGGTGTCTAATGCAGCTGCACGGTGAGGAGCATGGTGTCTAATGCAGCTGCACTGTGAGGAGCATGGTGTCTAATGCAGCTGCACGGTGAGGAGCATGGTGTCTAATGCAGCTGCACGGTGAGGAGCATGGTGTCTAATGCAGCTGCACTGTGAGGAGCATGTTGTCTAATGCAGCTGCACGGTGAGGAGCATGGTGTCTAATGCAGCTGCACGGTGAGGAGCATGGTGTCTAATGCAGCTGCACGGTGAGGAGCATGGTGTCTAATGCAGCTGCACTGTGAGGAGCATGGTGTCTAATGCAGCTGCACGGTGAGGAGCATGGTGTCTAATGCAGCTGCACTGTGAGGAGCATGGATTGTGTAATGCTGCTGTCTCTGTTGTGTGTCCTGCAGGCGGTGGAGGGGCAGATGGAGGTGCTGGAGGCCCAGGTGGAGGAGCTGGGGGATAGTGTGGAGTCAGCCGTCCATGAGTGGAACCTGGACGAGGTCAATAGACCATACAGCCGCATCAGCAGTCAGATGAGCCAGCTGCAACACCAAGCCCAAGTCAGGTGTGCTCAAGCAATCAAACACATGACATTTGATACAAAGATGCCATGAGATCATGGTTTGATGCCCCCCCCCCCTCAACAGGCACCTCGAGGAGACATATGTTATGGGTGAGTGTAACAGAGGAGTTGTCTACCTTCTCTTAGGGGCCAAAAGCTGAGGGAGGCTCTCCACCTCCATGAGTTCAGACGGGAGTCTTCAGAGCTGGACGACTGGATCACACAGCAGAGACAGATAGCCTCCTCTGAGGACTACGGAAATGACTATGAACATGTAGTGGTGAGAAATACCATCTACCACTACTGTCTATATATATTTGCACAGATCTCCAAAATGTTCAGTTGGAAAATATTATCCAGATTGTGAGCGTGAGTAATGCCTATTTCTTCCAAAATGTGGCATTTGTCATTGAAAATGAAAATTTTAACAAATGTTCTTGGTTTCCCATGATAGCTACTGAATGGTAAATTTGAGGCCTTCCTGAAGCGTTTGGACGTGGGATTTGATAGGATGCGGAGCTGCAAAGAGCTTGCTGATAGTCTCATTCAACATAAGCACCCTCAAGCTTCCAACATCAGGGACACACAACATCAGCTCAGGTATGGGCACCTAATCGATATTCTTTATTGCTCACACTACCAGTCCACTGTACAAATTAACAATGCGTGTATCCACATTCAAATGACGAAATACAACTCAAATCTGGTTGAAATGACATCATTACATGCTTGTTAACTTGTTGCAATGATGATGTCATTTCAAGCAGCTATGTCTATTGGGATAAAAGTAATGTTAAAGAGATCTTACCTGATGACCTGAGTCGGTTGTTTTTGTCTTGTTTCCCTCCTGTTTCATAGATTGTCATGGGAGGAACTGCAGGACTTGGCCAAAGACCGCAAAGACCGTTTACTCAAAGCCGAGGAGTGTCACAAGTTTTACAGAGATCTCACCGATGCCTTAGGACATATTGAGGTACAGTTTAAGCATAAATAAGTATATTTTGGATGAATTAGAAAGTGCCTTGAAAGTAGGGCTCGTGAGCGGCGCAGTGGTCTAAGGCACTGCATCTCAGAGCTAGAGGCGTCATTACAGACACCCTGGTTCGAATCCAGGCTGTATCACAACCGGCCATGATTGGTAGTCCCATAGGGTGGTGCACAAATAGCCCAGCGTTGTCCGGGTTTGGCCGGTGTAGGCCGTTATTGTAAATAAGAATTTGTTCTTAACTGACTTGTTTAGTTAAATAAAGGTTAAATCAAATAAATACTCTACCGTTCAAAAATGTAGGGTCGCTTAGAAATGTCATTCTTTTCCATGAAAACATGAGTTGCAAAATGAATAGGAAATATAGTCAAGACATTGACAAGGTTATACATAATGATTTTTAATTGAAATAATAATCGCGTCCTTCAAACTTTGCTTTCGTCAAATGATCCTCCACTTGCAGCAATTACATCCTTGCAGACCTTTTGGCATTCTAGTTGTCAATTTGTTGAGGTAATCTGAAGAGATTTCACCCCATGCTTCCTGAAGCACCTCCCACAAGTTGGATTGGCTTGATGGGCACTTAGGTACCATACGGTCAAGCTGCTCCCACAACAGCTCAATAGGGTTGAGATCCGGTGACTGTGCTGGCCACTCCATTATAGACAGAATACCAGCTGACTGCTTCTTCCCTAAATAGTTGCATAGTTTGGAGCTGTGCTTTGGGTCATTGTCCTGTTGTAGGAGGAAATTGGCTCCAACTGAGCGCCGTCCACAGGGTATGTATGGCATGGCGTTGCAAAATGGAGTGGTAGCCTTCCTACTTCAAGATCCCTTTTACTCTGTAGAAATCTCCCACTTTACCACCACCAAAGCACCCCCAGACCATCACATTGCCTCCACCATGCTTGACAGATGGCGTCAAGCACTCCTCCAGCATCTTTTCATGTTTTCTGCATCTCACGAATGTTCTTCTTTGTGATCTGAACACCTCAAACTTAGATTTTCTGGACTTTTTTCCAATCTTCCTGTGTCTGTGTTCTTTTGCCCATCTTAATCTTTTCTTTTTATTGGCAAGTCTGAGATATGGCTTTTTCTTTGCAACTCTGGCTAGAAGGCCAGTATCCTGGAGTCGCCTCTTCACTGTTGACGTTGAGTCTGGTGTTTTGCGGGTATTATTAAATGAAGCTGCCAGTTGAGGACTTGTGAGGCGTCTGTTTCTCAAACTAGACACACTAATGTACTTGTCCTCTTGCTCAGTTATGCACCGGGACCTCCCACTCCTCTTTCTATTCTGGTTAGAGCCAATTTGCGCTGTTCTGTGAAGGGAGTAGTACACAGCGTTGTACAAGATCTTCAGTTTCTTCGCAATTTCTCATATGGAATAGCCTTAATTTCTCAGAACAAGAATAGACTGACGAGTTTCAGGAGAAAGTTCTTTGTTTCTGGCCATTTTGAGCCTGTAATCGAACCCGCAAATGCTGATGCTCCAGATACTCAACTAGTCTAAAGAAAGCCAGTTTTATTGCTTCTTTAATCAGAACAGTTTTCAGCTGTGCTAACATAATAGCAAAAGGGCTTTCTAATGATCACTTAGCCTTTTAAAATGATAAACTTGGATTAGCTAACACAACGTGCCATTGGAACACAGGAGTGATGGTTGCTGATAATGGGCCTCTATGCCTTTGTAGATATTCCATAAAAAATCTGCCAATTCCAGCTGCCATTTACAACATTAACAATGTCTACACTGTATTTCTGATCAATTTAATGGACAAAGAATTTGCTTTTCTTTCAAAAACAAGGACATTTCTAAGTGACCCCAAACTTTTGAACGGTAGTGTATAATAGCTCAGTGACTTGCTGAGAGGCTCAGTGTTGCTCAGAGTTCATATAGAGTTAATCTCTGTGTAAAAGTATCAGTCTTGACCTAAAATGTTTACTGTGCTCCTTATCCGTGTGGTGTCAGGACATCAACTTAATTTAAGGCACTGATCTGACTCAGACAAACAATCAGCTGTGTAATGCTCACTGAAAGTACACCATGTAAATTAAGTGTGAGGGTAAAATCGAATTGTGTAATGCAAATAAAAGTCACTACTGCTTAGCAAATGCATGCTGATAAATTATTATTGAGTTTGTGTGATTCATCCTCTGTCTGTGTTCTCTCTCTCCATCCATCCATCCCCCCGTCTCTCTCGCTCTCTCTCCAACCACCACAGGAGAGGTACAAGAGCATTCCTGATGACATCGCCAGGGACCTGCGAGGGGTGCTTTTGCAGCTTCGTAAACACGAGGCTCTAGTCCACGTGCTAGCAGGGAACGAGCAGCAGGTACTGAACACAACACATCAATAGTTTACCCACAACTTTTGTGATCAAATGTTCTTATTGACTGACTTTAACAACAATACAATCAATGATAATCCGTTCACCCAGAATTCCCAAAAATGTTTTGCCCTGTATTATACTGTAGATTGTATAAAACTGTCACTTACTCTTCCATTTTCTTGAGCTAACGATTGAGCTAGGGCTTTCTAAGCTGTTCTTTGAGGATATTTCACTCAGTGGTTACTGTAATGGAGGTGGTTTTGTGAGCCACGCTTGTGTGATAAGTAACCTTGCCATAGACTGGTCTAGGTTTTAGCCCAGCGGGCTAACATAATCTTCTGGCGCACAGGTCGCTCAAATTACCATCCAGGCCAGTTGTGGGGGTTGCCTGCATGTCTTCATTGTCCATCTATGAATCTTCCTATCATATGGGTTGTTCTTAGCTCCAGGAGCTGCTGGATATGGCAGACTCCACCCTGGACCTGTGCTCCCCAGAGATGAGGGTTCTCCTGCAGGATCAACAACAGGAGGTGGTGGAGCACTGGGAGAAGCTGCGCCTCCACATGGACCAGAGGGAGGGAGACCTCAAACGGGCACGCCAACGCTACCTCTTCCTCAACACGGTAACTGACTCTATATTAACCATTAGAGACACCATTTCCGTTTGCAAACTCTCTCTGATCCTTTACCAGGACTAATAAGCATTGTCAATGGCGATTCTACATTGAACGTGCTTTTTAGTCCAGGGGTAGACTTAATTTGAGTCTAGGAAATCAGCATTAAGAGTTTCCTAGTTCTTGTTACACTGATTGATTTGGATATTACATGATGTATATATTGCATGTTGGTTTTAACGTCTATTTTGGTGTTCTAGGTCCAGGACTATGCTCTGTGGTGTGCCCAGGTGTTGAGTGGGATGACAGCGGAGGAGTCTATTAGAGACGTGGCCACCTGTGACCTGCACCTGGCCCAGCACCAGCAGCTGTGGGCTGAGATCGTGGCCCGGGAGGAGACCTACGACCAGGCAGTGGCTATGGGGCAAGAGCTGCAGGTGCAGGACAGACACAACGCAAGAGAGGTATTCAATTTAGTAGTTCTTTATTGTCACAGAAACACAATTCAGTTGCAGCAGAATTACACACATTGAATGAGCATATACACACTCTGTATTCCTATAAATGTCTCAATGTTTTCTGTGCAAATATTTTCTACTGTCCCAGCATTCTGAGGCTTGAATACATACAAGAGGAGAGAGTTGGTTTTACATAAATGGTACCTAAATAAGCTGGCAATGTGTGGTGTCTTCCTCCTACCAGGTCCAGGATAAGCTGAGTGGTCTACAGGAGGAGAGGGACTCACTTCATGGCCACTGGGAGAGGAAACAGAGAGGCCTGGAGGGGACCCACCTGGAACAGGTCTTCTACAGGGACACCGAGAGCATGGAGAAGATCACCAACTCCCAAGAGGTCAGAGGTCAAAGCTGGTCAATCAAAGAATATATGCTCTGTTTCAAGACTCACATTGTCAGTGCAAGCCCCTGACGGTGCAATTACATCCATTTTGAAGCAAAACACATGTTCTCCTATGCTGCGGTACATGTTCATATTTTGAATGCCCCCAACTTGTTTTTCCTTCCAGATCCTTCTGAAGAACAGTGATCTGGGGACGTCAGTTGATGAGACAGAGGGACTCATAAAACGCCATGAAGCCTTTGAGAAACTCCTCAGCACTCAGGAGGACAAGGTCTGAATTCCTTCAATCCTCCGCTGTCCATCTTTATGAAGTGCACTATCCCATTGTCCTTAACTCTGAAAGCGCTAACATAATTTTTGCTTAAAAACGCCAACTGGGATAATTTTTGATAATTAGTAATGATTTGAAAGAGATACAATTGGTAATCATTTCAGAGAGAGACTGTGGTAATAATTTCAAAGAGATACTGTCCGTCAAGCAGTAACACTTTTTTTTTGTAAATACTAAAAATTCCCCCAAATAAGCATTTGATTTTTTTATTACACATTTATGGTCAAAATGTGATGTATCAAAATAGACATGTTTGTATGTTTTTCATGATTTGAACAGATATTTTGATTAATTTCATCCATGGCCTCTTGTTATGAACATTTGTCTGTTATTCATTCAAAGGGTTGTTTCTGTGGTACTTAGAGGCTGAAAAAGTTGGCGATTGAGCTAATCTGACATACCTGTACGACGTAAAATGCCTACTGATATTGGCTATATAGGCAATATGGGCGCTGGTGCCATCACACTTTTAACTCTAACTTTGGAACATTATGGGCTATCAACTCTGTTCCAATTGCATCTGAAAGATGATGATCACAACTTGGTTATGTAGATTGTGTTATAGTGGCTGCTACGCCCCCGAGGGGCCAAATCTGGGGTTGCTCCATATCTATAAACGCAGCATGCAACAATTTCAATGATTTTACTGAGTTATAGTTCATATAAGGAAATCAGTCAATTGAAATAAATAAATTAGGCCTAAATCTATGGATTTCATGTGACTGGGCAGGGGCACAGCCATGGGTGGGCCTGGGAGGGCATAGGCCCACCGACTGGGAAGCCAGCCAATCAGAATGAGTTTTTCCGCACAACAGGGCTTCATTACAGACAGAAATACTCCTCAGTGGCATTGTGTAATGTGACAAAACTGTACATTTTAGAGTGGCCTTTTATTGTCCCCAGCACAAGGTGCACCTGTGTAATGATCATGCTGTTTAATCAGCTTCTTGATATACCACACCTGTCAGGTGGATGGATGATCTTGACAAAGGAGAAATGTTAAGTAACAGGGATGTAAACAAATTTGTGCACAAAATCTGAGAGAAATAAGCTTTTTGTGTATATTTCTGGGATCTTTCAGTTCAGGAAACATGGGACCAACACTTTTCATGTTACGTTTATATTATATATATATTTTCAGGGTACATGCATCTTGGAATTTAATAATCTATGATATAACATACACTGTCAAGTGTTCTGTGTATGTGTCTCAGCCTGTTCAACCACAGCACTGTCATTGCTCTTTAGATATCATTGCTGAAGGACCTTGCTGAGAGACTGAAGAAGGAAGACTTCAGTCGTGAGAAAGCCGGCCACATCCACAGCAAGCTGAAGGCCCTCCTGGAGAGGCGAAGCAGGATTAAGGGACTGTCAATCAAACGCAGAGAGGAGTTGGCAATCTCCAGGCTGCTCTGCATCTTCAACCGCAATGCTGCCGAGGTACAGTACCACACATCACCTGTGGTCAGACATGGGTTCCAATCCAGGGGCCAGGGTTCCGGGCCAGAAGCACGCTTTTGACTGCACTTTCAGTTTTGCTTCGGTACTGCAGTTTAACTGATGTCTGGCCCAGAAAGACAATTCCTGTAGACGGCCCCATAGAAAAGTCCAATTTGAAAATTCCTAAGAAGACACTTTAGTCATCACCTTTGAGTACAAACTATCCATTGAATTATTTAAATAATTGTAGCTGTGGCCAATTCCTTTTCCATTACTTACAGCTAAAGATATTAACATTTTATATTCATGCTCTGACATCATGAGCTCAGCTAGCCAGGGGAAGTGCCGATTGGCTTGTTTAGCTGTCCACGTGCTTAGCACGCTCTGACAGAGTTCCCAGAGCATGTTCGCGCAATACTGCTGTCTGTCCAGTGTGCACTGAGTGCTAGTGCGCAGACGCAGTAAGAAAGATGTTAACAACCACGAAACGGTGTATGCGAATGAGAGTAGATTACGTTGAAAACTACGGTCGGCCATCTTGGAAGCAGTCTAGTTCTTTTATTCATCAATGATTCAAATGCTATTTGTTTTCTTTCAACTACTTTCACCCGTTGAGCCTGGCTGACCTGGAGTGCCAGATGGGCTTGCACTTCGAGACTAGTCCATTAGTTCCCTTGCACCAGAAAAGCTCAATCAAGTGTAGATGGAGTATTTAGAGAGAAATAATTATAGAAAATAATTACAATTTGAACCAAGGTCTGCCTGTGGTAGATGAAGCGATGTTGTGATGATGTCTGTCTTTGGCCCAGGCTGAGGAGTGGGTGTCGGAGCGTATGCAGAAGATGCAGGAGGATTCCAAGGTGGACCTGAGCAACCTGCAGACCAAGATGAAGCTGCTCCAAAAACATCAAGTCTTTGAGGCAGAGATTCTCGCCCACAGCAGAATCATTGACTCAGTGCAGCTGGTATGAGCTGTTATTAAACTACACTGGGGAGGGTTTCTTGTCAGCGATAACTACAGTACATAGTTCAGTAACACTTTATCCTTATAATCCTTTACAACTTCTTATAAGCATGTAGGAGCCTTTATAATGTCTCATACGTCATAATATGTCATAGAGATTCATGTATCAATGTTTGAGCTGACTAAAACTGACCCCTGTGCTGGCCTAGGCTGGTGAGGAGCTGGTGTCTCTGCATCACCCTAAGTCCCAGGAGGTTCGTCGTAGTGTTGCAGCTCTTGAGAAACACTGGGAGGAGCTGAAGCTGGCGGTGGCCGCCAGGGGGAAGGTTCTAGAAGACAACAGAGACTTCCTGGAGTTCCTGCAGAAGGTGGACCAGGTGGAGGTCTGGATCAGACAGAAGGTAAGCATGGACTAGAACAAGGAGTCCTAGAAGAGCTATGAAAAGAAGTCCCTGCACACTTGAATCAGATGCAAGTTTCAGTGTTAAATGTGTTAAACTTCAGTCAACAACAACCTTTTGTCAGAGCACACCACCTAGAAGAGCAATGTATGAAGGAACGTTCAAGAGTAGGCAGTATGGCAACGTGAGACTTTAGATGAGAATGCAACCACAAAACGTTGGATTGCAAGAAGAATGCAGGAGCTACCACGATACCAGTAGTTGTCAGCATGTCCCGCATATTGATAATATAAAACACAAACATGGAAATAATTAATTTTCACATAGCTTTGTTGTATGTGTTCTGTTCTTTTTCAGGAGGTCATGATAAACATAGGGGATGTTGGCACAGACTATGAGCATGGGCTCCAACTGCTGAAGAAACTGAATGAGTTTAGAGGATCAGGCTCTGGGGTGAGTTTGTTTCTGAACGAACATACGGCATTTACAGTACTAGCGTTTGCCATCGCTGCTGGTCTTGGAACTTTGGGCGAGTTTAGTGACCCTTATCAAGAAGGAGAATTGGAAAATTGAATTGAGTGCGTTTTATTTCAGGAAGTCACAGTGGACGATGCTCACATCAAGGCCATCAACAACCTGGCTGCTCGGCTGGAGAGGCAGAACAGTGACGAACTGGCCACAGTGAAACAGCGCAGACAGCAGCTTAATGACAGGTGACACCCAGCCTACTGAGAAAATTAATTGATGATGATGATGACTGTGGTGATGTTTGTCCTTCAAGAGGAAAACTATTTCTACAGCTCACAGGTTCCGATGCCTTTTTTCAACCAGAAAAGTTGTAATGTACTGTACACATACTGTAGTATAATTTATATATTTTTTGGACCTGCTCTAACACCTTTTCTTTTCACCACACCTTCCATCAGATGGAGTAAGTTCCATGGCAACCTGAGCAGCTATAAGAAGAAGCTGGAGGCAGCGCTGGTGATCCACTCTCTCATCAGAGAACTGGATGAAGTCCGGGAGAGAGCCAATGAGAAGGTTGGAATGGCTTCATCTTAGCCCTTCTCTATAAAACCTACTTAACATTAAGTGTCTTATGTATGACTTACTGTAACAGATGTCATAAGAAGATATCACAGATCTCAGTTTCAGAGTACAGTATTTGAGTATACACCTGTCAAGCTATTTTATAAAGTAATTTTTCTGTAATTAATATTACCTGATTAAACTAATCATGTAAATGTAATTAGCTAGAAAGTCGGGGCACCACGGCACCCTGTTTAAAGACCTGGTAATCTTTTATATCAATAGCAGTCAATTATTATTATTATTTTATATGTTTTTTGTATTTTTCACCCCTTTTTTCTCCCCAATTGGTAGTTACAGTCTTGTCCCATCGCTGCAACTCCCGTACGGACTCGGGAGAGGCGAAGGTCGAGAGCCATGCGTCCTCCGAAACACAACCCAACCAAGCCGCACTGCTTCTTGACACAATGCCCATCCAACCCGGAAGCCAGCCGCACCAATGTGTCGGAGGAAGCACCGTACACCTGGCGACCGTGTCAGCGTGCACTGCGCTCAGCCCGCCACAGGAGTTGCTAGTGCACGATGAGACAAGGATATCCCTGCCGGCCAAACCCTCCCTAACCCGTGCGCCGCGCCATGGGCCTCCCGGTCGCGGCCGGCTGCAACAGAGCCTGGGCTCAAACCCAGAATCTCTGGTGGCACAGCTAGCACTGCGATGTGCCTTAGACCACTGCGCCACTCGGGAGGCCCTAGCAGTCAATTATTAATCGTCACCTTATTCAGTCTCATCTGAACGTCGTAAAATTCTCGGTTATCTTCACGAACCCTGGATAACAAGTTGAATCAGCAATACAAATGTGGTTTAATTATTTATTTACTAAATACCTAAATAATCACACAGAATTGCATATACACAGGATGGATCATACATTGACATCAGTCCTCACGTCACCAGGAACACAATGTTAATTTCGTTAGGTTGTAGTCGTTCAACCATTCACAACCAGAGCTCACGCTGAGGTTGGCTTAGTTCTGTAGTTGATATTAGCCCTTTTAAACGTATGGACAGCAGTCCTCACGTCATCGGGAACACAAGGTTGACTTTTCGTCAATGGGCTTTTGTAGTGGTGGAGAGAAGGGCGTGTTTTATAGTTTACAACCAATGTCTGTTCACATGGACGGGGCCACTGAGTTGAGCATAGTTCACTTATGAAAACAATTCTCTCATTTAGAAGCTAAAATTACATTTCATCGTTTCATATTTAAACATTTAAATTGCACAACAATTCCATGTGAATCTGATAACTATAATGTGTAGACTTTCCAATATACAGTTTATGTCATCCTATCATCAGTAATAATGTCTCAGACGACAACGGATCTGATATCATATTCTTTAAGTACCAACAGATATTTTGAACTGGTTGGATTAGAGAAATATGTTTCCGTTCCCCACCCTTTTGATGTTACCAGACTCTCTCAATGTTAACAAATGGCTTTTCCAAGAGTCAAATCTGTAGAGTAGAGAGAGGTAAGGGGGAAAGGTATTTATGGGGGTCATAAACCTCACCAACAAGGCAACGCCATGACACACCCTTGTTGTCTTGAAAGAGTGTCCACATCATATTGTATTTAATTCCTATCTGCTGGGATTCCTATTGTAGATGCATCTGCTGCAAGGCCAGGACTGTGGCTGGGATGTGGAGAGTGTGGAGAATCTGATACGACGCCACGAGGAGACTGAACGTGAGGCTGGAGTCATACAGGAAAGAGGCAAGGTGAGAAGAAGCCACAACATGGCCTGATATACTGTAATGCGTTTTACAGTGAAACAGAAAAATATAGGTGAATTGAATCGAATATTTGAAAGACCAACTAATTGCATCCTGGTCTTGTGTTGATTTGCCAGGCACTGGAAAAGGACACCGCTGACCGCCTGAAAGCTCAGTCTGTGATGGCCGACAAACTGAGCAAAAAGCAGAAAGAGGTCAAAACCGGCCTTGTGAAGCTAGAGAAGGACATTAAACTCAGGTGTGTTGCAAATAGTAACTGAAATATCCTGAAAATATGTACTCTTTCCAAACGTGATACACTACACGGCCAAAAGTATGTGGACACCTGTTCGTCGAACATCTCATTCCAAAATCATGGGCATTAATATGGAGTTGGTTCCCCTTTTTGCTGCTATAACATCTTCCTCTCTTCTGGGAACGCTTTCCCCAAATGTTGGAACATTGCTGTGAGGACTTGCTTCCATTCAGCCACAAGCATTACTGAGGTCGGGCACTGACGTGGGAGATTAGGCCTGGCTCGCAGTTGGCGTTCCAGTTCATCCCAAAGGTCTTCAATGGGGTTGAGGTCAAGGCTCTGTGCAGGTCAATCAAGTTCTTCCACAATGATCTCACAAAGTTGTAAGCTCAGAATCGTCTAGAATGTCATTGTATGCTGTAGCGTTAAGATTTTCCTTCACTGGAACCTAGCCCGAACCATGAAAAACAGCCCCAGACAATTATTCCTCCTCCACCAAACTTTACAGTTGGCACTCTGCATTGGGGCAGGTAGCGTTCTCCTGGCATCTGCCAACCCCAGATTCGTCCGTGGGACTGTCAGATGGTGAAGCGTGATTCATCACTCCAGAGAACACGTTTCCACTGCTCCAGAGTCCAATGGAGGCGAGCTTTACACCACTCCAGCCGACGCTTGGCATCAACTTACAGTTGACCGGGGCAGCTCTAGCAGGGCAGAAATTTCACGAACCATGTTGAAAGTCAATGAGCTCTTCTATAAGGCCATTGCATAGCTGTGTGCCTTATTTTATATACCTGTCAGCAACGTGTGTGGCTGAAATAGCCAAATCCTCTAATTTGAAGGGGTGTCCACATACCTTTGTGTATATATAGTGTACTTTGATCTTGCAAAAATGACACAATGGAATCATTATTCAAGTCATTATGACAGTATAGATGTGTGTGCTCTGTTAGGACACCATCTACTTCCTCTTGTTTTATTATGGGGTATGGGGAAGCGGCAGAGAGACTAATAGGAAGTGATGTTACAGGAAGGAGAGGCTGCAGGAGGCTCACCAGCTGCAGCTGTTCAAGGCTAACCAGCGCCTCCTACTGGACTGGACCCTGAAGCAGAGCTCTGAGATGGGAGAGAAAGGCCTGCCCAAGAGCAAGAACGAAGCAGAGCGATTCATAGTAGAACATCAAGACTGGAAGGTGACGACTGATTATGATATTCAAGTTATCTTGGCTATCTTTCTAGGTCTCCTTGCTGTTTTATCTTTCTAGGTCTCACTAGGAAAGGAGGTTTTCAACCTTTCCTAGTGATGTTAAATATAAGTTTTAAAAAATCCCCCAAATATTTTAACCTCCCATAAGACCCATTTAAATTGCAAATGTATGTTTCCGGAAGAGATTAAATGTGTTAATGTGTTCTAGACTGAGATTGATGCACGGGGGGAGCGTATCGACTCTGTCAGAGACTTTGGCTTGAGTCTGGTAAAGTCTGGACACAGCTCATCATCAGAGATCAATAAGTCTCTGACCAAGCTGGAAGAGGCCAAGATGGGTCTGAGCCAGACCTGGCAGAACAGGAAGAAGACTCTGGATCAGGCTCTAGGCCTACAGGTAACCCTAACTTAGAGACATTTGTACAATTTATGTTGTGAATGTAGCTCATCAAACATTAGGCATGTTTTCCTGCTTATTTATTGCTTATTGGTGGCAGTCAACGCACCTAATAAAATAAGGGTAAAATACATTTTAAAAAGTTACATAAATCTTGTTTTCATTTCAGATATTCCTTGGCTACATGGAGCAGAGTGAGAGCTGGTTGAGCAACAAGGAGGCCTTTCTGGCCAATGAAGACCTTGGGGTAGGAACTCAATGTCTTTGCTCGTAAATTATGTGTGAACAATTTATGTAGGCCTTTTTAAAGGACTTATGAAGGCTGCATCAGATGTGTTGTTTAAATTGTGACATTGATTGATTATTGCAGAGTTCTCTCTCTGATGTGGAGACCCTCCAGAGAAAGCAAGCCCTGTTTGAGAACACTCTGGATGCTCAGATGGAGCAGGTAGAAGGAGTGGAGCGGTTCGCCCAACAGCTGATCCAGCAGAAACACTTTGACTTGGACAATATCAAGTGCAAGAGCAAGTCTGTGCTGCTCAGGTAGAAGCCAACAATGAACTATGAGCCAAATATTTCCCTGTTTTCAAAGACTGCCCATATACAAAGATATTGTTTGGTGTATGAAATGATTTCTTCTGCCTTTGTTTGCTATACCTGACTCAAAAACCATGCCTCTCTCCAGAAAAGGAAAACTGTTGGAAATGAGTAAGGTTCGCCGGAAGGCTCTTGAAGAATCTCTACAACTCCAGACGTTCCTGGGTAGCAGCTATGAGGTATGAGAAGTTGGGTTTGCTTGAAGGGTCCGCTTTAACCAACTCAATGTTAGTGTGGGTCGATGAGGTTGATATGCAAGACTAAAACATAAGTATACCCCTGAGTGAATACTTTGTAGAAGCACCTTTGGCGGCGATTACAGCTTTGAGTCATCTTGGGTATTTCTTTATCAGCTTTGCACTTCTGGATTTGGGGATTTTCTCGCATTCTTCCCTGCAGATTTTCTCAAGTTCTGTTAAATTAGATGGGTAGCTGCAGTGAACAGCAATCTTCAAGTCTTTCCACAAATTTTCAGTGGGATTCAAGTCTGGGCTTTGGCTGGGCCACTCAAGGATTTTCACATTCTTGTTCTGAAGCCATCCCGGTGTTGCTTTGGCTGTAAGCTTGGGGTCATTGTCCTGTTGGAACGTAAATCTTCGTCCCAGTCTAAGGTTGTTTGCACTATGAAGTAGGATCTCATCAAGGATTTGCCTGCATTTGCCTCCTTTCATTATTCCCTCTATTCTTTCCAGTCTCTCAGTCCCTGCCGCTGAAAAGCATCCCCATAGCATGATGTTCCCACCACCATGCTTTACGGTAGGGATAGTGTTAAATGGGTGATGAGCTGTGCCTGGTTCTCCAGACATAGCGCTTTGCATTCGTGCCAAAACGTTTTGTCTCATCAGACCACTAAACCTTTTGCCTTATGATTTCAGTCTTTCACGTCTTTTTCCAAACTCCAGGCGTGCTGTCGTGCCTTTTTCTCAGGAATGGCTTCTGTCTGGCCACTCCCACTAAGTCCAGATTTGTGAAGTGCTGTAGAGACTGTTGTCCTGGCAGGTTCTCCCATCTCAGCCAAGGAACTCTGTAGTTCTGTCAGAGTGTTCATTGGGTTCTTGATAATCTCCTTGACCAAGGTTTTTCTTGCCCGTTTGCTCAGTTTGGTTGGACGGCCAGCTCTAGGCAGAGTCTGGGTAGTTCAATATTTTTTACATTTCCCAATGATGGAGACCACTGTGGTCATGGAAACTTTAAACACTCTAGACATTTTTATACCCTTTCCCAGATATATGCCTCATCACAATTCTATCTCGGAGATCTACGGACAGGTCCTTGGACTTAATAGTATATTTTCAGCTCTGACATGTTCTGTCAACTGTGGGACCTTATATAGATAGGTGTGTCTTTCTAAATCATGTCCAATCAGTTGAATTGGCCACAGGTGGACTTCAATCAAGTTGTAGGGACATGGATTATCAAAGACAATTGGATGCTTCCTGAGCTTAATTTGGAGGTTCATAGCATCGGGTGTGTGAATACTTATGTAAATTAGATATTTCTGTGTTTCATTTTCACTTTGTCATTATGGGGTATTGTGTGTAGATGGGTGAGAACTAATCTATGTAATACATTTTGAATTTAGGCTGTAAAACAACATGTGGAATAAGTCAAGGGGTATGAATACTTTCTGAAGGCACTGTAAGTAATGTGTGATAACTGGAACCTGCAGGTGTGCTCGTGGCTCAATGAGAGGAATGCAGTGGCCCTGGATGAAAGCTGGAGAGACCCCATCAACCTCCAGGCCAAACTACTGAAACACCAGAGCTTTGAGGCTGAGATCTTAGCGAACCGTAACCGAGTTGACACTCTTACTAAGGTATGTGTGAATAAGTGCTTTCGGTGCACATTAATCACAGAGTAGTATCTCAGTACTTGCCTATGGCTTATGACAGCTCAATACACCTTCAGATAGAATAACATAGCTCTTTGTCCTTCATAGAATCTGCAAGGTCCTCTGTTCTGAGACCAGTGTATCGGCAGATGTTATCCACAGCACAGTTAATAACACTTGCCTAGACCAGTCACTGCTAACTGAGTCAATGTTCACCCACAGGAGGGTGAGAGAATGATAGCAGCGGGTCACTCCACTCCTGGGAAGATCAAACCGTGGCTGAAGGACCTTAACCATGGCTGGGACCTGCTCCTCAACAACTGTAAAGAGAAGAAATCTCGTCTGCAGCAGGCCTACCAGGTATTTGCACCTCATAGACGTATTGTACTCATCTTTGATGATAGATACAGTAGATGATACTGTGAAAAAGAGAATGTAACTTTTATGAGATGATAAACTAAAAATCAAATCAAATTTTATTGGTCGCCTACACATACAAAAGTATGTTGATTAGGCTATTTCAGCCACACCCGCCGTTGCTGACGGGTGTATAAAATCGAGCACACACCCATGCAATCTCCTTAGGGAAACATTGGTAATAGAATGATCTTACTGAAGAGCTCAGTGACTTTTAATGTGGCACTGTCATAGGATGTCACCTTTCCAACAAGTCCGTTCATAAAAGTTTTGCGCTGTTAGAGCTGCCTCTGTCAAGTGTAAGTCCTGTTATTGTGAAGTGGAAATGTCTAGGAGCAACAACGGCTCAGCTTGTGGTAGGCTACACAAGCTCACAGAACGGGACCGGCGAGTGCTGAACGAGACTGGCGAGTGCTAATGCATGTAAACGGGTAAAAATAGTCTGTCCTCGGGTTGCAATACTGCCTCTGCAAGCATTGTCAGCACAATAACTGTTTGTCGGGAGCTTCGTGAAATGGGTTTCCATGGCCGAGCAGCCCCGCACAAGCCTAAGATCACCATGCACAATACCAAGCGTTGGCTGGAGTGGTGTAAAGCTCGCCGCCATTGGACTCTGGAGCAGTGGACACACATTCTCTGGAGTGATGAATTACGCTTCACCATCTGACAATCCGACGGATGAATCTGGGTTTGGCTGATGCCTGGAGAACGCTACCAACTGCGAGCCAGGCCTAATCGCCCAACATCAGTGCCCGACCTCACTAATGCTCTTGTGGCTGAATGGAAGCAAGTCCCTGCAGCAATGTTCCAATATCTAGTGGAAAGCCTTCCCAGAAAAGTGGAGCTTGTTATAGCAGCAAAGGGGAGACCAACTCCATTTTAATGTCCATGATTTTGGAATGAGACGTTTGACGAGCAGGTGTCCAGATACTTTTGGTCTTGTAGTGTATTTGCAGAGACAACATCCCCTCCAGGTAAAGTAATAAAGCATTCTGCTTAAAAAGGCCGAATGCAGCTGTTTTTATTTCAATATCAAATATTTTCTGGGCAACAATTAAATACCTGACTTTTATAGTTTTCCATTAAAATGGTTGAAAAGAAACAAAAATAGCTTTTTAACAAAAATAATTCTCAAACAAGAATTTAGCTAGGACTGTTTGGGAGTGGTCGGAGTTAGACTCTCTTTTGTTATTGGTCTATATTAACTTATATCGGCTGCTGATGTCACGAGGCAAGCCAAAACTCCACCCATGCAAAACCTGCTGAATAGAAGGTCTTGTGTAGATTGTACCAGCAACTATTAGGAAATAACACTGATCAAATGCCTTCATACTTTTACAGTGTTAGTTTCATCAGCTGTTGTACAATATGATATAAAACATATTTTGACTGCTCTTGGTCTTTAAGTAAAGTGTTAAGCTATAATTCTTCAATGAAATTGTTATTTTCTACCACCAGGCTTTACAGTTCCAACGTTCTCTGGACGACATCGAGGAGTGGCTTGGGTCCGTAGAAGTTGAAGTAACCAACGAGGACTGTGGCACTGACCTCCCGTCAGTCAGCAGGCTGCTGAAGGCTCTACAGGACCTGGAGGAGGTAGTGGATGGCTATCTGGAGAGGATCCAGGGCCTGGTGGATACAGCAAAGGACTTCAGCTCCAAGGGCAACTTCCTGGCCCAGGAGATCCAGCAACGAGTAGGCCAAACTGTCAATAGGTACGTTGTTGTTTTTTGTCAAAGATATATAAATAATACTGGCAAAGCATATAATGTCTTTGATTCTCCCCAACTACATTTAAATATTAGTCAGAGTACGAGACAGATTAACAAAACACACATTTATTACTATGTAACAGAGCACACACACACCAATACTGCATGGCTGTGAGACTGCGCTTGTGAAAGGAAATATAAGGGTTTTACACAGTAGTAAGTTTTGGGTCTTTTTTTTTCATGGTCCTTCGAGACTGATTTTAACCAACTTTCGTTTTTGCAGATATAACAGTCTGGCTGAGCCATTGCAGAACCGACGGGAGACCTTAGAATCCTGGCAGCTGTTGTTCCAGTTCTACCGTGACATGGAGGATGAGCTGGTCTGGGTCCAGGACAAACTGCCCTCTGCCTCCGCCAAAGACTGGGGAACCTCCCTACAGAGTACTCAGTCTATGGTCAAAAAACATCAGGTCAGAGACAGGGATGGTCAATGTTCCAGTTTGCAGTTAAAACCTCTCTGGGATAGCGGGACGCTTGCGTCCCACCTGGCCAATAGCCAGGGAAAATGTAGAGCGCCAAATTCAAAAAAATTATAGAAAATCAAACTTTCATTAAATCACACATATAAGATACCAAATGAAAGCTACACTCGTTGTGAATCCAGCCAACATGTCAGATTTCAAAAAGGCTTTTCGGCGAAAGCATAAGATGCTATTATCTGATGATAGCACAATGTCAACAAAGAGAGTGTAGCATATTTCAACCATGCCGGCGCTACTCAAAACGCATATATAAAATATAAAACATGCATTACCTTTGATGAGATTCTTTTGTTGGCACTCCAATATGTCCCATAAACATCACAAATGGTCCTTTTGTTCGATTAATTCCGTCCATATATATCCAAATTGTCCATTTATTTGGCGCGGTTGATCCAGAAAAAAACAGCTTCCAATTAACGCACAAAGTCACTACAAAATATCTAAAAAATGACCTCTAAACTTTGCCAAAACATTTCAAAGTACTTTTGTAATACAACTTAAGGTATTTGTAAACGTTAATAATTGATCAAATTGAAGACTGGTCTATCTGTTTTCAATACAGGAGATCAACAAACTAACGCTACATTTTTTTAGTCTTGCGCAACTCTCAAACAGTACACAAGACGTTACTCTACTTCCTGATGGCCTTCTTCTTCATTGCACAAATGAATAACCTCAACCTATTTCCCAAGACTGGTGACATCCAGTGGAAGCAGTAGGAACTGAGAACAGAGTGATTAGAAATCTGGCCTCCCAATGAAAACTCATTGAACAGACAGTGACTTTAAAAAAAAGAATGGTTAGTCCTCAGGGTTTTGCCTGCTACATAAGTTCTGTTATACTTAAAGATATGATTCAAACAGTTTTAGAAACTTCAGAGTGTTTTCTATCTACTAATAATGTGCATATCTTATATTCTGGGGATGAGTAGAACGAAGTTGAAATTGGGCACGCAATTTTTCCCAAAGTGAAAACTCTGCCCCCTATCCTAGAGAAGTTTAAGATACTAACAACAACGTTAGGCTTGGGTTTCTGTCAAGAACTTTGTGAGAAATGTATTTGTAAAAAGTGTTATGCATGTAAGATTCCATTGGTTGATTGGTTGAACCTCTGTGTCTGTGTGTGTGTGTGTGTGTGTGTGTGTGTGTGTGTGTGTGTGTGTGTGTGTGTGTGTGTGTGTGTGTGTGTGTGTGTGTGTGTGTGTGTGTGTGTGTGTGTGTGTGTGTGTGTGTGTGTGTGTGTGTGTGTGTGTGTGTGTGTGCAGGCTCTGGTGCAAGAGATAGCGAGCCGTACCCCTCTGGTGCAGGCTGTCCAGACCGCAGGGCAGAACCTGGTGAGGGGCAGACACTTTGCCTCGCATGAGATCAGCGAGAAGCTGGCTGAGCTCAAGAAGATTTTTGAGAGCCTGAAGACAGAGTCAGAAAACAGGGGCCGACTGCTACAGGAGGCTCTGAAGATACAGACCTTCCTCTCTGAGGTAGATAACTGTGACCACTGACCATACTCTCTATACATTCTCTTTGGACACGAACACAGGTTCCACGATCCACAAAAACTCTCTCCCAATACATTTTTCTACCCAACTTTCTACAGTGAGGGACTTTTATGTGCCACCCAGATATGATGCCCACTGAAGAACCTTTTATAAGCTTACGTTTCTCTTTAGGTTTCAGAACTACAACTGTGGATGGATGAGCAGAGACCAATGTTAGAGTCCAAAGATTTTGGGAAGAGTGAGGAGGCCACCGAGGTCCTCCTGAGGAAGCTGGACTCTGTAGACCTGGACATGGAGAACCAGCGGCTGAAAGTAGAGTCTCTTCAGGAGACTGGCGCTAAACTGGAGCACTGTGGCCACCCCAACAGGTACAGTATAGAAACATTACAGTATGTACATTATTCACTTTATCTGTTATCATTGTCAGGAATTAACATATGTGGTCTCACAGATATATTCATATTCTATATTCACATATTTAACTACATTCACATATTTGAAATATGTACATTTAGTGATTTCTAAATCCATTTAGTTTATTTCTTAATGTTTGTCTCTCCTTCCAAATGTTGTAAGCCCATTGACATGATACCATTTCTCTCATTTCACGTCAGCCATTTAGTGAGTAAGAGTCTTCCAGACGTGCTGGATGAGTATGAGAGTCTGCTGCGTGTCTCTGGCTCGCGACGGGCAGCTCTGGAGGACCAGCTGAACCTTTATGTGTTTGAGAGAGAGGCCCGGGAGCTGCAGAACTGGCTGTGCTCCCGCAAGACCCTGGCTGAGTCAGAAGACTTTGGACAAGACCTGGAGGATGTGGAGGTATAGATGCAGAGTGGACTATTCCATTGGTTCCATTATACAGAGCAAATTAGGTGCAGCTCAAGTGTTTTTAAAAGTTTTGACCCATGTCTTGGAGGATGGGAATAGGGCCAGTATGGATAAGCCAAGTACTGGACCGTTTGTATCAGCTGTTGGGTGTATGTATCGTTTCTATATTGCTGTAGCGAAAAACAATCGTTGTGAGATTACAGTCTTGGTAAAGTACTGTAATCAGACAAGTAATGATCGATATCGAATGCATTTTAGTTTAGAGGCAGAGGCCACGCTTTTCTTAATAAAGTTACGTTCCTCCAGATGTTGCAGAAGAAGTTTGAAGACTTTGTGGCTGAGGTGAACACGCTGGGCCAGAGTAAACTCAGCACTGTTCAACAACTACGACAGGAGGTGAAGTCTGCTGAAGGCCCGAGACGAGAGGCAGCGCTGCACAAGTTATGGGACGAGCTCAACCGGAATGTGAAGATTAGAGCGGAGGTAAAAGTCTAAGTCCAGTTCTTCTATCAATAATATTATAAGTCACTACTTAAGTGGGACATTAAACGGTAGGGAAGAAAGGCAACGTCTACTCACAATTCTATAGTGGCCCTATTTTTTCCCCCCCAGCTCCTGTACCAAGCTTGATGTGCGTTAAACACTCTCCTTCTAAGTATTATTTACATATTACTGTGGGTAATTGACCTGAGCCATGGTGATTTATCAGCCATTTTGTGTGACAGAACCTGAAGTCTGCCCGAGAGGTGCACCAGTTTGATCATGACGTGGACGAGCTGAAGGGTTGGATGAGTGAGAAGGAGGTGGTGTTGGACTCTGACGACCACGATCATGATCTACTCAGTATCCAGGCACTCATCAGACAACATGAAGGACTGGAGGTACAGTACACAACCAAAGTTTATTTAACATGTTTGACTGAGATGGTAGCAGAGCAGTTTTATTGAGGCAGACTCCAAAGATTCACCATTTCATTAGCCATCCAAGACCTGATGACTTGCTTTAGCTCCCTAAATGAAGGCCTTTAACTCGGTGAGCTAACAGCCGGTTACACTAACTCACCCATCAAATAACTGTTTGTTTCCAGAGAGACTTGGCGGTCATCGAGGGAGAGGTGTCTCGGACTAAAGAGGAGGGGCGGGGCCTAACCAGGAAGTACCCCCAGGTGCAGGCCAGTCTGGGTGAGAGACTACAGGAAGTGGAGGCTAGCTGGGCTAGTCTGCATGCCAAGGCCATCCAACGCAGGAAGAGACTGGGGCAGGCTGAGGCTATGCAGAGATACCTCACAGAGTGGACAGAACTCATGTAGGTCTACTTCTTTTGATTTCATGTAATTAGGTTTGATAAGATAAGACCCAAGATGAGAGCCAATTCTATAATATCACATTTATGATGTGCTTATAGATGTGTAATGTATGCTTTATGAACGTATAATTATTGAGGTGTGACCTGGATCTAATTTGAACATTTTTAAGTAAATTGAAGTGCTATTATTTTTTCAATTATGAGGTTATTTTATTTTTCCCTGTGTTGCCCAGGGCATGGCTGAAAGAGACCCTGTCCCTGGTGAGAGGGGAGGGGTCAGGAGGGGAGGGTGCTGACCTGGAGCAGCTAATCAAAAGACACGAAGAGTACCATGTTCAGATTGACAAGCAGCTCAACAAATCACAGGCTGTGAAAGATGAGGGCAGATACCTCGTAGAGGAAGGCAACTTCATGTGCCAAGAGGTAATAGCACAGTACTTAACAATTTAGACATAATGTCAAAGAAACCTAAACATCAATGTAATGGCAAGATACGGAAATGTTACGTTTCTCTTTTGCTATTGAATTTGCATTATTTTAAGCATTATTGTCCTTGTTTCTATTAATATGTCTTGTGTCACAATGTTAAATATTGTTATAGGAACATTTAATAAAGCTATCTATTGCTGCCAAATTGCAGTTGGAGGATCGTCTTCTGGAGCTGCAGGAGCTGGAGATGCGGGTGCAGGAGGTCTGGGAGGAGAGGAGGGTGTTGTACCAGGAGGAACTGGAGATCCTACATCTACAGAGGGAGCTGGAGCAGGCAGAGCACTGGCTCAGTACCTACGAAGCTACTCTGAGGGTAGAGGAGTACGGGGTGAGTCTTTTAACTGGTGGACAGCCCAATTAAAAGCCTAGGTGTTAACATAGGATTGTGGTGCAGGAGACCAGGGTTTGAACCTTGTCACTTACATAAGTCATCATGCTTTCTGACAATAGTATGAAATAGTGAATATTTTCTTGAATTCAAGATGTTTGATGATACTGGTCCTTGGATTTAGTGCTATGTATTTTCCTTTTCGACCCACTAAGTGAAAGTTGGTTAAGCCTGGTTAAGATGCTCAGTGACGTCTCCTTTCCCAGGACTCTGTGTCAGACGTTCTGGAGTTGATGAAGAAACAGGAGGACTTGGAGGCTATGATTCAAGCCCAGAGTGACAGGTTTTGCACCTTACAGAAGAAGAAAACACAGGTGAGTGAAAGATGAGGACGCTATTCACCTTTCCTGACAACTGATGTTATGGCTGTTGAATGTTGGCTAACTCCATTAAACCATACAACTCCTTTTGGTTTTGAACAATGACAACCCAAAAGATGGCTTTGGCATGGATACAGTAGATTACTCTCACACATAGTTGTATTATATATTTTTTAGAGAGAGCAGAGATTACAAAGCCTCCATGGTGATGATGGAGAAAATTCCAGGAAGAAGCTTTCCAGGGTGACCTCCCTGAAGAGGAAACCGTCTGACCCGAAGACCCCCCGACCCACTGGCCCTAAACTCCTAAAACCCACAGACCGGGTCCGCAGAACCAGCACCGGCAAAACACCTGATCCAGATTCATCTCCCTCCATCTCCAGTAGCCCCCCTCCCAGCCCCGCCCCTAGGGCCCTGACCACCCAGAACCCTGCCTCTGTGGCCCCCTCTAGATCCCCACGCTTCACCCCTCCAGTCAACCCTCCTCCATCCCCTCCATCCTCTCCCACTACAGAGAGCAGTAGCCACTCCTGCTACAGACCCCATAGATTGTCAGTGAAGGAAGAAGAGTTGCCTCCCACAGATAGACCATCTATCGCCCCCAAGCCAAGGCTCTCCCTCAAAGAGACGTTAGCCAGGCATGAGAAGCTGGCCCCAGAAACACCTGTGTCGGCCCCAACCTCACCTGAGCCAGCCTCACATGCATCTCCCCTACCCTCACCTGTATCTGCACCTGTCCTCTCTGAAAATCCTGAGCAGCCAGATAACGAACCCACCACACCCCCTAAACTCCCTCCCCTTTCCGGAGATGTCCCTCCCCCCTCCAGAGACCTGCCCCCTTCCCCTCTACTGCTACACCACAGGAAACTAGAGGACCTACCAGAGGAGATGGCTACGCTGTCAGACTCGACATCTGATGTGAGATCAGATCACTAACTAACTAATTAACAAACTACACTCTGAGTCTGAGTGGATAGCACATGTTTGTTTACGTTTTACACTATGTCTACTGTTTTCCATCTTGAGAACTGTGTTGTTTACATCTGTGTAGGTCAGTGGTCAAGTGCCTGCCAGAATGGATGGGATGTTGGAGATCAAGGTGAAACAAAGCGGAAACAAAGTAAGACCCTGTTTTACTTTCTCAATGTGGGAGACCGAAACATTCTGACCTTAAAACAATTGTTGATGCTAGGTCATCTCCTGTGGTTTTTTTTTTTATGAACAAATCATTCATAATTTACAGTTAGATAAAGCAGTAAAACTGTGAAACTGTATTGGTTTGCAGGGTTTGGAGAACTGGGATGCTGTCTATGCATTACTGGAGCGGGAGACACTCAATCTTTTCAAAGACAGAGACGCAGCTACAGAGGTACTGCTTATTCATCAAGTCTACAGAAAAAGATTTTAAAGTTAAATTCACAGGTGCTTTTAGAGAGAACAATGACTTTTGAACGTACAGTATGTCACTGCTTTTTTACAGAGGTCTTCCCTATGGCCCCCCATCAATATGGTTGGAGCAGTGTGTAAGGAAAACCCATACTATAGGAGAAAAGACCATACCTTCAAACTAACGTGAGCCTTTCACATTACTGAAAGAGAATCCATGCTTCAAGTGGAAAATCAAGCTATTTCTAAGTACTATATAAAACATGCCATGTTAGAGGTTTGAGGACTTGTAATAAAGTATACAAAGACTGCTCCTCTGACAAAATGTAAATGTATGTGACTGTCTGTTCTGCTTTCTGTGTATGTCCGTTAGTCTGCATGATGGAAGTCAGTACCTGTTTGCTGCCTTTAGCCGAGAGCAGCAGCTCAAATGGGTAGAGGAACTTCAGAACTGCACCAAGTCTGGAAGCTTCTCTGACTCTGAGGATTCTGGGTAAGGCAACTGTCAAACAGAAGGGCCATTTCTTAAAATGTTGTTATTATAAATGAATAACACATATTTTACCAGTGCCTTTACCGAATAGTTTGCCAAATAAACAATTTATTTGAATCCTGGTGTTTTTGAGTGATGTTCTCATTATAAAATTGAGTGAATATATAGTATCTTGATATTTGAAAAATTTGCCAATTCCCATTTCTTTCAGGAACTCCTCAAAGGACACAGTAGATCACCAGTACTCCAAACAGGTCAACATCAATGATGCTTCTGAGAACAAAGGGTTTCTCAGAGTTGGCTCCAGTGAAAGTGTTGGTTCCAGAGTTGGCTCCAGAGAAAGTGTGGTTTCCAATGAAAGTTTTGAGAGCGATATAGGGCCACCACCAAAGCCCCCCCATACCTATTACAACAAGCACCGCTACCCTACAGGAGGGGGGACCAAAGATGAAGGTGAGACTACACATGCATTAGTTTCCCACAACTTGAAATATTACAAAAACAACCATTTTGAAACTGAAATAAATTCCAGGTGAGACTGCATAACCAAAACAATGGTTACAAACAACCATTTTTGTACAGAAAGATATTAAATTCTTCACTACATTTTTTGGCATGTTAACATTGTAATATTATTACTAAATCCTTATAAAATACTCTGAACTACTTTGATGCCTCATAACATAATGTGCGGTCTTGTTCCAGGGACTGTAATAACTCAGAGACTGAGTTCCTTACAGAGGAGCCATCCTCCCACTGCCCAACCTCCTCTACCTCCACAAAGCCTCAATGACCCTGAGACCAAAGACAAACCCAAGAACAAGAGTGTCTTCAAGAAGCTCTTTGGAAAGTGATTTGGGATATTTCCTGTGTTATTAGAATAGAGTCATCATAACAATTTATATCTTAATATTACCTTTACAATGGTCAAATCAAATGCCACAATCTTTCTGTTATTAACCATTAGCATTGGTTTATGATATGTTAGCAACAATTGATATCTTAATTTTCTCCTTGTGTTGATGTACTCAAGATGGCTGCATGCTCATGAGATTTAATGCCAGTGCCTATATAAAAAGCGAATTTATTTATTCAATAGAAAAAATTACATTCAGTTGGCCTATTTCATTTTACACATTTCAAACCACAGTCATTTTCGAATCACCACATTTGGTAATTGAACTAATATCTCTTGTGTAGGAACATATAAATAGATCATCCTTACCATGCTCAAACGAAGTTTCAAGCTAATTATGCATGATGTCAATGACAGATTTGCCGATATTAGAATTATGCATGTGTATTTTAAGTAAATATGTCACCGATATTTAATTGTATGGATTATAGGCTACCAATCTTGTTTTGAAAATGTGAGAATATTTTTATCAGCACATTGGGTGAGAAAGAAATACATGATATGAAGTGTATTCTTATCTTTTAAATATTTTTGTCAAACGAAATGAGAGGACATTTTTCAAAGTTAGTATACTTTTTGCAATTCATTTTCATGCCATAATTTAATGACCTTGTGATTAGGTTGGGTATACTTTTACCACTTTTACGTTATACATTTTGCAAAAGTCATTCGTATTTTAATTATTTTCGGTTTAGACTGCAACTAGGAATCAACAAAATTACATATTTCAGATTGAGAATGTGTTAGTATAATAAAAGCCTGCATTCAGATAAAATTAGGGGCCAATTTTTGTCATCCAATATTCCACATGTATCATGCTTTTTTGTGTAGGCTAGTAGCCAAAAGACTTTCTCTTTTGGTCATCTTAATAAACGGTTATGTATGTTTTGCGGATTCTGTAAAAAATACATGTCTTTGATGGAAATGTTCAATTTTTCACGGATTCAGAAATGCGTAAAGAATTGGACTACAACATACAACCCTACAATAAGTGTCAGCAAAGTACATGCCACAAATGAATGATCTTTCAGCATTTTCGATCCTAGGCCTTCCGGACTATATGCCTTCTTGAATCAGCAACATTTGCTACCGCTTGATGGCGTCAGAGACAATAAAGCAACAAGACAGTCTATTCCTCAAGTCTATTCCTTGCAGTTCAAAAGTTAATTCGAGATGTTGCCATTGATTTAACATCTTGAGCTTTGTCTATTTGTGATTGTTGCATTTAACTTGTTAAACAATTTGGGTAATGTGCCATGATATTTCAGGTCATGGGTTTGATTACTCATTTGGTGTCATTAGGCTAGACGACGTGTGGGTAGAATAAAAATCATAAAGGGATTTCATATGTGGGCTCTTTTATTGCCTCAAACACAATGATTGTAATGTATAGAGATTATGGGCAAGATAATTTATTTTGGTGATTTATTCCTGGATCATTTCTGTGCGGTGGTTAGTATTTATAGCAGGTTTATTTATTACGTTTACATTAGTTTGAGGTTTTCCAGTAGGCCTAATTAAAGGACATCGTGTTTTGAACTCGATAGCTTTGCGTTTGAATTGTAATCGAAAATAAAAAAACAAATGTATAGTAATAATAACACATTTTACATTTTCAACAATTTAAGGCTTAAGAAGGCCTATACATGGATTCTTTAGAAATCATTCATAAGCAAATGTCATGCTCTACCAGGTTACAGGGTGGAAAATTGCTTTTTTGTCAAAGCACCAGATGTAGCCTTACAAATTCTATTGAATATTAACACAGAATATATGTGCCTGTATTTCCTGTTCTACAAAATCGCATCATTCGGCTTACTTGCAAAAATATTTAATTGTAAACTATGTTGGTAACCCCAGGCCTATAGAATTGTTTTCATTCGATAGGTTATTTGATCAGAAGCCAGTCCCTAGTTGTTATTCGGATCACGCGTCTCCCAAAGCCGCTGCAGCTGATTTAATGACTCACCACACAGCTCAAAGATTTAACAATGTTGTTCTCGGCCAGTAAAATGAGTCAAATAAATCGGAAATACATTATTCTTGAGAAACTAATTTTAAAACTCCAAATAATAGGCTATTTCCCAAAATGACAAGATTGTAAAAGAGACACATCTCTTATCCTCAATTTTGGTGTTTTGTTTCTAATTAATTCAATGGACCTACCTATACACGATAGTAAATTAAAAAACCCTGATGTGTATTAAAATTGGCTTTATATTTACCGTTACTTCTCTTCTTTAAGATTTATTGCAGGATAAAAATATATGCCACACACACATACCCAATGTAAGCCTGGTTAAATTAGGCTCCCACTCCTTGATTAACCAATAAGTTCATAAAATAGCCGACTGTACATTTATGGAAAACGAAAGGCAAATAGTCTCTATTCACCTTTTGAAGTATGGTTCAAATATCCACACATTACTACAGAACATAACAGTCAAAATACTGTAGACTTGTCTGTTATATAGTCATACAGATTCACAATACCGTAACACAGCAGCACCTCTAAACGACAAACAGCATTGTAAAGGTTGCCGGTAGGTTATGTCCATAAAATGAATCCACAACCAGACCAATTTGATAATCAAATGTATGATCAAATAATATCGAATAAGGATTCATTATTATTTATCAAGTTTATAAATAAATATAGACGGTTTGCTGTGACAACAGTTGTACAGATACTTTATCTTCATACCTCAATTAGCAAATGCTTCTAAGTTGCTTATAAACTGCAGGGTGAACTTGTTTTAATTTTCCATTAAAACACATGCAGACAATAGTTTGAGGTGAATTTTATTTAAAGTCATGATCAAACATTGAATTTTCATTGAATCAATTGAATCAAAATTCCTTTCTCCAATAAACAATAAGATTCCCTCTCCGGGATACGCCTTTTTAAACCAAAAGCCGTTCGCTCCTCTACCGCTAGGGGGCTCTCTGCTCTCACAGATGTGCGCCGGTCTCTATCAGTGTTATAACGGAGTTTTGCGGTATTTCTGCTTGCCTATCGTCTTATATCCACACAACACTATTTATTTGTGCCCTAAAGTGAATAATAATGTGTTTACATCAACGGCGTGTTTATAAATATTTTGCAGTAGCCTATGTGTTGAGCAGCCCTGTCATTGTATTTAAACAAATCCATGCCTTTACTCAATTTCTTATAAAGATTAAACTAGTACTTTCAATAAATTATGGTTGTCAGTCTGAGATTAAATTGTAAGCGTTTTGTTTTAGGTTTGCATCTTTTTCTATACGTGAAACATAACATGATTGGAATTATTGATAGAATTCTACTTTTATGGCCGTAGTTGTGTTCTAAATCAAGGATGGGCAACATTGGGGGCCACAAAAAAACACACACTCAGTCAGGGCCGGCCCTAGACTTTTGGAGGCCCTAAGCCACATTTTGTTGATGATTACAAGTTTAGATAGCTGGCCACTAGACTAATTTACCAATCTAAAAAATCTTAGCGGACATGGGCTAATTGAGTGACTGTCAGTAACCAGGTTTACATGCAACCTTTTTATGCCTGTAAAGTAGGCTACATTTAGGATAAAAAACGTCAGGACAGACCTGATGGAAATTGAACATTTGTGCCGGTAAACTTTTCAAATTTAAAAAAAGATACTAAATACACTAGACAAGGTAGGATCTCTCTATGTCTGTAAAATGTATTATATGAGAAATGCTTGGCTGCCTTTTGACAAATACAAATAATCTCGCTATTTTGTCCATAATAATCTCATCATGTAGGCTATACCTTCTTGGTAAACTTTCCAAATATCGACAAAACGAAATATTAGACAAGGTGGGATCTTTTTGTGTAAAAGGAATTATGCAAGAAAGGGCGGTGTCAACTGTTTTATGCGCAAATATTGATACAATAACAATCATATTGAAGTAAAACTTGAAGTCACACGATGACATGTTGTGTGGTCCTCCCACTACCATTTGGGAAAGCATACCGTTTATTAGGCTACAGATTAAATAAGTGGCTAGAGAACATGTGCCAATACCAGAGTGGGCACACTCGCAATATAAAGCAGCATTTTTAGTGACAAAACCATCAGTAGAGTTGAAAATACGATGGCATTTATTTATTTTTTGCTACATGGGAATTGAACAGCAAAAGTTATTTTTATGTGCACTATGTCTTCACGCATAGACATTGACCCGCAACAAGTACATTTGATGGAAACATCTCGGATGTATAAATATTTTATTTATGCAGATTTTGGAATATTTGCATGAAAATCTGCCGCCAATTGGATGGAAACCTAGCTACTGACTGACACAACAAGAGAAAAACTTCTGATGAACAACCAAATTGTACCTTGTGTGTTCTACTATTCTAACTCTCAACAGTAAGTTGAGACCCCAACTGAGTTCCTAATACAGAACATACTGTATATTATATATATTAGGAACTCTGTTGGTGTCTCAACTTATTGTTGAGAGTTGAAATAATAGAATACATAAGGTGCAATTTCGAAATGATATGTGTGTGATATATATATTTCTTTATTTTCTTTTTTGTAAATTGATCCTCTGGCCTACAAAAAGGTTCGCTGCCAGTTTCCCATCCCTGTTCTAAACCATTATTATCATTCTACCATTTATTTAATTTAGGTTCCCTTATGGAAATACGGTTTCTATAGTATAAGAATAACGTTTTATTTAAGATAGGCCTATATTACTGTAAACCCCAAGGCATTTTTAACTCAAATACTTCTATTAAGTTGTACTCAAAGTCAATGAAAAGTAATTATTACTTAAAACGTTAGTACCACAAACTCAAAACTAAATGAGAAGTCACACCAACATTAAAAAAAAAAAAGATATAACAGCATGCTCTACTGCAGGTAGATTTTTCTGGAATTGTTGTTAATATCTGTATTTTTGCATGTACATTTAGTGATTGATTGATTAAATGTTATACTACACAAAGATAAAACATTTCTAAACTAATCCAGTCATTTCATTTTTGCGCCTGTTACTGAAATGGGTTTTCCAGTTTAAATGGCTTAGGCTATCCAACAGTTGAACTACCTAACACTGGCTAGATTCCAATAGGAATTACACATCACTTTGCAAGCCAGCATAATGTGATTTACAGTTTCTGGTAAATTTCCCAGGTTTTCCAGAAATCCTGGTTGGAAGATTAATATATATATATTTTTTAGGAAAGTTTGTGGAATTTTGCAACCCTACTTGTAGGCCTGATGTGGCTTGTAAACTATGACTTTCAGGCCACTGTATAAGGCCTCATGATATATGTAATGGTTCAACTATAATGCTAATATTTGCCTAGGATCTCACTTGGTGAAGGTCACAGGAATGAAAATGAATTCAACTATATCTCTGTTACAAGCAAATACAGTCATGGGTGGTAACTACAATTCAATCGAAAAGGCAAGGCACACCGGGAAATTATTGGAGGCGTGGCTTAGTGGGGGCGGGAAATGTAAGAGTCGCTTACAAATAAAATGCATTTGTATTACTCATATGAAGCTAGTACTGCTCACTTCAGCTATTTAAGTTTCTTAACTTAATTTGTTTTAGGTAATCGGTTTCCTCAAAATGTTTGTGTAGCCAGAACTTATCCGGATTTAGCGTAATAAAAGTATTTTATCATTCATTAGTTGCAAGAAATGCTACTTTCCTACTCTTGTCTATTAATCCTCAATACAGATGTGCTGTGCATCAGGCCTGTGCATGGTTTATTGTAGTATGCTAGGTTAGAATGTACTATATTTATACACCTTATGATTCAGGCTTTTATTATTCACTTTCAGTTGCACTCCCAAAAGTCATCATCATCATCAGTAGCTGCAGAATCTCCAACTGTGTTTATTAAAACAAATGGCCTTCAAACATACACTCAACAAACGATTCGGCACCTAATTTGTAAAGTGTAGAATTTTGATTTGTGATGAAATCAGAATGCACATGCTTGCACACCACGGGCACAGCACATGACTATAATTGTCTTTCATCCTATATTTCAAATATATTTAAAGTATAGGCTACTACTGGTAGTTTTCTACTCATAGAAATGGCATTTATTCGTTACATTTATTCAATAATTTATTGGTGGAGTGCGAACTAATTTGCAAGAACAAAATAGAGGATATAAATTGCAGAGATAATACCAGGCGCTCATGACCTTGTTTGTTAAGTCGCTGAAAGAAAGCGTTGACAACCAGTCCATTCCTTTTAAGTGATGCGATAAGGCTGTTCAGGAGTATCACATTCTTTGTACAACAGCTAGTCTCTGGGACAGTTGGACTCATGACCACCATGACAATGCAAGACAAAACATCAGATTGCGCATAGATGAGATATGAGCGTTGCTAGTGCTTGCAGGCCTACACAGTTTACCTTTCTTTTGCAAACCGGAAATGAAATTACAGGACTAAATAAATAGTTTGCACTTGACAATTATACATATCTTACCAAGGGTGTTGTTGAAATTTAACTTACCGATCATATTTGGAAAAATAGGCCTACTCAAATAAACTCATCATGCTTTGACCCATGTTTTTGGCCAGTGTTTCTCCATTGACAAACTATTACATGTCTCTCCAGAAATTTGATAAAAATGAAGTGCGTTACAATAACAGCATCACTATTGTTATTTTTATTATTACGTAGGCTATTGTTGTGGTTATTATTATTGTGGTAATAATAGCAGCCAAAAGTATCCATGGTAGCCATTCGTCATAGCCCTGTCTTGAATCATCCGTGACTAACCACAAGACGACACATTGGATATCATAACAACATAATGAAATGACCAAAATAGACAAAATAACATGCTGTTTTTTGTTTCATTGTGTTGTTTAAGGAAAACGAACAATGACTGTTATACAACTATGTGTTATTTTTGGATATCTATGCGTATATGTAATCACTATTTTAACATTTCTTAAAACACATGATGTTGGCTTGACATTTTTAACGAATGCCACTAATATTTACATGAGTGTGCATCAACAGTAGGTCGAGCCAAAAAAAGTCACCTTGTGGGAATTCACGAGGCTCTCTGTTTGTATCTCTCCTTCCCATCAGTTATTTCTCTCCTGTGCGCTTGTGCGCTCTCTGCTTGGTGAATTTGTCTCTGTGTGCGTGTGTATGGGTGTGTGTGTGTGTGCGTGCGTGCGTGTGTGCGTGCGTGCGTGTGTGTGTGTGTGTGTGTGTGTGTGTGTGTGTGTGTGTGTGTGTGTGTGTGTGTGTGTGTGTGTGTGTGTGTGTGTGTGTGTGTGTGTGTGTGTGTGTGTGTGTGTGTCGCCCATCCTGACAAATATCCATATGAGTTTACCTAAACACACAAATACAACAACACAAATAGACAGCTATACTATAATAAACTGGCCTGACCTGGAGCTGGTCTGAGCTGAGCTATGTGAAAACCTATGATGTCCAACATTTAGGCTACTCGTTCTCGCACCTGGACTAAAGGCTGTTACGCACCTGGACTAAAGTAATACATTTGTGTTTGAATGTAATATTTCAGATGAAGTCAATGGAGGATGGATTATGACAATTGACTCGAAGGTGCAAAGCTTGTTTCTTGGAGCGTTATGACCACTGGGGCCACATATTTGTAGGCTAAATATACTAGTACAGTTCTCCCCTATCGATAAATTCCCACTATGACTGAGATCCCTTCGTAAAAAAAAGTTTTTAACAGTTTTTGTGTTTATAATCCCGTTAATAACGGCTCACCCTTGCTCTCTAAATTGTAATATCCCTTATTACCTTGTTACCCGTAATCGTGATTTACTATTATGGTGATAATTATTCTTATTATAGGCCTAGGTATGATGTAGTAGCCTACCACCAATATGAATACTAGGCCTATAGGCTACTATACTAGGCATACAACTATTAGCAGGAAAGCCTACTACAACTGCTAGGCGAGTTATAGTAAGCCTAACAATTCTACTAATAATGATATGTTTGTGATGTTTGCAACGCCGCATAGCCTATTGGATAAAATATATGGATTACTTCTCAAAACTGTAACTCCAAACCATTACGCACGAGCGCACGATGGAGATCTTGGGCTCCAAGTAGCGGTGGGCCGAGGGTTGGATTTACTTGAGCTCTAAAAAGATGGACCGTAAACAAACATTATTAATTATGAATGAAGTATCATCTTTAAATGCTACCTGAACATTTAATAAGGACCACCGTGCTACTGTGGATATCTCCATATAAAAAACACAAATGAATGTCCATTCTTTAACGTCTAATCTAATATCCACATTTTAAAAGTAGGCTACTTATGCTTGAGACATAAAGTAGTACCTCTCCTCGGTCGCTACATTTATGTGTCCCTCTTGTGTTTATTTCCATGGGAATGTACACAAACTTTTGAAGACGCAGAGATATGTTGAATCAGCAATCTGGAAATATCAAGAGCAGTGAAATGGATTAAGGTTAGCCATATGTGGTATATTTTCTTGGTATGATTTTTGTCCGAGAAAGAAAACCTTTGTTGATGGGGATGAGCCCATTCTGCGTTGCATTGGTGGATGTGTATCCTTGCGCACTTCAGCAACAGCTAAGAACTGCTCTGTGATTGGCTGGAAGGAGGGAGGACGCGTTAATACTTATGGTGCTGTGGTTGGCTCTCAACTGTAAAGGTTCAACCATTTTTTGTTTACATCTTAGTGTCTGTGGCTCCATAATTAATTGTAGCTATCTGTCTCCTATCGATGTGCTGTAAAGAACATGAAATAGTTGTTTTTTATTAGCAGAGTTGCAGGCGTAAGAGATTGAGACCCAACTGTGCTGCTGCTTGTTGTCATTTTACCTGGCGTGTGATGTTGGATATGGGAGAACGGAAAGAAGTGAAAATGATTCCTAAATCATCGTTCAGTATAAACAGTCTGGTGCCTGAAGCCGTCCAAAGTGACAACCACCACAGAACCGTCCACGAGGAAGAGGAGAAGATTCCTTTACCTACCCTGGTGCAGGACACAAAGTCGGAGAACATTTGCACCAAAATCGAAAATTCGTCCAATGAAACGACTTGCACAGACGAGAAGGAAAAACAGGAAGAGAAGAAGGATAGCAAAGAGGGGGAGAGCGGTGGGAAAGATGGTGAAAAGAAAAACGGCAAGTACGAGAAACCACCATTTAGCTATAATGCTTTAATTATGATGGCTATTCGGCAGAGTCCGGAGAAACGACTAACTCTGAACGGTATTTACGAGTTCATTATGAAGAATTTCCCCTATTACCGGGAGAACAAGCAGGGTTGGCAGAATTCCATCAGGCATAACCTTAGCCTAAACAAATGTTTTGTTAAAGTCCCGCGGCACTATGATGACCCGGGTAAGGGGAACTACTGGATGCTTGACCCCTCGAGTGACGATGTGTTTATCGGTGGGACAACCGGCAAACTTCGCAGGAGATCGACCACATCCAGGGCAAAGTTGGCTTTTAAGCGAGGCGCTCGCCTTACTTCCACGGGGTTGACCTTTATGGATAGAGCCGGCTCTCTATATTGGCCAATGTCACCGTTTCTTTCGCTTCACCATCCGAGGGCCAGCAGCGCGTTGAGCTACAATGGGACATCATCGCCATACCCTAGTCATCCTATGTCATACAGTACAATGTTGACTCAAAACAGTTTGGGGAACAACCATTCTTTCCCTTCTTCCAATGGCCTGAGTGTTGACAGACTTGTGAATGGAGACATTCCCTATGCCACTCATCACCTAACGGCGGCGGCGTTGGCGGCCTCTGTGCCATGTGGTCTATCGGTGCCCTGCTCCGGGACTTACTCTTTAAACCCATGTTCGTCCATAAACCTCCTTGCAGGACAGACAAGTTACTTTTTCCCCCATGTCCCCCATCCATCAATGACCTCCCAGAGCAGCGCTTCGATGGCGGCCCGGGCTGCCTCCTCCTCCTCCTCCCCGCAGGCGCCCTCATCTCTTCCCTGTGAGTCCTTAAGGTCTTCTCTACCAAGTTTCTCTTCTGGACTTTCTGGAGGACTTTCTGATTACTTCACACATCATAATCAAGGGTCAACTTCAAATCCACTTATACACTAACAAAACATCCCACGGGAGCAAGACTGTAAGTGAACATTTTACACCCATTTACATTGTAAAATATATAAAGAAAAGCGAAATGAAACAAAGAGAAAACAAAATGAAAGCAGCCCGAACTGAAGCCCAGGTATTTTTTATTAATATTCTGCATTTATTTCTCTGTACATAATGTAATGTGTCGGGGAGTTGTTTATTATTCCACTGTCAGCAACGTGCAATGTGATACGGAAAAAAAACGAAGAGAAAACGTAGTTTTTGGACTGAGAGGCATTACCTTAGAATGTGTATTTAAATAGTGTCTGCAGATTTGCCTAATTTTAATATTAAGAATCTTGTGATCTAATACCATCACATGAACCACCAGTCTCCATGTTTGCAGTATTATCACGTATCATGAGTGCGCTGGTGGAATATGATTGTTGCAAAGCAATTCAACACTAATTTTAATTGTTTCTTTTCAAATAAATGTGTTTTTAAAATGCAGAATAACCATACCAACCCATGGCTCTTTGTTATTTTGTCCTCTCCCATAATGAACAAAGTAGTAGGCTACTTTATACTGACATTCATTTATATATAGGCTAATATTTTCACAATGTTATACTTTATAGACCAAAGAATGGGTTTAGAAAAAATACTCGAGAATTTCACTATTCAACACCAGAACAGATTCAGAAGGGGACAAAATGAACGAATGCCTTTTAACTTGTGTTGTGCATATTGTACTGTATGTGGTCACCACCTGGTCACATCCATTTTGTAATTAGTCAAATGTCAATATACCTATTGTAATTATAGGTTAACTTTGCGAACGTGTAACCCGTGTTGAGCAAATGCCTCATAAAAATATGGAGTGATTGTTTATGTCGTCTTTAAATTTCATGGTTGTGATATTGTGGTCTTATTCCCGTGTTTGTCGCTAAAACTGTTTATCGAACAAAATAAAATAATAGGTTACGTCCATATCTGATGAAAACTTTGTCTTTTTTTCCATTCGTATTACAATAGTAGTACGTTTCGGTTGTTATGTTGTATGTGGTTGTTAATTGGATGGCTGCGCAGGAAACATTGTGCGGGTATAGGACCTAGGCCTCCTCGGTTCAGCGTTTGGCTTTGAGAACCAACTGGCACAGAAATGTTTCAGCTTCCTTTGCCTCCCTTATTTTGACCACTTGGTACTTAGTATTTGTTAGTTAAAAACAAACCAGTCCTACCAATGTTAAATAAACTACAACCATAAATTACAAATAGTGTTCTAAAGTGATGCGTAAAAGTTGACACATCTAGTAGTAGGCCTACATAATGCCGAGACTAATCATGGTCTCGTGCAGGCTGCTTAAGGTTTTGGATACGGTTTGAACGCTTTAACCGCTGTTGTTTGTGTGGTTTTGTATTTGGCCTCCTCCCATCTCATATCTTCTATTTGATGAGTATTGATGTATTAGCTTCAGGGGCATGAATTGTTTAAAAGTGAAGTGTTATTGATTGCAATGCAGACCAGGTCATACATGTTTTCCTAAAGGCACTGTGTTTTAATGTAGCCTACATAAATAATAAGGAAATGCATGACATGCCTACTACAACCTGTGGAATACTTTCCACTTCCTGTTTTTTATTTTATTTTTTTTATTCCAAATGATAGTAAGGCCTAATGCAAATGAAACACAACAGAAGCGTATAACTTTCAATACTGTGCGGTCAGTAATTTGTTCATTTCCTAAAGACCATCGTGTTAAATGAGTCTGAATGTAATGCAATAACCTTACTGCTTTTCACAATGGACTAGTGCAACTCAATATCTCCTCGCTAGATGTTATCGTTCAGATGTTAAATGGGGTGACCACTCAAAAGACAAAGACTGAATGAGGTAGGGTTAAATCTGGAAGAAATATATCTTCTTAAACTACGGAAATATATACGTGCTACTAGAAATAATGATGCATTTGAAGCAGAAAATTTCTAAAATAGTATTTAGATGTATTCGTAGTTTAATAAGACATTTAAAACAGCGAATTCTGTTAATATTCTTATTTCAAATTTAGGCTACGCCTACAGGGAATATGTAGAATAAAATAAATTGCAAATGGTCAAATAATACTTGTTAGGTTTAAATTTAATATGATTATTATGCTAATGATTATCACTATGATTATTATTTTTTATTTAACCTTTATTTAACTCGGCAAGTCAGTAGAGTACAGTATTTGTTTATATATCAATGTGTGAGTTTTTCGCTTGCCCCTGCCTTCAGTCTTCCTCCTGAGTTTCAGCTATAACAATTAGTAATCAATATACCTGAACCACAGAGGACTCATATTTATGTATTATATTTCGAACAAAGCATCAACTGAAGGATTGCGTGCCAATCGTTGGTCTTTTATGACTGGGTTGCTTTATGCTATACTGTGTGGATGACGTAACAGCTAATCAAGGCGGAAATATAGGCTATAGGTTACTGTCTGTCAGCAAAATAGTAGCTATTTTTAAAGTGAAGAACTTCAAGGAATTGGGTAAGGGCGTGGTTGTACCTCATAGCGATAGCATAGCGATTTGAGAACATCCTCCTGCCCTGTAATCTCCCCATATAGGCTATGGTTCAACCCAGCCACCGGCTACTGAAGAGGCCTAGGGCTAATACAAAGCATATTACCACCGGAAGTGACAAAATCGATTACATATCTAGACCAAAATCTCGACCTTTAGGCCGTGTTAGACAAAATAAACATTTTGAAGTAACCCACATAGACCTATGCCCAATCAACTCAACAGCCTACGACAAAATACACATGTTTTTCTTCAAATGAATGATACCACTGATTTTAGAATAACGCCATATCACACGGAATGACATGGGCCTCAAGACATAGAAACCCGCCGCTTAGGGTACTTAACAAACAGACATATTTACGAATATATGTCGACGCAGTCACGTAAGGATAACAATTGACAGGGCATTTTTACGCACGTTTACGCACTGATGGGTATAGCAGGCATATCATGTGTATTTGTTGTCCAATAAGACGCTGCATGCACCAAATCCTGCTTTACTGCATGCAACTAACAGCTGTATGGCAGGGAACATGCAGTTCACATACTTTATCCTAACCGGTTTCAGTATACACGTAGAGGAACAATCCTGAGGCTCAGCGCGCACGGGCCTAAACAGACAACTCTCTGACCACAAACATTAACGTCATCAACATGAACAACAAAAGCAACAACAGCCATTGGTGCTGCTGCTTCAGCAGCAATAATAATAATAATACTTACTTTAATTTAATTAATTCATTGTCTGTGTGTGTGAAGAAAGCTCGCATTGGCCATTGTCTAGAATACCTTGTAGGTCTACGACTCGCAGATTGAGGGCGCTAGAATCTTTTCGAAGGCTAGAGCAGATATGATATATCATGCTCTGGGTGTCTTTTTTGATAGCCACCTTATCCCTGCATGGCTAACAATGCGTGCTGTGATGTGGAGAGAAGCGTTAGGGTTGTGATAAAGAAGAGCAAGGCTGGACAAAGTGCAGGCAAAGATATGTTCAGTTACTTATGATTCCCTCCCAGTAATAAACAAAGTAGTAAGGTGCTGGTCAGAGGCGTTGATGTAAAAAGTCACAATATTAAGTAAACATCTGTCCATTATATGTAGGCCTGTAACATATTTACAACACATTGGTGAAGTAATTAGTTGTAATAGTATTATTGTTTGTGTGTGTGTGTGTGGGGGGGGGGGGGGGGGGGGGGTTAGGTGTGCAGGTCGCGGTTAGTTTGTTCAAGCATGTCATGCCAAGGCCCACACCACACCAGTGCGATTAAATGTTGCGGGATGCTGGTTCAACAAGGCACTTATTTTGCGGTAGTCTGGCAAACTTGTCCCCAGCTTGTGAGAAGCAACAGGCTTCTATCAAACAACTAGCCACACAAGCAATAATAAAATATTTGTTGTAGTCTCTGACTGTATTGCTTGGCTAGAGGTTCGTGTGAACGAAGTAGAAAACATTCGACAGATCGTGAATAATCGTTTTAATGAGTGTGTAAAGCGTGCGACTTTGTGCACGGAGGTGTCGGGTTAAACAAACAGCCCCCGTACCCCGACGAAATCCGATTGTGTCATTTCAATTGACGTATTCTTTCCGTAAAACTACAGATCCTACACGGGGCTCCAATCGTATGAAATAACAACTATTTCTTAAACCGATGTGATCTCTATTTATTGTTATTTGTAGCCTATTCATGCTCGAGCACCTTCTTTCAATAACCTATCGATACAGAAACAAATAGCTGGCCTAGTCAAAGGGCTACTGGCCCGATTTAGATTTTATAATGCATTTAATTAGGATACCATTATTCGTGTGTGCTTTGAGAGTGCATCTCTGCATTAAAAAACCTTGTTGTAAATCTTATTTTCGTATAGCTTTTTTGTATAAGGGGATGAACTCTTCATCTTGCATATTCACTCAATAGTGGGCCGTAATTAATGAAAAAACTTGTGATATCCCTTTGTTCCCGCAGGCTACAAGTTAGTTATAGGTTACATCAAAATACATAAATTGCGCTGGAACTTATTCCATTAAGTTGACTAAATAAAGGATCGTGTGTGTGTGTGTGTGTGTGGTTTTGCAAAGTAATTATCTGCTTGTGTAATTGACCAGTGAAATGCTGGCATAGCATATCTCAATTGCTAATATTTGTATTATTAGAGCCGGTTCTTATTATCTGCCTCGAGCAAATATGAACGTTTTAGCTATAGGCCTATATAATTGCAGATGCCTACAATCATGCGAAAAATTATTAGGGATATTGATAGGTGACAGTGACAGAAAGTGGCAAAACTTCGTGTGTGTGATCGCCGCCGGTAGCTTAGTATCCTGTGACCAATATGTTGGTGCACACGCCTGTATTGGTATGCACATGTTGGGGAACATAATGCCGTTGCATACAACCCAGTTTTATGAATTTGTCAACAAGCATATTCATCCACAAACAATGAATGATTGCTTCGCTTCTGCCTTGTGGAAATTAGAACAATGGGAGGGTCCATGTTTTGGCTAGGCTATATGGTATCCTCGATCAAGCTTCACGTTTAGACTAGGGCCTACTTGACAGATTCATAAAGACTACAAAGTACCAACATTCATGATTTTATGGTAAGTTTCAAGTTGTATTTGTCACATGCACAAGTACAGTGAAATGCTTAATTTGCAAGCCCTTCCCAACAATGCAGTAGCCTATTCAATATCAAAATAACCAGAAAAATAAAATGGAAACATGAGAAAAAGTAAATAAGAAAGGAATAAAATGTGTAGGTCTTTAGACGAATTTACTTCAAGTTGATTCATGGTTGAAGACTGTTGGAAGCGTACTTATTGTCAGTGAGTTTCGATATTGAGACATTATTATGTCCTTTGATTGATCAAGCCGGGCGCTCACCTGTGGCAACTTGTCACACTCAAGCGCATGTTGCTGACCTGGTGCTCAATGTTTATTGTTTAGCTCAAATTTGGTGTAGGAGGTGCACCATCGCAACTTTTATATATGAAGCTATACTAACGTCCGTGGTTGCTGCTGTTTATAACGCTGTCCTATACCCAGGCATATACATAGACTAAACCTAAAACATTTCGCAGTGCGACCAAATTATAACCATAGTCTGAAACGTTGGTGCTCGTCTAACTCCCAAACTGACAGCGAATACAATTATGGACAGATTTGAAGAACAATTAAGCCTACGAAGCGTGAGAGCTATTATTTTTACAACTTGGCAAGGCTTGAGGTATAAGGCTATACATGGCCAGGTCCTTTGACATAATCCCGCAGAGTGGTATTCATTCAATAGAGGCCCGAAGACTATTTCAGAGACTTTTCTTTCTACACAGACGGCATGGTTAAAACCAACATTTGTCTGTTGAACGTGGTCACAGAAGGGGCCACCACCTGGGTGAAGGCAACCAGGTGATGATTGTGTGTAATAATAATAATCATAATTGTAATATAGCTTTTGGAATGATCAATGATAATGACAGAATATTTTTTAAATAATCAAATATTTGTTATTATTAGGCTATTGTTTCATTTTATTTTGCAGTATTGTATTGTTATTACTTCACTACTAAATATAATACTAATGTTGATAGTGGGCCATTTCTCTTCTCGCTAAATGTAACTATTATTTTGGTTTAACCCGTGCAATAGGCTACGCGTTCACACATACATTTCCTTTGAAGACACCTGGGTATATAGCCTAACCAATCAGAAGTGTAGCATATTCAAGCGATGGCTTGGATTCACACCTCTGATGGTTTCATGTATCAAACTACATCTATACACTCAGAGCCACAAAGCGTTGTGGTTAGTTAGCATGGATGTTTCCAAGAATGTAGGCTACAGAAAAACATTAAAGATATCGTCGATTTATTAGAGGCATAGCAATAGTATGAAATATATTCACTTTATAATTCAATTAGTAGTTTTAAATTCAATATCTTAACTTTAGTTCAATGTATATTTTATATTTTCGTTTAGTCAACTTCCGTGAGAGAGAATGATTTGCCTTGCCATGTTTATACTCTGTAGACTTAAAAAAATATATATATATTTTTTAAATCTAATAATATAGCACAAATGTTTATGATGATGATGATTATTATTAGGCCTAGTAGTAGGCTAGTAGTAGTATTATTAGTAGTTGGATAAGAGCGTCTGCTAAATTACTAACAATTTAGTAGGCCTAGTAGTAGTGTAATAGTATGCCTATTCCTAGTGGTACTGGTAGTAGACTAGACCTATACGTGTAATACTATACAGTAGTAGTATCTTGACAGCAGTTGAGACTGAAGCACTCGCACGTTTTGTCTGGTTTCGGTTCCTCGTGCGCTGTAAAATGATATTTGGAAACGAATAGCAACTAAACCAGTTCATATGCTACCCCAACCACCGGATAGTTGATATGCCTACAACTTACGGACATTTCTGTCTATATATGCATTGTAATAAATGCCTGAATGAGCTCAGTACAACCACACCTTTACATAATACAACTACCACTGTTGTAACCTCCTCAGCTTCCGAGAACAAGAGGTCCAATTGGTGAAGATGCTTCTGAAGGGTAGGTCTGCAGCAGGCTTTATAGGCCTACTTTGAACAAATATTTTATTTCATACAGTAAAATGGTTTTATAAACATATTTCTCGTTTTTTTATGACGGTATTTTGAACCATTAGATCCATAGGTATTGTGTGAAAATCATAGCCTACTGACTGCAACTTTAATGGGGTAGCGGGCGTCAGTCTCTACTGCTGAACAGGCTAACTAAAACGGTTAAAGTTTGAAGTGTCTCAATTCTTTGCTCTTTAAAGTAAAAACATTTGATATATCTGACATATATATATAGGACAGCGTTATATATATACAACATGCCTATTAAATCCACTATATCTATTGCCACTGGCCCATTATAACGACTAGGCTACGTCATGGCCTATATTCGAGTGACTGGCGCTTTGATGCATTCTCAATGAGCTACAATACATTTCGAATTGATATCAAGACAGGATGTGAGAAAAGATTTTTGCTCTTCGTTATCGATATTTAAGAAAAATCAATACATTCGGTTGAATTACCTCTTGTATGTGTGTTCAAATAGATGTAATTTGTTAAACACTTCCATGATTTTGTTGGACATTTAAACAATGTCGTATGAATCTACAGGAATTCAAATATAGGCCCTAGCGTTCGCACTTTTTTTGTTCAGATCGCTTGTGCTAATTAGTTGGAAATTAGATTGCATACAATTATTCATATCCCTTCCACATGTTCAGCACTGCCTAATTTCCTCCCTTGTTGCGTGTAGAGAGATAGTGGAATGGATTATTCTCCGATGACAAAACAGTCTGCGCGTAATGGCAGAGATTAAAGCCGCAAACAAACATAATTAGATTGCTGCTGTATTAAATTCTAAAATATTGTTCACACATTGGACTCAGTTCTCAGCTTCTCACCCACTTTTCTTTTGACCCCTGAAAAAAGAATGAAGAATTTTTTTATCCCGTCTTTTGGGGGTGAGGTAGGTTGTCTGTCAGTGAGGTGTAGGCGACAGTCTGTCTACAAGCCGTAAGCTGATCTGGAGAGTGCTGGAGGAAAACGGGCAAGATTCCGGGCTTGCAAGTCGAGATATCGATCTACCTCAACCACCTAAACAAAGACTCACCTGTTTGCCTTGTTCATACTTTATTTTATGCAGTCTAATGCTTGTTTTGTTTGACTTTTCTTTTATTTCCATGGATCTGAGCTTTGATACACTTCTGGGAGTACAGAAACACCGTGTTGTACCTGGACATCCCCATCTCCCGTGGAGCTCCGGTGGTTGAAAGTCAAGACCACCCCTCTCTCTCTCTCTCTCTCTCTCTCTCTTTCTCTCTCTCTCTCTCTCTCTCTCTCTCTCTCTCTCTCTCTCTCTCTCGTGTCTTTTCTCTCTCTCGTGTCTTTTCTCTCGCCAGCCTCACCCACTCATAGACCGGAACAGAAAATTACTCTTCGTTGTATTTCGAATCAGGCCGGGCATAAAAGTTTTCATTCAGCCGACTAGTGTCCAATAACATCCAACGTGAGATACAACTATTTACTCCATTATGGCCCCCAGTTAATGTTTCATAAATTGGATCCACTAAAGGGTCGTTTATTATTTATCACCCTTCTCCTTGAGCTGCTTGTTAAACATATCAAGATTAGTTTCTGGGGCTTGTATGACTATTCAGTCCCAGTAGTGGCGCGCAGATCCCTCCATTCACCATTGACCACTCCTTTAAAACAATTACAATATGACAGTGTTATGTGCTGTGGTGGTATGTTTGTTCTGAATTTTCTTTGTAAATAAACAATCAACAGTCAGTGATGCTCCATAAAGAAAGGATATTGCGTTTCCAAACCTTTAGAGATTGAAAGATGTTTAAAAACTGTTGATAGTGCGTTTTTATGAGGAGGCTGCATGCCTCTTGGTAGTATAGGCCTACCAAGACTATACATGTGAGTCTATAGTCTCAAATATGAGTCTATACTTTCAAAAAATCATAAAATATATTGGGAGATCGCATTCCCACCTGAAGCCATTACAGAAATGACGTCTATAAATTGAAATGCGGATATCCACTCTCTTACGCAACACTACGATCGGACTCAAAGACCCACTCCAACAACATGATGAGGGGAGTCAAGAAATCTCGATTTCTATTTTAATTTCAGCGTTCCTATGACACACGTTGTAATTGCATGACAGATTGAATTAACCCCTGTGTTATGCAGACCTGGCATATCCTGCTGACATTTTGCACTCCCACACCGGAGTAATAGCGGGCTAACTTATTTAGCTGCTGTGTTTTAACAGGTTGGGTCATTGCGTGCTCTGGTGATCTATAAGCCAGCATTATAGATCCGTAAAGTGGATATCACATGTAGCCTATTAGTGCCAATGGTGAGGGTAATAAGTCTAACGTTAGAATGAGGGAAAACCCTCTCCACCAAACACACTAAATTATTATTTTGTAAGTGGTTTTGAACTGTAATTAATATTCTCATCAATACACAGCATGAAGTATACTGATGGCTACATCTTGATAAAGTAGTATGCACTATGGGCAGAGTTATAGTGTGTGTGTGTGTGTGTGTGTGTGTGTGCGTGCGTGCGTGCGTGCGTGTGTGTGTGTGTGTGTGTGTGTGTGTGTGTGTGTGTGTGTGTGTGTGTGTGTGTGTGTGTGTGTGTGTGTGTGTGTGTGTGTGTGTGTGTGTGTGTGCGTGTAAGTGCGTGTAAGGGGCTGTTGTGCTGTGCATGGGCATAAGTTGTGTTATGTGGAAACAGGGGTGTTTGGGGTGCACTCTTCCTGACCTGAGCCCCTGGCGCTCTAACAGTCTGTGCATGAGCCGTGACTCTCTGAATAGTTTTCACTACTCATCCCTCCCTGCCTGACTGAGTGCGTGCTTGAGAGAGAGAGAGAGATATTTTGGATTTCATTTTCAATTAAAAGCATTAAAGTAATACATGCACTTATACAAACAATAAACAAGCAATTATGCAAAGAATATGGTATAATGTTCTGTACATTTGGGATGTAGGCTGTAATCAAAACAAGACACTTCATAGAGCGTCTATGTCATTGTTAACATTATTAGGACTTTCGTATTGGATGAAAAAACACTGTATGAAATAAAAACATCTACTGAAAATGTTATTATTTTATTTTAACAAGTAATACAACAACAAAAATATTGGCACCCTGTTTTCAATACTCCAGCACCCGCCCCTATCTAGGATTACTGCTTTTAACCTTTTCCCCAAATGTTTTATGAGATTTAAGAACACATTGGGAGAGATCTTAGACCATTCCTCCATACACAATCTTTCCAGATCCTTAATATCCTTTGTCTGCACTCATGCCCTCTTCAATTCAAATCACGAGTTTTCAATGGGGTTCAAGACTGAGATGGCCATTGCAAAATGTTGATTTTGTGGTCAATTAACCATTTCTTTGTGGATTTTGTTGCTTGTTGGCACCCCTAAAGAAGATCCACTTGCAGCCAAGTTTCAGCCTCCTGGCAAAGACAACCAGGTTTTGGCTAAAATGTCCTGGTGCTTGGTTGCGTTCATGATGCCGTTGACCTTAACAAGGGCCGCAGGGCCAGTGGAAGCAAATCAGCCCCATAACATCAAAGATCCAACGCCATATTGCATAGTAGGTATGAGGTTCTATTCTGTATATTCATCCTTCTTTCGAGGCCAAACCCACCGCTGGTATGCGTGGCAAAATAGCTATTTTTGTCTCATCTGACCATAGCACCCTGTTTAGCAAACTCCCGTCTTTTACATTTGTTTGTTGCTCTCAATAAAGGCTTTTTTTTATGGCAACCAAGATGACCCCAAGATACGACCAAGCTCTGTAATTCTCCCACTGTGGCCCTTGGACTTTTCTTTGCCTCCTGAAACAACCATCCTCACTATGCGTGGGGACTAGATACACTTGCGTCCAATACCACTGTTCCAGTGGTTTTAAACATCTTAATTGTTGCCTGAATAGTGGTAAGTGTATATTTGTTTTTTCAGTGGTTTTTTTTGTACCCATTGTCTGATTTATGAACATCAACAACCATTTGTCTCTTTTTATTTGTGAGTTCTTTGCCTTTCCCCATGGTGATGGATGACAAAGGGATTTTACACGAGTGTTACCTCATTTTTATACCCCAGTGAAACAGGAAGCCATGGAAGTCCACAAGACAGTTCCCTAAGATGAGATTCATTTTACAAAGTAGAATGTTAACGCTAATATAATTTTGTTTGATTTTATTTAGTCTTTGGAGTTCCTAATAATTCTGATTTTTTTGTTGTTGTTGTACTTGTTAAATAAAATATATTTCTCTGAGCTATTGTATTCGTGTAAAAGGATATAATTGTTATGTTCTGTTGTTGCATACGATATAGCTTAGTATTTGTATTATTTATTTTATACAGTCTTTTTTGCTCATCTTTATCAAAGGTTCCAATATTTTTGAAGGTGACTGCACACTGAATCCCCAAATGTACAGCTTCTGTCCTATTGAGAGTATGTATGCCCGGTTTGTAGTCTGCCTTATATGTTGTCTTGGGCATAAGAATATTTTGGCATCCACTGCATCTCTCTGACAGTCCAATCTGGTGAGACATGTTTTGCCAATATTAGTGGTAAAAATGTTTCCTGCTGCTAGCCATAATGCATGTCCGTTAACAACATTAATACATTCTCTGCAAATGACAAGTAGGTTTGTATGCCATCAGTATACTGTTAGAATGCCTTATATGGGTGGTATTTTCTTCTTCTATTTCAACAGAATAGTGGCCCTGTGCTCTAACAATGGCATCCCCCTGAGCTTTGTTTTAATGTTACCTTCTCCCCTGTCAGTCAGGCTCGTCGCTAACTAGATCTGCACTGTTGGGAAAACGACAAAAAATCCACAGATGTGCAGGTCTGTTAGTTTTGGTAACTTTACACACATGAGGATCCCGAGGGTATCCTAAACATACACTAATGTTACCTTGACAACAATAACAACAGAGCTAGGTTATCAGTTGGGTCCTTCCAGCCACGATTCCCACAAAATAAAGATATCCATCTCTAAAGATGACCATCTCTTTTTGTTGTTGAAACATTTCAAAAACGTTCACCTAATTCATCAAATAATGTCTTGCCAATTTGAATTACCATTCGTCCACCAACATTGTGCAGCTGGATGTGCTACTGTGCTGCCCTTTACAAAACACTGCAATTCAAAGTCACTTCAACATCATCATCCTGTGATTCTATTTACCTCTCCCCTTCCAAAACAATCCAATGGTGTTTTATGGTTTTGACAGTAGTCTAGTGCAGAGCCAATACAACTCCTTAGGTTTGTTATTGTCTTCCTCCCAGCCTCTCTAGCAGTGGGAGCAGCAGTAGACTGCATCCGCCCCATGATGTGTTGCTCACCCATGCTGAGAATGTTTACTGTTGTAATCAAGGTCCATGTAACTTGTTTGTGAAATGTTTTGCCTTTATGTTTTAGAGGTGCTATATAATTTGCAAATAGTGGGGCATGAAGTCACAGTTTGATTAAATTGCTGTCTGCAAAAACGAAAACAAAAGAAGCGTTCTACAAAGTGGAGACGTGTTTGAGAATAAAGGAATTTCCTGCTTCCGAAGACAAGCTGATCTAATATTCAGCAAATGTGAGAGTGTGAGCGTGTATTTTCATAGGTGCCATTTATATTAATATTTAAAGGAACATTATGGGTACATAATGAAAAGCGTGATTGTTTAATGTGACTTAGTTTTAACCTTACAGAGGATTTCTCTATTCTGTTTCATTTTTGATTCAAGAAGCTATCTATTCTTTACATTCATTAACATTATACGTCAGCTTCTATAAATAATTGCACATCAATAACAATATGCCAGCTTGTGACAATAATAAAATTAGTAGCTATCAGAATTTGTACGTTTTCTAATGATACCATGTTGCATACAGAGCTTCAAACATATGTCATGTCACTATATTGTTTTTAGATGATGATGTAACCCCTCGGAGACGTTGCATGGAGCTCCCGGGTTACTATCTGTGTTTCCCCAACTTTTCCTCAAGTTTGCTGACAGAAAAGAGACCGTGGCTACAAACAGACTCCTCTGTGTGCTTAAAAGCTCTCAGCCCCTGGGATCCCCAAACAGTGGTTTGAACTGTCTGAGACCTTTCCAAACATGTTCAGAGGACTAAGGGGAAAAAACATTGACAAACACTTGATTATGCACGGTGTTGCTGGTATTGTAGTTAACATTTTGCATACAATCTTTTCCTAAGGTCAAGGTGGGTCTGTGGAGTTGAAGTTTGTGCGGATTCAGGTTCAAGCCCTTTGTTCCAGAAGGATCTCTCTGTGTTTTTTAGGGTCAAAAATCCCCTCGACTTTTTGGTATTTTAAAAGTAAAAAATTGTTTGGTGCATCTGTCTTGTTCTGTGCTTTTTGACACCTTGACAGGACTGTCTCATTTTGAATGTTGATAACAGATTCAATAAACATTTAATACACCTTCTTCTCTTTTTTTTATTATTTTTTACAGTGGGTGAATCAAAACACAATTTTGTGGCAATTTAATTATGTGTTTGTATTCCCAAACGTGTTTGACCTAAATACATGTGCTATGTTTCTTTTATGTTGTAATGTTTGTTTCAGTATTTATCCCATTCTGGATTATTTCAACTGTATTGCAAATTGTGCATTGCTACTACATCAGATCAGGCAGAATACAATGAGGCCAGGTGGTATAGTCTAAGGGTGAGACCCCCAGCTGCTAGCTCACAACAACTAATAGCTGATTGTGAAATTGGTGAACATGTTGTGTAGAGGATGATCAAATTCACATGGGATGACATTTGCTGTTTTCCCCAATACCCAGTGCAACACATTAAACCTTGTCACTGTTGTCATGTCTGCCAGTCCTCCAGTACAGCTCCCAATGTAACTTTCTTGTCAATAATGAGCTTTTCTGGAGTCCCCTCCATCTCCCCCATCTCCCTTGCTCCCCAGGTACTGCCAGGTACTGCCACCTGAAAACGCAACAACAGAAACATTTTTTTTAGGGTTGGTGGTCTCGCTGTGAAGGTTTCTGAAAGTTGTGAAAATCAAAAGGGATGTAGATCCCACCAGCTGAGCTGAACATGGAACCTAGGATGCCCCTGCCACCAATTTTACAGACCAATTATCTACTTGGAATGGTGGGAGTTGAACAAACAAACAGCAGCCCTGCTGAGCGCTGGCAGGTCTCTGGCTGGTGGGAGACCTCTGAGCCTCTCACGGGGCTTTTACACCAGATCAATTCCTCATCACAAAGCAGAGCCAGCGCCAGCCATGATTCTCCCTGCTCATCCACCCACCCGGTCGCATGGGCTCCACACCAACCACCAAGCACTTTTCATTCATTGATCACCTCTGTGTCATCATCGTGAAGGAAGGAAGACCTGGGAAATCTATGCATGTATTTATTTACAGTATCACAGTTTTTAATTATATACTTACCACAAACTGGGGTTTGTAATGATGCTCAAATAAAGTCATGTTTTGTTTAGTCTGTGAGTAAATATTTTCTCTTTTCTTTTTTGTTTGTTTTGGATAGATAGAGACTCTGAGTGCATCAGCAAAGCATGGTTGTAGGCTGACCGTGACAGTGACAATGGTCAATTGCAGCAGGCAGCAGCACAGACAGCTAGCTATTAGTCAGCCACAGCAGTACTACTGCAGAGTAAAATCAATGGCATCCTGATTAGACTGATGACAGCAAATTCACAGTTTCAGGCGGGAGTGTCCAGACAGAGGTGAGTTGTACAGAAAATAAGCTCTACTTGTCTGCATACAAAGAAAATCCACCCACTTTGTTTATCAGGTGTAAAGATTTGGAATGATTGCTGCGAATAGGGACATTTCAGTTGTTATTCTCCAATAGGGACATTTCAGTTGTTATTCTCCAATAGGGACATTTCAGTTGTTATTTTCCAATAGGGACATTTCAGTTGTTATTCTCCAATAGGGACATTTCAGTTGTTATTCTCCAATAGGGACATTTCAGTTGTTATTCTCCAATAGGGACATTTCAGTTGTTATTTTCCAATAGGGACATTTCAGTTGTTATTCTCCAATAGGGACATTTCAGTTGTTATTCTCCAATAGGGACATTTCAGTTGTTATTCTCCAATAGGGACATTTCAGTTGTTATTTTCCAATAGGGACATTTCAGTTGTTATTTTCCAATAGGGACATTTCAGTTGTTATTCTCCAATAGGGACATTTCAGTTGTTATTCTCCAATAGGGACATTTCAGTTGTTATTCTCCAATAGGGACATTTCAGTTGTTATTTTCCAATAGGGACATTTCAGTTGTTATTTTCCAATAGGGACATTTCAGTTGTTATTCTCCAATAGGGACATTTCAGTTGTTATTCTCCAATAGGGACATTTCAGTTGTTATTCTCCAATAGGGACATTTCAGTTTTTTTAGCTCCAATATTTCAGCACTGATCTGTTTTTCTTTTCTTGCCAGGAATTTGAATTTAATTGTGCACCATGGACTAGAGTCACACAATGCCGCTGTTATTATTATTACCTGAATATTCTGACAAACACATTTCCATCAAAAAAGAAAGCGCAAATGGTTATAGATCTCCCATCTGTCTTAGTAAAAGGCTGGGATAATGTGATGGATAGACAATGGGTTGATTATATATTGATTACGGTGATATTGAATCTGCCGTGACCAAGTGTGCATTGTTGTTAGACTATTCATGTTAATTCCTTTTCAATCATTCATTAAACTTGCATACCAATCTCCATTTAATATACTCTCTCTGGTCATGAGTTTTAGTGTTTTATTGCTGACAATAAAGGCCTATTAGCGTCAGACTTAGATATAGGCCCATTTTCTACGGTGCCCATAATAGGAAGCCCATGTATTACTGTATAGTACTCATATACTTCTAATTTATTCTCACTACCTTGCCTCCAACATAATGTTGAGATGTTTACTTTGATGCTGCTCCATTTGTTTTCAAACTCAACACTGCAACATTTCTCCAGCCTCCCACCAACCCTTTGAGTGCCGTCGATGCCGGTGCCCGCAGTCTTCTTTATATCTGAGACGAGACTGCCTTTGTGCATAAATTGCAGCAGTTACGTTTGTTGTGAGAAGCTTGGAGAAAGAGAAAGGAGAATGTTTTTTTTCTTCTACTCCACATCTCCAGATCAATCTGTGAGCAGTAAATGGATATTATTAAACAGCATGGGGCTGCATGGAGCGCTAGGTTAGAAAGAGGCTCATCTCTCTTTCTCTCTCTCTCTCTCTCTCTCTCTCTCTCTCTCTCTCTCTCTCTCTCTCTCTCTCTCTAGCTCTCTCTCTCTCTCTCTCTCTCTCTCTCTCTCTCTCTCTCTCTCTCTCTCTCTCTCTCTCTCTCTCTCTCTCTCTCTCTCGCTCTCTCACTCTCTCGCGCTGCAACAGGGCAATTGTTGACACGCTTTTCCTGCCAATCTACAGCCTTCCTCCAACTGTGGCTGCCATGGCAACCTGCTCTTGCCCGTTGTGGTAGCTGGCAGCCCCACACTTACAGAGTTGTGCTGCTTCCGTGATTGACGACTCGTAAAAAAAAGAGGGAAAAGAGAGGGGAAAACAGGTCTCTACAATACGCATGGCTACTCAGTACCCCAATGATTTGTCTTGGTCTGGCTGGAGTACAAATAGCCCTGACAAACACCATAGTGATTTGATTTCAGATCCCATACAGCGAGGAGAGGGAGAGCATGAATTTCCTTGGTCTATCAGTAGGCCTGTGTGTGTGTGTGTGTGTGTGTGTGTGTGTGTGTGTGTGTGTGTGTGTGTGTGTGTGTGTGTGTGTGTGTGTGTGTGTGTGTGTGTGTGTGTGTGTGTGTGTGTGTGTGTGTGTGTGTGTGTGTGTGTGTGTGTGTGTGTGTGTGTGTGTGTTCATGCTGTGCAGTAACACAATACTGTGATAAAAGTATGTCTCTCTTCAGCTACACTACAGGCCAACTCTGTCAAAACTTAATTCCTGTATCAACACCAAGGCCTTGATTTCATTTGACAACCATGCAGCCTTTCCCTATCTGTCACGATCTAAGATAAAAACTCAAAAGGTTTCGTATTGTACTACTATAATACATAATTTCCCCCCCCTCCGTGGTACAATTATTTCCCCCCTCAAAACAAGAGGCTCTTGCGGCACAGCAAGTCACACCATAGTCATCTCACCATCTTAATCTGTTCCTTTCACTTGCAGTGCAGCGCAACCTGGAATGTTCTCATATGTCAACCTCCTGGCTGCATTGAGCTATCACTTCTGACTGGGGGTAAAGCTTCCCAGTGGTTCACACAGCTAGAAGGAGGAAAGGAGAGGAGCGGGGAACAGAACAGGAAGGATCTTTATCTGAACCAGATGTGATTAGATATACAGCTTCAGCCACGTGTGTATGTTTTCAGACTAATCTGTGTTTAAAGGGAAACTCAACAGGGTCCACCTTTGAGGTCATGGAAAAGTCATTGTGTAGAGAAGACCACCACACATGTTCTCAACAGATAGACGTGTCCCAAATGGCACCTTTTTCCCTAAAGGCCCTGGTCAGAAATATTGCTCCGTATAGGGAATAGGGTACTATTTGTGAAGCAACCAAGATTAGGAATGATACTCACTTTCGTTTGACCTTATGTAAAATTCCTTTCTTCAATACAATGTTTGACTTTGTTTTATTGTTGAGAAGTGAGTGAGGAGCCAATGTACCAGTCTGGGACATGCACAGTATCATTATCCTTCCTCATGATTATGATGTGCATTGTAGACTTTGTATGACCCCTATCAAAAGGTCGCTTGTACAGGTAGTGTTCTTGACAGATGAGGAATAAAGAATATGCCAAATAACCTTTTTGTCTTCATGGTTTATTCTTTAGTAGAGTAACAAACAGCGATACTTCTACACAAACTACATGATTGATCAGGTGCAGAATGTAATTTTATGACAACAATACATTCCATCTACTTGGGGGGTATTAGGTATTTCTTGAAAATTCACTTGACTCTGGTAGTAGGTAACCCATATGGAGAATGCTGATGTCGTTCTGAAGGCTTTGACATCTATGGAGATTGAACAGAGCAGTAGATCTGACATGAAATATCTTTTTAAAGATAAATATGTTGTGCTATTTCAGAACGCCATTAGAGACATTTTGTATTGTTACGCTCCATTTTATACATCTCTGTGTGAGTGAAGAGGGCAGAGTAGAGCACACATTAACATCGTTTTAGGTTTTCAGCTGTCATGAAATTGCTGCAGAGAAATGTCTTACATGCCATTGTTGAGAATCTGTAATTTTATCATGTTTCAGGAGTTATCTATCCTGTGAAATTGTTAACTGGGTGCTACAATTGGCTTGTAAGTATTAGGACAATAGCAATTCCGGAACAACTGGGGACTTTGTCAAGGGATGTTGAGTAGATTTTTCCCCTGTAATTCTTTGAAGTACTTTAGGATATTTTATAACCGGTTGAAGAGTATTTTAGCACATGGAAATGCTTTGGAGTCGACATGTTTAAAATACAAATATAGTCCCTCTGAGGAACTATGGAACTAGAAAATATGCAGGTTGGTAGTGGAATTTCATTTATGCAACTAGACAATATTCTAGTTGTAAGTGGAACTTAATTTCAATCTTGTAGTGTGTTCATTTTTTTGTGCTGCATTCACACGTTTGCCCACATTCCCAGTGATCCGGTTACTGTACCGGCTACAGCGGCTCAGCCTTTACTTAACTAAGAGGCTTTGGTGGCTGGGAGATTGACCTATGACTCTGCTCCTCCTCCTCCTCCTCTCACAAATCCCTCTCTCATCCAGAGTAGGCACCAATCACGAGGGCCCTCATCACAATGGAAATACACTACATGACCAAAAGTATGTGGACACCTGCTTGTCGAAGATGTCATTCCAAAATCATGTGCATTAATATGGAGTTGGTCCCCCCTTTGCTTCTATAATAGCCTTCTTCTGTGAAGGCTTTCCACTAGCTGTTGGAACATTACTTTGGGGATTTGCTTCCATTCAGCCAGAAGAGCATTAGTGAGGTTGGGCACTGATGTTGGGCGATAAAGATTGGTTTGCAGTCGGCGTTCCAATTCATCCCATAGGTGTTCAATGGGGTTGAGGTCAGGCTCTGTGCAGGCCAGTTCTTCCACACTGATCTCAACAGACTGTATGGACCTCACTTTGTGCACAGGGGCATTGTCATGCAGAAACAGGAAAGGGCCTTCCCCAAGCTGTTGCCACCAAGTTGGAAGTACAGAATCAACTAGAATGTCATTGTACGTTAAGATTTCCCTTCACTGGAACTAAGGGGCATAGCCCGAACCATGAAAAACGAGACTATGCATTCGGGCAGGTAACGTTCTCCTGGCATCCCTCCAACCCATACTTGTCCGTCGGACTGCCAGATGGTGAAGCGTGATTCATCACTCCAGAGAATGCATTTACGCTGCTCCAGTGTCCAATGGCTGCGAGCTTTACACCACTCCTGCCGACGCTTGGCATTGCGCATGGTGATCTTAGGCTTGTGTGCGGCTGCTCGGCCATGGAAACCCATTTCATGAAGCTCCCGATGAGCAGTTCTTGTGCTGACGTTGCTTCCAGATGCCGTTTGGAACTCGGTAGTGAGTGTTGCAACTGAGGACAGATGATTTTTACTCGCTACACGCTTCAGAACTCGGTGGTCCCGTTCTGTGAGCTTGTGTGGCCTACCACTTCGCGGCTGAGTCGTTGTTGCTCCTCGACGTTTCCACTTCACAATCACAGCACTTACAGTTGAGCGGGGCAGCTCCAGCAGGAAGAAATTTGACGAACTTTCTTGTTGGAAAGGTGGCCTCCTATGACAGTGCCACGTTGAAAGTCACTGAGCTCCTCAGTAAGGCCACTCTACTGCTAATGTGTGTCTATGGAGATTGCATGGCTGTGTTCTTGATTTTATACACCTGTCAGCAACAGGTGTGGCTGAAATAGCCGAATCCACTAATTTAAAGGGGTGTCCACATACTTTTGTTTATATAGTGTACCTGTCAGTGAAAGTGTATGATGAAGCTTTGAACCTGATACAAAACATCTCAAAATATTTTATCAACCGTCTTTCCCGAAAGGCATCAAATTGGTTTAATTGTTGTAAATATGTAGTTTCGGGTTGATAACTGGGGATTTTCAGTCTGTAAATATATGATAAGCCCCTTGTAAACCTCCCTGTGAAGTGTTGAAATTTCAGTTAAGCAGCTGGTGTTCATTCTGACTTCAAGGCTATAGGGCCTATCCCTCCCTTCTTTAAACATGTACAGATCACAACCAGGTTCCTGGACGTTAGCTAGCTGCAGAACTGATCATGTGTTGACTGGACAACTATTTTAGCATTTTCAAGGGTTAGCAACCTAAATGATGAATGGAAGACAACGAAGAATTACGCAGCTAGGGAATTATTTTATTGTGAAGTGCAGAGAGTGGAGGAAGTCAAGGGAGCTAATAGAGGGAGAGACAAAACCCAGCTGGGCTGTGGATAAAGACAGCACCTTTACATAGCTTTTCATTTGCCAGACATATCCCCTTTCAGACTGACGTAAGCTAGCTACACTACAGACTGTATGTCTCATTCATTTCTCTCTACTTTATCTCAAGTGTACTGTAAGTGTTTGCTTAGAGAGTGACTCTGATAAAGTCACCTAAAAAATACTGCTATACCATAACACAGGGGTGTCCCTCCCTTGTAGATTTAAAGGCCTTTGTGTGAGCTTCCGTGGTCCACTGAAGAGGATTGGGTCAGGGTGCATCCTGAAGCTTAGTCGAGGTAGAGGTGAAGAGGTCAGCCTAATGTCTTGACTAAGAGATCAGAAGTCACACGACTCGCCAGGATCTCTTTCAAGGGGGCTTAAAATGGTGTCTTCCTGACTTCAAACACTGGTGAGCATCAGGGTTGGCGTCAATTCCATTTCAGTTCAGTCAATTTAGGAAGTAAACTGAAATTCCAATTGCTTTTCAATGAGGACAACTGCTGGGCATTAGAGTTTAAACCAGCGAACAAACGTCAACCGAACCCCCAGCTCCAACAGATTTAGACTCCTCAACTTGAACTTTCCATGTAAACACAGTTGGATATTCCCAACAGGGCACACCTCGGGTCAAGCCAGGGTTTGTGTGTGCGTGCGTGTGTGCGTGTGTGTGTGTGTGTGTGTGTGTGTGTGTGTGTGTGTGTGTGTGTGTGTGTGTGTGTGTGTGTGTGTGTGTGTGTGTGTGTGTGTGTGTGTGTGTGTGTGTGTGTGTGTGTGTGTGTGTGTGTGTGTGTGTGTGTGTGTGTGTGTGTGTGTGTGTGTGTGTGTGGCAGTGCAGTGGTTGAAAGAGATGTGGGAGGCTAGGGTGCACTGAGCAATCAGTGACATATTGCTTTCTAATCGGTTGAACAAGTGGCTGTTGATAGAAGGGAACAGAATGTTGGTAAGAGATGTGTGTTAAGAAAGAGATGAATGGGAGAGATCCCCAGGAGGAGGATACGTAAGGGACATGGTGAGGGAATCTTGCACTGGGTGAAGTGTGATACAAAACATTTGTATGTTAGAGATTAGGTAATGATAGGAGGAAAGTTCACTGTACCAGGAGAGGAGTCAATTTCATGATCTGTTCTCCAGGAAGAGACAAATGTTGATGTTGTTATATCAGCTTTTTATATCGTCATTCGTAACACAATTCGTATGCAGCCAGCCATCAACTTGATATGAAAATACTATTAGCAGCTGAACATAACGTATCTTCCCTAAACACAACGTAAGTGATTCCAAACATTCCATCTAATTGGAATGTGCGAAATGGGGATCATCAAATAGATTTCATCAGGACATGACGTTCCTGCTTAAACAGTAACACTGCCATTAAAAGTTAGGATAAGACTGGTGCATGACAATATAAAATATACTGTATATATTTAGCACCTGTTCTCATCAACCTTTGTGTTATCTTCCCGTAGGCTTCTTTCTGTCCCCAGTGAACGATTTACATTTATACACATTTCATATCACATTTCACTTCATATTTCTCCTCAAATTTAACCCAGAATCCATCTACAGAATCAGAGTGTTTTCAATCCATCTCATTAACCAAGCTGAAATTAGAGCTATGGTTAAACTCTTTATTTAACCAAACCGCACCACATACTGACACCAATTTCACAACAGATGGTTGGTTAACGTCAGTGTGAGAGTTTTAAATGTGTGGCCTATGTACTTACCGTGTGATCATTACCTCTTGGCCGTGATCCACACGAACTTTCTGTGGTTGGCAATCTCACGATTCGTTGTTCTCTTCACAGCTAGTTCACATTTGAACCCCAACCAGTAAACTGAACTTCAAATCATGATTAAATCATGATTATACATATAAAAACGTATAAATAGTTCCCTCAACTGGACAACTGTTTGCTGTTTGAATACAATCTGATAATGCCTATGGTATTTCATTGTAGCTACAACAAAGGAGCGTTCATCACATTCAAGGATTCTTTCCTGTCGCCTGTCTGGTTTCTGGTTGTGTGTTTGGGTTAAAGTGGATGATACGTCTTCTCAATGCGTTCCTCTTCTTTTCTCACTATATTTCCCGCAGCACCAATCTCCTTTATGAATTGAGGCAACAGAAGCAACGTCTGAATAAATTGACACTCTGGTGAACAGAGCCTCCCGTGGGAGCTGAGGATATGAGTGTGTGCGACTTTCCATTTTTGATATTTGCACACATTTTTCTCTTTGCACACAATCCCCTGTGCTTTACCCTCTTCTCGCTATCCCTCTCTCACTCTAATTTCTTCAATCACTTTCTCTCTCTCGCTCTCTGTCTCTCTCTAGTAAAACAATAATCTGCTGCTGTGATGTTGCACACTTTATTTCAGTCTCTCTCTGTTGTGTGACGACTGAGGATCAGTCACGTTGCATATTAACAGTATGTCATGCCCTCACTGTGCCCCTCATCCTCCTACAAAATGACTGGGAACCAACAAGGTATATAATATTCTGTTGGAGATGTTTTGTTGATACTATCATTAGCCACACTATATAGGCAGACAAACTGTACTGTATGTGCTCTGACTACACATACTGGAGTGCTTATTGAGACTGAGTTGAACCGTAACAACACATTCTCAATTTCCTTGAAGACCACAGACAGAGCTTACCTCTCAGTGATTCAAACACATGTTGTCTTTCAGGTCACTTAACCACACAACATCAATTAGTCACTTGTCTCACTTGTTCGACCTGCACTGTAGACAGGTGTTTTGGCAACATCGGTGATGCTAGCAAAGTATTGTGGAGACTGCCTCCTGGGAAATATATGACCACAATGAATCACTGAAGAACCTCCCACTCTAGTAGATATTGCAAGCAGGAGCTTTGAAACCAGTGGTGGAAAAAGTCCTCAATTGTCATACTTGAGTAAAAGTATATATACCCTTATAGAAACTTACTCAAGTAAAAGTGAAAATCAGCTAGAAAAATACTACTTGAGTAAAAGTCTAAAAGTATTTGGTTTTAAATATACTTAAGTATCAAAAGTAAATGGAATTGCTAAAATATACTTAAATATCAAAAGTAAAAATATAAATAATAAAAAAATCCTTATATTAAGTAAAGCAGACGGGACCATTTAAAAAAATAAATAAATATGGATAGCCAGGGCACACTCCGATATTATTAACAAAAGCATTTGTGTTTAGTGAGTCCGCCAGGCCAGCGGCAGTAGGGATGACCTGTGTTTTTTTTTATTTTTTTTATTTCACCTTTATTTAACCAGGTAGGCTAGTTGAGAACAAGTTCTCATTTGCAACTGCGACCTGGCCAAGATAAAGCATAGCAGTGTGAACAGACAACACAGAGTTACACATGGAGTAAACAATAAACAAGTCAATAACATGGTAGAAAAAAAGAGAATCTATATACAATGTGTGCAAAAGGCATGAGGTAGGCAATAAATCGAATAATTACAATTTAGCAGATTAACACTGGAGTGATAAATCATCAGATGATCATGTGCAAGAAGAGATACTGGTACTGGTGTGCAAAAGAGCAGAAAAGTAAATAAATAAAAGCAGTATGGGGGGTGAGGTAGGTAAATTGGGTGGGTAGTTTACAGATGGACTATGTACAGCTGCAGCGATCGGTTAGCTGCTCGGATAGCAGATTTTTAAAGTTGTTGAGGGAGATAAAAGTCTCCAACTTCAGAGATTTTTGCAATTCGTTCCAGTCGCAGGCAGCAGAGAACTGGAAGGAAAGGCGTCCAAATGAGGTTTTAGCTTTAGGGATGATCAGTGAGATACACCTGCTGGAGCGCGTGCTGCGGGTGGGTGTAGCCATCGTGACCAGTGAACTGAGATAAGGCGGCACTTTACCTAGCATAGCCTTGTAGATGACCTGGAGCCAGTGGGTCTGACGACGAACATGTAGCGAGGGCCAGCCGACTAGGGCATACAGGTCGCAGTGGTGGGTCGTATAAGGTGCTTTAGTAACAAAACGAATGGCACTGTGATAAACTGCATCCAGTTTGCTGAGTAGAGTGTTGGAAGCTATTTTGTAGATGACATCGCCGAAGTCGAGGATCGGCAGGATAGTCAGTTTTACTAGGGTAAGTTTGGCGGCGTGAGTGAAGGAGGCTTTGTTGCGGAATAGAAAGCCGATTCTTGATTTGATTTTGGATTGGAGATGTTTGATATGAGTCTGGAAGGAGAGTTTGCAGTCTAGCCAGACACCTAGGTACTTATAGATGTCCACATATTCTAGGTCGGAACCGTCCAGGGTGGTGATGCTAGTCGGGCGTGCGGGTGCAGGCAGCGAACGGTTGAAAAGCATGCATTTGGTTTTACTAGCGTTTAAGAGCAGTTGGAGGCCACGGAAGGAGTGTTGTATGGCATTGAAGCTCGTTTGGAGGTTAGATAGCACAGTGTCCAAGGAAGGGCCGGAAGTATATAGAATGGTGTCGTCTGCGTAGAGGTGGATCAGGGAATCGCCCGCAGCAAGAGCAACATCATTGATGTATACAGAGAAAAGAGTCGGCCCGAGAATTGAACCCTGTGGTACCCCCATAGAGACTGCCAGAGGACCGGACAACATGCCCTCCGATTTGACACACTGAACTCTGTCTGCAAAGTAGTTGGTGAACCAGGCAAGGCAGTCATTAGAAAAACCGAGGCTACTGAGTCTGCCGATAAGAATATGGTGATTGACAGAGTCGAAAGCCTTGGCCAGGTCGATGAAGACGGCTGCACAGTAATGTCTTTTATCGATGGCGGTTATGATGTCGTTTAGTACCTTGAGCGTGGCTGAGGTGCACCCGTGACCGGCTCGGAAACCGGATTGCACAGCGGAGAAGGTACGGTGGGATTCGAGATGGTCAGTGATCTGTTTGTTGACTTGGCTTTCGAAGACCTTAGATAGGCAGGGCAGGATGGATATAGGTCTGTAACAGTTTGGGTCCAGGGTGTCTCCCCCTTTGAAGAGGGGGATGACCGCGGCAGCTTTCCAATCCTTGGGGATCTCAGATGATACGAAGGAGAGGTTGAACAGGCTGGTAATAGGGGGTGCGACAATGGCGGCGGACAGTTTCAGAAATAGGGGGTCCAGATTGTCAAGCCCAGCTGATTTGTATGGGTCCAGGTTTTCCAGCTCTTTCAGAACATCTGCTATCTGGATTTGGGTAAAGGAGAAGCTGGGGAGGCTTGGGCGAGTAGCAGCGGGGGGGGCGGGGCTGTTGGCCAAGGTTGGAGTCGCCAGGAAGAAGGCATGGCCAGCCATTGAGAAATGCTTGTTGAAGTCTTCGATTATCACGGATTTATCGGTGGTGACCGTGTTACCTAGCCTCAGTGCAGTGGGCAGCTGGGAGGAGGTGCTCTTGTTCTCCATGGACTTTACAGTATCCCAGAACTTTTTGGAGTTAGAGCTACAGGATGCGAATTTCTGCTTGAAAAAGCTGGCCTTTGCTTTCCTGACTGACTGCGTGTATTGGTTCCTGACTTCCCTGAACAGTTGCATATCGCGGGGGCTCTTCGATGCTATTGCAGTTCGCCACAGGATGTTTTTGTGCTGGTCGAGGGCAGTCAGGTCTGGAGTGAACCAAGGGCTATATCTGTTCTTGGTTCTGCATTTTTTGAACGGAGCATGCTTGTCTAATATGGTGAGGAAGTAACATTTAAAGAATGACCAGGCATCCTCAACTGACGGGATGAGGTCAATATCCTTCCAGGGTACCCGGGCCAGGTCGATTAGAAAGGCCTGCTCGCAGAAGTGTTTTAGGGAGCGTTTGACAGTGATGAGGGGTGGTCGTTTAACCGCAGACCCGTGGCGGATACAGGCAATGAGGCAGTGATCGCTGAGATCTTGATTGAAGACAGCAGAGGTGTATTTGGAGGGCAGGTTGGTCAGGATAATGTCTATTAGGGTGCCCATGTTTACGGATTTAGGGTTGTACCTGGTGGGTTCCTTGATGATTTGTGTGAGATTGAGGGCATCAAGCTTGGATTGTAGGACTGCCGGGGTGTTAAGCATATCCCAGTTTAGGTCACCTAACAGAACAAACTCTGAAGCTAGATGGGGAGCGATCAATTCACAGATGGTGTCCAGGGCACAGCTGGGAGCTGAGGGGGGTCGGTAGCAGGCGGCAACAGTGAGAGACTTATTTCTGGAGAGATTAATTTTTAAAATTAGAAGTTCGAACTGTTTGGGCATAGACCTGGAAAGTATGACAGAACTTTGCAGGCTATCTCTGCAGTAGATTGCAACTCCTCCCCCTTTGGCAGTTCTATCTTGACGGAAAGTGTTATAGTTGGGTATGGAAATCTCAGAATTTTTGGTGGCCTTCCTAAGCCAGGATTCGGACACGGCAAGGACATCAGGATTGGCAGAGTGTGCTAAAGCGGTGAGTAAGGCAAACTTAGGGAGGAGGCTTCTGATGTTGACATGCATGAGGCCAAGGCTTTTTCGATCGCAGAAGTCAACAAATGAGGGTGACTGGGGACATGCAGGGCCTGGGTTTACCTCCACATCACCCGAGGAACAGAGGAGTAGTAGGATGAGGGTGCGGCTAAAGGCTATCAAAACTGGTCGCCTAGAGCGTTGGGGACAAAGAATAAAAGGAGCAGATTTATGGGCGTGGTAGAATAGATTCTGGGCATAATGTGCAGACAGGGGTATGGAGGGGCGCGGGTACAGCGGAGGCAAGCCCAGGCACTGGGTGATGATAAGAGAGGTTGTATCTCTGGACATGCTGGTCTCAATGGGTGAGGTCACCGCATGTGTGGGGGGTGGGACAAAGGGGGTATCAGAGGTACGGAGAGTGGAACTACAGGGTCCATTGCAAACCAAAACAATGACAATGAAAACTAGCCTGAACAACAGTATGCAAGGCATATTGATATTTGAGAGAGACATACAATAAGGCATAAAGTGATTGCAGGTCTTGATTGGGAGAGCTAGCTAAAACAACAGGTAAGATAACAGCAGCAATAACAGGGTGCTAGTCTGACACAGCAACAACAGGTAAAAATGGCGATGACTAGGCAGAGAGGGTCGGATTAACTACACACAGATCCTGAGTTAAAGCACAGAGCCGACAGATAAGACACAAATAAACAGAATGGAGTACCGTGAATTAATGGACAGTCAAGCATGCATCAGCTATGTAGCCAAGTGATCATAGTGTCCAGGGGGCAGCCGTAGATGGAGCAGAGGAGGCCTCCACTAAGCTAGCACGCGGCGTGTAAAGTTAGTAGCCCGGGGGGTGGTCTGCTCAGACGGAGGGGGTCTGCTCAGACGTGGTTGTGTCGACAGAGAATCCAAGCCAGATGGCGATGGCGAAAGAGAGGTTGTGAATTGTAGAATAGTGTTTGCTAACTGGTGCTAGCTTCGTGGCAGTGGCAGTGGCACTAGCTCTTCAGCTAGCCGGCAGATGGGCCTAGCTCGAGGCTAGCTCAAGGCTAACTGGTGCTTGCTTCGGGACAGAGGTGTTAGCCAGTAGTAGCCACTCGGTTGCAGCTAGCTAGCTGTGATGATACGGTGTAATTGTCCAGAGCTTGCGTCAGGAATCCGGTGATGTGGTAGAGAAAAAGCAGTCCTATATGCTCTGGGTTGATATCGCGCTTGCAGCTAGCCGGCAGATGGGCCTAGCTCGAGGCTAGCTCAAGGCTAACTGGTGCTTGCTTCGGGACAGAGGTGTTAGCCAGTAGTAGCCACTCGGTTGCAGCTAGCTAGCTGTGATGATACGGTGTAATTGTCCAGAGCTTGCGTCAGGAATCCGGTGATGTGGTAGAGAAAAAGCATTCCTATATGCTCTGGGTTGATATCGCGCTGCAGCTAGCCGGCAGATGGGCCTAGCTCGAGGCTAGCTCAAGGCTAACTGGTGCTTGCTTCGGGACAGAGGTGTTAGCCAGTAGGAGCCACTCGGTTGCAGCTAGCTAGCTGTGATAATACGGTGTAATTGTCCAGAGCTTGCGTCAGGAATCCGGTGATGTGGTAGAGAAAAAGCAGTCCTATATGCTCTGGGTTGATATCGCGCTTGCAGACTGGCAGGTATCGGCCCGGTATTGAAGCTGGCTGTGTCCGAGTTAAGGGCGAAGACCGCGGCAGTGGCTAACTGACTACTAGCTAGTAGCTAGTTATCTGGCTAGCTTCTGATTGTGGTTACGGTTCTAAAGTATATAAAAAATAGCAGGTCCGTACCACATTGGGTGAGGCGGAATGTAGGAATGTATATTCAGTTCCTAGATGGAAAGTGAAATTAAAATAAATACGAAATGTATACGAAAAATACGAATACTATTTACACGGGACAAGACAGGACAAAGACACATCCGACTGCTACGCCATCTTGGATTCTATTTGGATTCTCTGATAACTTTGTGAATTTGACCATTTTCCTGTCCTGCTAAGCATTCGAAATGTAACGAGTACTTTTGGTTGTCAGGGAAAATGTAGGGAGGAAAATGTACAATATTTTTTTTTAGAATGTAGTAAAGTAAAAGTAGTCAAAAATATAAATAATAAAGTACAGATACCCCAAAAAACTACTTAAGTAGTACTTTAAAGTATTTTTACTTAAGTACTTTACACTACTGTTTGAAACTCAATTTTACTTGTGTGTGAGAGTTGAAAAATTAACTGTTTGTTTTACACAGTGGTGCATGTTGTCAAACTTGTAGGTTACAGTACAAAGGATTAAAGAAGCATTCTATGCAATCACAGGGAATATACACACATATGTACACAACAGGGGAGGCTGGTGGGAGGAACTATAGGAGTATGGGCCCATTGCAATGACTGGAATGGAATAAATGGAAAGTAGCAAAACATGTGGTTTCCATATGTTTGATGTGTTTGGTACCGTTCCATTTATTCCATTCCAGCTATTACAATGAGCCTGTCCTCCTATAGTTCCTACTACCAGCCTCTTCTGGTATACAGTGCATTCGGAAAGTATTCAGACCCCTTAACTTTTTTCACATTTTGTGACGTTACAGCCTTATTCTAAAATTGATTAAATTGTTTTTTTCCCCCCTCATCAATCTACACACAATAGCCCATAATGACAAAGCAAAAACTGTTTTATTTAAATGTTTGCAAAGTTATAAAAAAATGTCAAACTGAAATATCACATAAGTATTCAGACCCTTTACTCAGCACTTTGTTTAAGCACCTTTGGCAGCGATTAACGTCTCAAGTCTTCTTAGGTATGACGCTACAAGGATGGCACACCTCAAGCTCTGTCAGGTTGGAAGGGGACCGTTGCTGCACAGCTATTTTCAGGTCTCTCCAGAAATGTTAGATTGTGTTCAAGTCCGGGCTCTGGCTGGGCCACTCATTCAGAGACTTGTCTCGAAGCCACTCCTGCGTTGTCTTGGCTGTGTTATTAGGGTTGTTGTCCTAATGGAAGAAGAATCTTCACCTCAGTCTGAGGTCCTGAGCGCTCTGGAGCAGGTTTTCATCAAGGATCTCTCTGTACTTTGCTCCGTTCATCTTTCATTCGATCCTGACTAATCTCCCATCCCTGCCGCTGAAAAACATCCCACAGCATGATGCTGCCACCACCATGCTTCACCGTAGGGATGGTGCCAGGTTCCTCCAGACGTGACGCTGGCATTCAGGCCAAAGAGTTCAATCTTAGTTTCATCAGACTAGAGAATCTTGTTTCTCATGCTCTGAGTCCTTTAGGTGCTTTTGGCAAACTCCAAGTGGGCTGTCATGTGCCTTTTACTGAGGAGTGGCTTCTGTCTGGCCACTCTACCATAAAGGCCTTATTGGTGGAGTGCTGCAGAGATGGTTGTCATTCTCTTCCCCAGATCTGTGCCTCGACACAATCCTGTCTCGGAGCTCTGCGGACAATTCCTTCAACCTCATGGCTTGGTTTTTGCTCTGACATGCACTGTCAACTGTGGGATCTTATATAGACAGGTTTGTGCCTTTCCAAATCATGTCCAATCAATTGAATTTAGCACATGTGGACGAAGTTGTAGAAACATCTCAAGGATGATCAATGGAAACAGGATGCACCCGAGCTCAATTTCGAATATCATAGCAAAGGGTCTGAATACTTATGTAAAAAGGTATATATAACATTTTTTGCAACAATTTCTAAACACCTGTTTTCGCTTTGTCATTATGGGGTTTTGTGTGTAGGTTGATGAGAGAAAAAAAGGTATTCCATTTTAGAATAAAGCTGTAATATAACAATATTTGGAAAAAGCGAAGGTGTCTGAATACTTTCCGAATGCACTGTACAAATAAAAGGTAAGGGACATTTAGCTTGCTAACATTCTAACTTAAAAACGAAGAATGAGCTCCAAACACAAATGAAAGCATGATGTTAGCATGAAATGTACCATCCCTTAGTGTAGCAATCAATAAAAACGTATGTGCTGATCCACTGTGGGCGCTGCCGCCTCAAGCCTCGTTCACATTACCCATAATCACTCCATTACGGTGCGCCGGATTTCATGCATTTCAATGGGGACGTCCACAACGGAGTGGAATAGCAATGCCCCCTTGCAGTTAAAGGTGGAGTCGCGAGATGGCCCCCGTATACTTAGACATTGTCCAAACTTTGCATCGTCTTCCATCCAGCCAGACTCCGTCGAAGAAAGTTACCAAACCACAGAAGATGATGAAAATATCTGGTTTTCAGTGATGGTTTTATGGGATAGAGCTTGCAACTTGAAAACAATGACCAATCTTCTAAGTGAGTACTATTTTAATAGTATTGTTAAATAATACACATTGGCTGTTAAAGGAATACTTCAGGTCAGATGAACTCGTGGACACCATTTTCATGTCTCTGCATGCAGTTTGAAGGAATTTGCTAACTAGGGCTAGCGCAATTGCTAACTAACATTAGCACAATGACTGGAAGTCTATGGGTTTCCTGGCGGGAAGTCTATTGGCATCTGCTAGCATGTTAGCTAGTTAGTATTGGCTCATGAAACCACCTCTAACTTCCTTCATACCGGACACAGACATAAAAATGGCATTTCAATGAGTTCATCTGACTCTGGGAAAGTAAATAAAGGGCCTCATTGCCAAAATCACGAAGTATCCCTTTAAGCAAATTGTATTATATGACTGTTGCCTCTGGTTTAAAGGTGCAATATGCAGAAAACGCTCCGCCATTGCCAGCTTGCAAAAATGCTAATAATTTACCTAATTTCAGTTGTGACAGAACAAGCAGTCATTGTGTAGAGAATCATTGTACCATCTAAACCGCTGTGAAATATATTTTCCATAACCAAAAATATTGTATTTTCAGCTGTTTGAAGCTGGTGTACAAATCCAAAAGTAAAATATGCAAAAAATGAAACTTAAGAACAGGAAGCATAGATCATAGATCAATCTGTAGAAACTATGAGAAAAGAAAGGTTCAGAACTTTTGTGAAACGTTACAGCACATTTAAAACTTTTGTGAAACGTTACAGCACATTTAAAAAATATATGGCAATTAGAAATAAAAACTGGATGGTTTTCAGATATAGATGTGTAGCTGAAGGGTGGGACTAACAACAAATAAAAACAAATAAAAAAGAGAACTAATGTAAAATATACAGTGTCCGTAAAATGTATATAGTTTGTATAGGCCTAAGTATTGTTGTCCATTATTTTACTCCAATTAGGGGAGGGGTGGTAGGGTTAGGAAAATAATAAAGAAAAAATAAACAATAATAATTGTAAAAAAAAAAGTAATTTACCGCAGGTGGACTCCAATCAAGTTGTAGAAACATCTCAAGGATGACCAATGGAAACAGGATGCACTTGAACTCAATTTTGAGTCTCATAGCAAAGGGTCTGAGTACTTATGTAAATAACTTATTTCAGTTTTTCATTTTTAATACATTTGCTACAATTCTAAAAACCTGTTTCTGTACCAAATATTAAGTTCTGCTTTTCTGATGTATCAAATACTTATGTCATGCAATAAAATGCAAATTAATTACTTAAAAATCATACAATGTGATTTTCTGGATTTTAGATTCCGTCTCTCACAGTTGAAGTGTACCTATGATAAAAATTACAGACCTCTACATGCTTTGTAAGTAGGAAAACCTGCAAAATCGGCAGTGTATCAAATACTTGTTCTCCCCACTGTAGATAGCTGAGGACTTTTATTTATTTAATCCATTTTAGATTAAGGCTGTAACGTAACAAAATGTAGAAAAAGTCAAGGGGTCTGAATACTTTCCGAAGGCACTGTATATATCAAATCAAATCAAATTGTATTTGTCACATGCGCAGAATACCATGAAATGCTTACTTAAATTTTTTTTTTATTCTTTATTATTACCCCTAACCCTACCACCACTCCCCCAATTGGAGAAAAATAATGGACATATATGGGGATTGGAAATGATGCAGACAATTACATTGATAGAACCCACAATCTATCTGCAATATTAAAGCTTATCCAAAAATAAAAAATAAAAATGTACCCACATAGAACAGATCTGCCGCTTCTTAGACTTGCTTTCAATGAGAATGACATATCTATAACACACTGCAACTCCCAAACAGGCTCGGGAGAGGCGAAGGTCGAGTCATGCGTCCTCCGAAACATGACCCGCCAAACCATGCTTCTTAACACCCACTCTTTTAACCCGGAAGCCGGCTGCACCAAAGTGTCGGAGGAAACACTGTTCAACTGACGACTGGCGTCAGCCTGCAGGCGCCCGGCCCACCACAAGGAGTCGCTAGAGCGCAATGAGCCAAGTAAAGCCCCCCCTGCCAAACAGATGTTTGTGTCCATGTGTCCATGTCCAGAGTTTTATTAGCTCTTGGTCACCACCACACATTAGAACACACACACATCATAAAGGTGATCTTTGTGGTTATTACCGATGCACACACAACACTTCCAGAAAAACACAGATTTGTTTTATTTCACCATAGTTACAGGGGAGATAAATGAGCCAACTGGAAGCTGGGGATGGCTAGGTATGAAGGTATGAGGGCCAGATTGTGAATTTAGCCAGGACACCAGGGTTAACACACGTACTCTTACAATAAGTGCCATGGGATCTTTACTGACCAGAGAGTCAGGACACTCGTTTAATGTCCCATCCGAAAGACAGCACCCTACACAGGGCAATGTCCCCAATCACTGCCCTGGGGCAGTGGGATATTAGGATTTTTTTTACCAGAGGAAAGAGTGCCTCCAACACCACTTCCAGCAGCATATGGTCTTCCATCCAGGGACCAACCCTTCTTAGCTTCAGAGGCAAGCCAGCAGTGGGATGCAGGGTGGTATGCTGCTGGATAAACTTAGTTGCCAGCCAATGTTTGCGTCCTCATCGACTGAAGACAATAAACACTCTGCACTAGAGTGGGCGGAGCCAGAGTCCGTTCAAGCCCACTGATTAGCTGAAAGGAAGGGGCTTTTTTACAGCCTCCTCTGGATTTCTTGTGGAAATCCACATATCTTATGAAAGGCCTCAATGGGGGATTTAATCCTGAAAGGGCCTAGTCCTATCCGGCAGGGCAGAGAGGCAAAGCAGTGAAGGGACCAGACTAGGTCCTACTGTGCATCTGGCTGAACTCGAAGGGCAGCTAATAGTCAGTGTCTCTTTAGAGGACCATGGTGCTGGCTCCGGCACACGTAAGGTGCTTAGAGGCCGCGACGTGAGGAAGGTGCACAACTTTGCGGGAACAGTGTCTGGCCGCCCCATGGGGTGCCACAGGGGTGGAGGAGGGTCCTCTAACTCAACTGGTGCAGGGCTGCTGGGGGCCCATCCGTGGGCACTGAGTTACTATGCCGGAGGCTGGCCACAGCTGAAGGAGATGGCTTGCCGATTATTGGCAGAGGAATGCGGCACGCCAGCCACAACTGTCATTGGCAGCTCACTGGCTGCGTCTGAAGTTTGTGACTCTCTCACCACTGCTGAAGGTGATGGCTCCCATGGTGGAACAGGTGGGGACACCTGGACGAGGCTCATCAGGGATCTGAAGGCAGGTTCCCGGCTGGGACCCAGAGATGAGGTCAGATGGTTTTCCAGGTGTGAGAGCCTGAGGGGAGGCGGGCGCTCCCCAGAACTGGAGACAACAAGCCATTCTCGTCAGGGAATGATGGATCCCCCAGGTCAGAGGGGAGGAAACTCAGGACCTAACAGGGCAGGGGATTTACTACTATGGCTGGAGACTTAGAACTAAGTATGGCAGGAGACTGATAACCAGGCTGAGCAGGGGACTTTGAGTCTGGCACTAGGAGGGGCGACTGGGCGCTGGCTTGGGGCTGCAAACTGGCTTGTGGCAGGGACAGCAGAACTAGAGGAGCAGCTACCTCAGAGCCTAGCTGAACAGGAGACCATGGGCTTAGAACTAGGGCAGTAAACTTAGGGGCTACTACTGCATGGGGATGTGGACTTAGAATAGCAGAGGACTGGGGGCCTAGCACTAAGGCAGGAGTCCATGAACCTAGGTCAGAACAGTGTGAACCTGCAACTAGGGCCAGAGACTGAAGGTCAGGTATGGAAGGAAACTCAGAGCCTACCAAGGGGCCAGGCTAGACTGGACCTACAGGGAAGGCAGGGACCTTTACACTTACTTGAGATGCAGGAAATGTAAACCCTACGGGGTAGGCGGGGAACTCTAAACCTGACTGTGCCAGGAAGACTAAGTACTCTGACCCTGCCGGGAAGGAAGGGAGCTCTGACCCCGCTGGGAAGGAAGGGAATGCTGACCCTGCCGGGAAGGAAGGGAATGCTGACCCTGCCGGGAAGGAAGGGAATGCTGACCCTGCCGGGAAGGAAGGGAATGCTGACCCTGCCAGGAAGTAAGGGAACTCTGACCCTGCCGGGAAGGAAGGGAGCTCTGACCCTGCCGGGAAGGAAGGGAGCTCTGACCCTGCTGGGAAGGAAGGGAATGCTGACCCTGCCGGGAAGGAAGGGAATGCTGACCCTCCCGGGAAGTAGGGGAACTCTGACCCTTCCGGGAAGGGAAAGAAGTCTGACCCTACTGGGAAGGAAGGGAACTCTGACCCTACTGGGAAGAAAGGGAACTCTGACCCTACCAGGAAGGAAGGGAACTCTGACCCTAGTGCAGAGGCTGTTAACTCTGACCCTACTGTGGAGGTGGGGAACTCTGACCCTACCATGGAGGAAGAGAATTCTGACCCTACCAAGAAGGAAGGAAACTCTGACCCTACCGGGAAGGAAGGGAACTCTGACCCTACCATGGAGGAAGAGAATTCTGACCCTACCAAGAAGGAAGGAAACTCTGACCCTACCGGGAAGGAAGGGAACTCTGACCCTACCGGGAAGGAAGGGAACTCTGACCCTACCGGGAAGGAAGGGATCTCTGACCCTACCGGGAAGGAAGGGAACTCTGACCCTACCGGGAAGGAAGGGAACTCTTCTGGGAGGAGAGGATAACTCCGCAACGGCAACCAGAACAGGCCCCATGGCAACAGCTGGCTCTGACTTCGTGACTGGCGTGGGAGTCTCATTAACTCTGCCTAGTCGAGCTGAGGGGGATCCAGACCTTGGTGTGCTGGACTATGCACTCTGGAGTTGTGTCGGTCTGCTGGGGAGCTAGGCTGCTCTGGAGAGCAGAAGCAGACCAGGAGCTCCCGTGGCTCAGGCCGAGGGGCCCTAGATGGATGTTGGTCAGGAGAGCAGCAGGGCCACCTCAGGGGGAAGTGGAGCTCCCAATGCTCTTGTAGATAAGACACACGCTCCAGCCGAGAGGGCCTGGAGTGACATCAATCTGTTGAGTAGATGGGTCACCTTGGGATGTACTGGAAGTCCCAACGGTCCCGTGGAGGTGCCTCTCAGGGGAGTAGCTGGGCTGACTCAGGAGGTGGTGGCTGTGGTGGCGTTCCTGTGCCGTTGACGATGTCTTTAGCCTGGGTGGGGCTAGAGCTGTGATGGTAAGGAGAGTAGTGGAGGTATCGGTACTCCCACGGCAGTGAATCTGGCCGGGTGGGGCTAGAGTGGTGGAGATCAAGAGTGTAGCGTCGGTACCGGTGCTCCAGTGGTGGTGACTTAGCCAGGGAGGGCCTAGAGTACGCCGTACTGAACTCTTCCCTCTCATAGAGCAGCTCCTCCTAGTCCCTCTGCAGCTCCCAACTAGAGAGGGTGTGGTCACTCCACCGAGGAAGCCTGGAGCAGGGCTCGTAGTATCTTGGATGAGAGAGGTGTGTAAGGCCTGTCACTGACGGGTTCTTGGTTTACTTTGATAACGTTCTCACTGGTTCTTATTACCCTGTTGAATGGATTCTGACTTGTGTTCACTAGAGCACCAAACCAGCAGTGGCGTGTCCAGAACATTTTGAATGGGGTGGCCAAGGTGGGGCACAGACCCAGTTTAGGGGTTCCATAACATTTTGAACCTTAATCGATGCAAGGATTGTTTCAATATAATTATGATGGTTCAACGCATTAAAACGCTTCAGCTTAGGTTTGGTACATTTCCATGTTCAAATAAATCATGAGTCAATTTCAAAAGTCTTGTTACAGTGTTTGCATTCAAGGTCATGATTTTATATAAGGGTATTAGCTTACAGCAGTAAATTCATTTGAAAGTGCCATCCAGATTGTGATTTATACCCTGACATTCGGGGGTCTCTATTTTTTAAGGGCTTTATAGTAAATACATGTAATTGAACTGTAAAAATGTTTTAGCTATTAATGTGTCTTTAACACAACCAGTCACGATGTTTTCATCTGATTGTCAAACAAATCCCTTCAAAAGTTAGGTTACCTGTGCATGTTCGTCAACTTCAACATAAGTCCAGCATCCGAACCACTGTTCACCTGCCATTTGAATGGAAAGGGACATCTATTACAAACACCATACGTGTAATGACATTCAGCCTACGAAGTGACGTGTATTCATGGATGCCAAGGTAAGACAGAGGGTGCCGTTTAGCTCGCTTGGATACTTTCTCCGGCGAGATTGATGAGTCTTGCTGTCAGTGCGTGTCTTGGTCAAAATCATCAATATATTCAGAGACGACCTATCAGATCTCTCAATTTTGGGGGGGACCACTGTGGTGGCCAGTCAGATTTTAGGGAGGCCACCCTGGGCCAACCCCTGGACACACCACTGCAAACCACACCACAATATTAAAGGCTACAATAGATTCTATTAAGTATTTATAAAATACTTAGAGGATTGATTAGTGTACATTAAACTTCCGTAGAAATTTCCGTGGAAGGAACAGGCGTTGTTGACATTTGAGTGAATGTCTTCAGTGTTTCTTTTGAAGGAGAGCTTGTTGTCGATGATGGTTCCTAGATATTTGTTGTCCTCCACTAGCTCAATGATGTCTTTTCATCTGCAGCGCTGGGATGGTAGGTTGGTCTCTTCTGAAGTTAAAACCTAAGGTTTTGGTTGCATTGAGGTCCAGGTAGTTCTGGCTACACTAGAGTGAAAACCGGTCGCCTCTCTCAGTTACCTGCTGTGTTCATAATTACTCTGAACATCATCTCTGAGTCAAGGGTGTAATCAGAGGGGTGGCAGGGGTGGCAATGGCCACCCTTATTTTTGCTTGTTTTTGCTGTTCTCCTAATAGCATTTTAGTAGATTGTGTAGAAATTGTGCAGAAAAGCAGTAAAGGGGAAAATAACATTGGAGTGGGAGTTACCACAGAACATCTAACTTGAATATTGATCAATATGGACCACTTCAAATGGATTTATTTGAATAAATTAAGGCAGATACAAATTAATAGTTGAAACAGTTATTCAATACAATGTGTCATAGTTTAAGCAAATTTTCAATTTGTGATCAAATTTGTTGACTGGTTCTTGGCCCCACTTGGCCACCCCATTTTTTTTTTTTAATACTAGAAATGCCCGAGCTCTGGGTCTGAGCTCCTACAGTCGTTGGTGTACAGGGTGAATAACACAGGCCAGATGATAGAGCCTTGTGGTGATCCTGTTGAGATGGTTCTGGACGAGCTGTAGTGACCATTGAATCTGACCAGCTGGTGTCTATTTGTCAGGAAGGAGAGGACCCAGAGAATCAGATGTCGATTGATATTCATGTTCTGGAGCTTTTGACCCATTAAGTGAGGCTGGACTGTATTGAAGGCACTAGAGAAATCCACAAATACCATCTTGACGTATGTCCTGGGCTTCTTCATGTGGGTGTAGGCACAGTGCAGTAGTGATTAACACCCCTGTGCTACTTGTACGGAAACTGGAGTGGGTCTGTGTAAGAGCATACCTCCTTTTTTAGCTGGGGAAGAATCAGCCTTTTAATGTGGGGTTCATATTTTTAGGTACCGGGCATATGGTGGAAGATAACCATAGTATTCTGCCTTAGATCTGCCATAGATACAGTGGCAAGAAAAAGTATGTGAACCCTTTGGAATTACCTGGATTTCTGCATAAATTGGTCATGAAATTTGATCTGATCTTCATCTAAGCCACAACAATAGACAAACATAGTGTGCTAAAACTAATAACACACTAATTATTGTATTTTTCTTGTCTATATTGAATACACAATTTAAACATTCACAGTGTAGGTTGGAAAAAGTATGTGAACCCCTAGGCTAATGACTTCTCCAAAAGCTAATTGGAGTCAGGAGTCAGCTAACCTAGAGTCCAATCAATGAGACGATATTGGAGATGTTGGTTAGAGCTGCCTTGCCCTATAAAAAACACTCACAAAATTTGAGTTTGCTATTCACAAGAAGCATTGCCTGATGTGAATCATGCCTCGAACAAAACAGATCTCAGAAGACCTAAAATTAAGAATTGTTGACTTGCTTAATGCTCGAAAGGGATACATAAGTATCTCTAAAAGCCTTGATGTTCATCAGTCCACGGTAAGAGAAATTGTCTATAAACAGAGAGTTCAGCACTGTTGCTACTCTGCCTTGGAGTGGCCGTTCTGCAAAGATAACTACAAGAGCACAGCGCAGAATGCTCAATGAGGTTAAGAAGAATCTTAAAGTGTCAGGTAAAGACTTACAGAAATCTCTGGAACATGCTAACATCTCTGTTGACGAGTCTACGATACGTTAAACACTAAACAAGAATGGTGTTCATGGGAGGACACCACAGAAGAAGCCACTGCTGTCCAAAAAAAACATTACTGCATGTCTGAAGTTTGCAAAAGTGCACCTGGATGTTCCACAGCGATACTGGCAAAATATTCTGTGGACAGATGAAACTACAGTCGAGTTGTTTGGAAGGAACACACAACACTATGCACAGCACACCAACACACAAACCTCATCCCTACATCCCGCGTCCTCAGAGCATGCGCAGACCAGCTGGCTGGTGTGTTTACGGACATATTCAATCAATCCTTAGCCCAGTCTGCTGTTCCCACATGCTTCAAGAGGGCCACCATTGTTCCTGTTCCCAAGAAAGCTAAGGTAACTGAGCTAAACGACTACCGCCCCGTAGCACTCACTTCCGTCATCATGAAGTGCTTTGAGAGACTAGTCAAGGACCATATCACCTCCACCCTACCGGACACCCTAGACCCACTCCAATTTGCTTACCGACCCAATAGGTCCACAGACGACGCAATCGCAACCACACTGCACACTGCCCTAACCCATCTGGACAAGAGGAATACCTATGTGAGAATGCTGTTCATCGACTACAGCTCAGCATTCAACACCATAGTACCCTCCAAACTCGTCATCAAGCTCGAGACCCTGGGCCTCGACCCCGCCCTGTGCAACTGGGTCCTGGACTTCCTGACGGGCCGCCCCCAGGTGGTGAGGGTAGGTAACAACATCTCCACCCCGCTGATCCTCAACACTGGGGCCCCACAAGGGTGCGTTCTGAGCCCTCTCCTGTACTCCCTGTTCACCCACGACTGCGTGGCCATGCACGCCTCCAACTCAATCATCAAGTTTGCGGACGACACTACAGTGGTAGGCTTGATTACCAACAACGACGAGACGGCCTACAGGGAGGAGGTGAGGGCCCTCGGAGTGTGGTGTCAGGAAAATAACCTCACACTCAACGTCAACAAAACAAAGGAGATGATTGTGGACTTCAGGAAACAGCAGAGGGAGCTCCCCCCTATCCACATCGACGGGTCAGTAGTGGAGAAGGTGGAAAGTTTTAAGTTCCTCGGTGTACACATCACGGACAAACTGAATTGGTCCACCCACACAGACAGCGTTGTGAAGAAGGCGCAGCAGCGCCTCTTCAACCTCAGGAGGCTGAAGAAATTCGGCTTGTCACCAAAAGCACTCACAAACTTCTACAGATGCACAATCGAGAGCATCCTGTCGGGCTGTATCACCGCCTGGTACGGCAACTGCTCCGCACACAACCGTAAGGCTCTCCAGAGGGTAGTGAGGTCGGCAGAACGCATCACCCGGGGCAAACTACCTGCCCTCCAGGACACCTACACCACCCGATGTCACAGGAAGGCCATAAAGATCATCAAGGACAACAACCACCCAAGCCACTACCTGTTCACCCCGCTATCATCCAGAAGGCGAGGTCAGTACAGGTGCATCCAAGCAGGGACCGAGAGACTGAAAAACAGCTTCTATCTCAAGGCCATCAGACTGTTAAACAGCCACCACTAACATTTAGCGGCCGCTGCCAACAAACTGACTCAGCTCCAGCCACCTTAAAAATGGGAATTGATGGAAATTATGTAAAAATGTACCACCAGCCACTTTAAACAATGCCACCTAATATAATGTTTACATACCCTACATTACACATCTCTTATGTATATGTATATACTGTACTCTATATCATCTACTGCATCTTGCCATCTTATGTAATACATGGACCACTAGCCACTTTAAACTATGCCACTTTATGTTTACATACCCTACAGTACTCATCTCATAGGTATATACCGTACTCTATACCATCTACTGCACCTTGCCTATGCCGTCTGTACCATCACTCATTCATATATCTTTATGTACATATTCTTTATCCCTTTACACTTGCGTGTATAAGGTAGTAGTTGCGGAATTGTTAGGTTAGATTACTTGTTGTTATTACTGCATTGTCGGAACTAGAAGCACAAGCATTTCGCTACCCTCGCATTAACATCTGCTAACCATGTGTATGTGACTAATAAATTTGATTTGATTTGATTTGAAAGTATGGTGGAGGGAGCATCATGGTTTGGGGCTGCTTTGCTGCCTCAGGGCCTGGACAGCCTGCTATCATCGACGGAAAAATGAATTCCCAAGTTTATTAAGACATTTTGCAGGAGAATGTTAGGCTATCTGTCCGCCAATTGAAGCTCAACAGATGTTGGGTGATGCAACAGGACAATGACCTAAAACACAGAAGTAAATCAACAACAGAATGTCTTCAACAGAAGAAAATACACCTTCTGGAGTGGCCCAGTTAGAGTCCTGACATCAACCCGATTGAGATGCTGTGGCAGGACCTCAAGAGAGCAGTTCACACCAGACATCCAAAGAATATTGCTGAACTGAAACAGTTTTGTAAAGAGGAATGGTACAAAATTCCTCCTGACCATTGTGCAGGTCTGATCCGCAACTACAGAAAACATTTGGTTGAGGTTATTGCTGCCAAAGGAGGGTAAAACAGTTACTAAATCCAAGGGTTCACATACTTTTTCCACCCTGCACTGTGAATGTTTACACGGTGTGTTCAATAAAGACATGAAAGCGTATAATTGTTTGTGTGTTATTAGTTTAAGCAGACTGTGTTTGTCTACTGTTGTGACCTAGATGAAGATCAGATCAAATTTTATGACCAATTTATGCAGAAATCCAGGTATTTCCAAAGGGTTCACATACTTTTTCTTGCCACTGTATATGCCTTTGTTTGACCTATCAGTATGTCTCGGGTTATCATATTGTCCCTATCAGTTAACAAGGAACATGTTAGCAGAACAAGTGCAGTTAGTAGAAGTATCGTCAAAATCAATATCTGTAAGGTGAAAGGCTACACTCCTACGCTGATGTTCAAAAGCATGGTTTGTGTAAAATATTTATAATAATTTTGATTATATGTTATGTCTATTTCCTTCTTGTCCTAATTGCTTCTCTATTCACTAAAGTTGAAGGTAAAACAGCTTTTACTTTCTTTGCCCTCACCTATGGAACAATCTTTAAAATAGACTACAGTTGGACGCATTGGTGCTTTTGGGTAATTCAGAATGTTGATACATCTTCACTGAGGAATATACAGTGGGGAGAACAAGTATTTGATACACTGCCGATTTTGCCGATTTTCCTACTTACAAAGCATGTAGAGGTCTGTAATTTTTATCATAGGTACACTTCAACTGTGAGAGACGGAATCTAAAACAAAAATCCCAAAAATCACATTGTATGATTTTTAAGTAATTAATTAGCATTTTATTGCATGACATAAGTATTTGATACATCAGAAAAGCAGAACTTAATATTTGGTACAGAATCCTTTGTTTGCAATTACAGAGATCATACGTTTCCTGTAGTTCTTGACCAGGTTTGCACACACTGCAGCAGGGATTTTGGCCCACTCCTCCATACAGACCTTCTCCAGATCCTTCAGGTTTCGGGGCTGTCGCTGGGCAATACGGACTTTCAGCTCCCTCCAAAGATTTTCTATTGGGTTCAGGTCTGGAGACTGGCTAGGCCACTCCAGGACCTTGAGATACTTCTTACGGAGCCACTCCTTAGTTGCCCTGACTGTGTGTTTCGGGTCGTTGTCATGCTGGAAGACCCAGCCACGACCCATCATCAATGCTCTTACTGAGGGAAGGAGGTTGTTGGCTAAGATCTCGCAATACATGGCCCCATCCATCCTCCCCTCAATACGGTGCAGTCGTCCTGTCCCCTTTGCAGAAAAGCATCCCCAAAGAATGATGTTTCCACCTCCATGCTTCACGGTTGGGATGGTGTTCTTGGGGTTGTACTCATCCTTCTTCTTCCTCCAAACACGGCGAGTGGAGTTTAGACCAAAAAGCTCTATTTTTGAATCATCAGACCACATGACCTTCTCCCATTCCTCCTCTGGATCATCCAGATGGTCATTGGCAAACTTCAGACGGGCCTGGACATGCGCCTGCTTGAGCAGGGGGACCTTGTGTGCGCTGCAGGATTTTAATCCATGACGGCGTAGTGTGTTACTAATGGTTTTCTTTGAGACTGTGGTCCCAGCTCTCTTCAGGTCATTGACCAGGTCCTGCCGTGTAGTTCTGGGCTGATCCCTCACCTTCCTCATGATCATTGATGCCCCACGAGGTGAGATCTTGCATGGAGCCCCAGACCGAGGGTGATTGACCATCATCTTGAACTTCTTCTATTTTCTAATAATTGCGCCAACAGTTGTTGCCTTCTCACCAAGCTGCTTGCCTATTGTCCTGTAGCCCATCCCAGCCTTGTGCAGGTCTACAATTTTATCCCTGATGTCCTTACACAGCTCTCTGGTCTTGGCCATTGTGGAGAGGTTGGAGTCTGTTTGATTGAGTGTGTGGACAGGTGTCTTTTATACAGGTAACGAGTTCAAACAGGTGCAGTTAATACAGGTAATGAGTGGAGAACAGGAGGGCTTCTTAAAGAAAAACTAACAGGTCTGTGAGAGCCGGAATTCTTACTGGTTGGTAGGTGATCAAATACTTATGTCATGCAATAAAATGCAAATGAATTACTTAAAAATCATACAATGTGATTTTCTGGATTTTTGTTTTAGATTCCGTCTCTCACAGTTGAAGTGTACCTATGATAAAAATGACAGACCTCTACATGCTTTGTAAGTAGGGAAACCTGCAAAATCGGCAGTGTATCAAATACTTGTTCACCCCACTGTATATATATATTTGCACATCTTTCTTTGTGTATTTCCTAGGCTCCTGCCTTGATTGTGTAATTGTTTGGTCTTGTAATACAGGACTCCCTCAAAAAAGAAACCTTGGTCTCAATGGGACTCCCCTGACTAAATAAAGGTGAAACATAAAAATATAAAACACAAATCAAACTGTTGATCAGACATTGTAAACTTTTTTTCTCTCCAGAAATGATTCACTTTTTTAAGTCTCGGAAACATACGATGAACAATTTCAACGATTTTTACTGAGTTACAGTTCATATAAGGAAATAAGTCAATTTAAATACATTTATTAGGCCCTAATCTATGGATTTCACATGACTGGGAATACAGATATGCATCTGTTATTCACAGATAGCTTAAAAAATAGGTAGGGGCGTGGATCAGAAATCCAGTCAGTATCTAGTGTGACCACCATTTGTCTCACGCAGCGCGACACATCTCCTTTGCATCAGGCTTTTGGCCTGTAGAATGTTGTCCTACTCCTCTTCAATGGCTGTGCAAAGTTGCTGGATATTGGCAGGAACTGGAACACGCCGTCGTACACGTCAATCCAGAGCATCCCAAACATGCTCAATGGGTGGTGGCATGTCTGGTGAGTATAAAGGCCATGGAAGAACTGGGACATTTTTAGCTTCCAGGAATTGTGTACAGATCCTTGCAACATGGGGCCGTGCATTATTATGCTGAAACATGAATAGCACGACAATGGACCTCAGAATCTCGTCATGGTACCTCTGTGCATTGAAAATGCCATGGATAAAATGGAATTGTGCTCGTTGTCCGTAGCTTATGCCTGCCTATACCATAACCCCACCGCCACCATACTGTAGGGCACTCTGTTCACAATGTTGACATTAGCAAACCGCTCACCCACACAACGCCATATACATGGTATGCGGTTGTGAGCCCGGTTGGACGTGTTGCCAAATTCTCTAAAACAACGTTGGAGGCGGCTTATGGTAGAGAAATTCACATTAGATTCTCTGGCAACAGTTCTGGTGGACATTCCTGCATTCAGCATTTCAATTTAACGCTCCCTCTAAACATGAGACATCTGTGGCATTGTGTTATGTGACAAAACTGCACATTTTAGAGTGGCCTACACCTGCCAGGTGGGTGGATTATCTTGGCAAAGAAGAAATGGTCTCTAACAGGGATGTAAACAAATTTGTGCACAAAATTTGAGATAATACGCTTTTTGTGCGAATGGAACATTTCTTGGATCTTTTATGTCAGCTCTTGAAACATGGGACCAACACGTTACATGTTGCGTTTGAATTTTTGTTCAGTGTAAAAGGGAATTGTTTATGCATTCCATATTTTCTATTGTTTGAGGGAACTCACCCATATATTTGACACTTGAAGGTTCTATGTTGTTTTTACGAGTCATACGGCATTAAAAAACAAACCTATTTATTCTACGTTTGAGAGCCTTGTATAGACTAGCTCATTATCTGTAGTGTAAACTAGAAAGGTGTTCCATCGGCTTTTTGAGAAAAGCAGGGGAAAGAAGAAGAGAGCTAATTTACACTCTTCCACGACTCCAGTATTCCTTTCTCTGTCGGAGTGCAAAGCCAGCAATGGCTGTTGATTGTGTGAGCCTAACTGCTGGCCTTTCATGCTCTGTTAGGGCATTTCCTATGCGATTAATTGGTTTTGTTGGTAAATCTGTTCATTACTGGGTAATTGCTGTTAACTTCAGGGAATGAATGGCTTAGGAGGGCTTGACCTTCAAGTGGTAAAGGTTGGGACTGTGAATGTGTGACGTTTCATCTACCTGCATTGTCTGGGTCAGAGAGGGGTGGGAAGTGCAGCCCGGAGCTTTGTCTGCTTTGTTTGGGGGGGGAAGGAGAGGAGAGAGGGGACTCTAGCCGTTTGGGACACAGAGCATCCATAGCCTCAGCCTTTCCACCCTCCTCAACCCGGGAAGGTGAAAGGATAGTGTGATCTGAGGATGGATGCATTCAAATGAAAGCACACTTCCTCCAGGGTCTGAGTGAAACGGCCTGAGGGCAATAGCCCTATCTGAGATGTCTTTCTTTTATTTCTCCCTGCTCTCGCTCATTAGCAGAAACATGTAAGTCCCCACTCACTTCTCCCTCTTTCTTCCTACATAGAGAGACGGAGCTGGTCTCAATGGAAAAGAGAGAAAGAGCAGGGGATTAAAAAGAGGGGGGAAAATGTGAGTGAGAAAGAAGAGAGAAATAGACAGAGAGGGAAAGGTATAGACCTTGTTTTACAATTTACGAGAAATGTTTAAATCTGTTGGTCAGTAGATGCGTAGCTGTTTTGATATGGAGAACTGTTGTGGGGGACCGGTGAAATGACATTTCTATCAAGGCTAATTATATCCATAAGGGAGCGAACGTTATTTATAATAAGGATTACATGGAGAAAATGGAACCTCTGAAATGAAAATGAATGGTCCTCCGTTCAGCAAAATATATTTGACCTAAATCCTTACTGAACGCTTGAAAAAACAAAAAAACAAATGACCCTCCCCTATACCCATAATAATAATATTTTTAAAAACTGGATAGAAGAGAACATGTCTACTGTTTGCCCTCACTTCTTTGACAGTACAGAGCCTTAAATAAGCAGTTTTCGTAACTGTTCTTCGTCCTGTAAGCATTACATAGCAATGCAGGGATTTTGATAGCGCACAGGGCTGCGGGCCAGAAGGTTGTGGGTTCGCAGACCACCGTGGACAAGAGTAGGGGTGGAAAGATCTCCTTTACAGTTAAATAATTGCATGAATCTATCATCATATTTGCAGAAAAGCGGGAAAAAAAGGCCTTTCATAAACATTTCATGAAATTCTACATAATTTTACAAATTAGCAGAATATTTTTTAATACCTGTAACGATGTGCGCTGAGAGTCGGGAAGCAAGTTCAGGGAGTGAGTGATTTAAATAAACAAACACAACATAATACAAAACAAGAACCCACAAACGCACAGATATGACAAAGGAACAGAAACAATAACGCTTGAGGAAGGAACCAAAGGGAGTGACATATATAGGGAAGGTAATCAGGGAGGTGATGGAGTCCAGGTGAGTCTGATGACACGCAGGTGCGCGTAGCGATGGTGACAGGTGTGCGCCATAACGAGCAGCCTGGTGACCTAGAGGCCGGTGAGGGAGCACACGTGACAATACCACACAAATTACCAAAAAAACAGGCTAAGAATGGACAGAGAGAGGCCTATGTGTACATCTTATCATATTTATCCAATGCCGAATCAGTGTGTCTTGTTTGCAACAAAACTTTCCCTGTTTGCAAATAATTAAATCTGAGACATCATTAAGAATCTGAACATGGTACTTTCAAAACATAGGCCTTACCTTTCCACCCCAGACAGAGTAGGCCTACCGAGGCAGAAAAATGTATGCTTTAACTTCTGGCTACTCTTCTTCCGTGGCTCACTAGTGTTTCCTTAAATGCTATCTGGGTTTAAACATCTTCTATTGTACAGAAAGTGAATAGCTTAATCAATTGATAGTGACAGAATTAGATTACTTCCCAAGCAAAGTACATTATGTGTCTCCTCGGCTATAGAAGGTTGTAGCTCAGCCTCTGAATATCAAAGAAACAAAACAATGATATCCCCATTTGCATCGGAGTCACTATTTTAACGCTTGTTTCTAGCGTAAAGCATCGTGGACCAAAATCTTAAATTAACAATGGGTAGGCCTGTGCTTTTTGCCATTTTCTTTAATAAAAGCTAGGCCTTTTGCATACCCTCTCATACTCCCCTCAATTCAAGTTTTGGTTTTAACTTAACAGCCCTTCACTGACATGGAGGTAGGCTATTTAAATAGTGCATGGTGGGTGGAGGAATTGACCGACAAACTCTATGGATAAAGCAGCTTAGAGCCTAATTTGGTCCTTCAAACAGGTAGGCCAACCTCTTATTTCTTAAATAGGAAGAATTAGGACGCAACACAAAGCCCTCTTGTTGTTAGTAAAGTCTAATTAAAATAAATTATGCCTACTCGAATTTGCCTGCTTTTAGCACCATGAACTGTCCTACTCATCTCCGCGCTCTCCTGAAACTGATCCGAACACAGGCTATAGGCTAATAGGTAGGGATTTATTTTAAAGATAGGGATATATTTTAACTAGGCCCTAATCAAAAATAATTTTAGGAAGAAGCCTTTGACTCTCCTCCTGAACTGCCACTGTAGGTCTCCACAGCACAGCCATTGGTTAAGCAGCACAAAGTTATTGATCAGCATGATCAGAACAGGTCGGGGCTCAGGTTTGGAATATCCATTGCAGTGTGTAATGCAGCCTAGATTTATTTACACCATCCCAGCAGCTATCTTAGAAATAAAGCACTGTTCTGCACTTCTCTGAGCATGCACTTCGTAGATCATTTGATTGAGACCACACTAAGTAGCCTATACTCAAATCAAATCAAATCAAATCAAATTTTATTAGTCACATACACATGGTTAGCAGATGTTAATGCGAGTGTAGCGAAATGCTTGTGCTTCTAGTTCCAACAATGCAGTAATAACCAACAGTAATCTAACCTAACAATTCCACAACTACTACCTTACACACACACACAAGTGTAAAGGGATAAAGAATATGTACATAAAGATATATGAATGAGTGGTGGTACAGAACGGCATGGCAGATGCAGTAGATGGTATAGAGTACGGTATATACATATGAGATGAGTACTGTAGGGTATGTAAACATAAAGTGGCATAGTTTAAAGTGGCTAGTGGTACATGTATTACATAAAGATGGCAAGATGCAGTAGATGATATAGAGTACAGTATATACATATGAGATGGGTAATGTAGGGTATGTAAACATTGTATTAAGTGGCATTGTTTAAAGTGGCTAGTGGTACATTTTTACATAATTTCCATCAATTCCCATTTTTAAAGTGGCTGGAGTTGAGACAGTATGTTGGCAGCGGCCGCTAAATGTTAGTGGTGGCTGTTTAACAGTCTGATGGCCTTGAGATAGAAGCTGTTTTTCAGTCTCTCGGTCCGAAAAACAGCTTCTATCTCAAGGCCATCAGACTGTTAAACAGCCACCACTAACATTTAGCGGCCGCTGCCAACATACTGACTCAACTCCAGCCACTTTAAAAATGGGAATTGATGGAAATTATGTAAAAATGTACCACTAGCCACCTACTGTAGGTGCACTTGATATTGCTCGCCCAGCAGAGAATCAGAGATGAGGGGATGTGGGCACACATCGATATATACCCTAATAAGCAACTAATTATAAAACATTGAGAAATGTTGACATTTCATCAACTAGAAATTACATGACCATCCCCAAGACGAAATTCAAAAATACTGAACCCTCCCCTTGACAGAAATTGAAAAAGCATAACCCTCCCTCATTTTCCTCCAGGTACCCGTTCTGTACATTTCGATCCATGCCTAACTGAACCCAAACCCACAATTCACATAAAAACATGTCTGTCTTTCCAACTTTGAAAAGTGTGTATAATATGTGTCATGTAAAGTGATGTTAAATACATTCATGTGTAGGTAGTGCACAGATAGATCTTCTCTAATTGAATGAATTTTATTTGACATCTCAACGTATTACTTACTATTCACAACACACCTACACTTTTCCATGTTATATGTTCTATATTGGTGGTTTTGGATAAATGCCTACTGCCTAGAGTAAATCCAATATTCTCTTGTTGGATGTGTATTAGCTTAGAAAATAATCCTTAACAGTCTGTTCTCTAAAGCATTCCATTACCAGAATTTACATTACTATGCATCCCACCTGTATTGTCTAAATATTGAGTTCAGTTTCCTAGAATCGGTCATAGGATTTATTGGAAGTTGACACTACATTTCTCATGTCAAGCAGACTGTCTCCCTCAGGTACAGTGTAGAGTTTTAGAAGACACTTTTATTAGCCAATGGGAGGGTTTAGTAGCCATGACTTTGATCAAACACAACGCTGAGCCTATATCACAATCTGTGGAACAAAATGGTTTCCATCAGGCTACATCACAGCTAATCACAGCCTTTAGGTTCTACAAGGACACACCATGCAGCCTCGGGTGTCAACTGATATGTAGCCTGCTGCTTTCTGATGGTTTTTGCCATGGAGAGGGATGGCTAGCCTGTCTGTCCGTCTGTGTACACTGGCGGGTGTAAGAGATACTGAGATAGAGATGGGGTTGTGAGCTATAGGTGGTACAGGTAGTGGGTTAGGTGGGTGGGGGTGTTGCATGTTTTATCTTTGACAGAGGTGGCTGGGAGGCAGCTAGCTACATATTCCTGACAACCACTAACTGCCATTAATTACCCATCACTGTGCTTGAAGAGGTGTCTATTAGGATTGGGGTTTCAAAGCTACAGGTAATTTATAATTGAATAATAAAAAAATATCTATATTATATTATATGTGTCCATATTGTCCATGAGTTTCTAGTGGATATACCATATGGTTCAAGATCATTTAATAAAGGAAAACAATTAATTTAACTAGGCAAGTCAGTTAAGAACAAATTCTCTTACATGATGGCCTACACCGGCCAAACCTGGGCCAAATGTGCACCGCCCTATGGGACTCCCAATCACGGCCAGTTGTGAAACAGCCTTAGACCGCTGCGCCACTCGGGAACCCCAAGAGAGCTCTTCCAACGATTCTTTTGTTCACAACTGCCACCAGTTTGGGCACAAAACATTTACAACAAAGACATATTGACATAGTAAAATAAATAAAAGTGTGTAAAAAAATATAAAGGATATTTAATGCTGAAACCCTCATATTAAACACCAATGATAGTCACTAAATTGATGGTTAATAATTAGGATAATGTTTTACAGCTTCGTCACTCTAATATATATTTTTTATAATCTTATTATTATTATTATTTTTTAATATTTTACATGTGATAAGGCCACACAGAGGGCCAGAGATAATTACAGACACCTGGGGTTTTCTGAAGTACCCCAAAAGGCCCCTAGATGTAATCTGATAAAATTCCATATATTCCTTAAAAGTTACCAGAATTCTGGTAGTTTACTGGTAAACTTAGAACGTTTCTAGTAATATACCCTCCCTTTGCAACCTTAATTAGGATACCGGTCAATGGCTGTTAGTTATAGACTCTATATTAGACTCCTATCCTCTAAAGGACATCAGTATCTCGTATCCTAAGCCATAAAACATATCTCGGCTGCACCTTGACTCTAGGTCAAATTGAGCACTGTTTTCCTACGGCCATAAAATCTCCCTATCATCATCTGTGTGGGTGACGGACTAGTGGTATCAGAAAATTTAGCATTGGTGCCATCAGATTATTTGACTGTTTTCAGGTGTTTGTGCTTTCTGAGTCTTAATTCTGTTCTGTTTGCCATTAAAGTATGTGCTCTTCAAGGTACAGAGACATTGGCGACACTAATCTTCAGCACCTGTGTTGGCAGCAGTCTCCGTAACACCCGTTTGACCTCAGACCATACAGGGATTTATTAAAGGAGGTCTTCAATACCTGCATATGGTTATTTTCTATTGACACATGTTGTGAGACAGTTAATCCACAGTTTATATTTATTTTGTAGAAGCTAAAGCGAAGACAGTATGTCTGCACAGATAGAGATAGAGCATTCATTTCTGCTCTACAGTGAGGGAAAGTAACAGATATTTTACTTGGAGATTTGTATGCCCGTTTATATGATTTATCAGAAACATTAAAATAGCCATCATTTCCCAGTTAGCTGTTGCCTAATGGTTTTACAGAGAAGCAACGCGCTTTGGGAGTTATAAATTGATCTTCAACTCTGTCACTCTCGCGAGAAGCGTTACCCTTTTTATATAAACAACAGTTTCCTGCAAAACCCTTTCAATGATTCATTCTCCTATTGAGGTGAAACTTTGAGAGGTCATTACTTAGGCTAGCTAGACGATTAAGATAATCCAATACCCCCCGTGAGTGTTTGAGCCCCAGCCTGGCCCAGGCCTCTGACTAACCCCACTATTTAAGGAAAATAAACACTGCAGATGGTGTGGAATGTCATCACATTGAGGACATTTATTAATTTGTTTAGAGACTGCAAAGTGGCCAGTCAGTAAGTGAGTATGATATCTTGGAAAAGTAGCGGAGGGGAAAGTAACCCAAGGAGCTAATGATCTTCGCCATTACAAATGGCTGGGTGGGAGAGAGAGCGAGATCTGGGTGTAACAAGATCTGTCCAGAATCACCCCAGAAAGGTGCAACAGCCATTGTCCAAGGGGATAAAGAAGACAAGATGGCAGTCCTTATGAATCATTTCTTCCCCTTGCCCCCAAAGGCATTGTAGCTGTAGACAGATTGTCATGCTTTGTAGGAATTTTGCTTGTTTTGTTGTACTGAAAGACAAAACATATACATATATATTGAGTATGAGTATGAGAACTGTAAAGTCTAATTAAATATTAGATTCCATCATGGTACCTCTCCAAGGTTTTTCTACACTCAGAAAGTCAGTCCTTCAGGAAATAAGTTAACTAGGTCCCAGTAAAAGAGATAATAATAAATATGAATAATAATACATTTAATTTGTAAGGTGCTTTTCATTGAAACATTTAATCTCAATATGCGACAGTGAGCGCATTAAAATAAATGAAAAACAAGACAAGAGAAAGGACACAACTAGACAGTGACACTTTTTACAACGACAAGTTCATAGGCGACAGATCGTCATCAACAACAATTGAACAGATTTTGCAGCACAAAATGGGTACACACACACATTTTGCAAATCCTCAAAGTCTGTACAGTTAGCTAATGCATGTTCAGGTTTTCCTTCTTGGTAACAATGGAACAAGTCACATCTCATGACAGCAGTGCATTGTATCCAAGTATTAACGACAGAGCAATTACCATCTTATATAAAATGAAACAAATACAACTTTTGTCTGTGTACAGTCCTCTTCCATTTCCATTTTCCCTCTTCCTTCCTTACTATTAATATGAATCGTGACTAAGGTCAGTGGTGAAGGTACAGTGTGAACAAAGAAGTCTACTGCATGTCGTTAGGACTATAACATACAGCAGGGGTATTCAACTCTTACCCTACAAGGTCCAGAACCTGCTGGTTTTGTGTTCTACCTGATCATTAATAGCACACACCTGGTGTCCCAGGTCTAAATCAATCCCTGATTAGAGGGGAACAATTACAAAATGAAGTGGAACTGGCTTCAAGGTCCAGAGTTGAGTTTGAGGGACAAATAGAGTCTGCTATGTAGCCTAAAAAAGTATCGGGATTGTGTTGCATCCTTTTGTTAGGGATTTAGAAATCATACAGTGCCTTCAGAAAGTATTCACACCCCTTAACTTTTTCCACATTTTGTTGTGTTACAGCCTGAATTTAAAATTGATAAATTGAGAGTTTTTGTAACTGGCCTACACACAGTACCCCAATATGTAAAAGTGGAATTATTTTTTTTGAAATTTTTACAAATGAATAAAGCATTTCAATCTGAAATGTCTTGAGTTAATAATTATTCAACCCCTTTGTTATGGCAAGCCTAAATAAGTTCATGAGTAAAAATGTGTTTAACAAGTCACATATAAGTTGCATGGACTCACTCTGTGTGCAATAATAGTGTTTAAAATGATTGTTAAATGACTACCTCATCAAATAGTCTGTAAAGTCCTTCAGTCGAGCAGTGAATTTGAAACACAGATTATGGTGTATTAATACACCCAGTCACTACAAAGATAGAGGTGTCCTTCCTAACTCAGTAGCCGGAGAAGAAGGAAACCGCTCAGGGATTTATTCATGAGGCCAATGGTAACTTTAAAACAGTTACAGAGTTTAATGGCTGTGATAGGAGTAAACTGAGGATGAATCAACAACATTTTAGTTACTACACAATACTAAACTAATTGACAGAGTGAAAAGAAGGAAGCCTGTACAGAATAAAAAATATTCCAAAACATGCATCCTGTTTGCAACAAGGCACTAAATTAATACTGCAAAAAATGTGGCAAAGCATTTAACTTTAAGTCCTGAATACAAAGTGTCATGTTTGGGGCAAATCCAATACAACACATCACTGAGTATCACTCTCCATATTTTCAAGTGTAGTGGTGGCTGCATCATGTTATGGGTATGCTTGTAATCATTAAGGACTAATGGGGGTTTTCAGGATAAAACATTTACGGAATTGAGCTAAGCACATGCAAAATCCAAGAGGAAAACCTGGTTCATTCTGCTTTCCACCAGACACTGGGAGATTAATTCACCTTTCAGCAATACAATAACCTAAAAAGCATGGCCAAATATACACTGGAGTTGCTTACCAAGAAGACAGTTAATGTTCCTGAGTGGCCGAGTTACAGTTTTGATTTAATTAGGGATAGCCCCCTTTTTTTCAATTTTCGCCTAAAATGACATACCCAAATCTAACTGCCTGTAGCTCAGGCACTGAAGCAAGGATATGCATATTCTTGGTACTGTTTGAAAGGAAACACTTTGAAGTTTGTGGAAATGTGAATTGAATGTAGGAGAATATAACACAATAGCTCTGGTAGAAGAAAATACAAAGAAAAAAACAACAATTTTATTTCCAACCACCGTATTTGAAATGCAACAGAAAGGTCCCAAATCTAGCCATCACTCTGTTGTAATTCCGATGGTGTCCACAAGATGGCAGCAGTGTATGTGCAAAGTTTCAGACGGATAACTTGAAGTATGAGCAAACTACATGGCATTTAGTGTGAAGTCACCCAGGTACATTTGGGAAAATCGTGAAGGAGACATTTACATAAAATTTTTCTGCAAGAATATCGTCAATCTGTATACTTGGACTTTGATTTAGCTTTTCCAGTATTAGTAGCCATATTATAAGTTCAACATTTGCAAAACACCCAGTTTTCATAACTTCATAACTCTCCATATTCTTGTAATTTTTTCCAAAAGGAAAAGGCTTGCTGTTGCACAAGGTTAGCAGCAACATTTTGCAACACATACGGGGTTCCCATAAAGCCCAGCTCATTGGCTATCTAGTTTCCGCAGTAATAGCTACTGTAAATTGGACAGTGCAGTCATATTAACAAGAATTTAATCTTTCAGACGATATAAGACACTTATATGTACCGACATTTGTTGTTTGTCTAAAATCTGCAATCGTGACACATGGAGCTGCATGATTTACAACTGTCCCGTTGACGGCCCCTCTATCCCTAAGATACTTCAAGATCTATGGCAAGACCTGAACATGGTTGTCTAGCACTGATCAACAACCACTCTGACAGAGCTTGAAGAATTTTGCAAATAAAATTTGACAAATATTGCAAAATTCAGATATGGAAAGCTCATAGAGACTTACACAGAAAGACTCACAGCTATAATCACTGCCGAAGGTGCCTCTACAAAATGTTCACTTAGGGGTGTAAATACTTGTGAATGAGATATTTCTGTATTGAATTTAAAATTTGCAACAATTTCTAAAAACATGTTTTCACCTTGTCATTATGGGGTATTGTGTATAGATGGGTGAGAGAGAAAAATATGATTTAATCAATTTTAAATTCTGTCTGTAACACAACAAAATGTGGAATAAGTCAAAGGGGTATGAATACTTTCTGAAGGCACTGTACAGTATATCATCTCAGCAGCACCTCCATTGGAATCTGTGTTCTTTTGTGATCACAAGCTTTATACAGTGCAGTACCTGTTTGCTGCTGTATTTTGAAAACCCTCTCAAAGAGCAATTGCACCAATAGTACATCTTCAGTCAGAAAAAATGAATGTGTGGTGAGGTTCTCAAAGGGTTATAAGAAATTTTTTCCCAACCTGTCTGTGGAAGAAGACTATGTCAGAGGTGTCTGGTCCACGAGAGGTGCTCTAGTTAGCTTCCCTCCACCTTTCCTCCAGTCTTAGTCTGGGAAACACATTTTCATGCCTGGACTAGTCCAACCCGTCAAATGCCTGTATTATGTGTGTTTCTTCCTGTTGAGGCCTTCCTATCTCAGTATCCAATTTTCTGCTCTCTCGCCGACTAAGGCGCAACATCTATCCTGATACACTTTTCCCGACCTCTCAATCTCGAGCTACATCCCGCTTATATATATGACCTTTTGCACCGTTAGTTCACAGAATAATATTCTCTACCTAACTGTATGGACTGATCAATCGTTCCTTGATTTGCAGACAACCCGCACACAGGTCTCCATGATAAGCAGTGACCCCCACTAATGATCCTTATCATTGGTTACCAAGGTTACTTGTGGACCTATGCTGCCAACGGTCTCTGTGCTACAGGTGTGAGGTGAACTCTGTCGACCCTTTTTGACAACTCTGGCTCCTTCCCAGAAATGAGGAGGATTCTAGGAATTCTGTTCTTTGTGTTCAAATTAGACTTACAAGAGATAACACAGGTCTTGCAGCTTCGATTACAATCCAAATGATGATTCACCATTGATGAAAAAGTAGAGGCAAACGAATCAACAACTCTTCTTTAGCATTCCTCTCGTGTAATTGGCTTCAGGTGTCATGACAAGCTAAGGATCTGGGTGTCTTAAGTCATGTTCACAGGGCTATATCAAGCAGTCTGAAATGTCTGCCCACCAGCAATATTTCATGCGTGGGTGTCTGGTGAATGAGCACTGTGCAAACTCTGAGGCTACCTGTGTGCTTTATTGTGACTTTTGAGGACAGGTTTTCTTTGATGTTTATGAAGAAAGGTGAGACTAGCATTAGGTAGTTACCCTGGGGCCTGACACTAACTCTTTACATGAGGCAATGACTCCACGCAGAACAATGGCTCTTTACACATTTATTATTAGAAGCCATCAGTCACTTGTTTACATTGTCTCCATGCAGGTGAAACATAGCTCTTTGTCATAGCGGGAGAAACAAAGACTACAACCAGGATTTGGGATCAGTTTCTCTTCTCTCTCCCTCCGTGTGCACTCTCCACGCCAGCCAGAGAGACAGATCAAAATGCAACTCCATTAGAAAACATGTCAACTTTTTTCCCTCCAAGTTTACTGACTCACCCCTTTGTTGTCTAACTTTTTTTCAGATGTAGGTTCAGTCCATACAAACATGACTTGAAAACACGTCGACTTGTGGTATTATATGTCAGCTGAAAGGATATAATTACACCCAAGGTGCTAATAGCATTTTTCTAGTCTTAGAGAAAGAACACCATTGTGGGACAAAATAATGGGTGTTGTCTTCCTTTGAGCAAGCTTTGTTGCTGCAGTTGAACTTGACAAAAGATTCTGGTGAATAACAGGTGCGTCGACTGTGCTTTACTGTGCATGTGACCACATCCCCGGATCAACCTAAACAAGGATTTTCCCCCAAAAAGGACAAAGGCTGCTCTCTCTTTTTTAATTTATTTGCTTTTCCTCTGTAATTTGCACTGTTGGGCCCAAGTCAGAAAGTGTTTTCATTAGAGAGCGAGGAGGCATATCTTCCTTTTAGTGTGATGAAAACAGAGCACGCCCCGCCGTCCTTGTCGTCCCTGGGCCCTGGGCATGGTGAGGGGATCAGATGTTTGTTTGTTGTGCCACAACCACAGCTTTTCCCAGGGTACACTGAGAGAGGCATCACATAAACAGTTTGTGTTTGTGTGTCTTTCTTAGGGGTTAGGATCAAAGCAGAAGACAGATTTGTGAGACATACTGTATTCTTCTTCTAAAAGTTTTACAAGCCTTGTTTTACAGCTAACGATATTAAGAATATAGCGATAGATACATAGTAATAAATAGGTATAAAAATCATAGATGCATCAATCTTTATCTCCAAAGAACAGTCAACCATGCATTAGTGACAAATGTAAAAATGTGTGTATTTAAAAAAATTGAATAAAACATTTGGGACTTTCTGAGCCGCATTCATTTCCCCTGGTCATTCAGATATTCAACTTTGACCTAAACAAAGCATTCCATTCATAAGGAGGCCTTCCTCCTTAAAGTAACACCACAGCACTCACCTGCAGAAGAAGCAGTCCCATCATCTGTAGACAGGTATTTTCTGGCAGTGTTACTCTGTACATTTTTGGGCAGACGATTACATCTAGACCTGAATGAAACATCATGTTACTGACATGATTTCCTCTTTCTTTTGCTAAAGAAAACTGTCCATGTGTCGGCAGTGCAGAGATTTGCTGTTCAGATCTGAGAGAGAGAAAAACAGGGAATATATTGTTGGACCTGCGGAACCTTCTCGAGTTTCCCGTTGTAGACCAGGGATGGGCAACTTTGATGGGGGCCATAAAAAATCTGAACTCATCATGGGGAGTAGCAGTGGCTCGCAGGTCTGCATACGCACATCCATACCCACACATGCAGTCAGAGCTGGCCTTAACCTTTTGGGGGCCCTAAGCAACATTTTGTTTACCCCACCTTGCGAGCAAAACATGTAGCGGTATAATTTTTTGCAATTCTTCACATTTTGCCATGGGACGCAGAGAAAAATGTGCAGTTTTACAGCTAATTTCCTGCAATTCTATACATTTTGCCATAGGGTGAAGATAAATGTTAGCATTTTTTATATGATATTTGAGTGAGAATGACTAACAAAATCAGTGAAAGTCCCCTAGTCAGTAATTTGACCATGAATACTACAAGTTTTAACAGCTGGCCGCTATACTAACTTACCAATCTAAAACATTTTGCTGGTTTAATTGAGTGACTGTCAGTGAGTGACATAACAAGAGAATACATGCTGAAGCACAACCAAAATTGCACCTATTCTAACTCTCAACAGTAAATTGACACCCTGACTGAGTCCCCCCTCCCCAAAAAATATATCCCGTGTGTATCAAGAATGGTCCACTACCCAAAGGACATCCAGCCAACTTGACACAACTGTGGGAAGTATTGAAGTCAACATGGGCCAGCATCCCTGTAGAACGCTTTCGACACCTTGTAGATTCCATGCCCCAACGAATTTAAGTTGTTCTGAGGGCAAAAGTAGGGGGTGCAACTTAATATTAGGAAGGTGTTCTTAATGTTTTGTACACCCAGTGTATATATGTGTATACGTGAAAAATCCAGTAGCGTTGCAGTTTTTGACACAAACCGGTGCGCCTGGAACCTACTACCATACCCCGTTCAAAGGCACTTAAATCTTTTGTCTTGCCCGTTCACCCTCTGAATGGCACACATACACAATCCATGTCTCAATTGTCTCAAGCCTTAAAAATCATTATTTAACCTGTCTCCCCCCCTTCATCTACAATGATTGAAGTGGATTTAAGTGACATCAATAAGGGATCACAGCTTTCACCTGGATTCACCTGGTCAGTCTATGTCATGGAAAGAGCAGGTGTTCTTAATGTTTTGGAAATTGATCCACGGACCTAGAAAAGGTTGCCCATCCCTGTTGTAGACAATTCCTTTTATACGAACAAAGACTTTGTTTGTGTTTATTGAATAGGATCTGGTATTCTAAGTGTCAATTCAAAGTCGGTTGCTGTTGAACTTGGGTTTTACGCGTTGCACTGTCGGTACAGGAGCCAAATCGATGTTGTCATTCACAACACAGTCTGAATAATAACACACAACTAGAGGTCATGTATCATGAACTGTTTCTTGCAATGTCTGTTTCCATGACTTTTGATTCCTTTCAAATCAAAACACAATTCTCTGTAAATGAATTAAATACATTGTCAAATTATATTTTCCTTGACTTTTGTCTCCTATTTTACTACTGAAAAGGACTGAATGTAACTTTGTACATTGTTTTGCATATTTACTGACTTAAACAATCCTACCATGATTATTCTACCCCAAATGGCAATGGTGATTATTCAATAGGCCTAGCTACCACTTTCCTCTTTTCAAGAGAGGAGTCCATGTTTTTCCTAATGAGGTACCTAATTTATCTTGTCAATAAACGCGGTACTTCTACCCAAGGTGTCAGTGAGGAATTTGGAAGTGAATACTCTCTTGCCCTTTCCCTGTAAGTAAAGCTCCTCTTCAGTTCTGTTGAGTGCTACATGATAACCCAAACTTGCCATTCATAAGGAGGCCACATTCCAGAGAAGCTTTTAAAAACGATGACATCGCCATTGTACACAATCAGCAAAATACCTGGTCAAATGTCAAGCTCTTCTTATGGGATGTTTTGTAAATAATGTGTGATAATGACTTTAAATACTTGCAGACAACAGTTTTACTACAAGGGTACTTTTTCCAGGACACAAGAGGCTGTCTGGAGTCGCCCGAGGGCTCCGCTTGTCACATAGGAGTAATGGTTCTCTCAGTTCTGACTCCGCCACTTGACTTTGTTGCTGCTGCATTGAATTACAGCCCATGGACAAGTCCCTCTCTTTCTGTTGGATATTCAATCTTCTGATAAATTGTTTTGGAATTTGAGGCCTCAGTGAACAGGACGTGTTTTGAAGCAGGTTTCTGTTGCTTCGGTGGAGTGGAGCCGCCGGCATATGAGGTTCAGGAGTCTGACAGCCGAGCAGGACTCAAGTTAAGCCCCATTTAACAGACTGGGTTGAGCAACAGGGACTAAAGTTGACTTAATCCAAGCTCACTCCTAACAAATATGACATGTATGAAAAACAAACAGTGCTCGAGCAGCTAGCACCAGAGGCTAAGGTGTAATGAATAACACACTAATGCTGTGTCAAGACAACTACCACAGGAGAGTAAACATGAAAATATTGTTTCTGGTTGGACTTCAGCCAGACGAGTGGGGCCACAGGGTGCGTGTGTGAGTATGTGTGAACTCAAGCACCATTATCCTTTTTCACTTTTTCTTCAAATCCTCTGTCGTGACTGACATTTCCGTGTTATGATGTATGAAATGAAGATCCCAAAGTCTACAGCTTTATAATTCATAAAGACTGCACAGTAGGTGTTCATAACCTGTCGTGACGCGTCAAAGGGACTATATCATTCCTTTGACAGAATATGTAGATTTTATGTCAAACTAATAATACATTGCATCTCTCTCTTGACCTTTCTCAGGAAAGACAGTATAAATCCAACTAAGTCAAATAACATTTGTAAAGCTTTTTTAAAATGTTTTATTACAGTACTTTGTTACAGAACACGCAGAAAGACCCCCCCGGTTACTGTAAGCGATAATACAGGATCATCCTGTATTATCAGAGATTGGCGTACGATAATGGGCTTGGGGAAGTCAGGGTCATGGATTTGGAAGGTTCAGTGGTCACCGGCAAGAGCCAGGATGATATAGCAGAGTAGAAAATGTGCAATAGACTGCTAATGCTATCTTTATGAATCATACTATAACAAAGAGGCTAAAGAGCGTCCCAGAGTAGAAACAACATGAGGTTCAGGAAGAGGGGAACTATGGCAGCCTCCAACAAGAGAGAAGATGAGAACAACCAGGAAACCAGGATCCTATTCAATAGGCACCAAATGAAAGAAAGCGGACTAAAACAGGGAGGGACTACCTGGATTTGTTCAATAAGAACAGCTTGTTTCATTTTTCTACAGTGTGCCCTAATGAATACAGCCCAAGGGAGAGCTGGAACACCTGCTGTGGATGGGTTTCCTACTTTGCCCCTTAGTGCCACCATAGTTCCCCATTAGCATTGAGAACTTTTATCCTGTCTCTAATAGATATCTTATAGTGTAACAATACAGTATTTCAATTTAGCTGTGAATTAAATGTAACATACAGTACAATGGGTTGTTGACTTAAGATTCCTCTCATTTTAGTTTAATCATTTGTTGTTTTATAAAACTCAAATGAATGGCACCAATGTCCTCTGGTATGTGTCAATATTGGAGTTGATACAATATGAGTCTGGATGGCTGAATATCTCACTACAGTGGAAAACAGATGAGGAAACAGAAAACAAAGGCATGACACAGTTTGCTACCCTTTTAAGCCAAGTAGACAACCTGAACTCAAAGCATTTGGAAGCATTATGCAGAGCAGACATAGTGAAGGCGTCTGCGCCACGCCATGCATTTACAAGTCAACTTTCGCTGCTTTAGAAAAGGCTTGGCATTTACACTGGCATTTAGACTTATTTATTTATTTTCCCAATGTGCAAAAACATTCTGCGGTAGATGCAAATTTGGTGAGTTCTTATAAAGGCATGACATTTCAAAAATGTGAAATAAATTCATATGGTCCAATTAAATTGTAACTGTTGCTTGAGAAATCCACAGCGCTCAGTCTATCCCAAATTGCTTTGTGCCTTGCATTCTGTATTTAATTACATCAGGAAGCGAAGAGTGTTCTGTGATAACAGCAGGCTTCTCTCTATATATGGCTAAGAAACAGGGAAATTATGTGAAATTGTGCCTGAGAACTGTAGACGTCGGAAGAAAGCCTTGGTATTGCTGATCGAAACACCCACAGAGCTCCCTATAGGATGCACAAGTTAAGTTCAGCGTGGTGACCCTTGTTCTTATTCCACATAGTGGTATTCATTCCAAACCGAACTAATACACATTTACTAGAATAAAGCCCCCCAAAAAACCATCAAGTTTTGCAATGACCTAGCTATTGTCAGAGAGAAGGCATGTCAGCTATTGTATTGAGACAACAGTAAACAGACTACTCCATTCTTCGAACCTTCTACCGTAATGTCACGTTTCAAAATAGAGAAGAATCTCAGATAAAATGGTTTAGGAAAATGTCCACCTGAGTTGATTTCAGCTCAGACATGACAACTATGATTCAGCAACCTCTACAATGCCTAATATGTGTTTCAAATCGTTTCTATATCACTTCCTGAATGGTGTATATCTAAAGGGCCATTGTTCTGGTCCGTCTCCAATAGCCTGCAGTACCGTAGTTGCATTAGATGAAAGAAACAAGACTTTAGTGTGAAAGATATTTGAACAAGATATTCTACAAGGAGAGCCTGTGGGGGTAAATGCAGAGTTGTCCGTCTGCTTCTCTAATAGGTTAGTATTGCTCTGGGGGAATGCTTGGTGTCTGTCATCCTGAATGGCTGGAGGAAAAGTAGAAAAGGAAACATGAGCACTACGTTTTTACATCTAACTGATCATCTGCTGGAGACGTAAACCTCCATTTTGATGACTTTACATTTAAATACTACAAATGGATTCAGCCTGATTTGTCAACGGTTATTACAGTTGTTACAGATGATTCTTTATTAGCTTAATATACTGTGCATAAACACCTCCAGCACCCGCCACCTACTTCATAACGACAGTTATCTTACTGTTGACCATTTCAGGTCTATAGGCAGAAGTGGCATAACAGCAGCTAAATATATAAATCAAAAGGTTTCAAAGTATTCTAATCTTCTAATTACACTGAGCGAGAGAACAAATATAATTGTTTAATTATTTTTTATATTACACAAAACTGTATGCAAATACTTATAATTTTTCTCTCTCTGTGTAATTAGAAGACGTTTACTATACTATCATGATTTGTCCTAAGAAAACAAATCACAATAAAATAAAGTGAGTACAGAAATATTTAGAAAACCCTTTGACACCTTTTGATTTGCTGCAGACAATCAGGATCAGAATTAATTGGCACACTTTCATGTGCTTGGTGTTTGCTTTGTTTTCTCTTGTTATTGTGATAGTCGTAGACAGCTGGCCTGGAGACATCAGGGGAATTTATAGTTCATTTGTAAAAGGCTTCACCCAGAGGTGTATCTGTCTGGTGGAGGACGGAGGGCGGGAGGTGAGTTGTAACGCCTTGTGCTAAGAGCCGTAGCATGGTGCGTCCTATCCTCACCCACACCAGGACATGATATCTCTGTTGAAAAATTAAGAATTACAGCTTTAACAAATGCCACGGAACCTGTCAGAGAGGAGGAGGGCTTTTTATTTTGCTTGTGTCTGACAGCAATTTTGCTACAAGCCGCTTGCATATTTGTGCTCCGGCTTTCTTTGTTCCTATCAAAACAACACGACAACTCCTGTGTTCCTAGGAGACTTGTATAGAATCAGGAGCGTGCATCAGCTCAGGGAGAAAGGGAGAAAAAAATTACAGTCTGAGGTGATGCAAATTATATCTTCAGTGTATCTTCCCTAAACTCCAACAAGCACGGTGACAGCTGATGCCAGGATTAAACAAAAAGATCAGGAACTTATGACTAATAGCTCAAAGCAATCATCTCTCATTATTTCAATTACATGGGTAAATGCATGCAATCATGGATCAAATTGCTCCTCTGAAGAGGGTATTTTCAAGCAAAGCATTTCTGTCAGTAAAAAAAAAGACAAAAAGTGAAAATATTTGCATTGATTTCTTTATGAAAATACACCTTTGTTAGATAAAAAATAATCTACTTGCACCTGCAGTTGTAGTGTGTTAACAATAACAAAATAAATAACAAGAGCACACACTGGCCAGTAAGACAATAAGCAGAAGGGAGCTAGATACCCTCTAGCCTGTCTGTGCTGAAGTTTCACAATGCTGCAGTGCAACCTGAACTAAAGGTTCAATAAATGGCAACCATTTTGCCCAATAATAGTACCTGGCTGGCTTTGAGAGGAGAGCAGCTCCACTGACCGATTCAGGGGTCTTCAGCCTCCTGGGCTGCATCCCAAATGGCACCTTATTCCCTATATAGTGCACACAGGGCTCTGGTCAAAAGTAGTGCACTATATAGGGACTGGAGTGCCATTTGGGATATAGTCTTTCTGTGATGTGATTGATGACTCGGTGACTGGAGGAAAATTGCCTCTTATAAATTATTCATCCAGCAGCTATCTATTTGCTGTTGAAGTAGCTGACAGGAAAGTTCCGACTGTCTGGGCACAATCTGCTCTCAAATCACTTAGCCTACAAGTGAGAGAATATTTAAAGAAGCCAAGCGATGTACGACGCCTAGTGGTATCAGGTTAGGTCTTTTCATAGACACATCTAGTAGAGGATCAGAGTTAGACTATTGTCTATTATACAATGCTTTTTAGGACAGTACTGTAGCTTGTAGGGTTCACATTGTTTAGAATCTGGTGAAAGAAGTGGCTGTTTCAATACATGTGCAAAGACAATGGATTAACAATACACTCTCCAAGTTGTTGAGCCAAGTGGTTCTAAGGCCATAGACAAAGGAGTGTATACAGAGACCTGAGATGTCAAAAAACTTCAGAGACTTTCTGGAATGTATTTTGTATTGACTTGGTCCCTCAGTAGTGGTCTGGCTGTAACTGAGCCCCACCTTTGTCCCTGTGTCCCACAGACAGAACCCTCAGTAGCCAGCCTGAGCAGCAGATTCAAGTCCTGGGTGGGTAAGGCGGAGGCAACAGAGATAGTGTTGGGGCTAGGGGAGGGAGAAGGAGGAGGTGGGGAGCGAGCTAAGGAGGGTGAGGGGTAGATCCAGCAACCCAATTGCGCTTCCCTTTGCATTAGCCTTTCCTGCTCAGGCTCCATCGACCTGTCACAGACATCACAGTGATTGACTGGCTTGGCAGATGCGCTGCTATAACAGGTAACCTGATCCACCGGTCCCATCTGGCGCCCAGCCTTTCTCAATTCACACCCAGCTGAAGAATAGACATCACCAGGAGCAAAGTCTTCTTTGTGCACGAAGGAAACATTTGTCATATATGCGATATATGTATATAGCCTACGTGTAGGTGTGTGTGACTGCGTGCAAATGTGAGGGAGAACACGTTGATGGAGGGCTGAATTTGCATAGACGTGGCGGGCACACGCAGGCACGCGCACACACACACACACACACACACACACACACACACACACACACACACACACACACACACACACACACACACACACACACACACACACACACACACACACACACACACACACACACACACACACACACACACACACACACACACACACACACACACACACACACACACACACACACACGCACAGATGGATCACCACGGCAGCCTGCTTTACAGCGTGATCTGTCTCTCTCTTTCAAAGGGATGGACGGAACACAGACACAGATTAGAGACTTGGGGGGTAATCATCAAATTAGCATGCTTGAGAAATGATGATTTCTTTTTTTCCTTGTGTAGCAATTGCCATGCATTGAGCCCTCGGTGCATTGCTTAATTTTTCCATGAGAAAGATTGCAATTAGAAAAAGTCTGAGAGTGAATGCATAAAGGAGTAGCTATGATGGGGCTCTCATCTCAGACAGATGGAGTGTCTAATTGCACAAAGCTTGAGAAGCTCGTCTCTTCTGGACTGGTGATGGAGAGTGGTGATGAGGGGTAGGGGGCGGTTGCCACCACCAGTTGGAGGTTTGGTTGAAGTATTGCTTTTTCTAAATTCGCTTTTTAGGTGACCATATCCTGGCACAGCGATGGACGGAGCTGAGAGGAGAGGAGGCAGGGAGCAGGGCTAGTACCGGTACCCTTCTACCCACACGGCTTGATGGGCAACGTGGGGTCCCTCTCTCTTGCAAGTGCAGGCAGATCGTGTCTCCCCTGCTGCTCTGAGGAAAAACACTGTTCAGTGATCGCTTTTCCTTTAATAATGACTTCTTCCCACCAAAATATTTTGTCAAGCTTGTGTACGGGGAGTTCAAGCCTTTGAATCAACACCTCTGAAATCTATCAACAGCCAAGAATCTTCCAGGCTTTCTCCTGGTGGCGAAGTAGCTAACACTTCCCCCAATCCCTTCTCACCCAGCACCCCATACTCAAACCCAGTCACAGAGTGTGACCAAGATGCTCGGCTCGGCAGAAGGGAGCACGCTGCCAATGAGTCTACGGTTCCCAGTTACAAGCAGAGGTATGAAAAGGAAATATAATGTGAGAATGCGGCACAACAAACGTCAGCTGCCTGATACGCCAGCGAGACAGAAGCGAGAGCGATGTTATTTTATGTTTCTTTAAAAATATGTATATTTTCTCAGGCGGTCTCCAACGAATCGTCCAACGCAATGTTCTTGAATGAATGAGCACAATGTTTGACAAACATGAATATCTACTGTGGACAAATGTATTTGTTCAAGTATAAAAAAAGAAGAAGCATCATATTGACAATGGAAATGCATAACGATAGGCTACTTATGTGTTGGGAAAGACTTCATTTTGATCATAGCAGCCACATCAGTGAACGCAAGGGGAAAATAATGCACAGCAAAACACAATGTTGGGACCTCCCCCAAGACACCCTCCAATCTTCCTCCCCTAATAAATGTCTGGTAAAGAAACTGCCCTTTGGGCCTGCCTCCCCCAGCCTTCCTCTGCCTACCCAGCCTCTCCCTACCTCCTCAGCCTCTCCTGCCTCCCCAGCCTCTCCTGACTCCCCAGCCTCCCCAGCCTCTCCTGCCTCTCCCTACCTCCTCAGCCTCTCCTGACTTCCCAGCCTCCCCTTACCTCCTCAGCCTCCCCTGCCTCCCCTCGCCTTCCCTGCTTCCCTCTGCCTCAACAACACACACTGGAGTCTTTGACTGACATCTGCTTATGTTGTTGTTGGTGCTGCTCAAAAATATATACGTGTGTGTTTATGTGGGCAGTGTGTGAATGGCAGTACAACTCCAGGAGCCATGGGACCAGAGAGAGAGCATCCTCAGCTCAGTGCTAAGGCCTCACTCTAATGAAGAAGAAGCGATGTCTCCATTACGTACTGTAACCCTGTGGAACTGTTGCCCTTAATGCGTGCGTCCCCGACGCCACTTAGCCATATCACTGGTGTTGAGGAAGTTAGCAGCATATGCTGTTGGGTGCCCTAGGATGGATGGGAGCTGAAGTAGTGTGAAGATCTGGCATTTAAAAGCGAGGTCTAATTATAAAAACAACGGTTCACTTCTCTCTGGGTGTAAGAGAAGTGGACCTCTTGCTGGTAATGGAGATGAGGGATGCCACTTAGCTTCTTGTTTGAGGTCAGGAAGGAAATGATGGGAGAGGAAATGTGTGGCTGGCTGCATGGGCTGCTTTGGTGTAGACTTGAATAATACTATGTCATTTCTCTCCTCTAAACCTGATAGGTATGCTATCAAGCACCTAAACACAATTCAACAACAACAAACAAAATAAGAGACAATTGTATAGTGTCTCATATATGCTTTTATTATGAGCAAATGGCTAGAAAACCTTCTTGCACTAAACATAATGGAAGTCAGGGGTTAGCATGACTGCCCATGCATGCACAGTATATATATATATTAATATATATATACTGTATATATAATATATATAATATATATATATAATATAATATAAATGATACTGAGTTGAAAGATACACAAACCCATGGTTTATATACTGCACATAATTAAAAAGGTATATATATATCTTTATTCTATTTCCGTAATTACACTAATATTCCAATATACTGTATATTGAACCAATATCCTGTTTACAAAAGCCCCCTATTGACCTAAAGACCCTCTATATTCTACTACATTTTACACATGCAACTTCCTCACCCAACCAATCGACTGGAGCTATCCACACAATCTCACCTTGGAGACCTGAAATTCCACCAGTCCACTTACCAGGACTGGCAGACTGATACAAAGCCTGTTCAGTGCTGCTTGTCTCAGGGAGCCCGGACCAAGCCCAGCTGTTGACTGACAGGCCGCTCCAAGTGCCAAAGGGACTAAAAGCAAGCATGGCTTTCTTCATTCCTCTATGTCAGAACCCAGAAACTCAAGTGACAGGGAACCACTATGTGTGTGAAAACAGTGGATATTTTGACATTGAACCCACTGTAGTACTATATTTTTACAGAGGGAAAACTGACTTCTGTTTGCTGCGTGCTAAAACGTCTTGTTCGTTTTTTACATCAAGTTGCTGGTATACCTGTGTAGTAAGACAGAAATGACAACATTGTTCATTCTGTACTTAATGTTGTACTTAATCCTTAGTTACATGATAAGACCTTCAGACATATTCCACCGTCATATCATGGAAAAGGACTCTCAGACTAAATAGTGTCAGTAGAGTATACAATAAACTGTAAATCAATAATCTATTCACTTCCACTATGTGCATCACTCATGATGACATTTATTAAGATAGTGAAGAAAAATCAATATAAAGAAGAACAGTAGCTACAATAATAGAATTAGGTCAACCACGTGGGAATTTTCATACTAGACTAGAGGATATTGACAGTTGGGCTCTAGCTTTCTCACAACAACAAAAAAAATACTAATGAAACTAAGCTGAAATAAATATTATTAAACTGCAACTTCCAACGGCTGCAAATAGGAGCTAGTCTAGCACAGGACTTTTTCATTTAGTTTCCAAGTTGCAAGCAGAAAAGTGTACCCCTATAATCTCTTGTGGACAGACAATATAACATAAATGGTAGCATAGATCTGTCATGATACAATAGGATGTGTAAGATAACGAGCAGTGTTAGTTTCCGGTGCTTTGGACAAATCCCGTTTTCGCAGGTGTTAGCATCTTTCGAATTTTGTAAGTGAAGGGTACATACTGGCCCATAGACTTGCCGTAACATGCAAAGAGAGAGAGCGGAGCTCTTCGTTTCTGTTTTCCGATCCTCGTTCTATCTCTTCTCTTAACACGTATGGACCCAGAACTTAAGCGAGCATCTGACCAATTACTCAAGACTTTAGCTACAGAGTGTACGCCAGATATGTGATAACTATGTTTCTATTAGTGGGCGTTACAAGTTAGCTCATTCATAATGGCGCCATAGGTGGCTCTACGAAAACCTGAGAAAACTCAGAGAGATATTAAATCCATGTTTTGCACTGCGTGACAAGGTTCCTCGCCATCTTAGCTGCCGCACATCTAGCATTTCCCAGCATCTTTGCAGGAACTAGTCCTTTCTATACGACGTGGCCACGGCCACATTTAGAAGTCGATGACAGAGTGTCACACAGTTCAACCAAAACAAAGATCTACACACATGCAAGAGGCATTTCTCACTCAACACAAAACATGGATTTAATATCTTTGAGTTTTCTCCGTTTTTCGTAGAATCACATGCAACTGGACACAGACATTTATAAAATAATATTTTCCCCCAAATTGAGATCAGAGAAAGTGTTGCAAAGTGCTGGTTATTTGAAACATCTACGGTGGCGTTTTATATAAGTTCACCTGTTATGCCCACTAATGGAAACACAGTTATCACATATCTGGTGTACAATCTGTAGCTAGCGAGACTTGAGTTCTGGGTTAACCAAGATTAGTACACCTATGGCAACAGGAACTCATCCAAGACCGAATGTCTGCCATGGTGTGTGAAGGTAGACACTCAGGCCTTACTGTAAACAGTCATCATTTATTTACAAAGACATCTCTTAAACAAGCGAGTGTTTTGAATAACAGTACTCAGTGCTGCTCGGGCCTAGGCTAAATGTTTCTCCTTGAGAGTCAGGCAGCCGCACACAAACACAGAGGTGTCGCTCATCACAATTTAATGTAGGATGAGAAATGGTAGCCTGTAAGGACGAATCACTCTCGAGTATTTTCTTAAACACATAAAAATGTCAGAGGAATTTGGAGAAACTCAAGCTACCGAAGACTGCCAAAGAAACATTGGCTAGTAGAACAAAAGGAGAGAGAGAGAAAAAGAGAGAGAGAGAGAGAGAGAGAGAGAGAGAGAGAGAGAGAGAGAGAGAGAGAGAGAAAGAAAGAAAGAAAGAAAGAAAGAAAGAAAGAAAGAAAGAAAGAAAGAAAGAAAGAAAGAAAGAAAGAAAGAAAGAAAGAAAGAAAGAAAGAAAGAAAGAGAGAAAGAGAGAGGGTGAGAGAGAGAAAGAGAGAGAGTAAGAGAGAGAGCGAGAGAGAGCGAGAGAGAGAGAGAGAGAGAGAGAGAGAGAGAGAGAGAGAGAGAGAGAGAGAGAGAGAGAGAGAGAGAGAGAGAGAGAACGACAAGCCTGCAAAGACAGGTTCAAGAGACCGATGTCACTTACTAAGAGGCCTTCATCCATCCCTTGAGAGGCCAGGAGAAATCTTTCAGTTGAAGGAATTGAAAAATTTCTGTCACAGACTGTGGCTGGAGCAGGCTTGAGGCTGGTGTTGTCTATGTATGTTTACAACAACTGTCATTAAAGGCACAAGAAACAAGAGGGGCTAATGTAATGGGATCCCTCCCCTTTGTTGAATATTTAATGTCAGGCTGAAGGGGAGAAAGGCACACATACTCTTCCTTCCCCATCGCTTGGCTCTCTTGCCCTCCTCTAAGTGTCTCCAGGGATGGATGGGTTTCCTTGCTGGTCACCATGAGTACCCATTTTCTGTCTGATCTCTGCTCCTTATTTCCCCACTCCCTTCCTGTCTCCTTGAAACCAAATTTGCTTCGTTTTAGTCACCTCAAAGCAGACTTGTGTGTATATATTTTCAGGGGAAATTTGATTGTCGATATGGATTTTTAAATCAGTTTTCAGATCAGGTTTTAGAAATATGTAAACTGTTGTGTTATTTTATCAGGCCCGGGCCCAGTAGTGGAACACATACCTCAGATGGGGAAGATCCAATATGGAGGAGAGATCTTTAAGCAAGACAACTCAGACATAAATGGATTAAAGAAACCATAACGGGAAAACAAGTGCCCATTTCAAGTGCAGTTGGACGAAATTTAAGACCAGGAAAGTTGCATTATAATGTGTTTTTATCAAATTGAGGATATTTTCACACTCACTGATGCCTGAAACATGAACCTATATTTTCTGTCTTTGGTTTCCTTTCTTGAAGTACCCTTAATGTGCCAAAGATGTAATACTTAAGCTCGGGTTACTGTTGTTGGTTTGTAAGTTAATGTCTAAAAAGTTCTGATTGGATTTGAATCGACCAATGTGCATTAAAACCACCGTTCTTTAAATCAAAATCGTATGATCTAAAAGTGAATGTAACAAAACCTTCCCATTCTTTCAACATCCTGCTCATTTTGGCCAGTCTAATTCAGTTGTGGACTGAAGGCATACTGTCTTCTATTACAGCAGTAGACAGTTGCAGTACTTTGCAAGATGGACACATTAGCCTGCACACCTCTCTCGTCGATGTGTTTCTGAACATTGCTGCACAGACAGTGGCCTATTAGATGGACTTGTACAAAAACTTCAAAGTTTAACACACTCAACTTCCCTGTTTCATCCACGATACTGAACAGTTGACGGTAACGTGGATACAATGACACAGAATGATTTTTATTTTGACAACATATAAGGTCATGTAAATGTTCATTTGAAGTATCCTAAGCTAAGTAAGGTAAGTATCGATAAATGTGAGCAGAGGGGTCTCAGTATTCTTAGAACAAAATATTGGAATAAATGTATTGAATAACCTGTAATCATAGGACTGTATATCTACAGTGAAGGCATGTACCACTAACACGTGAACACGGAGTACTGTATACCATTCATGACAGATCATTCATTATTGTGTTAATCAGAGCTAATGTTATTATTTTTGTCATCAGAAATACACAGGATCTGTTAAGTAGTGGAAACATCAACATCATTGAACACAGGTTGTCATTTCCCCTGACAGAACACTGAGAAAAATACCACTGACAAAAGACAAACAAATAAGATGCCAGACAAAGTAGCAGTGCTTATTTCTATCATTACTTTTTATAATAAAATAACTTGAGCCTAGATAATATTAAGATTGTATTGCGATTCAGTGCACTTTGCCTTATGAAATAATCCTTCATCTGTGACACACTACTGAACACCAATACTGTCGTGCAGGCTGGTTAACAATCAATATTTAGAAATAAACTTTCCCCAAACAATCAATCATGACGGGTCCCAACAGCACTTCATTTTCATAATTTTGACCGCCCTTGTCTTGCTCTGAAGTCAATGTTTTGGTCTCGGGGCTTGGATGGCAATATAAGTGTGTTTTCTCTCTGACAGATGGGGAGTGTATCATATTGGGAACACTTTGTGCATTAAGCACAAATTCCCCATGCAGAATTCTAAATGAACACGGGGCCCTACAGCAGCCACAGCAAGACACTTAAACTGACACACAGGAACTTGGAGAAATTACTTAACGGATCGGTTACATCTAAAATGATTGAATCAATATCAATATTTTCCCTTGGACCCTATCACACTGATAAGCAAAATCCGTCCCCTTAAAAGCCTTACATTAAAATTTAATAGCGAGCAGTTTGCTTGCCGAGATGTGTAATATCTGGACAGCTGTCCTCTGGCGTGTTTGAAACTTGTTTTCTTGGCCGTTTCAGTGTCATCCACTAATTGCCCCTTCTTTAGGACACATGATCCTATTGAATTGAATCATAGGAGTATAAAACAGGAAAAGGCTTTCTGGAGGTCAGAAGAAAACAAGACGTCAGTTCTAAAGCACTTTCTTCTGTCTCTCTACATTTGTCTGTGCCATCCCCAAGTGGCTTGGTTAAGCATCTGATTTCAGCCCATCAAGGGCTGCTTGGTCGTTGGTGGGCTAAATTAGCAAGTATAACTCCATTCTGAGTGCATGGTTGCACTACATGGCTTTTCTTCTTCATATGCTTAGTGGCTTCTTTCTCTTGATCACTTGAGAACATTTCTGCAGGTTTTCTTTTTAATTCATCATAATGGGGGGCACTAAATCATTTTATATTCATCTATTTTGCAAATGTACAGTAGCAAATAGATAAACACAATGAATGTATACAGCAGTCGAACAACAGGGGAAATACATTCTAAAATAAATAAATACATGTATTGTATTTATTGTTTTGTTTTTTACAACTGGAGAAAACATAGACGGCAGTCCTTCCAATCACTGTTTTCATGAAATACAATGAGAGTCTGTCAGCACCAGAGGACCAGCTCTGGATGGAAAACACCATACATCCACTAGCTCACACAGGCAACCCAATCACTAACTGTATTTGCTTGAAAAGCAAAACTCAAAGAGAGCTGGCTTTGCCATCTCCTTCAGGCTCAGGCCAATGAGGCCATGCAAGCCCCTGATTTCACAAGTGCAACCCGAGCAATCACTGTAGTTCTCCTGATCCTGATTGCCTGGCCTAGCTGCCTGCATCTCCATCTCAGAGCGAGGATGCAAAGAGCCAAAGATTATCTTTCCCTATGAACTTGCTCTGATTACTGACTTGGAGAGGAATACAGGATAGGCGTGTAGCATGCCCTCATCAGCTAGCTACAGTAACATGTCTGTAGTCAGAACAGAGCCCTGCATTCATAATGTAGTATTTATTAAAGACAGGCTGTTCAGACAGATAAATATGTTCAATCTCTGCTTGCACTGCCTGCCAGTGTCTCTGGATCTTTGAAGGTAAGAATAGCTGACACAGTAGATATAATATAGTGGCTTGTGGTTAATATTCTTTGCTAGGCGTTTTAATGTTTGTATCTGAGCCAATACGGATTGCTCCATCTGCAAGAAAAGCCTGTCAAAAATGTATTTTGCCCAGTGGAGTTGAGTCTATCAGAATGTTCACAATATGAATTATTTAACATGCTATTTGATCAGTGTTTATGCCCTAACACAGTGATCCACTGTAATTTGAGCTCGATACTTTAGCAATAACTAATAGCCTTCCGGTTGATATGTTATTATTAATACATGGCTCAATATGAATCTAGAAGAAGGGCCAAATTAAAAAAATATGTAAATAATTTGATCACTATTTTGTCAATGAGGATTTTCCTGCACCCCAGGAAATGGAGATGAACTCACTGAAAATCCACATTAACACACGGTTATATTAACAGTATTGCACTTTTCAGGTAGCCTACTTTTGGCCAGCTAATAGCCTAACCACTGATCAAGCAACATTATGGATTAAACGTCATATCCTGTTTCTGCAGTATTATTTTGCTGTGACAATACTGGTCAAATTAAGATCCTACATCTGTACTGTGATTTCCCCTTAGTGGGCGAAGCTATCCATGCTCCTTAGTGGGCCATCCAGGTAACCATATTTCTTGATTACCATCGTCTTTGTTTGTACCTGACAGCTGTCTTTAATAAGGATGTTTTTCCCTATTCCTGTTTCTATATCTACCTTATGGCCCTCATGGTCCTTTACGAGGTTATCGCTCTGTATCTAGCCTTTATCTGCTAAGTTTGGTTGAGAGTATAACGTTTCCCATACAGCCCAGAATTCCCCTCAGTGCAAACCTCAATGGAAGCTCAAATTGAAGTACAAATAGGTCTAATTGGTCCTAATATTTCGCCTCTATTTTGACTCTCCCCCTCTCTCCCTTCGGAGTGGAGCTGATAGATCGCTCTCTCTACCTGTCGACTCTTGACTGCTACTCCAGCTCCAGCCAGGTATGAAGATCTTATCAGGCCTCAGTCCCATCGCCCCAGGGCCCCCTGAGAGGAGTGAGACCTGGTCTCTCTCCGGAAATATCTACTGATATGTGTCAGTGTATCAGTGTGCAGCAGGGAGGGAAAGAGACTGTTCTCAAGGCCTAGTGTATTTTTTCAAATATATTTTTATCATGCTATCAGTTCTGAAAGAGACAGTTATTTTATTACGAGATTGACAATGCTCTATTGTTGATTCATTAAACAATAATATATATCATAGATATATTTGAAGACTAACCATAAATATACTGCAGAAAGCTAACTACTTCAATGCCAGAAATTGATAAATTATCGTATTATTAATTAGAAATTAATTAGACATTCTAATATTGCTTCTGTAGACATTTCTATGGTTGAGTGACTCTGCTTGTCCATAGCTTTAGGCCAAACACTCAAACTCACTCAGATTCTTGTCACAGTGGTCTTCCCAAAACTCCTGCTGCATAGCTGAGCTCACCTGCTATAACCCAAACAGGAACATATCAATTCATCTCTCTCAGCCCAGCTCAAGCAGGGGTAATCCTCCCATTGGACTGTTTGAACTGAAGCTGTTAAACAAAGGCCCGGGATAATGGCTTGTTAGGAATTATCTTGTTTTTATGGAAGATCTTCAAGAGGTTTAGGCCCAAACTCCTTGTAGCTGCTATTTGTCTCTCCACATAACCAATAATCCTGCCATTTGTCAGGCCATTAGTGCTTGATGACCATATTCAGATGCTTCAAGTGCCGGCCTCTTTCCCTCCCGTCACCTGCCCTTGAGATGTGACTTTCAGTAAGTGTCTGATGATTAAGTTGTGGAGGGGTTCTCTCTAAGTAGGCCCTGCCTCCTGTCATCAAGGTGTAACCTGAGCTGCAGTATAGTTAAGTACAACCCAGCTAGCTACAACAAGCAAGGTAACCCCATCTTAACCTCTCATCATGATCTCAAACAGAAATTATCACATTTCCTGCAGGAGCTCCGTCAGAGTCAAAGGGTTTTGTTTTCAACACGCAACAATAATGTTGAATCCTCCTCCTCCTCAGTCATGGCACTAGCTGCGTTGCACAGTACACTGTTGGCTGTCGGCAATTAACTGAGAGTTTAACACTTTTTTGTCTGGTGGCAAATTAGTATTCACAGTGGTTTCAATTGATATATTTCTTCTTGTCTTGGTGTGTGTGATTCTAATAGTAAATGAATGATAGAAATGAACGAAGCCCTTTGGTTCTCCAGCTGTGTTTTTTAGGATATATACCAATACATGAACCCAGCCAAAGCTTTTTACTGTTAAAGCTGAGAGGCAATGAAGTAATTAAAACACCAGGGGTTCAAATATTCAATATCATTTTCCAAAATGTGTTTAATTAAAATTAATCATCAGCTGCATTACATTGCTACCTGCGGTGAAAAGTGCTACACTGTTTCTCTCTCTAGTCGAGCTGTTTCTTCCAACTCAATGTAAAGACCTTGCCAAAGAAGTCAGATTGCTGCAATCTCTCACTTTAATCCCAGAATGGGGAATTCATTCATTCAAATGCTGTACATAAAAAAATATGAAAACCACTTGACTTGAACCAGCACTCTCATCAAAGTTTGGCAGTACACATGATTTCTATGGTAAATTACATTCATCATCAAAGTCTTGAAATGAGGGGTTTTAAGTCTCCTTGTTTGAGCATTCTTGATAGGGTTTGAAACACTGATGTTATTTTCATGTCCTGTTTAAAATGATTTCATATAATATTTGTCATGGTATTGGCCCAAAAAGGACTGTCTCTACCTACCCACCCTCCCTCTCTCTCTCTCTGACACCAGACTGATTAACAACATTAAAGGAGATTCCTCTGCTTTCTTCACCTCTACCACTGACCTCATGGGATCAACCCTTTAAAGTAGCTTTCTATCTGGAGAGTCAACCTATTGTTGAGGTCTGGCGTGTCCTGTGGTGTCCCAGACCCTGCTCTGTCCCCTGCCCCCCTGCCCCTGTGCGCAGTAGCGGTGCGTGGGTAAATCACTGGGGAAGCCAAGCCCCCCCCCCATATGACAACCTTTGTGTTGTGATAATTGCATTTTTTTGCTCTATAACCTGTTAATTCACATGCCTTGCGACGGTGATATATTGACCAAAAGGCCGAGCCAATAAGAAGACACAGAATAAATTCAACCACACCTTTGTTTTATCACAAACCGGATAGCAACCTCTGTCCAGTGAAGTCCACAAAGCATATTGAATGTACAGTAACAGACAGTTACATGACCTACAGCATGGTCAAGAAAGTTAATGTTTCCGACATTTTCGGACCACTAAACAACTATTGATTTATTAAACACAGAGAGTTACCGCAAGTCTCAATTGAAAACAGGAGCTGCCTCCACTATTCCAGCACCATTTCAACTTCAACGTTTCAACATCATCAAATCACCTCTGCTTCATCTAATACAGTGACAACTAAAAGATACCAAAAACGATTTGGTCCAATCAATGTAAGCTAAATATGATGTGGCTGTCCATGGTTCTGATTTCTGTGTGCATGTGTGTGTGTGTGTGTGTGTGTGTGTGTGTGTGTGTGTGTGTGTGTGTGTGTGTGTGTGTGTGTGTGTGTGTGTGTGTGTGTGTGTGTGTGTGTGTGTGTGTGTGTGTGTGTGTGTGTGTGTGTGTGTGTGTGTGTGTGTGTGTGTGTGTGCGTACCTGTTCGTGCAAATCAGAAAAACATGTTGACTCACCCTACAGCAATTGCCATCCTCCTCTCTTTCATGTTGACGAAACGGTCTATCGCTCTGTCATACAGTACAGTACCCCCTGGCTAAGATGCTTGCTCGCTAGCCTACATTCTAAAGTGTTTTTATTTATTTTATTTAACTAGGCAATTCAGTTAAGAACAAATTCTTATTTACAATGACGGCCTACCAGAAGACAAAAGGCATCTCCTGCGGGGATGGGGACTGGAATTAAAATTTTAAAATAAAATAAAAATATAAGACAAAACACACATCATGACAAGAGATACAACACAACACTACATACAGAGAGACCTAAGACGACAACATAGCATGGCAGAAACACATGAAAACACAGCATGGTAGCAACACATCATGACAACAACATGGCAGCAGCACAACATGGTAGCAGCACAAAACATGGTACAAACATTATTGGGCACAGACAACAGCACAAAGGGCAAGAAGGTAGAGACAACAATACATCACGCGAAGCAGCCATAACTGTCAGCAAGAGTGTCCATGATTGAGAGTTTGAATGAAGAGATGAGTTACTTAATTAACATTAGCCTTCTAGGCCTACATCTAGCTACATATTGAACTTCCATCCTTTCAAGCCAGGGGCACAACAATGTATGAATTAATGGTTGGATCAGAATCACCATTATAATCATTGGCCAGTACGGAGAATTAAGTCCAAATCCCTTTCTCCATCCATGGGTAATTTATGAAAGGGAATTTTTTTGCTAGCTGGGTTGCTAGCCAGCGGAGGACAACAACACAACGAGATGCAACAATTCATGTTTTTCTGTCAATGACGTATGCTCTCATTGGGATTTGATAGGAGTGACGCCACACCTGGCTTCCCTTGACACTTTTTGTTGGTGCGCCAGGACCACTCACAGTTGAGCTCGCTCAGTTTAGCTCAATGCTGATTGGCACATTTTTTATACTATTTTATCAAGGGAGGCCAGATGCTCGCTGGCTTGCCTTGCCTTCAATGCTACGGGCAGCAACAATGTCATACTCGTTTGGACCAAACAGCATCAGATAGATGGCCTACACATAGAGAGACAGGGCGCTGTTTCGCTCGCTCAGATACTTTCTCCTTTGAGATACATTCAGCCTCTTCGGAATTGAAGGAGAACTATGAAACACAGATAAACGAAAGATAAATTGCATTGCTTTCCTTGGCATCCCTGAATACACGCCACTACCTGGACCACTTTACCTTACCGCCTGGTCCTCTCCCCTGCCCTGTGCACTACTAATTACACCCATTGTTTCCATCCCTAAATAACCCGTCTGCTACTAAACAGCAACAACAATAACAATAAAAACAACAAAATATAACACATTCAAATACTATATTCATTTATCAAATACAAAGCTGGACATTTGACATAATAGTATATTTGTGGCCATACAAAGCCAGGTGAGCATTACCAAATAGATTTTTACATATACAATTGAGCAGATCAGGCAGTATCAGGGCAACTGGCCACACGGTAAATTAAAGCCTCTTAGAGAAGCAAGGAAACCTCCCTAAAGACCATGTCCACTATGTCTCAGGTTGAAAATGGCGCCAGAAGAAATGGCAGCAGTTTTACGGGCGCCCAACCAATTGTGCTACTATGTGGGTTTTTTCGTGTTATTTGTAACTTATTTTGTACATAATGTTTCTGAAACTGTATCTTCCTGCAAAAAAGAGCTTCTGGATATCAGGACAGCGATCACTCACCTCGGATTAGACAAAGATTTTTTCTTCAACAAGCAGGACGCACAGGACATTCTCTGAACACCCGACAAGGCCAACATCCCAATTACTGGCAAGAGGAAGAGACGCAGGTAAAGAGGACACAGAGCGGGGTGCCTCATGAGGACCCGCAGAAGGCGAGTGGGAAAGCTGCCGATACCGTCAATATTTCTCCCCAAGTGCAATAATTGGACAATAAATTTGATGAGGTACGATTTCACGGAATCGTGGCTGAATGACGACATGGATATTCAGCTAGCTGGATATACGCTGCACCGGCAAGATAGAACAGCACACTCTGGTAAGACGAGGGGAGGGGGTCTGTGCATATTTGTAAACAACAGTTGGTGCTCGAAATCTAAGGAAGTCTCTAGATTTTTCTCGCCTGAAGTAGAGTATAATGTGATAAATTGCAGGCCACACTACTTGCCTAGAGAGTTTTTAGCTATACTTTTAGTGGCTGTTTACTTACCACCACAGACAGATGCTGGCATTAAGACCGCCCTCAGTCAGCTGTATAAGGAAATAAGCAAACAGAAAACCCCTCACCCAGAGGCGGCGCTCCTAGTGGCCGGAGACTTTAATGCAGGGAAACTTAAATCAGTTCTACCTCATTTCTATCAACATGTCAAATGTGCAACCAGAGGGAAAACAATTCTAGATCACCTGTACTCCACACACAGAGATGCGTACAAAGCTCTCCCTCGCCCTCCATTTGGTAAATCCAACCACAACTCTATCCTCCTGATTCCTGCTTACAAGCAAAGATTTAAGCAGAAAGCACCAGTGACTTGGTCTATAAAAAAGTGGTCAGATGAAGCAGATGCTAAACTACAGGACTGTTTTGCTATCACAGATTGGAACATTCTTCCGATGGCATTGAGGAATACACCACATCAGTCACTGGCTTTATCAATAAGTGCATCGAGGACGTCGTCCCCACAGTGACTGTACGTACATACCCCAACCAGAAGCCATAGATTACAGGCAACATTCACACTGAGCTAAAGGGTAGAGCTGCCACTTTCAAGGTGCGGGACTCTAAACCGGAAGCTTATAAGAAATCCTGCTATGCCCTGTGACGAACCATCAAACAGGCAAAGCGTCAATACAGGGCTAAGATTGAATCAAACTACACCGGCTCCGACGCTCGTCTTATGTGGCAGGGCTTGCAAACCATTACAGACTACAAAGGGAAGCACAGCCGCAAGCTGCCCAGTGACACAAGCCTACCAGATGAGCTAAATCACTTCTATGCTCGCTTCGAGGCAAGTAACACTGAGGCATGCATGAGAGCATCAGCTGTTCAGGATGACTGTGTGATCACGCTCTCCGTAGCCGACGTGAGTAAGACCTTTAAACAGGTCAACATTCACAAGGCTGCAGAACCAGACGGATTACCAGGACGTGTGCTCCGGGCATGTGCTGACCAACTGGCAGGTGTCTTCACTGACATTTTCAACATGTCCCTGATTGAGTCTGTAATACCAACATGTTTCAAGCAGACCACCATAGTCCCTGTGCCCAAGGCAACCTGCCTAAATGACTACAGACCCGTAGCACTCACGTCCGTAGCCATGAAGTGCTTTGAAATGCTGGTAATGGCTCACATCAACACCATTATCCCAGAAACCCTAGACCCACTCCAATTTGCATGCTGCCCAAACAGATCCACAGATGATGCAATCTCTATTGCACTCCACACTGCCCTTTCCCACCTGGACAAAAGGAACACCTATGTGAGAATGCTATTCATTGACTACAGCTCAGCGTTCAACACCATAGTACTCTCAAAGCTCATCACCAAGCTAAGGATCCTGGGACTAAACACCTCCCTCTGCAACTGGATCCTGGACTTCCTGATGGGCCGCCCCCATGTGGTGAGGGTAGGTAGCAACACATCTGCCACGCTGATCCTCAACACTGGAGCCCTCCAGGGGTGCGTGCTCAGTCCCCTCCTGTACTCCTTGTTCACCCACAACTGCATGGCCAGGCACGACTCCAACACCATCATTAAGTTTGCAGACGACACAACAGCCTGATCACCGATAACGACGAGACAGCCTATAGGGAGGAGGTCCGAGACCTAACCGGGTGGTGCCAGAACAACAACCTATCCCTCAACGTAACCAAGACTAAGGAGATGATTGTGGACTACAGGAAAAGGAGGACCGAGCACGCCCCCATTCTCATCGACGGGGCTGTAGTGGAGCAGGTTGAGAGCTTCAAGTTCCATGGTGTCCACATCACCAACAAACTAGAATGGTCCAAACACACCAAGACAGTCGTGAAGAGGGCACGACAAAAGCTATTCCCCCTCAGGAAACTAAAAAGATTTGGCATGGATCCTGAGATCCTCAAAAGGTTCTACAGCTGCACCATCAAGAGCATCCTGACTGGTTGCATCACTGCCTGGTATGGCAACTGCTCGGCCTCCAACCGCAAGGCACTACAGAGGGTAGTGCGAACTGCCCAGTACATCACTGGGGCCAAGCTTCCTGCCATCCAGGACCTCTATACCAGGCAGTATCAGAGGAAGGCCTTAAAAATGGTTAAAGACTTCAGCCACCCTAGTCATAGACTGATCTCTCTGCTACCAGCGGTACCGGAGCGCCAAGTCTAGGTCCAAGAAGCTTCTAAAAAGCTTCTACCCCCAAGCTATAAGACTCCTGAACATCTATTCAAATGGCTACCCAGACTATTTGCATTGCCCCCCCCCCATTCTTTACACCACTGCTATACTATCTGTTGTCATCTATGCATGGTCACTTTAATAACTCTACCTACCTGTACATACTACCTCAACTAACCGGTTTCCATGCACATTGACTCTGTACCGGTACCCCCCTGTATATAGTCTTGCTATAGTTATTTTACTGCTGCTCTTTAATTACTTGTTACTTTTATCTCTTATTCTTATCCGTATTTTTTTGAAACTGCGTTGTTGGTTAGGGGCTCGTAAGTAAGCATTTCTGCTTACTTACCTGCTCCACTGCAACCCGCCGATGAGAATGGGGGCGTGCTCTGTCCTCTTTTTCCTGTAGTCCACAATTGGGGTGGTATGCAAATTGGAGTGTGTCTAGGGTTACTGGGATAATGGTGTTGATGTGAGCCATGACCAGCCTTTCAAAGCACTTCATGGCTACAGACGTGAGTGCCACGGGTCGGTAGTCATTTAGACAGGTTACCTTAGTGTTCTTGGGCACAGGCACTATGGTGGTCTGCTTAAAACATGTTGGTATTACAGACTCGGACAGGGAGCTGTGATGGTACTAAGACAATGCTGTCTTAGTGCCAGCTTCTGACTGTGATGGTATGTAAACAGCTACAAAGAATACACCTGAAAACTCTCTCTGTAGGTAGTGGTCTACAGCTTATCATGAGATACTCTACCTCAGACGGGCAATAGCTCGAGACTTGAGACTAGATATTGTGCACCAGCTGCTATTTACAAAAATACATAGTCTGCCGCCCCTTGTCTTACCAGACACCGCTGGTAAGACATCGTGTAACCAGCCAGCTGTATGTTGATATTGTCGTTGTTCAGCCACGACTCCATGAAGCATAAGATGTTACAGTTTTTAATGTCCCGATGGTAGTTTAATCTTCCGCGTAACTCGTCAATTTTATTCTCCAAATATTGCACGTTTGCTAGCAGAATGGAGGGAAGTGGGGGTTTATTCAGAAGGCAGCCCGCCCTTCGGCCCCTCTTTCTCCGCCTCCTCTTCACGCAGATCACTGGGATCGTGGCCCGTTCCCGAGGAAGCAGTATATTCTTTGCTTGTCAGAGTCGTGAAAGGAAAAAATAGGATTCTGCTGGTCCATGATGAGTAATTGCAGTCCTGATGTCTAGAAGTTATTTTTGGTCATGAGAGATGGTAGAGGCAACATTATGTACAAAATAAGTTTAAAAAATAAGTTACAAACAACGGAAATAAACAAACAAAAAAACAATCGGCTGTCTGTCTTCTTCTCCGGCGCCATCTTAATTTGAGTAGGATCTTAATTTGAGTCAGTTTGCTACAGCAGAAAAATAATCCTGCAGAAACAGGAAATGTTTATTATTATGTGGATTATAATGAATGGATTTTTTTTGTAGGGGTTGATACATTTTATGTTAGGGCAAATCAAGTCTGACATTTTAAAGTGGAAATTAAAAACTTTAGAAGTCTTTTTAAACCTTGAAGACATTACAAGTTTGCATTTCCTGCTAGGAGGAAAATTCTCACAGACAAAAGACTGATCAAATTAAGATCCTACATCTGTATTCTATAATATACATTTAGCTACATAATCTAAACTGCTATATGGCACGCAGCTCCATCCATCTATATGGCACAGCGAACTGCCTACTAGTTTCACTTGTTGTCCCTCTATGCACTCTCCGCTCCATTTAACCTATTGCTCTCCCCCGTATCCTCCGCACTTTATGAGGAATACCGAGGCATGGAAAATTCCATAGCATTTTAGTTATTTAACTTTTTTAAATGTTTGTTGGGATTATAAGGTGAGATACTGACCTCATGTTGGTTGTAAATCGCATGCTACGGTCTTTGTTCTAAATACGTAAGTATTATGAAAGGAGATTTGGTGAATGTGGAGTATAGCCGACTGTGCACAGTCATAAAGTGGCAGTAAGCACCGAGCAGAAATCAGCACAGTTACATAGTGACTAATCTCCACAGCATCATCTCTGAACACACTGATGTCCCTGTATCCCTGATGTTGGAGGATTACAATAGGATTTGTCGGAGAGAGGCAAGAGCGAAACAATCAACTCAAACCAACACACAACCATGAGTCAGTCGGCCAGTCAGTACTAACCTCCTATCTCACTGTGTGAACTCCTCTAAAGCAATGACAGTTGTTTTCATAGTCATACTGAGCTAAACACAAAAAGATGACGTGGTAGAGGTAGAACAAAAAGTAAATAATTGATTTTCCCCACTTCCTCGCCCGCGTAGAGTCATTGACAGAGTAGAGAAAGAAAAGAGTGGCTGGCCATTTGACCTTCTGTGTGCATTAAACAAACAGCAGATGGTAGAGATTCAGAAGCTCCATTATCTGGTGACCAGGAGTGCTGTTCCTCACAGAGCTTCCCACAGAGTCCCTCTCTCCGAAGGCAGCATACCTAGTTCCTATCCCTTTCTTTCCTTCCCTTCCCTTCCTTTTCTTTCATTTCCTTTCCTTTCTTTTCCACTGCAGGCCGTATACCTAGTTGCTTTCCTTTCCCTCCTTTCGTTTTGTTTCCTCTCCCACTGCACCCATTCACTCCCATTCATACCTGTAGTCTAACCTGGCTACCTCACCCCTTCCTCACAAACAACTATAATTGATTAATGGGGGGAAAGACTAATATGGTCCTAAGATATTTTGTTTAATACAACTGGAGAGCTCAAGTAATCATCTGAATCAAAATGAACCAATCAGAATAAGTCTTGAGCTTGATGAATGATAGGGGTGACATCGCCGTGACAACATTCCAGTCCTCCTCGTAATACATTTTTCCTATGACAGCCCATGTCAACCAGACAGGAAGGAATGTGTATTTCACCTTTATTTAGCCAGGTAAGTCATTGAGAACAAATTCTCGTTGACAATGTTGGTGAGGTCCTGGACATTCAGGTCCCAAGGAGAGGACTATTTCCATGCTGGGTCTCCGTTGTAAGGGCTCCAAAGGGAGAGGAAGGCCCACGGTAGGGATGAGAATACTGGGGTATAATAGAACAGTGGGGTGCTACTGGGTGTGGTGAACCAGCCAAGGCCCTGGAGAGGAAGTCTTTAGCTAGCTGCCCTCAGGAAGTTACCTCTCTGCATTTAGATGTTAGATAACTTCCATCTACGACAGCTAGTTTGTGTAAGAGCCTTTTCTGTAAGAGACATTTAAAAAGTACACAACAACCATAGCAAAGTATTAGAATAGGTATCAATGAGCAGTCAGGAAAAAATGATTTAAAAAATCATGGTCCATGTACGTTATCCAAACTCAGTCATATTGTTAATGAGTAACTAACAGGTTGCACGGGTAACTAATTCATTTCCCATGACTACATGTTCTGTTCGGTAATTTCACACCTTCATGAATAGTCTAACTCTGATTTATGTATAGCCCTCCTATTTTACTTTTGCTGATAAAAAGTCTGAAATAGAGCAAAAAAAGTATCAGCAAAGTTTCTATGGTCCCTGTCATTAATAGCACTTTGATTTAGCCAACCTTGTCCTCACACTCTCTTTTAATTGCACAGTGACCTCTGCAACTGGCTCTCTGTGTTGTTACTTTTTGATAATAATGCAGGGATTCACTGGACATTTGAAATGGCATACTGGTAATTACAGAGCTCTAATTACACAGCGCCAGATGCCTGCCTTTCAGAGGCTACTGCAGAAAGCCTACTGACCCTGCTACAGATGTAGGAGCTTAATTTGATCACAGGGTTACAGCAATGCATGACATTTTAAATGTGTCGTGTATCTGAGGTCTAAAAAGTTTTCTGAAGTTTGTAATTTCCACTTTGACTTGATTGTTCCTTTTCCGAAAAATGTATCAACCCTGACAAAAATGTCCATTAATTATAATCTACATAATAATTCACATTTCCTGTTGCTGCATGATTATTTTCCTGCTTTAGCAAACTGGCTCAAATTAAGATCTTATATCTGTACATACCCTTTAAACATGGACAGAGACGAAAGTGCTAGGTCTATGTATGGGTTTAAAGTACTGTAAAGGAAGGCAGACCACTGAGCCACATAATTCGACTGACTGAATAAATAATTAAGATAACACTTAATTTAGATAGTCACCGATAGCTGAGTTGCATTTGATAGTTTGAGCATCTATCATCTGTTGGGGACTATCCAAATAATGTATTACGGTAATTAAAGTATATTCTATATTGATCCACAGTTATCTTTTTCACATCGTCTTTTGATTAATAACTTTAAATCATCGTTACCTAGGAAAAAGTACTACGCAGTTCCTCGAAAGGTTGTGTGAGGAGAAGTGATCAACGGTGATTCAGTTGGCCCAGTTTTCTGTGGAGCAACAATGGGTGTTTGATCTTTATGCATTGCTGCAATCCTCCATCAATCCATCAACCCTTTTCATGTTCAGAGCAGTTCCCAGTAAGTCGTGATCAAAACATTACCACAATTACATTTTTTGTCTCTCACTTCCCAGCGAGAGGCTGTGGCTGTCAATATCATTTTTGGCCTCCTTTATTTAAGGCAAACAGTAGGCGGTTTGTTAATTACTTCGACTTGAGTTGCATCTGAAATCGTTCGCTGTCTGTTATGCTGCTGATTTGGAAAATGAAAATGTGTTGCCAGTAACCCCAGAAACCAAATGTAAAGAATAAGTCACTATGGCTGCATTTACAAAGGAAAAATACCAATAATTGGGTAAAAGATCAGAATTGGGCTGCCTGTGTAAACGCAGCCTATGTAATCACTACAGTGTATACAATTTTTTTGAAGGTATTATAAAGCGCTTCTCTAAACTTTAAATCACATTATAACTTACAGGCGAGTAAAACAGATGTGATCTATGGCACTGAAAATCACTCTCTTACACAACATTACCCTCTTTGGGGAAAAAAAGACAGAATTACAGAAGTAAATATGATTTAAGGATTCTCAAAATGACCACAGGAAGCCATCTAGTCAAAAACATTTCCATTTATTAGGGTGATGTATCATTGTGAAAAGCAAAGCCTCCTGATTTCTCTCAGGTTTCTCCCATTTGGAGCTTGTCCATCAACAGAGTCAAATGATCCCCTAGCCCGGCCACTCTCTGTTAAAACACCACGGTGTTTACATGACTTTGGGTGCTGTTTACACTTGAAGATGCTGGAGACCCAAACATAACAGAAAGATATATATATATTGGTATATCCGGTGCGGTAAGAAAACTATTTCTGTATTGTGTAGCAATTAAATTAAAGGAGCTGTGGTTTGACTGTTGTTCTACCTTTTGTGGGTGGCGATGCTGTTGCTAACCTCTTTCAAAGTAAACGGTGTCTAAATCTCTTTTTCGCTATTGCTCCAGATTTTTCCCCTGGGAAGTGGATTAGTATGGAGGAAGGTTGCGCTGACGGATGGAATTGGCTTAGATAGAGTTTCTCACTGAGAGAAAGAATGGCCCTGAAAACTCAACACTGAAAACAGACGGATTACCAGCAGTCATGCCTGCCTTTCTTTTTTACTACAATTTCTAAAATGGAGCTTGATTTATGCCCCCAAAAATGTGTAAACAACATCTTCTTGAATAGTACTGTAACTGGGACATATAAAAAACATTGTTTTTAATGTCTATGATGCTAGACGGACTATCTAGAACAACTATATATCTAGAAAATCAAATGGCACTCATATATTGACGTGTCCTCTCAATTACCCTTAACATACACATTGCAATGATTGAGGTCACCCAGCTTGGACTATGGCCAGTATCAGTAATGATTGTGATTCTCAGATATCCTGTATTGCTTTTTAAATCGGTATGTGTGATAATTGTGACCATTGATGTACATCGTAGGTCCATCTGCTTGGCAGAGAAGTAGATCCTAAACCATCTGTGCTCCCAACACATTGCTAGGGAAGTGATATGGATAGGTATTGTCTGGGAAAGATCACCTCGGGTGGTACGTTACTACTACTCTTCATCTGGGCTCAGACACACACACACACACATACACACACGCACGCACGCATGCACGCACACACGCACGGCTTCAGTAAAGTTTAGTGCTCTTGCACCATTCAAAATATACACTGGAGGTGAAATATTGTAGACAACGTTGATTAATGTGCACTGTCCCTGTAAAAATAAAATAAACTCAACTCAACAAAGAGTCTGTCAGTGTTTTCTCACTCGCCCTGATAAGAGAAACAGGTACTAAAGTTATGTATTATTCGTTTTTTCTGTAATAATGAACAGTCTGTTATTCTAAAATGTACATAAATTAACTAATCTGACCCTTCTAAAACGGTGTTTAAATTCCTCTTCAACATGTATTGATACTTTGATCATGTCGTAGTAAATCAAACAAAAATTTAAACTCTTTTCAGTCACAGCTTGTGCAGGTATCTTCCAACAGCTGAGAGAGAGAGAGTCTTTGTTTTATTCCGGCCCTGCAGGAAACCTAGCAGCTTGAGTGGGCTGAAGCCCTCAAGGATGTTGTGATAGTAACACATACTTAATAAATAAAGAGCGTCATTAGTGATTAACATTGTGTCTATTTTAATAAATGCTTTGAGGATTTATTTTCTTAAGGATATCTAAGATGGTGTAAGTTTTGGCCGATGCGGAATGTTTGGAGAAGCACGAGCCAGCTGCTCTACAGGGATACATAAGCACCCAGGGTTGTTTATTCACAAGGCTATAACCATTAAGCATCGGCCCTCTCAGCTTCTCCCTCCCTCCCTTCCATACAGCCATGTTTGAGAAACCCATGGTTTCTTAACCTCCCAGTAACTCTCAGCCATCATCTCTCAGTCAGTCAGTCACTACGCCCGATTCTGTCTGAAAACGGATCATAGTTTTGACATGACGGTTGAACTACTCTCCAGACTCCAACATCCTGGAGTACATCAGTAAACATAGGGTAAATGGACCTGCGATAGTGGGGATCTCAAAAAAACGATCGTCCCCCCTCCTCCACCAGCTCCCTCCAGCCATTTTCCTGAAGACTAAAGACATCAAATGGATGTGCTAAAATCCCTGCTGAGCCTGGTCCTTTAGCTTTGGGTCTGATACAAAGCCTCACACCTCCCGATCTGCTCTGTGGCTCAGCGGCCCACAGTGGCTCTGGCCTGCCTGGCCCATCTCTGGCTGGCATCTCCCTCTCCTCTGACATCTGCTCGGGGTTGAGGTTTCATTCACGAGGGGGGCACGTGGAGTCAATCTGCTCTTTGGGAGCAGAAAAGGAGGCTTGTCGTTACCTTCCAGGGTGGGGATAGGGATGATAGATGTGCAGAAAACACCACATTGCATCCTTCTTCTCTTTTTGCTGGCAGCACCACTGGGGTGCTATATCTTCAACCTCTCACAGCACAAAACAGAAATTGAATGTTTTCTTTCATATCATCCTCCTTCCACCCCTCCTCTTCTCTCCAGATTGACAGACAGGCCTCAGACAGTTCAGGTGACGAGGAGGAGAGAGTGAGAATGGAGATCGAGAAGGTGCCATGTTGAACACTTCCTTAAGAAGGAGGCACCATGATGCTCTAGTCAGTCTCAGTGCAAAACTCTGGTCTCCCAGGCTATGTTGGCAAATCACTGGCGGCGACTATTTAAGGATATGACAGATTGTGTTAATGTGTCTATTTTGCTCATCAAACTTGAACCAGTTTTCTGAGTCTTTATTTATGTCTGTGAGGAATAACACATTTATTGATAGAGGAAAGCAACATAAATCATGTTCTTGTCATATACAAGATGATGCATGGTTTTGGTTTGAGCAATGCCTAATGCTGTCGATTCAAATATTGGTCCTCACATGAGGGAGAAAATGTATGAATATGTTGTAAGATTTTTGAATAACATTGACCATGAACCATTTCTGATCATTTGTACAGTATATTTATTTTTAAAATGTAGGTACACAAATGATTGAACAAAATGCATCTTCAATAATGCAACATTTTGCACTAGTTGAAGTTCTTTTGCCGTAGATTTGAAGATATTCAAACGTCTAGCCACCGTGCTTCTACATCTGCCTTGCTTGCTGTTTGGGGTGTTAGGCTGAGTTTCTGTACAGCACTTTGTGACATCGGCTGATGTAAAAAGGGCTTTATAAATACATTTAATTGATTGATTGATTGATTGATATCCCCAAAATACCCTCATAAGAGGAAATAACATCTTGGATTATGGAAGACAGTCCCCTTCTTTGTATTTCTATAAAATATCAGTTCTCTTCCACAATTAACTTATCTTTTTGATGAATTCATTAAGTCTTTTTAAGTCGTTAAGTAGCTTCAGTAACTTGCTCCACTGGCATGTTATCGCCGGAGGGGGGGGGGGGGGGGGGCACAGAACAAGGATTGTTTCATCCCCATGTAATTCCAATCTCAGGCACTACTTCTAACCTGAACACAAGTGGCATTATTCTTCAAGATGAAATCGCTGTGAAACATTTGTGAGGCATGTTGCAGATTACAAGTGGAAAGGGATTAGCCTTAGCGAGTGACTTTTAGGAGTTAGTTCAGTTTTCTGTTCTAACTCTACTTCTCTGGATGGGGTTCAGATCAGAGACACAAGATTATTTTGTTTTAGAATAATGTCCCAACTTTCATTACTGCATTATTACTGTTCTTACTTCTACTAGAACTAAGATGTCCCCTTCTTTTTTCCATATAGAACATTTATGTTTCTAGTTTCCGCTTTTACCATGTTAATACCTTTATTCCATTTTGAAATGTGAAGTACCACCCATACATTACATGGTCATGTTCCTATAATATTAAGACTAGAACTTTTTTTTAAAAAGCACAACTTTGTCATTTTTTTATCCATGTTATTTTAGGTATCCATTTCTATGATCTGAAAATATCACTATGGCAACATAATGTCTACATAAAATGATTGAGTCTGGACAAGCTGTGATGCAGTGGTTGCACCAACGTTGCTACTTTGCTGTAGCATTACTTCATTAATGTGGCTAGATCAAGACTCTTCCCTGTTCGGGTGGAAACAGCTCCAATCCTCATGGTCCCACCAGCACAGCAAAAAACAGCCAGGCAAATCCATTAGATAAAGATAGTCAACTACTGTAGCTAATTATTCTCAAGATAGAATTATCTAGGCAACGTGTTGATTACATGGGGAAATATCTTACAACGGCATTCATTCTAATTGACTTCTAACTAATTAGATCAAAGGGCACGTCAAATCCAGTTATGATTCATTTCAGACCAGTTAGTAAGTACATTTGCTTCCCAGTAAATGATGTATGCTTGGGATATACAGTTGCAGATATTATATTTACTGCAGGGCTGTAGGCTGCAGTTTTACAATTGTTTGTTGGTGATCAAATAGAAAGAAGTAGAATATAGGATAAACATATTGATGCTTTTAACAGTACCATACTAAGAGTGGTCACAATAAATGGCCATGCAGCTGCTATAGGGACACAAACAATCACAAGCAAGTCAATATAAGGTCTTCATTAATGTACAGTAGTGTACATCGACATCATCCATATACACCGTTATTTCAGTTTCTAAAATAAATGGATGATAATATGGAGATTTGCATGGATTATTTTGTATTTTTTAATGGTTGTTTGTTGAATTGTTGTTGTTCTCAAACTCTTTAAAAGTAAGCTAGATTCCCTCTTTGTTGAGGTGACTTGCTATATTTATATCACCCATCATATGGGGCGGCAGGGTAGCCTTGTGGTTAGATCGTCGGACTAGCAACCGAAAGGTTGCAAGATTGAATCCCCGAGCTGACAAGGTAAAAATCTGTCGTTCTGCCCCTGAACAAGGCAGTTAACCCACTGTTCCTAGGCTGTCATTGAAAATAAGAATTTGTTCTTAACTGACTTGCCTAGTTAAATAAAGGTTAAAAAAATAAATCATGTTTTCAACAGGCATATGTTGACTAAAGTGAATAACATGTCACCTCCAGAAAATCAAAGAGGCTCTATAAATATTCCTCATCAACCTCATCAAGAGACTGAGAAGGCCAAATGTAAACAGAGTTGTTAGTGCTAAATTCTCTCTCTCTCTCTCTCAGCAATTTTCAGTCCTTCAACAAGGTACTTACCTGGAATTGTGTTGGTAAATATCCAGCTGCGTCTAAGGAGGCATAAGTCATATTAAACATAATCAATGTACATTACTCAGGGCTCTGGTATTTTGAAAGCAAGTTATATTTATTTTAGATATGCCAGTTTGATATACTTTTTATATATAATTCCATTGGAACTCAATAGAAAGACATAAATGAACTCATTTTGAGGTAATTGATAATTGTATCCTTTTGTTTATTAGAATCTTAAATGGTTATGATATTTCATTCATCACTGTCAGAATTAGACGCTCATCCATGTTTCTCAAATGTCACATTTCTAAGTTGTTGCAAACGTCAAATTTCAAAGTGTTTAAAGTTAGGCATTAACTCCGAAGGGGTAAAGGTTTGGGATAGGCTTAAAATAAATCTCAAAAACAACTTTCCATCGCTGGATTCGAACAGGCAACCTTTGGTACCAGAGGCAGATGCTCTGGTAACAGAGCTCACTGTTGCCCCTAGTGGCCAGTTTCAATATCATCTCCTGACGTCCTCAGACATGGATGGACGTTTAATACTGACTTGTATCACGGGTGACCTGGCTGGTTTTCTCAGCTATACATCGTTCACCCTGAGGACTAAGACTCTTATAAGGGGATTTCATGAATCACTTGCCACGAGGAAGTGATTTTATGAATCCGTTTACATCGTCCCTAAACCACAAGATATTTGTTTTGCCCAAGAGTGCTTTTGGAAGATTAAACATTTGTTTTAATCCATCAATGATGGCTAAAGCTGACAACATAACCACACGAAAGTGAAAATAAAGACACACAAGCCATGCACTCTGAAGATTAGGCCCAGCCTCCATGCAGCTCCCCCTCTGGGCTTATAGAGTTGTAATCAAAATACCGAACGGTTATACTGAACATATCTGCTTTTAAAGCTGGAATCCGTAATGGCGAAAGTGCCACGTCTGTTTGCGATATTACAACAACAAAGAAGTTACCGCAAACAACGGACAAAGTTTTTTTTTGCACATAATTGCAGTCACAATAGAACAGCAATGTACTGCAAATGTTTTTTTTACCACGATGCTGGATGCTCCTCTCCTCTGTTTCGTCAACAAAACAAAAACAATAACAAATGTGCTGGGGGCGAACAGTGGCGCTATTTTCCCTTGTGCAGATTTCAGCATTAACATATTCATCTCACAAATGTTGCTTCTTGTTTGATCTAGGAATTTGTCTTTTAGAATTTGAGGTGAAACCATGAATGTAAAAATGTCACCTCAGTATAATTGAAAATCTGAAGGTTTGTGTTGTAGTATTAATTGAAGTACTGTATCTTGTCATTAATAGGACCAGTATGTAGCCGCTGCGCACATCATAATTGGTTATTTTGGAGCTACACATATTAACATGTTGTAGCCTTTCCTGCAGACCTAGTGGCCTCATGGGTGGAATGTTATTCATATTTTTCATCGTTCATAAACATTATTATATTTTTAACAAAAATCTGGTGTTTCTATGTCAAACGGTTTTGTTATATTTCAGTCTTCTGTGATGTATATAAAGTGTAATATTGGGTTGCAAACTCAAAATGTAATACATTTAATCTCTATATCTGACATGGTACAGGTGTCTTCTCTTTTTAAGCCCAGAACCATGTGTGTGAGGTGCATACTTGGGTTTCAAAGTAGCCTTGTTTAAGACCAAGAAACACTCTGTGTGACCCTGATTTAGCCCACTGCAGTAAAACGTTTTAATGGCACCTTATAAAAACAAACCTACTAGTTTACTTCTGATCCACTACCCCAACATTCATGGATCTGCCTCCACTCTCTTGTTTTAGAGAGTGAGACAGGATCCCTGTGAAAGATGTACTCTTTCCTCCATGTAATATACAGTATATAAAATAAGCTGGCTAGCTCCTTTGCAGTCAGCCCGAGTCAAGTCAACAATGTATTATCACATTCATCATAACCGTTTGCATTTAAGACCCACTCCAGCCTAGAACCTCATTTATCACCTGATTGACTTAACAAAAGTCACATCTCAATAGGTGGTCCAGGTGTCCTCTGACATGGCACAAGTGGGGGTGTGGGTCTTTCCTCTTTTGTCCTCAATTACTCCTCTATTGTTCCGCAAGGGGGGGGGGGGGGGGGTGACATCAGAGAGCGCCATCAGACCAACTCCTTGAATTGCCAAAACCTTGAATTTCGCAATTGTGTAAAAAAAACAAGATTTTGCTCAAAACATATTTTGTTGACCCTTAAGCATGTGTACTTCACTGTATTTATACTTGGAATATATTTTTTAGACTGGAAAAGTTCAGAAATAGCTGGAGTGGGACTTTAAACTCTACGTATGATCAAGCTGATAGTTTTTACAGGTAGAAGACATCTATCCCTCTCGATCTATCTTCCCATGCCTATTCCAAATCATACAGCCAGGCACCTGTTGCCCTGAGCACACAAACACTTCATTAGAACAACTGACAAGCCAATGGGGCCCTGAGGTTTGATGGCCTGGCTTGCTACAGCTCTGGTAGTGGTATGGTAGTCTGGCCACGGCTGGGCCTATAATAGGCAGAAATTCAGCATGGTCTTGAAGAGCTACTGCCCCCTAGAGTTCATTCTGTCTCTGATGGTCAGTTCTAATATTGTTCTGTTGGCCCACAAAGCAATTTTAGGTCCACTTTGATTTTACAAGAGAAATTGTAAATACTAGTGGTTTACTGTTATGTGTTAATCATTACCAACTGATGTAGTAGCGCATGGAATAAACTTTGAAAAAAGGAAGGCTATGACTACAGAGTCAATGCTACTCTCGGTTCTGTGGTAGGAAGGTCTTTCTCTCTTTATTAGAATCTGTACATGAAAAGCCTCAATGTACTCTTCAAGGTGTCAAAAGCGTTCCACAGGGATGCTGGCCCATGTTGACTCCAATGCTTCCCAAGGTTGTATCAAGTTGTCTGGATGTCCTTCGGGTGGTGGATCAATCTTGATACACACAGGAAACTGTTAAGCGTGAAAAACCCAGCAGCGTTGCAATTCTTGACACAAACCCACGTGCCTGGCACCTACTACCATACCCCGTTCAAAGGCACTTAAATCTTTTGCCTTGCCCATTCACCCTCTGAATGGCATACATATACAACCCATGTCTCAATTGTCTACAGGCTTAAAAATCCTTCTTTAATCTGTCTCCTCCCCTTCATCTACAGGGATTGAAGTGGATTTAAAAGGTGACATCACTAAGGGATCCTAGTTTTCACCTGGATTCACCTGGTCAGTCTATATCATCAAAATAGCAGGTGTTCTTAATGTTTTTTATACTCAGTATATGTAAATAGTTTTGAAGTTGAAGTGATATCTTCCTCAAGAGAAATGTTAGAAGTCTATTAATGCTTGCTCAATGAAGAATCCAATCAGATTTTCTTGAAAAACCAGAAAGAATATACAACTAAAAGTCAAATAATTTCATTTTCATGTGTAAACAACAACCAGTCAGTGCTTTGTATGTTGGGGCCCTGTGGCTGTGCTTTGCTGTGTAAGTAAAAGAAGAGGCCTTGGTGCAGATGCCAGAGGAGAGAGGTGTCAGAACAGGGGCAGGAGGAGAGGAATGGAAGCAGCCGGTCCTTGTTTAATTAGTGATGGCTCCTTTACAATTTACCAGTAGAGGATTTGCCTTGTTTATAAACCAGATCCTGTTTCTCTAATTCTCCCCTCTAATTTTGTTTCTTGGGCAGGGAGTGGATCTGGCTCTTTTTGAACATTAACTAGAAAGCTCTCGCTCTTTCTCTCTCTGGGCCCTGTCTGCCTCCATGCATAGCCTTGGCCAGACTCACTGAGACCTTTTGTATCCTAGCCCTCACTACATGTGTCTTGCGGGGATGGATAATCGGCTTGGAAGAGTGCAGTGTGATGTGGTGGGAACTGGGGCTGCTCGAGGGTCCTCTCTGAAGGTGTTTGTTGTTAAATAGAACAATTCAGCTAGCTCTTTAGAAAGCCTGACAAAAGCAAATACTCCCTGCTGAACATTTTCTTAGCCCGTCACACAAAGGCTCAAGTTTGTTTAAGAAATTGCCGCTAAAGAAAGCGTCAACCCATTAAGGTAATTATATGGAACCTGTGTCGTATAAAGGCTTAATTGATGTTAATGTTTGTCTAATTGGGGATTCAGGGAGAGCAAAGGACTAAAGGTCTTCATAGCACTTTCAGGCGAGTCTCTGAAAAGGGTCCTTCTGGTTTTCACACTTTCCACAATGGCTGCCCGTCTTTCTCACATTACGGCCTGTTTTCAGCTCCTTCCAGCATTCTGCAGTACTACTTAGAGCACAAAATAAGGGTGAAGAGCCATTGTCTAGTGCAAGCACTTCTCAAAGAGTGTTCCTGACAGGGATTGTTAAGGGACTCATGTACGAGACAAGGGGGTGTGAGGGTGAAAGCCACTGTCATCCACTCCTGTCATGTCTCCACTGCTGCAGCAATAGGCTCCTAATTGCTGCATCAGTTTTTTTTTTTCCCATTCCTCTATTCTTTTAAACAAATACTTCACCCAGGCTCCTCGTGTTCTTACACTCATATTGCACAAGTTATCTATTGTGCCCACCAATGTATTTACATGTTATTGTACAATGTTCATGTGTGAGTGAACATTTGCTTAATTAATTGAACGTTTTTTTTTCTCTCCATATCTTATAATGGGGAATGAGATTCCTGTAATCTAACAGAACAACAAGTCACAGAGAAGAACTCTCCACACAAACCAATTATTTTCTCTGATTGTTTATTTAAGTCCGAGACATTATCTGGCATAATGTTTATCTGCCTCTAGTTTATGACTACTCCATAATTGATATACACACAGTTATAGAGTGATTAGTGGGGGTATGGTTGTTCACAAACAACATACGCATCTTCCATGTGAAATATGTTGAATAGAAAGAGTAGAGTGGGGTTAGAACTGAGAATTAGGATGCTGAACGGGGATAGAACCGTGAGTTTGAACCCAGAATTACAACCCAGAGTGGGGGTACAACCCATATTACACCTTACTCTTGTCTAATTAACCAGTTTCATAGTCTGTTATGATTGACAGAGCTAGAATAGACAAAACAGATAAATGTTTCCCACATTTTATCCTAGCCTGTCCTCCTGATTCTGAAACACCTGCATGGCTAAATCCAAGACGCTGGCTTTGTCTCTTTCAAATATTTCCCCTCGGTCTAATTGCTATAGCATGTGTAAAAACCAACGCATGCCGTTCTATGTTAAGCTAAAATAGGAGCAGTGGTGAAAGGACAAGTGATTGTGCGGCTGTCAGACTCCCGCAGGAGTCTCTCTTTGCAGACGGGGAGGAAGTGTGAAGGGGAGGACAAGGAAAGGCACTTCATTTAACTTCCACCAAGCTGATTGGAGTGGAGAAGGCAATTCAGATCTTAAGTGGAGTTCCCATCACAAACCTGCCCCTCTTACCCAGCCGCACCCCTACCTCCACTCACCCCTCCCACACCCATTTCTGCACGCACAATGTCAGTCAAAGCTCACAAGGCAACCCTGGTCATATTCAACAGTCCCTCTACCACCACCACTAGTGCGTAATGAATGGCCACCGAAAACACACTGGGTGCTTCCCAAACGGCACCCTATTTCCTACAGGGTGCACTACTGTGGTCAGGGCCCACAGGGCACTGTGAAGGGAATAGGGTGCCATTTGGGACATAACTCCTGCCATCGAGGTACAGTAACCCTAGGCCCAGGCATGATGTCTCTGTTCCCCTTCCTGATTAACTCCACCCATTCGATGAAAGAAGGAGGTTGACAAGCAGCTTCCTTGACTCTGTGTGTTTGACTCTGCCCTTCCACCTCCCCCTCCCTGGCCTTGCTGCTGGGCTGGCTGGCAAAACTCCATCTCCAGCCGAGGAGGGAATTAGAGATCTCTTTGCATTGGCTGGCTGCCTCACCTGCGCCACCAACCCCTGTATTAGAAATATGTCAACTGCCTGACACCAACACAATGACCAAATAACCACTATACCTCGGAAGAAAAATACACTCAACTTAAAATGATTTTTTCCATCGAAAAAAGAGATTTGGTTCTTTACAAGTGTAGGTTTATAATAACAGGAACCTACTGACTATAAGTGACCGCTATTCATGCTGTACTTTTTCATTTGTCAACAAGCAAATGGGGCACTATATCTACATGTACATGGTGAGGACAATCTCTTGCCGTGAAATGAATGAAAAACATGGAATTTCATTACAAGCAGTTTGCACAATTCTGTGACAACAATGAGCCTTCTGATAGGGGCAGGCAGTGGTTTTACATGACATATTATTAATGTTCCCTGATTGATTTGAAAAGTAATATTAAGTAAGTACTTAATACAAGTACTGTAGTTCACTTCCTCACCGAAAGAGTTTCTATCAAAATGTCATCCCTGGCAACGAGGCTTAACATAATCACAGCATTTTGTTCGGACCAATTATCTGCAAACCCGTCTACAAAGGGTCATGTTACTCATCAAAGTACTCTGAGGGTGAATAATGACCACAGTTCGCGACCCTTGACCTATCTGGATGACCTCTGAGAATACGTGAGTCAATTTCCTCCCTTCCATGCTGCTGCCTTCTCTCCTGTCTGAGCCCTGCTGCACTCCGGCAGAAAGAAACTTGACTCCACAGCAGCCCTGTAATCACTTTAGTACTGTTTTTGTTCATGGTAAGTGGACAAAATATTTGGATAATCTTAAACAAGCATAATAATTGAATATGTGATTTGGGTAGTAGCAGGTGTTTGGAACCTCAAGCTTGTCTCCACATAATGAAGCATTCGGTAAACAAAAGCAGAGTTGTTATGTTGCTTCCAGCATGCTGGGGGATATGCTCAAATGAAACAACAAATTTTGTTGATAGCATACCGTAATCATGCCGTTCCTCTACCACGCACTGTGCTGCTCTGGCTGAGTGGAGAGAAAGCATATTAATTCCTTCTCCAGCAGCTCTCATGTAAAGAGAAAGAGGGCCCTCCTTCCAGGGCTAAGCTGCTATTAATCATTATACACCAACAGGAAGGAAGTGAACAATCAAGTTGGACTGGGAAGAATGAAATTATTGTGATTATTTATTTATTATACTCACGCCCTATATGAGTTTGTGGGGGGGGGGGGGGGTTGCAGTCCACTTTTGAATGGGCAGTCCCCCTGATCAAATGCTATTTAGTAATGATCAACGTTGTGGAGCAGTAAATACCTTTGATTTAATTCAAGGTTGGTCCAAAGGTAATATTGTGGCTATTTATTTACCATGTAATTACAATCCGAAAAATAGCATTTATAAAACGAAGAGTGGGCTGGTGCACATTATTAGTTTAGGAACACTTAGAAAAAAATTAAATCAGCGTTTTCACATTTAGCGTTTTTTTTTATAACTGTTTTGTAGCTAAGTGATAATTAAGTCATCTGAACATAACAAATATAACTCATTATAATGTCAGTGATTGATTTACTTACTAGGACCAAGTTACATTTTTGATATGATATCAAAAGTGCATCTTTGGATTACTGTTATTTAACTAAGTGATAATTAAATGATCTGAACATCACAAATATAACTCACCATAACGTCAACAGTTTATTTACTTACTAAGAAAAAGGTTGATTTTCTATAACTATAAGATACCAGAATTTTCCATTAATCAAAGCCAGGTAGTCGAGAGTCATCTTTGAGAGATGAATGGAGTACAGAGGATTGATTATCTCATACTTCTACTTCTCTCCCTGTTTCCCAGTCTGTCCCCAAGTCCATAGCCGCCTGAGCAATGGAGCAAATGGAGCAGCTGCACCCCCATTTTCCAAATAGCAATGTTTTTGTGGGGGAGGTCCCCCAGACTCCCCCACCCCCACTTTCAGACAAAGTCAGGCGCCCATGCCCTATTCCCTCCCATGTCCAGTCTTCTGTTCCCCAGTCATACTGATGTCCAAGGGAAGGCCACAAGACAGCAGCACAAACTATACCAGTCCCAAGAGCTACATGTCTGCCTCTTCACCTCGGCTTTAGGATGTAGTTTAGGGAGATAACAATAAATCTGTGGCCACTTAGTACCTCCCTTGTCTTGCTCTTTGTCCTGCACCTGTGGAGAATGGCCCTTGTGAACCAGCGGAGGAACAAGAGTCAGGTCAAGGGTCAAAGGTTGGGTCACTGTCAAGAGGAAGTTGTCTCTCAGAATAGAGTCACTTATCATTCTCATATAATGTGACAGCCATCTGTCAATCAATGAATTTCCTCAAGCACTTGTTGTATACTTAATGTAGCTTTCTCACAATAAGATACACTTCCACATAGCCGTAATTCCCTACATGAGCTCGACAACGTTTCATGCAACATGAAAGAATGAATGTAATTTTTTTTGCTAATTAAAGATCCTCTTCAAACAACCGTAATATATTTTTCTAGCTAGTGTCAAATAAACTGTAAACTGATACAAAAAATCAGCATCAATATATAATTAATAACCAATTTTCAATCCAAATATTTTTTTGGGGAATAGGTGTCCAACAGATGACCTCTTGGTGTTTCAACAAAAGGTAATACCCCATGGGCAGGCTGTCCATCTAGATGCCCAAAATGTGATTTATTTGACCTTTAGTCTCACCAGGTAAGTTGATTGACGACAACACATTCTCTTTTAAAACAACGACCTGGGGTGTATGTGCCAGTGGAGAGGTGAGGGCTGAATCAGCCAGTTCTAAATTGGGGGATGATTAGATGGCCACGATAGTATCAGACTTCAGGTTAACAGCACCTGGCAGGCTAACTCCGGAGTTATCACCCTTTAGCTAGTACGCCTACTCTTCGGATCCAATCTTTTTGAGACTTATTGACTACTGAGGACTTCCCAGAGTCAATCAGGACCTCGGTTGATCCTCAATCTCTGATGTTCGCCTGATGTCAAATACTGTCTGAACCCAGGTCTAAGGTGGAAGCTGTCCTGGGAATAAAATCCCATGTTGAGTGGAGTGCAGGCCAGTGGCAGCACGGCATAGCGTCAGGGGGGCCGTGGGAAAGCATCTGACTTGCCCACTCCCATCAGACAGCCAGTGTGACTGCTGTGACAGACAGGGGCTGAGGCTCGTTGAGGTGTGTGTGACCAGCCAGGTGTGTGTGTGACCAGTCAGGTAGACAGGAGAAGACAGATCAGCAGCTGGGCCTTCCTCCCTCCCTCTGTATTTGCTCAGGTGGCATGCTGGTGTCAGGTATCACCCTCACAATGCACCGTGTTTGGAAACAAACATGACTCTCCAGCTTCTCAAATGAACGCTCATTCAAAACAACCTCTGGTAGGGTGAGACGTGAATGTGAATCTGGGCATGCTTGTCTCGCTCTCAGTGCTTGTGAAAACCAGTGATGTGGATTCTAATACATAAATAGGAATAGAATAGTGGTTTTCTATTATCTTTCATACTTTCCATCTCACTGGGACCAAGAGACTGATGAACAGCTTCTATCTCCAGGCAACCAGACAGTTAAACAGTCATCACTAGCAGGCCTTCGCCCAGTACCCTGCCCAGAACCTTACTCACTGTTCTAGCCGGCTACCACCCGGTACTCTAACATGCACATTAGAGACTGCTGCCCTATGTACATAGTCATTGAACACTGGTCACTTTAATAATGTTTACATACTGTTTTACCAACTTCACATGTATATACTGTATTCTATTCATGGCTCATCCTATATAATTACTGCTGTACACAATATCCATACTGTCAATACACACCATTCATACACACACACAATATATATATATATTTTTATACACACCATACAAACACATATATACACCCACATACATATATACATACATATATATTTAGAATCCAGACTCTGACATTGCGCATTCAGATATTTCTTTCTGATATTATGTGTGTATTGTTATTGTATTGTTAGATATTGCTGCATTGTTGGAGCTAGAAACATAAGCAAGTCGCTGCACCTGTGATAACATCTGAAAAACGGTGTCCGCGACCAATAGACTTTGATTTGACATTGGAATGAGAGTTGAATACTGAAATTATTAATCTCCCTTTGCTGGTATTTTTTTAATCGTGTTTTTACCAAATGCTCCTCAATTACAAACTATTTCTGCTCTCATCTCAATACAAATAGTTGATTAAAACAGGCACTAGTGTATTTATTATTGATGGCACCCATTGTCTGAATTTACATTCGCTGTGTCTCTGGAAATCAGAGAGGGAATTACTGTGACGTGTGATAATAACATGCAGATGTGTTTTCCCTCCATGCAGTCACTAATCAGAGCATTGAGAACACAGCTCGACAGTGCACACACATACACACACACTGCATCAAAACAAGCAAATAGCTAACTAAAATTAAACAGGTGATACTTTATGTTCTTGGCTGAAAGCGTCAACATAGAAGGAGAGTGATAATGTGTTATATCATGTCACATTGTTTTCTGCTTTTAATAGATTTTCGCAGACCTTTGATGTGACACAAATGGCACCCTATTCCTGATTTAGTGCACTACTTTTGGCCAGGTTTCCTATATAGTGCGTTAGTTTTGACCAGGGAATAGGCTGCCATTTGGGCACAAGCCTTGTCTTCCGAGGAGCACAAAACAAAATTAGCCAACAGGTAAAGCAGCTCTACATGTTTTAAATGAATTCCTCTCACACACTAAATAAACATCTGCTGAGTGTCATACAAGACACATGCATTATATCTGATCCAACAATCTATTCTAGTACTTTACCATCTGATTTAATTACATTAAATTCTCTATTAATCTACAAAAGGGTGGGATCCGAATTGGGAGAGTGTGGTTTGGTACACCGACTCTCCCACCCATATCAGTCACCTTAAATTGCAGTTCATGAGGGAATATGTGGGGGGAGATCAGGCAAACACTTGCCCCACCATTATTTCACTTTCCCTCCGTTTTTCCACTATGTTATTCCATGTTGCTTGACAGCAAATGGAAGCAGGGGAGGTGAGGGAGGTGAGGGGGGGTTGGTGGTGATGGGGGGCTTGGAGGGCTGTGACACCTGCAGCTCGTCTGAAAGGCATGCTGTTTCAGTGCACTGTGGAGCCTTCTGCAGTACATTGTGTTGAGGCGGAGAAAGGATCTGACCCCCTTTACCTGACCAGCTGAGGCATTCGGGCCGCACAGGGACCCTGCCAACAGATTGGTAATGAGCGCCCTGGCTGTATCTGGGGTTTGCTAAGGCATCGCAGGTCGCCCCCCGCCCCCATCCCCCCCTCACCCCCCCTCCTCTAAGGGGACTGTGGTCGAGGATAATGAGAGGGCTGGGACTTTCAATATGTCCATGATTCACAGAGACCATCCGTGCGGATTACCTTTCTTACCATGTACACAATGTGGACGTGGATTCCCAGGGTTAGGAACAACAGCCCGATTGGCATGGCTCGGCCCCCGGGGGGGAGAAGGTCCTTTCCCAGAGTACAAACACACACCAGTCAGTGGGCCCATGTAGTTTGATGGTAAACCATAAATACCTGTTGGCCCACCAAAATGGGCTATGTCAGATTCATTGGAACACAAACACAAACAGTACCTGGTAGATTAGTACAGCGGAGGGAACAATGGCATCACCTTACAAGGCGTTCACTCTCAAGTTAATTTAAAAGGATGGTGAGAAACAGTCTAGTGCGGTACGTCAACCAGCTGTTACGGCGTCATCCTTGCGTCTTGAAGTATTAGAAACATTGCCAGTGTCACTGTAGTGTTCATCACTCTTTTCTCACTAGCTTCTCCCACCTGCTTTTCTCAAAGAAGTGCCAGCAAGAAAAACACAAGGGACTGAAGGTACAAAGGAATGTATATGATTAAACATAATTCAATATGCCCATTAGAACAATATGTTTAGTGTTTGTATTTTGTATTTTGTAAATAGAGGCATGTATTATCAAGGAAATTGCTTGTGCCAATTCTGGCCTTTGTACTCTAGCTGTTAGAGTCATTCCTCTAGACATTGGCTGCAAACTGTCATTATGTTCGAGATAAATTGGACTGTCGACCATCCATTGCTCTCAATTATGTCCACTTTCTCTGGGCTTCGATAGATTACTTCATTACCTTTACACAAATGTTGTTTGTGCGTGGAAAATGTCACTTTGAAAATGTGGAGTAGGTCGTGTAGATCTGTAAGAAAAAAATCTAATGTAATCCCTTTTCTGGATTGAATTTCAAGGCAGCAAAATGTGAAGACCGCAAAATGTGAAGACCGCAAGGGGTGTGTAGACTTCCACTAGACAATGTAATGACCCTCCACCTTATTTCATTATGCAAGCAGTGGAAAGAGAGAAAGCTATGAATAAATCTATGAATAGAATTACTTTGCATTAATCGTCAAATCTTCAGATAATGACAAATATCCACAGAAAAGCACCGACCCATCTATTTATATTGAGCATATCGTTGAGAGCTATTCATATTTTAAACATGTAAAAAGATTTCCCCCCCTTCTCACAACAAATATCAAAGTGGTCAGATATTCCAAGTAGTTAGAAGAATGAATGATAATAATGAACAACATTTTCTCAGATTTAGTATTGGCACATTTGTGTATGCACAATCAGTGACTATCTAATGTAACAACTTCTTTAGCCCTTCTTGAATCTGTTTAGGCAGTATATCTTATGCATAAATACAATATTTCTCACAGCATCATTCCGTTCCACCTTTTATTACGAAATAAATCAAAAGCCCCATTTCAGTTTTTTACATACTTCAGATACAGTGTGATGTGATTGCATGGTAGTTTTGGCGCTCGTTGTGACACACATTTGGTGAATGTGTAATAATTTACCAATCTACCTCAAGTAGAAAATGGACTCTTTGATTAGCACTGATTCGCACAGAAAGCACAGACAAAGGGCCAGTGTAATATTATGATGTTCAGACTACATACTCCAATCATTAAATAGCCCCTTACAAGACTGAGATTGGATTACTACCCTCCTCTCACAGTGCAAATTTCGGCCACATACAATACCTGTTTAGATCACAACACTTGGAATAACAATAATTCTATCTTGCAAGACTCTATCTACTACCTCCTTCTAACCAGCTCTCCTCTCGGTGCAGTTCTAGCTGTACTACAATAGGTCTAGGTTAACCATTACAGCTGCTAGATGAACTAGAGTAGGTCTAGGCTAACCATTACAGCTGCTAGCTGAACTGAAGTAGGTCTAGGTTAACCATTACAGCTGCTAGCTGAACTAGAGTAGGTCTAGGCTAACCATTACAGCTGCTAGCTGAACTAGAGTAGGTCTAGGCTAACCATTACAGCTGCTAGATGAACTAGAGTAGGTCTAGGTTAACCATTACAGCTGCTAGATGAACTAGAGTAGGTCTAGGCTAACCATTACAGCTGCTAGATGAACAAGGAGTTGGTCTAGGCTAACCATTACAGCTGCTAGCTGAACTGGAGTAGGTCTAGGTTAACCATTACAGCTGCTAGATGAACTAGAGTAGGTCTAGGTTAACCATTACAGCTGCTAGCTGAACTAGAGTAGGTCTAGGCTAACCATTACAGCTGCTAGCTGAACTAGAGTAGGTCTAGGCTAACCATTACAGCTGCTAGCTGAACTGAAGTAGGTCTAGGTTAACCATTACAGCTGCTAGCTGAACTAGAGTAGGTCTAGGCTAACCATTACAGCTGCTAGCTGAACTAGAGTAGGTCTAGGCTAACCATTACAGCTGCTAGATGAACTAGAGTAGGTCTAGGCTAACCATTACAGCTGCTAGATGAACTAGAGTAGGTCTAGGCTAACCATTACAGCTGCTAGATGAACAAGGAGTTGGTCTAGGCTAACCATTACAGCTGCTAGCTGAACTAGAGTAGGTCTAGGCTAACCATTACAGCTGCTAGCTGAACTGGAGTAGGTCTAGGTTAACCATTACAGCTGCTAGATGAACTAGAGTAGGTCTAGGTTAACCATTACAGCTGCTAGATGAACAAGGAGTTGGTCTAGGCTAACCATTACAGCTGCTAGCTGAACTGGAGTAGGTCTAGGTTAACCATTACAGCTGCTAGCTGAACTAGAGTAGGTCTAGGTTAACCATTACAGCTGCTAGATGAACAAGGAGTTGGTCTAGGCTAAACATTACAGCTGCTAGATGAACTATAGTAGCTCTAGGCTAACCATTACAGCTGTTAGCTGAACTATAGTAGCTCTAGGCTAACCATTACAGCTGCTAGCTAAACTAGAATAGGTCTAGGCTCGTTTCCTACTGCATGGCGAGGAGTTCTGTTATCCCAGAATTACTTCTTACGCCCCAAGGTCGAGGTTATCAGTGGTTATGAGGCAGAGGAACAGCCAGCTCCTACACGACTCTTTCTTTCTGTCTCTCTCTCTCTCTGTCTCCCCCCTCTCCCTCTCATTCTCTCTCCTTCTCGTTCTGTCTCCCCTGCCCTTTCTCTCTCTCTTCTCTCCTCAGGCTGAACTCATCGTGGGCCACCAGAGTGTTATTTATCTTCTCTAGCCAGGGAACCAGTCTCTTCAAATACCTCTGCTGTCTGTTGATTAATACTGTTGGACCACTGGTATAAACAACCATGACCAAGTCAACATGCCTTGGATCAGAATATTTGTAAACAGTCGGGCGTATAGATGACATAGCAGGTGAAATCCAGTCCAGTTGCCAGCAGCAGTGTCCGTTCACCTCTAGCTCAGTCAGCTGGGGAGAATATGGCTGCACATTTCTCTTAGGTGAATAAAATAGCTAAAATATTTGATGTTATGCTCAGGTCAAATATATTTATTATTCAAAGATACATGAGCAAAACCTGTAATGTCTACAATGATTTGATGTTAGGTAATGTCAAATATAGCGTACTTGGTTCATTATTTAAAGATGCAGAGACTAAACTGGCAATCATGTGAAATATTCCTATACCATTATCATTACAGTAGGCAAATCATACCCACAACTATCAAATAAATATTTACAGACTAATAAGAGTCCATCGGAATATAACCCAGGTCACTTCGAATCAAACTGGGAAACTACTACAGGGAGGTTGTCGAAGCAGTCATTTGAAAAGGTGTTCGAGGTGTTGAAACAGTCACAAAGCCCTTAAGTCACAGAGCCCAAATAATGTATTTTTCTGAGCCATGTGACACTGCTTTAAATGAGGAACACAGAGGCTTACTTCATGTGACTGTCTAATTAGATTCCTCTAGGCAGGAGTAATGTCAGCTAGGCAAACTATGTGTGACACTTGGTTGAAAAAGAATGTGTTTCATGTAAATAGTCTGAGGACAATTACTTTGGCCAATTACATTGTCCTTAATTCATTTTCTTTTTTAAACTTTTCTCCTGAACATAAAATACAGAACGGTAATCCAGTACATAACAAGAATAGAATGAGTAGTACAAACTGTAACTCTGTAGCTTTAGCTCCCACCAGAGTAATGTAATGTATGTCAGTAATGTAATGTAATGTAATGTATGTCAGTAATGTAATGTAATGTAATGTAATGTAATGTAATGTAAGTCAGTAATATAATGTATGTCAGTAATGTAATGTATGTCAGTAATGTAATGTATGTCAGTAATGTAATGTAATGTAAGTCAGTAATGTAATGTAATGTAATGTATGTCAGTAATGCAATGTATGTCAGTAATGTAATGTATGTCAGTAATGTAATGTATGTCAGTAATGTAATGTAATGTAAGTCAGTAATGTAATGTAATGTATGTCAGTAATGCAATGTATGTCAGTAATGTAATGTATGTCAGTAATGTAATGTATGTCAGTAATGTAATGTATGTCAGTAATGTAATGCAATGTATGTCAGTAATGTAATGTAATGTAATGTAAGTCAGTAATATAATGTATGTCAGTAATGTAATGTATGTCAGTAATGTAATGTAATGTATGTCAGTAATGTAATGTAATGTAAGTCAGTAATGTAATGTAATGTATGTCAGTAATGCAATGTATGTCAGTAATGTAATGTATGTCAGTAATGTAATGTATGTCAGTAATGTAATGTAATGTATGTCAGTAATGTAATGTAATGTATGTTAGTAATGTAATGTAATGTATGTCAGTAATGTAATGTAATGTATGTCAGTAATGTAATGTAATGTATGTTAGTAATGTAATGTAATGTATGTCAGTAATGTAATGTAATGTAAGTCAGTAATGTAATGTAATGTATGTTAGTAATGTAATGTATGTCAGTAATGTAATGTATGTTATTAATGTAATGTATGTCAGTAATGTAATGTATGTCAGTAATGTAATGTAATGTATGTCAGTAATGTAATGTAATGTATGTCAGTAATGTAATGCATGTCAGTAATGTAATGTATGTCAGTAATGTAATGCAATGTAATGTATGTCAGTAATGTAATGTATGTTAGTAATGTATTGTATGTCAGTAATGTAATGTATGTCAGTAATGTAATGTATGTCAGTAATGTAATGTATGTCAGTAATGTAATGTAATGTAATGTAAGTCAGTAATATAATGTATGTCAGTAATGTAATGTATGTCAGTAATGTAATGTAATGTAAGTCAGTAATGTAATGTAATGTATGTCAGTATTGCAATGTATGTCAGTAATGTAATGTATGTCAGTAATGTAATGTATGTCAGTAATGTAATGTAATGTAAGTCAGTAATGTAATGTAATGTATGTCAGTAATGCAATGTATGTCAGTAATGTAATGTATGTCAGTAATGTAATGTATGTCAGTAATGTAATGTAATGTATGTCAGTAATGTAATGTATGTCAGTAATGTAATGCAATGTATGTCAGTAATGTAATGTAATGTAATGTAAGTCAGTAATATAATGTATGTCAGTAATGTAATGTATGTCAGTAATGTAATGTATGTCAGTAATGTAATGTAATGTATGTCAGTAATGTAATGTAATGTAAGTCAGAAATGTAATGTAATGTATGTCAGTAATGCAATGTATGTCAGTAATGTAATGTATGTCAGTAATGTAATGTATGTCAGTAATGTAATGTAATGTATGTCAGTAATGTAATGTAAGTCAGTAATGTAATGTAATGTATGTTAGTAATGTAATGTATGTCAGTAATGTAATGTATGTTATTAATGTAATGTATGTCAGTAATGTAATGTATGTCAGTAATGTAATGTAATGTATGTCAGTAATGCAATGTAATGTATGTCAGTAATGTAATGTATGTCAGTAATGTATTGCAATGTATGTCAGTAATGTAATGTAATGTATGTCAGTAATGTAATGCATGTCAGTAATGTAATTTATGTCAGTAATGTAATGCAATGTAATGTATGTCAGTAATGTAATGTATGTCAGTAATGTATTGCAATGTAAGTCAGTAATGTAATGCATGTCAGTAATGTAATGTATGTCAGTAATGTAATGTATGTCAGTAATGTATTGCAATGTATGTCAGTAATGTAATGTATGTCAGTAATGTAATGTAATGTAAGTCAGTAATGTAATGTATGTCAGTAATGTAATGTATGTCAGTAATGTAATGCAATGTATGTCAGTAATGTAATGTAATGTAAGTCAGTAATGTAATGTAATGTATGTCAGTAATGTAATGTATGTCAGTAATGTAATGTATGTCAGTAATGTATTGCAATGTATGTCAGTAATGTAATGTAATGTATGTCAGTAATGTAATGTATGTCAGTAATGTAATGTAATGTATGTCAGTAATGTAATGTAATGTATGTCAGTAATGTAATGTATGTCAGTAATGTAATGTATGTCAGTAATGTAATGTATGTCAGTAATGCAATGTAATGTATGTCAGTAATGTAATGTAATGTATGTCAGTAATGTAATGTAATGTTTGTCAGTAATGTAATGTAATGTATGTCAGTAATGTAATGTATGTCAGTAATGTAATGTATGTCAGTAATGTAATGTAATGTATGTCAGTAATGTATGTCAGTAATGTAATGTATGTCAGTAATGTAATGTATGTCAGTAATGTAATGTATAATGTAATGTATGTCAGTAATGTAATGTATGTCAGTAATGTATGTCAGTAATGTAATGTATGTCAGTAATGTAATGTAATGTAAGTCATGTAATGTAATGTATGTCAGTAATGTAATGTAATGTTTGTCAGTAATGTAATGTATGTCAGTAATGTAATGTATGTCAGTAATGTAATGTAATGTATATCAGTAATGTATGTCAGTAATGTAATGTATGTCAGTAATGTAATGTATGTCAGTAATGTAATGTATAATGTAATGTAATGTATGTCAGTAATGTAATGTATGTCAGTAATGTAATGTATGTCACTAATGCAATGTAATGTATGTCAGTAATGTAATGTAATGTATGTCAGTAATGTAATGTAATGTTTGTCAGTAATGTAATGTAATGTATGTCAGTAATGTAATGTAATGTATATCAGTAATGTATGTCAGTAATGTAATGTATGTCAGTAATGTAATGTATGTCAGTAATGTAATGTATAATGTAATGTAATGTATGTCAGTAATGTATGTCAGTAATGTAATGTATGTCAGTAATGTAATGTAAGTCAGTAATGTAATGTATGTCAGTAATGTAATGTAAGTCAGTAATGTAATGTAATGTATGTCAGTAATGGTAATGTATGTCAGTAATGGTAATGTATGTCAGTAATGGTAATGTATGTCAGTAATGTATGTCAGTCAGTAATGTAATGTAATGTATGTCAGTAATGTAATGTAATGTATGTCAGTAATGTATGTCAGTAATGTAATGTAATGTATGTCAGTAATGCAATGTATGTCAGTAATGTAATGTATGTCAGTAATGTATTGCAATGTATGTCTGTAATGTAATGTATGTCAGTAATGTAATGTAATGTATGTCAGTAATGTAATGTAATGTATGTCAGTAATGTAATGTATGTCAGTAATGCAATGTATGTCAGTAATGTAATGTATGTCAGTAATGTATTGCAATGTATGTCAGTAATGTAATGTAATGTATGTCAGTAATGTAATGTATGTCAGTAATGTAATGTATGTCAGTAATGTATGTCAGTAATGCAATGTAATGTATGTCAGTGATGTAATTTAATGTATGTCAGTAATGTAATGTATGTCAGTAATGCAATGTATGTCAGTAATGCAATGTAATGTATGTCAGTAATGTAATGTAATGTATGTCAGTAATGTAATGTATGTCAGTAATGTAATGTAATGTAAGTCAGTAATGTAATGTATGTCAGTAATGTAATGTAATGTATGCCGGCCAGCCACAGATCATCTGTAGGAACTCACCCACATGCAACCTACAGGATGTTATATTGCATTTACAACCAGACCTGGTTTCAAATGCTATTAAGGGTGTTTCAATTACTGTCAAAAACATTTTGAAAATACAAGTAGTTGAATATTGTAATGTATTTGGAAATACACTTGGAAAGTATTCTGCTGTAATAGCCTTGGGTGAAGGTTAAATGGAAGTTGGAGATTAGTTAGTCCCCTACCTCGTGGACAGGAGCCTCTACCCCAGTGTTCTTGACACTGTAAGGTAGATTTTGGGGTAGTAGAGTGTGCAGTGTATAGTGCCCCCTATTGGCCCCCCGCAGAAGTACACATAGATACTCCAGTAACCTTGATCCAGGCGTCTATCCTCTCCTACAGTATATACAGTAATCCACATGGATGGTAAAGGACACTACAACCAGTAAGGGACAGATCCTGGAGGAGGGTTCCAAAATAGGGGAGGGTTGTCAAACTCTTTTCTTTTGCTTTGGGGAGGGTTGTGTGTATTTTTTGGGGGGCACAGGAGAGGGTAGTGCGTTTTTCCCCCTGGTTTACATTCACTCTTTTGCAGGTTTTACTATATAATTTCTTCCATCCTAGCCAAATTCCCTCATCTGCTTCATGCACCTCCCCTATGTGAAGGTGTTTTGGTACATCCATTATGCAATACACTTTTCCACATGTTAACTTTAACTATACCACAGGTCAATATAGTCTACCAGTCTAACTGTCTATCCTGCCCTCTATCCACCAGTCATAGTGACAATAGTGGTAGGTGGATCGTTTGTCCAGCTCAAAAAGCTCCCCTATTGGTCTCGTTTAGAGACAAAATAATTATCCTACCTACACTAGTCTGCAACACCACAATGCAATGAATAATTGCATTATTGTTTGCATAAGTGAGTATATAATTCTACTCTAGGCTGCAGTGAACATTTTATTTGAATACTGGTACAGAAGCCCTGTGATATGAATGTTTCATTCCATTTGAATCAGTTGTGGGTCTACTCTGAACAGTTTGTGAAAGCACAGTAGCAGGCCAGTCTGGCTGTATTTTTACGTCTGATACTGAGATGCGCTGTCAGTTGCAGATCATCATTCTACTAAGTCATCCTAAAATAATGTGGCCACTTGCAGTGAGCTCCAAAAGTATTGGGACAGTGCATTTTTGTTGTTGTTTTGGCTCTGTACTACAGCAACTTTGGATTTGAAATGATACAATGATGATGAGGTTAAAGTGCAGACTGTCAGCTTTAATTTGAGGGTATTTTCATCCATATCGGGTGAAACATTTAGAAATTACAGCACTTTTCTACCAAGTCCCCCCGTTTTAGGGGACCAAATGTATCGGGACAAATTCACTTATATGTGTAGTCAAAGGTTTATTTGGTCCCATATTCCAAGCACACAATGATTGCATCAAGCTTGTGACTATACAAACTTGTTGGATGCATTTACTGTCTGTTTTGGTTTTGTTTCAGATTATTTTGTGCCCAATACAACACATTACTGAGTATCACTCTCCATATTTTCAAGCATGGTGGCTGCATCGTGTTATGGGTATGCTTGTAAACATTAAGGACTGGGGAGTTTTTCAGGATAAAAAATAAACGGAATGGCGCTCAGCACAGGTAAAATCCTAGAGGAAAACCTGGTTCAGTCTCCTTACCACCTGACACTGGGAGATGAATTCAGCTTTCAGCAGGACAATAACCTAAAACACAAGGCCAAATCTACACTGGAGTTGCTTACCAAGAAGACAGTGAATGTTCCTGAGTGGCCGAGTTACAGTTGACTTAAAATGGGTGTCTAGCAATGATCCGGAACCAATTTGACAGCGCTTGAAGAAATTTGAAAATAATAAATGGGCAAATGTTGCACAATCCAGGTGTGGAAAACTCTTAGAGACTCACAGCTGCCAAAGTTGCTTCTACAAAGTATTGACTCAGGGGGGATCTTTATCTGCATTTCATTTTCAATACATTTGCAAAAATTTCTAAAAACATGTTTTCACTTTGGCATTATGGGGTAATGTGTGTAGATGGGTGAGGAAATAAAAACATTTAATCAATTTTAAATTCAGGCTGTAACACAACAAAATGTGAAATAACTCAAGGGGTGTGAATACCTTCTGAAGGCACCGTATATGTATAAAAGAAATCAATCAATCCAAACTGTGCAGCGGCCATTTGATGAATGGAAAGAGACATCTGTTACAAAACACCAATGTTGAATGACATTCGGAGATTGTCTAGCCAAGTCTTCGATACTGGGCAAGTCTACAAGGTAGGGAGGTATGTATATTCTATTTGTCAAGATTGACATAGTCTATTTATTGTGGTGTTGAAAACGTAAACCATGATAATGAAATGCCCGAAGTCGGTATGCTTTGTTTATTGGTTTTCTGGTGCATTGGCACAGAAACCTGTTGGTGGAAAATTCGATGCATATATTTTATATAATTATAAATATGGCATCAAAATATTTCCCCATAGTTGATCATTGACTACAATTGGCTCTGATCGTATAATAATGAAACAGCCAGTGCGAGTGAGCTCGTCCATGGTGGTCAGCGAACCCTCAACCTTCTGGCCCATAGCCCTGCGTGACATCACCCGTGCCACAAAAGCATGCTGAAGTGGCAAAGTCGATATCCATGTCTATAAACACAGGATTGATACAGTTATTATGACGTGTGGCCGTAAACATTATTTTGAGTTAATTCTAAGGGGGGGGGGGGGGGGGGCATGCAATTTATTTTACAGTACAAGGGGAGGGTCATGTGAAAATATTGTAACAGTGGAGGATTATTTTTTAATGACACCTTGAGTTGGGCCAGCCGTCAATATATATATTTATTTAATCAGAAAGAGGAATCCCAATGAAATCAGTCTTGGATGACATTAGGAAAAAAAATGTTTTACATATATGTAGAATTACAAGTTGTGAGACTGCAATATGTCTTTCATATCGAACATTTACACATTAGAGGTGATAGAATCTAAGATTAAATCACAAAATCCACTTGCTCTCAACACCTCTAAAATGTTGTGAGAATTTTCTTCTCTCTCTGATTTAGGTCAAAGTAATACTCTCTCAGTCAGAAAGTGGAGAAAGTAGAACATTACAAAATCCATCATATACTGAACATTGAGATTATCATTCAGAACTATACAAGTTTGTTGCATGCCTAACAGGTATTTTACCCCGAAACCTCTTCATCCAAAGGACACGTGATAGAGAAACCAATCAAGGGACTTTATTATTTTTCTTTTAGTTCCTGTTCAAATTGAAGCTATCCTGGGGTCTCTGTAATGGACAGTTATCCAATCTCCCTCACTCTGATTGAGATGATGTTGCTCATATGAAAGTAACTCTCATTTCATGCCTTTAGAACATTGGTTTGTCATAGGGGCCCTTATTAAAGCTCTGGACTCTAATTTTCTCTTTCTCACTTAGGGGTCTTTTATGATTATGGTTACCAAGGTGACGTTATGCACGGCTTCAGCATACACCACTGGTGTCACCGTGGTGAATAACAGAGAGAGCAAGGTGAGTAGGACCGGGAAAATTGCATGCCATTACTGTTAATATTTACTCATTAAAAAATCCTAGCGAACTGGAGGGATGCTTGCACAATTCCTAATTCTTTAAATCAACCGCTGAACATACCCTTCATTATGACCCGGCCACTCATTTTCGTATTCTCTCTCTCTCACTCTCTCCCTATATCTCTTTTTAAAGGACATTAAAAGTAAGATGGAATTAATTAAGGGAATTAAATTAGGATGAGAAGAACTTTCTTTAAAAAAAAATGTTTTTCCCCCCCCATTGCTTTTTACATAGAAACAATTACTTTGATGGTGTTTTACTTGCCATCTAAATGATACAGTTTAAAGGTTTTGGAAGAAGCTGGTTTAGGAGAAAATGTTACATCCTTTTTAGGAAATGTTATTGTGAGTCTTGTGTTTGGAGTCTATGCATTACTTGACAGCTCGCTGTATATATACACTATAGTGTAAAATAAACATTCCACTAGGTACAAACTGCTTAAATCAATGTTGTTTCAATATCATTTTTCAATGTATTGTGACATGGAATCTATGTGGAAAATACATTGGCTTTGAAAAAAGTAATACACTTTTGTTTTGAGGGTAAAATTTCAACCACAGGATTATGTCATCATCGTGACCAGGGTTGGGGAGTAACAAAAACCCGGCAACTGTAATCCGTTACATTACCAGCAAAAATATTGTAATCAGATTACAGATACTTTTGAAAAACTAGATGATTACTTGGAGGATTACTTTTGAATTCAGAAAGGATGTTTGCGGGAAAAAAATCTGTTTTCTCAATGACATTCAAATCAGCATTGAAAAAAGATGCAAGTTTATGTTTGTTCCACCTGAGCGAATTTGACCACAAGTCAGAGACCACTATGATGACACACCAAATGTGTTTGATGGATTGCGGATAGGAGCAGGAATAGGCTTTTGTAGGCTACAGTCATTTTTTGACTAATAAATTATATATACAGTACCAGTCAAAAATTTGGACACACCTACTCATTCAAGGGTTTTTCTTAATTTTTACTATTTTCTACATTGTAGAATAATAGTGAAGACATCAAAACTATGAAATAACACATATGGAATCAAAAACGTGTTAAATAAATCAAAATATATTTGAGATTTAAGAGTTCTCACATATGCTGAGTACTTGTTGGATGCTTTTCCTTCACTCTGCGGTCCAACTCATCCCGAACCATCTCAATTGGTTTGAGGTCGGGTGATTGTCGTGGCCAGGTCATCTGATGCAGCACTCCATCACTCTCCTTCTTCGTCAAATAGCCCTTACACAGCCTGGAGGTGTGTTGGGTCATTGTCCTATTGAAAAACAAATGATAGTCACACTAAGCGCAAACCAGATGGGATGGCATATCGCTGCAGAATGCTGTGGTAGCCATGCTGGTTAAGAGTGCCTTGAATTCTAAATAAATCACAGACAGTGTCACCAGCAAAGCACCCCCCCATACCATCACACCTCCTCCTCCATGCTTCATGGTGTGAACCACACATGCAGAGATCATCCGTTCACCTACTTTGCATCTCACAAAGACCCAGCGGTTGGAACCAAAAATCTCAAATTTGGACAGATTTCCACCGGTCTAATGTCCATTGCTCGTGTTTCTTGGCCCAAGCAAGTCTCTTCTTCTTATTGGTGTCCTTTAGTAGTGGTTTCTTTGCAGCAATTCAACCATAAAGGCCTGATTCATGCAGTCTCCTCTGAACAGTTGATGAAGCATTTATTTGGGTTGCAATTTCTGAGGTTGGTAACTCTAATGAACTTCCTCTGCAGCAGAGGTAACTCTGGGTCTTCCTTTCCTGTGGCGGTCTTCATGAGAGCCAGTTTCATCATAGCGCTTGATCGTTTTTGCGACTGCAGTTGAAGAAACTTTCAAAGTTCTTGACATTTTCCAGATTGACTGACCTTCGTGTCTTAAAGTTATGATGGACTGTCGTTTCTCTTTGCTTATTTGAGCTGTTCTTGCCATAATATGGACTTGGTCTGTTACCAAATAGGGCTATCTTCTGTATACCACCCCTACCTTGTCACAACACAACTGATTGGCTCAAACACATTAAGGAAACTTTTGACTGGTACTGTATGTATGTATGTACGTGTATGTATGTATATATATATATATCCATTGATTCTTATATTGATATATATCCATTGATTCTTCCATTGATATATATATATATATCCATTGATTCTTGACGTATTGAAATATAAGCTTGTTTTACTCCAATGTTTTTTTACATTGTAAATGTAAATAAACATTGTTTAGCCTCATAATATAGCCTCATAAACAATCATGTTGATATCATGGATGGTCAGTCCTTGCATCCATAGCTCTGTCTATTAATCTGAGAGTGGTTACATTTCTCCAGGCCCATTCCTCAGCTTTTGACCAAAACAGAGGCGGGGTGGCCGTTTTGTTATGTTTCATCTGTGGATTTGCCCTTTAAAACAGCTGCATATTATCAAGATATTAAAGTGTCACTAAAAAAAAGGTAAACAATTGGCCTATAGCAAATGCAGCATATGGCAGTCATTTTTCACATGTAAATAGCACTTTTCAGTAGCGCTCAAAGCAATCCATTCCATGAGCGCAGCATTTTGAGCGCAGTATTATATTTTCAAACTCGAATCAATGAGGACCAATCAGTCCTCCATGACAACAAAATCATAATCAACAGAGTAGGGCTGGCTAAACGGTCCTTAGTTTGGGGTTATGCTCAGGTAAAACAATTTGGCTAATCTATACTTCCATATTTCCAAATCCTATTCTTGAAAATCAAGGGGTATAACATTTATTGGAATGACTGGAATTCTGATAGACTTTGGGTTTTAATGTAAAGATATAATTTAATCGTATTATTATATGTAGTAGAAAGTGATGGGTTAGAAGAAGCCTACATAACCAACCCATAAAGTAACATTTAACATCCATATATGGCCAGCTATGTAAACTATAACATTGACTTATCATACAATAAATGTTGTTCAATTGGTAACAAACATTTTTGTCTTCTTCTAATGCCACTTATGGGGAAAGTAATCTAAAAGTAACTGAATGTAATCAGATTATGTTACTGAGTTTTGGTAATCCAAAAGTTACGTTACTGATTAAAATTTTGGACAGGTAACTAGTAACTGTAATGGATTACATTTAGAAAGGAAGCTACCCAACCCTGATCGTAACCAATTTTCAACCTAGACAAACCTAGTATAAAATATTTTGAATTTGTACCTTTGAAACAATGTCAGATTTTCAACGTAATACTCACCATAAGAAAAATTAACAATAGGATTGGCAGCACCTCCTACTGAAGAGTTGATCTATCTACAAGCTATCACTTCGGTGTCCCATCCAGGATTTTAACCAAGCCCTGCTTAGCTTTGATATGTCACTGACTATTACCAATGTGCTATCGTGAGAATAATTGTTGAGAAATCTCCACTTAATAGACTGTTGCTATCCAAGTCAGTCAAGTCAGTTGCTATCCAAGTTGCTATCCAAAGGACAGGTTCAACAGAGCAAATGAAATGTAACCATCCTTTATCAATCATGTACAATCAATTATGCTATTTAGGTCTATATAGCATTTGGGAAGTCATCAACAGCTATTGTTTCAATTCAGCCCAGGATTCAACTAAAAAACTGACAATACATACAGGCCTAGGGATTCAAGCTCTGGTTGATTTTAAATGGAATCTACAAGTTAATTAATAAATATGTTGGATTCACGTCTCCATCTCAACCATAAATAAAAGTTAAACAATATGATTAAATCAAATCAAACTGTATTTAAAAGTTAATTTGAAGTTTAATTTGATTCAATTTAGTCTTATTCTTTAATTGAGATTTTGGTTGAAATAGAGACGTGAATCCAACATATGAATGATTCATTTGTAGACAAACTGGAATTAAAGCCAGACTCAGTGGCACAGATGGAGCTATCCAAGCAGAACATACATCTACATCAAAAGTTGATATTTGGTTGTGTTGTCAACCAAACACAATTCAATGTTACTTTTGTAAGACAGTAAACAGCCTAATGTTAAGGTTATCTTACAAACTAATGTGACAGTATTTGATCAACCTTAAAATGAGTAACACATCCAGGGCCACATTTTGAGGTTACTGTAACAATAAATGTCTTCTTATGTAATCATAGAAAACGTGCATGTTCAGGGACCCCGGTCTGTGGAAATCTTTACAATTGCTATAATAATCTGCACAGAATCTCAAACGACATTGATCACTTGCACCATGTACTTTAATGTAATCTCAACTAACTGCAATCCAGGCCATTTAGTTGCGCTGTTAGATCAAGCATAGTGACACATTAAGTTGTTGTAAAAACAAACAAAATATCTCACATTGTATTCCCATTTCAACTTTGGTGTCCTTTTAAAATGCTGAAAGTGTAGTGATAGCACATTTATGTGACAACTAAACCAAAGATCTGACATTGATTTTCCATTGGAATTTGATTGTGCTTTTAGACGATTGAAAGCATAGTGATAACACATTGGGAATTCAACAACTTTTGTCTGTCTTTTTAAGTGGGTGAAAATAGTTTGGAATCTCATTGATCAACGTATCTACCAAATATTACCCAGTTCTCCATTTTAAAATGAAGTGGTGCACCCAGTGGGATAGCTGTTATTGAAAAACTATTTAAGGAATCAAATAAACGTTCTAATATTAATGTCAAACTTTTTAGGGGGGAAATTCCTAGGCAGTCATAAACATATTCGTATTCATCTCAAGTCTGAGACACAAAGGAGTTCCTCCATATTATTTAGGTAATCACACACAGGTCAGTCAAAAGCCTGTCAAGCTCAGTGGGTAGGGAGAATCTACACTAACACTCAAGAGCAAAAAGAATGTCCGGAAAATAAAATGGATATGTTATTTTGTATTTTCAAAGCATTCTTATTCTACACAGGATACGACATATTTTCATTTAACTTTGGATTCTACAGATTATTCTCATAAACTCTCTTCTATAAAAGAGACATGTTCAAATGTTACATGAACATATGAAAAAACATAAACTGTACTACTGTACATGATAAGCTGATTGTATGTTTTTTTTTCCTTCAGACAAATTCACCCAGGTCCAGCTCTCATCAACATTCTAGTGTCTGTGAAACCAAACCAGTATCTGACCTACATTCCCAGCAACTGGCACGCAGACGGATAATTCCTCTGAATAAAATAGTTCCATGATATAACCATTGACTGACTGAGCAGGAGATAGAGTGGGTGGACTGACAGACAGAAACGGCACGTCAGTGACACAAAGAAAGCTGCTCAGAGTGCTAAGTACGCATCTTAACATGAGCAGGCCCAGCCCAGTTAGAGTTAAGACCAATGTTTACATTCCTCTTAATTGCTAATTAGAAGAATAACATGCCTTGGAGAGGAAGCATGATCAACAGACAGCACTAAGGGAAGACCCGGGTAGACCCGTGTGGCATAGAGGAACACTAACATTGACCTGCTGTGTCGATGGATAGCCAGAGAGGAAGGTTTGTTAAAACCCTAAACCTGACTCCCCCTGCCAAGCCTGTAATCCCACTAATCTCCACCATATTGCCCAAGAACAAGCAGAGACTCAGCAGCTAGGCATCCAATGCCTGTCTCCCTAAATCCCAGCACAATGCACCCACTCGCTTGGTCAGTCTGGCAAACCACTCTCAACGCAAACACACAGGAACGTTGCAGTGTTGGTGGTGTAACTGCACAGAGTTTGCTGTAGTGGTGGTGGACGTTGTTGGTGGGGGCAAAAAGGGAAATGCTTCCCTGCTCGATCACTTCTGCTCCTGGCCCCTTGCGTGCAAGGCAGGGTGTGCCCATTGATGCCAACTATTACCTTTCAGACAGAGGGGCTTCTCGCTCGCCGGGTGGCTCTGCACTGGCAGCCGGAGAGAGAGAAGTGATGACCCAGAATAACTTAGTCCAACAACTTCTAGGAGAGTACGTGGAATAATCAGGCCTTTTTATCTATAGGCCTATCTCTCTCTCTCTCCTAGTCAGAGTCAGACACAGAGACATTTTGCAGCAGAGTGAACGTTGAGCGATCAGCACGGAAATTCTATGTGAGCCTCTTAACTACTCTGTTACCAAACAGCTAGCAGTAACATAACAAACAATCATATGAGCATAAACAGGCAAAGTGTGAAATCCCAGGCAAACAGACCTTGAGGGAGACGGGAGAGAAAGCCTGTGAACATGCGTATGTGAATCTGTCTCAAGATGAATTGACAGGAAAATTGCTTCATGACTTCAGATTTTCTCTACCCGCACAAAGACAATAGCCTGCAGTGGATACAGACAACAGCACATTTGTGTTTGGCCTAAATAAGTTCCCATGATGCTCTCTGGCACAGTGCGGTGCAGCAAGGTTGATCCCATCCCAGCCCCTATCCCGGGACCCTGCATTCCGCACCGCTAACTCCCTGACACTTCCATGAACCATGCACTTGAAACGTTGCACAGTAATTGATGTTGATCCTAGCATGTGTTCAGACTCCACTGCAAATTAAGACGGAAAAGGTTATCATAATATTTAGCTATCCTAATTTGTAGAACTTGAACTGTTCCCTGTGGGGGCATCCAGAGGATACATTTATTGTTTTTAAGTTTAAGTTTTGACTAAGGGGATGGCAATATTGCTGAAATATTAAAGAGAGTAGACACTCCAACAATCATTTGGCAGCCTAGCTGTCGGGACAGAGGGCTGACCAGGATGTGGAACAAAGACTTCAGCCCTCCAACTCCAACATCTGAAGGGCTTCTCAGTGGGTGTGAAGCAAGGTGCAAGGTTCAGCTTAAATAAAATGTGCCGTTGTGGACTGTGTGCCCCTCCCCTTACCCAACCCCATTTAACAAACCTCAGGCTCCATCTAATGGCATTAGGTATTCCATCTGTGTATTCTAAGAAGATCTACTAATTCTAATAACTAATTGTCGTTATTAGATTAAAAACTATTTGGCACTCTTTTTCCAGAAATAGGGCATAAATTACACAAGCATTGAGATAGTAAATGGATTCAGGGCCATTGAAGGAGTCATTTTATTTAGTTTATTCTGTTGAATAATTGGAATGAATGGAATGTTTAATTGATGTAATATATTTTGATTGAGAACATCCCATGTGGAGTGTGTGATTTGTAAGGTTATTCATTCAATTTGTCTCAATGTCAGGTTCTTTAGTTGAGCTATTTCTGGTTTCAATTGGAACCCAATGGCTATAATACTTTAGATATGTATTTTATACATTCCTTGTGCACAACCTAGCAACATCTAGGGCTATATAGTTATTGGAATATTATGTTTAATTTGTGAAACTTATATTAAAATGTATTTCCTCTTCTGCAGACAAATAAATAAATAGGCCTATTCCATGCAAGAATGTGTGTTATCATATTGTACTTAATATTTCAAATGCAAACAGATTAAAACCTATTTTTGTTTCCCAATAAAGTGGCAATGAGTGTATTATGTATAAAGACAGATCCCTATCAAATGTAGGCATTTTCAGGAAATTATATGCCGATGGGTATAATAAAAGCTTAATTTATTTCTTTAACCTTTATTTAACTAGGCAAGCCAGTTAATTAAGAACAATTTCTTATTTACAATGACGGCCCACCCCGGCCAAACCCGGACGACACTGGGCCAATTGTGCGCTGCCCTATGGGACTCCCAATCACGGCTGGTTGTGATACAGCCTGGAATCAAACCAGGGTCTGTAGTGACGCCTCTAGATGCAGTGCCTTAAACCTCTGCGCCACTTAATGCAGAGAACGGGGTTGACTTTAAATTTGTTCAAATCTATGCACCGTTCTGATTCAAGTGAAAAGGAAATAATTCGGCCCACCAGCTGACTGTTTTAGAGCCTATATCTAAATTACATAGAGTAAATAACTGTATAGCAGACATCAACAGATGCAATCTATGACAGAGGCTAATAGCACAGGCCTACAATCGTACAATAGGCATACAATCATACAATAGGCATACAGTGAGCTCCAAAAGTATTGGGACAGTGACAGATTTTTTGTTGTTTTGGCTCTGTTTGTTACCCCACCAAAAGTATCTAACCTCCCGTTATTGTAATGGTGAGAGGTTAGCATGTCTTGGGGGTATGATATTTGTGAGTCTGTAACTTTCTCATTCATCATTATTCACGATTCCTTCCGGACGATCTGCAATCATGGTAGCATCCACATTAATGTAGAAGTGTTTAGAAACATATTATATTCTTATTTACAATAAAAGTGACTCGAAAATGACACAATACATTTTTTACCATTTATTTCTATTGGGCCAAAGCAAACAGCAAATGCATCCAACAAGTTTGTAGTCACAAGCTTTATGTAATCATTGCATGCTAGGAATATGGATCAATACTAAACTTTTGACTACTTTAATACACATAGTTGAATTTGTCCCAATACTTTTGGTCCCTAAAATTTGGGGGGCGGGACTATGTACAAAACATACTGTAACTTCAAAATGGTTCACCCAATTTGGATGAAAATCCCTCAAATTAAAGCTGACCATCTGCACTTTAACCTCATAGTCATTGTATCATTTCAAATATAAAGTGCTGGAGTACAGAGCCAAAACAACAAAACATTTGTCACTGGCTCAATACTTCTGGAGCTCACTTTATGTATGTCTAGGTGCAAGTTGTTGACATGAATTAGGCCTACAAACGAAAAGAAAGAAGATGAAAAAACTTTCATTAGGCTAAATAAATATATTTGTTCTCTGTGATCTGTAGGCAATGTTTGTGTGTGTTAAAGGTCTGTTTATAGCGGAGTTAGTTTCGCTAGAAAAATTGTATCATGCTGTCGTTGCTCACTGGCCAGTGCAGCTACGGTTGTTGTAAAGAATGTGTTTGGATTTGCAGAGTGACGGAGGGCAGAGTACAACTGCAGGTGTACATTCTTGAGACCGCAACCTGCCATCTACTCAACACCACACTATTCCGCGCGCTAATGGGTTCGCTTCGTCCGCCTGGGCTTATGAGCCCAGGCGCTATAGTCCCGCGCTCATAGGGAAACAACAGATCTATAAATGTACGTGTGTTGTTGTGTCAAATAAACACCAACGGACGCATTAATGGTCACCAAGCATTCTATATTCAAAGTTGAGAAACTCTTTTCAAATGATCCTTTGGGACCGACATGGAAAGGAAAACAGTCCTGACACAAAATCAATATCAGAGGAGGAATCAAAGCCATCACTAAACGGTGCAGGGAGAGAAAGGCAGACCACCTGCTGTAGTTTAGTGTAGCCTAGCCTACATGAAGTAGTGTCGTTTGGTTGGTAGGCTATGTTCTCAAAATGGACATGCCCTCCTCGTCTTGCAAATGGATGTTTTATTTGAACAATTCCACATTTGATGATAATGACGTTTTGTGGCTATTAATTTACTTTATGCATGTAGAGTCTTTTATTTTGTTGTTTTCTGTGTGCAAACATGGAATTGGGTGGAGTAGGAGTATTTGTCTGTTTTCTTTATTGTCGTCTAACAGAAGTACTAAATAATTTAGATGTGGTAAACTGTTCTTACATTTGTTTTCCTTTTGGTAGAATTATTTGTGCCAACAGTGACAGGATGAATAAACGAGTTACTAAGGCAACAATCCCATGTTTTCTCTGGAAACAGAACATATGGTTTATCATCGGTAGAACTTGTGATTACTCATTAGCATATCGACTACATTTCTTCTGCTGCAAATCCATCATACAACCCGCTAGAAAATAAACGTTGTCGACAGCTCTCTTCTATTTTGAATAAAATGTGACAAACCTCTGCAGTGCAAAGAGAATATGCAGATTAAGCTAATACATGACTTTTATGTGAATTTGATTGATTTATGTATTTTTGCAGACACGGGGCCATTACAGATGAGGGCTATTCGACGTGACATTTTCAGTCACTAGTAGGGCCTATAAATTGTTTCCATCCTTTGCATCGTTTAAATATTATTATTTTTTTATTTTTTTACACTTTTCCGGTTTGATTTGATTATCATTATTGAGATGTCTGTTTGGTTCTCTTTTATTTGGTTTGCGCGCGCGCTGTGATTAAGACTAGAATATGACACAATATTACAATTATTGTTTATTTGTGGCTTTTTCCCGCCATAGAAATATAATTATCATGTTATAATTGTTAATGTAGGGAATTTGTGTATTAGTAAATCGTATTTAAAAATAATAGTATGAATATTAGGATATTTAAATAACAATAATCGTATTCTAATAACAGCAACAAAAATAACATTGTTAATAATAATGTAGACTAATAATAATAATAAATACAATCAGTTACATTATTATTATTTAGAAATAATAACACTAACAATAATACAGTTGCTAATAAGAACCATAGCAGACTAGTACAATAAAAAATGTCATATTGAACATTTCGGCGTTTAATTAAATCCTCGGGAGACCAGTGCTTGACTTCGGCAGGAGCTCACCGGAGCTGAGTACCGGCACCTCACATTTTCTACTGCTAGAGCTCCTGTTCCTCTTATAGAATATTAGCTCAAAAGTAGTGTGGCGCTCCTGCACCTAAATATAAACAGTAACAGCACCCAAAATGAGTACCGGAACCTATTTCAGTCCAAGTCAAGCACTGCTGAGACTAAATTGTAATTTACGTTGGGTTATACAAGCGAAATCGTGCATAGTGCACACCCAAAGTAGGCTATAGCCTACAGCTATAACAAGTGAATATCCTGCCTTTCCAAATATGTATTGCTGTATTTTCACGGGCTCTTATTGGATATAGGCTATTTGTGATATGTTTGTAATAATGTTCTTAATAAGTCAATGATCCTAATTATTAATGCGTTCAAAAGCCAACCTTATCTTATAAAGAGAAGAGGGCTGCTGCCTTTTTCTCTCTCGATAGGCCACATAGCTAATGATGATTTGCAAATCTTTAATCTAATCATGCATCTATAGCTTTCAGATGGCAAGGTGTGAAACCTCTTCCGCTATTTGGACAAATATGCGGGGGAAGTGCACACAGCCTGCCTACTGCATTCGTTTATGTTCAACAGAAATATGAAATAAAGCAAATGAATTGCGCTGCATGGTTATCATACTCTCAAATGAATTTGGTAATTTAAGTTTATGGTAGTTTCAGTAGACTAATATTACTGCACGTAAGAAGGATGCACTTCGCTCTTGTTGAGTTAATAATGCTGTTTCGATAGAAATATAGGCTACATGGCGTAGTGTTTGGAAATTATTTTACTTTAAGTATTCACTGCCGTTCTTATTTTTTGCAGTTGGCTATTTGAGTATAGCCTACAATAGTATGCCATGGTACGCAAATCAGGAGCTAAGTCACAAGGCCGGTACTTGTTTTGTCAAAATATAATATTGTTTTTGTCATGCATAGAATGCATGTGGCTAATAGCAACACATATTTGTTTTCATTTGGTGTATTTCTTAATTTTGTATGTTTTTCTTGTGGTCCTTGTTGTCCAAATAAACACATAATAGGTATACATGAACACTGATCCATTGGCTAAAACGGGAAACATTTTGTATTGAGCGCCATCTCCTGGTAGAATAGAAATGGTTGTACATTCAACAGTGCGTGTAACTTCTAAATGTGCCTGTATAAACCACCTACGTGTTCTTTGCCTTTGCCTCTACAGTATGAAATTGATAACTTAAATACTTAAAATAATACAAAAATAACATAACTCGCTTTTTAACGTGATTATGAATCAGTCCTCTCAAATTAATCACCCAACCGACCTAGGCCTTTGTCTATACATCAAATCAACCATCCAATTTTGATTGTCCTCCCTCTCAATCAGAAAAACGCAATCTCAACATGGATCTCTAAGTGAATAATGGCTTTGCTTACATCAGCGCCATTCAGATAATGTACATATGGTTTTGTCTCACCTTTAGCCTGACTTTCTCTTTCCAGTTTGAGTGTGTGTGTGTGTGTGTGTGGGGGGGTGTCTTATTTCCTCATCTTTCTCCATGATTCTCTCATTCTCATTCTTCATGCAGTCCCCCTAAACTACGGATGAAGATGCATAGTGAGTATGGGTGACAAGTTTAAAATAACTTGCAATTTGTTAACAATGTTCTTAAAAACTCGTGGCCAGTGTCCTCAAAATGTAGGGCAGAATATAAGGCATTAGGCGATCAATAAGAGGGTGTATACTAACGCAAACTCACACATAATTTAAAAAAAATCTGAGTTAGTAAACACTTACATATCTGCTTTGAAACATCTTTATTTAAATATGTAGCCAGAGAAAATAATTTCTTCCCTGCAGGCAATAATGCATTAAAGGCTGGTTGCAATTGCGCAAAGAGCACAAGCATACTGTACAGTAGCCACATACGATTCAACATTCAGCATCACATCATGAACAGTTTCAACACTAGACTAGAAAAGCAGCTAGCTGTTGATGAGGTCAGATGCTTACAGGTATTCTACCTTCACTGTTTCTCTGTATCCAGGCCTCAGGATTCTGTCTCCACACACTTCCAGCCTACAATGGGGTATCACCCCCCACTTGGTCTTTGTCTTTCCACCATCCAGCTTTACTGGTTTTCTGTCCATTTTTATCATACTTTAGTAATAATACTAGTAATAGTAGTAATGATAATAATATCCGTTCTCACTGAGTAGCACAGGTTTGTCCTGAGCTCTCTCGTTGGGTTGCACCCAATCACATAATTTAGTTTTGACTAAATCATTTGGCTTTTTGGGGGGATTGGTTGCTGCTGTTGACTTCAAGTGGAAATCCACTCAAAAACTATCAAAAACTAGTCCCAAAATGTTTTGGATGTCAGCAGTCAAGTTTTCAAGATATTGGACATTCAAGAAGCAGTGTCACATCATCATGAAAAATGCTTTTTGAAGTGATTGGTTGCTGCTGTTGACTTAACATGCAGTACACCTGGATGATCCCTCATACCCAGAGTATTACAGTATTAGTAATTAGATTCACTTACATTAAGCAGTAAGGCAATACACCTGGTTGACTGATATACAGACTATTGGAAATTAGAATCTTTGTTCGTTAGGCAGTTAGTTTAAAGGTAGGGTTTCGAGCTCATGGTTCCTGGCTGGCAGTGGAGGGGTCAGTCAGTCCGTTGTGCTGTGGTGTGTTGTGGAGGGAGTGAGCAGGCTCTTAAGGGGGCGGCAGCAGCATGCCGACTCTTAATGGGGCAGCAGCCCAGCGTTTACACTATTGACCCTGATGCTGAGGGCCGTCATGGTGTCCGCCTCCTCCGACTCAGGCTCCACCCCCTCGCTGACATCGGCATGCGGGTTGACCAGGTGGGCAGGGTACGTCAGGCCGTGCTGCTCGGCGTGGCGTTCCCAGCGGGTGTCATCGCTCTCGTGCGTGATGTAGCGCTGGTGCATCTTCCACTCTAGGCTGCGCAGATCCAGCCACATTTGGTAGTCCTGAGAAGGACATCATTAGCAGAGGGGCACAGTAGTTAGCATTAGCCTACGGCATCAATTGTTTTCATGTGATTGTGTCAATTGGGTTTTAAATGCGACTTTTTGCAGCTGTTGGAGGACAAACTCCTTTCTCACATCTCTCTTCCTGTAGGGCATATGTGTAACCACTTGCTGAGAGACTTGTCCAAATGTATTAACTCTTCTTACTCCTTTGTGATATATACAGTACCTTTTTTATTTGCTACATTGTCTTTTAAATCTCTCATTTAGAGATGAGGGGTAGCTTACCTGTAGCCACGGATGGCTTAGAGACTTGTTTCCATATCTGTAATAATGTCTGTTAAATGTCTAGTTTAGTTCAGAGTAAGGTTTACCTGTAACCACGGATGGCTGAGAGACTTGTCCACGCTGTAGCGCTTCCTCATCTTGACTTGCAGCAAGTTATTAATGAGGTCAATTGCTAGAACAACAAAGCAGGCTGTCAGAGGATAACTCATGGTGGGAAACCTGGAGGATTTAGCGCAGGCCCCTTTCAGAGCCATGTAAGGGCTAATGAGCAAAGCAAACATCATGTTAAGATTATTTCAGGGGTCATGGCTCTCTGAGCCCCAGTTGGGATTCTTGACCTTGAGGCCCTCCTCTATAGTACCAGGGATCACTTGGCATTATGCACATGAATAGGCAGCAACAAGAATTTATTATCTTTCTCTCACACACACACACACTCTCTCTCTCACACACACTCTCTCTCTCTCTCTCACACACTCTCTCTCTTTTGTATTTTCTATGGTGGAGGGCTAACACAGTTTACACACTGTTAGTTTACACACTGTTTGTTTTTTCAAAGTTAGGGAGAAAGAGGACAGAGTTTTAGTTTCCTGTGGTTTGGAAGGTGTGGTGTGCGCGATGGCTTCGCAGCCTAACGCAAAGGAGACGCTGTTGTGACGGCATGGATTCAGGTGTGTTCCTGAGAATGGAATTAAGGTGGAAGAGGTTCTGCTCGCCATCGGTGAACAGGTAAGAGCTGAATTTATACATTCCGTAACTAGAATGAACAAAGCTGTGGTCGTGTTCATGAAAAGAGTGAATTTGGTGGGTAGGCTGATTGCTAGCGGAATATTTGTAAGGAATGTGTTGGTGCCGATTTCTCCCCTGTCGAGTCCTTCCACTAGAGTGGTAATCGCTAATTTGTCTCCGTTTATTACGGATGATCAAAACCCGGAAAGAACTGAGACGGTTTGGTAAGTTTGCTAGCGGGTTTCGTGTACTGTCTGCAGGTTTTCAGGCAGATGCCGCTAAGCATGTTGTTTCGTTCTGAAGGCAAGTTCTCATGTTTCTGAATAACAATGAGCAACAGTTAAATGTGCATTTTAAAGTGAGTCATGGGGAGTGCCTCAACGCATGGTTTGCCAGCACAGATAGTCTACGGTGCTTTGAGTGTGGGGATTTGGGACATAAGAGCCTTGGCTTTTATGCCTCCGCAAAACACAAGTCTCAAAGTCAACAGTGAAGAGGCGAGTTGCAAAGAAAAAGCCATATCTCAGACTTGCCAATAAAAATAAAAGATTAAGATGGACATAAGAACACAGACACTGGACCGAGGAACTCTGCCTAGAAGGCCAGCATACCGGAGTCGCCTCTTCACTGTTGACGTTGAGACTGGTGTTTTGTGGGTACTATTTAATGAAGCTGCCAGTTGAGGACTTGTGAGGCCTGTTTCTCAAACTTGACACTCTAATGTACTTGTCCTCTTGCTCAGTTGTGCACCAGGGCCTCCCACTCCTCTTTCTATTCTGGTTAGAGCCAGTTTGCACTGTTCTGTGAAGGGAGTAGTACACAGCGGTGTACGAGATCGTCAGTTTCTTTGCAATTGCTCGCATGGAATAGCCTTAATTTCTCAGAACAAGAATAGACCGACGAGTTTCAGAAGAAAGTTCTTTGTTTCTGGACATTTTGACCCTGTAATCGAACCCACAAATGTTGTTGCTTCAGATACTCAACTAGTCTAAAGAAGGCCAGTTGCTTCTTTAATCAGCACAATAGTTTTCAGCTGTGCTAACATAATTGCAAAAGGGTTTTCTCATGATCAATTAGCCGTTTAAAATGATAAACTTGGATAGCTAACACAGCGTGCCATTGGAACACAGGAGTGATGGTTGCTGATAATGGGCTTCTGTACGCCTATGTAGATATTCCATTTAAAAAAATCTGCTGTTTCCAGCTACAAAAGTCATTTACAACATTAACAATGTCTACACTGTATTTCTGATCAATTTGATGTTATTTTAACGGACAATTTTTTTTGCTTTCCTTTCAAAAACAAGGACATTTCTAAGTGACCCCAAACTTCTGAACGGTAGTGTACATGTCCGTCCATGAAGAAGGACAGGGCCTGGTGGAACTGGAGAGCAGGGTGGCTACATTCCGACTAAAGGCAGCACAGAGACTGCTGTACCATACTGATGACGGCTGGAGGGAACCAGCATGCGCGCTGCTGAGGAGAGCTGGCGGATTAGGGTTGGACTGGCAGCTGTTCCTCATGGAGCTGGAAAGGCTGAGTACAGCAGGTCTCTCAGACTTTTACTCTGCAGTGCTGAGGGCCTGGGAGCTATTAAGGCTCACACGAGAAGAGGGTGTGGAGCCTGGGCTGTGGGTATGGGAGGAGCCTATCTTCCACAACCCAGCCATCCCTTTGAGATTGGTTCAGTCGGCCACCCTGCAGAGGCAACTGATGGCAGCGGGTTTACCAAGGCTGGGTGACCTGCGACTGCTGGGAGAGGAGGGGTGGAAAACCCCGGAAGTCCTGGCACAACAAACAAGAATAAAGTCTCTTAGGCTGCTGGAGAGATTCCTGGAGGAGGTCCAGGAGGCACTGTTTAAGCCGGTAAGGGGGGGGGGGTGTTTGAGCGGCTAAAGGGGGAGGGGCCACCAATGTTTCCGGCACTGCAGGTGACGGCAGAGACTGGGGACTGGCAAGGGGGTCTGGAGGACTTGTTAGATTTTAACACTCCGAACCTGGGGGAATTTGAGGGGGTGGGAGATAAAGTCCTCTACAACCTCTGCATTAAGGTAAGGAACATTAGCAGCCTAACAGGAGTGAAGGCACATCAGTGGCAGGGGGTATGTGGGGTGGAGAGTATGGTGGGTTTTAGATGGAGGGAGCTCTACAAACCCCCAGTACCAAAGAGGTCAGGGGACCTCCAGTGGAGGGTTCTACATGGAGCCCTGGCCATTAACAGCTGGGTGGCACAGGTTTAAACCGGGAGTTGGACAGGGATGTCCTTTCTGTGTTATGAGTGAAACTGTGATTCATGTGTTTTCTGTGTGAGCCAGGTTAATGCCATTAATATCTGTGTGAGAGGTTTAGGGGTGGGTTTTACTGTCGCGATGTTTATAATGAGATACTGGTATTCAAATAAGGAGAAGGCCAAATGTGTTTTGTTGAATTTTCTGTTTGCTCAGGCAAAGTTGGCTATTTGGCTAACAAGGAGGAACAGGGTCAAAGGTGGAGGGATAACAGACCCTTTACTATTTAATGGGATGGTCTCTTCATGCCTTAGGGTGGAATTTGAGTTCTATAAAATGATAAACAGTGTGGAGATGTTTCAGGAGATATGGTGTGTTGGGGGGGGTGCGTCTGTACAGCTGGGGAAGATGGCTTGGATATACGGTTGTAGAAGTGGCGAGGTTTTTGGTCATTGTGATGTGTGGTGTTGTTTTGTAAGGTGAGTATGGTATGCAGTACAGGAGATATTTTTGTTTTTTGTTTTTGGGGGGTGAGGTTTTAATGAAATGAGAATGTTTCATTAAAGAAAGACAAAAAGTCAAAGAGTCTCTCTCTTTCTCTCTCTCTCATACAACTATATAAAATGTTAGTGTACAGTAATGCAGTTATCACAGTAATGCATGAGTCATTGCTGCTCGACAGACACCCACCTTCCTGGGACACCTTCTTCCAGGGGTTGGGTGGGTACATGAAGTCAGCGTTCTGGATCTGGTCGTGAATGTCCTCGTCCTCGTTGAATGGGAAGGTACCGCTGAGGCTGACGTAGATGATGACCCCCACAGACCACATGTCCAGGGAGCGGTTGTAGCCTTTGTTCCTTAGGACCTCAGGGGCCAGGTAGGCCGGAGTGCCCACCACTGACCGACGGAAAGACTTCTCTCCAATGATGCGGGCAAAGCCAAAGTCGCACAACTTCACCTGAGACACAGATAAGGTGCGCCTCAAATGAGGTGCGTCCCCACTCTATTTGGAATAAGGTGCAGTTTGAGACACGGCCATGTTTGAAGGTCGACTACAACACAACCTCCCGCTAGTCAATCTTACGCTGCCACAGTATTCACTCAAACACGGTAGTAATCCTAGGTTCCATACTAGAGGAACAGTACTGTAGTTGTCTAGCCAAACTTGTACTTGTTACAGAAAGCTAATTCATAACATCCTGTATTTTATCCACCTACACAGTTTGTTCCAGACATTATAATGATCAGCTGGCAAGGTTTACGCAAAAGGCAAATTATCACTGTCTGTTTGACATGGACATGATATGGTCTACATCCGATTTACTGTTGCTACAGAATGTCATCAGAAGGTTACCAAAACAGTGACTTCGGCAAGACTGCACAAGATGGCAGTTCTTAGCAGTGTGATGATGCCAGTGATGTTGGCAGAGCATATTTTGGGAAATGAACAACAGATATACAAGAACTGACTCCTTCCTTTTCAGAAAATATTTGCTGTAAATAACACAAATGTCATATATTTTTTAATACCCATCAGATGCCTGGAAATTCCTAAAGGGCAGTGACTCATAGTCAATTTCCGCCTGGCAGGGAGGATACAGTACAGTACAGTACAGGACTATGGAGAGAAGGGGACCATCATTGGAAGTGTATCATTAAAATCAAGAGGATAGAACACTGTAGAGGCACTGAGCGTGCAGTAGCCATAATCAGCCACTTTATCTTAGAGGAGAGATTACGTCTGTTTATGTCTGTGAAATTGATGTTTCTGTTTTGGCTTGTTTGGAGGCTGAGCTGGAGGTTTTCTTACTTGTGGAAAAGCGTCAGAAGACGCCAGTAAGACGTTCTCTGGTTTGAGGTCACAGTGGACGATGTTCTTGAAGTGGAGATGATGAAGAGCCTGAAGAATCTAAAAAAAGAGGTGAAACTAAATTATTTATTTGGCTTGTTATTTTTTTTTTTTTATATATAAGGGATTATAAAAAAGAAAAAATATAATCTGGTAATTTGCAATTATATACCACAAAACATGAATACAAATATATACATTACATATCATAATTAAATGTGCAACAACACATGATTAAACACATATTATCATCAGAAAAATACATTGACTTCTTATGGCTGCAATCCCGTTAACGAGATGATATGACAACAGCCAGTGAAAGTGCAGGGCGCCAAATTCAAACAACAGAAATCTCATAATTAAAATTCCTCAAACATACATTTATCTTATACCATTTTAAAAGTAATCTTGTTGTTAATCCCACCAAAGTGTCCGATTTCAAATAGGCTTTTCAGCGAAAGCACCACAAACGATTATGTTAGGTCACCACCAACTCACAGAAAAATTCAGCCATTTTTCCAGCCAAAGAGAGGAGTCACTAAAGGCAGAAATAGAGATAAAATGTATCACTAACCTTTGATGATCTTCATCAGATGACACTCATAGGACTTCATGTTACACAATACATATATGTCTTGTTCGATTAAGTTCATATTTATATCCAAAAACCTCAGTATACATTGGCGCCATGTTCAGAAATGCCTCCAAAATATCCTGAGAAATTGCAGAGAGCCACGTCAAATAACAGAAATACTCATCATAAACTTTGATGAAAGATACATGTTTTACATAGAATTAAAGATACACTTGTTCTTAATGCAACCGCTGTGTCAGATTTCAAAAAGCTTTACGGCAAAACACAATATTCAATAATCTGAAAACAGCGTTCAGCCACAAAAGCAAGCCATACAGTTACCCGCCAAATTGTGCAGTCAACAAAACTCATAAAAAGCATTATAAATCTTCACTTACCTTTGCTGATCTTCGTCGGAATGCACTCCCAGGACTCCCACAAGAAATGTTCGTTTTGTTCGGTAATGTCCATCATTTATGTCCAAATAGCTATTTTTGTAGCGTGTTTGGTAAACAAATCCAACGTCAGGGAAGCGCGTTCACTAAAACCTGACGAAATGTCCAAAAGTTCCGTAACAGTCCGTAGAAACATGTCAAACGATGTATTGAATCAATCTTTAGAATGTTTTTTTTAACATAAATCTTGAATAACGTTCCAACCGGAGAATTACATTGACTTCAGATGAGTGATGGAACAGAGCTCCCTCTCATGTGAACGCGCATGGTCAAAGAATGGTCAGGTCATGGCAGACCTGACTAATTCCCCTCTCATTCGGCCCCCCTTCACAGTAGAGGCATCAGACAAGGTTCTACAGACTGTTGACATCTAGTGGAAGCCGTAGGAAGTGCAAACTCATCCATATCTCGCTGTGATTTCAATAGGATCTTGGTTGAAAATTGACTAGCCTCAGAATTTCCACTTCCTGTTTGGATTTTTCTCAGGTTTTTGCCTGCCATATGAGTTCCTTTATACTCACAGACATAATTCAAACAATTTGACAAACTTCAGAGTGTTTTCTATCCAATACTAATAATAATAGGCATATATTAGCAGCTATGACTGAGGAGCAGGCCGTTTACTCTGGGCACCTTTCATCCAAGCTACTCAATACTGCCCCTGCAGCCATAAGAAGTTCAGCATTCCTGTAAGCCACATACATTATAGTCATTTATCCAGAGCAATTTACAGGAGCAATTGTGGTTAAGTGCCTTGCTCAAGGGCACATCAACACATTTTTCACTCTGGGATTAGAATCAGCGACCTTTCAGTTATTGGCCCAACGCTCTTAACTGCTAGGCTACCTGCCGCACTTCACTGACTGTGTTTGTATACAGTATGTGTCACTGCTACTGCACGAGTGTCCATTGTCTGCAAGCAACAACACTTGTCAGCCAGGCTTACCTGTGAGACAAAGAATTTGGTGATGCGTTCAGGCAGCCTCCCCTTCTCACTGGACAGGATCATCTCCAGCATGTCTCCATGGAGCTTCTCCATGACAACGAAGACGCGCTCCGGCGTCTCAAACATGCACTCCAGGTTGACTACCCCAGGGTGATGCAGGTTCTAGTAAGGAAACACAGGAACCTTTTAAAGGCAGCAGGCCGAGAGCTTGACAAGTTCTCCAAACACCCACTGTGATGTCATGATAACTACCTCATTATTTACATTATCTACGTACTGACAAAATATCAAGAGCCTCGCTCTATTTTTGTCTTTAGGTGTTGTTTTGTCATGTGCTCAACATAACCTGTGTCTGGCAACATCTGATAAAAATAGTAATGTTTCTAATAAAAATGTTTCATAGGAGCACACATGCGTGCTGATGTGTGTTTACCTGAAGGATGGCGACTTCATTGCGTAGCTGGCTCTCCTGCTTGGTGGGGAAGCGTAACTTGTCAATGATCTTAATTGCTACATCCCGGCCAGTTTTTCGGTGCTTTCCTGTAGTATGGAGACATTATATTATGGAGAAATCAAAGCCAAGTTACATGTTTATACAGGTGTGACTTCTTATAATTAATGATTATCTCAAATACTTTTTAAAAAGATTACATTTAATCTGATTAATAGCAATGCACTATATGTATGACTCAATACAAAACACACCTCCTTGGTCATGCAAATATTTTGCTAGGATAAGATCAGGAGAGAATTGATATCAAGGATGTGTCCCTCTTCTTTTTCTTTTCTTTTTTTTTTTTTTTTTTACAGGTTATCGGTGTGACAAGGTGGTACAAATGCATCACCTCCATAAACTATCCCAAATTGCCCCGATCCTAGGACTTCATCCGGGAATATCTGATACACTGAGCTGATATCCTGTAGGTGTAAAAATTCAGTCAATGGTTTAAATGAAAGCTTCAAATGTATACTGTCAGAAATATTTGTCTACAATCACTTTTATCTCTTCTCATCTGGCAACTTAATACCCACTAATCCCATACACGTCTGGAAGACTTTCCCAGAAATACAATTATAACCAGTGGTACTGTGACTAATTATTGACAGTAGCTATGGCAACTGCTTCGCTGAGTGGGTAATCAAAATAATCACCATTTGAGCTACTTAGGGGATGATCTCAACTCAGAAATCTAACTATGCACGAGGAGCAGACATGAACTAGATGTGGAGCCAATGTGACTATAAATGTATCTTCCATTACTGCAATATTATACACACTAAATCTGAGTGAAAATTAAAATAAATCCAAAGGCTCGTTCAAATAATGTAAGACCAAATCCTACTTACCACGTTCTCTTGAATCTGGCAGTTGGACACTGAAATGCTGATGGAAACATCATCTGTGGTGTGAGAGATGTTAATCATATCTTTAAGAGTATTCCATACTACCTTGAGAGTGTTCCTCCCTAGTGCTGAGTAGGTTTGCCAAATTTGGGGAACTTTCTCAAAATTACCAGTCTTTGCGGAAATCCAGTTTTTTTGAGAAAGTTACCATAATTTTGCAACCCTAGTGCTGAGTAAGACAAGGTTGCTTCCATTCAAATCCATTCATTTCTATTAGCTTTAATCTATCCCAGAATCTAGTCAATTCATTCTGCTTATACGTACTGTGGCCACCGTGGCGTGACCCGTGCGACAGTCCTTTTGAGATTGCGGGCATGAGGGCGTGCTGGATGGCGATCTCCCACATACGGGCCACGTCCGGCCCGACCCCACTGACCAGCATACTGCCGTGGACCGACATGCTCCCCGGGCCCTCCGGCCTCGCCAGGTTCTCCCCTACGTAGTAGACCAGACTGGCTGTAGCGATCTCAAAGCAGTGGGCGTTGGAGCCCTCAGACAGCAGGTTGAAGGTCTTGGCTGGGTCCAGAGACAACACCTCTGACAATGGAATTTCCTGCCACACAGCAGAGGTAGTATTGCTCCTTGCTGTTTGAGGTCTAGGTCAAGTTACTGTAAAGAGCTTCGTGACAACAGCGGTTGTAAAAAGGGCTTTTTGAAATAAATGTGACTGATTGATGTAGACACTTAACAGTAGTGGTCAGAGTACTTATATTTCAATCTGATCAATGTGTTGATGGTACAGGCTGCCTATTTCTTGCCACTACAAATGACATTATAAACGTAAATCAATTCTCCATCAATGTTTATATGACAAAGTGATTGCAACCTGCTTATCTGTAGGGAGTACAGTGTAAAACTGCATGCGCTTGTGCATGTTAACCTTGTCTTATTCATACCCTAAATGACAGTAAATTTGGTTGCATAAACTTCAGTTCTTGAATTTCATTCACTCCTTACCCATAATAATCTATACAACATACAATTTCAATTGATCGATTTCAAAACAGTTGATTTCCAACCTTGTAGTATTTGCTTCCTGTGTCATTCTGGAAAAGCGTGATGCATTTGCTGTCCAGTCTCCAGTAGTGTCTTTTCCTCTGTAGTGGAAACAGATCGAGAGCGTTGTTAACTACCGCTGTCACAGACTGGGACAACATTCCATATGTTCATGGTGTGTTCCATCTCTGGGGGTTCCCATCTACTCATAAGCATCTATTATGCCGTAGGTCAGTGCCCATAGCAGATTGGAGGAACTTTTTTTGCAGAGGAACTAGAGTTACAGGTAAACCCGTGAAAAACATGGATGCCTGGTGAAGACCAAATGGTCGAAACTTTGTATCAATAAAATCACCTGGGAGCATGAACAACAGATTTGAGAGGTGCCCGTGTTCTTGTACTACAACTGAATTTGACACTTTACTGGTCATTATTTATCTAACAATCACACACACTAATGGAGCATGTATTAAACATGGGCTGTTGGTTGGCACATACTGTGCAGTACTCTATAGACCTACAGTAACACAGTGTTGGCTCACAGTACAAATACTGTCTTGTGAATAACCCTGTAACAAGTACCACAGTGTTGGCTCCCAGTAATAACACTGTCTTAATAACCCTGTAACAAGTAACAGTGTTGGCTCACAGTAATAACACTGTCTTAATAACCCTGTAACAAGTACCACAGTGTTGGCTCCCAGTAATAACACTGTCTTAATAACCCTGTAACAAGTAACAGTGTTGGCTCACAGTAATAACACTGTCTTAATAACCCTGTAACAAGTAACACAGTGTTGGCTCACAGTAATCTTAATAACCCTGTAACATAGGGGTTCTTAAACTTTTTCAGACTGGGACCCAAAAGAGAAATTCTGTGGTTTCCTAGGATCCAAGCTTAGGAAAGTATGCAACTATACGTAAATATCGGTACATTTCATTGCCTTTATGCCTAAAAAAAAAGCAATATAGACAAAAACAAATAACTATGAAATACCCATAAATATATTTTCATGTTTATTTTTCCCCATTAAAAACACTTATATACCTGTCTAGGTTGAAACTGTTGCTGTTAAAATACAATAACTAATTTCATTCTGAACTGGAATAAACAGATTGATCACATCCCACAGATGTATAACAGAACACACACACACACGCAGGCTTTTTGATCGTGCATCCCTAAGTAACAGTACAGATAAATTCTGGCCTACTGTACATCTTACTGTATAAATTATTGTTGATAGAAAGTCTAGGTTGGAACTGTTGCTGTTAAAATACATTTTTTTTAATTCTGAACTGGAATAAACTGATTGATCACATCACACAGATGTAGACCAGAAAACACACAATCCTAATGAGGTGTGTGGCTGGTTGAAGTTTTCAACAAGCATGCCTATTCTGGGCTCAGTTTTTGATAGTGCAACATGAGGTCATGCTCAGCATTGACACTGTTTCTGTACTTGAGAACCCTGACTTGCATAGGTATGTGGTGCCAAACTGGATCAGAACATCTACTGCTTTCTCAGTCAGGCAGGAGATTGCTTCCTGCTGTAGATGAGCAACCCAGAACTGTGAGTGTTTGCCTCAAAAAGCATCTTGCTTCAATCAGTTTTATTCCAGTTAAGAATAACAATTATTATTGTATTTTAACAGCAACAGTTCCAACCTAGACTTGTTTTCAATAATTTCTACAGTAAAATGTACAGTAGGCCTGATATTTTTACAAATCTTCATCTGTACTGTTTCTAAGGGTTGCACTATCAGTAGCTAGTTAGCTTGCTTTGGCTAACGTTAGCTATGTAACATTACAAGGCCAGGGGATTGTTTGAAAGAGAAACTCACATCTACTACCATGAGAGATAGTACTCGCTTATTTCTGCATATCATCACCTGTTATAAAATGACAACAATGCCTTGCTAGTTGACTTACTTTTCCACTTTCGAAGCACTGTTTCCTGAAGCATTCTGCCCTTTTTTGAAAGAACTCCCTGGGTTTACCGTCATGTTGTGCCTGGATGTTTAGTCGTGTCGTTTTATTAATTTGTTCGTTATGAGAGACTCATTTCTAAGCACTTCCCCACACAAAACACATTGTGGGCGCTCCTCGTTATTTCTCAAAGTTTGTATGCAAGAGATAAAAATTCATCACTGTATTTGCGTTTCATGGTGATTGAGCTCAGTCAGAACTTGTGGCTATCATGAGTCCATTTCGTGACAGCGGTGAGTGATGGCGAGTGGGAATAATAAGTCAGTTGCATGAACGACAGCGCTGCAGCGTGTGGGTCGCGGAGTGATCTTCAACAAAACTGCAGAAAAAATATCCGGTCAACTGCGAAGCACACGGGCATCTCCCTCTACCTCTCCCACTCGCGCAGCTGCCAAACTGAGCAGAGACCGCTGCTAAGCAGAGAGCGCAGTTGCACTTGGCCAAATAAATTCCAGTAATTAATGAAATAATTATACATTTACGTCGCCCACCCTTAACAGGTCCGCAACCCACTTTGGGTAGCTACCAATACTTTAAGAAACGCTGCTGTAACAAGTACCACAGCGTTGGCTCACAGTACTAATACTGTCTTGTGAATAACCCTGTAACAAGTACCACAGTGTTGGCTCCCAGTAATAACACTGTCTTAATAACCCTGTAACAAGTAAAGTCTATCATTCAAACAGCGGGAAAATTCAATCGACATTCACAAAATACACATACACAAAACATACAAGACATTAAAGAAAAACAGCACAGAAAAGATTATCAAGTCTATAAAATGTGTCAGATTAGTGTTGCAAAATTCCAGTCATTTCCCCCAAATTCTGGTTTTCCAGAAATCCTGGAATTTTGCCACTCTACAGCAGATTGATTAGTTGATGTGACAAAAATACATGAAGACAATCAGACTTACCAGAGTGTCTTTACTGGTGAAGTGCACTAGCCAACCTTCCTTCATGACATTACTGCTTTTCCTCTTGGTGTGTTTGACTGACTGGACCACTCGCATCAGCGGGATATTGTTGCTAGTAGATGGGCTTTGGAATGAAGGGAGTCAAACATAAAACTCTGGCAGTGTGAATGCTTTTCTTAACATTAGGACTCAGGTAGGGTTATGGCCAATGTTCCCTAAAAAAAATTCAGCACTGAGCAAATTTCAGGTCTGATAAGCACAAACTGTGCGTTTACTGTGATCACTGAGGCTGTACCTGCTTTAGGTTACAGTTTAACTGTGAACACTGAGGCTGTACCTGCTTTAGGTTACAGTTTAACTGTGAACACTGAGGCTGTACCCGCTTTAAGTTACAGTTTTATCAGCGGCCAAGTAGGCTACTGTGGCTATTTGATCATAATGTAGGACCTACCAGAGTGGCCTACCATAAAAAAACAATGGAGAAAATGCATCACATAACATTTGTCACGGATCCCCCCGGTACTGCTGCTCATTCTGTTCACCAGTTCCGGAGGTCTATGTCACCGGCTTTCTAGGCTTCACTGAACGGGATTCATTATCATCAACCCCGGACTGTCTTGCCTGATTACACACACCTGGTTCCCATTTCCCCTGATTAGTATGTTATATATGTGCCCTCTGTTCCCTCTGTCTTTGTCGGTTATTGTTCCCATGTCCGTTGGTGGTGTGAATACCTATGTGTTGGTGCAGCTGTTATGCTGCATGCTTTATATATTGTGTATTACGGGTGTCGTCCCGTGTCATTCAACGAGGTTTACCCTCGCTCTTTTGTTTGGGTACAGCCCAGTGTTTTTGTATACGTGTTTGTTTTGGGAGTATTAAAAACCCCTATTGTGTATTCCTGCGCCTGTCTCCAAATCCTTTATACCAGCGTGACAACATTTTAACATGGAAATGGCTGTTCTATCATTCAGCCTACAGTAGCAGCCAATGTGTGGTGTTCAATGTAGGCCTACATTGAAAAAAACATGCAGGGTTTGAGATTAAACTGTTCATCCACTTGTCCTTCAGACAAAGAGGTGACTGAACATGTTGTTGTGTTGTTTGATGCAAGAAACCGCTTTATAAAATAAAATGCATTTTTATTCCCATTATTACAGAGAATCAGACAAATGATGCTACCCTCTGACTATTGGCTACTTAACACTCGGGAGCTTGGGATTAAAGGGGAACTTGGGCTCCCGAGTGGCGCAGCGGTCTAAGGTACTGCATCTCAGTGCTAAAGGCGTCACTACAGACCCTGGTTCGATCCCGGGCTGTATCACAACCGGCTGTGATCGGGAGTCCTATAGGGCGCCACACAACTGGTCCAGCTTCGTCCGGGTTTGGGGAGGGTTTGGCCGGGGTAGGCCGTCATTGTAAAATAATAATTTGTTCTTAACTGGCTTGCCTAGTTAAGTAACGGTTAAATTATTCAAGCTTGTCTCAAAATACAACACTGCTCATTTAAGACAAAAAAAAGCTCTTTACCTCACTCGCTTTTCAAAGATGTCTAGAAATGTACATATTTTGTGCTATTGTAGGAAGCAATCACTCCCCTACTGCTGACTACAAATTATCTATAACTGGGCTGATAACTCACTAACTAGCAAAAGATATTAACAAAATGTGTACACGTGGCTACATGCAGCTCTTGCTTTTATCTCCAAACAAGCGCATCTACTCACGACCGCTCATGCTGTAAACACAGTCCAGCTCAAAGTAAATGGTGCAGATCCATATATGGCAATGGTTTATTTGCATATAGGCCTACTGCAGCTCTGATTGGTTATGTCACACCGGTCTGCATAGAGTATGAGTCATGTATGTCAATGCAATAAATTCCTACTCTGATGCGTTCTGCCTACAACAAAATCTCTTGCATTGTTTGTTTTGTTTCGGTATGTTGCATTGAAAGTGGCTAATATTGTGTTGATTCGATCACAATTATCACAGTAAAGAGTCAAGATCACTTTCTGAGTCAAAATGCAAGACGAGAGCTACTGCTCAATTTTTTTATTTTATTTACATTACTTAATAAACGTAAGCCTATGCAACATTAACCAATTAAAAACAGTACTGTAGCAATGAGGTTTGTGCAGTATGCTATAGGCCCAATATATTACCAGGGCATATTGGCTTTGCTTGAATTGCCCTGCCAATGCATTGTTGTTCGGGACATTTTTTTAAATGTATTTCAAAATTTGAGGTAGGCTATATGATCACACCGGTAATAGATCCGTTGTTGTATTACTTGTGAGGCACAGCGGAGTGAGTGAAAATGTAAATAATTAGCTTTTTATTTTTATTTTACTGGGCTGATGAGCAGCAGCAGACTGAGGGTGCGTCTTTCAACATCCCTCCGCTCTCATTTCCCTCCACTGACACTGACCAAAAATGTCAGTGTCTTCCAGCTGATAGTGAAACTCGAGTCGCACCTCATTATTTCTGCCTCATGTACAAATTCATGTTGTTACTCCTATGAAAAGTGAAAGTGAAATATTCCTCAATATTAAAAAAGACCCAAGCCATTTATAATAACAATGCAAACCAATCGATACACTTTCCTACTCATTCATTACTGCTTGTTGTAGCGCTGAGTGGAAATAGGAAGAACACGTATTTTATGGTTTATAAAAGTGTTGAATACAAAGTGTTGACATGGCTGAGTAAGAACTTAAACATGAACGCAGTCATAAAAACAGCATCTCTTTGCTGTATTCGTTGACAGTCTAGTCATGGTTTTAAACGTTTTGAAATCTCATAGTATCAACTTTTCTGTAGCTTTCTTTTATGCCTGCTACGTTACTGCAAACACGGTAATCTGAACCATCCGATTGGCCAGCGGTAGGCCTATAGTGCACCTGATTTTGTCTCCGGGCCCGCCTACCCGGTGCGTAGGGCAGCTGAATTGGGTGCACCTACCACTGACAGCCCGAGACAAAAAAAAAAAAATGTTTTATAGTTGTCATTTTTACAGAAATGTTTGGAGATCGACAAGTCGATCGCAAACGACCGGTTGGTTACCACTGCTCTAAAAAGTTGAGTGAACTTCAATCTCGTGCTTCTCTCTGCGGACTGACATCTCTTCTGATCGGAAGTCCCGGGGAGTTGCACGGCAGTCACGGGGCTACTGCGCGCAGCTTAGAGGGAACATTGGTTATGGTTATGGTTAAGCCGTGGTGTGGACATGAAGCGAAGGTAAGGATAGAACCGGGATGTGGACATGAAGCGAAGGTAAGGATAGAACCGGGATGTGGACATGAAGCGAAGGTAAGGATAGAACCGGGATGTGGACATGAACCAAGGGTTAGGGTTGTGATTGAGGCTAAGGTTAGGGTTGAACCGGGATGTAAACATGAAGCAAGGGTTAAAATTGTGGTTGAGGCTAGGGTTGAACCGGGATGTGGACATGAAGCTAGGGTTAGAGTTGTGGTTGAGGCTAGGGTTGAACCGGGATGTGGTTGAAGATAGGGTTAGAGTTGTGGTTGAGGCTAGGGTTGAACCAGGATGTGGTTGAAGCTAGGGTTAGAGTTGTGGTTGAGGATAGATGATTATCCTACCACTCCTGAGAGTAAGGTACTTTCCAATGCCCATACCATCATACTAATTCCCAATACATTGCTTCATTCTAAGCAGTATGCTAGAGTAGATATTGTAAGAGGAACTATGACCATTGGGGTGTCCATCTGTCCTAAACCTAGTCCTAGGCCCAGTCAATCACCTTATAGCCCTGTTGGAGTCGTCCTCTGGGTCGTGGAGCTCTCCCATTTCCCCTTGGCCAGCCTCCAGCAGGCCAGAGTCAGTCACCATGGCCTCCTCCATGTCATCCATGAGACCACTGTTCCTGTCACTGTCGTGGTCGTCACAACCCTGCCCCATCACCAAATCAGACTCCGCCCCTGGGCTCAGTAGTTCTGGAGGAGGAGGAGCAAGTGGAAACACACACAAGGAATTAGGAAAAAGTTGAAAATGAAGTATGCCAAAGAATACCTGTTTTTTAAAGAAGAAAGAAGAAGGAACCAAAAGAGGAAAATACTAATAATATCAGAATGGTAGAGTAGAAGAGATTTAAAAATAAAACAGTGAAGTTATTTCACAGTCATAATTTGGTCAATATTTACAAGGAACATTCTGGTACTTCCAAGAATTCAGCTGGTATTCTATTTGATTGACGTTCTACAGTCTTTGACAACTGAAGTAAATGCTGCAGAATTGAAAGAAAAACATCTCAATCCTATGACATTTCTGTAAAAAATGTATGAGATGGACTACCACTTAATTGGAAAGATCTGCCACACTTAAAGCAAAATAATGACTATCTAAAGTGAGACTTGCCTCCATTTTTAGACACTTCTCCAAGGCAGTTGTTTGGCACTTTGGGCGCACATCGTTTATGACAGTTGAATTTGCAATCTGTAACCGTGAGAGAGAAACAGAGAGAGTGTGAGAGTGTGTGTGTGAGAGAGAGAGAGACAGAGAGTGTGCAAGAGGGGAGGGAAAGAGATAAAGGAGAGAGAGATAGCTGGCACATCCACATGAAACCTGTATAATAGCACTGTGACTAAAAACAACATGTTATCTGTCAGCTAGAGTACCTAATGAACCGTCTCTCATATGATACTATTACACCCTGTTCTGTCGTATATATACAGTACAGCTCTACACATACACGAACAACGGCTGCTAAAGAAATGTTTTTCCCCCCCAGCCATCATTTCAGGGACAAATGTTTTTGGCCGCAAAAGAAATAAAAGCAACATGACTGCTTGTCTACACTGTAGTAACCATAGAATTACAGTACAGAGTATCTGTGAATTATGGAATCTCTACGGTAGTAACAACACTGTTGCTGCATTTGTGATTACCATGTAATTATACAGTTACAGGGCTATCTAAAAATCAGACCACAATCGTTATTCAAGATGTCACAAATAAAGCTTGAGGGAGAAACATCTGAAAATCTGTTAGCTTTGCCAACTCTGTGACAACCAAGTCTCGACATATCCCAAAATAATACCACCTGAAAATATTGAGCTGCTAAAAGCCCACAAGTGAGTCACACAGTATTACAGCATCACCACCTCCTCCACCACCAGTCAACCTCTCATGATCTCAAGTCTCTCTCTCCAGGCCCTACTGTACCTTTGCATTGCAGGCCTTGACGGAACAGGCCCTTGAGTAGCTTCTTGCAGTGCTGGCAGACGGTGGGGCGTGTGTAGGAGTGGACGACGAAGGTATGAGGCACCTTGACTTTGGACAGGAGGATTTTGTCTAACTCTATGGGCCGGCCGGTGTAGGAAGAGGACCTTCTCTCTCTGCCGGGAAAGATGTCTGACTGTGCCTTCTGCTGCGGAGGGTAGCAGGGCAAGGCACATGGTAGGCATGGAGGTAACAGATGACAAGCAACAACTACGTAAACTACAATTATATTATTCAATCCCCTTTCTTTGTCTTCTTTGTCTTATTTGGGCATATGACACTTTAGGGAAAAACAGAGAAAGAGTGCTTCTGGTGAGAATAGGCGTATTGACACTGCAGTAGGTGATGGCTGGGTTTAATACAGGAGTAAATGGGGACAGGGTATTGGGGTACCTACCTCCATGCCGGAATTGACAGAAGACTGAGCATGCAGCGAGGAGAGGACAGGGACACACACAGGGAGCAGAGAGTTCAGAGTTAAATTTAACAGATATTCACACACATGACTGACTGCTGCTTGAGTAAAGAGCTGCTCCTACAGAATTCATCACGAACACAACAAGCAACAGGCCTTGCAGAATCACATCAAGTCCTTTATAGTAGGAACATGACTCTCATTGTAATCCAACAATTTGTCATTGGGAGGTTGGGAATGCATAGGGCATGTAGTAATCTGTGGTGTGTGTGTGTGTGTGTGTGTGTGTGTGTGTGTGTGTGTGTGTGTGTGTGTGTGTGTGTGTGTGTGTGTGTGTGTGTGTGTGTGTGTGTGTGTGTGTGTGTGTGTGTGTGTGTGTGTGTATCTGCTGTCGTGCCCGTGTGAGCTTGGACATGTGTGAGTGGCTCTTCCTGATGACCAACAGTAACCAGGGGTAAACTCACCAGTAAGGCCTCGTCGGAGGTGAAAGGTGAAGGCTCATTGGACCGCGTGGTGGTCAGGGTGGTCAAGCCGGTCAGAGAGACATTGGACAACCTCCGCTTGCGGATACCACTGCAGTTATTTGGGATTTTAAACGCACAGCGCTTGTGATAGTTCAGACCACAACCTTCAGCGAAAAACAGACGGTTTTCAGAGCAAAGGTGAGTTCACGTGTAATGTGGTCATTTTTATACTTGCATCAAACTGGTGAGAGACTGTTTTTATGGAACTAAGTAGGAATCATCTGATGGACCAAGTCATTCATGGATTGTTGAAACTTTGGGAGAGTTTCCTTCATGAGCTGGCCACCATTCCAGTCAGACAGAAGTACTTGCTAACTTTTATACATGCTAGGCTATTGTGTCTGTTTCCATCCACTCTATGCACTACCTATCCAACTCCTTTCCAACTACCACTTCAGCCTGACAGAAGACACATTGTTCTCAAGCAGGGGCTTTGCTGCTCATCATGAACCCTGAGGAGACCTCTTCAGACTAGAGTACACCTGGGTGGCCTGTATCCCATGTACCCTAATTCTCTCTTACAGAGTTCCTTAACAGTGTTGGAGTGGCTGGAACTTAAAGAAATCCCAAATTGAACCCTATTACACTACAAAGTGCACTACTTTTGACCAGAGCTCTGGTCAAAAGTAGTGCACTATATAAGGAATAGGGTGCCATTCGAGATGCAGTCCAGGGCTCCTACTGTACAGTACCTACCTTCACACTTGAGGCCCTGTCTCACCAGGCCCCACAGCATCTCTCCACAGTGGTCACAGAAGGCAGGGGCCCGGTAGGAGTGGACAAACAAGGCATGGGGACGGATCTGGAAGTCCTCCACTGTTGCAGAGGCTAGAACAGGTCAACAACAATAGTCAATGGCTCAATTTCAACAGTTCCTCACATTCCCCAGATGTAATCAGTACTCAATAGCTGAGTTGTATTCTGTGAATAGTGACCCATTAGTGAAGTAGTGTAGTGGCACCATGTTTACAATGAATGTAGAATACAAAAAATGATTGGCCACTGGCTGGTACAGTATTTGTATATTTTGAGGTTTTTGGGCTTTTTGCTGCAGTTAGAGTTGTGGTTTTTGGCTGACGCTGTTAGGCTGCATTGGGCAAATGGGATAGAGTGGAGAGCTCAGCATGAGACTGCCTCATCAAACTCACACATCTTCCCACCAACATTCTTGTCTCAGCACGCTGAATACATTCTGATTAGCCATTCTGCTTGGTAAATGAGTTACATTTATTCAAATGATTGTTTTGCCTTTTGTTTAAAAGCAAAACTATGGTTGTAAGTTGAACAACCTGTAACTGTCATGACCTATTTCAGAAGATGAGTGTGTGGATGTGAATGTGGTACCTAGGTAGGCTTAATCCAAATAAACACCTATGTCTAATAAGTGGTTCTAGTGACATTTCCGCTTGCTGAGTTCTGCTTTTACCGCTACACAACTTTAAACACTAAAAGAAAACAAACACTGATGAATATAAAGATACACTGCGGTGGTAAAGACAGCTCACATGATACACAGTATATCTGCATTCCAGCACGGCACGGTATTGATCATTTTACTGTTTAACAATGGCAAATGGTGTTAGAGTATTACATTTCAGTGTACAAACCGGTTCAGTGTACAAATCATTGGATAGAGTTAAAGTTGCCTTCTTCCTCACTCCCATTTTTCTGTTTACAGATTGGGGTGCACACCCGTTTTGCATCAAGTAGCATCCATCCTGCTCCAGCGTAACAAATTGACGTTGTTCACACCCTCATGCTGGTAACAGCAAAAGTGTTCTTGGCATCCCATCCACCTTCACACTCATTACGTTGCTCCAGAAGTCGAAAAAGATCAAACGAGGAAAGACAAATCGTGAGATCTTTGACAGGAAGACTGGCTGGTGAAAACAACTCTCTGGGATAGTGTAACACACCGTAATGTTCATTTACCAACCATTACCATTTTTCTTTCTGTGAAGGGAATTGATGATTTTATTGATGAGTTCAGTGGACCACAAGTGTTATGGCATTTTGCCCCTGTGGTGAACCTCCTATAGTAGCTGCTCTATGTTAGCATGATGCTCTCTCCACTCATACTTCCTCAGCTTATCAAGAGTCAAGAACAGAACAAGGTTATAACTTGTTTTGATCTTCTACCTCAAATGTGAGTGCTAGCATAAGCTGAGATGAACAACGAGAGTAGTACAAAATAATACCACAGACAGACAGACACAGACAGTGTTAGCGGCATCTGTGCAGTAAGACATACCCATGTGAACCTTTACAACATGTGACCTCTTGTAATGTAACACAATAGCCACACATTAGAATCCATGCAGTTCTCTGTTATGATTCACTTCGCGCAGCCTCTGATGCTGAAACAGTAACAGAACTAGACAACAATTTACACACCACAGTCAACAGAGGACACATTTTGTTCAGAGCAGCCGCACAGTGGGAATGATCACAATTAATAATCACAGACAGTCTAGCCTTCACTGCTTCTTTCTGACAGTTGTACGGTTCTTCCTGTGTTACTTTTACTCTGTGCTCACTGCTCTCTCAGCTGTCGAGTGTGTCATTAAAAAGTGTCATGAGAATGTGTTCATCTGGGCATGTAAATCACTAAATCACCTGAGCCCTCTCCTTCCCAGCGAGGGATGCAGCCAGGGGGTAGTGGAGGTGTCAATCTACCCAATATCTCCCCCTGTCTCTGTACCACAGCCACAACTAAATTACCTGCCATACTGTAACACACAGAGGGGGAAGAGAAAGCCTGCCAAGCGTTTGTAAAAACACTTTAGCAGTGTCAAACGCGATACTTCGATCACTTCCTACTCCTGGGCTAGGATAAGCACACCCCTGATTTTTTGCCGGGTGCAGCAGCCACACAACTGGAGGGGGAAAGAAAACTGCCAAAACAAAGCAGAGCGACATCACTGGTTCAATACACAAAGATGATTAAAGATTTGTGTGACAACTTACTATTTGGTTATTTTAATAAATGCTTTATTACTTCACAAGAGATGGGCATCTAAGATAGAACTTACAGTAATTGGTTAATTTGCATATTGGCATAGTTCCAAATTTCCAGATCCTGACTTGTGTGTTGGTGTTTCTGATTGGCAGCTAACCCTATGGTGGTTTTAAGATATTATCTGAATGAATGATCTTTTGTAGCTGGCTATATCAGCTAGACACCAACATGCCCTCTAGCTCTGTATTTGTCATGCAGCCAGTTATCCATGTTCTTGTCTGTTGTGATGACTGAGTAAAATTAACCATACAGTAGCTATTAGCTAAGCACAAAGAAAATATACACGCTTATGCCATTTAGAGACTATGAAATGTAACATTACGTCCTCACTATTATCATTGTGTCGTCTGATTAGTCCATTACGCTGGGTAACATTGTATCTCTCTCCTCCTTTTCAAGCTGCTATTATGGAGATGCTTTGTACTCTGTTCACAATCTGTATGAAGCTTGAACACGTTCTGCATTTAGAACAAAAACAAAAGGAATCTTCCACTTCCTGCTATTATTCAAAATCAAGGGTTCATAGGAGAGTTCACCCCTCTTCCCTATATCAAATGGTATATTTTATTGGCTACATAACTAACAGAAAAAACTGCTGAAGAGAAGCACTGAATGCAATAGGCCTATGTTCTATTGCATTAAAACACTGTGTGGAAAAAGGTCATATGAATGTATACGACATATGCAAACAGAGAGTAGACTATATGGAAACAGAACACAGGTGAACAGAACTCACCTTCAAACAGGAGCACGTTACATATTCAAATGCGTAGGGCATGGATAGAAACACCTCAATCCAGAGAAAGACATTGTGCCATGTGTGACCTAAGGAGGCCCTGGGTCGTTTTCAATCATGGCAGCCGTAACAAAATGTTTTGAAACATTTTGCAACAGAAAACCACAATTAATGTTTCTTATTGGACAAGTTTGGGTAGTTCCTCCCCATTGCAGTTTATTTTCTTCTGTTTGATGCCTAACAAACACAGCCCTGTTCTAGTGTGTACTATAGTCTTACCTTACCTTACCTTACCTCAACCAGGTAGTGTGTAGTGTGTAACATGTAGTGTGAAGTGAGCACTGGTTTTTCCTGATAGCACCACCTCAAACAGGTAGTGTGTAACATGTAGTGTGTAGTGAGCACTGGTTTAACCTGATCGCACCATCTCAACCAGGTAGTGTGTAACATGTAGTGAGTACTGATCTTACCTGATAACACCACCTCGACCAGGTCTCCCTCTGTGATGTCTGTAGCACATTTCACCAGCTGGAGGATGTTCTCTGAGTCTGGGACATGGCGGAACAGCAGGATCTTATCATACATTCCATAGAAGCCACACTCAGGTAACTGTGTGGGAGAGAACAAAAGAGTAGCAGGCATTGGTTAACATTTGATTGGTTATCTTGATTGGTTGACTATAGTTCTGTCCAAAACAGATTTATTGTTCTATTGCTTGTTGATTAAGTGGAACGAAATGTACGATCATTTCCTTTCAGACAATTTAAAACAATATCTTAATAGTCAAATTAAAGATGTCCTTCTCTGCATTTTTTTTCAGGCAACACAAGAAGAAATCTGTCTCCATAGAGACCCTTCTGGAGGCATCTCACACAGCAGACTAGGGCAGATTAACCTAATAACATTTAGAGAAACAATGATGTTGTCTCGAAATTCAATTTACAGAGCCCAGGGTTCAACCTTTCACAAATGATGACACTGTACTGATACCCAACTGCCCATTGATAATATAGCTCCAAAGGATCAGCTTCAGAGATATTTACAAAGCTGTTCATCACAGCCCCATTCAGTAACAATATAAGTTACAGCAAAGTAATATGCCTCTTCAAATGGAATTGCATTGGTGCTATGATGCTGATTAAGGAGCCCCATAATGATGCAGACTGTTAATAGCACTTATGCTGTCTTATTTTACAGCTTAAATGTTATATACAGTTGAAGTCGGAAGTTTACATACACTTAGGTTGGGGTCATTAAAACTAATTTTTCAATCACTCCACAAATGTATTGTTAACAAACTATAGTTTTGGCAAGTTGGTTAGGACGTCTACTTTGTGCATGACACAAGTAATTTTCCCAACAATTGTTTAAAGACAGATTATTTCACTTATAATTCACTGTATCACAATTCCAGTGGGTCAGAAGTTTACATACACTAAGTTGACTGTGCCTTTCAACAGCTTGGAAAATTCAAGAAAATTATGTCATGGATTTAGAACCTTCTTTTTTTGTCAATTGGATGTGGATGTATTTCAAGGCCTACCTTCAAACTCAGTGCCTCTTTGTTTGACATCATGGGAAAATCAAAAGTTATCAGACCAGACCTCAGAAAATAAATTGTAGACTTCCACAAGTCTGGTTCATCCTTGGGAGCAATTTCCAAACGCCTGAAGGTACCACGTTCATCTCTACAAACAATAGTACGCAAGTATAAACACCATGGGACCACGCAGTCGTCATACTGCTCAGGAAGGAGACTAGAGAGACTCTGTCTCCTAGAGAGGAACGTACTTTGGTGCGAAAAGTGCAAATCAATCCCAGAACAACCGCAAAGGACCTTGTGAATATGCTGGAGGAAACAGGTACAAAGGTATCTATATCCACAGGAAAACAAGTCCTATATCGACATAACCTGAAAGGCCGCCCAGCAAGGTAGAAGCCACTGCACCAAAACCTCCATAAAAAAGCCAGACTACGGTTTGCAACTGCACATTGGGACAAAGATCGTACCTTTTGGAGAAATGTCCTCTGGCCTGATGAAACAAAAATAGAACTGTTTGGCCATAATGACCATTGTTATGTTTGGAGGAAAAGGGGGAGGCTTGCAAGCTGAAGAACACCATCCCAACCGTGAAGCACGGGGGTGGCAGCATCATGTTGTGGGGGTGCTTTGCTGCAGGAGGGACTGGTGCACTTCACAAAATACATGGCATCATGAGGGAGGGGAAATTATGTGGATATATTGAAGCAACATCTCAAGACATCAGTCAGGAAGAAAGCTTGGTCGCAAATGGGTCTTCCAAATGGACAATGACCCCAAGCATACTTCCAAAGTTCTGGCAAAATTGCTTAAGGACAACAAAGTCAAGGTATTGGAGTGGCCATCACAAAGCCCTGACCTCAATCCTATAGAAATTTTGTGGGCGGAACTGAAAAAGTGTGTGCGAGCAAGGAGGCCTACAAACCTGACTCAGTTACACCAGCTCTGTCAGGAGGAATGGGCCAAAATTCACCCAACTTATTGTGGGAAACTTGTGGAAGGCTACCCAAAACGTTTGACTCAAGTTAAACAATTTAAAGGCAATGCTAGCAAATACTAATTAAGTGTATGTAAACTTCTGACCCACTGGGAATGTGATGAAATAAATAAATGCTGAAATAAATCATTCTCTCTACTATTATTCTGACATTTCAAATTCTTAAAATAAATTGGTGATCCTAACGTACCTAAGACAGGGAATTTCTACTAGGATAAAATGTCAGGTATTGTGAAAAACTGAGTTGAAATGTATTTGGCTAAGGTGTATGTAAACTTCCGACTTAAACTGTACAGTCTTTACCAAGATGCAGAAGCCTATAGCCTACAAACAGACTTGACAATTGTTCTTCTCTGGTAAATGTAAGGTAGGTGTTTAACCAAACAGGCAACACAGTTCGTTGCAAAAGAGCCCACATTAACAGATGCAGACTAGGGGCCCATTACTCTATTTTAATGGAGTTAGAACATGTATTGTGCTTAATTAAATTAAAAACCCAGGATACTAGAAAACAGCCCAGAGCAAAGATACAAAACAAACCTGTGGTGTATTTAGTGAGGTTAAACATTCAGAATGTTTCAGATAGAAACATATCGGATAGAGCAGCACATTCTGTCACGTTGCACCCATGCTATTTAGAAACAGTAAAAGAAGAATGGTCTGTTTCACCATGTTCTGTTGTAGAACATCATTGGATTTTTAACTCTCCGTTTCACTAATCTAAGTAAAGTCTGAGGTCAAAGTATGGTGTGCTTTATGTCAACAAGCACAATGCCAGGGCTGGGCGGTAAAATGTGTTTTGCTATACCGGTTTGGATTCTTTTTATACCTTACATAACAGTATTCCAATGTTTGCTTTGTTAAATGTAATAATTGAAAGATAAAACTCGAACAAGCAGAGTAGGTGCCAAAAGGACCCTAGAAATCTGCACACTGCCCTTGTGGTGAAATTATGAACTGCCAATTATCAGCCTGAAAACGTGATCCTGGCACGTTTAATTAAAAAGGTTAAATGTCACAATAGCTGATTTTATCTCAATACATCGCAGTCAATGGGAAAAGATAAGCATCAATCAAATTAATCTTATGTCAATAAATTCCAGTAAATGGGAAAAGATGAGTGTCACAGGGTTGATGCCTAAGTGAATACATTGCATCAATAGGGGGCGATTAGATCACAAAATGATTTTGAGCCGGGATGTGGAAATGAAACTAGGGTTAGGGATAGGGTGGCGCTAGGTTTAGGGTTGAGCCAGGAGTTGATATGAAGCTAGGGTTAGGGATAGGGTGGCGCTAGGTTTAGGGTTGAGCCAGGAGTTGATATGAAACTAGGGTTAGGGATAGGATTGACGCTAGGTTTAGGGTTGAGCCAGGAGTTGATATGAAGCTAGGGTTAGGGATAGGGTTAAGGCTAGGTTTAGGGTTGAGCAGGGAGTTGATATGAAACTAGGGTTAGGGATAGGATTGATGCTAGGTTTAGGGTTGAGCCGGTAGTTGATATGAAGCTAGGGTTAGGGATAGGGTTAAGGCTAGGTTTAGGGTTGAGCCAGGAGTTGATATGAAGCTAGGGTTAGGGATAGGGTTAAGGCTAGGTTTAGGGTTGAGCCGGGAGTTGATACGAAGCTAGGGTTAGGGATAGGGTTGAGGTTTAGGTTTGAGCCGGGAGTTGATATGAAGCTAGGGTTAGGGATAGGGTTAAGGCTAGGTTTAGGGTTGAGCCGGGAGTTGATACGAAGCTAGGGTTAGGGATAGGGTTGAGGTTTAGGTTTAGGGTTGAGCCGGGAGTTGATATGAAGCTAGGTTTAGGGATAGGGTTGAGGTTTAGGGTTGAGCCGGGAGTTGATATGAAGCTAGGGTTAGGGATAGGGTTAAGGCTAGGTTTAGGGTTGAGCCGGGAGTTTATACGAAGCTAGGGTTGAGGTTTAGGTTTGAGCCAGGAGTTGATACGAAGCTAGGGTTAGGGATAGGGTTGAGGTTTAGGGTTGAGCCAGGAGTTGATACGAAGCTAGGGTTAGGGTTGAGGTTTAGGGTTGAGCCGGGAGTTGATATGAAGCTAGGGTTAGGGATAGGGTTGAGGTTTAGGTTTGAGCCGGGATGTGGACATGAAGCTAGGGTTAAGGTTGAGGTTTAGGGTTGAGCCAGGAGTTGCTATGAAGCTAGGGTTAGGGATAGGGTTGAGGTTTAGGGTTGAGCCGGGATGTGGACATGAAGCTAGGGATAGGGTTGAGGTTTAGGTTTGAGCCGGGATGTGGACATAAAGGGTTAGGGTTAGGGAAGCCTCGTTGCAAGTTCCATGGCAGAAATCAGCTAAAGAGGGGTCGGGAACCCGTTGTAAATCAGTTACGCCTCGCAACACATCAAACCAATCAAATGCCTTGCTTGGCCGGAGCTCCAAAGGTGATCACCGGATTAGTGACGTAGGAGCAACGGTGCATGAGGAATAAAAATGTGAATAAAACAAGCACTGGTGACATAACATTTTATAAGGTTAAGATGAACTAAAGCGTCAGCAACAGGGGAGAAATGGTCTACAATGCTGGCCATATCAATATTTTTTACGAGCGAGTTCTCTCACAATTATAAAGCCAAATAAATGTTAATAAAAACAGCATATTACTGAACTAAAAGGTTAGCTGTGTTAGACCAGTCGCTAGCTTATCCAGGGTCAGTGATACTACATAGAAGCATGTACTGTCTATATATGGAAACAACTGCAATCATTTAGCAAGCAACATTTCTAAAACGAACTAACTAAAATAAAATGAACCTCAAAGAGTTACCTGTAATGCTCTTGCAGCCTAATTGTCATCTCCTTATTTGTATGCCGTACCTAAATTACAAGGGTTGAATTGCCACTGAACCATTTTAATGTCAGCAACATCTGGTATATGGTTTGCCTCATATACATTGTCTACTGGTATCATTTTAAATTGAGAACATTCAGCTCAACATGTAAACAATATGTGAGTTTAGCTATTGTCTGCCTCAGATGACCATAAGGCCAGTAATTCCATCATGCTGTAGGCCTATGGCTGTATTGGCGATGCCTGCCATGTGATAAGCTGCTAAATGGATTCACGTAGCTGATACACAGAGAGCGTGACAATCAAATAAAACAGATTGGAGATCTTACAAATGTTCATTTGAGAATACAACACAGGCACAGAGACAGAACCCCTTCCCCTCTTTATTGCAGGACTGTGATATGTGATTGATCAACATCAACACTAGTTCATTTTGAATAATAGTTTAACAACAAGTTCAAACGCTTCAATTCAAATAATCAACACTTCATGACTTCAAAATGTACAAATAAGCTAACTCATATGTAAAGATTAGACTTCTTAGTCTAAACAACAATAGATAATTGAGTAGTAACAAGTATGCTGTTATTACTAAAGCATCATTTCAGGTGAAATGTTGCCAACCTTGCTCCACTGATCCCTGATTTACTGGGAGAGCAGACTTCTATTCCAACCCAGCAATATCACACTTGATTATCAACTCATTAGATTTGATAAGTTGAATCATGGTTGGCCTGTTCCACTTGTAATATGTTTATACATTTTGTGTGATGTTTAATTGTATTTTTGCATACAACATTTGCTAACATACACTGCCTTCAGAAAGCATCCATACCCCTTGACTTATCCCACATTTTGTTGTGTTACAGCTTGAATTCAGACATTGATTACATCTTTTTTTCCCCTCACCCATCTATCCACAATACCCTATAATGACAAAGTGAAGACATGTTTTTAGAAATTAAGCAGATTTCTTGAAAATGAAATACAGAAATCTAATTGACATAAGTATTTGCACCCCTAAGTCAATACATTGTAGAAGCACCTTTGGAGGCGATTACAGCTGTGAGTCTTTCTGGGTAAGTCTCTAAGAGCTTTGCACACCTGGATTGTACAATATTTGCCCATTATACTTTAAAACATTCTTCAAGCTCGGTCTGTTGATTGTTGATCATTGCTAGACAGCCATTTTCAAGTCTTGCCATAGATTTTCAAGCCGATTTTAGTCAAAACTGTAACTAGGCCACTCAGGAACATTCGATGTCGTCTTCCATCTTTTGTGGAACAGTCAATTCTTAACGTAAAGGCTTGAAACTCATTAAAGAGTGTCCCCGGGAGGACCTACAGTACATTGAATTTCAGCTTCCTGCGATTACAGGAAGTGACTTAATTTTGGGTAATAGGGCTGGTTTTGAAGGTTTAAAAAGGTTTAATCTTCACAGATTTTACATATGAGTGACCGGGGAACCCGACATATAAAATTTGAAGTCAACCAACCCAAAGCATTTTTGCCCTCGATTGGACACAATGGTCTTACAGTTCTAGAAACTAAGAGCCTTTTTATGAATTCTTGAATTAATACTGAAGAGGATATTGATCTTTTTTTGTTGTTGATTGACTTGAAACTGTCTGTGTCTGTCAGCCTGCCTGTCAGCCTGTCTGTGCCTGCCTATCTGTCAACCTGTCTGTGGAAGAGAGGATGAGGAGGGAGGAGAGAGAGAAAATGGAGAGAGTATCAAGGGGGAGAAAGGGGAAAGAGGTGAGAGGGTGAAGGAGGGATGGCTGAGAGACAGTAGGGAGGGGGAGAGGGTGAAGGAGGAATGGGGAGAGAGCAGAGGGAGAGAGAGAGAGAGAGATGAGAGGAGGTGGAGGGAGGGAAAGGGGAAGGGAGAGAGAAGGGGGATAGTGAGGGAGGGGGAGAAAGGGGAAAGAGGGGAGAGGGTCAAGGAGGGATGGCTGAGAGAGTAAGGAGGGGAGAGGGTAAAGGAGGAATGGGGAGAGAGTAGAGGGAGAGGGAGAGAGAAGAGAGGAGGTGGAGGGAGGGAAAGAAGGAGGGAGAGAGAAGGGGGATAGTGAGGGAGGGGGTGAGAGAGACAGAAAGGGTGAGGGAGGGGGAGAGTGTAGAGAGGGTGAAATAACGGGGAGAAAGAAGAGAATGAGGAGATAAAGAGGAGGTAGAGAATGAATGACAGACATGAGATAAATTAGAAATACATCAACCCTGTGACACATCTTTTCTCATTGACTGTATTAAGAAAAATGTCAGCTACAAGGGACCATTTACCCTTTTTGCAATAACGTGCCATGATGACGTTTTCCTATGATATCATGTTGAAAATACATGGTCATATAGGAGAAGAATTATTCTGATAAAGAAAAAGTAACTTTTTGACTAAATTAAGGCATACAAAGACAAAAAACAAATGTGGCTCTGTGTGGAAATGATAACAGTGTGCAGGAGATTCCGAAATTGATGAAAATGCCACCACCCCCAAAAACAATTATAAACCGGGTTTGAAATGTAATTGAATAGTATAAAACAAATCAGAAAACAGAAAAGCGCCCCACTACTAATGAAGCATATTTAGAGTTTTTATTATTCAAAAACATAACCTACCGTTCAAAAGTTTGGGGTCACTTAGACATTTCCTTGTTTTTGAAAGAAAAGCACATTTTTTGTCCATTAAAAGGCCTCCCATTCCTCTTTCTATTCTGGTTAGGGCCAGTTTGCGCTATACTGTGAAGGGAGTAGTACACAGCGTTGTACGAGATCTTCAGTTTCTTGGCAATTTCTCACATGGAATAGCCTTCATTTATCAGAACAAGAATAGACTGACGAGTTTCAGAAGAAAGCTCTTTGTTTCTGGCCATTTTGAGCCTGTAGTCAAACCCACAAATGCTGATGCTCCAGATACTCAACTAGTCTAAAGAAGGCCAGTTTTATTGCTTCTTTAATCAGAACAACAGTTTTCAGATGTGCTAACATAATTGCAAAAGGGTTTTCTAATGATCAATTAGCCTTTTAAAATTATAAACTTGGATTAGCTAACACAACGTGCCATTGGAACACAGGAGTGATGGTTGCTGATAATGGGCCTCTGTACGCCTATGTAGATATTCATATATATATTTTTTTAAATCTGCCGTTTCCAGCAACAATAGTCATTTACAACATTAACAATGTCTACACTGTATTTCTGATCAATTTGATGTTATTTTAAAATCGACAAAAAATTGGTTTTTCTTTCAAAAACAAGGACATTTCTAAGTGACCCTAAACTTTTGAACGGTAGTGTAAAATTGCCTTCAAATATGTCATACAGTCAAACATTCAAAAAATATTGTGATATGATATTCTGGGCCAAATCGCCCAGCCCTAACTTGCACTATACGTCTAAAAATGATGTACGTGGTTACTAAACAGTTTCAGGAATAACATCCCCCTTATCAATCCAATGTCAAAGAAAAGAGCAACATATTGACTGACCTGTGTACTATGGTGAGGGAACCACTGCTGTGCTTCACCCGCTATTGATCTACTCTGCTGAGCTTGGTTACAACAACATGTAGCCAATCCCACTATTTCACCATCTAGTTAAGCTCACATCACACACACACGCCAGAAAATGGTTGGGGCAGGGAGGGGGTGCAGAAGAAGAAAGAAAGAAATTGCCCACGCTACAGACGGCTATACCGGTCTGCTAATACAGGACTAGTAAAGGACCAGTGCAATACTTAAAAAATAAAAAATAAAAAAATAAAATACAAATTCTGCAACTTCCCGCAGCTGTGCGCACACACACACACACCACACGTTTGACATTGTCATTTTTCGTCTGTTAATCAAATTAGAACTCGTTAGTAACACTGAATTGATTTGTATAATATTATTATTGTAATAACTCAGAGATAATTCCTGGTTTTACAAAAGGTAGCACCTGAGGATAAGAAAGCAATAGAAACAGCTAGAGGAGGAGAAGACCTAACACATTTTTTACAAATCTATGAGAATGAGCAATGATAATCCCTACCAAATATTGTCTAAGGCAAAAAGAAAACAAACTTCAAGTGGCATGAAAATGAACATAGCTCTATCAAAGCTGATGTATTGCAGTGCAGGCCTCATGTAGTTTTGCTAGCTTAGCTCTGTAATAGTCTGTCAGCAATGACTCCATCCACTAATAAATGAGACAGTAATTGATCTGTTAAGTCACATGCTCTAAATCCCCATGAGCCTTTGCTCTGCTCCATTCAGTCAATACAGATCACACATGACGCTGTGTCTGACAGCAAATGAACACTAACACTCAGTAGGACTAATGGAATAATTATTGCAGGAGGAAAGGTTGTCAGAGTGTTGTGGATCTGTATTTTTATTGACATTGAGAAGGCTCAGCTCTAATTCCTATTTATTGATTGTAGTTTGTAATCAAAACATGGATGACATATTATTAGTTTGAACTGATTGTAAAAAAAAAAAAATTAAGCAAAACATCTCACAATTGTACTATAAATCTAATATTATCTTGGTGTATGGAGCATTCCAACTGAATCCTGTGTTGAATGATACACCTTAATAGCAATGCAGTAATATGTTGGTCAAGTTGAAATTCAAACAGCTCCAGGAACAGGTATATCTCAATATTCTCGACCTAGTTAATAGCAGTAGATTTCTGCCTTGTCAGCCTCTAATGAGGTCTGTACAAAAACATATACAGACATAGGCCTAAATGTGGTACTGACTCTTAGGTCACCATGACAGCAGCCCCAATGTAACAGTAGGGTTGTCATGGCAGCGGAACCCAAGGCTTTTTTCCTGATTGAACGCTATTCATTTACTTGACACAATGGATGCACATATATCTGCTGAATGTCATTTCCAGCACCAGAAAAGCAGAGAGACGCTGATCCTTGTCATTTACCCCCCTATGGGGAAGATATGCTACTTTAAAAGCACAGGAATTCCATAGGCATTAGTTACTAGTTATATTGCCTCTCGGGGGAGACTGATGAGGCACTTTCAACTAAGATGGCCTTTCAACACTTATTTTCCTGCAATACATGTATATGTTTTTTATGGATAAGTGCGATGTACAAAGAACATCAATTTGAAGGCCATCTTTTCCCTCAAACAATAGGCACAGTCAGTGTCGTAGCTAGCTGACGTTGTGTCATGGATGGTGTAACAAGTTACTGCTTTTAACACTGCTAGAAGCAGCTGTGGCTTGGTCTGTTGGCTGAGGGGGAAATAGCCTCTGAAAGCGCTTCAGCCTGTGTGAATCCCCGATACAGCTGTAACTGCTGTTCTGTCCTTTCACGCCTACGCTATACACTACAATCTCGTTGTGGTGCCCTTCCTTCCTTCCATTCTGGAACATCAACCTCTTCTTTGCTTTCACCCTGATGGCTGCAGCATCGACACTGTAAAGGTCTACATTGTCAGTGATTCCTGACTGAGTGACCCCTGTCTGAGTGACCCCATACTATAAGTGTCTCCGTCGAGTTCAAAGTGCAAGTATTCTCATGGCCAGGTAACTTTATTTTAAAATGTAATACGTATGTGCCTGATAAAATTACATGAACAGAGAAACATGTAAAAACATCAGTAGCACGAGCAGCTACAGCTGAACAACAAGTGTCTTAGGGCGTTTTCACATTTGAAATTCGGTACCCTGGTTCGGTTTCCTGGAGCGTTTGTGAGAATTCTACCGAATACATTTTGCTTTCACAAGACCTGAAAATAACCGTTTCAGGGTGCGATTAGCAAGACACACATTCTACATGATGTTAGCGAGCTAGATTCTTTACAACAGGCAAAAAGGTTCCACGCGATCAGCGTCACAATACATGGTACTCTGGTCCTGGATGTTGGACCCACTTCTCATGCAGGTCCAGGATTCGTTTCAGACAGGGTTTGTTTGCATTTCACACATGCTTTATGGCGAGGATCAGGGTACCAAAACGCTCCAGTAGTAAAACAACGGTATACTGTCAGAGGTGGACTGAGAGAAGAATATTCTGGTCCTTTGTTGCTAGTGGGGATGTGAATTTGTTGTTTTCATAAATTCATCAACTACATTTAGTGTTGAATGCATGAGGAATTAAAAACTATGAAAGATGAATTCCAAGGCTAACCACACATTAACAGGAAAATTGTATTATGTTTCTTCATATACATTTTTAAACATCTTATCCACACAAAAAGGTCAACCTTGAAATTGTGTTTTGCTTCAATTAGTGTGTAGCCAGAACAGTGCTGTACAAAAATATTGTGAGGTGATGGGAAATTCGTTTTTAAATTACACTGCTTGGACCATGCCTAAAGTCACATTGACTTGTGAAAAAAGTAGCAGAATTCACAGAGGAAATTCAAGCTTAATTTTGATAAAAAACTAAGTTCAGTAACATTATGTTCCAAGAGTAAACTAATACACTTTGTTAAGAATAAGTTTTGCTTTATTAATCTGGATTATTCAAACCCTAAGTCACCACTTCGCATGAACACTCAAAGCAAACAGAACATTTTACGTAAATAATTAGCAGACAACCTCCATGCAGCCTACATCTGCTCTAGGCCCATATCCATGCAGCCTACTTCTGCTCTAGGCCCCTATCCATGCAGCCTACTTCTGCTCTAGGCCCATATCCATGCAGCCTACTTCTGCTCTAGGCCCATATCCATGCAGCCTACATCTGCTCTAGGCCCATATCCATACAGCCTACTTCTGCTCTAGGCCCATATCCATGCAGCCTACTTCTGCTCTAGGCCCATATCCATGCAGCCTACTTCTGCTCTAGACCCATATCCATGCAGCCTACTTCTGCTCTAGGCCCCTATCCATGCAGGCTACATCTGCTCTAGGCCCATAACCATGCAGCATACTTCTGCTGTTATAGTAAAACCAAAATTGTGCATTTCTGTCAATGAGCCTCTAGTCTCCAGCCAGGGTATTATCCCTGCGTGGTATGAGCACCGGTTTCTCACATGTCTACCACTCCAAACTGTTTCTCACAGTGCATTCTGCAGGCTGGCTGTAGCTGGCTGTGGTGTGACAGACAACCACTGGTCAATACTGTTAGACGACCATGCTTTTGTTTTTTTGCCTCACTCTGCGCACACACACACGCACGCACGCACGCACGCACGCACGCACGCACACACACACGGCCATAGAAGAGCTTTTGCTGCAGCTATTGCTATTCTTGTAGCCTTCAGAACGGTATACAGTACAGTTAAATGCTCACAAAACACACAATTGTAAGCCGAAGGCTCTAGTCTAGACTAACCCTACCACAGTTCATATTGCTAACTTGCAAAATAATGGATGCGATTTATTGAAAGTGTCAGGGATACTGGTGTATTGAATAGAGTTGCAACATTCCGGTAACCTTCCCAAAATTCCTAGGTTTTCCAGAAATCCCAGTTGGAGGATTCCTGGAATCAGGAGGGAATAAGCAGGAAATCCAGAATCCTCCAACCAGGATTTCTGGAAAACCTGTGGATTTTGGTAAAGTTTTACAACCCTAGAATTGGACGCATGCATTAAAAGAGAATGTCTCGTATGAAAGCTAGAAATGATTCTTCTATTAATGAGCTGGGAAATAATTGGTACCATGGGGTATAATGGGTGGGCGTTCATGGCCAGTAAAGAAAGTAAATAATTGTTTGTGAATACTAATTACTGGAACAAAATCAATTAACGTGTTTCACTGTAACTCAAATTCCTAACTGTTACCATACTGTACTTGCACCTCAGTTTACAGGGAATAACCATGGTATGGAGTGCTCACTCACTTAGCTAAACAAGTACGTATACTGTATGCATACGAAACTGATCTTATGCAGTATACTCTACTCATTAACAAGCATTTGAGATGTTTAACACCTGAATCTGACATTTACTGTACTCTAATGTACTGTATTCTTGACCAGCTCTCACTCTCACACCTAGAGTCGACAAAGAGAATAGGCTCTTTTTCAATAATTTGACTTGTGCACTATATTTAATTATAATTTTATTTTAGGACTGTTAAGTTTCTCATCGTTACCTTAATTGCTGTATGTTCACACTTTATTAGAAACTATTTTGCAGCTCTTTGAGTACTGCTGGCATGCCCACACCACCCCAGTGCAGTCTCGCAGTAACTCTACTCTACACTGGCTCTGGTAGGCTCTAGTCCACAGTGTGCTAATTAAAAATGGTGGCCACAGAGAGAGGGACGTTTAAGTTCTAACTGTGAAGAAGGTTTGTATAAAAAAGTTCTGTACTGTAACCTTTGGATGCGTCCCAAATTGCAACCTATTACCTATATAGTGTTCTACTTTTGACCAGGGCTCATAGGGTGTGTTGTGAGCAGTTGTGGTACGTGGGTAAAAATCACTGGGGAAGCCAGAAAAGATAATTGTGTTGAGATAATTGCATTGTTTGCTCTATAAACTGTTCGTTCATATACCTTGTGACCGTGATTTATAGGCCGAGACAATAAGAAGACACAGTGGCAGAATAAATTCAACCGCAACTCTGTTTATCACAAAACTAGAGAACAACCTCTGTCCAGTAAAGTCCACAAAAAATATTGCATGTAACAGTTACAGTTGAAGTCGGATGTTTACATACACCTTAGCCAAATACATTTCAACTCAGTTTTTCACAATTCCTGACATTTAATCCTAGTAAAAATGCCATGTCTTAGGTCAGTTAGGATCACCACCTTATTTTAAGAAAGTGAAATGTCAGAATAATAGTAGAGAAAATGGTTTATTTCAGCTTTTATTTATTTCATCACATTGCCAGTGGGTCAGAAATTACATACACTCAATTAGTATTTGGTTGCATTGCCTCTAAATTGTTTAACTTGGGTCAAACGTTTCGGGTAGCCTTCCACAAGCTTCCCACAATAAGTTGGGTGAATTTTGGCCCATTCCTCCTGGCAGAGCTGGTGTAACTGAGTCAGGTTTGTAGGCCTCCATGCTCGCACACGGTTTTTCAGTTCTGCCCACACATTTTCTATAGGATTGAGGTCAGGGCTTTGTGATGGCCAGTCCAATACCTTGACTTTGTTGTCCTTAAGCCATTTTGCCACAACTTTGTAAGTATGCTTGGGGTCTCCATTTGGAAGACCCATTTGCGACCAAGCTTTAACTTCCTGACTGATGTCTTGAGATGTTGCTTCAATATGCCCACATTATTTTCCTGCCTCATGATGCCATCTATTTTGTGAAGTGCACCAGTCCCTCCTGCAGCAAAGCACCCCCACAACATGATGCTGCCACCCCTGTGCTTCACGGTTTGGATGGTGTTTTTCGGCTTGCAAGCATCCCCCTTTTTCCTCCAAACATAACAATGGTCATTATGGCCAAACAGTCATATTTTTGTTTCATCAGACCAGAGGACATTTCTCCAAAAGGTACGATCTTTGTCCCCATGTGCAGTTGCAAATTGTAGTCTGGCTTTTTTATGGCGGTTTTGGAGCGGTGGATTCTTCCTTGCTGAGCGGCCTTTCAGGTTATGTCGATATAGGACTCGTTTTACTGTTTTGTACACGTTTCCTCCAGCATCTTCAAAAGGTCCTTTGCGGATGTTCTGGGATTGATTTGCATCTTTCGCAACAAAGTACGTTCATCTCTAGGAGACCGAACGCGTCTCCTTCCTGAGTGGTATGACGGCTGCGTGGTCCCATGGTGTTTATACTAGCGCACTATTGTTTGTACAGATGAACGTGGTACCTTCAGGCGTTTGGAAATTGCTCCCAAGGATGAACCAGACTTGTAGAAGTCTACAATTTTTCTTCTGAGGTCTTTGCTGATTTCTTTTGATTTTCCCATGATGTCAAGCAAATAGGCACTGAGTTTGAAGGTAGGCCTTGAAATACATCCACAGGTACACCTCCAATTAGCCTATCAGAAGCTTCTAAAGCCATGACATCATTTTCTGGAATTTTCCAAGCTGTTTGAAGGCACAGTCAACTTAGTGTGTGTAAACCTCTGACCCACTGGAATATACAGTGAATTATAAGTGAAATAATCTGGTCTGTAAACAATTGTTGGGAAAATTACTTGTGTCATGCACAAAATGGATGTCCTAACCGACTTGCCAAAACTATAGTTTGTTAACAAGAAATTTGTGGAGTGGTTAAAAAACAAGTTTTAATGACTCCAACCTAAGTGTATGTAAACTTTGACTTCAACTGTACATGACCTACAGCCATGACCTAAAATCGTGTTAATGTTTCTGACAATTTAGGAACACTAAAAAACTACTGACTTAGAACCACGGAGAGTTACCGCTAGTCGCAAAGAAAACAGGAGCTGCCTGCACTATTCCAGCACCATTTCAACATCAACATTTCAACATCAAATCACCTATGCTTAGTCTAATACAATGAAAAGATACCAAAAACTATTTAGTCCAATCAACGTAAGCTAAATCTGATGTGGCTGTCCATGTTTCTGATTTCTGTCTGTGTGTGTGTGTGTGTCTGTGTCTGTGTGTTCGTGCAAGTAGAAAAAACATGTTGACTCACCCTACTTGTAGAGAAACGCCAATGCCATCCTCCTCTCTTTCATGTTGACGAAACGGTCAATCACTCTGTCATACAGTACACACTTTTATGTTTTGTTGTCCTAGGCTACCTGGCTAAAATGCTTGCCACAAGTCCAAATCCCTATCTCCATCCATGGCCAATTTAAGAAAGGGGCAATTTTAGCTAGCCAATGGAGGACAACAACACAACGAGATGCAACAATTCAAGTTGTTTCTGTCAATGATGTATGCTCTCGATGCGATTTGATAGGAGTGACGCCAAATCCAAACTGGCTTCCCTTGACACTTTCTTTTGGTGCACCAGAACCATTCACTGTTGAGCTCACTCAGTTTAGCTCAATGCTGATTGGCGATAATGTTACTTTTTTAATCAAGGGAGGCCAGATGCTCGCTGGCTTCTCTTGCATTCAATGCTACAGGCGGCAAAAATGTCATACTCTTTTGAACAAGTCAGCATCAGATAGATGGCCTTCAGAGACAGCGGGGCACTGTTTTGCTCGCTCTGATGTTTTCTCCGGTGAGATACTTTGAGCCTTGCAAATTGAAAGAAGATTATGAAACACAGAGAGACTAAATAAGTTATTTCATTTTTTTATTGTTCAGTTTTTGGGGTGAAGCCTGGCCCTTGGCATCCATGAATACACACCACTGATTGTGAGAATGGTGAAGAATTATAGTGCCTTCCTTCTCACAGAATGTCATATTCATGATCAACCGGAAATATGCACAGAGATCACTGACATTGTAGTATAGTTTTGAATAACAAGACAATTATATACCATTACATTTTACTAAATGTGGTGATCTTTAGAAAATATCAAGGAAGTGATTAGAGTGTTATAAAACTATTGACGTTATTTTTATGGTTGCAAAGGGTCGTAAACTTTCCGGTAAATTTCCAGAATTCTTCCATGGGAAGTTAAGCCCGGGAATTTAAATTCATCAAAAAAGTTAGCTTTTAACAGTGAACCTTTTTTGTGGTATACACATAAGGCGATTCCAGGTCTTGTGGCATATTTTGGTTAAACTATCCCCAATTCAATGGAATTGCAACCCTCTGCATGCACAGTGCAGTGCACTCTTCTATCACGTGACCAGCTGATTCTCAAGATCTTGCACACTAATGAGATGCTATTGAGCCCACACTACTACACTGTCTGAGCCAAGGACTACATGCGTTCTGGTAAGATTTAATTACAATACTGGGTGGGGTGAATATATTTACATGACACACATGATTTTTGTTAACTAGTAAATAGCAGCCTACAGCAAAGTGTGTTTAAATCATTTCTAACTTGTTAACAATTTCTGCTAGTTAGTTTTTGCTACCATGTGGGTTTTAGCTTGCTTGAGCCTGCTAACTGAGGAGTGTTAATTCACCTGTTTCCATACATGTTTCATTTTTTTTTTATCTTACAAAGGAGTTAATCTTACAAAGGAGTTTTTTTTACGAATTTTTTTCTAATCTTTACAAGAAAATGCCACGGGCACTATCTGATGTGTGGAGACATTTCACTGCAGCTAACGTAGAAGGAAAACCTGTGTACATTTGCAAATACTGTGCCAAATCATTTGTGAAGAATGCAACAAAAATGCAGAATCATCTGGCCAAGTGCATAAAGTTCCCTCAGCGCTCACAACAAGCAACCTCTGACAAAAGTCCCTCTCTATTCAAGGTGAAAATTATGAATCAAACACCTTATCGATAGCAACAGCTCATGGTCCTCCTGGAATCAGAAGTTTTTTTTTGACTCAATGGAGGAACGTAGTCAGAGAAATGCTGATGAATGTCTTGCTCAAGCTGTGTATGCAACTGGTTCATCTCTGATGCTCACAGGCAATGTGTATCAAACAAGATTTCTGAATGTTCTTCGCACAGCATACACCCCTCCAACCAGACATGCTTTATCTACTCATTTGCTGGATGCAGAGTTCAACAGAGTTGAAGTGAAGGTCAAGCAAATCATAGAGAAAGCAGACTATATTGCAATCATCTCTGATGGGTGGTCGAATGTTCGTGGGCAAGGAATAATTAACTACATAATCTCCACCATTCAACCAGTATTCTACAAGAGCACAGACACACCGGTCTTTACATTGCAGATGAGCTGAATGCAGTCATCAATGACCTTGGACCACAGAAGGTATTTGCACTGGTGACAGACAATGCTGCAAACATGAAGGCTGCTTGTTCTAAAGTGGAGGAGTCCTACCCTCACATCACACCCATTGGCTGTGCTGCTCATGCATTGAATCTGCTACTCAAGGACATCATGCCACTGAAAACAATGGATACACTCAACAAGAGAGCCAAGGAAATGGTTAGGTTATAGCAGCAATCTACCTCACCAAGCAAAGTGAGAAGAATAAGAGCACCACATTGAACACCCGCTGCCCAGCAACACCCGTTGGGGTGGTGTTGTCATCATGTTTGACAGTCTCCTGGAGGGGAAGGAGTCTCTCCAAAAAAATTGCCATATCACAGTCTGCCGATATGGACAGCCCCATCAAGAGGATCCTGGATGATGTATTTTGGGAGGGAGTGGTAAGCAGCCTGAAACTCCTGAAACCTATAACAATAGCCATTGCACGGATTGAGGGAGACAATGCCATCCTGTCTGATGTTCAGACTCTGCTTGCAGATGTAAGAGAAGAAATCCGTACTGCCCTGCCCACTTCACTGTTGCTCCAGGCAGAGGAAACAACAGTTCTGAAATACATTAAAAAGCGTGAAGACTTCTGCCTGAAGCCCATACACGCCGCAGCATACCTGTTGGACCCCAAGTATGCTGGCAAGAGCATCCTGTCTGTTGCAGAAATCAACAAGGCCTATGGTGTCATCACTACCATGTCTCGCCACCTTGCCCTGGATGAGGGCAAGGTTCTTGGCAGTCTGGCGAAGTACAAATCCAAGCAAGGGCTTTGGGATGGAGATGCAATATGGCAGTCGTGCCAACATATCTCATCAGCCACCTGGTGGAAGGGACTTTGTGGATCTGAGGCTCTTTCCCCTGTTACCTCCATCATCCTCCAAATCCCACCAACATCAGCCGCCTCCGAGTGCAACTGGTCCTTGTTTGGGGACACACACACCAAAGCACGCAACAGGCTGACCAATACAAGGGTTGAAAAATTTCTGGCTTTTTGAGCCTGACAACGAGCCATCCTCAACAAGGTTGGAAAGTGACAGTGAAGAGGAAGACAACAAAAGCTTTAGTTTCTAGACTATCATTTTACAGATTTTTGGGGAGATGCGATGGATCATTGGGGATCATTCAAAATTCCCTTTCTTTTGTCGTTCAGTGAATTAATCCATGTGAAGAGTCAACTCATTTAATTAAAGTTTAATTCATAACTAAATTGTTTTATTTATATTGGAAGGATTTAATCATTTGCAATTGTGTTTACTTATGATAAGGTAAAAGGTTTATGTTTCTGTCTCCATATGATATGGTAAATATATATATACTGTATATATATGCAAAAAACATCTACATTTAAATGGTATTAATATTAATGTGCATATATTCCTGTTAATTCCCACGGAAAGTTTCCACTTCTGAATTTTCCACAAAATGTGCAACCCTAGTTATTATACATAATCTAGTTGTACTAACACCTAACATGTAGTACAAAAGAGGGTTTACCACCACAACACAAGAAACACATGAATAAAAAAAGTATTACATATTTTAAAAAAAATTGTATTTCCAATTAGCAATGTTTTCTACCTATTTTTCTAATCTAAAAGAGGTTTCACCTTGATTCGTGTTTGTTTACAGCGCTTGACTTTTGCAAACATGAAAACTTCACTTTTGATTTTTTACGAGGATGTTGTTTGTGAGAAAACATTCACAGCATCGCACTGTATTTATATTTGGAATGGCAGCAGTGGCAACATCGTTGCCACGTAGGAAAAGATAATTGTGTTTTCAGAGCTTTTGCTTTCCACAGACATCATAATGAGCTAACCTTTCAGCTCACCACGTTAACACCGACAGAAACCACAGCAAATTTTTTGTCATTTCAATAATTGAGCTGTGCAGTGTTTACTTAATCACTAAAGTAATTAACAGGCAGAGGCAGATTCTTTTGTTGTCTATCTCTACCTGTTCTCTGTGGTGAGGATCAGTACAATGCTCTGTAATGAGGGTGACTCTTGCATCTCTGATAGCAACTCTTTTAAAGGGGCAATCCGGGATTGGTACATCTATTTTTGGACAAAGTCGACCTTATAGGTTTATACATCCTACTAGTTGATTAGCAGATGAGACCAAAGATGTTTTTTATGGTGCTGACACTAAGGAGAGAGCACACGGAGTGCTGGGGCAGAAAAGGGCCATGATCCTGAAAGGGAATGGTGATCCTCTACAACATTTATCTTATGCTAATGAAGGTGCATGGTGCTCTGAATGCTTTCCAAAACAGCTGCACCACAATGGCCTATGCACATTGTACAGCATTCATCTGCTGTTCTGCCCAAGGGGGGGGGGGGTATGTGTGTGCGTGCGTGCGTGCGTGAGTGCGTGCGTGTTAGTACGTGACCCTACCACACATGGCTCTCGTCAGGATAATGGCACTCAAATGGATACTTCACGGGCAATCATAATCAGTTGCCAAGCAACTGGGGCACCATTCTATAACTAGGAGGCAAACGTTGGGGAGCTGACCACAGAATTTAATATCCGCTAATTCATTTTTAATACCTTGGGGAGACGTACAGTAAACTATAACTTGATCATGTTTGTCTAATGTTTGTCATTTGTAAAAACACATGGGATAAACCTTCAGAACTATCCAAACATATACCGTACACAGCCATGGCGAAAAAAGGAAATATAACTGGTTATTATCATGATATATAATTTACCATCTATATCTTCATATATATATATCACATACATTATGTCTGTTTCTCAGCAGTCATCTGTATCCACGACACTATGAATGTATGAAAGCATCCCAGTCTTGAATATGATTCAACTTTATAGTGGGTGACGAAATAAAGAAAGGATTGGTATGAAGAAGAAGAAGAAATGGTGGTGGAAGGATGCGGTTGGTTGAAGGACTTGTGGGATGGATGTGTAGCCTATGGCTCAGCCAGGGGAGCTATCACTGAATATCTCACTTGGTTCAAGGAATCAAGCTGGCCATGAGCAAATGGAAAATAAATAGGAAGCGTGATATTCACGGTCCGGCAGGGCACGGCCCTACAGTGGAAAAGCGCCATAAGTGATCCTAACCCTGCTCACGTCACAGCTCTACTTATGGACTGACACTGACTGAACAAGGAGGTTAGCACTCTGTGACAAACCAAAGTGTTTCCAACTGATTAATAAGGACACTTGAAAGAAAAGAGCGGTAAAGAGTGGTAATGCAAAAAGGTGGTAAAACTTCAAACAAAGGCGCCATGCTTTTAATTAGTCCTTATAACGCTTGGCTCTAATGGATTCCAATGAGATGGCCTGTTCACAGTCTGTTAGATCTATAAAACAGCATTTTGATGGGAACCAGGACTGTGGTTGAAGAAGTGATAAAGATGTCAAGGGGTTGACTGCACACAGCCGCCCGTCCTCGTGTCATTGTCCAAAATCAGGCAAATGTATTAAAGGACTGTTCAAAACTCATACATACTGTACATGTCAATAGTTATGGTTATGCTGGTTCATGGTTGCAAGATCTTATTTGGATCAGGACTTGAATGTCAAATGGAGGATGACACGACTATCTATCTACTATGCGCACATATACCTGCATGTTGTATCGATTTGTTTAACAACAGATAACTACCCTAAATCTTTGTTCAGCATGTAATTGCGTACCTGTAATTATCACTGTACATAATTGAAAAGGCACAGTTTGACAGTATCAGCATCAGACAGAGACATCCATCTATGTTCTATAATAAGACCCTTTCCAGGAACTCCTCATAGGACATGGCTAACAATGTCATCATTGCCCTTTGATGATCTAATTCTCTCTTTGCCACAGTAAGATCCTCTATAAATTGGTCTGTGGCGGCCGCTGATTGGCTGAATACCCGGGGGCGCGAGGTGGTTGGAGTCAACAAAGCAGCATGACAGAAATATGATTCCAAGTTTTCAAACTACAGGCAGTTTCTTTAAGAAGATATATGAAGTGATCTGTGCAATTGAACAGTATAAATACACCTATTTCACTTTTGTATGTCAAAAACCGAATGACAACTGCTGCACATACTGGCACTGTTTTGAACAGATTAGATTCTACTATTTAGAACATGCAGCCAGCTCACGAACGATCGTAAAAGGGAGAACACAACAAGCATTCAGACACAATAAGTGAAAACACATTATCTAACTGGGTATAGCTAGCTAACATGTCACAAAGCATGATGCGCTAGCCAGTTAATGTTCATTTTGAAATAACTTCATATTTTCGAGTTAACGTTAGTCAGATATTAGTTTTAAAAGACTTGAAATTTGGCATGCTAGTTGCTTATCAAAAGGTAGATAACTGGTTAATTTGACCCAAACAAATCAACTAAACTATTTCTCAATGTATTACTGCAGCTGGCTAATTAATTTGATCATGCTTTGTGATACACCGGTGTAATGCTGTTTTAGTCAACACAACATGTCGCCCTGTCACCTGCAGTAGAACATGATGAAAAACACGGGGGGATAAGCCACCGTCATGCTTTTTTGTCCTACCAGATCAGCGATGAAAAGGTTCTAGCTAGTGTATATATATTATATAATTCACACCAACAAGAGTCGAAGGACAGTTCCTCCTCCTAGTGAAATAGCTGGAAAAACAATCCCATCAATGTTCGTGGAAGCGGAACTGCTGCTGCTGGCAGTCACTGAGGGGCAGATTTATTTATTTTTTATTTCACGTTTATTAAACCAGGTAGGCCAGTTGAGAACGAGTTCTCATTTACAACTGCGACCTGGCCAAGATAAAGCAGAGCGACAAAAACAACACAGAGTTACACATAAACAAACATACAGCCAATAACACAATAGAAACATCTATGTACAGTGTGTGCAAATGTAGAAGAGTAGGGAGGTAAGGCAATAAATAGGCCATTGTGGTGAAATAATTACAATTTAGCATTAACACTGGAGTGATAGATGTGCAAGTAGAGATACTGGGGTGCAAAAAAGCAAGAGGATAAGTAACAATATGGGGATGAGGTAGTTGAGTGTGCTATTTACAGATTGGCTGTGTACAGGTACAGTGATCGTTAAACTGCTCTGACAGCTGATGCTTAAAGTTAGAGAAGGAGATAGAAGGCTCCAGCTTCAGTGATTTTTGCAATTCGTTCCAGTCATTGGCAGCAGAGAACTGGAAGGAAAGGCGGCCAAAGGAAGTGTTGGCTTTGGGGGTGACCAGTGAAATATACCTGCTGGAGCGCGTGCTACAGGTGGGTGTTGCTATGGTGACCAGTGAGCTGAGATAAGGCAGGGCTTTACCTAGCATAGACTTATAGATGACCTGGAGCCAGCGACGAATATGTAGTGATTAGTAAATTATTGAACAGCTTGTTTAGAAAATATACACATTTACCACACTTTAATGAGAATTTAAAACATAATCCATTAATTATATATATATATATATATATATATATTACACACACACACACACATATATATACACACTATGTACAGTACCAGTCAAAATGTTATGCACAATATATATACAGTGGGCTCCAAAATTACTGGTACCCCTGACTGGCAATGCACAAACAATACTTTAAAAAATATAAACAATATAATTAGAGATAAACTCAAAATACCAACATGTGAGAAATACTGTACTTTATTAATGTTTAAATGGAACCAACCAAAATCATACAATTATTTAATACAAAATAAATATAACCAAAATCAAGGTTTCTTAATTATTGTCACTCCTCATTTGGTACTTAGTGCAACCGCAAGGATAACAGCATTTCCTGTAATGTTTGACAAGGTTAAGGAACACATTTGGAGGAATTTTGGACCATTCCTCTATGCAGATCCTTTCAAGATCCTTCACATTCTTGGGTTTGCGCTTATCAATTGCCCTCTTCCACTCAGCCCACAGGTTTTCGATTGAGGTCCGGCGACTGAGATGGCCATGGCAGAACATTGATTTTGTTGTCACAGAACCATTTCTGTGTGGATCTTGAGGTATGTTTCGGGTCATTGTCTTGTTGGAAAGTCCACCTACGGCCAAGTCCCTGGCCAAACCTGGGCCAATTGTGCACCGCCCTATGGGACTCCCAATCACGGCCGGATGGGATACAACCTGGATTCGAACCAGGGACTGTAGTGACGTCTCTTGCACTAAGAAGCAGGGCCTTAGACCCCTCGGGAGATTGGTAGTGAAGACATCAAAACTATAAAATAACACATATGAAATCATGTAGTAACCAAAAAAAACTGTTAAACAAATCTAAATATATTTTATATTTGAGATTCTTCAAAGTAGCCACCCTTTGCCATGATGACAGCTTGCACACTCTTAGCATTCTCTCAACCATATTCATGAGGTAGTCAACTGGAATGCGTTTCAATTAACAGGTGTGCCTTGTTAAAAGTTAATTTGTGGAATTTATTTCCTTCTTAATGAGTTTGAGCCAATCAGTTGTGTTGTGACAAGGTAGGGGTCGTATTCTTGTTTGAAAATGGCGCTGGGGAGAATGGCTGCCATTTTACAGACTCTAACCAATTGTGCTATTGTGTGTGTTTTTTCGCAACTTATTTTGTACATAATGTTTCTGCCCACCGTCTCTTATGACCTAAAAGAGCTGCTATAAATCAGCACAGCGATTACTCACCTCATATTGAAAGAAGATGTTTTCTTTAAAGAGTCGGATGAGAGGGATTTACTCCAGACACCCGACAAGGCCGATATTGAGGACGAAGGTCAGGGTGCCTTGTGAGGATCCGGCGGCGAGTGGGTAATTTTCCTTTACCATCGGTCCTATTAGCCAAAGTACAATCACTGGATAATAAAATAGACGAACTACAAGCACGCATATCCTACCAACAGGACATTAAAAACTGTAATATCTTATGTTTCACTGAGTCGTGGCTGAACGACGACATGAATAACATACAGCTGGCGGGTTATACACTGTATCGGCAGGATAGAACAGTAGCCTCTGGTAAGACATGGGGTGGAGGTCTATGTATATATGTAAACAACAGCTGGTGCACGATATCTAAGGAAGTCTCGAGGTTTTGCTCACCTGAGGTAGAGAATCTCATGATAAGCTGTAGACCACACTATTTACCAAGAGAGTTTTCTTCTATTTTCTTCGTAGCTGACTATTTACCTCCCTGGAGGTAAGCCAAAGTAAGTCCGCTACCCAAGAGTCGTAAAGCAGTCTTTACTGGTTTTAACAGCAGACCTATAAGCTTGCTGCCAGCTCTTAGCAAACTGTTGGAAAAAATTGTGTTTGACCAAATACAATGCTATTTCTCTGTAAACAAATTAACAACAGACTTTCAGCATGCTTATAGAGAAGGGCACTCAACATGTACTGCACTGACACAAATGACTGATGATTGGTTGAAAGAAATTGATAATAAGAAGATTGTGAGAGCTGTACTGTTAGATTTCAGTGCAGCCTTTGATATTATTGACCATAACCTGTTGTTGAAAAAACTTGTGTTATTGCTTTTCAACCTCTGCCATATCGTGGATTCAGAGCTATCTATCTAATAGTAATCAAAGGGTTTTCTTTAATGGAAGCTTCTCTAATGGAAGCTTCTCTAATGTCAAACATGTAAATTGTGGTGTATCGCAAGGCAACTCTCTGGGCCCTCAACTCTTTTCTATTTTTAACCAATGAGCTGCCACTGGCATTAAACACAGCATGTGCGTCCATGTATGATGATGATTCAACCGTATACGCATCAGCAACCACAGCTAATGAAGTCACTGAAACCCTTAACAAAGAGTTGCAGTCTGTTCTGGAATGGGTGGCCAGTGTGACAATAGTGCTAGTACGAACTTGGACCCAGGCGCAGAGAAACACAGCAGGCAGAGGTAAGGGTAAATCCAGAATATTTACTTAAGGTCTTCATTACAAAACAACAAAGCAAGGGCACATGAGAACACTGAACAAAACATGAGACCTGAGCAACTGGCCCAGTCCACAGAGGAACCAAAATAGTCATCCAGCAGGTGATCCCAATAAGTCCAATTAGGGTCACCTGGATACTATAGGAAACCCAAGGGTGCTCTCCAGTGGCAACCACAGGTAGTACACTCCAGGAAGAAACCCTGACCTGTGACAGCCAGGAATAAACTGGTCCTGAACATCTCTAAAAGAGCTTTGTATTTGGTACAAATCCTTCCTTAAGTTCTAGACCTCAGCTGAATCTGGTAATGAAGGTTGTGGCTGTTGAACAAGTTGAGGAGACTAAATTACTTGGCGTTACCTTAGATTGTAAACTGTCATGGTCTAAACATATAGATTCAATGGTTATAAAGATGGGGAGAGGTCTGTCCGTAATAAAGAGACGCTCTGCTTTTTTTGACACCACACTCCAAAAAGCAATTTCTGCAGGCTCTAGTTGTCTAATCTTGATTATTGTCCAGTCGTGTGGTCCAGCGCTGCAAGGAAAGACCTAGTTAAGCTGCAGCTGGCCCAGAACAGAGCGGCACGTTCTGCTCTTCATTGTAATCAGAGGGCTGATATTAATACTATCCATGCCAGTCTCTCTTGGCTAAGAGTTGAGGAGAGACTGACTGCATCACTTCTTTTTATAAGAAACATTGTGTTGAAAATACCAAATTGTTTGCATAGTCAACTTACACACAGCTCTGACAAACACACATATCTCACCTGACATGCCACCAGGGGTCTTTTCACAGTCCCCAAATCCAGAACAAATTCAAGAAAACGTACAGTATTATATAGAGCCCTTATTGCATGGAACTTCATTCCATCTCATATTGCTCAAATAAACAGCAAACCTGGTTTCAAAAAACAGATAAAGCAACACCTCACGGCACAACGCCTCTCCCCTATTTGACCTATTAGATAGTTTGTGTGTATGCATTGATATGTAGGCTACATGTGCCTTTTTATAAATGTATGTAGTTCTGTCCTTGAGCTGTTCTTGTCTGTATTATGTCATTATGTTTCATGTTTCGTGTGGACCCCAGGAAGAGTAGCTGCTGCTTTTGCAACAGCTAATGGGGATCCTAATAAAATACCCCAAAATGAATACCAATACCAAACCGATGCTGGCACTAAAGCCACACTCAATGAGCTGTATACGGCCATAAGCAAACAGGAAAACGCTCATCCAGAGGCGGCGCTCCTAGCGGCTGTGGACATTAATCCAGGGAAACTTAAATCAGTTTTACCTCATTTCTACCAGCATGTTAAATGTGCAACCAAAGGGATAAAATCTCTAGACCACCTTTACTCCACACACAGAGACGCATACAAAGCTCTCCCTCGCCCTCCATTTTGCAAATCTGACCATAATTCTATCCTCCTGTTTCCTGATTACAAGCAAAAACTAAAGCAGGAAGCACCAGTGACTCGGTCAATAAAAAATGTGGTCAGATGAAGCAGATGCTAAGCTACAAGACTGTTTGCTAGCACAGACATTTGAATATGTTCCGGGATTTTTCCAATGGCATTGAGGAGTACACCACATCAGTCACTGGCTTCATCAATAAGTGCGTCGATGACGTCGTCCCCACAGTGACTGTACGTACACTACCGCTCAGAAATACAGTGTAGACATAGTTAATGCTGTAAATTACTATTGTAGCTGGAAACGACATTTATGGAATATCTACAGTTGAAGTCAGAAGTTTACATACACCTTAGCCAAATACATTTAAACTCAGTTAAACAATTCCTGACATTTAATCCTAGTAAAGATTCCCCGTCTTAGGTCAGTTAGGATCACCACTTTATTTTAAGAATGTGATATGTCAGAATAATAGTAGAGAGAATGATTTATTTCAGAATTTATTTCTTTCATCACATTCCCAGTGGGTCAGAAGTGTACATACATTCAATTAGAATTTGGTTGCATTGCCTTTAAATTGTTTAACTTGGGTCAAATGTTTCTCCTTGCTCGCACATGCTTTTTCAGTTCTGCCCACAAATTTTCTATAGGATTGACGTCAGGGCTTTGTGATGTCCATTTAGAAGACCCATTTGTGACCAAGCTTTAACTTCCTGACTGATGTCTTGAGATGTTGCTTCAGTATATCCACATAATTTTCCTGCCTCATGATGCCATCTATTTTGTGAAGTGAAACCAGTCTCTCCTGCAGCAAAGCACCCCCACAACATGATGCCTCCACCACCATGCTTCACGGTTGGGATGGTGTTCTTTGGCTTGCAAGCCTCCCCCTTTTTCCTCCAAACATAACGATGGTCATTATGGCCAAACAGTTCTATTTTTGTTTCATCAGACCAGAAGATATTTCTCCAAAAAGTACGATCTTTGTCCCCATGTGCAGTTGCAAACCGTAGTCTGGATTTTTTATTGCAGTTTTGGAGCAGTGGCTTCTTCCTTGCTGAGCGGCCTTTCAGGTTATGTCGATATAGGACTCGTTTAATTGTGGATATAGATACTTTTGTACCCATTTCCTCCAGCAGCTTCACATGGTCCTTTGCAGTTGTTCTGGGATTGATTTGCACTTTTCATACCAAAGCATGTTCATCTTTAGGAGACAGAATGCGTCCCCTTCCTGAGCGGTATGATGGCTGTGTGGTCCCATGGTGTTTATACTTGCGTACTATTGTTTATACAGATGAGCGTGGTACCTTCAGGCGTGCTCCCAAGGATGAACCAGACTTGTCGAGGTCTACAATGTGTTTTCTAAGGTCTTGGCAGATTTCTTTTGATTTTCCCATGATGTCAAGCAAATAGGCACTGGGTTTGAAGGTAGGCCTTGAAATACATCCACAGGTACACCTCCAATTGACTCAAATGATGTCAATTAGCCTATCAGAAGCTTCTAAAGCCATGACATAATTTTCTGGAATTTTCCAAGCTGTTTAAAGGCACAATCAACTTAGTGGGAGTGGGATGCTCCGGTGCACAACTGAGGAAGAGGACAAGCACATTAGAGGGTCTAGTTTGAGAAACAGATGCCTCACAAGTCCTCAACTGGCAGCTGACAAACACCAGTCTGGCCATTTTGAGCCTGTAATCGAACCCACAAATGCTGATGCTCCAGATACTTCTAAAGAAGGCCAGTTTTATTGCTTCTTTAAGTAACACAAAAGTTTTCAGCTGTGCTAACATAATTGCCAAAGGGTTTACTCATGATCAATTAGTCTTTTAAAATGATAAACTTTTAAAATGACAATGTGCCATTGGAACACAGGAGTGATGGTTGCTGATAATGGGCCTGTACGCCTATGTAGATATTCCAGCTACAATAGTAATTTACAACATTAACAATGTCTACACTGTATTTCTGATCAATTTGATGTTATTTTAAATGGACAAAAAAATTGCTTTTCATTCAAAAACGAGGACATTTCTAAGTGACCCCATACTTTTTAATGGTAGTGATTATATATACAAAGAAAAAAATATCAGGACCAATCACAAGTGTTTTTTGTTGACCAATCACAATTGGGGCGCCGTTACTAATGCCTTAATGGGCTGGCCGCCGCTGACTTTGATCTAAAACAGGAATTCTAATCAGCACACCATACTCCTCTATGTTGGCAAAGAAGACCCAGAGAACTCTGAGTAGTACTCTACACTTTGATTGGACATTGAAGCTGTCAAACGTGATGTAACTACTGCATATTCAAAGAGTTAATTTAGCCTAGAAAGTGCAATCATCATGCCAAACTAGCTTTCAGTAAAGTTGCAATTAGATGACTAATCTAATTCTAGCCACTTTATCATAAGGTTTAGGGACAAATCCTAACTTCTATCAAGTTGACTCATTCCATCCAGGATATGCTGCTGTATAAATCAAACTAATTTTCTCGTCATCCTCACAGTATAGCTTTCTCACTTTACACAGCATATACGCAAACAAACACACCCACACACAAATTAAAGATTTCACTTTGTACTATTTAAAGTGTTAAGTGTTCTGAGCAGCTATGCACAAGATATCCTCTCTCTGTGATAAAATGTGTCTACAAGGTGTTGAGGTATAGCCTCCTATACCTGTAGTTCATATAGGAGCTGTTCGTTACTTAATTAAGAACAATCTCATTTACCCTCACACACCAATAACCCTGGGACAGAAGGCGTTTCTGCTATCTAGTATCATGCCAGTATTCCTACTGTTCAGAGGATGACAGAAGTACAACCCTGGCACTTTGTATGTATCACCCAAAACGTATAATACCAATTAGAATAACCTGGGGGGGCCTGTGGAAACATGATCATGTTGAAACGGAAATAAACAAATGAAGTGAGACTATAAAGATGTTATCCCCAAATGAAACTATGAAGTTACAACATATGTAAGCCTACATAAAACTGTCTGAGATATAATTTTACATTTTGGTTTTAATGTACTGTGTTTTTTACCCCTTGCCCCTTTCAGTTATGAACAAAATTCAGTATAAGGAAGACGGAATGGTAAAGAAGACAGGTTTATGTTTAGATATAAAAGGGGTTAATAATATTACCTAAGACTTACATTTTGCAAATACATTTTAGTTATTTAGCAGACACTCCTATTCAGACCAACTTACAAGCGCAATTAGGGTTTAGTGCCTTGCTCAAGGGAACAGACAGATTTTTCACCTAGTTGGCTTGGGGATTCAAACCAGCGACCTTTCGGTAACTGGCCCAACTATCCTAACTGATACGCTACCTGCCTCTAGGCCACCAGCCACAGCCTAAGGGTTAGAGCGTTCGGCCAGTAACCAAAAAGTCGCTAGTTCGAAAAATCTGTCGATGTGCCCTTGATCAAGGCACTTACTACTATGGCTGACCCTGTAAAACAACAAATTTCACTGCACCTATCTAGTGTGTGCCAATAAAACATCCGTTTTTATTTTTTATAGATGGTCATGCATACACAGTATAGGCTACAGGCCTAATGATTATAGGGAAAGGAGGTGGTGTAGTTTCCATGTTGTTGATAAGTGATCAACTACAACTTTATTAAATATGTGGATTCTCTATTTCATTAGTTTATGTTGAACTTTTCCTTTCTCTACATGATACGATATTTGTTAGGCCTACATCTTTCCATTGTCAATAAATACAGTAATTTATAGAACTGTTGTCCTGCTTGTTGGCACAAATTATTGAATGTGACATCAAGGACTTTTCTGAGTTGCTAATTGCGTGCAACATCAAAATGGAACCGACAGCGATTGAAAATGTTTAGTTCAGACCTCATTTACTGTATGGGTCAGACATAGCCTAATTATTAATCCCATATGGATTGTGTCACGCCATACAGTAAACTGAATACCCGAATGCAAACGTGTGCAAAAGTTTATAAATCACTAAGAACTATATCTGTGCTTAATTTAAACGAATTAAATCATAAGGATGGGATTACAGAAGTGATAGGATATACTGTAGTTACCTTCTGGTCCACGATGTAACATGCCATCTCCCGGACTTGAGCGAGACTGAAGTCGACAGAGTCCAACAGAACGGGCTCGCGGCTCAGCCCGATCTGGATCTGGAAAGAGATGCCATTGGACACCGAGGACAGGGGACTCGGCGGTCGGATCACCGGCGGAGCACTCATATTAATCTCTCGGGAGTCAAAACAATACCGACTCGACATACTGTAGGTGAGTAAATCTACTTGTCTAACCGCAAAACAGCCGCCTGTTTTGAATATCAAACCACAACTTCAAATCTCCGATCGTGTCATGAATGAAAATTATGACGAGAGATTATTAGCCTAATAAAACGAATGATAGAAACCAAAGAAATTTTGAAAAATAACATATTTTGAACGGTGAAATACGATAATGATGAAGCCATATACGTCAGTTACGTTTGAACGTTCGGATGTAATCAGAGCCCGCCTCCAGCCTGGATGGCTGATGTTATGCGGCGTTCATGTGCTAGTCGGAACTCTGAATGTCCTACTTGCTAACTGGTGGTACACTTGCGTTGTTCCACCAGTTAGCAAGTCATACATGTTTTGAGTTACGTAGTTCCTACTAGGACGTTAACGTGGCAATAGCTCTCATCATTGAGACAGGGTGACGGGAGGAAGAATGGACAGCTGAGCGGTGACGAGAAGCGAAATTGAGGGTAGGCCTACCCCTCATGCTTTCTTATCGAAAGTTTATTAAGCTTGGGTACCACTGGGCTATCCTGCCAAACATTCGAAATATTGACTCAATTAAATTATAATTTCCCACCAAATAGACTTCCATTCTGTTAGAGACAAATACAGAAGTACATTTTATGGATAAGGCAATTGGACAACCTCGTTTAGGAATTCACCAAAAAGCTCAAGATTCAAAGTATGGCTAATTGAGTGTGCGTTCGTAAATTCGAACTGGCAATCTACTCCGATTTCAGAGCACTCTCGTCTGAGTGTGCCTGAGCGCAGTATTGCTGACGAATTTACGAACGCTCAACCACAGAATATGGCCGGTATCATTAAACGTCTGGGAAAAGGTGTAATTAAATTGTTGCCAGCTACACAGTTAGTCACCAATGCTCTAGATAACATGAAAACAGCCTAACCAGCTCTGCTAGGCGGAGTAAAATGGACAGAGTGAGGTGTACTCTCATTTGTGTCTGGAAGTAGCTAGCCAACATTAGCCAGTTAGCTTGGGTGCTTGACTTCTGTTGTGAGGTCAGAACGCTCGGATCAACCCTACTCCTTGGCCAGAGCGTCCAGTGTGCGCTCAGAGAGCGAAACACTGCATTTACGAACGGACAATCTGACAACGTTCTGAATAGAGGAACGCCCAGAACTCTCTCCAGATTGAATTTACGAACACACCCTAAACCTAATTGTATACGTTTAAAAAAGTAGGCTCAAGTGATCAGAAGAGCAATTCAACCAACCTGGTCCCAGGGCATTACGTTTCAATTGGTACGTAAATTTGGTATTTAATGTCCCATTCGCATCCCAACTTTGCAGTCTGTTGCATTGCGCCAGATGTCATCAATTTCGGCAACAGAGTGGCATCGCTGCTCCCCCTTGGTCCGAGGCTCCATTGCGAAACGGATGCAGCATACTTAGAATTTTTCCAAACTCTGCATTGTCTTCCATCTGGCCAGAGTCCATCAATAGAAGAGAAAGTTAGGCTACCAAACCACAGAATGTAGCCTACTATAAATGAGTAGGCTACTATTTCTAATAATAATGTTGAATAATACAACTTTGGATGTCAAGACAATTATATTATATGACTGTAGCATATGGTTTTAATTCTGAAAAGTTTATTGTGATGGTAATTATTAGGTGTGGCTACAGTAACTTCCCACTGGGCACAGACGTCAATTTAACTAGTCCATGTTGGTGCAACGCCATTTCATTGAAATGAATTGGAAACAACGTTGATTCAACCAGTGTGTCCCCAGTGGGTTCAGCCTAGCTTTCAGCTAGCTAGCTAACGTTAGCTGCTCTGTGTAAACTAGCTTGAGTTGGGAAGGAAGTAAGCTAGGAAGTAAGACAAACAAGTTGAGGAAAAAGTAACTAAACAAAGCATGTTTTATTATCACCTGAAATAATGTTTCTCATGTTTTGAATGAAAAGGTTATATCCCCAAATAAATGTGATCTCTGATGAGAGAGAGGCTCTCCCCAATCTGCGTTAGACACACTTGTCCAACCAGTAGTGGGTCAACACTGCGTAAAAAAGACATATGGCGAACAGAATTCCATCCATTTTTGTACATGGCATTAGTATGATACATTGCGTTGCATTAGGGTATATCAGGAATGGAATAGCGGTCGTATAATATCATACGAATTAAGATGTATAGTAGTAGACTATCATATGTCTTATCCTATCTGTACAATAGCATACGAATTGGATGACGTAATTTATCATCAAAATCTTCAAGTTCCTCGGCGTGCACATCCCTGATAACCTGAAATGGTCCCGTCACACAGACAGCGTGGTGAAGAAGGCGCAACAGGAGGCTGAAGTAACCTGTCTCTAGTAACCATACCAAACGTAAGATTTACTTATTGCTGCAAAGATTTACGTAAAATACCAAACCTCTGACCTGTTCAGTCTGCAACAACACCTGTAGATGGTCCTTGCTGTTCCTATATGAGTGATTGTAGAGGGGGAAACTGATCTCAGTTAACAGCATTATAGTAAATATATATATATATATTTATATAATACATTGGATGCTGCAACTATAATTAGCCATGACAGATTAGGCCTACAGTGTTCAATCTTTCCTGTGAAATTTCATCTACCGGTAGGTCTATCATGTTTTACACCATTTCTGTGATTTGTGCAATTACAAAATAAAAAAGACAGTTGTTAGTTATATCATGTTATACTGTGGGTTTCAACCCTGAAGATGACACTGTTGCCGAAACATTGGTTATTATGTTTACCCATTCAATTGTTGGGAGCATATACTGTAAAGGCTAGAGTGTGTGACATTATTTATTTTTATACTGTGGGTTTGCTAAACAGTATTCTTAGAAGAGTAATACATTCTGTGGGTTTGCTAAACAGTGTTCCAAGAAGAGTAAGTAATACATTCTGTGGGTTTGCTAAACAGTGTTCCAAGAAGAGTAAGTAATACATTCTGTGGGTTTGCTAAACAGTGTTCCAAGAAGAGTAAGTAATACATTCTGTGGGTTTGCTAAACAGTATTCTTAGAAGAGTATTACATTCTGTGGGTTTGCTAAACAGTGTTCCAAGAAGAGTAAGTAATACATTCTGTGGGTTTGCTAAACAGTATTCTTAGAAGAGTAATACATTCTGTGGGTTTGCTAAACAGTGTTCCAAGAAGAGTAAGTAATACATTCTGTGGGTTTGCTAAACAGTGTTCCAAGAAGAGTAAGTAATACATTCTGTGGGTTTGCTAAACAGTGTTCCTAGAACAGCATGTGTGCTGGCATGTTGGTAACAGGCTGGGAGTGCTCAAGACGAGTGGTTGCTAGGAGAGCGAGAGGACAGCTGATGCTTTTCCTCCTACGCTTCAACCTTGTACACATGAATGCTTCAGCTGCAATACATTTACAACAGCAGATATCTGCTTTTACAACATATCAGTTTGAGGTATTTTGGGGACAGCTCGTACCGTACCTGATTAAGGCATAAAGAAATCACAACAGATAGATTTACTTAATTCCCAATTTTTTTGTGTAGCTCTATCGGGTCTCTAAATAATGCACATTTAATCATTCTCCTATATGTTTAAAATGCAATCTGTATGGCTACAGTGGTAAAATAAAACAATTAAAAGCTTATACCAAATGAAACAAACCTCCCCACCTCTGTGTCATGTTTTTTACTTTTTTGTATTATTCATGTGGCTGGGGAGATGACAAGTGGGTCAGGAAGACGCATCAATTAATTCAAGAGTGTAGACTGGAGACCCAATGATAATTGCCGAATGTCATTACACTTTTTGGTGTTTTGTAACAGATGTCCCTTTCTATTCAGCCCATAAAAGATGTGCACCCATAGGAGGTCCTGTGAAAAAAATTGAGACCCCCCCTGAATGTCAAGGTATAATTCTCACACTTAAATCAAATCCAATTGTATTGGTCACATACACATGGTTAGCAGATGTTAATGCGAGTGTAGCGAAATGCTTGTGCTTCTGGTTCCGACAGAGCGTTAATATCTAGCAAGTAATCTAACAATTCCCCAACAACTACTTAATACACACAAATCTAAAAGGGGTGAATGAGAATATGTACATATAAATATATGGATGAGCGATGGCCGAGCGGCATAGGCAAGGTGCGATACATGGTATAAAATACAGTATATACAGTTGTGGCCAAAAGTTTTGAGAATGAGACAAATATTAATTTTCACAAAGTCTGCTGCCTAGAGGTCTTCAGATATTTTTGTCAGATGTTACTATGGAATACTGAAGTATAATTACAAGCATTTCATAAGTGTCAAAGGCTTTTATTGACAATTACATGAAGTTGATGCAGAGTCAATATTTGCAGTGTTGACCCTTCTTTTTCAAGACCTCTGCAATCCGCCCTGGCATGCTGTCAATTAACTTCTGGGCCACATCCTGACTGATCAATGCTTGGAGTTTGTCAGAATTATAATTTTTTTGTCCACCCGCCTCTTGAGGATTGACCACAAGTTCTCAATGGGATTAAGGTCTGGGGAGTTTCCCATGGAAACTTATGGCCATGGACCCAAAATATCAATGTTTTGTTCCCCGAGCCACTTAGTTTTCACTTTTGCCTTATGGCAAGGTGCTCCATCATGCTGGAAAAGGCATTGTTCGTCACCAAACTGTTTCTGGATGGTTGGGAGAAGTTGCTCTCTGAGGATGTGTTGGTACCATTCTTTATTCATGGCTGTGTTCTTAGGCAAAATTGTGAGTGAGCCCACTCCCTTGGCTGTGAAGCAACCCCACACATGAATTGTCTGAGGATGCTTTACTGTTGGCATGACACAGGACTGATGGTAGCGCTCACATTGTCTTCTCTGGACAAGCTTTTTTCCGGATGCCCCAAACAATCGGAAAGGGGATTCATCAGAGAAAATGAATTTACCCCAGTCCTCAGCAGTCCAATCCCTGTACCTTTTGCAGAATATCAGTCTGTCCCTAATGTTTTTCCTGGAGAGAAGTGGCTTCTTGCTGCCCTTCTTGACCCCAGGCCATCCTCCAAAAGTCTTTGCCTCACTGTGCGTGCAGATGCACTCACACCTGCCTGCTGCCATTCCTGAGCAAACTCTGTACTGGTGGTGCCCCGATCCCGCAGCTGAATAAACTTTAGGACACAGTCCTGGTGCTTGCTGGACTTTCTTGGGTGCCCTGAAGCCTTCTTCACAACAATTGAACCACTCTCCTTGAAGTTCTTGATGATCCAATAAATGGTTGATTTAGGTGCAATCTTACTGGCAGCAATATCCTTGCCTGTGAAGCCCTTTTTGTGCAAAGCAATGATGACGGCACGTGTTTCCTTGCAGGTAACCATGGTTGACAGAGGAAGAACAATGATTCCAAGCACAACCCTTCTTTTGAAGATTCCAGTCTGTTATTCGAACTCAATCAGCATGACAGAGTGATCTCCAGCCTTGTCCCCGTCAACACACACCTGTGTTATCGAGAGAATCACTGACATGTCAGCTGGTCCTTTTGTGGCAGGGCTGAAATACAGTGGAAATGTTTTTTGGAGATTCAGTTCATTTGCATGGCAAAGAGGGACTTTGCAATTAATCGCAATTAATCTGATCACTCTTCATAACATTCTGGAGTATATGCAAATTGCCATCATACAAACTGAGGCAGCAGACTTTGTGAAAATTAATATTTGTGTCATTCTCAACTTTTGGCCACGACTGTGCATATGATTTGAGTAATGTAAGATATGTAAACATTATTAAAGTAGCATTATTTAAAGTGGCATTGTTTAAAGTGACTAGTGATCAATTTGTTAAAGTGGCTAGTGATTGGGTCTCCATGTAGGCAGCAGCCTCTCTGAGTTAGTGATTGCTGTTTAGCAGTCTGATGGCATTGAGATAGAAGCTGTTCTTCAGTCTCTCAGTCCCAGCCTTGATGCACCTGTACTGACCTCGCCTTCTGGATGGTAGCGGTGTGAACAGGCCGTGGCTTGGGTGGTTGTTGTCTTTCATGTTTTTTGCCTTCCTGTGACATCGGGTGCTGTAGGTGTCATGGAGGGCAGGTGGTTTGCCCCCGGTGATGCCTTGTGCAGACCGCACCACCCTCTGGAGAGGGTCTGCACAATGCTGGGCGATATGGCCAAAATATCATATCATATGGTATTTTTCAAATTGTTGACGGTTTGACGGTATTTTATGTTTTTGATTAATAAAAGTTCTAAATTTGCTTTATGAGTAGTGCGTGACCCTAGGGTGGCATCACATATATTCTCCATTCTGATTGTTTTATACTGTTCAATTCAACTTCAACCTAAAATAATTTCCTGCATTTCCATCAATTTCTGCATTTCCTGCACTCATTTGAGATCCTTTCCACACTGCCACGATATGGGGGGAAAATACTAGGCCTTATTTATTTTTTTAAATTTATTAATTATAGTAATATAGTAATTACTATCTTGTCTCATCGCTACGACTCCCGTACGGGCTCGGGAGAGACGAAGGTCGAAAGCCATGCGTCCCCCGAAACACAACCTAACCAAGCCGCACTGCTTCTTAACACAGCGCGCCTCCAACCCGGAAGCCAGCCGCACCAATGTGTCGGAGGAAACACCGTGCACCTGGCGACCTTGGTTAGCGCGCACTGCGCCCGGCCCGCCACAGGAGTCGCTGGTGCGCGATGAGACAAGGATATTCCTACCGGCCAAACCCTCCCTAACCCGGACGACGCTAGGCCAATTGTACGTCGCCCCACGGACCTCCCGGTTGCGGCCGGCTGCAACAGAGCCTGGGCGCGAACCCAGAGTCTCTGGTGGCACAGCTAGCGCTGCGATGCAGTGCCCTAGACCACTGCGCCATCCGGGAGGCCCCTAGGCCTTATTTTTAACCAAATGTTGCAATTGCGATTTAGATCAAACACTTGGGTTAACTTTTGGAGTCATGGAAATAGAATCTTTATTCTAATTTCTATAGTTAGAATATAAATAATAGTGGGCACTTTGAACACAGTGTTGTTTGACATGACAACGAATGAAAATGCCATGAACGAGTTATTGTGACAGGGTAGGAACCAAAGTGATGTTCAGTGTTTCCTAGGGGACCCTAAAATTACATCTTTATTCATGCAGCCAACATATTCATGCTTCGCCTATTACTCTTTTGATTTAGAAGATACTGTTGCACAAACAACATGCTACCTTTTGGCTCTGACTCAGTACTTTTATTAGCTAACTAGCGATTAGCATTAGTGGCTGTAGATGTAAGAAACACAAACTAATATTGTAATTATAGAACGCTTGTGGATTTATATTAAGATCAAATTGGGAACAACATCTATGTCATCAACATTGTTGGATGTGCTGCATTGACCATGCAGACTGAACGAAAGTGTCTCGTGGTCAAGCAACAACAAATGCGCTTCTTGAGTGACAGGGTGGGACTAGGTCTGTGTGGAAAGCGGCATGGAGAGAGAGATAGAGAGAGAGGAGAAGGATGGATCAAGTAGGGTAGTAAAATATAAAAATGGACGTTACACACAGCGTATCACATTTAACAAACAAAACATTCAAATACCGTTATAGAAGGTAAAGTAAAAACCCAAACCGGTCTGTGCATCAATACTGGTGTATAGTAAACTACAGTATAACGCCCAGCCCTACTGGAGAGCCTTGTGGTTGAGGGTGGAGCAGTTGCTGTGGATCTGTAAAAGTTAGTCGTTTTGTGTGACGAGCCAAATTGCTTCAGCCTCCTGAGGTTGAAGAGGCACTGTTGCGCCTTCTTCACCACAATGTCTGTGTGGGTGGACTATTTCAGTTTGTCGTTGATGTCTACACCGAGGAACTTAACTTTCACTTTCTCCACTGCTGTCCCTTCGATGTGGATAGAGGGTTGCTCCCTCTGCTGTTTCCTGAAGTCAACGATCATCTGTTTTGTTGACGTTGAGTGAGAGGTTGTTTTCCTGACACCACACTCTGAGTGCCCTCACCTCCTCCCCGTAGGCTGTCTCGTCGTTGTTGGTAATCAAGCCCAATACTGTTGTGTCGTCTGCAAACTTGATGATTGAGTTGGAGGCGTGCATGGCCACACAGTTGTGGGTGAACAGGGAGTACAGGAGGGGGCTGAGCACGCACCCTTGTGGGGCCACAGTGTTGAGGGTCAGAGAGGTGGAGATGTTGTTTTCTACATTCACCACCTGGGGGCGGCCCGTCAGAAAGTCCAGGACCCAATTGCACAGGGTGGGGTTGAGGCCCAGGGCCTCCAGCTTGATGATGAGCTTGGAGGGTACTATGGTGTTGAATGCTGAGCTGTAGTCAATGAACAGCATTCTTACATAGGTATTCCTCTTGTCCAGATGCGATAGGGAAGTGTCCAGTGTGATGGTGATTGCATCATCTGTGGACCTGTTAGGGCGGTATGCAAACTGAAGTGGGTCTAGGGTGGCCGGTAAGGTGGAGGTGATATGATCCTTGACTAGTCTCTCAAAGAACTTCATGATGACAGAAGTGAGTGCTATGGGGCGATAGTAATTTTGAACGGTTATCTTTGCCTTCTGGGTACAGGAACAATGGTGGCCATCTTGAAGCATGTGGGGACAGCAGAATGGGATAGGGAGAGATTGAATATGTCCGTAAACACATGTGCGCATGCTCTGAGGACGCCGGCTAGGGATGCCGTCTGGGCCAGCAGCCTTGCGAGGGTTAACACGTTTAAATGTTTTACTCACGTCGGCCACGGAGAGGGGTGGGGTGCAGTTCTTGTTAGCGGGCCGCGACGATGGCACTGTATAATCCTCAAAGCGGATAAAGAAGGTGTTTAGTTTGTCTGGAAGCGGTGTCCGTTTAGTTTGTCTGGAAACGGTGTCTGTGAATTGGCTGGTTTTCTTTTTGTAGTCTGATTTCCTGTAGACTCTGCCATATATGTCTCGTGTCTGAGTCATTGAATTGCAACTCCACTTTGTCCCTGTACCGGCATTTTGCTTGTTTGATTGCCTTGCGGAGGGAATAACTACACTGTTTATATTCAGCCATATTCCCAGACCTCTTTCCATGGTTAAATGCACTGGTTCGTTCTTTCAGTTTTGTGCGAATGTCGCCATCCATCCACGGTTTCTGGTTAGGGTAGGTTTTAATAGTCACAGTGGGTACAACATCTCCAATGCACTTCCTTATAAATTCACTCTCAGAGTCAGCGTATAGATCGATGTTATTCTCTGAGGCTGACCAGAACATATCCCAGTCCGCGTGATCAAAACAATCTTGAAGCGTGGATTCCGATTGGTCAGACCAGCGTTGAATGGTTCTAATCACTGGTACATCCTGTTTGAGTTTCTGCCTATAAGACGGTTGGAGCAAGATGGTGTCGTAGTCGGATTTGCCGAAGGGAGGGCTTTGTATGCATCGCGGAAGTTAGAGTAGCAGTGGTCGTGTGTATTACCCTAGTGCAATCAATATTGATTGTGTAGTGCAATCAATATGTTGATAGAATCTAGGTATATGCGCTGTATCCACAGTCACAGTTTGAACCTCAACCCATTTTCATGGTCAAGCTGTATAGAAATTTGTAGCATTACATTATTTAATAGCTTATATAATGCATAATAATATATAACATAAGGAGATCTAACTAACTAAAGTATACACCGTACAGTATATAACAGAAGACAAAGTCCTGTTACAAAGTCCTGTTTCCACCATCATGTCAAATTTAATACGTGAAATATGTCATATGAAAGCCCTGCTGGACTCTCATTGAGATGGATGGATAGATGAGTGGGTGGGTGGATGGATGGGTGGGTGGGTTCCATCCTTCCAGGCCTGCTCCTGACAGTGGCAGCAAATTACTCAGATTATTTTAAGCCTTTGGAAAAAATAGGAGAGAACCATTATGAATCCTTTTAGAAGATGTGTTTCTGTGTGTTTGTATGGAAGGCTGATACGGTGTGAGACTGTCTTCTTTTTGATGGAAATATATTCTGTCAGTGTATAAATCTGTAAAGTCTGTTGCCTGTAAAGTCTATTGTCTGTTTGAATCCCAGCATCTATTTATATGTTTAACAAAAATTGTTCACAAAAAAGGGAAAACAGGGAACAGTTAGCTAGAAAACATATTGATCTCATGCATACCTGTGTAAATATTTCAATCAACAGGTCGCTAAAGTTGACTCACTGCTCAGATGTAGGATCTTAATTTGATCACTATTTTGTTGCTGAGAATTTTCCTGCACAGCAGGAAATGTAAACATAGTGTATTCAAGGTTTAAAAAGTTTGTAATTTACACATTAAAATGTCAGACTTGATTTGACCTAGAGACAAATGTATCAACCCCTACAAATAATGTCCATTTATTATAATCAACATTTCCTGTTGCTGTAGGATTATTTTCCTGCTGTAGCAAACTGGCTCAAATTAAGACCCTATATCTGTACATGATGCTGACCCTGGTGTCCCTTCTTACATGCAAATGTCCAAAGAAAATGTCTACCTACACTCTTAAAGGGTTCTTCGGCTGTCCCCATAGGATAACCCTTTGAAGTACCATTTTAAGTTCCATAGGATAACCCTTTTTTGTTTCAGGTAGAACCCTTTTGTGTTCCATGTAGAACCCTCTGTTGGAAAGGGTTCTACCTGGAACCTAAAAGGGGACAACGCCAAAAAAAAACATTTTGGAATCCTTTTTTCTAAGTGTACCCTGATCTAATGGAAAGATGAAATAATAATTTCTTCAGCTTCATAATCACAAATGCATTTGGATTATATTTATGGATCCCCTTATTGAAATAGATTACGCCAGAAGATAGTAAAAGAGACCAGCGATCTGCTGTTATGTTCAATGTTTTTCAGCCCTTGCACTTTACACAGAGCAATCGTACCTATTTCAAGAGATGGACGTTTCTAATCTGTTTCTAGTTATAGCTGTGTGTTATTTTCGGCCATATTAACCTCTGCCAAACAGAAAAGGATCGTTGTTCTTTCTGTTTGTCTGGTGAATAAAGTTTGTTATTTATCTATAATTTTGTGTAGTTCAGTTCTATTTTCCCGTCTTTGCTCATTGGTTTTTATACATTTCGTGGACATTAAACAATATATCATTTAGTTTTATCCAAGTAAACAACATGTTTCCATTTCAAAGGTGGGTAACCTTTGAAATGACTGTACATCATTTCATGTTTGACTCCAAAAGTCTCTGTAATTAGCCCAACAAAGGGAACCAAAATTATTCCACTCATAAATCCGGAAAATAATTTTTTTTCAAATATGTCTAAATTACAGTAGATCAGAGTCAAAAGATTATCTTTGCATGTCACACAGGAACCAAATGCGATGTCAATCACCAACATTTGTCAAAGCACCTCTCAGAGGATAATAAGGCCTCTCTAAGTATGAGATATTACAGGTCAAGACCCCCTCTTGCATGTCATGATGACTCCTAATTGCAATTTATATAATAACCAGGAGAGAGTTTTGGAAGCATGTAGAAAAGGAGAAGAAATTATTATGGCTTGTCAGGTATGACAGTTTTCAGTTAAGCGCCTCCTTTTTTTTCAGTGTTCTGTAGCAGTAGGACTACACTCCTCTCACTCCGCAATTAACTTGGCTCTCTCATTAATAAGCATGGTCAGAATTGACAAGGTAATCTCTACATTGTACATCGGAGGAGAGAAGACATGTACAGATGTAGGATCCTAATTCGATCAGTATTTTGTTGCTGAGAATTTTCCTGCACAGCAGGAAATGAAAACTTGAAGTGTATTTGAAGTTTAAAAAGGCTTCTAAAGTTTGTAATTTCCACTTTAAAATGTCAGACTTGATTTGCCCTTATGAAAAATGTATCAACCCCTACAAAACAAGTCCATTAATTATAATCCACATAATAATTCACATTTCCTGTTGCTGCTGGTTTATTTTCATGCTGTAGAAAACTGGCTCAAATTAAGATCCTACATCTGTAGCCAGTCTGCTGCTGCGAAAATCTATTGGAAAGTTTATGCCATCATTGTAGACGATGCCAACATTTCAAGGTTGTTAGTAGATTAGTTGAAAGTATACATCAGCCCCCTTACTAATTTTGGAAATCTGCCAATGTATTTAATTAACACATACTGATTAGAACCATGGCATGGGGTAGGTAACCCATGGACAGGAAGGTAGCTAAGATCTGGACCCAGAAATATATTACAACTACAATACCCAATACAGCAACTGCCATTCACAGGCTCGGATTACTATAAGATGACAACAGTGGAGAAAGTCAGAGGTAATCAGCGTTTGCCTCCTTCGGCGATACCCTGTTATTGCAAGGCTGATGTTGAAATGACTTTAGCCTGCATGGTATGTACTGTACAGTATTGTATCCTCCTTATATGGCTACATTTTGGCTCTACTTTAAATCCCTATGGTGAAGACACATTATCTGTTATGACACATTGGTGGTAACAGCGCAAACAGTTCCTGTTTGTAAGTTATCACTGTCTGCCATTGTTATTCCTACCCTGGGTGATTTTCAAATCACAATGCGATACATGCATGTAGGTGTAAAAATGTCACAGCACTTGATGCCATGTTGTAGGAAAAATGTTTTGGGTGAAGTTTGTTTACTTTTTGTCATCAATTCACACAAGAAGCAAAGGGCAGCACAGTAGTGAGGAACACAATACGCGATATCCGTGTATTCTCCATCTCAGATCATGGTCCCATGAAGATAACACTACTTTTGTAGCAGACTAATGCTCAACATCAACCACCAAAAAATGAGACAGCTTTAGTGTGCTCTTGTGACTTGTGTGGGACTAGAAGCCTGATGCTTCCGTATGGTGCATATCCTTCCAGCCCAGTCACATATGTGCCTGTTTGGAACTGTTGGCTGACTTCATTTGCTGCGCTGGGAATCCTTCTCTGAGATGAACCACAACAATGAATTTCTCCTCCATCCATGGCTGATGCCACATATCTCTCTTAATAAGATCAGTAGTAAAACGGCATACTCAAACACAGACACTGTTTATTATTATGGCGCAAACCGGTTTGATCCACACGACTAAGGACGTTAACGTGTTATTGTGGAGTTAAATTGGTGGCGGTAAGAATAGAACAAGGGATGTTGAAACTTATACTTTGGTTTCATTAACACTGGTACATTGCTCAGCTACAAAGTGGATATGTGGCTAATGTAGCTTTTTCTGAGCACAGAAATGTGTAAAAAATATTACATTAAGGGTGACATTTCCGTCATGTAAAAAAAAACACAGATCTGTTCAAAACGATCATAAAACTTGTTATAACTCATTGCTATTACATGTGCAGACGTTGGTTGAGAGATTGGATAGTGGTACACAAAATTAACAAGATTCAAAATGTTCCTCTTACTTTGAGATATGTGAATAATATTACCACAATTTAACAAATTAAGGGAGCACTCTCAACCTTAATTAAGGTAAATGTACAGAAGTCCCAGATTCAAAATGAGTGTAGAAAGCAACCTGCCGTTTCCTGACAGCTGACAGTGCCGTTAAAAACAGCACATAGGCCCTCCCGAGTGGCGCAGTGGTCTAAGGCACTGCATCGCAGTGCTAGCTGTGACACTAGAGATTCTGGGTTCGAGTCCAGGCTCTATCACAACCGGCCGCGACCGGGAAACCCACGGGTGGCGCACAATTGGCCCAGCATCGTCTGGGTTAGGGGAGGGTTTGGCCGGCGGGGATGTCCCGCAGCGCGGCTTGGTTGGGTTGTGTTTTGGAGGATGCACGGATCTCGACCTTCGCCTCTCTCGAGTCCGTACGGGAGTTGCAGCGATGAGACAAGACTACCAATTGGATACCAGGAAAACGGGGTAAAAAAATGAAGTAAAACAGCACACATATCATCTTGCTTCCGAACTACACACTCATCACTGTTTACTGAATGACAGTTGTAAAACATAAGAATATTGCTATCGCATCCTACTTCTACATAGATATTTATAAACATTATGCCTTGTTTATCCCCCACCATAAACAAGTGTATGATGAAATGTGATTGGTGTAAATGTAAATAATTGCACCTCTCTCTCACACGAGGAATAACAACAAACTCTCCAGCTTTCATAATGGAAGGCAGTGAATGCTAGAAGCCTATTTTTGATACTTAAGAGGGGAATTGAATAGCAAACAGCACAAAACATATTGCAACAGTGAGTGCAGAGGCAGCCCCCATTCAACCCAAATAAAAAACAACAAAGTGCACCTTTAATTATTTTGTGTCTCCCACAAACAACTTAAATTGGGTTGGAGAAGGCAGGGGAGGGACTGCCAACGCACTGGCTTGTGTTCATTAGGGATTTTAAAGGACTGCTACTGTCCCCTAACGGGTCTTTTCTGTGACTGCATAGTCGCAGGCGGCTAATGACCCTGTTGTCACCCCTCTTGTTCGCTGAGGCCAGGCCCCAACAGGCAGGCAGACGCACTCTGCCCAGAGCTACTGAGAACATTAATTGGATGCTATGCTGCCTGGGTGTGGCTACAGGAGGGGTGTTGGTGGTGGGTGCGTGGAAGCCGCCATCAGTGCATGGGCCAGCAAACTTGATAATAGACCCCTATGGGACACGCTATATCAATCTACAGTTTCAAACCTGCTAATTGAACTCCTGTGCACTGGAGGGAGGAGGTCTCTACAGAGCTTTTATAATTTAAGCCATTTATAATGCTAGCAAAGGGTTCCTTTTAGAAAGGTTGCAAGAAGTAATACACTGTCTTTTCTCTGATCTTTCCTAAACCATATAGTTACAAAAATGTTGCATTGTATTGTGTCTGTCATTTTTAGTCGAGAAACAATCAACCAACTGATCCAGACACATTGAACTGAAGCATGTAGTAACGTAAATGCAAGTTGCGGTAGAGAGGATATTTACTGTGATAAACCAGCCAAATGAATGGGTTGGCAGCTGGACCATGAGTCAGGGTCTGCTTGTCCTTTGTTGATTGGATGTTGCCCTTGTGGTTGGTCCTGTTGCCATGGCAACCTGTAATAGTAACAATCAGGTGCAGTATCCTGACAGAGATTTTCTAATGGTGTTGTTAGGCCACTGGCTGCTACTGTGTCTACTCTAGCAACGTAAGATAGAGGAGGTGTGCAGTGGAGAGAGAAAGCTGTCTGATCTGATGGTCTCTCAGGTGTCACTCACAGCAGTAACACATGCATCGGTCATGACTACCGTCCATGAGCCTCAGTCACTCTGATATCATATGATGTATTGTTTCTCCTCCACTGGTCTGTCCACTTAAAGTCACAATCCTGAGTTTGTATCTCAGCTAAACGGCAGCCCCAGCCAAAGGCAAGGGGCTTGGGAAAATGTAACCGCTCTCAAATTCATAGATGGAGCTATTGATGAAAGTACTTCGAGCCCATGTGATCAAAACCGCACTGGGTCTAAGACAACAGAAACCTAACCCTTAGGTGAGACGCACACGGTTATGTATCATGTAAATTCTCCTCAATGGAACACGTGCCCATCTCACCACCTTCCTCCCTCCCCTCCGTTCTGTAACCCACCGCCCTTCAAACAGCCGGCACACAAACACATATACAGTATGAGATGTATCTGATTAATTACAAATCATCTGTGATGTACACGACTGCTTCACTAATTGCTGCTGGAAGCTGTGCTCATTAGCGGTTCTCATCTGGCGTGGCGCAAAAGCTAAACAACCTGCAAACGATCCAGCAATTACTGCTATTTTACCACTCCAGCATCAGGCGAGCAAGTGTAGAATGAAAATAGCTGCAGTAAATAACAAAAGGGCGTTTGGCTTCAAGTGTCTAAAACTGCCTGGCTCCACCACCGCCCGCCACAGAGACAGAAGAGAAGGGTATTTGTTTTGTTTTTAAAGGAGCCACAGTAGGGCACTCCTGAAGTTTTTTTTTTACCAAGGCTGTCTTCAGTACAGCGACACGCCCACAGATCATTTAATGACCAAACTAAGTTCTTGTTTATCAATAAAGTGCTGCTACATTGACAATGTGTGGGTGTAGAGTAACGCCATGTGAATCGAAAGACATCGGTCTCGACACAAACATCTCTAGGCTACACAGCTGGGTGAGTGATGGAACATGTGTTCGCAGATATAGGGCCTTGTAGACGAACAAAACAGACATACGGACAGACAGGTTTGATCTCTCCACATCTCAAACAGCTTGATCAATCACGGATACTTCCTTTTTGTCTATAACACCATCCAGGAGGGATAACTTATTATTCCTGGCCTGCGTGTCTTTTACAGCTCTTTTTTTCTTTGTTTGGCAGTTGTGTCCATTTAGAGTTTTGTTAATGAGATGAATTTGACCAATGCAAGTGCATGATGTACTTAACACCTCAGTTTGCACAGAAAGTCAGCGAGCCTACGTTGTAACACGTAAGACAACACATCTACGAGGCTTGGTGGTGCATGGTAACCGACACTGCTGGGAGCATAGACTGAATTAGACAAAAGGAGACTACTGCTCATTGATAGGGTCAAGCCATTTCAGACATATGCGATCGGGCTAAATCGTATTCATGCCAAGAAATAGCGAAGCTAATACTACTATGTTTACAAAATCATGACTCACGTTTAATGCAGGGAACTTCATAATTAAATGTTTTAATTCTATACGGCCGTTGTCATTCTATGAACAAAACCAATACGGTAATCAGACTGGATGTTAGAAAACAATGAAATCAAGCCTCATGAATATTAGAGATGCGGACAACAAAAGCCTGTTTTCTTTGTAAAAGTGTATATCTAGACAGTTATTAACAAGTGTATCATTAATATTTTTGTGTTGGAAGAAGCTCATTGGCAAAATGTCTAAACAGTCAGAGGCTTTGTACTAAAAAAACAAACAGCTCTCAAAACACATCTCAAAACACATCTATCGTACTAAGCGCGTGCGCGTGCGCGGTTAATGCTGCTCCCTCCTCGCTTCCCTCTCTTTCCGTCCCTTTCTTTCTCCATATCTCTCTCACTATTTCTCTCACATACACACAAACTCATGTGAATGTGTTTATCTAATGTTAGCCGTTCATTTCAAAACCCTACCTCTGAACCGTTATTTCCCATTGTAAAGAGTGATGGGGGAGAAGATATTTTGTGTGGGAGGACAGCAGGCATTTCTGTGAAATCCTCTTTTAAAAGAGATGAGAAAGAAAAGGTAAGCTGAAATTAATTTCAATAAAGGCACAGACTCTTGAGTATGGGAGTGGTGGAGGCCATTAGTGGGAATATGATTGGCAGATACATGGATACTCTGTACCAAAGACCAGGGTAATTATCCCAGGTGTCGCTGAGTGAGTGTGTGTGTGTGTCTGTGAGCTTGCATACAAGCCAGTATGTGTATGGTAGAGCAAGTGAAATATAGACAGACTACCCCTCTCCTTTTTACTCTTTGGATAGGTTTGTTATTAGTTATATTCACATGTGACTATCCACATGTCCTCACCTTTAGTAATTAGAGAACATGCAACATCATTGCCCAAAGAGCATGAAGTAAAAGCAGAAGACTGGGGAGTGTGGGTTGAATCCAATCATGTTGGTTCTGTTCTGGGGTCCACACCTGGGTTCAAATACTATTTGAAATCATTTCAAATAATTGAAATGTGCTGGATTGAGCTTATCTGACTTAATGGCTCAATAGAGTAGTCCCAAAAGTGCAAACCCCGCCCATCTTGCACTCCAGGCATGCTATAGCAAATGCTCAAAGTATTTGAAAGATTTCTAATAGTATTTTAACCCAGGGCTATCTGTGGTGTTGGTACCATAGGCATTAGCCAGCCAGGGAGGAGCTAAGCTAACTAAGCCCCTAATGAAGTGCTCCAGGCACCAGGTTGGTTTTACATCACCACCACCAACAGCAGTTTTCCCACCTTTCCCCAAAACTCAGGGGAATCAATTTGAACAAATAAAGAACATATTGTAACTGGGCTCGTTGCAACGTTAATGAATGTAGCAGATGCTAAGAACACAGAGTCCCAATTACCAAGGGAACCGGCAAGAGCCCATTTGCCATTTGTTATATTAAGTATTTGGAATTAGCGCCCGTCCAGGTATAATTAAAAATTGTGCCACTTTCCCCATCAACACGTGAAAACTTGTTCATTTACAACTTTTTTTTCCTTTCCCCTGGTGATTTCAACAGATGGCATGAGAAAATGTGAAACTAGAGGAAGATTTTTATTTTTTTTTACAAACATGTCGCTGTTGAAGGTAATGTAATGTAATGAAGCTGGTAAATCAGGTTTTGGCAACAGTAACGTGTTTGACATAACAAGACAGGGTACCGAACGAGGATGAGAGGTCCTTCGACACTTACTGCAGTTTGTGTTGAATCAAACCAGTTTTATCCGGAAACAAGTCAAAGAAGTATAGACACTTTGAGAACCTTGTTACAGCACCATCTCCTGATCATTCTATTTCATGTATGACTCTGGATGCTTGTATTTCCTGCTGTGATTACCACCACACGATACATAGGGTTGAGGTGTAGGTTTGTCCATTCTGGACTGCTTGGGCTGGAATTTAATGCAACCTTACAGTCTCTATCTTTGTCTACAACCTACTGGATAGTCTACATGTGATAATCTACGATGTAGGCCTGGTTCAATAGAATTGAGCCCTTTGTATGTCCAGCAGTTGTATTTCTTGAATGGTCTATACCTGCTCAGTGCAGCCTCAGTGTTTGTAGAAAGGTGATGTACAGTGAGCTCCAAAAGTATTGAGACAGTGACACATTTGTTGTTGTTTTGGCTCAGTACTCCAGCACTTTGGATGTGAAATTATATTTATGCCTCTAACTTTCTCACTCATCATTATTCTCAATTCATTCAAGATTATCTGTAATCATGGTAGCTTCCGCATTAATGTAGAAGTGTTCAGAAACATATTCTATTCTTATTTACAATAAAAGTGACTCCTAAAATACACTATTTACCATTAATTTCTATTGGGCACAAAATAACCTGAAACACAACCAAAACAAACAGCAAATGCATCCAACTAATGTGTAGAGTCACAAGCTTGATGTAGTCAGTGCGTGCTATGATTATGGGGCCAAATACAAAACTGTTTAATATTTTAATACACATTAGTGAATTTGGCCCAATACTTTTGTACAAAAAGTGGTGTAATTTCTAAACGGTTCAACCGATATGGATGAAAATAACCTCAAATTAAAGCTGACGGTCTGCACATTAACCTCATAGTCATTGTATCATTTCAGAAGTGCTGGAGTACAGAGCCAAAACAACGTGTCACTGTCCCAATACTTTTGGAGCTCACTGTATGTGGTGATTTTAGAGTAAAACAATTCCATTGACTTTCCCTGAATTTTAAGGTTTTCTAGAAATTATATTTGGAGGATTTCCTGACTATTTCTTCCTGATTCTGGGAATCTTCCAACCACAATTGCTGGGAAAACCTTTTTGCAACCTATACTAGGTGGTTGTATGTTTGTAATGACATCAGAGTGACACTGGGACGTGATGGCAGTGCTCAGTGTTCAGTTCTTAGTGCCTTGTTCTAGGGTCATTTGGCACAGTAGGCTCTAACAGACAGACTGCTCCTCTGAAACTGTGCAGCCATCCATGAATCAGACCTGGGTTCAAATAGTTTTGGTTTTCTTTTTTAAAAAGTGTGAGTCTGCCTGGAGTGCCAGATGAGTTTGGGTTTGCACTTTTGGGATTATTCCATTGGTTCCATTGCGCTAGACAAGCTCAATCAAGCACAGCTAAAGTATTTAAAAGAAAACAAATAGGACCTACTATTTGAACCCAGGTCTGCTCCCTGTAGAACACATTTCACCATCAATCTGTTTATAGAGATTACATTTTTCCTTTCATTTCTATCCCTGTGTACAATAAACAGTCCTCCTGTACACGTGTACCCCACAGATTTATTGTGTTTCAAGTTAATAAAAAAAGACGGTAGAGACATCGTTCATATACTTAAGACCGTTGTTTCAAAACAGCCACACCAGCCCTCTTACATGGTAACTGTGACGTGAGAATGGTAATGAGAGAAGTAGTTAAGTGGAAGGCACATTAGCCGGAACGTCACACATCTGTAGTGTAGACAGTAGATGATGTTCCTTAGGTCAGGCAACATGAGATTGTTTCTGACAGCTGGGTGTCAAACGTAAACGACAGGGGTGCTATGTACTGCAAATGTGGCGCTCTTGTCAAATCATCACAAATTCTACTCTGACCCTGCAGGCAGGCAGACGGCAGTAGTCTGCCTGTGTCTCTCAAAGGCTGCCTGGCTCTCTCTCTCACGGTAGTGTGTGGACTGACTGGAGTGTGTTTTCCCTCCGTTACCATGACAACAGCTCCCTGTCTTTTAAAGGCTGTGTGTGTGTGTTCACAATTTGTATGTCGTCAGTACCAAGTTTGAATGTTTAGGATCTCTCTCTCACTCTCTGCGCATCACTATCCACCATGAGCACATTTACATGTTACCTAATTAGCTTGCTTAATTATTGTTTCCTGTCACAAGAGTGTGCATGTGGTATTGAGGCTTTCATGGACTTGTTAGATGAGGTAGTGTGAGATGAACTATAGCATGTCCATACCTGCCTCCTTGATATGCATACTGACAAAATGAAGATGCAGTACTGATATTGGACTAAGTCTGTTACTAGCATCATCATACTGTAGCTACTAACTGGCAGTGGTGGAAAAAGTATCCAATTGTCATACTTGAGTAAAAGTATAGTTACCTTAATAGAAAGTTACTCAAGTAAAAGTGAAAGTCAACCAGTAAAATACTACTGGAACAAAAGTCTAAAAGTATTTGGTTTTAAATATACTTAAGTATCAAAAGTAAATGTAATTGCTAAAATATACCTTAATATCAAAAGTAAAAGAAAGTATACATCAGTTAAAAGTCCTTATATTAAGCAGAGCAGACGGCACCGTTCTTGTTTTTAAAATGTATGGATAGCCAGGGCACACTCCGACACACTCCGACACACTCCGACATTATTAACAAAAGATGCATGTGTGTTTAGTGAGTGCGCCAGGCCAGCGGCAGTAGGGATGACCTGTGTTCTCTCGGGGCGGCAGGTAGCCCAGTGGTTAGAGCAATTGGACTAGTATCCGGAAGGTTGCAAGATCAAATCCCCAAGCTGACAAGGTAAAAATCTGTCTTTCTGCCCCTGAACAAGGCAGTTAGCCCACTGTTCCTAGGCCGTCATTGAAAATAAGAACTTGTTCTTAATTGACTTGCCTAGTTAAATAAAGAAAAATAAGTTTGTGAATTTGACCATTTTCCTGTCCTGCTAAGCATTCAAAATGTAACGAGTACTTTTGTTTGTCAGGGAAAATGTAGGGAGTAAAAAGTACAGATACCCCCAAAAACGACTTACTAAGTAGTACTTTAAAGTATTTTTACTTAAGTACTTTACACTACTGCTAACTGGTATAGTTACACTAACTAATAAAGTTGCTTCAAAGTTGCTTCTAGTACAAAAGAAAGTATCAAAATGTGTGCATTCACTACTGTAAGTCGCTCTGGATAAGAGCATCTGCTAAATAACTAAAATGTCAAATGTAAAAATGTGCATTTCTTCTGCTCAGTAGCCAGGATACACTACATGACCAAAAGTATGTGGACACATGCTTATCGAACATCTCATTCCAAAATCATGGGCATTATTATGGAGTTGGTCCCCCCTTTGCTGCTATAACAACCTCCACTCTTCTGGGAAGGCTTTCCACTAGATGTTGGAACATTGCTGCGCGGACTTGCTGCCATTCAGCCACAAGAGCATTAGTGAGGTCGGGCACTGATGTTGGGAGATTAGACCTGGCTCGTAGTCGGCATTCCAATTCATCCCAAAGGTGTTCGATGGGGTTGAGGTCAGAGCTCTGTGCAGTCCAGTCAAGTTCTTCCACACCGATCTCGACAAACCATTTCTGTATGGACCTTGCTTTGTGCACAGGGGCAGGAAAGGCCCTTCCACATAGTTGGAAGCACAGAATCGTCTAGAATGTCATTGTATACTATAGCGTTAAAATTTCCCTTCACTGGAACTAAGGTGCCTAGCCTGAACCATGAACAAGAGCCACAGACCATTATTCCTCCTCCACCAAACATTACAGTTGGCACAATGCATTGGGGCAGATCACATTCTCCTGGCATCCGCCAAACCCAGATTCGTCCGTGGGACTGCCAGTTGGTGAAGCGTGATTCATCACTCCAGAGAACGTGTTTCCACTGCTCCAGAGTCCAATGGCAGCAAGTTTTACACCACTCCAGCCGACACTTGGCATTGCGCATGGTGATCTTAGGCTGCTCGGTCATGGAAACCCATTTCATGAAGCTCCTGACGAACAGTTCTTGTGCTGACTTTGCTTCCAGAGGCAGTTTGGAACTCGGTAGTGAGTGTTGCAACCGAGGAGACTATTTTTACGCGCTACGCGCTTCAGCACTCGCCAGTCCCGTTCTATGAGCTTGTGTGGCCTACCACTTCGTGGCTAAGCCGCTTATGCTCCTAGATGTTTCCACTTCACAATAACAGCATTTAGTTGATCAGGGCAGCTCTAGCAGGGCAGAAATTTGACAAACTGACTTGTTGGAAAGGTGACATCCTATGACGGTGCCACGTTGAAAGTGAATCCGCTCTTCAGTTATGCCATTCTACTTCCAATATTTGTTTATGGAGATTGCATGGCTGTGTCCTCAATTTTATACACCTTTCAGCAACGGGTGTGGTGGAAATAGCCAAATCCACTCATTTGAAGGGGTGTCTACATACTTTAGTATATATAGTGCATCTCAACCGAGTATTTGACTTGGCCTAACCTTAATTCATACTGCAAGCTGCATCTCTTTTTATCCCCCAGTCTTCCCTCCCTCCATCAGTCTACTTTACAACGCACTTCTTGCCCTAAAGCAACTTCCATGGGCTTTTCATTCGGATGACACAATGGGGGGAAATAGAGCAACTTAATTACTGTCCAAAATTCATGAGCCGATGTCTGAAAATGTAAGAGTAGCTGTCTAGTAGGGGCTGAGTCTGAGGGAGACAGGGAAAGACTTATGACTGACTGCACACTGCTCATGAAAACCACTGACCCTTGGCTTTGTGTATCATTTACAGTTTCATTCCAGTATTTGCATGTTCAACCATAAATAGCTACGCCTAGGTAAGCCATGCACGATACAGTGGTATTTGGTAGCCTATGTAGCTTTGTTCAAGCCAAGAAGAAAGTTCTGTCCATAGAATTAGAATGGATTCTATTTATATGCCTGTGAAAGCTCCATCTACAGAGCAGACAGGATTTGACGGTTCAGTCATCCAGCCATTAGTGACTCACGCCACACAACTAAAATGGGTATTTTGGGGACATTTTCGACTGAGTTAATCACCTGAACTTGTTTACCATCTATACTTCCACCACACTGTGATAGACAGATGTTATTTAGAAGATAGCTACCTTTAACTGAGTCTCTAGTTCCCTTTTAGATGTTCCAGTTCTTATTCCACTCAGTGATAATAGAAAGTAATTAATCAAATGAATGGGGAAAATAATTTCATTAATTCATGTGTTTTGTCGTTGCAAATAATTTGGTTTGATTTTGTATCCTTTAAAAAAATATATAAGCCATAGTGAATGACTGTCGCTCAATTTGTGTTCTGCACTGCCACCTACAGTCTGTTGTAGAGCACATACACTACTGTGGGTTTCGTTCTATCATTCCTCTGGTAATAATATATGCCATTTAGCAGACGCTTTTATCCAAAGCGACTTGGTCATAAGACATTTTACGTGTGGGTGGTCCCGGGATTCAAACCCTCTATCTTGTCGTTGCAAGCGTTATGCTCTACCAACTGAGCTACAGAGGACCACTGGTGATGCCTACATACTAAACTGGTCATACCTAGATACTTAATTCCTAATTTTGCACAAAAACAGTAACATTATTTGGACGGTATCCTCCTGTAGGCCTAGTGTAAAAACAATAATAATACATTGTTTTATCAATCGAATTTCTAAGAGAAATCAGATAGTAGGCTAAACTGGTTTCTTGACCGTTTAGACGTTGAATATGCTTATTTAGCATGATTACATAATTGTTATATTTTGTCTAGCAGAAGTAGAGACCAAAGGCATTATCCAAAAATCCCAAACCTCTTCTGACAGTTCTCTCACTGTGGCTCTGCTCTGAGGCATCCTCTCCAACAGGGGGCACTGTTTGCCTAGTTCATTTAAAGGCTCTGTTCTTTTGGTTGGAAGCTGCCATTTACTTATTCATTCCATAGCAAACTACAGTGAACAATCAATTGGTGAATGCTCTTTTATAGTATGTATGTGCAAGGTTGTAGAGATGTGGTTCTTTAAATCAGCATGTCCAACAAAAATAGGCAAGGCTTCATGCATGTTTGGCACATTGATAGTCTGGTCAAAACTGTAGAGGAATCTATAGATGATATAACTTGTGTGGTTTGCATAGCATTTATAATCATGTGGCCATACATTGTTATATACACCATATTGTCTCTCAACCTATGTGACTTCTTTTAGGTTTGAGACCACTTGAGAATTTAGCCCACATCCTACATCTCAAGATGCCATCCCTTAAACACAGCTATCACAGCTCTGCCCTTTATGTAGGAAACAAAAATTAATGTATAGAAATATATATGTGAAAAAAACATGCTACATGTGAAAACCCACATGTGAAAAACACAATTCCCTTTTGTCAGGTCCTGTGAAGTCCCTGTGGCAAAATGTGACAATGTGCAGGTGTCTAGGAAGAAGGGCAATTCCATGGTTCCCGGAATTGCGCTGAGATGGAAGTATAGCGTGAAACAAACAAAACATATTTAAACTTTGTGCATAGAATTGTATGGTTTGATTTCAATGACTACTTTTAAAAAATGTACACTGAACATTCTACAAAACACATTGACTGGAAGAACAGTGGAGATGCAAAGTTTGGTAAAATAATTTTTGTAAAATCTCCCTCTGTTTGTTTACAAAAACTCTGAAGTGTCTACTCCGAATTAAGATTGAAAGAATTCTGCAGAAAGATGTCCGCTATAACATGACAGCTTGAGTTTTAAAACATTTATTTTGGTTATTGAACTACATTAAGTGAAGTGGATTTACACCTGGTAACAGAATTGTGGTAACGGAATTTCCTTATGGGTTCCTGATATGTACTACACAGAAATGCATAATTATGAACGTTATTCTATTCATGGCATTGTATCCTAAATAGGTACACAATGTACAACACAGTCGAGCTCAGTAGAATACAGTAGAGTTGGAGTACTCAACTCTACACCACTCTACTGTACAGTAGACACTACTATACTTATCTATACTCTACTTGTCTTTACTGTACTGTCCTCTAATGTGCTCTACTGAACTGTGCTGCCCAAACTTGTGAAACATAGACGTCTATGATTGGTTCAGATTTGGTCCGGTCCGGGGTTTGTGATGGGGAACTAGAGTGGAGCCCATGAAAATACAGACACTAACAAGACAGAAATGTCTTATTATTAGTCAATTATTAATTGTTAACCATTAATATTAAATAAGCCAGGTAAATATGTAATTTTTCTATCACAGGTTAAATCTATACTATCTTACCAACTAGAATGAAGCACAGGACATGCATTCTAATAGCTATGCTAGTGTGGATATTAGAGCCATTGCTTACATGCCTGCCATGTTAGCATGTCAACAGGACTCATGCCCTGAGGATTGGCAGCTCAGGTCAGGTGGGTGCCTGTTCAGAATGTGGACAGCAACCATCAGCCACTCAGTCTCTGGAGGGTGTTCCGCAGTGGGACAGCAGCTGACACACACCCAGGCCCACGCGCACATGCATGAACTGTACAAAGGCACACATGCACATACACACACTGTACAAAGGCACACATGCACATACACACACACACTGTACGAAGGCACGCATACACACATGCACGTACTGAATGAAGGCATGCATGCACACACACAGCGTAACTCACCAGGCAACTGAGAGTCAGCCACAGTTGGGGCCACAGCCACCCATACACTGTAAGATCATATCACTCTGACAAGGGTTGACCCAACAACACACAATGTATAAGAAATTGCAGTATACACAGCACGGTACGTTTACAATGGTTAAAGTAGAATATTTGGTTGACCTATATAGCCAACTGACTTTGTTATTATGTAAACATGTGCAGTATAAAAAAAGGAAACTATTTGGAATTACAATATACAGTGGATGCCTGATAAAACCACCGGTTGGTTTCAGTCCTTGCTGATTTGTGATCATGGCATAGAGTTGGACTTTATGGCACTATTTCTAAGCAGCACAATTTCACACCCACTAAATGGCTTATGTGCTTAACAGAGCAAAAGTGCTTCCAGCCAGAGTCAGGTGTAGACCTTACAGTGAAACGCTAACTTACAAGCCCTTAACCAACAACCAGCTTAAAAGAGGGGGGCAATGAAAATAGTCTGGGTAGCCATTTGATTAGCTGTTCAGGAGTCTAATGGTTTGGGGGTATAAGCTGTTGAGAAGCCTCTTGGACCTAGACTTGGCACTCCGGTACCGCTTGCTATGCGGTAGCATAGAGAACAGTCTATGACTAAGGTGGCTGGAGTCTGACAATTTTTAGGGCCTTCCTCTGACACCTGGTATAGAGGTCCTGGATGGCAGGAAGCTTGGCCCCGGTGATGTACTGGGCCGTACACACTACCCTCTGTAGTGCCTTGCGGAGGCCGAGCAGTTGCCATACCAGGCAGTGATGCAACCAGTCAGGATGCTCTCGATAGTGCAGCTGTAGAACTTTTTGAGGATCTGAGGACACATGCCAAATCTTTTCAGTCTCCTGTGGGGTAATAGGTTTTGTCGTGCCCTCTTCATGTCTTGGTGTGCTTGGACCATGATAGTTTGGTGATGTGGACACCAAGGAACTTGAAGCTCTCAACCTGCTCCACTACAGCCCCGTCAATGAGAATGGGGGCGTGCTCTGTCCTCCTTTTCCTGTAGTCCACAATCATCTCCTTTGTCTTGATCACGTTGAGGGAGAGGTTGTTGTCCTGGCAGCACACGGCTAGGTCTCTGACCTCCCTATACACAGACCCTATTGTCATCTTTCTCTGCTAGTTGATGGTAGATCGACACATCAGGGTTATCTTTCCTGGGGAGCTTCTTAACTGTCAACAGCTCTGACATGACACACTATTCCATATAAAATGTACTATATTTGTGAACTTATGTTATAGAGAATAGGGTGCCATTTTGGACACACTGGTTTGGGATTGGAATCTCTTTATTGTATAAAATAAATCAAGCTTTGAATTGGATTTGACATCTTAAAGATTCTGCCTTTTGATTTGCGATCAGTGTGTACTGCAAGTCCCCCAGTAATGAGAAAAGGAAATGAAACATGTAATGAAACAGCAGATAACAAAAGTCCAGCTGTGAGCCTCTAGAATCAGAACCAGGAAAACGCTGAAGATGGAAAAAGATCTTTAAAAAAGAATGTGTCAGAGTGTCAAGATTTTAGATTTCCATTTGAATCACTACATCTACAATAACACACACACACACAAAGTCTCTTTTTCTAGTTTGTAAAATGATTATTTTAATGAACTTATTCCCTGGTTATTTATTTATTTATTTATTGATGTTGTATATCTTGTACTGTGAATGACAGACTGAATGAAAACAGGCACAGAAACAGCAGGTGGTGCCTCGGATAGATAGAGCTACAGTACTGAGCACACAGGCACATTCATGTCCCATAATACACTCTGCTTCCTGTTGCTTCCTGGGGGAAACATCCAACAACAGGAGAGCAGGAAGTTCCTTTTGGGGGGATTTTAACCTCCAATAAAAAATAAATAAAAAATGTAAAAACTATGAAAACATGGCTTAGCAAATTTTTTATTTGATATACAGTATGTTGTCTTTGATTTGTATTCTGTTGCGTGCCAAATACATTTTGATATGAGATATTTTAGGGCTCGATTCAATCCGTATCTCATAAGATCTGCTCTATAGCGCAATTGAAATTTAAAGGCAATGTTCCCATGTTCGCATAAACTGCATTCACAGTAAACACGGCACATGTCGGCTCAATTGGAAATTACCTTTACATTTGAATCGCGCTATACTTCCACGAAACAGATTTAATTGAGCCCTTATAGAATGCTTATTGATTCATTCATTAAAAGTGTATGCCTTTATCTGCATGCATTCCACAATGGGAATTCAGCTATTGACCTTGTGAAAGTTGGGGAGGAGTACGGTTATTATGGTCACATGATGGATCACAGTCCTAATTCCTCTCCAAAAGGTATGTCTTTGTTTCCATTCATACAGTAGCGTGTGTGTGTGTGAGAAAGAGAGAGCTTTCGTTTCGCTGGACAGAGAGATGGTCAAACTGAGGGATGGAGCCGGAAGGAGGAAGGATGTTTGGCCTTTCACCAGGACCTGGCTAGCAGTGACAACTGACCCTAGGCCCAGAGTGATGCATCATGCAATTTGGACCCTCCAATAGGTTATGTGATGTGTGAATTTCTCTCCGCTCCATCACTCACATAAATCCTGTCCAGTAGGCCATATGACCCACCAGGATCTTACCATGGAAAAGCCTTTTTCAAATCAGCAGATGACTAAGATATTAGCCCTTAAAACAATATGTATGTGTATGTGTTACATTAAAGCACAAATATAGCACCAAAATCTCCCAATTATACTTCAGATTCTGCCGCATATCCACGTTTATCCAAACGTCACATTTCGAAGTGTTTTTAAGTTAAGGTTTGGGATAGGGTTAAAACATTAACGAGCCTGGCTCTGCCACGGCATATAGTCATGGCTATATTAACAACATTACTTTTGTCATAAAAATTATCCAAAACACAAGATAGAACGAGCCCATTTACATTTCACTGGTCGAATCGAGAAGTGTCGACCTCCTGTGTATTAGGCTGCTCATAGTGAACCACAGGGTCCGGCACTCATAACGCATGCAGATACCACCCTGCTAGCTAGATGGGGCGTGCCCATAATTTGGATGCTGGCGACCAACACTCAGTAATCTCAGAACTTCTCTAGACACAATTTTTTTGAAAACATTTGTTTTCACTAACATTTGTCTTCATGTCCATGTGGTGTTCTGTGTCTGGCTGTGTTGATTACGAACAAGCGTGAAAATGAGTTTTCTTTCACCGTTCTACCTACCAGAGATTTACCCCGATGCTGCCAATGGCTTGCGGCTATTAAGAATTATGTTTACAGTGACCAAATGTTATCAGCGGGATTTTCAGGCTGATCTGATGGGGAATCTATACAAGTGATGCGATACCATTGTTTTTTTCCTTTCACATCAAAACGAAAGATTCTCTATTAGACAGAACATAACATTAGCTACCTTAGCTGGACTAGGTAAATTAGCTAGCGTTACAGTCCTGTATAGAACTCTAAATGCCATCAGCTAAATCATATAGCTAACAAGCTATATTTTGGATACACACTGTCAATCAATTTTGACCTATGCCATGGTAGTCACTGCTAGACTGGTACCTTCAGCAGCTAAGCTAATGTTAGCAAATAAGAGTAGCTCAATCGGATAGCCATCTATTCCACCCTTGTCTGGAAAACACTCCGTTACTAAAAATAGAATTGTCGATATAGCGTACTCACTCTCTGTGTGTTGGTAGCAATGATGAGTATGTATAAATCTATGGTTGTTTAGTTGGTTCTCAGCTGGCTAGCAATCTTGCTGCCAATTTAGTGACGCTAGCTAACAGCAAGCTGACAATATTGAAATGACCATGTTAGGTGTGCAAAGCTAGCCAGTCTAATAAAGATCAATACAATTAGTGGGGTTGTTAAATAGTGTGTTGTGTGTTTTGTTGTAGGTGGTACAGAATCTGATTCCACTGGCATGTGCTTCCAAACCCTAGCTCTGCACAAGGTGAAGGTAAGTTGGCAAAAATATTTACAAGATGATGGCTAAATTAGCTGAATTTACAGTAAGCATGGCATAAACATGAACTGGGTAGTGTTTGTATGGGTTTATGTTTGTATTTAAGGGCCACAGAGTACCTTCCGGACCATGTAATCAGTTTAATGTACCCCTTTTCTCTTGGTAAAACTCAGGTGGTCTGGAGACCTTCCACAGTGCCCTGCTGAAAAATACCCCATAACGGTGGGAACATCGAAACATCGTCATCTATTTGTTCGAAACATCGTCTTCTCCTGGCAGCATTTACCCTCCAGCTTCACAAGCTTGAAAACCACATTCAGAATTTTTTTTTTTTTTTTTAAAGTTCGTTTTGGAGTCAGAGTTTCAGTATAGTTTGTTTTTCAAAACGGGTGTGTTCATTATTTTATTTCAGTTTACAAAATAGTTTTTTCATGATTTGTTTTCTTTTTAGTTTCAATTTCGGTTTACTAATAACCTTGACATACACATTACACTAACCATAAATGGACCTCTTCAATTTGGTGCCAAAATAAAAACAGTATGACGTTATCTCCTTCTTATTTCCAGAGGGCTTGTGAAACTCAGAGACTACTGAATCCCACCTTTCTTCCTCGGTCTAGTGTAGTTTTAGGCTACCCTTGAAAAAGCAACTGATTGTGTCTCCCTTCCCTTTCTCTCATACCCCATTTGTCAGTTGGGCGATTTCTGTGCCTCAGTCTAGCAGCAGGGGACGAATGGATGGAAGCGATGGAACCTTGGGTGTCAAACCCTGTTTACAACAGGGCTTGCTGTGTTTAGTCTCTTCATTCCAGAATGCCTTCCATCATTCTTTGGAATTTACTGTATCTTTCTAAAGTTGTTACAGTATATTTTATGCTGCCATTTGCAATACTATGTAAAAGTTCTGAGTGAGTCCCTAATATATTCAGTCATTGGTAAGCCTGCAATTCGGTTTCTCTTTATTTGCTTGAAATTGATAGTGATGTTATTGCCACTACACATACCTAGACATAATGTACTGATCTTCAACATCTCATATTATTTCTGCTTCTTACAATAGATCCTTGTGACATGCTATTAAAAAAATGGCTCATGATTCTTTAACCTCAAGACCTTTCCTAACATGTCATAAGGCTTATCCTCCAAAAGCCTTATGGTAGATTTTTCAGTTATATACTGATGTGATATCCAAAGATACTGTTTATATATATATTATTGACCTGACAATGGCTAGTGGGTGGGTTGTAAATTGAAAATGCAAATTACTCTTATGGAATTTATTTTCGCTGCTTGTGGAGTGCTTGAACCAAGTTCAAATGTTGAGAAGACAAATAAAAAATGTTGGACTAATTTGTTTCATGCCTTTTGTGGCTTCACTCAGTGGGGGTAGGGTCTTTTGTCTTTGTCCCACAGACCTGAATCTACAACTCCAATCCTGAAGCCTCTGAGAACATGATCATATATCTGAAATTACGTTATATTAATGCATTGAAATTGCGTTCCATGACATCAAACACACTAATGTATGTGCTTTTACCATTACTACTCTTAAGCAACAGAGTATCTATTGTCCATATGGAGGTTGTCTATGAATATAGAGCGAGCTGAGCACCCACCCAACCCTCTGGAGGAGCCATGACGTGATGTCACTGCCATGTGCCATGAGGCCAGGTGTGGCGGTCACATAGATCGAGACAACCGGAGACTGTGAGAAAAGTGGCCTGGGGTGTCAAGGATTAAATGGAGACAGAAATGCTCCGTCAAATGAAATTACTAATTATAACCTTCCCCTCCCAATTTGATTTCCCACTGTATGGAGAACTGATGGTCCCCCTGTAAATGGGACTCAGACCCAGGGCCATAATGAGGGAGAAGAGTGCCTAAAAAAGGGTAGTCTCTCGTTGAGTGACACCTTTGATGCCGAAAACCAATTAGATTGAGCAGAATGGGTGCTGGAGGACTTGGATCCCATGCACTTTCTAGTTGATTATATTCTGTCACAGACACAGGACTTGATTTGTCAATTCCATATCAGGTTGTAAAGCGGGGGGGGGGGGGGGGGACACAGGGATTGATGGAGTGGGGGGTGGAGGGTGGAGAGCCAGAGAGAACAAATGACTGTCTGATAATGGGCATTCCGCACACGGTGTGACATTTCCTACCCAGCTGTCCATCCGTGGGGCTGTCTGGCATTTAAGAACGAGGGGTCTTTGTTTGGCCCTGGTCTGAAAGGAGGCCCTGAGCAGTTTCCCAGAGAGGAAACTGAGAGGCTAATAGACTAAGTGAGATGTGTTGCCAGGTTCTTTCATTATGTCTGTGTATTCCAGGAAGGCCGTGTTAACGAGCCTCAGCCTCAGGTTGAGTGTAACAAGCTGTCTGTCACACCACAGAGAAAGGGCCTGTCGCTAATGAGGGACAGAAGCACGATTGACATCCCCCTCCATCATTCCATGGTGGGACTCTCGAGGAGAAGGAGGAGGAGTGAGAGGAAAGAGTGGTGATGAATGAGGTTGTGGCCGAACACTGTTTTATCTTACATAGTCTACACACTGTGCCATGTCAAGGTTTCAGCCACTTTCTTTCTACAGATGAATTAAATTGACCATTTTGCCACTTGGACATGGTTAGACAGTAAGGGCTAATTGTTTATGTTTAATGTTTAATTCAAAACAATTTGGGTACAAATGATGCGCTGGTATCAATGAGATAATTTCACAAAAAATATGTTGTTACTTACAATCACAAACCTTTATTTAACTAGGCAAGTCAGTTAAGAAACATTCTTATTTATAATGACGGCCTACGCCAGCCAAACCCCGATGACGCTGGGCCATTTGTGTGCGCCGCCCTATGGGACTCACAATCACGGCCGGTTGTGATACAGCCTGGAATCAAACCAGGGTGTCTGTAGTGACGCCTCAAGCACCGAGATGCAGTGCCTTAGACTGCTGCGCCACTCGGGAGCCCATAATTGCATGCCTCTCAATTGCAAATCCAGGAAGACTCTGAAAAATACACTGAGTGTAAAAAACATTAGGAACAGCTTCCTAATATGGAGTTGCACCCCCTTTCTTGGCCTCAGAACAGACTCAATTGGTCGGGGCATGGATTCTACAAGGTGTCAAGTGTTCCACAAGGATGCTGGCCCATGTTGACTCCAAAGCTTTCCACAGTTGTGTCAAGTTGGCTGGATATCCTTTGGGTGGTAGACCATTCTTGATCACACTATTGAGCGTGAAAAAACCCAGCAGCGTTGCAGTTCTTGACACACCCAAACCAGTGTGCCTAGCACCTACTACCATACCCGTTCAAAAGCACTTCAATCTTTTGTCTTGCCCATTCACCCTCTGAGGGGCACACATACACAATCAATGTCTCAAGGCTTAAAAATCCTTCTTTGACCTGTCTCCTCCCCTTCATCTACACTGATTGAAGTGGATTTAACAAGTGACATCAATAAGGGATCATAGCTTTCACCTGGTCAGTCTGTCATGGAAAGAGCAGATGTTCCTAATGATTTGTATATTCAGTGTATATTATAAACCACCTAGATGTATTTTTCCCCTGAGTGGAAACGACACGTCTGTGATTTTAAGAGTTTTCCCTTGTAGTGGTGTAATTTTAATTGGGTTTAAAATTTAAAATTGGGCAATTTCAGTTGATCTCTTCTCAGGTGAGTCGGTGAATTCACCCAGAAGAGTACATATTACTTTCTCCACTCTCCTCTCAGATGGTTTAAAGGGGCTGGTTCAAGCCAAGGGACGTTTCTTACAGTAATTCAGCCATGTAGTATTAAAGAGACTCATACTTCAGATGCTAATGGTTTTTGTGCATTGCCTGTATGAATTATGGGAAAGTATATCAGAATTCTCTCTGTCCAACACTGGCCTTCTTTCCCCAGATGGACATCTAGCTAGGCTGCTTTTGGGTTAACAATGTAGAATGCAAATGATAGATTATATAAAAAAACATATATTTATTTTATGCGTTTCTGAACATGTTATAAAACTAGTTATGTCATCTTACATTTTAGCCATGAATTAAACAATTTCACCTTTTTCAATTTACGGGTCTCCCTGACATAATTGTTACCTACAACGAAAACCAAAACAGTCCCATTTCAGTGCAAACTAAGCTGAACTCCGTGCCCCTACCCCCTCCACCCAGTGTGTCACCAACAGGCCACCGTCCAGGCCGTCTTAGCAGTACCCTCATCCATCATTGTCCTTAACAAAACAGACAAAATGAGCCTGTGAAAAGTAGTAGCTACTGTAGTGTGTGTCTGGATCCCCTTACAGAGCTACACAGTGTTGATGTTGTAAAAGGAACCAGAAGCAGCCAAGCTGGCATTGATTTTCAGGTCAGGTCATTCATCCATTCAGAGGGAGCCGGGCGGCCGCTCTCCCCATGCTCTCTGCTCTCCCTCCTGCCTGGCCTAACCGACTGGGTGGGTGGTGAGGCACTGAGGGAGCACAAAACCCAGGACAGCCCACAATACCACCAAACAAAACGCACAACTATCAAATCAGAATACAGGCTTGAACAGGAAATCATTCGGTGTGAAGATGATATAGCTGTGGCGGATAAACTGGCTGGATGTAGCCGCTGTTTGACTTTGAGGATAGATTATTAATTGTACTGTACATCATTGGAAAATGGATTGTGTGCTGGCTGGCAAATCAACAGTTTTTGGTTAGGCCTGTGTCCATCATTTCTATAAGAGTGAAAGTAAAATGGGTAGGGGACTCAGATTAACTTTAGTTTTGAAACAATGAGTCTTCACAAGCACAAATGTCTTAAATATCAACCCATGCTTTTCTCTAAAACAAAAAATCTTTGACCTTGTGCTTCATCTTAATCATTATTATAATAACTGAAAATCTGAACACAACTGACAATTTTATGCATGTAGAGTCGTATGCAAAAACATTTAACCCAAAACACGTTTTCTGTGACCCCTCGGAGCAGGTGACAAACACTGACTAAATATTCACAGTGTTGGGGAGTAGTGAACTACATGTAGTTTAACTAGTAATTTAACAACCTTTTGCAGTAGCTTGGTGGTAGTTGAACTAAATGCAAATCTAGGTAGTGTTTTCAGTAGTTATTTGCTTTTTTGCCATGTAGTGGTGTAGCTAACTACTCGAACTACACACTACTTTTTGTGCAAAAATAAAATGAGTGAAGTAACCAATCATTTCCTCTCTTTTTCAGCATCAGACCTCCTTAATTCTCAAATTACACATTCGGTTAACATTTGACTCCAGATTGATCTGTTCTTGCAATTTGTAGTCTGACATTTTAGATATGATAATTGATCACTAAGTTGTTTAAACTACCTATTCAAAGTAACTGTAGTTAAGTCAAACATATTTTTCTTAAGGGTAGCTTTAGTGTAGCTTACCTTCTTCCAGTGTAATCGGTAGCTTGGTAAACTATATTTTCAGAGTAGCTTCCTCAACACTGCTAATTTGTATTGCTCATCATGCCTCCATATTTTAACTTTTAACCTCCATTACGTTCTTTCTTTGTATGGCAACAGCCTCCAACTCTCATTAAGTCACATCAAACATGAACACTTAAACTAACACATCCCCCCATGCACTGAGACAACACTTGCGATGACAATCTGCCACAGTTGGGTAACCCACGTAAACTGTAGCTACTGTTGAGGAACACTTTTAACAGAGACAATACAGCATCTAAAATCATTTAGAATAAATTAAATGAAAAATAAAAAATTTATTCAAAATGAATTTAAAATGATCAACTAAGATAAGTAATACACTCCATTGTTTACATTATACTGAACAAAAATAAACAACATGCAAACATTTCAAAGATTTTACTGAGTTACAGTTCATATGAGGGAATCATTCAACTGAAATAAATGTATTAGGGCGCTAATCTATGGATTTCACATGACTGGGAATACAGATATGCATCTCTTGGTCACAGACACCTTTAAAAAAAAGTAGGGGCGTGGATCAGAAAACCAGTCAGTATCTGGTGTGACCACCATTTGCCTCATGCAGCGCAACATTTCCTTCGCATAGAGTTGATCAGGCTGTTGATTGTGACCTCTGGAATGTTGTCTCACTCCTCTTCAATGGCTGTGCAAAGTTGCTGGATATTGGCGGGAACTGAAACACGCTGTCGTACACGTCGATCCAGAGCATCCCAAACATGCTCAATGGGTGACATGTCTCGTGACAATGGGCCTCGGGATCTCGTCACTGTATCTCTGTGCATTCAAATTGCCATCGATAAAACGCAATTGTGTTCATTGTCCATAGCTTATGTATGCCCATACCACAACTCCACCATGGGGCACTCTGTTCACAACATTGACGTCAGCAAGCCACTCGCCCTCACAACGCGTGGTCTGCGGTTGTGAGGCTGGTTGGACATACTGCCATCTCTAAAAATTACGTTGAGGCGGCTTATGGTAGAGACATGAACATTCAATTCTCTGGCAACAGTTCTGGCAGACATTCCTGCAGTCAGGATGCCAATTGCATGCTCCCTCAAAACTCAAGACATTTGTGAAATTGAGTTGTGTGACAAAACTGCACATTTTAGAGTGGCCTTTTATTGTCCCCAGCACAAGGTGCACCTGTGTAATGATCATGCTGTTTATTCAGCTTCTTGATATGCCACACCTTTCAAGTGGATGGATTATCTTGGCAAAGGAGAAAGGCTCACTAACGGGGATGTAAACACAACATTTGAGAGAAATAAGCTTTTTGTGCGTATGGACAATTTTTTGGGATCTTTTATTTCAGCTCATGAAACATGGGACCAACACTTTACATGTTGTGTTTATATTTTTGTTCAGTATAGTTTGATCCACTACATTCTAGAGAAAATATTGAAAACTAGAGGAATCTTTGCTACTTATTGGATCCCTCTTTTGAATCCATTTAATCTCCTGTGCACACAAAAATGTCTGTCACTGTATGAGTGAACAGGACTACTCAATGACATTCAAACCTCGATGGCCTAGCCCTATCCCAAGTGACTAGTCTGTAATCTCCATCACCAACTTGACGACGAGTTTCAGGTTGTATAAATAAATCCAGGAACAACCAAACTACATGGGTGTTTACCCCACATGGCCATACCCTCCTCACCTCCTTCCCTAAACAGCATGATGCCAGATTTAGGGGCTCTAAGGGGGGCTGTAGGTGGGTCACACGCCATGCTCCCTCTCCCCTGACCTTTTAGAATCTCCGTCCTTGTCACAGCACATTTCCTCCGGGCTATGACCTAATAAACTAATCTCTCCACCCTCCCATCCCCTCTCCATCCTCCCCTCCGTCCCCTGTCTCAGGCAGGCTCTCTCGCTCTCTCTCTCTGCAGCGACCAGGCCGGGAAGAACAGGCCAGGCAACACAATACCCAACACACACACACTTGGCATGGATGGAATTAAGGCTCCTAGTGTATTTGGGGCAAAGTTCATCCTCTCTGTGTATCTCAACATGGAACATGTATCGAGGAGGGGTCAGGTCAATAAATACCCCAGTTAGGGTTAACGGTCTAAGACCCAGAGCCACCATGTTAGAACAGTCTATCCTCAACTGCAAATGGTAGGTTTTTGATTATAAAGATGCCCTGGAAAATGTATTTGATTACATATTTCTTTACTCCCTGTAGAGAGGAATTAGGATTTTTAAAGCATGATCTGGGTATATACAGTAACTATGAGGCCATTACATCCCTACCTGATACTATTTCCTTAATTGTATATATAATTACTCATAGATGGGGACAGTTGTTTTGGGGGTTTTCTTTGGGGGGGTGGGGGGGTGCATGTATTTCCAGCATTGTCCACTAGGTTTGCTGCAGGTAGAAAATCCTTGGAAATGTTATGTTATTGACACAAGCTGTCTCCAATCAACTAATCAAAGTCTGGTTGCGCATGAGTGTTGGGTGGGGGGGAAATCGCCTAAGCCAGGGGAGGTGTAGATCTACGAATCTTAATTGCATAAAGCTTATTATTTGGCAGGGAATACCATTTCTTGGAGGATGAACTTGAGCAAAGTGAGGTGTAAAATCACTGTTATACAAATTGTATTCAAATCAAATTTTACTTCTCACATGCGCCGAATACAACAGGTGTAGACCTTACAGTGAAATGCTTACTTCAATCCCTTAACCAACAATGCAGTTAAGAAAAAAATACCTAAAAATAAATAAAAATAAAAGTAACAAATAATTAAAGAGCAGCAGTAAATAACAATAGCGAGGCTATATACAAGGGTACCGGTACAGAGTCAATGTGCGGGGGCACCGGTTAGTGGAGGTAATTGAGTATTATGTACATGTAGGTAGAGTTATTAAAGTGACTATGCATAGATAATAATAAACAGAGTAGCAGCAGTGTAAAAGGGGGGGAGACAAATAGTCTGTGTAGCCATTTGATTAGATGTTCAGGAAGCTGTTTAGAATTGGCTAGAAGCTGTTTAGAAGCCTCTTGGACCTAGACTTGGTGCTCCGGTACCGCTTGCCGTGTGGTAGCAGAGAGAACAGTCTATGACTACGGTGACTGGAGTCTTTGACAATTGTTAAGGCCTTCCTCTGACACCGCCTGGTATAGAGGTCCTGGATGGCAGGAAGCTTGGCCCCAGTGATGTACTGGGTAGTACGCACTACACTCTGTAGTGCCTTGCAGTCGGAGGCCGAGCATTTGCCATACCATTCCCTGCCCAATAATAGGTTTAGTGTGATTAAGATTCCTAGAGCTACGCCTCCCTTGGCTTAGGCAATCCTCCCACCCAAACACTCACCAGACATAGATTGATTTATTGGAGAGAGCTTGTGTAAATGAAATAACATTTCCTAGGAATTTCTACTTGCAGCAAACCTAGTGGATAATGCTGGAAATACAATAAAAAGAAATAAAAACAATTGTCCCTGGTTATACAACTTAAAACAAGTAAACAAAACCAAAAAACACTGTACTGCAAACAAAAAAGGCCGATATCTCTTTCCCTTTAAAAGTGCAGTTTCCCTTTACATTTCCAGACATCGTTAATACATCATCCTCATGGTAGACTTAGTAGTCTGCTGAAGAATGGTTATTCAACGTCCTGGCAACCCAGTCAGTCGTACTGTAGAGTTAAGTCCCACATGGTTCCCTATTCCCTATAACCTGCATTACTTTTGACCAGACCCCTATGGGCCCTAGTCGAAAGTCGTGCACTACATAGGGAATAGGGTGTAACTTGGGACACAGCCTGAAACTGCTCTCATAACCATCATCTGTGCTGCAGTGAGAGTTCAGGAGGTCATAGTGCTGTAGGGAATGTGTCACTACAGTAACTTTAGGAAAGTAAACATACATTCATGGTTTATCTACATGTAAATTATACACAAGTAACTCTAGTCATGTGTACAGTAAGAACATGTTCAGAGTGTATGTGTTTAACTCATACAGTATGATCAGTGTGTAGATTTGGCCCAGACAATGTCAACTAGAGTTTCTAAATAGAAATATGCTACGCCAGTACCCAAAATACCATAAACATTGATCTTAAATGGCCCCCAAAAATAGCACTATAGACTGTACATTATCCAAAATGGTTTCACTATAGATCAAACATATTGAAGATGTGTCCATAAAATTACACACAATTCTAGTGCTCGTAGAACCTCATTCACTATTGAAATACATACCAGGCTAACTGCAGCTCCCGGATTGTGCTGTTCCAGTTTATGGGCAATTTTTACCATATCAACCTATGATGCTTTAACCAAATGTATATGTGCAATATTACAAACATAAACATTCAACAGTAGTCAATTTTATTTCACCTTTATTTAAACAGGTAGGCCAGTTGAGAACAAGTTCTCGTTTACAACTGCGACCTGGTCAAGATAAAGCAAAGCAGTGCGACAAAAACAACAACACAGAGTTACACATGAGGTAAACAAACATAGAATCACTAACACAATAGGAAAAATCTGTATACAGTGTGTGCAAATGAAGTAAGGAGGTAAGACAATAAATTGGCCAATGGTGGCGAAGTAATTACAATTTAGCAATTTGATATATGTGCAGATGAGGATGTGCAAGTAGAAATACTTGTGTGCAAAAGAGCAGAAAAACAAATATGGGGATGAGGTAGGTAGTTGGTTGGATGGCTATTTACAGATGGGCTGTGTACAGCTGCAGCGATCGGCAAGCTGCTCTGACAGCTGATGCTTAAAGTTAGTGAGGGAGATATAAGACTCCAGCTTCAGTGATTTTTGCAATTCGTTCCGGTCATAGGCAGCAGAGAAGGAAAGGCGGCCAAAGGAGGTGTTGGCTTTGGGGATGACCAGTGAAATATACCTGCTGGAGCGCGTGCTACGGGTGGGTGTTGCTATGGTGACCAGTGAGCTGAGATAAGGCGGAGCTTTACCTAGCAAAGACTTATAGATGACCTGGAGCCAGTGGGTTTGGCGAAGAAATATGTAGCGAGGACCAGCCAACGAGAGCATACAAGTCGCAGTGGAGGGTAGTATATGGGGCATTGGTGACAAAACGGATGGCACTGTGATAGACTGCATCCAATTTGCTGAGTAGAGTGTTGGAGGCTATTTTGTAAATTACATCGCCAAAGTCAAGGATCGGTAGGATAGTCAGTTTTACAAGGTATGTTTGGCAGCATGAGTGAAGGAGGCTTTGTTGTGAAATAGGAAGCCAATTCTAGATTTAACTTTGGATTGGAGATGCTTAATGTGAGTGTGGAAGGAGAGTTTACAGTCTAGCCAGACACCTAGGTATTTATAGTTGTCCACATATTCTAAGTCATAACCGTCCAGAGTAGTGATGCTAGTCGGGCGGGCGGGTGCGGGCAGCGATCGTTTGAAGAGCATGCATTTCGTTTTACTAGCATTTAAGAGCAGTTGGAGGCCACGGAAAAACTGTTGTATGGCGTTGAAGCTCGTTTGGAGGTTCGTTAACACAAATAGATCAAGGTGAATCATACCTAGTGTTGCATATAGAGTAAATATACTACTGGGTGATACAAGTCTGAGTTATTCCTGCGCTATAGCCAGCTCCTGCAGTCTCTCAGAGCCATCCTCCTCTCCAGCCTCCCTGTCTCTATGAATGGCAACGCAGTGTTAAAGCATGCAGCCAGGCTCCTGCAGCTCTGGGTCTTCCCTGTGCTGTGCTTTGCTTTTTTTCTTTCTGTCAGAGTTTGCGTGCCGTTTTATAATGTTTTCATTGATGTCAAGACCTTGGTATAAAACATGAATAGCACTGCACTAATTCCCCTTGCAGTCCGCTGTGTTCTATCCTACCTTCCTCCATCAGCAACTGACATAGCTGCAGGACTATTTACTCTACACCTTATTTCCCCTTTATCTTAGATGTCCCAGGATGTCAAAGGCTGTGAATTTAATATTGATTTCATAAAGTACTTTTACTGTAACATGTCCGTTTGGATTAGGCTCAAGAGGCAGCCAGGCTCACGCAGTGAGCTGGGTTTGCACGCAATGTGGCTGTGCCTGCCCTCGTGGAGTGGCTAGCTGGAGCGAGCGCTTTATTTATTGAAGTGACAGTCTGCTGTGAAAGCGGGGACAGCACACAGCTCCCAGCTATCTCCGTGTCTTGTGTACACAACGTTCGTGTTCTGTGTATACATTATGCTATGAGACGAGAGTGGATTGGAGAGATGTATCATTTGCTGATATGTAAACAGACATGAGTTTATAGATTGTATTAAACCCCAGTGGCTCTACGTGGACTGGCGATGGAAACAGGGGCCATGCAGGGTGGCTTGCTGTGTGACCTGGGCCCCAGTGCCTCCCCCTCGTCACCCCTTTGTGAGCTATTGGAGTGGGGGGATATTATGTGTGGCAGCCATCACGTCCCCACACCCCTGATATAGACTGATGTCTATTGGTGGGGAAGGCTGCTTGTTACAGCACTGACCATACAGTATCAACACACCCTCATATCCAAAACAAACATGATATCCCCTGGGCTCACAGACCAAAAAGGTTATCTGGGATTCAGGAAAACACAACTACACATTCCTATTGCTACAGTAGAGTACCCTTCAATGCTGCATGCAGTAGTTATTGGAATCAAGCTAAATGATAACTGAGTGAGCATAACTACAAATATACATTGATACTCTTAATATAAGGTGTCACAAATGAACTTTTTCAGGATTTGTAAGTCTGTGTAACAGTCGATTTGACAAAAAAAAAAAGGCTAACACAGCTAGGCTCATATGACTGGCTGTTCGCTAATTGCTGGTGGTGTTTGCCCACCCATTAAGTGAACTTTCCTCTGCCACGTTCAAGAGGCAGCTTATTAGGCCGTACTGCCACCAGCCAACACTCTTTAAATCATATTTTAGACATTTTTAAGACAAACTGACAATTTCTTCATTAACTAACGTAAACCTGGATAGAAAAAGAAAAAGAAAATGTTCAGTTGTTCTAAAGTCTAAGATGCAGTGTTTTACAAGGGATGAAAAAAAGGATAGAAGATAGAATAACATGCCAACATGCATAATGGGGTTGAGGATGACAGTGTTGCCAGAAAATCCTCCCTCAGCCACCTCTGGCCCTAAACACAAACACTGAGAATGCATGCTAATGAAATATGCTGAATTTATTGCATTTAAGATGCAGCCCAGTTTATACACAGCAGCTGTCCCCGGGACTCAGATAGCAAACATCCTATACAGAGGCTGCATGGGAGATGGTTGACATCCTGCACTCTAGCTATCAGTGCACAAATACCAAGCCAGAACTCTCAAAAGCTTGTTTCTATTCAATTGGCAGTTGCTCTTAACCAAATTGAGACTTTTTTTAAAGGAGCCCTCGTCTTGTGTCCCTACCTCTTTAAAGGCTACATGATATTCAAAAACAGATAAAGAATAGTTTGTCAATTTTCCGACAGAGAGAAAATACTGCATAGCTCTGTCTAGTCTAAGACGCAGTAATGCATATTTGGAGGGAGGAGGACCTATACCCACATTGCGAGCCATACAACTCTCCAAGCTCTTGCTGGAGGAAATATTGATTGACAGACACCATCAAAACTAAACTAATGGTGTTTTCTAAAGCAAGAAATAGATATCTGAACCTTTCACCTATTACTACCTGTCAGGGCAATGAGATTGAGACTGTAACTTCATATAAATATCTTGAATATCAATTGAAATTGCATATTCAACAACTTACAAAACAATTTAAGCTGAACTTGGGATTGTATTTTAGGAATAAGGCATGTTTTTCTTTTGAAGCCAGAAGGAGGCTAGTATCAGCTACATTTATGATTTTACTTCCGCTCAGTGTTTGAAATCAATTGACACCCTTTACCATGGCGCATTGAGATTTATTTTAAACTGTAAAACCCTTACGCACCACTGCACTTTATATACCAGGGTTGGCTGGCTTCTAGTCACTCGTAGGATCAGTCACTGGTATACTTTTATTTACAAAGCCATTTTGGGTTTACTACCATTTTATTTGAGCATTTTTATTGTTCAGAAATGTGGTGGGTACTCTCTTCGTTCGCAGGACTTTATCCTGTTAACTGTTCCAAATGCCCGAACTGAATTTGATAAAAGGGCTTTTATGTAATCTGCGCCATCGGCTTGGAACACCATACAAAATACTTTTAAACTGGAGAACTTCTCCCGATTGGTGTTTTTAATCACCGATGAAGGATTTTGAGGCTGATTTCGTGACCTGTCAATGTTTGTAATTTACTGTTTTATGATTTTGTTATACTCTTGTGAATTCTATGGTTTTTACTAGATTACTTGTAGTTTTTCATGTTGTCTGTCTGTAATTGTGTAATGACTTGGTGCTGCCTATCTTGGCCAGGACACTCTTGAAAAACAGATTTCAAGTCTCAATGAGTACTTCCTGGTTAAATAAAGGTTAAATAAAAAAATTATAAATCAAAGAGAGGAAAGAGAAAATAAATATGTCCTCTTGCTCTCTCCCTCTACTGTTTGTTCTCTAAAGTGTGTTGTATCATAAACACATGTCAATTTGTAGTGGGAGGGAGTTCAGAGTAGTTGAGTCCTGCGTCTCTGCTCTTAAGCTGCAGCCAAAACCGCTCTGTGGTCTGCTCAGCCATGAATGTCCCATTGCAGGCAGGGGAGGAGATAGCAGTGATAGGGAAGGGGAGACATACAGGGGAGGAAATGGCAGTCAGGTGGAGGCAGGCGAGACCGTTTGAGGCAGGCAAGAGGAGAGGAGGGGAGGCAGGGAGAGACCAGGGGGAGAGCAGGCCAGGCCAGCCCAGCCTAATAAGGTCTGGAAGTCATGACGTTTTTTAATCCAGAGAGGAATTCCAGCAGAGCATTAGACAGATGGGGCAGAGCGGTTGAGGTTCGTACACTTGCTGGCAGAGCTCTGATCCGTGTTCTTCCCATCATTAGCACCAATTCAGGCCTGCAGAACCTGACCTGGCAGAACAAATTAGTCCACCTGCAGGCCCCCTGCCAGGTTAAGACCTGGGCTCCATCCTGTCAGGGGCCCTCATGGTCGGTTTATTAATGAGCATGTTTTTTCATCCAGGAGAGAGAGAGATTCTCTACATATTCTCCCCCAGAGCCCTTACGGATTCCAACACTGTTCATGACAACAGCAACGGTAATGCATGTACAACAAATTGTTTGTGTCAAATCAGATTTGGTTATGCATCAGTATGTTTCATTTCAGTGCAGGAGGACCAGCTGTGTATGCTGGCTGGTGCAACTGTAGTGTGATTCGGGTTAGACTTCAGAATACCTGGGTCGTATTTATTAGGCACTAAACGGAAGAAAAGGGACTGAAAACAGAGGGACTACCTGGACATGTCCAATAAGAAGCGCTTGTTTCTCTACGTTGTGCCCCAATCAATACAACCCTGCTTAACCACTATACTGGACCCCCCCCCCCCCAGTGTTTGATCAAGACCCTGAGTGCCCCGGATGCTCGATGGTCCCACCACAACCCTCTATATTTCATAAACACAATTAAGAGGGCCGGCGCAGACGCTCCCTCGTTGACAGAGTCACTCACTGTTGAGAAACGTCTGCACTGTGATGTGTTGCCAAACCATTAAAAGAGCCATTAAAAAAAATCCCTGTTTGCACCAAGTCTGCTCCTCAACCACAGCTCAGAGCTATTGATGTCAAGTTATATTAAAAGCGCAGCACTGCGCTCTGGGGCCCGGGTTGGCATGTTTTTGCAGGTGAATTTACTAACATTGCACATGATAAGGCTGTGGTTCACAAATCTCCTAAAAGCTGATTAATAATACAGAGGAATTCAATTGAACGAGGCAAAGAAGACAAGTCCTATACCATGCGTTATAGGGAAATAATGCACGCTCTAGAATGTCCTTCAAGCCAATCAGAAACGAGTATTCAACAATGCCATGGTATAAAGCATGAAAAGGCTGAAACCCAAGGTTGGGGCTTGGAAGAATGGCGCCGGAGGGGATGGCTGCCGTTTTACGGGCTCCTAACCAATTGTGCCATTTTGTGTGTTTTCTCGCATTGTTTAACTTATTTTGTACGTAATGTTGATGCTACCATATCTTATGACCGAAAAGAGCTTCTGTATATGAGAACAGCAATTACTCACCTTGAACTGGACGAAGATTTTTTCTTTAATGAGTCCGAAGCAAAGAAATTAATGTTACTCCCAGACAAGGCCCAATTCCCGTCATTCGCATGAAAAAAATAAGGAAATACAGGGGGCAGAGATCAGGGTGCCTTGTAAGAATTCTTCGGGGAGTCGGTAACACGCTCAGTTCTATTGGGCAACGTGCAATCACTGGAGAATAAACTGGAGGAGCTCCGTTCGAGACTATCCTTCCAACGGGACATTAAAAACTGTAATATCTTATGTTTCACCGAGTCGTGGCTGAACGACGACACGGATAATGTACAGTTGGCTGGGCATCGGTAGGACAGAACACCTATGTCCGGTAAGACGAGGGGTGGGGGTGTGTGTCTATTTGTCAATAATAGCTGGTGCGCGATGTCTAATATTAAGGTAGTCTCGAGGTATTGCTCGCCTGAGGTAGACTACCTCATGATAAGCCGTAGACCGCACTATCTACTAAGAGAGTTTATCTACATTTCTTAGGCCGTCTATTTACCACCACAACTGATGCTGGCACTAAGACCGCACTCAATGTGCTGTTTAAGGCCATAAGCAAACAAGAAAATGCTCATCCAGAAGCAGTGCTCCTAGTGGCCGGGGACTATAATGCAGGCACACTTAAATCCATTTTACCTCATTTCTACCAGCAACCAGAGGAAAAAAATACAAAAAAACAACCACCTTTATGCCACACACAGAGACTCATACAAAGCTCTTTTTCACCCTCTATTTGAAAAATCCGATCATAATTCTATGCTCCTGATTCCTGCTTACAAGCAAAAACTAAAGCAGGAAGTACCAGTAACTCGCTCAATACGGAAGTGGTCAGATGACGCAGATTCTACGCTACAGCACTGTTTTGCTAGCACAGACTGGAATATGTTCCGGGATTCATCCAATGGCTTTAAGTGCATCGACAACGTCATCCCTACAATGACCATACGTACATATCCCAACCAGAAGTCATGGATTACAGGCAACATCTGCACCGAGCTAAAGACCAGAGCTGCTGCATTCAAGGAGCGGGACACCAATCCAGAAATCCTGCGATGCCCTCGAATACAGGACAAAGATTGAATCCTACTACACTGGCTCTGACATTGTTGGATGTGGCAGGGCTGACAAACTATTATGGACTACAAAGGGAAACCCAGCCATGAGCTGCCCAGTGACGTGAGCCTACCAGACGGTCTAAATGCCTTTTATGCTCGCTTCGAGACAAGCAACACTGCAGCATGCATGAGAGCACCAGCTGTTCCGGATGACTGTGTGATCACGCTTTCCATAGACGATGTGAGCAAGACCTTTAAACAGGTCAACATTCACAAGGCCGAGAGGCCAGACAGATTACCAGGACATGTACTCAGAGCATGTGTGGACCAACTGGCATTTTCAAGCTCTCCCTGACCTACGTACATGTTTCAAGCAGACCACCATAGTCCATGTGCCCAAGAAAGCGAAGGTAACCTGCCTAAATGACTACTGGCCCGTAGCACTGTTTTGAAAGGCTGGTCATGGCTCACATTAACACCATCATCCCAGAAATCCTAGACTCACTCCAATTCACATACCGCCCCAACAAATCCACAGATGATGCAATCTCAATCGCACTCCACACTGCCCTTTCCCACCTGGACAAAAGGAACACCTATGTGAGAATCCCGTTCATTGACTACAGCTCAGCGTTCAACACCATAGTGCCCACAAAGCTCATCACTAAGCTAAGGACCCTGGGACTAAACACCTCCCTCTGCAACTGGATCCTGGACTTCCTGACAGGCTGCCCCCAGGTGGTAAGGGTAGGCAACAACACATCTGCCACACTGATTCAACACAGGGGCCAGTCAGGGGTGCATGCTTGTTGCACAGGGGTGCATGCTTAGTCCACTCCTGTATTCCCTGTTCACCCACGACTGCATGGCCAAGTACGGCTCCAACACCATCATTTTCTGCCGACACAATGGTGGTAGGCCTGATCACCGACAACAATTTTTTGTTTAACTAGGCAAGTCAGTTAGGAACAAATTCTTATTTACAATGACGGCCTACCGGGGAACAGTGGGTTAACTGCCTTGTTCAGGGGCAGAACGACAGATTTGTATTTGTCAGCTATGGGATTTGATCCAGCAACCATTCAGTTACTGGCCCAACCACTAGGCCACCTGCCGCCCCAAATAAGACAGCCTATAGGGAGGAGGTCAGAGACCTGGCAGTGTGGTGCCAGGACAACAACCTCTCCCTCAACGTGCGAAAGACCAAGGAGATGATCGTGGAATACAGGTACAGGAGGGCCGAACATGCCCCAATTCCCATCGACGAGGCTTTAGTGGAGCGGGTCGAGAGTTTCAAGTTCCTTGGCTTCCACATCACCAACAAAGTATCATGGTCCAAACACACCAAGACAGTCATGAAGAGGGCACGACAACACATTTTCCCCCTCAGGAGACTGAAAAGATTTGGCATGGGTCTCCAGATCCTCAAAAAGTTCTACAGCTGCACCATCGAGAGCACCCTGACCGGTTGCATCACCGCCTGGTATGGCAACTTCTCGGGCATCCAACTGTAAGGCCCTAGAGGGTAGTGCGTACGGCCCAGTACATCACTGGGACCAAGCTTCCTGCCATCCAGGACCTGTATAAAGCGGTGTCAGAGGAAGGCCCAAAAAATTGTCAGACTCCAATCACCCAAGTCATAGACTGTTCTCTCTAATACCGCACGGCAAGCGGCACCGGAGCGCCAGGTCTAGGTCCAAAAGGCTCCTTAACAGCTTCTACCCCCAAGCCATAAGACTGCTGAACAATTAATCAAATGGCCACCTTCCCCATTTGCATTGGCACCCCCAACCCCCTATGTTTTTACACTGCTGCTGCTCGCTGTTTCTTATCTATGCATTGTCACTTTACCCCTACCTATATGTACATATTACCTTGACAAACCTGTACCCCCGCACACTGACTCAGTATCGGTACCCCCTGTATATAGCCTCATTATTGTTATTTTGTGTTACTTTTTTAAAAACTTTAGTTTATTTAGTAAATATTTTCTTAACTCTATTTTCTTAAAATAGCATTGTTCTTAAGGCCTTGTAAGCATTTCACTGTAAGGTCTATCTATACCTGTTGTATTCGGCACATGTGAAAAAATAAAATGTTCTTTGATTTGAGAGGAGGAAGGGGAATATTTAATTCCAATACAGTAGTGGTGATCCAGCTGTGATTCAGACCGTCATCTCTCATTTCATTAGCTCCTCTCTGAAGAGTTTTTGACATAACTGGTTACATAAAAAGGTATTGATGGTGTATGTCCCCAAAAAATTCTAAAGAAATTAGAAATATGGTATATAGATCCAACACAATTCTCTAGATTTGACCCATTGTTTTTGTAGATACAGTATTTGAAAAGGAATGGTATTGGTGTTGGAAACAGAATCTCAAATATGTGTTTCCCATGGCATTCCATTCCATCCCAGTGGATGAGATTACGCAAGAATAAAGGTATTACCATTTCACTGTAAAAGTTTATAATCTTCCTGTTGAGCGTGACCCCAATTGCAACAACAAACAATTTACAGAGAACTGTAAATTGTAATTGTGTGGCATTGTTTTCCACTGGTGGGCATCTAGCCTAAGCTGTGGGTGTTGCTAGTTTTCCAATGTTGTCAATAAACACATAATGCCTTGTTCTGACAGCCCAGATAATCCAGGGAATTGCTTGCCAACTAACAGGCCCAAGTGGAGTGAATTTAACCTAACCCCGCCACTTCCCTCTAAGCATCCCTTGCTTCACCCAGCTGTGTGGAAGAAGGAACGCTTGGAAGACAGAACCCTGGTTAATTATGCATTGCTATGTTGGTACTGTATTTATAGAGCATTTACGCGAATGGAAAGCAGAGAGTGCGAGAGAGATGCAGTGAGCCTTTTGGCTCTAAGTGTTTTAAGTTTATAATGAACAGGCTCTGGTTCGAGAGAGAGACAATTTTTCCTGGCTGGGGCACATTCCACTTTGCCCTATTTAAAACACATTTTTTTACCTTTATTTAACTAGGCAGGTCAGTTAAGAACAAATTCTTATTTTCAATAACGGCCTAGGAACAGTGGGTTAACTGCCTTGTTCAGTGGCAGAACGACAGATTTTTACCTCGTCAGCTCAGGGATTCGATCTTGCAACCTTTCAGTTACTAGTCCAATGCTCTAATCACTAGGCTACCTGCCACCATGATTGATTAGTTGGCTGAGCGATGGAGGGCTAGGCTAATAGGGGTGCAGCTATCTGCGTAGTTAAATAATTACATTCTGATTGGTGCTCCTCGAATAATGCTAGTCTCGAACAATGACCTTGAATTACCTCAATCTAGGAATATAGCATAGCTTCTGATAGGCTAATTGACATCATTTGAGTCAATTGGAAGTGTACCTGTGGGTGTATTTCAAGGCCTACCTTCAAACTCAGTGCCTCTTTGCTTGACATCATGGGAAAATCAAAAGAACTCAGCCAAGACCTCAGAAGAAAAATTGTAGACCTCCACAAGTCTGGTTCATCCTTGGGAGCAATTTCCAAACGCCTGAAGGTACCACATTCATCTGTACAAACAACAGTACGCAAGTATAAACACCATGGGACCACGCAGCCGTCATACTGCTCAGGAAGGAGACGCGTTCTGTCTCCTAAAGATGAACATACTTTGTTGCGAAAAATGCAAATCAATCCCAAAGCAACAGCAAAGGACCTTGTGAAGATGCTGGAGGAAACAGGTACAAAAGTATCTATATCCACAGTAAAACGAGTCCTATATCGACATAACCTGAATGTCCCTTCACAGAAGAGCGCAAACTGGCTCTAACCAGAATAGAAAGAGGAGTGGGAGGCCCCGGTGCACAAATGAGCAAGAGGACAAGTACATTAGAGTGTCTAGTTAGAGAAACAGACGCCTCACAAGTCCTCAACTGGCAGCTTCATTAAATAGTACCCACGAAACACCAGTCTCAATGTCAACAGTAAAGAGGTGACTCCGGGATGCTGTCCTTCTAGGCAGAGTTCCTTTGTCCAATGGCCTTGTTCTTTTGCCTGTCTTAATCTTTTCTTTTTATTGGCCAATCTGAGATATGGCTTTTTCTTTGAAACTCTGCCTAGGCCAGCATCCCGGAGTCGCCTCTTCACTGTTGACGTTGAGACTGGTGTTTTGCGGGTACTATTTAATGAATCTTCCAGTTGAGGACATGTGAGGCATCTGTTTCTCAAACTAGACACTCTAATGTACTTGATAAACAAATTACTTATTAGAAATGTATGACAGGCAGACACAAAAAAAAAGTTAAATTTGTGTGTGTTACACGATTTTCTTTCTTCATAACGCATTCGTGTACATTGCACAAATTCAAATTTGTGGCCTAGCTGGGCTAGGGGTTAAGGTTAGTTAACATGCTAGCTAAGTAGTTAAAGGGTTAGGAGCTGGGTTAAGGTTAGGGGAAGGGTTAGCTAATATGCTAAGTAGTTGCAAAGTAGCGAAAATGCTAAAGTTATTCATGATGAGATTCGAACCCATAACTTTTGTGTTGCTAGATGTTTGCATTATACGCCCACCCATCCTCCCCGACCAACTACTGTCTTTTTCTGTGATTGAAATTCACTGTGTAGAAAATTGTGTACTACAAACATGTACTGGTCACAAATGTCCTATAAATTATTATTAATTCACAATAATCTGTGATACTGGGTTGTTGATTCTATAGATAAAGTATGACCTTTAAATAATAGACAAATGTTGCCCATGTTAATAACTTGAATTTCAATAATTTAACCAAACAGTCAATGTGGAATAAGGTCATGCTTTTCTTTTCAATTGATTTCCTTTATTCATTTTGTCTCTCCCTCCCTCTCACAACAATATGACTATGCATTCTGTACTAGTAGGACTGAGTATAATAGCTATGTGGCAAGAACAATCCATTTAATAAAAATGTACATAAAATATACAATATTGCTTTTGTTGTGACTTACACAATGCTGTGCCTCACAAAAGTAAGATATTGTCAAAAGAGCACCCCTCATCTGTAAAGTAATACACAATAGCTGGGAAATATTTAGCTGTTGCCAATGGTTACCTTCAACAGTTCAAACAGGGGCACATTGGGTTTCTCATTCCTCCATTAGTTTCTAGGCAACATATTGCTTCACTTCCTCTTTCATACGGTCACACTGACACTCTAGTAAGGCAACACAAATAAACATCCTGTTTCTCAAAGAGACTACTGAACAAAAATATAAATGCAACATGTAGTGTTGGTCCCATGCTGAAATAAAAGATCCCAGCAATTTTCCATACACACAAAAAGCTTATTTCTGTCAAATTGTGCACAAATTTGTTTACATCCCTGTTAGTGAGCATTTCTCCTTTGCCAAGATAATCAATCCACCTGACAGGTGTGGCATATCAAGAAGCTGATAAAACAGCATGATCATCACACAGGTGCACCTTGTGCTTGGGACAATAAAAGGTCACAAAAATGTGCCGTTCTCACACAACTCAATGCCACAGATGTCTCAAGTTGAGGGAGCGTGCAATTTGCATGCTGACTGCAGGAATGTCCACCAGAGCAGTTGCCAGAGAATTGAATGTTCATTTCTCTACCATAAGCCGCCTCAATGTAATTTTAGAGAATTTGGCAGTATGTCCGGCCGGCATCACAACTGCAGACCACGTGTATCCACACCAGCCCAAGACCTCCACATCCGGCTTCTTCACCTGCGGGATGGTCTGACCAGCTGATGAAACTGAGTATTTCGGTCTGTAATAAAGCCTTTTGTGGGGAAAAACTCATTCTGATTGGGTGGGCCTGGCTCCCAAGTGGGTGGGCCTATGCCCTCCCAGGCCAAACCATTGCTGCGCCCATGCCCAGTCATTTGAAATCCATAAATTGGGCCTAATGAATTTATTTCAATTGACTGATTTCCTTATAGGAACTGTAACTCAGTAAAATCGTTGAAATTGTTGCATGTGGCCATTCATATTTTTGTTCAGTATATTATTACAATAGTTTACTATGTGCATGACATCCTTGGATTGATTATACAGTATGCATACAATTCAGTAAATATTAGTAAGTATTGTCTTGACGTAAATATGGTCACACTGTCAACAACGCTACAGGTAGCTGTTCTAAATGTATTAGTGTAACAGCTCCATTTGTCAATGTTGTTGAAATTACCATATCAAGACATTACTTATCAATACTGTATGTCATTGTTCAAACAGCTAAAACAAAGTCTGCTAAAATGACAGGATTTTACTGTACATCTGTGGGGAAAGGAAAACATCTGCAACGCTGAAAATCTCCCTACAAAAGGCACTGCAGTGAAAGCAACCGTTATAACAGTCATGTCATTATGACATAACGTAAGCCTAACAATTACAATGGATGGTTGAAAATCAGCTTTATTTATGGCAGACAATTCCTTGTTTTTCCCCACAGTTGGATATGAAACTATGTTCTTAAGAAACTAAGTTCTTGTAGAAAAATGTCACTGTGCTCCAAGATAAACACTACGGGAGGACTTCTGAAACGAAGGCTGTGCCATGGCTCCATCAAACATTGATGTCTAACTATATTGTATGTCTCGGCTACAGCATTCTTGTTGCTTGTTGTAAAAACATACAAATATTGACCTCAAAACAGAAAATCAACATTGTTTCTGTCACGATCGTCAATGGGAGAGAGAGAGGACCAAGGCGCAGCGTGTGCAAAATACATCTTCTCTTTATTTAGAAGACAGGAAAAACCACACGAACCAAACACTAGACACAAACTAACAAAATAACGACCGTGAAGCTAATATCTACCAATAGTGCTGACACAAACACTACACATAGACACAGACAACAATCACCCACAAACAAACAGTGTGAACAGCCAACCTATATATGGTTCTCAATCAGAGGAAACGTCAAACACCTGTCCCTGATTGAGAACCATATAAGGCTAATTACAAGTGACCTAAACATAGAAACACAAAACATAGAATGCCCACCCCAACTCACGCCCTGACCAACTAAACACATACAAAAATAACATAAAACAGGTCAGGAACGTGACAGTTTCTGATATTAGAATGAGCTAAATATGTATACTACCAGATTGTCCTGTCCAACTTCATGATTTGCTGTGGGGCAGACAGGCAGGATTTTAATCACATTAACCAGGTAAAGCTTTATCAATGGGGATAAGGATTGTCCTGCTGGTTCAAGTGCAGGCCATGTGCTGATCTCCTTGTGGATGTCAATTATGGGGCCAAATGCTCAAAGAGTCATTACCCTGAACCAAGGGGGGCTTAACTAGGAGCACATGGTAGGCGGAGTTAACGCCACCTGGGTTAAGCAGGTGGCGTGCAGTACCGTAGGATCACAAGGTCTGGACGGTTGTAGTCCGACTGTGGATGATTGGCAGTTATGAATGAATGATAAACACTCATGCATGGGGATAGTAGATTACAGTCAGTGGTGTAGAGGAGGGTAGACACACTGAAAATATATTGAAACTATAGGGAGCGTTACTTTATTCATAGCGAACAGCGATCACCCAACTATTTTAACACCACTACATCACTGACACTGCACATAGTCTGGAGATATGCGTGTCCTGATTTCCAGGTCTACTGTATTACGAAAGACCGTCTGCGAACCTTCAATTAAAATACATCTATAAAACAGGGTCACCACCCCGTGAAGATGACCCATCCTACGGTTGGATGAGGAGTCTGGAGTTGTCACGCCAACCAACCCCCCCAGGGGGAAGATGTACACCGTAGTGAAGTTCAAGACCCCTTTGACTCAGACTAAACTGCTATTCCAAATGCCTTCCCCATTGGCCAATCCAGACCCAGCTCCCCGCTGTAGGGCAAGTGTGTTACACAGCAACCCCATGACTAATCCCCTGGATATCTAAAATATGGGCAAATGATTTACTAACCCCTTCATATGGTGCATGTGTAGTGCGCACGGCCTTGCTCTGCACTCTCCTCTTGTCACCAGACAGCAGGTTCAGCTAGCACAACAACATGGATGGATATGCTACAGACGGCCCCACAGCTGCTGTCTATCCAGAATGATAGCACTGGGCATATTATGTATTTTGAGGTACTACACATATGACGCTAGTCATATGCAGTGTACATTTAACAAGCGTTTTACAATAACCCTCTTTTCTGGGGGAAATAGTGTATCGTGCATTATTTAATAATGTAATGCAATGTAGGCCTGAAGCTACAGCTATTGTACATTCTAATGTTGAAAAATTCTGATTAAATTCTAAGTTTGTTGCACTGTCTTTTCCCTATATGTTACAATAAATGTATAGCAAGTTATGTATTTTCCCCAGAGGCTCCTACCCACTGCAGTTCAGTCTAACTTTTGAGAGCTGATTTGTTTCACGATTCATGCTGTTAAATTAATAATATGTTAACCATTTGACACCTTAAAGACTTTGACAATGATATATTACAGCTTTGAATATTAATTTGGGGTCCTTAGAAAGTGTTTCACTCCTTTGTCTTTTGGGATTGCATAGGTGTTAACATATATGGCTAATTGACAAGCTGAACCAATTAAGACTCGGCAGAAATGAATAGTAGCCTAATACATTATTCAAATGACTGCTATACCTGCAGCGCTGCATGTGTGATGTTTAAGTGTGCAGAGAGGCACACCAATTATCTGCATTGAAATACTTTTTTCTTTACCTACTCACAGTCTAAAGATTTTATGTATCTTTACTAACTTAAAAGTTCTAGCTGCTATCATTAAGGGAACTGTTATCATAATTCCTTACTGCCAAGAGGACCTAGTCTTAGTGAGTGTTAAAGCTTCAATAAATATTTTTCAATATGCAAGGTTTGCCTATTGTTTTTAACTGCTCTCTTTTTGACATCTTTGTCTTATTCCCTTTTCACACTATGGAGCCAACCAGAACAGTACTGTTCTGGCTCGGGTATTTTCTTTTCTGGTTCCAGCAACTATGCTGGATGAGTAACTAGGCCAGCTCAGCACAGCTCCGCTTGGCCTGCCTCAGCTAGGCTAAGTAATGTGAAAAGGGCATTACAGTCCTGTCTGTATCCAAGCCTGACCCTGTTTGCCCCCAAACCCACCAATCCCAGCCCAGCTCCTCCCTCGGCCTGGCTCGGAGCGGTTGCTATGAAACAATCTTGCATAATTAATTTACCCAACTGCATGCAAATATGTGGACAATTAACCCCTTTTGTTTGCATAATAAATTTGGATATTTAATGGGAGCTCATCTGCACGCACGCTGCTGGCAGGAACAACACAAAGCAGCGGCATTGTGTAATAGAGGCGGAACACACACCCCTTCCCCATCCTCTCTCTCTGCAATCATTCCCCCCCAATACCTGAGAGACGCGCCAGATAGAGACTGTAAATTACCCCTAGCACTGCCACACTACTGTAATTACAACCCTGCGTGATGCACCAAGAGGCCCATTGATGTGCAGATGAAGATGGACTATGTGTGTTGCGCTGAAAGAACCCATGTTTTGGTTTTGCGCTGTCAAAAGAACAGCTGGGTTGCCATTTTCTCTCAAATTAGATTTCCACTGAAGCACTGTGCTGTTAAATTCAAAGGCGCTTTACAGAAATGTTCCCTTAATTTAATTCAAAGAAGAGTCATGAGGGCAGAGTGACAAGTCAATCTCGAGCGATTCAAATTGGCAAAAAGAGGGAGAAGCTATATCCTCTTTATAATAAAGTTGAAAGGTTGAAAAGGTAAATGGTGGCTTCTATAAGTTTCCCGTCATACACAAAGCAGCTGGTATGACTCTCGCGATTTGAACCTGAACTGAAAACGATATTAGTTTGAAGTGAACTAGTACATAGCTGGGTAAATTATTTAAAAAATAACCATGAATGACAAATGTAAAACCTACTGCTAACATATTCAATTGCTATTCTTCAATGTGAGGAAGAAACACCATAAACTGATTAATTGCCAAACCATTAACTAATCAAGTGTTTCTCCAGTCTTCTCCATTGAGATGGCATACTTGAATACATCCACCTCACACTATCTCAAACCATAATACAAAAATACCTAAACAGAGGTAATTTGGATTTTTTTGCTTCACAACTGAGTAAGTAGTGAGTGATAGTGTAAAGCTCAGGTAAAGGTAGTACCTCTCTGCAGTATCCTGGGCTCTCAGCAGCCTGTGCAGCTCCTCTCCCTCGCTCTGTTTGTTTTCATATGGCAGTTTTTAAAAAAGAGGGTGTTTCTCCTTTGTGGGGAAACAGTGGTCAGTGATACCCCTGCCATGTGGAGAGACACTGGAGAGCCCAAACATAGGCTCCACCCTCCTTGGAACTCAGTGCCCTGAGGATGACATGCAGGGTTAGGGCTAGGGGAGAGCCCATCCGGCCATCCCAGTACTAACCCTGCCTGTCACCCAACCCTCACATCCAATCATAACATCACAGTGATCTATAGAACCCTGGATGCGTGTAGTATAGTCCTTCACGTCCAATCATAAGACAGTCATCTACCTAATACTAATGTGTATCTAATTACTTGTTTATTAGGCTACATATATGGAGGTCTGACCTGAGCTTTCACCATGACTTCAGAGTGCGATATAACTTTTACTAAAAGAAATAAGAACTTTATCATTCACAGTATCTGTGTGACCCTGGGTGATCGAATATCTGTGGAGAGGATTTTGCTATGGGAAAATACATGTATATCTCATAAAGTGGTACAGTAGATGTTTCTGGAACAATTATCAAAACGAGTTACTGTTATTTAAACAATGCTACCTTATTGTCTTGTGATTAACCAAAGGTATATGCACAGATATGCCTACATGACAGAAACCATAGACAGGTTGTAATAAGAGTTGAGTTTTGAAAGGAGAGTCAAACAGTGTGACTGCCTTTAGCCTAGTGTGGTTTAGATTTATTCAGTGGAAATAAAGAGAGCGAGAGAGTGGCTGTGCCAAACAACCTGGCTTATTTGACTGCCTCTGTCTCAGGGCTCAGAGCCTTTTCACATTTCTGATTAGCAGTCACATTTTATCACTCTGTAGACAACTCAATTTTCGTTGAGGAGAGAGGGAGGGGGTGAGGAGGCAGGCAGGGCTGGAGAGATGACATGGGGACCCTAGTGAGCCGAGAGCTGAAGCTGATAATTAGACTTGGGGTCAAAGAGACAGAATTATTTGGCTTGTGTAGACAGCAATTTCCTCAAGCCACATGAGATGAGATATCACAAGCTGTTACAAATGTGCACTGGGAAGCCATGCGAGTGGGGTCAAAGTCAATCTTATATTCCCCACAGCAATCCGAATATTGAAAGCACCAACTAACTAGGGACCGAATCATTTAATTTGACTCCTTACAAAAGGGAAGGACTGTCCCCTCAGTCTCAGCTTTCAATTTCAGGGGCTGGTTGAGTTCACAGCTCTGACATAGCCTGATAATCATGTCTGAATACTTCTCGCTTTATTTTAGGCGAGAGAGAGTTGGATTCTGGGTTAAGGTTGGTGCTCATATGACCGTCTTGTCCTTCTAACTCATCAAACGTGGCAGAATTTAATGATGGGTTTGAGGTCTCCTGTGTATGCCCTCCCACTTGGCTCATAAAAAGTGCGTCTCAGTGAGCTATGCCTTTAGACTACAGTATGTGTATATGAGTGGAACCCTGTGTCCATGCAAACTCGGAACAGACTAATAGATTATGGAATCACAAGTACAGTGCATTCGAAAAGTATTCAGACCCCTTGACTTTTTCCACATTTTGTTACGTTACAGCCTTTTCTAAAGAATTTTTTTCTCCCATCAGTCTACACACAATATCCCATAATGACAAAGCAAAAACAGGATATTAGACATTTCTGCAAATGTATTAAAAATAAAAAACTTAAATATCAAATTTACATAAATATTCTGACTTTTTACTCAGTACTTTGTTGAATCACCTTTGGCAGCAATTACAGCCTCGAGTCTTCTTGGTTATGACGCTGCAAGCTTGTCACACCTGTATTTGGGGAGTCTCAAGCTCTGTCAGGTTGGATGGGGAGCGTCACTGCACAGCTACTTTAAGGTCTCTCCAGAGATGTTCGTTCGGGTTCAAATCTGGGCTCTGGCTGCGCCACTCAAGGACATTCAGAGACTTGTCCCGAAGCCACTCCTGCGTTGTCTTGGTTGTGTGCTTAGGGTCGTTGTCCTGTTGGAAGGTGAACCTTCACCCCAGTCTGAGGTCCTGAGCGCTCTGGAGCAGGTTTTCATCAAGGACTCTCTGTACTTAGCTCCGTTCATCTTTGCCTTGATCCTGACTAGTCTCCTAGTCCTTGCCGCTGAAAAACATTCCCACAGCAAGATGCTGCCACCACTATGCTTCACCATAGGGATGGTGCCAGGTTTCCTCCAGACGTGATGCTTGGCATTCAGGCCAAAGAGTTCCATCTTGGTTTCATCAGAGCAGAGAATCTTGTTTCTCATGGTCTGAGAGTCTTAGTTTCCTTTTGGCAAACTCCAAGTGGGCTGTCATGTGCCTTTTACTGAGGAGTGGCTTCCGTCTGGCCACTACCATAAAGGCCTGATTGGTGGAGTGCTGCAGAGATGGTTGTCCTTCTGGAAGGTTCTCCCATCTCAACAGAGGAACTCTGGATCTCTGTCAGAGTGACCATCGGGGTCTTGGTCACCTCCCTGATCAAGGCCCTTCTCCACGGATTGCTCAGTCTGGCTGGGTGGTCAGCTCTAGGAAGAGTCTTGGTTTTTTCCAAACTTCTTCCATTTAAGAATGATGGAGGCCACTGTGTTCTTGGGGACCTTCATTGCTGCAGAAGTGTTTTGGTACCCTTCCCCAGATCTGTGCCTCGACAGAATCTGGTCTCGGAGCTCTACGGACAATTCCTTCGACCTCGTGGCTTGGTTTTTTCTCTGACATGCACTGTCAACTGTGGGACCTTACATAGACAGGTGTGTGCCATTCCAAATCATGTCCAATCAATTGAATTTACCACAGGTAGACTCCAATCAAGTTGTAGAATCATCTCAAGGATGATCAACGGAAACAGGATGCACCGGAGCTCAATTTCAAGTCTCATAGCAAAGGATTTGATTACTTATGCAAATAAGGTGTCTGTTTTTTAATTTGATATATTTGCAAAAATTTTGAAAACCTGTTTTTGCTTTGTCATTATGGGGTGTTGTTTGTAGATTGATGAGAACAAAAATAATTTAATCAATTTTAGAATAAGGCTGTAACGTAACAAAATGTGAAAAAAGGGAAGGGGTCTGAATACTTTTCGAATGCACTGTATCCCGATCCATGAATCCATTGTCAACATGACAAAGACAATTTATAAGGAAGAGACCTTTTTTTCACTATTGTTTTTCATGTCAATGTACTGCACTTTGTTTTTGTTGAAGGTGAGGTTGGTTGAGACAATTACATTGATGGAAGCTACAATCTGCGACCCACATAACTAACTACAGCTCCCTAGTTTGTTGACACAAACATGTATTTCTGTGTCAGGTCAGAAATATACATGTGTTGATGTGTGATCTGATGTGTGGTTTCGACTAACTATTTTGCCATTGTTATGTATATTCATAGTCAAATTAGCCTGTCTTATAGACACTTCTGCACATTAGTTGCACATGGTGTGAACAATGTAGCTCCTGTTATTATACCTATCAAAATGCTGAACAGTATTACAGTACCAGGTAAGCATATTCATCTGTGTAAATCTGTGTCTATCATAGAAAATCTATTGAATCCTCCAAACAAAAGAGAAACTGTAACATTCCAGCACACAACAAACCAACTCCTTCCTCTCCGCAGGCAGCATTGTATTTTGTCAGTCCAATACAACAAAATGGTATTTTCATATGAAAAGGTGTTTTTCAAATGAGACAGAAGCTAGTGAAAAGGCACAGGAAGCTAACAGGACAGATGTGTAATTATACTATTTTTACTGCCAGGAGCTGAGATGTGAGAGGGGAATTAGCATCACACCTGTGTATAATTGGCTAAATTAGCTTGTATAACGCCAGCTCTGAATAGTGGTGGACTTCAGGGGGAGGAGGTGTGTGGTGTTGGAAATCTAGGTTGTTGTTTAGACTCCCTTAGGAAACTTGTCAGGGGAGGAGAGGAATAGTCTGTAATCTTGGAGCTCATGGCAAAGGAACACTTGTGTGTCTTCACAGTGCTGTTGACAAACACAAGGTAAATCAGGTAGTTCAGATAGCCGTACAGTACTGCTTTTATTACAGTGCAGAGAAAACTTGTGTGGCTATTTAGTTTATAAACTCCACTTGTGTTGCGTTTAAGATGCATACATTGAGTCTCATTACAATGTGCCGTGCCTCCTTGCCCAATGAAATTACATCAGACTATCCATAGTCCTCCTGTAGGATTCTCATGTATTCATGGCATATCGATGAAATCCAGGATAAACTGAAGAAGTGACAGGGAGGGAATATCATTGTAGTATTATTTTATATTAGAATGGGATTTATTTACTTTACATATGGTGGTGCTATGAGCCTGATGATGGCATATCATAGCTCTCCGTTGCTCATGACAGCTGGTCGTTCCTCTGTTCTGAGACTAGTGTCTGGGCAGATGTTGTCCACATATGTTTCATGTGGTCTTCACGCAAGCTAGGGTACCCAAAGAACAAGATTGCTGGTGGCCAGCTGGGAATGGGACATGAAAGGGAAACTTTAGTGAACAGTGCTGCAGTATGGATATGTCTATGACTTTTATCTGCATAGTGTGCAATTTTCTTTATATACTGTATGCCATGATTAACATGTCAAACATCCAAAAATACGGACCTTGACACTTTCAAAAGCCTGAAAAAAGGAAAAATTAAAAGGAATTGATTGTCTATTAGCGCCATCTAACGGTGAGTCGCTGCAATGATACCAAAATATTATCATTTCTTTGTCCAACAGATGCAGAACATAGCCTAGTGTACATACAATTAATTTAATGATGAAGAAGTTATGGAGCTCTATAAAGCAATGTATTTTTTTAAAGCATAGGGAATTTTGATTTTATGTAACTTGATGCACGTTTTTGTGATTTAATCATATGCTCGAATTGAGTGTGAGTGACATTTTCCTTGACATTCGCAACTCACCATTCATTTTTCATAATACAACAGTACTGGTATTTCAGACAAATAAAATATATCCGAATAAGACAAAAAAGATCTGAGTATGTCTATGAATCAAGCATACTAAGAACATTTTATATGCTAGATAGAAAGACATATCAGTCGGTTGTTTATTTATTTACCCATGTATTGCAGAGGAAAGCCCATAAAATTGTCAGAGACTGCAGTCACCGAAGTTATAGACTGTTTTCTCTGCTACCGCACGGCAAGCAAAAACCAGAGCGTCAAGTCTAGGACCGAAAGGTTCTTCAACAGCTTCTACCCACAAGCCATAAAACTGCTGAATAATTCATAAAATCGCCACCGGAATGTAGTTGACTTTTAATTGTCTTTTTCAGATGGTCTTTTATTTTGAAAAGCGTTTGACAATTCTACCGGAATAAACTTTGACTCCTCCTATTTCCGAATGTTTCGGTTCGGTTTGAAATTTAAACACGAAAGTAAGAACTTGAAGAGCGACGAGGGAAAATTTAAAATATTGGAAAGCTGACAATTTTGATTAAGATAGAAATCGAGTAAAAGTAAGATGCACGTTTACAAGACACGAATATACTCAATTTGTAATGTAGCTAGTTGGCTAGAGTTTTGCTATGCACGTCTAATTTAGTTTACAAATTTGATAACGTTAGCTTGTTAGCTTGCTAACGTTAGCCTATGGTATATGCATTTTTTTTTGCATGAACTAGCTAGAATGTACAGCCAAAGTTAGCTAAATAACGAAGACGAGAGAGTAATTGGGTCATTCCACGAATTCTTAAATCTCGTTGCTACATGTATAATACAGATACCATTTGAGGAAGCCTATAAAATTAGAGTTTAATCTAGTTAATTTAACTGTTAGCTAAATGTGCATACGTTAACTACCTAGCTACATACCCATAGCTCTAGGGTGTATTCATTAATTTGGTTACAAAGCGTTTCTGAATACCTGAATTTGTCCAATAGAAACGATTTTAGTTGCTGTTAAAACAATGACTCTCTCTCTATATATATATATATATATATATAACACACACATATATATATATATATGTGTGTGTGTGTGTGTGTGTATATATATATATATATATATATATATATATATATATATATATATGTGTGTATATATATATATGTGTGTGTGTATATATATGTGTGTGTATATATATATGTGTGTGTATATATATGTGTGTGTGTGTATATATATGTGTGTGTATATATATATGTATGTGTATATATATATATGTGTGTGTATGTATATATATATATGTGTGTGTATGTATATATATATATATGTGTGTGTGTGTGTGTATATATATTGTGTGTATTTATGTGTATATATATGTATGTATATACGAGTGTGTATATATACGTATATGTACATAAGTTAATATGTATGTGTGTATATATGTACATATGTATGTGTGTGTATATATGTATATACAGTTGAAGTCAGAAGTTTACATACACTACATACACTCAACTCAGTTTTTCACAAGTCCTGACATTTAATCCTAGTAAAAATTCTCTTTCTTAGGTCAGTTAGGATCACCACTTTATTTTAAGAATGTGAAATGTCAGAATAATAATAGAGAGAATGATTTATTTCAGCTTTTATTTCTTTCATCACATTCCCAGTGGGTCAGAAGTTTACATACACTCAATTAGTATTTGGTATCATTGCCTTTAAATTGTTTAACTTGGGTCAAATGTTCGGGTAGCCTTCCACAAGCTTCCCACAATAAGTTGGGTGAATTTTGGCCCATTCCTCCTGACAGAGCTGGTGTAACTGAGTCAGGTTTGTAGGCCTCCTTGCTCGCACACACTTTTTCATTTCTGGCCACAAATTTTCGATAGGATTGAGGTCAGGGCTTTGTGATGGCCACTCCAATACCTTGAATTTGTTGTCCTTAAGCTATTTTGCCACAACTTTGGAAGTATGCTTGGGGTCATTGTCCATTTGTAAGACCCATTTGCGACCAAACTTTAACTTCCTGACTGATGTCTTGAGATGTTGCTTCAATATATCCACATAATTGTCCATGTTCATGAAGCCATCTATTTTGTATGTAAACTTCTGACCCACTGGAATTGTGATACAGTGAATTATAAGTGAAATAATCTGTCTGTAAACAATTGTTGGAAAAATTACTTGTGTCATGCACAAAGTAGATGTCCTAACCGAATTGCCAAAACTATAGTTTGTTAACAAGAAATTTGTGGAGTGGTTGAAAAACGAATTTTAATAACTCCAACCTAAGTGTATGTAAACTTCCGACATAACCTGAAAGGCCGCTCGGCAAGGAAGAAGCAACTGCTCCAAAACCGCCATAAAAAAGCCAGACTACGGTTTGCAACTGCACATGGGGACAAAGATTGTACTTTTTGGAGAAATGTTCTCTGGTCTGATGAAACACAAATAGAGCTGTTTGGCCATAATGACCATCGTTATGTTTGGAGGGAAAATGGGGAGGCTTGTAAGCCGAAAAACACCATCCCAACCGTGAAGCACGGGGGTGGCAGCCTCATGTTGTGGGGGTGCTTTGCTGCAGGAGGCAGCACTGGTGCACTTCACAAAATAGAAAATTATGTGGATATATTGAAGCAACATGAAGACATCAGTCAGGAAGTTCAGGGTCCTGTTGGTTCCAGACTTGGTGACTGGAACCAACAGTCTTTGACCATTTGTATTGCCTTCCTCTGACACTGCCTGGTATAGAGGTCCTGAATGGCAGAGAGCTCGGCCCCAGTGTGTATTTGACAGTCTAGTATCTTGAAAGTTCTGTAATACAGCTATGACATTCATTTTTCAGGCAATTTCCACGTGAAGAATTACGTTTCGGTCTGACTATTGAAAATGAAGAGGAGGATTCAAAGATCTGAGCAGGAATACTCAATAGACTGTGAGTGATCAGTATGAAGGCCATTATGTTGTTGTAGTATAACATTTTGATGACAATGGTGAACGAACACACGCGCATGATCAAACCACCCTAGCAGAAAGTTATGGTACCTCTCTCTATTTTAAGGTTGTGCACTTTGTAAACTCAATGAAAATTGTCCGGACAAATATGGCGAGAAGATCACACTTAAGTCACATGAACTCACTGTGCACTACTTTTGCCTGGTAAGAGAGAGAGAGAGTGTGTGTTTGTGTGTGTATGTGTATGTTAGAATTACTCATTGTTAAAATATTTGAATATGGCCTAGCTTGAACCAAAATATTTTCTCATTGTGGAATATCATTATTCAAACAGTAGCAATCTATTTGTTTTATTGTTCAGTTGTTTACTAAAGGAAGCTTAAATGTACAGAATGTTTTCGGTGTCTGATTTTTTTATATTCCAGCTGATGTCAAGTGGAGTGTATCAGCGTGGCAAGGAAAATGAAGGCATCTATGGCTTCTTGGTGGATGATATTAAACAGGAGGTCAGCAGATCCTACAGACTAGTAAGTCAGTGTGTTCATTCATGTTGAGTGAGTATTTATATAGCCTACTTTACTGTTTCTTTATAGGCTAGGTACCATTCACCCTCTTCAGCTGAGCAGGTACTTTGACGCTTGCTGCCATAGAGATACGGTACAAAACACACACACACATATGTTCTATTTAAATCTGTGCTTGCCATGGCCCGCATGGTCTCCGAGCTGTTTCAGTAGAATAGAGTTTTACAGAGTGGCTTGACACACCAGGTAGAGGTCAGGAGCTTGATCACTCACCGAGCAGAAATGCTGCTCACCCCTGCTGAGAGACCACTGAAAGTAGTGAAGTCTGTACAAGTTGTTTAGTATGGTGTACGTTTGTATCACGGTTTGCCTAATCCTAAAGTGTTTGTCCACTCCAAGCCTAAGTAGCACTTTTATCACAAGAAACGTTCTGTACATATTTTAGATTTAGCCTTCAATAGTTTCTGGTTGCTTGGATTCTTGTTCAAAAACATTTTAGCTTTCTGTGTACCTTGTGTTTTAGAAGTGTGCAGTCTGCAAGAAGAACGGTGCCTCAGTTGGGTGCTACATCAAAAGCTGCCGGAAAATGGTCCATTTTCCATGTGGCAAACAACACCAATTCATCTTTCAATTCACAGACCCATTTCCGTAAGTGACCATGATTATATTTTACCAGTATGTTTTGTGTCTAGAGATTCTAAACATAATCCATAGCAGCCATGGCAAATGTAGTAACAAGGGGAGAATTCTGCTCAATTCTTGTTTTTGAGATTAGAAATATGGTTAAGTATGCTTAACCTTTACCGAACCTCAACCCCGTATCCGGGATCACCCCCCACCCCCCACACACTGATTAGCATAGATAGCATAGCTTCAGAAGTAGATAGTAGCATCTAAATATCATTAAATCACAAGTCCAAGACACCAGATGAAAGATACAGATCTTGTGAATAAAGCCACCATTTCAGATTTTTAAAATGTTTTACAGGGAAGACAAAATATGTAAATCTATTAGCTAAACACGTTAGCAAAATACACCACTATTCTAACTCCATCAGTTTCTTACTCCTTCAGGTGCTATCACCAATTCGGCTCAACTAAGATATTGATATCCACTAACCAAGAAAAAACCTCTTCAGATGACAGTCTGATAACATATTCATGGTATAGGATAGTTTTTGTTAGAAAAAAGTGCATATTTCAGGTAGAAATCACAGTTTACAATTGCACCGACCATCGCAAATCGACTAGAATTACTAGATAGAGCAACGTGTATGACCAATTTACTCATCATAAAACATTTCATAAGAATAGACAAAGCATAGCAATGGAAAGACCCAGATCTTGTGATTCCAGACAATATTTCAGATTTTCTAAGCGTTTTACAGCGAAAACACAATAAATCGATAAGTTAGCATACTACATGTGAAAACGTTACCAGAGCATCGATTCCAGCCAAAGAGCGCTATAACGTAATCACCGCCAAAAGATATTAATTTTTTCACTAACCTTCTCAGAATTCTTCCGATGACACTCCTGTAACATCATTTTACAACATACATATACAGTTTGTTCGAAAAGGTGCATATTTAGCCATACAAAACCGTGGTTACACAATGAAAATACTAGGAAATCAAGCCTCAATATGTCTGACGTCATCTATCAGAGTGATCTAGTTTAATTAAAAGCTAATCATATACTTGACTAAAAAATACAGGGTTGACAGGAATCGAAAGACAAATTAGTTCTTAATGCAACCGCTGATTTACATTTTTAAAATTATCCTTACTTTTCAATACAGGGTTGGCCAAGTGAAGCTATACAAAACAAAATGGCGATGTATGCGTTTAAAATATTTCGACAGAAACACGGTTTATCATATTAAATATTGCTTACTTTGAGCTGATCTTCCATCATATTCTTGGGCAATGTATCCTTTCTATGTTATAAACGTCTTTTGGTCGATAGATGTCCTCTGTCCTTCGAAATGTCCACTAACAACGACCGAGACCGCGAAACGTTCCCAAAGCTAGAAAGTGCACGACAAAGAAATTCCTCAGAATCGCACTAAACGGATATAAATTGCTATAAAACGGTTTAAATTAACTACCTTATGATGTTTCTAAGTCCTATATCGAATTAAATTACAGACGGATACATTTCAAGTTGATAACCGAGCCTGTGAAAATGGCGTCCGGAGGTCCCATCCTGCGTAAGGGCTTGCGTCGAAAGGGGGGCTACTCTCACTCCTTGGTGTTTTATAACCTCTGAGAGCTACCTAGAAGGCCCATTCCACTTCTCATTGGTTACTGACATCCAGGGGAAGGCGGGTGCAGTTCGTGTCGTGCCATAGGATAGACAGAGACCTTAAAAACTGATCTGAAACCAGAGCTTCGCTCTCAGACCTTTCACTGTCTGTCATGGATTTCGCTGTAGAAATTTTTCTGGGTCACCCACAGACATAATTTCAACGTTGTATGAAACTAGAAGGTGTTTTCTATCCAATATAATTAATAATATGCATATTGTACGAGCAAGAATTGAGTACTAGGCAGTTTAATTTGGAGACGACAAAATGCTAATTCGGAACAGCACCCCCTGTAGTCGCAAGAAGTTAAGCTGTATGGTTAAGCTTCATTCAAAAAAATGGTTAAGTCATATTGGTCTTCATCAGAATGAAATCCGCACTCTTATCTCACAGAAACAGAAACGTTGCTTAATGCTTTGGTGCACTGCTTGTTTTTCCCCAGCTCCTACTGCAAGGATCACAGTCCCACCCAGTCGTTGCCAGTCTCGTCCTGTGTCAGTGAGCCCCTGTCTTGCTCAGTGTGTCTGGACCCCATAGAGGCCGTCCTCTCCTACTCCGTCCTCAAGTGTCCTGCCTGCCATGGCAGCTGGTTTCACAGAGACTGTGTACAGGTACTTACATCCAAACTAGCAGTGACCCTCTTGAGCAAATGTGTGAACACATTATTTATAAGCAACTTCATACAGAAGGTGTTGTAACAGGGCTTTACATAATGTGTTATAACCCTTATTCCAACCTCTATCTAGCATCACATTGGCATATAAGTGATTTGTGAAGCATCTATGGCGGTCTTACAGAGAGTTTATGAATGCTTCATAAAACCGTTAATTGTGACTGCATGCAGTCTCTTATCTATTTTCTATCTATTCCACCAGAACCAGGCTCACAGTGCTGCCATGTTCTTCTTCAGATGCACTCTGTGCAACAACAAGGACATGTTCCAGCAGGAGATGCTCCGGATGGGAATCCACATACCAGAGAGGTATTAGTCACCTTCTAGAACATTATTCATCACTGTCCTGTGCCTTTTCCAGGGTCTACAGTATGTGTGATGTGTGGGGGGGGGTGTTGATAGCAGAGCAGAAGACTCATTTCTATTTTATTAGTGTTGTGGCATTATGAGTTTTAGCTAAACTATTCTGTATCTGTGTGCCATAGAGATGCAGCCTGGGAGCTGGAAGAAAATGCCTATGGAGAGTTACTGCAGGTGTACCAACACTGTGATGCCAACAAATGTCTCTCCCGCAGTGGTCGGACAACCTCTTCACGCACTGGGTAAGCTCTACTGTAGTGTGGGTATGGCTGAAATGGTTGACTGGCAAAAATGTGTTTATTACTCAAATAAATTTGAGTCTCATGTCTTTTTGGTTTTCAGATTGTTTCAAATATTGCGTTGCATGCTCTGTGGCTCAAGAGGTACCCACCGAAAGTGTGCTTCCCTCAACGCTTTTGAGACTGACTGGGCTTGTGAGGACTGTGCAGCAGCTGTAGATACAACAGGTAGTCTATTTGCCGTACTGTGTTTGTTTTGGTCTAACTGGACGTGAAGTTATGACCAGACCAGTTATAATAGGAATGAAGAACTGATTTTTATTATGGTGTGTATGAAGTCTCTACATCTCTGTTATAATCAGTCTTCTTTTTTGTTTAGCTTCACTACCCAGACACACTGACTCTCCACAGCCCGCTGGGCAGAGAAGAAGCAGGTCTTCTAAAAGGAGTCTTATCCTGACCCCTCGCCAATCACCCATAGTCTGTAAAAGGTACTGTACATTATTGTCTTCAGACAAAAATCCAATGGCGCCCTTCAGTCAGGGGCTGGTCTATTGATAGTGCTGTCGGCCCTGGACCACACATTGTCCCTGGAGGCATGGGTTCAAATCCCGACTGCGCCATTTTCCATTCTATGTCCCTCTCTCCATATCTCAATAACTACTTATTCACGGTATCTATCAATAAAAACAAAATGCGTACAAATAATAATTATTATTATTATTGGCGACACAGACAAAGTCCAGATGTTTTCCAGGGCAATTGTTTAGTCTTTCCTTAAATGCTGTGCTAAGAACACATCAGCCATATTGGAGATAAACAGATTGTTTTTAATGATGGGCAGGCCATCGTTGTCGGGAAGCTCTGCTAAAGAGATCCTACAGGAGCTTGCCAGTCAGATATCACAGCACCACCCATCCATGCCAGTGGTGGTGAGTGGGAACAAGGTCCTGGAGGCTGCCATGGAGCTAGTGAAGACGAGCGACTTCAAGCCGTCCCATGCCCTGGCGGTGAGATTTACAAGCAGCAAGCACATTTCCAGCCCCGGCAACACCCGACGCTTCCTCAGCCTCCTGGTGCAGCAGCTGCAAAATACCGTCTTTGAAGGTCCCGATGGTGCCAAGAACCTGACCCTCGACGCACAAGGTAGGTCAATAACCCCCCCCCCCGTACAAAACACGCTCCAGCTCTCTATCATAAACTCACACTACCACCATCCCTTGCTGAGTCTGGGGTCATAAACTCACATTCGTAGTTACGTTTTGGTCGTGCTGAGCGATTAGTACTTTTTGTGTTCGATTATAAAAAATTGTCACAGATTTTGGTTTCGATTATTGGGATTGAATGCTGTAACAACACAGAATATAACAATTAATAAAGTCCCATGATGGTAGTGACTGCCCTTTACTACACGCCACTTAATGACCATTTATTCACTTTACTTTAATAAATTATTTCAGTTGTGTATTTTACATTTGTTGTATTTGATTACTTTATTATTTAATTCCAAGTCATCTTATCTCTATAAAGCTGCATATGCTGTCTGACAAAATCACTATTTTGTAATTCTTCAAAGTAAATAAAGCATACTTTTGACTGCTGAATACCAACTATCAATCACTTAGATTTTGTATTTTCAGATGGAGAAACCTCTCGAAGCAACAGCTGCTCTCTATATCCACTCACAATCTCTTTCTCTCTGTGTTACTGTAATAGCTTTATTAGGATCTGTCTGTGTTACTGTAATATCTATACTAAGATCTGTCTGTGTTACTGTAATATCGATCGTGCATTTTTCCATCTCTTCTGTAGCAGGCGTAAAAGAAACACAGACCGGACAAGTAGATGCGCAATGGATTATGGTCATTGTTTTTTTAATTACCACGTTTTATGCGCTAAACTATGTAGAATATTGGCCTGTTGGAAACTACAACTCCCTACTACATCGCCCAGTTCAGGCTGGATCTGATTTATCTCTAGAGAAACTGTACCATGTGCGCATTGATCTCACACCAAAAACAATTGGGAAAAAATGATTGAACCGACGTCGGTCAATTAGTTGTTTAAAAACAAAAAATGAACTGAAAATGTGGTTAATCTCTCAGCAATACATTTTGGGGTTACATTGTTATCAAACACGGGGGATGTGGTTTCTATAGGTTCTCAGCTTCTATGTATTGTCTCATTTCTATGTCCTGTTTTTTCTAGCTCTGAGGGAGGATGTCTACTTTGACGTAGGGTGTCTGCTGTCCCTGAGTCTGATCCACGGGGGACCTCCTCTGGGCTTCTTCTCCAGGGCTCTATACCAGCACCTGTTCAACTTCCCCAGGGATACTCCTCTCACTGTGGAGGACATGGGCAACACTGGATTCACAGACAAAGTCAAGAAGGTACATCTTTTACCATGTCTCTTTTTTCTCTTAGATGCTGAATAGATTCTAGATAGATTATTTTTAAATGTTGGGCAGTCGCACTTCTCCCCCCAAAAAGAGTTAATTGGATAGGACAGATAGAGGAAAGATTAAGATACCGCTGCTGCAGTATATGACCGCTGGACCACCCTATGGCTACCTATTCATTGCTAAATCATTGCCACTCAAAAAATATAAAAAATGTTCAGTGTAAACTTAAACGACTAAAACCAAATATGAAGTATGTAGAAAACATAATGAACCTAATACATTTTTAAATAAGATAATCTTTGAGAACTAATAATCGACAAATTACAAACTAGACAGTCAGGCAGAATAAAAAATTCCCTAAATATCATGGTTTGACATGGATCTTGTTATAATGTTTGAGTCACTCAGATTGCATAAGAACACAACATATGCCATTTCAAAATGTGTTGAATTGCAGGAAACTAGCTTTAAAACCATAGTCTTCTCTCCACCCTGTGGCAAAATGTGTAGAATTGCAGGAAATTGTCTTTAAAACAGCAACATTTTGTCTCTGCGGCCAAGCGGACGGCCTATAAAATGTTCAGTCGGATACCATACCATTGGCCACAGCCACTACCACACACCCATCATGCCCACCACCTAAGCCCCGTTTTGATCCAGAAAAACCTCTGGCGTGACAAGTTACAATGTGTATTTGTAGCGCTTGATGCATTGAGTCTTGGGCGTTTTTCAATGAGGTAAATGCAGATGGGCAACGCCATGCTTCAGCATATTTATTTAAAGCAGCTATGCTGCATCAGTTGGATTACAGGTTATATTATACATTTTTCTTGGAGTAGAATGTCCTTTAAAAATGTCAACAGAAGTGACCTTCTCACAGCCATTCTCACAGAAAGAAAGAAATCCTAGGGGAAACACTGGAAGGCTTTAACTCATTTGCCAACTCTTTTGCTTCAGATTCAGGAATCTAGATCCTTGGAGGAATTGAGAGAGGCAATGCAGTCAGCTTCAGAATACCTGGAAGTGGCTGGGTGCATGAGACCAGTTGACAGCCTTTCTGACAAAGACACACTTGTTGAAGATATTGTGAGCTTCCACCTAATCACAAGAATGCAGTTACCCTTCCAAAGGTTCGTATGTCGATGTTTTTACGAGTACCTTTTTGACCGTTTCACCTAGTGATGCAACGATATGACATTTTTGGCCGATACCGATATCCAATATTTTCCTTGGCAAAAAAAACAATACCGAAAACCGATATATTAAAAAAAATTATAATCATTATTTTAATCATTATAGTACAGTTAAATAGTTAACACACACACATGGACGCAGCGGTCTAAGGCACTGCATCTCAGTGCAAGAGGCGTCACTACAGTCCCTGGTTTGAATCCAGGCTGTGTCACATCTGACCGTAATTGGGAGTCCCAAAGGGCGGCGCACAATTGGCCCAGCTTTGTCCGGGTTTGGCCTGGGTAGGCCGTCATTGTAAATAAGAATTTGTTCTTAACTGACTTGCCTAGTTAAATAAAGGTTACACACACACACCACACTGACCAAAAAGTTATTTTGTTGGCATTTACGTACACTACTGTTCAAAAGTTTGGGGTCACTTTTGAAAGAAAAACACCTTTTCTGTCTATTAAACTAACATCAAATTGATCAGAAATACAGTGTAGACATTGTTAATGTTGTAAATAACTATTGTAGCTGAAAACTGTTGTTTTGATTAAAGAAACAATAAAACTGGTCTTTAGACTAGTTGAGCATCTGGCGCATCAGCATTTGTGGGTTCGATTACAGGGTCAAAATGGCTAGAAACAAAGAACTTTCTTCTGAAACTCATCAGTCTATTCTTGTTCTGAGAAATGAAGGCTATTCCATGCGAGAAATTGTCAAGAAACTGAAGATCTCTTACAACGCTGTGTACTACTCCCTTCACAGAACAGCGCAAACTGGCTAACCAGAATAGAAAGAGGAGTGGGAGGCCCCGGTGCACAACTGAGCAGGAGATGGGCTTCTAGGCAGTGTTGCAAAGAAAAAGCCATATCTCAGACTGGCCAATAAAATGACTGCTAGATCCACACAGCAGACATTGTGGGCTAGGTTAGAAATGCTGTGTTGCAAATGTAACGCAACATTTTACTTGCCGTCATTACGTCATGTTACATAGGTATGCACGTCAGCTTTGACATCAGCGTTGAACTAGACATCAGACCAATACCAATGTTGGCATTTTTAGCTAATATCAGCTGATTCCGATATGTTCACCTATATTTCATGCATCCCTAGTTTCACCATTTCTCAATTTGTTTTTATTGTTTCTCAAACATACAGTACCAGTCAAAAGTTTGGACACACCTACTCATTCCAGGGTTTTTCTTTATTTTTACTATTTTCTACATTGTAGAATAATAGTGAAGACATCTAAACTATGAAATAACACATATGGAATCATGTAGTAACCAAAAAAGTATTAAACAAATCAAAATATATTTTATATTTGAGATTCTTCAAAGTAGCCACTGTCCTGGTAATTCTAATCAAAGGGAAGAGAGACTGCAGATTATTTTAAACAACACTTTATTATAAGATTTGCAAAATGGAGAATCAACCATCCACTCAACAGTGCATAGTTAAAAGCTCAATGAACACAGTTGTCCCTCTCATTTTATAGAAAGTGCCTCATGGATGTCATTAGGTGAATGCACCAATTTGTAAGTCGCTCTGGATAAGAGCGTCTGCTAAATGACTTAAATGTAAATGTATATGACAGTTAGCAGATGTGTAGAAAATGGACGGAACATATATGCATATCATAGCTTCTGGGCCTGGGTAACAAGCAGTTTACTCTGGGCACCTTATTCATCCAAGTTACTCAATACTGCCCCCCTTTCCCAAAGAAGTTAAAGCAAGGCCCCTGAATTCTTGTGTATTTTCTGCACTATGCAATGATATTGGCAAAGACCATGTAAGGCTTTTACAACATACAGAAGTGCGCTGGTTATCAAAGGGCAAACTATTGACATGTTTTTTTTAAATTGAGAGACGAGCTTAAAGTTTTCTTTACTTTTCAGTTCTGCCCACAAATTTTCTATGGGATTGAGGTCAGCGCTTTGTGATGGCCACTCCAATACCTTGACTTTGTCCTTAAGCTATCTTGCCACAACTTTGGAAGTATGCTTGGGGTCATTGTCCATTTCTAAGACCCATTTGCGACCATGCTTTAACTTCCTGACTGATGTCTTGAGATGTTGCTTCAATATATCCACATAATTTTCCATGCTCATGATGCCATCTATTTTGTGAAGTGCACCAGTCCCTCCTGCAGCAAAGCACCCCCAGAACATGATGCTTCCACCCCCGTGCTTCACAGTTAGGATGGTGTTCTTCGGCTTGCAGGCCTCCCCCTTTTTCCTCCAAACATAACGATGGTCATTATGGCCAAACAATTCTATTTTTGTTTCAACAGACCAGAGGACATTTCTCCAAAAAGTACGATCTTTGTCCCCATGTGCAGTTGCAAACCGTAGTGTGGCTTTTTTATGGTGGGTTTGGAGCAGTGTCTTCTTCCTTGCTGAGCGGCCTTTCAGGTTATGTCGATATAGGACTCGTTTTACTGTTGATATAGATACTTTTGTACCTGTTTCCTTTTCCGTTTTGTTAACTATATGTTAAAGGTCCAATGCAGCCATTTCTGGGTAACAATTAAGTACCTTACATGCTGACCAGACCGGACATGTCACGTGCGCGAGCGTTGCAAAATAAATGTAGAAATCCATGCTATTCAATTATTGCACCCACACTGCTCGTGCGCGCCAACGAGCGTCTGCGATGCCAAGGGCTAAAATTGAACTCCTTTCTATTTCTGACGCAGATCGCGCTGCAAGTCCTGCCTCTCCCATCTCCTCATTGGTTTAAAGAAGCAGGTACCCACATGCCATCTACTCATTGGTTATACCCACGTGGGTGATTGAAAGACAAAATGTTTTGCCGGTTGTCGTGGTAAAAGTGTAGATGCCAATCACCATATAAGTTCAAAGATGAAAAAGCCTGGAAGGAGGAGAGATGACTAGAAATTATTCGGTTGCCCATTTTATGTGTGGATTAATTGTCGGAGTAGAGGACCTTGTGCATTTCAGGTAAAATAACTCAATGTTTATATCCCAGGACAAATTAGCTAGCAACAGCAAGCTAGCTTAATAGGACAAATTAGTTAGCAAGTGCAAGCTAACTAGCTAAATTGCCATACATGTTTAATGCTTTTCGACCTGTCCCCAAATTAATGTCATTGGTTCAGAGTTAGTTTTGATATTTTAACCTGCGTGTCGTGATCGGTGTAGGGGGACAAAATAAATGTATGCATGATGGCGCACGCGTGCAGCCGGTTTGGGTTCCGTGTTACTTGTTTTCAATTAAAATGGTAAAAAATAAACCAAAATAGCTTCTTAGCAAAGAGCAATTTCTCAAGCAAGAGTTTTGCTAGAACTGTCTGGTACTGGTCTTGTCGGGAGTGGAAAATGTAAAACTAGCTGTTATTGGCAGAGAGGTTTGAACTTTTTCTTATTGGTTGATTAACTAATTTACCGCTTGGTGATGTCACCAGGCAGGCCAAAACTGGCTGAGATTTCAGGCGGTCTTTTCAAACAGCTCTTACACTAAAAGGGCATTATCATAATTTTCACAGTATTATTCCAACCTCATAGTGTGGATGGATATATATATATATAACTCAGGAAGATCACAATTTGGATTTTACTGGGCCTTTAACTATATTTTGTTGAACCTTTTTGTGTTTTTAGGTTCTGTGAAGGTTTGAAAACCCTTGGTGTGTTTGACCAGGTCCAGATGTTTCCGGGGGCCTTTGTTAGTCTGTTCTGTTCCTCTCCTGACAAGCTGACTGCTGAGACCATGTCTGCCCTCTTCACTGTTAAGTTTTCAGAACAGGAAGAGACCACAGGGAAGGAGAGTGCTGTGGTCACCTTCTGGAGACACTACCTAGTGGAGTGTGAAGGTACTTTGACCTCCAATGACTGATTGATTGATATATGTGATTAAAAATACACACTCAAAGGCCATTCAGACAGTGTACACTACTATTACAAGTCTATTCAGTAAAACTAACACAAGCACATGAATGTCCCTGTCTATCTCCATATATTACCCATCCTCACCAGTCTCTCTGTTCACTGGTTACAGTTGGCAGATGTGCAACATCGCTAGAGGACGTGCTCATCTATGCCACATCCGCTGATGTGGTGCCAGCCATAGGGTTCAGCCCCAACCCCACCGTATCCTTCCTCAACCCCCTGGACCCTGCCGGGGCCTTTCCCAAGAGCCAACCCAGCTCTAACCACCTGGTGCTGCCTGTGGTGCCATCCTACCAAGTCTTTAAGAAGAATATGGAGTATGCAGTGTGCCAGCTCACAGTGATGCAGGCCATTTGATCACAGACCGTCTTGTTCTATATGAACACAGCTTTAACAGACTATTACTGAACTTGAGGGACATGTTTCATTTGGATTTTGGACTTCAATTAAAAAGGGGTCACCTCATAGACTTTTATAGAAGATTTAGGTAGGGTATGTCCATCATGACAGATATTAATTTCCCATTATAGGCTTCAGCTGTTGACTTTCAGGAACAATTTTACACTAATAATTCAGACGGCTCATGATAGGTGCTACATTTGTTTGAATGGTAATGTTTGTTGCTTCATTTGGGATTCTTAGATTTATTTTATGTTGTACATATTGAAGTGAATCAATGTTTTCTGTAAAGTTAATTATGCTACAGTTGATGTTTTTGTGATTGTTTTAGCTTCTTGTGTTGGCTTTGTATTTTATATTTTTAGTAACTTTACTCATGCCAAATAAAATGTTTGCATGTTATATACTTGGGGGGAAAATCTCAACCATCACAGCAGTATTCAGAATGTATTGGGGCATGCTGAATCTACTGATATGCACTTATAATTTTGCAGTGAAATATCCTAGTGAGGGGTTTGGAAACTATTTGAATCAAGCAGACCAGTGATGTGATATTTATATATATACACACAAAAAATCCAAGAGTAAAGCGGGGCTACTCGTCATCGAAAGTTGTGGTAGCAACGCCCACAGGTACAGTAGATATTTAGGAGACTTAAAGAAGTGGTGTCCAATTGGTAGTTACAGTCTTGTCTCAACGCTGCAACTCCCATACGGACTCCAAAACGCACCCGACTGCAGTGTGCAATTCAGGGCCAGGCTCAATCAAATCAAATTTATTTATATAGCCCTTCGTACATCAGCTGATATCTCAAAGTGCTGTACAGAAACCCAGCCTAAAACCCCAAACAGCAAGCAATGCAGGTGTAGAAGCACGGTGGCTAGGAAAAACTCCATAGAAAGGCCAAAACCTAGGAAGAAGCCTGGTTCCTCTCTAGGTTATGAGGGTGGCCAGTCCTCTTCTGGCTGTGCCGGGTGGAGATTATAACAGAACATGGCCAAGATGTTCAAATGTTCATAAATGACCAGCATGGTCAAATAATAATCACAGTAGTTGTCGAGGGTGCAGCAAGTCAGCACCTCAGGAGTAAATATCAGTTGGCTTTTCATAGCCGATCATTAAGAGTATCTCTACCGCTCCTGCAGTCTCTAGAGAGTTGAAAACAGCAGGTTTGGGACAGGTAGCACGTCCGGTGAACAGGTCAGGGTTCCATAGCTGCAGGCAGAACAGTTGAAACTGGAGCAGCAGCACGGCCAGGTGGACTGGGGACAGCAAGGAGTCATCATGCCAGGTCGTCCTGAGGCATGGTCCTAGGGCTCAGGTCCTCCGAGAGAATTAGAGAGCGCATACTTAAATTCACACAGGACACCGGATAAGATAGAAGTACTACAGATATAACAAACTGACCCTAGCCCCCCGACACAAACTACTGCAGCATAAATACTGGAGGCTGAGACAGGAGGGGTCAGGAGAAACTGTGGCCCCATCCGATGATACCCCCGGACAGGGCCAAACAGGAAGGATATAACCCCACCCACTTTGCCAAAGCACAGCCCCCACACCACTAGAGGGGTATCTTCAACCACCAACTTACCATCCAGAGACAAGGCCGAGTATCAGCTCTGCAGATTCTGTTGTGAGGAGGCAGAGTCATTAGATCATTTATTTTGGTATTGTCCATATGTAGCTCGTTTTTGGTCACAGGTCCAGGAATGGCTGAAGAATTGCAACATTTGCCTAGAACTAACGCTACAGATAGCAATACTGGGGGATTTGAAAAGCCATAGTCAATCAATCAATAATATAATAATTATTTTAGCAAAAATGTTTATTTTTAATTTACAATCTGTAGAAGCTATGAGAATAGGAAGGTTCAAATCTTTTGTGAAGCATCACAGCACAGTTGAAAAATATATGGCAAATAAAAATCCGAAATGGATGATGTTGGAAGATAGATGGGAAGGGTTGAGTGGAACTGAAGGGTGGGACTAATAACAAGATAAACAATGTAGGGCATACGGGATCTGTGAAATGTGTATAGGTGCGGAGCTTTTGTGAAATAGCACAGTTACAAGTGGAAATAAAATTGGATGGACAACAGAAATAGAGGAAGGACTAAGAACAAACAAGAGAGAACTATTATAAAGTAGACTGTGTCTGTAAAATAGGTATAAGATGTATAAATTGAAGGTAAAAGCAGAAGTGTTTATTAGTTTACTCCAATTGGGGGAGCGGTGGTAGGGTTGCGGGGAATAATAATAAAGGTATATTCTTTAAAAAAGTATGTATGTCTATATAGGTATGTGTATGTATATATGTGTATATGTATGCATGCGTGTATGGATATATATATTTACCCCAAAAAATATGGGGGATTGGAAATGATGCAGACAATTACATTGGAAGCAACATTCTTTCCGCAATATTAAGCTGATCCACCCCTAGAAAAAAATAATAATAATAAAATAAAGGCCGAGTATAGCCCACAAAGATCTCCGCCACGGCACAACCCAAGGGGGGGCGCCAACCCACTCAAGTGACGCACCCCTCCTAGGGACGGCATGAAAGAGCACCAGTAAGCCAGTGACTCAGCCCCTGTAATAGGGTTAGAGGTAGAGAATCCAATTGAAGAGAGGGGAACCGGCCAGGCAGAGAGCAAGGGCGGTTCGTTGCTCTAGAGCCTTTCCGTTCACCTTCACACTCCTGGGTCAGACTACACTCAATCATATGACCCACTGAAGAGTCTTCAGTAAAGACTTAAAAGTTGAGACCGAGTCTGCGTCTCTCACATGGGTAGGCAGACCATTCCATAAAAATGGAGATCTATAGGAGAAAGCCCTGCCTCCAGCTGTTTGCTTAGAAATTCTAGGGACAATTAGGAGGCCTGCGTCTTGTGACCGTAGCGTACGTGTAGGTATGTACGGCAGGACCAACTCGGAAAGATAGGTAGGAGCAAACCCATGTAACGCTTTGTAGGTTAACAGTAAAACCTTGAAATGAGCCCTTGCCTTAACAGGAAGCCAGTGTAGGGAGGCTAGCACTGGAGTAATATGATCCAATTTTTTGGTTCTAGTCAGGATTCTAGCAGCCATATTTAGCACTAACTGAAGTTTATTTAGTGCTTTATCCAGGTAGCCGGAAAGTAGAGCATTGCAGTAGTCTAACCTAGAAGTAACAAAAGCATGGATTAATTTTTCTACATCATTTTTGGACAGAACATTTCAGATTTTTGCAATTTTACGTAGATGGAAAAAAGCTGTCCTTGAAACAGTCTTGATATGTTCGTCAAAAGAGAGATCAGGGTCCAGAGTAACGCCGAGGTCTTTCACAGTTTTATTTGAGACGACTTTACAACCATCAAGATTAATTGTCAGATTCAACAGAACATTTCTTTGTTTCTTGGGACCTAGAACAAGCATCTCTGTTTTGTCCGAGTTTAAAAGTAGAAAGTTTTCAGCCATCCACTTCCTTATGTCTGAAACACAGGCTTCTAGCGAGGGCAATTTTGAGGCTTCACCGTGTTTCATTGAAATGTACAGCTGTGTGTCATCCGCATAGCAGTGAAAGTTAACATTATGTTTTCGAATGACATCCCCAAGAGGTAAAATATATAGTGAAAACAATAGTGGTCCTAAAACGGAACCTTGAGGAACACCGAACTGTACAGTTGATTTGTCAGAGGACAAACCATTCACAGAGACAAACTGATATCTTTCCGACAGATAAGCTCTAAACCAGGCCAGAACTTGTCCGTGTAGACCAATTTGGGTTTCCAATCTCTCCAAAAGAATGTGGTGATCGATGGTATCAAAGGCAGCACTAAGGTCTAGTAGCACGAGGACAGATGCAGAGCCTCGGTCTGATGCCATTAAAAGGTAATTTACCACCTTCACAAGTGCAGTCTCAGTGCTATGATGGGGTCTAAAACCAGACTGAAGCATTTCGTATACATTGTTTGTCTTCAGGAAGGCAGTGAGTTGCTGCGCAACAGCTTTTTCATTTTTTTTTGAGAGGAATGGAAGATTCGATATAGGCCGATAGTTTTTTATATTTTCTGGGTCAAGGTTTGGCTTTTTCAAGAGAGGCTTTATTACTGCCACTTTTAGTGAGTTTGGTACACATCCGGTGGATAGAGAGCCGTTTATTATGTTCAACATAGGAGGGCCAAGCACATGAAGCAGCTCTTTAAGTAGTTTAGTTGAAATAGTGTCCAGTATGCAGCTTGAAGGTTTAGAGGCCATGATTATTTTCATCATTGTGTCAAGAGATATAGTACTAAAACACTTAAGTGTCTCTTGATCCTAGGTCCTGGCAGAGTTGTGCAAACTCAGGATAGCTGTGCTTTGGAGGAATACGCAGATTTAAAGAGGAGTCCATAATTTGCTTTCTAATGATCGTGATCTTTTCCTCAAAGAAGTTCATGAATTTATTACTGCTGAAGTGAAAGCCATCCTCACTTGGGGAATGCTGTTTTTTAGTTAGCTTTGCAACAGTATCAAAAATAAATGTTGGATTGTTCTTATTTTCCTCAATTAAGTTGGAAAAATAGGATGATCGAGCAGCAGTGAGGGCTCTTCGATACTGCACGGTACTGTCTTTCCAAGCTAGTCGGAAGACTTCCAGTTTGGTGTGGCGCCATTTCCGTTCCAATTTTCTGGAAGCTTGCTTCAGAGCTCGGGTAATTTCTGTATACCAGGGAGCTAGTTTCTTATGACAAATGTTTTTAGTTTTTAGGGGTGCAACTGCATCTAGGGTATTGCGCAAGGTTAAATTGAGTTCCTCAGTTAGGTGGTTAACTGATTTTTGTCCTCTGACGTCCTTGGGTAGGCAGAAGGAGTCTGGAAGGGCATCAAAGAATCTTTGTGTTGTCTGAGAATTTATAGCACGACTTTTGATGCTCCTTGGTTGGGGTCTGAGCAGATTATTTGTTGCGATTGCAAATGTAATAAAATGATGGTCCGATAGTCCAGGATTATGAGGAAAAACATTAAGATATACAACATTTATTCCATGGGACAAAACTAGGTCCAGAGTATCAATGTGGGCAGTCAAATGTTTGACCCCACCCACTTTTTTTCTTCCTTATATAATATACTGAATAGCCAGCATCTTACCATCAAAACAAACACCCCACAGTTGTTTGAGAAACCGTGCTTTGGTAGGCCCTGTGGTGAGAACAAGGTACAATTTTCAATAAAGGAATGACAATCAAATGGTACACTTCAGTGGAATAATTTAAAGGAATATCTAACCTGATCCAAGCTGTTTCTGTGAAAGTAAAGAAAAAGTACAATTCAACAGCTTTTTATACTTCAGCATGCATAACAGTTTGAACACAGTTGGAACTGAATTAGCCCAAGTATTTTTCACAACATGTATGGGTGTTTCTGGACCAGAAAATGTATTTGACTGCAACCACACCATTTCTAACATCAATGCACTCACATGCCAAAAATCTTTCCTTGAACATCATTTCAAAGCAATGTGTATGCTTTCTTCATAAATGTGTTTTGAAGTTTTTCTTATTTAACTTCAGTTTGCAGTGTGGACATGTTACAATTACTTTTTTTTCTTTCTTTTTTAACTTTCCATGCAGTTGGGACCAGCTGATTTCATGATTGTAAACTCAGCAAAAAAAGAAACGTCCCTTTTTCAGGACCCGGTCTTTAAAGAATTTGTAAAAATCCAAATAACTTCACAGATCTTCATTGTAAAGGGTTTATATACCGTTTCCCATGCTTGTTCAATGAACCATAAACAATTAATGAACATGCACCTGTGGAACGGTCATTAAGACACTAACAGCTTACAGACGGTAGGCAATTGTCACGCCCTGACCTTAGTTATCTTTGTTTTCTTTATTATTTTGGTTAGGTCAAGGTGTGACGAGGGTGGTATGTGTGTTTTGTCTTGTCTAGGGTATGTCTAAGTGTGTGTGTGTAATCTAGGCATTATGTAGGTCTATGGTGGCCTAGATTGGTTCCCAATCAGAAGCAGCTGTTTATCGTTGTCTCTGATTGGGGATCCTATTTAGGTTGCCATTTTCCAGTTTGGTTTGTGGGTTATTGTCTATGTGAAGTTGCATGTCTGCACTCATTGTTTATAGCGTTCACGTTCGTGGTGTATTTTGTTTGTTTAGTGTTCAGTCGTCTTCTATTAAAAATATGTATTCACATCACGCGCTTTGGTCTCCTCACTACGACGTTCGTGACAGCAATTAAGGTCACAGTTATGAAAACTTAGGACAATAAAGAGGCCTTTCTACTGACTCACCAAAAGAACACACCAAAAGAAAGATGCCCAGGGTCCCTGCGTGAACGTGCCTTAGGAATGCTGCAAGGAGGCATGAGGACAGCAGATGTGGCCAGGGCAATAATTGCAATGTCCGTACTATGAGACGCCTAGGACAGAGCTACAGGGAGACAGGACGGACAGCTGATCGTCCACAGTGGTTGACCACGTGTAACACCTGCACAGGATCGGTACATCCGAACATCACACCTGCGGGACAGGTACAGGATGGCAACAACTGCCTGAGTTACACCAGGAACGCACAATCCCTCCATCAGTGCTCAGACTGTCCGCAATAGGCTGAGAGAGGCTGGACTGAGGGCTTGTAGGCCTGTTGTAAGGCAGGTACTCACCAGACATCACTGGCAACAACGTCGCCTATGGGCACAAACCCACCGTCGCTGGACCAGACAGGACAGGCAAAAAGTGCTCTTCATTGACGAGTCGCGGTTTTGTCTCACCAGGGGTGATGGTCGGATATGCGTTTATCGTCGAAGGAATAAGCGTTACACTGAGGCCTGTACTCTGGAGCGAGATCGATTTGGAGGTGGAGGGTCCGTCATGGTCTGGGGCGGTGTGTCACAGCATCATCGGACTGAGCTTGTCGTCATTGCAGGAAATCTCAACACTGTGCGTTACAGGGAAGACATCCTTCTCCCTCATGTGGTACCCTTCCTGCAGGCTCATCCTGACATGACCCTCCAGCATGACAATGGCACCAGCCATACTGCTCGTTCTGTGCCTGATTTCCTGCAAGACAGGAATGTCAGTGTTCTGCCATGGCCAGTGAAGAGCCCGGATCTCAATCCCATTGAGCATGTCTGGGACCTGTTGGATCAGAGGGTGAGGGCTAGGGCCATTCCCCCCAGAAATGTCCGGAACTTGCAGGCGGTGGAAGAGTGGGGTAACATCTCGCAGCAAGAACTTGCAAATCTGGTTCAGTCCACGAGGAGGAGATGCACTGCAGTACTTAATGCAGCTGGTGGCCACACCACATACTAACTGTTACTTTTGACCCCCTCCCTTTGTTCAGGGACACATTATTCAATTTCCGTTAGTCACATGTCTGTGGAACTTGTTCAGTTTGTGTCAGTTGTTGAATCGTGTTATGTTCCTACAAATATTTACACGTTAAGTTTGCTGAAAATAAACGCAGTTGACAGTGAGAGGACATTTCTTTTTTTGCTGCGTTTGTATACTATTCGTAGACTTCCCTGCGTGTAACTAAGGGAATGGCATCAACGATACACATTTAGAGCCAGCCAAACACAACAAGGCATACATTGAACACAGAAAAACCAACGATCAAATCGATTACATAACTGTACATGTAAACCTAGGCTTACTGCTCAAGTAGGCAAATTTGATTTCCTCATTGTGAGCAATTAGCTAACTCATGTGCAGTTGGGTGCTAATTAACGCTATACTAACATCTGTGCGGTAGTTGGTCATATAAAATTATACCACCGCACTGGTATAACATGAATATTACAAAGTACATTATGCATAATGACAGTCTCACTTACTTCCATGGTTTCTATTTTTATCCATGTAGGTTAGATTAAGATTCGCTTTCGTTGACGTTAATACCTTCGACATTTACCTCAATTTGGGTGACTTTGGTGAGGTTCGGGTTAAACGCGTTTGACTCCGCCCACATTGAGCTCGGCCCAGACGTTTCACTCCGCCCACATTGAGCCCGGCCCAGATGTTTCACTCCGCCCACATTGAGCCCGGCCCAGATGTTTCACTCCGCCCACATTGAGCCCGGCCCAGACGTTTTACTCCGCTCATATTGAGCCCGGTCCAGACGTTTCACTCTGCCCACATTGAGTCCGGCCCAGACGTTTCACTCTGCCCACATTTAGCCCGGCCCAGACGTTTCACTCTGCCCACATTGAGTCCGGCCCAGACGTTTTACTCCGCCTACATTGAGTCAAGTCTACACACTGAACTACACACCGAACTAGTGTCTACACACTGCCTCTGCCTCGAACTACACACTGCCTCTCAACCAAGCCGCACTTGGCTGCCACGTCATCTCTTGTCCCGTCACTGCATAAACAGAAAAGATGGCCGCCTCCGTCCGGGAAAAGCAGGCAGGTCTGTCAATGGTTTCAGTCATATATTTTTGCTGAACATAGGTTGTCGAATTGTTGATTCACATTGTAACACCGACTATTTTCTCTGACCATAGCCTGTTGAATAAAATACGAACTTCCACGATGGCCACCAGCCATCTTAACGAGAAAATCAATGCTAAGCTAACTTATTAGCTAACTAACGTAAACGCGTTACAATAATATTATAAAGCAGCAACAAGTCGGATGGCTAACCTACACTTACTACTACTCTTGACTTCACTAGACACTTTCATGTGGTTGTCATGTCAAGGAACAGGAATGCCACGCAGTGAATGACTGACAGATATAACAAGTTAGCTATATCGACTGCAGTATCGTTCCTTTGGATGAGTGGTTAACTAGCTAACGCTAGCTAACTAGCTATTTCACTCATCAAACAATTTCACTCGTTGATTGGCAGAAATGGTATGGCAAAGTCCCAGTTCCCCCAGTCCTGTGCCATGTTTAGTATGGCAAAAGTGGTGGTTGTGCCATGGGTGTGGTGGGATGTGCAGCACCTATTGCACAAATATTTCCAATTTACATTGGCCAAGCATGACTTTATACTGTATTCTTCTGTGTCCCCAGCTGCATTGAAGCGCATGCTGAATTTCAACACTTCTCCGTTGAAAAACACTGCTGCCGAGCCGGTATGGAAGGTGCTGATCTATGACAGGTTTGGCCAGGACATAATCTCCCCTCTACTGGCGGTCAAAGAACTACGGGACATGGGAATCACTTTGCACTTGTGAGTAACTCACAATTTGACATCGCTGTTAATAATCTGTTAATCCCCTTCACAAAAGGTAAATGTAGAGAACTAAAATCATGATGCACCAGACAAATAATTAATGAGGCTGTAAAGACTTTGAATTTGAGTAATGTAACCCATCAACTGTTCAGTATCTATTGAAAATGAAGGATCTACCAGTGCAGTATATTTCAAAGGACAACAACAGTTTTGAGAGAAGTTGAATTGCAAATAAGTCCACAAACACAGCATTGACTTGGTGTCAATCAATGGAGGACACCGTCATCTAGAAAGGTCTTCAATGTATTTGATCATTCTCTATAGGTTGCTTCATTCAGACAGAGATCCCATCCCGGATGTGCCAGCCATCTATTTTGTTATGCCGACAGAGGAGAACATTGACCGGATATGCCAAGTAAGCATCCCTCACACAGAATATCAACATTACATCATCAGATATGATTAAACCCAGGATAGGTCTAGATATGATAAGAAAAACTGTATTGGGCCACTGAGCCTATACATTTGGTGGCCTTGGCCAGATACAATTATTTGTTGTCCAAACATTACATCCCAGACATGTAGCATCCTACTATTCAGTATATTGTTACATTCCATTGTTTTGTTTATTTTTCTCAGGACCTTCGTAACCAGCTATATGAGTCATACTATTTGAACTTCATCTCAGCCATATCCAGAAGTAAACTAGAGGATATTGCTAGTGCAGCTCTCTCAGCTAACGCTGTCACCCAGGTTACCAAGGTGAGTCCACCACACACTAGTTCACCTCTCTTCCAGGCTGTCTCTCAAATGGTACCCTATTCCCTATATAGTGCACTACTTTTTTTCCTGTCGGGCTCTGGTCAAAAGTAGTACATTATGTAGGGGATAGGGTGCCATTTGTGACTCCGTCCTAGTCATTTTCTAAAACACATCACATTACAGGGTATTGAACAGCCTTGTAACAGTAAGGTATTTTTTGCTTTCGTAGGTGTTTGATCAGTATTTGAATTTCATCACACTCGAAGATGATATGTTTATCCTCTGTAATCAAAATAAAGAGCTCATCTCCTACCATGGTAAGTTCATTGGATTCAGAACTGTGCTAGATTGCACTTTGCCATTTTCATCAGATCTTATTCATGATTAGCTGGCATGATTGTATTTGACTTCCTGTTTTCTTATTCCCTTTTGATTAGCGATTAACAAACCGGACATCATGGACACAGAGATGGAGGCCATCATGGATACGATTGTAGACAGCCTTTTCTGCTTCTTTGTCACTCTGGGTGGGTCTTTCAACAGAATATTATTAGTGCCACAATACTATTGAGACTCCTTAAGAGAACACTGCTTTAGTATTTCAAAATACTGTAAGATTGTTTCATTTACTCAGGTGGTTCATGGTTGTACCAGTTTCTCCCTGCTAGATGGCAGCATCACTTTTGTTATTACTCACCTGAATCGAAGCGATACCAAAATCATATTTCCTAGAGAGGAAAACTTTTTGAAAGTAAAGGCCAATGGTGAAAGTGTGGCTATATGATGCATTGAGCAAAGTAAACCCACTGCATCCCTAACTTGCAGGTTGTATACGATTCTCAGTTTTATCCTCATGTGATTCACAGCACATCCTCATATTCTCTATAGACACGCTCTGCTAAAGTCGTCAATGCTCTCTATTGGCAGTTAACAGATCCGTTTTGTTTTCTTAGGTGCTGTCCCCATAATCCGCTGTCCAAGAGGGAATGCTGCGGAGATGGTCGCGGTGGTGAGCATCATCCTTCCTCATTTATAACTCTCTGAATTCTCCTCAGCCGCTGTCAAGGGACACAGTCTGTCAGTCTAAATACACTTTGTATTATGTCTTGGCAGTGCAGACAGGGCTGGGAGAGTAGTACCCATCCCCAGTGGGTACAGTGAAAGAGGAAATTAGTAATTTGAGGACGACATCCAAGTCCACCCACCTCCAAAATCCCACTGTTTGCAGACAGTATTTGCAGGTAGATTCTTGATGTGGGGAGGAATGCTGATGCAGTCAGTGTGGAAGCTGATCCTCCAAGAGAATTAATGGATGGATGCAGTGTTTCTCCTCCAGTTACACAGCACTGCTCTTTGTTCCCTATACTGCACTGCTGTGTTGTGGTGGGGGTCTCTAAGCTCTCAGTGAAACGCTGCAAGACTGTGTGCTAAGCGTATATCCGGTTAAGAAGATGTAAGGCGTCTTACCTAGCTGCATAAGAGGCAAAACTATCTAACCCAGTTTCTCTGTTTGTTGCAGAAACTTGACAAGAAGCTGAGGGAGAACCTGCGAGACGCCAGAAACAGCCTATTCACTGGAGACAATATGGGGGCCGGCCAGTTCAGGTGGGTCAGGGTGCAGACTGGTACACTGGGTATGAACCATAAAGAGAGCAGACTAGATGTAGACATTAATATCATGATTCTGTACTGTACCACGGAAGGCCTACTCCATTCCCTAAGACAAACACATAAAATGGCTTCCCACACACACACACACACACACACACTGTGCTACACAATGTCTTTGTCTAACTTTGAAGTGGAAATGTGCTATTCTGCTTTTCTCCTCTCCTCTGCTCTCCAGACTCACTGAGTGGTTAGCTAGGCCTTCGATGAAGTGAAAACAGTCATGCTTCCTCTGGGAAGCTCTAAGCAGGATCTATTTCAAGTTTTCTTTTGTTTCAGCTTTGGTGGAGCAGAGAGAGAGCCTAGCCAGTGGGGAACTCTGGGTACATTTATCATCTTCTCGTTTCATCTCGCTCTCTCTCTCTCTTCAGCTTCCAGAGACCCCTATTTGTTCTCGCTGACCGCAACCTGGATCTTGCCACCCCTCTCCACCACACATGGACCTACCAGGCCCTCATCCACGATGTGCTGGTAAGACTAACAGGAAGCCAGGGAATCAGGGAGAGAGAGAGAGGAGCAAATCTGTCTGTCATACTCCCACCACTCTGTTATGATGGACTTAACAGACACATCATACACTATGACAAAAACTAAGGGCTTACCCATGAGAAACGTCCACTCTATAGTCTTGAGTAATTTATGGTGAGTGGTGTTGTTGGGTGTATGGTATTTTGCGCTCTGTGTAGGATGAACTATGACTATGCACGGCTCAGTAGTGTGAATTGGGATTTATACAGGTGAAGTCGGAAGTTTACATCCACCTTAGACAAATACATTTAAACTCAGTTATTCACAATTCATGACATTTAATTCGAGTAAAAAAGCCCTGTCTTAGGTCAGTTAGGTTCACCACTTTATTTTAAGAATGTGAAATGTCAGAATAATAGTAGAGAGAATGATTTATTTCAGCTTTTATTTCTTTCATCACATTCCCAGTGGGTCAGAAGTTTACATACACTAAATTAGTATTTGCTAGCATTGCCTTTAAATTGTTTCACTTGGGTCATACGTTTTGGGTAGCCTTCCACAAGCTTCCCACAATAAGTTGGGTCAATTTTGGCCCATTCCTCCTGACAGAGCTGGTGAAACCGAGTCAGGTTTGTAGGCCTCCTTGCTCGAACACACTTTTTTCATTTCTGCCCACAAATTTTCTATAGGATTGAGGTCAGGGCTTTATGATGGCCACCTCAATACCTTGACTTTGTTGTCCATAAGCCATTTTGCCACAACTTTGGAAGTATGCTTGGGGTCATTGTCCATTTGGAAGACCCATTTGCGACCAAGCTTTAACTTCCTGACTGATGTCTTGAGATGTTGCTTCAATATATCCACATAATTCTCTATTTTGTGAAGTGCACCAGTCCCTCCTGCAGCAAAGCCGCCTCACAAAATGATGCTGCCACCCCCGTGCTTCACGGTTGGGATGGTGTTCTTCGGCTTGCAAGCATCCCCCTTTTTCATCCAAACATAACGACGGTCATTATGGCCAAACAGTTTTTATTTTTGTTTCATCAGACCAGAGGACATTTCTCCAAAAAGTACGATCTTTGTTCCCATGTGCAGTTGCAAACCGTAGTCTGGCTTTTTTATGGCGGTTTTGGAGCAGTGGCTTCTTCCTTGCTGAACGGCCTTTCAGGTTATGTCGATATAGGACTCGTTTTACTGTTGATATAGATACTTTTGTACCTGTTTCCTCCAGCATCTTCACAAGGTCCTTTGCTGTTGTTCTAGGATTGATTTGCACTTTTCGCACCAAAGTACGTTCATCTCTAGGAGACAGAACGCGTCTCCTTCCTGAGTGGTATGACGGCTTCGGGGTTCCATGGTGTTTATACTTGCGTACTGTTGTTTGTACAGATGAATGTGGTACCTTCAGGCGTTTGGAAATTGCTCCCAAGGATGAGCCAGACTTGTGGAGGTCTACACATTTTTTTCTGAGGTCTTGGCTGATTTCTTTTGATTTTCCCATGATGTCAAGCAAAGAGGCACTGAGTTTGAAGGTAGGCCTTGAAATACATCCACAGCTACACCACTAATCGACTCAAATTATGTCAATTAGCCTATCAGAAGCTTCTAAAGCCATGACATCATTTTCTGGAATTTTCCAAGCTGTTTAAAGGCACAGTCAACTTAGTGAATGTAAACTTCTGACTCTGAATTATTAACTTCTGAATTATAAGTGAAATAATCTGTCTGTAAACAATTGTTGGAAAAATTACTTGTGTCATGCACAAAGTAGATGTCCTAACCGACTTGCCAAACCTATAGTTTATAAACAAGAAATTTGTGGAGTGGTTGAAAAACGAGTTTTAATGACTCCAACCTAAGTGTATGTAAACTTCAACTGTATATATATACAGTGGGGAGAACAAGTATTTGATACACTGCCGATTTTGAAGGTTTTCCTACTTAAAAAGCATGTAGAGGTCTGTAATTTTTATCATAGGTACACTTCAACTGTGAGAGACGGAATCTAAAACAAAAATCCAGAAAATCACATTGTATGATTTTTAAGTAATTAATTTGCATTTTATTGCATGACATAAGTATTTGATACATCAGAAAAGCAGAACCTAATATTTGGTACAGAAACCTTTGTTTGCAATTACAAAGATCATACGTTTCCTGTAGTTATTGACCAGGTTTGCACACACTGCAGCAGGGATTTTGGCCCACTCCTCCATACATACCTTCTCCAGATCCTTCAGGTTTCGGGGCTGTCGGTGGGCAATACGGACGTTCAGCTCCCTCCAAAGATTTTCTATTGGGTTCAGGTCTGGAGACTGGCTAGGCCACTCCAGGACCTTGAGATGCTTCTTACGGAGCCACTCCTTAGTTGCCCTGGCTGTGTGTTTCGGGTCGTTGTCATGCTGGAAGATCCAGCCACGACCCATCTTCAATGCTCTTACTGAGGGAAGGAGGTTTTTGGCCAAGATCTCGCGATACATGGCCCCATCCATCCTCCCCTCAATACGGTGCAGTCGTCCTGTCCCCTTTGCAGAAAAGCATCCCCAAAGAATTATGTTTCCACCTCCATGCTTCACGGTTGGGAGGGTGTTCTTGGGGTTGTACTCAACCTTCTTCTTCCTCCAAACACGGCGAGTGGAGTTTAGACCAAAAAGCTCTATTTTTGTCTCATCAGACTACATGACCTTCTCCCATTCCTCCTCTGGATCATCCAGATGGTCATTGGCAAACTTCAGACGGGCCTGGACATGCGCTGGCTTGAGCAGGGGGACCTTGCGTGCGCTGCAGGATTTCAATCCATGACAGCGTAGTGTGTTACTAATGGTTTGCTTTGAGACTGTGGTCCCAGCTCTCTTCAGGTCATTGACCAGGTCCTGCCGTGTAGTTCTGGGCTGATCCCTCACCTTCCTTATGATCATTGATGCCCCACGAGGTGAGATCTTGCATGGAGCCCCAGACCGAGGGTGATTGACAGTCATCTTGAACATCTTCCATTTTCTAATAATTGCGCCAACAGTTGTTGCCTTCTCACCAAGCTGCTTGCCTATTGTCCTGTAGCCCATCCCAGCCTTGTGCAGGTCTACAATTTTATCCCTGATGTCCTTACACAGCTCTCTGGTCTTGGCCATTGTGGAGAGATTGGAGTCTGTTTGATTGAGTGTGTGTACAGGTGTCTTTTATACAGGTAACAAGTTCAAACAGGTGCAGTTAATACAGGTAATGAGTGGAGAACAGGAGGGCTTCTAAAAGAAAAACTAACAGGTCTGTGAGAGCCGGAATTCTTACTGGTTGGTAGGTGATCAAATACTTATGTCACGCAATAAAATGCAATTTAATTACTTAAAAATCATACAATGTGATTTTCTGGATTTTTGTTTTAGATTCCGTCTCTCACAGTTGAAGTGTACCTATGATAAAAATTACAGACCTCTACATGCTTTGTAAGTAGGAAAACCTTCAAAATCGGCAGTGTATCAAATACTTGTTCTCCCCACTGTATATATATATATATATATACAGTTGAATGACCTTGTGTGTAAGATTAAGAATAGATTAAATGCTGTGGTATGTGCTCAGTGCGGTGACCTGTGCCAGAAGTTATAAATATTTGTGAGGAACCATTTTCCAGCATCCCTGCCTTAAAATGATTTCTGGTGTAAAATGTACGATCCCGTCTCCTATCTTAGGTTTCAGCATCACGAGTCCTTTGTTTTAACCTCAATATATTTATGACAACGGTTGTTATTTTGAATGTAAGTATTATGATGATGTAAGTAGATATCAGTGTTTATCCCAGAGGTATCTATGGACCAGTCTTTTTTTCCGATGATGTAAGCAGAAATATGACCAGACTACACATCCAATAGGATCTCTGCCAGACGCCAACCACCATCCCAACACTGAAAAAAATAATCACTCAGAAATGACTCTATTTGCAGGAAAAATACTATCCGTAGTAGAAATGATTTTGCTGTGTGTGTGACACTAATGTATTTCTGTGTGTGTGTGTGAGTGTCCTAGGACTTCCACCTGAACAGGGTCAGTATGGACGAGTCTGTGGGGTCAGAAGCTTCCCCTTCCGGAGCCAGACCCAAGAAGAAAAATAAGAAGAGTTATGACCTCACAGCCGCAGACAAATTCTGGCAGAAACACAAGGGCAGGTTAGGAACTCACTTGTGGTGATTACTGATTCAGCGGGTAGCATGTGGCCGAGGCTTTATAACTAGGTAGCAACAGTATATTCCAAGCTTTGCTTGTTAGAAACTCCATTCCATTGGCTAAAGTGTGATTTAAACTACTGATTTAGAAGGTAGTCTGCGTTTGATGCTTTATAACTCAATAGTAACAGTATATTTCAAACCATTTTTAGAGTTATGCTTTATAACGCAGTAGCAACAGTATATTTCAATCTTTGCTGTAGTGAAGTTCTTCTTGGCTGAGGGCTTGTTTTGACTCTTCCAGCCCGTTCCCGGAGGTGGCTGAGTCTGTACAGGAGGAGTTAGACACGTACCGAGCCCAGGAGGACGAGGTCAAACGCCTCAAGAGCATCATGGTAAGAAGGGCGGTTTTCTAGAGCTGTTCAATGAAGTAGTCTCACTGAAAACCTGTAGTCTCACTCACACCTGCAAATTCCCCACTAAAATAAGACTTTTGATCTTCTCCAGGGGTTGGAGGGTGAGGATGAGGGAGCCATTAGTAGTATTAGTATGTCAGACAACACCGCAAAACTTACCTCAGCTGTCAGGTGAGCATCATTGTAGAATTTTCCTTTTATTTGAACTAGGCTAGTCAATTAAGAACAGATTCTTATTTACAATAACGGCCTACCCGTATATGTAAATATACAGTATTTCTGTATTATTATTTATGTACCAAAACTGTTCTGTGTTTCCTCTACTAGCTCCCTACCAGAGCTTCTGGAGAAGAAGAGGCTGATTGACCTCCACACTAACGTAGCCACCGCCGTTCTGGATCACATTAAGGTTAGTATTAAACCCGGTCATGGCCTGTCAATGTGTTTTCTATGTGTAGATAGAGGGGGTTCTCTCTGTGTCCATAGTGCGCTGCATCCCATTAACACTTGTTTCAGATATTAAACATGTATGGAAGACTGCTGTGCAGTCCGTGTGAGCTCGAACATCTCAGAGCACTCACTATAAAGTTGTTACTAAATCTGCCAGTAAAGGACTGATGAAACATCCTCTTGATGTGGACTAAGTTAAGTGTACCTATTAAGCCCACATACACATTAAGCCCACTTCCATTTCTGGTGTAGCAATGCAGTGCCTTAGACCGCTGCACCACTCGGGGAGCCCTTCATTTGATAATTTTAACAAAAATATTGAAAATTCCTTATAGGTACTCTTTCCCAAATGTGTAACTTCTGTGACCCATCCAGAGCCGTAAACTGGACGTGTACTTTGAGTACGAGGAGAAGCTGATGAGCAAATCCACCCTGGAAAAGTCTTTACTGGACATCATCAGTGACCCTGACGGTAGATGTGCCTCTGTGCTTGTCTTTGCCAGAAATAACATAAATCATACATGTGCTATCTCGTGTACTTTGTCAAGGGTCGGAAATACCTGAGGTGCCTGTTGATGTAAGGTTTGTTAAACAACTTTGTTTTTGTCTTTGTGACAGCGGGAACACCAGAGGACAAGATGAGACTGTTTCTGATTTTCTACATCACAGCCCTGCAACCCCCTTCAGAGGTGAGGCCTGTCCCCCACTTAACCCTTACCCTATCAAACACATGCATACTGGACTTAACCCTGTCCCTATCAAAAACATACTAGACTCAAATCACACATTCTCTCACCATCAAACACATGCCAAACTAGACTCAATCACCGGTCAGAGAGGAGCCACAAGATACAGGCCCCTTTTGTCAGGGAACTCTGTTGATCTGTCTGATTCACTACGGTCATATGCAGTATCATGTCCAATGGATCCAAAAACGGCACAATAGCAACCTCAATGGAGACACTTTGTGGTCTCACTGGATGTGGTAGTCTTAGTAACAGCACAATATACAATATGAAAAACCTTGGCCCTGGCTTGCGTTTCATTGTTTAGAACACCAAACATCAATTCTCAAATCATTTTTTCGCATGATATTCAAACCAGCTTTTCTTCTTACAACATTCAAAAGCTTTATTGTTCGATATGACACGTTAGAGCAGGTTCCAGGAACATCGATACCCTTTGAAGCCGAGGCCAAATGTCATTACTCCAGAAGTCCAATAATGCTAGCTTGTTCTGTTCTGAGCATCGCAAGGCCCTCTGTATAGGAGGACACCCAGCTCTCCACTATGACTGTGGGTTCTACGTCTGCTTTCTTCAGGGAGGTGGCGCAGCTCAGGGACTAGCCTCTTAGGGACCCTGCTAAGACTTGGAAGACCCTAATACTGGCTCTGCTTCAAGCCCTGTCACCACCACCTCAGTAACCACAGTTCACCACAGAGGAGTGAAGTCAAGTCCCTCCAGCCGCCAGCTCCAAAGAGCTGGGAGGATGCCAGGGGCCGTATTCACAGAGTCTCTGAGTAGGAGCACGGATCGAGGATCAGTTCCCTGCTCGTCCATATAATCGTTTTCATTATCATCTAAAAGGCAAAACTGATCCTAGATCAGCACTCCTGCTCTGAGGAGCATTAATATGGGCCCAGGTTTCTGGCTGCGGCTGCAGGCTGGGATCAGCGTTAGGATCAGGCTGTCCTGGAGCATCATGTTGATCAATGGTCTTCCTAATAGCCCTTCTCCTCTGAGATGCCATTCTGTTTTCCCGGCCTGACAGCTGAAGTCAAGCAGGAAATCTTTTTCCACCGCCAACGTCTTGTGGTATTCCTCCTTTCATCTCTGTCCCCCTGTTAACCTGAACCCGTCCAGGGCCGATTATTACCATGGGATTACCCTCTCCTCTCTGGTCCATTCTCCAGTTGGTCCAGTATGTACATTTTTAAGGTTATTTGTTTTCCCAGGATGCTGTGGTGTAACATCAGTTTAGTTACATTAAAAAGTACTTGTCTCTGCCACCCTAATGTACTGATGATACCACCATACACGTGTCACACTCTGTTTTAGGATGACTAGGTTTTTATTTCTTCAAGCTTTTTAAGTCCCTGGTCGGTAAATTCCCTACTAATACTTGAATGCCTGCTCAATCACTTGTATGTTTTACCTTGGTGAAAACATGCATGCTGTTATCTTACTGGGGGTTTTCTGTGTTTCAGAGTGATCTGGACCAATACAAGAAGGCTCTTCTAGAAACTGGCTGCGACCTGTCCTCTCTCAACTACATCAAGCAGTGGAAGTAAGACATTACAAGCAAGCTTGCATTTTCATCATATAATGCTTCATACATGCAGAACCAAACAGATAATAAAACACATTGTTTTGGGTTCTTTCAAGGAGCTTATTATGAATAATTTGTTTTGCCAGGGCTTTCACAAAGATTGCTGCCACACCATCTAACTATGGGAACAGCGGTGTGAAACCTATGGGGTAAGAAAGAGAGAGCACTCTCTGTGTGTGTCCCAAACGGCACCTTATTCCCTACACAGTGCACTACTTTTGACCAGGTTAGTGTACTATGTAGGGAATAGGGTGCCATTTGGGACATTTCAGAGTTTCCCTTGTTTCAGGGGTCCCATAGACCTAAACCCCGTGCTGACCCTGTCCTCCTCCTGTCTCTATATCCCACAGCCTCTTCTCTAGAGTGATGAACTCTGGCTCCCAGTTTGTCATGGAGGGGGTGAAACACCTGGTGCTTAAACAGCATGTGAGTAGCTTTACACACACACACACACACACACACACACACACACACACACACACACACACACACACACACACACACACACACAGAATTATGCACAGAAACACACATGCAGAATGAGTGATACTGAATGTCTCTTAATAGACAGATGAGAGGAGCAGTCTCATCATGATACTGTCTGTATATGTGTTTTCAAAATGTCCAGATGTCCCTTGGCTTTGATGGGAAGGTTTTGCCTAGAGACATGTATGATAATATCTCACGCGGCTGCTCGTTGGAGTCAGTCTGTAGTGATTAATTACCTGGTGAGAAAGAACAGAGTATTTAAAGTGTTTTTCTTTCAGAACCTGCCAGTCACGCGTATCCTGGACAACCTGATGGAGATGAAGTCCAATCCGGTGAGTCTCCTCTCTTCCCTCCTCTTCTCTTCTCTCCTCCCCCTCTACTGTGGACATTCCTCTATGTTTCTGCTTTGTTGCACCATCACATTCAGGAGGGAAGCATGCTGATGAATACAGTGGCAACAAGATGAACAACCTGATGGGGGTCTCATGTCTGCAGTCGGAGACTTCTCCAATCATGCCCCCTTCTGATTAGATCACTTCTGAATATGTGGGGGGAAACTAGTCATCACAAATTGTGAAGACGTGACTAGATTTTTTAAATAAAGGCAGCAACTGTAGCTAAGCTACTTTGTAAAATGTCAAGTAGCTGTCTGCAGTCGTGTACATACAGTACCAGTCAAAAGTTTGGACACACCTAAACATTCCAGGGTTTTTCTTTATTTTTACTATTTTCTACATTGTAGAATAATAGTGAAGACATCAAAACTATGAAATAACACATATGGAATCATGTAGTAACCAAAAAACGGTTAAACAAATCAAAATAAATTTGAGATTCTTCAAAGTAGCCACCCTTTGCCTTGATGACAGCTTTGCACACTCTTGGCATTCTCTCAGCCAGCTTCATAAGGTCGTCACCTGGAATGCATTAGCTACAGTTGCTGCCTTTATTAAAAAATCTAGTCCGTCTTCACAATATGTGAAAAATAATGTATAACCCTTGAATGAGTAGGTGTGTCCAAACTTTTGACTGGTACTGTACCTGCGGATGACCTAGTGTTTAAGTCAAGTCAGTCAGTCATGTGCATAACAATATAGAAATGCCAGGAAGCTTCTGCTACAGCAGACATAGGGGCATGCGTCCCAGATGGCACCCTATTTCCTATATAGTGCACTACTTTTGACCAGAGCCGTATGGGCCCTGGTCAAAAATTGTGCACTATGTAGGGAGTAGGGTGCCATTTGGGATGCCGCCCCAGTGATTAAAAACAGCTCTGTGAGGGTGGCCTGGCCTGATCTGCTCTGGGGGCTCCACGGTTGTGCGAAACCCTAGCTGCTAGCTGTCTGCAGGGGCTGCAATAGAGCACATGGGCAGCACTGTGGACTCTCAATCCTCTCTGGGAGGACAGGCGCACACTGAACGTGGAGATTAGGTTACAGCTAACCCAGAAGCTCTCTCTACACTCCCTCATCTCGCTCTCAGCTCCTTACCAGCTTAATCATTCACAAGCCATCCTCTGTGCACTCAACACTACACTTGTTAGTGTAGGCCACCAGACTTGATGGAGGTCCCCTATTCCCCTCTGTGGTCCGTGTCTAATTTTCCCTGGATCAGCTGCTACATCTATAGAGGCGTTACATCAACTTAGTCCCTTTGTGATTACAATCTCTCACAGGTCCATAAACATTTGGGGAATGATAATATGAACAAACGCTTTTCAATTTCTATTAGCTCCGTTCCATCTTGTGTCAGCGTCCCAGGTGGCACCCTATTCCCTTCAAAGTGCCTGTAGGGCTCTACTTAAAAGTAGTGCACTTTATAGGGAATAGGGTACCATTTGGCACTCATACTGTGTCTCTACAGCCAGGAGGGAGCAGGGATTACAGGATTCTGTTACTGGCTTCAGATGCCCCCCAACCCCTATCCCCACCTCTCCAAACACTGAATTGGACATAACAATATTATCATTTTCTCAGCTACTGGAATTACAGTGCACTGTACAAAGCGCTTCTTGTTCGGTGAGCCGAGAAGGAGAGGGGCACATCAGTCCAAATTCAACAGCCTCCATCCTCCTCTCCCCACCCCTGTCCCGCATCCGATGGCCCTCTTGGACAGGTGTAATCTATCGGTGGTTCTTCTGTGTGAACACAATGCCATTCCTCTCCCAGGCAGGTTTAGCAGTGTGTTCAGGTTTGATATCAGAAGCCCTCTGCTGAACTGCCTCTCTCCTGTGTGGGGAAAGACGATAGCACAAAAATCTGGAGCATCTAGTCAGTTCAGAGAGACAGGGAGCTCCTCTTTCACCAGCCTGACTGCAAAGTATTTTCTCTTCTGGTGAAGAATGTGAGTGGGCCACGGCTCTGCCAGATAGAGGGAGATGCATTCGGTCCATTGGGAAGAGAGGAGAGAGACTAGGGATGCATCCTAAATGGCAACCTATTTAGTGCACTACTTTTGACCAGGGCCAATAGGGCTTTGTTGTGAATTGTTAGATATGTTGTGTATTGTTAGATATTACTGCACTGTTGGAGCCAGGAACACAAGCATTTCCGCTACACCCGCAATAACATCTGCTAAATATGTGTATGTGACCAATACAATTTGATTTGGTCAAAAGGAGTACACTATAGGGAATAGGATGCCATACTATAGGGAATAGGATGCCATTTGGGACGCAGACCAGACTAAAGACTTGGTTCTGGGTTTAAGGAGGATGTATGAGAGAGGGAGGAAACTCCACTGATCCTATGTAAGACTAGTTCTGGTAAATGTGACGTTTCTGTTGAAATCATGCAGGTGTTCTCTGAATGCTTATGCAGGAGTTGCTTTTAATAAGAGGAACTGGGTGACCTTGAGCAATGGGGGGGATTTTGGTGTTTCTAGAATTGTCAGAAAATGGTCTCTCTTGTTGTTCATGTGATGTATATGTTTGTTGGTGTATTGCTGATGTGTTTCTGATCTGCAGGAGACGGATGACTACAGATACTTTGATCCCAAGATGCTGCGCGGCAGTGAGAGGTACGATTTCAACAGCTCCAAGGATAGCAGTTAAGGCCTCTAAATAGTAATGTGCATTTTCTGTCCGTAAGATCTGTGTCTAAACACTCCTGTTCTCCCAACAGCTCAACCCCAAGGAACAAGAACCCGTTTCAAGAGGTGAGTCCTGCCATGGTCAGCAGACAGACGCACAAACAGGTCCTCCACTAAATCCAGTAACTGCTGTGTGTTGTCCTGGTGCCTGTCTTGGACTCAATGTATGACGGGGGGGGGAACACTACTCTGTGTATATTATGTACATGAACCTAGCAGCCTCAACCTGTCAGTGAGATCTCGCCTTCTGTTTCAGGCTATCGTCTTTGTGGTCGGAGGAGGAAACTACATAGAATATCAAAACCTGGTGGACTACACAAAGGTAAACTATCACTCCAAATTGTTTTCGTTTTTCGTTTTTTTTTTTATGAATGTTTTATTAAAATGTCTACATGTCACATTGTGACAAAAGTTTCCATTGTATTTTGTGAAACCTCTTCATGTTTTCAGTAGAGTTCTTTTTGAACAACGTGTATTTTGTGGCATCCTTTTAGGCAAAGCCAGGGAAGAGGGTGCTGTACGGATGCAGTGAGCTCTTCAATGCAGGGCAGTTCATCAAACAGGTAGGAGGACCACCAGCCTTTGTGTGCGTCCCAAATGGCACCCTATTACCAATATAGTGCACTACTACCCTATGTGGCCCTGGTCAAAAGTAGTGCACTGAATAGGGAAACTGCATTGTTGGTTAAGGGCTTGTAAGTAAGCATTTCACGGTAAGGTCTACTACACCTGTTGTATTTGGCGCATGTGACAAATAAAATTTGTCAAGGGTGCCATTTGGGAAGCAGGCTTTTTGTTGAGTAATATCAATAATTTAAGCCTGCATCATAATATTGAATGATGACACCCATATTGTGTGTTTGTGTTAAATCACCTACACTGCTAAGTTGATCGTAGATTTCTGGTAGTGAGATGTGGTTTTTATTGTTTCTCCGTGTTTGTCTCCACAGCTATCCTCACTCGGCCAAAAGTAAAAGCAAGAAAACATATGAACACTTTCTTTTCTTCGATTCCATTTCTCCTAAATACTCACAACTGCAATCAAGACCTCTCTAATCATTGATGATCGTTTTAAGTTCCTCTAGATCCTCTCGCTCTCTCTCGCTCTCTCGCTCTCTCTCTCTCTCTCTCTGATATTCCATGTGTTTTATAATGTGTACCATACTTACATTGTTTGTTTAAAGGCCCATTCCAGTCAAAAACATGATTTCCTGTGTTTTATATTTCCATACTATGAGGTTGGGGGAAAATATTGCAACAAATCTGATAATGCCTTTTTAGTGTAAGAGCTTTTTGAAAAGACCACCTGAAATGATTGCCTGTTTTGTTGGGATGGAGTTTTGGCCTTCCTGGTGAGATCACCAGGTGGTAAATTAGTTCATAGATGAAAGAGTTACAAACCTCTCTGTCAATAACAGATAGTTTTCAGTTTTCCCCTCCTCACTCAGACCACTCCGACAGTCCTACCAAAATTCTTGTTTGAGAAATTGCTCTTGCTAAGAAGCTATTTTTGTTACTTTTTGACCTTTTTAATTGAAAACAATCGCAGTAAGGTACTTAATTGTTACCCAGAAATGATTTGATATTGATATAAAAACATCTGCATTGGGCCTTTAACTAATTTGCTTTGCACTCTCAACAAATAAAGTTGAATAGTCTTACTCAACACGGTTGCTGTGTAGTGTATCTAGTGTATCAACCAGAGTTTTCCAACTTGTCCTTTGTTTAATCTTATTCAGGATCAGGACAGGGTGTTTTACTAGACTTCTTCCTCTTGCAGCGAACAAGGATACAAATAAATAATATTTACAGTCTACAAATAGCCCCGTTTGTCTGTGTCCGTTCCCCTTAGGCGAGTTGGAGCTGATCTCGAATGAGCCAAGAAGCCAGTGTCAGTTTAGTTGCTGATCTAGAGTTGTAGCATGGAGAACTCAACACTATTATACAAGGTGCTGCTGTTTATTTTTTTATTGCCCAACACCATAGACTAAGACTGCTACCTTGACCAGCTTTAGGTGCCACCAATCAAAGTATGTATCGAAGTGTATTATTAGCTGACCTGACTTCCGTGGCTAGCGTTGCATCAGACACTCTCATTAACCGGATCAAGGGATTAGGCTAATGTATGTAGGACACAACCATGCCAGTTCTATTACTGTACACCTGCCTTGCATACACAGACAGGGTCATTCTATGGAGAGACTGAGAGGGGGATTCTCAACTCTGTCTCGGTTGGAATTACGACAGAGAATGTTACCATCCACCTGAGGGGTCCTTGGGACACCACTCACTGCAGCTGTCCTGGATCAGAACAGGCCGGGGTCTTCAGACGATGTGTGTTTGAAATGAGACCGTCATAAAAGCTTGGATCTTGGCCGTGAGGTGCTCAGAAGATGAGGGTGCTGATGGAGGACACCAACATATTCCCTCCTAATGTGTCTGTCTACAGGTTGTCAGCCGAGGGGGAGACTGCCATTGGTGTTTACTTGTTGATACTAGGTAATTATTCTGTTTACCTTGCCAAAGTGATGTATTCCCATACTGTTGATAATATAGAGTAGACAACTTTCACAAAATAAATAAGTGGTGAATCTTATGTTAGTGTACTTATGTTAGTGTTGGGTAGGTCACTTTCTAAATGTAGTCAGTTACTAGTTGCCTGTCCAAAATTGTAATCAGTAATATCATTTTTGGATTACCCAAACTCGGTAATGTAATCTGATAACTTTTGGATTACTTTCCCGTTAAGAGGCATTAGGAGACATAAAGGATCCATCAAACTCTGACTTGCTCAGGTGGAACAAACTTAAACTTACACTTTCTAAATCAAATTTTTTAATGTAATTGAGAAAACAAAAAGGTGTCATCATGTATTTTTTCGCAAATATCCTTTAACGGTATGGGTACTCCCTGTTCACTCATGACTGCACGGCCAGGTACGACTCCACGGCCAGGTACGACTCCAACACCATCAAGTTTGCCGATGACACAACAGTGGTAAGCTTGATCAACGATGAGACGGCCGATAGGGAGGAGGTCAGAGACCTGACCTTGTGGTGCAAGGACAACAACCTCTCCCTCAACGTGATCAAGACAAAGGAGATGATTGTGGACTACAGGAAAAGGAGGACAGAGCACACCCCATTCTCATCAATGGGGCTGTAGTGGAGCAGGTTGAGAGCTTCACGTTCCTTGGCGTCCACATCACCAACAAACTATCATGGTCCGAGCACACCAAGACAGTCGAGAAGAGGGCACAACAAAATCTATTCCCCCTCAGGACACTAAAAAGATTAGGCATGGGTCCTCAGATCCTCAAAAGGTTCTTACAGCTGCACCATCGAAAGCATCCTGACTGGTTGCATTGCTGCCTGGTATGGCAACTGCTCATTCTCCGACCGCAAGCCACTACCGAGGGTAGTGCGTATGGCCCAGTACATCACTGGGGCCAAGCTTCCTGCTATCCATGACCTCTATACCAGGCGGTGTCAGAGGAAGGCCCTAAAAATTGTCAAAAACTCCAGCCACCCTAGTCATAGACTGTTCTCTCTGCTACCGCATGGCAAGCGGTACCGGAGTGCCAAGTCTAGGTCCAAGAGGCTTCTAAACAGTTTCTACCCCCAAGCCATAAGTCTCCTGAACAGCTAATCAAATGGCTACCCAGACTATTTGCATTGCCCCCCCCCCCCCGCCCCACGCTGCTGTTACTCTCTGTTATTATCTATGCATAGTCACTTTAATAACCCTACCTACATGTACATATTATCTCAATTACTTCGACACCGGTACCCCCGCACATTGACTCTGTACCGGTACCCCCTGTATATAGCCCCGCTATTGTTATTTACTGCTGCTCTTTAATTATTTGTTATTCTTCTCTTACTTTTTATAGGTATTTTCTTAACTGCATTGTTGGTTAAGGGCTTGTAAGTGAGGCATTTCACTGTAAGGTCTACACCTGTTGTATTCAGCTTGTGACAAATCAAATTTGATTTGATTTATGAATTTAAAAGTAATCTAGTTTTCCAAAGTATCTGTAATCTGATTACAATGTGTTTTTCCAGGTAACGTATCTGATTACAGTTCCTTTTTTTGTAATCAGATAACATTGAACTAATTACATGTAATTAGTTACTCCCCAACCCTGTGGGTGACTTTGTTGTGACATTGTTATGATAATGTTATACGTTTTTTTGTTTACAATTTCAGGGTGGCTCTCCTGTCTAGGTAATGGAGTGGTGATTCTACTGTTGGTCAAGCAGAGACACAGTCTGGAGCCACAGGACTTCCTCACTCTCAATCTGGCTGTGTCCGACGCTGGCGTCGCGATCTTCGGCTACTCCAGAGGGATACTGGAAGTCTTCAACTTGTTCAGGGACGACGGCCTGCTGATCAAGACCATCTGGACCTGCCAGGTACAGTAGGAACGTTGGTTGGTAGTTTTTTGTTGTTGGTTGATTCATATTACCCATATGGACTTATAAGAAGATTTGTAATTCTAGTTATTATTTAATTATTATTTTAATGCCTTGAATGAGATTCAAGAGCACTAAATAGATTTTGACATTATCCCAGATCTTGGGAAATTCAACAGAAAACTACATTCGAGCTACACAGATAAGATCAGCACAATAACATCGTAGAATTTCAGGGAGAAATCAAGAGGTGATTCTCTGATCTGATTAAGCTCAAGGACAACTTGTACAATACCATATTTTATATGGTATTGTAACTTAGCATTTTTCGACTATTACGAAACAAAGTATCAGTTTTACAGGAAATTAAAGCAACTTCCCTTAGTACTGTTACCGTGGCTACCCAGGACTCCCACCACTCCACTTGACAGACGACTAGAATAAATGACAGAAAGAAAAACATCACATTCCACCAGAGAAGAGTGTGTGTTTCTATCCTGCATTAGTCAGTCTACCTGGCTCATACCCTGAGAGTCTGGTTAGAGGGTGATGACACAACATGGTTTGGAAAGATTCCTTCCGTTCCCTCATGTTGGCAGAGAGCTGCAGGCACTTCATCCTAATCTGTGTGTGTGTGTGTGTGTGTGTGTGTGTGTGTGTGTGTGTGTGTGTGTGTGTGTGTGTGTGTGTGTGTGTGTGTGTCCGTCAGGTGGACGGCTTCCTGATCATGCTCTTTGGGCTCATCAGCATCAACACACTGACATCCATCAGTGTCGTTCGCTACATCAAAGGATGCCAGCCCAGCTATGGTATGTAGTCTATGCTGTGGCCCTGCCAAGCCTGAGGGTTGCTGGCTAGGTCCCATGCCAGGACATGCAGGGTTGGGGCTGAAGCTCCCCCTGGTCAAGTTGCTCAGGGCAGGGCACCCTGGCTCAATGGCAGCCACTATAAACTCTATTATTCTGCTGCTCCAGGTTAAGGCCTTATGCTGTTCAGTGCTCCCTGACCGCCGGCTAGATGGCACAGATGGAACTATTAGAGAGAGAATCATAAATATAATCACAGTTGTCCTACTTGTTTTTTGTGAAATCACCAAATCATTTGTTTCTTCCCCATGTTTCGTCATGTAATACCATCTCTGTTTAGTAACTACATGTCTTGTCTTTCAGCTCATTATAATAACCACTGTAATGTTGCCGTGGTGATTGTGGCAGTGTGGCTGTGTGCCCTCTTCTGGGCTGGAGCACCCCTGGTGGGCTGGGGGAGTTACACAGGTAGGACCCTCTCAGTGTAGTCTCTGAAATCCCAGACCTAGGGAAACAGCATGAGAACATTGGTGACATTGTGGGCATCTCGTTCACCTCTCTGATAAAGTAGATTCTTCTGGTCATGTAGTGTATGTGGACACCTGCTTGTCGAACATCTTATTCCAAAATCATGGGCATTAATATGGCGTTGGTCCTCCCTTTGCTGCTACAACCTCCTTCGCACTTCTGGGAAAGCTTTCCAATAGTTGTTGGAACATTGCTGCGGGGACTTGCTTCCCTTCAGCCACGAGCATTAGTGAGGTCGGGCACTTGTGCTGGAGATTAGGCCTGGCTCGCAGTCGGCGTTCCAATTCATCAGAAAGTTGTTCCATGGGGTTGAGGTCAGGGCTCTGTGCAGGCCAGTCAAGTTCTTCCACACCGATCTCAACAAACCCTTTCTGTATGGACCTCGCTTTGTGCACAGGGGCATTGTCATACTGAAACAGGAAAGGACCTTCCTCAAACTGTTGCCACAAAGTTGGAATCATGTAGAATGTCATTGTATGCTGTAGTGTTAAGATTTCCCTTCACTGGAACTAAGGGGCCTAGCCAAAAGCATGACAAACAGTCCCAGACCATTATTCCTCATCCACCAAACTTTACAGTTGGCACTATGCATTGGGGTAGGTAGCTTTCTTGTGGCATCCGCCAAACCCAGATTCGTCCGACGGACTGCCAGATGGTGAAGCGTGATTCATCACTCCAGAGAACTCGTTTCCACCACTCCAGAATCCAATGGCGGCGAGCTTTACACCACTCGAGGCGACACTTGGCTTTGCGAATGGTGATCTTAGGCTTGTATGCGGCTGCTCGGCCATGGAAACCCATTTCATGAATCTCCAGACGAACAGTTATTTTGCTGATGTTTCTTCCAGAGGCAGTTTGGAACTCAGTAGTGAGTGTTGCAACCGAGGACAGATGATTTTTATGCACTACGCGCTTCAGCACTAGGCAGTCTCGTTCTGTGAGCTTGTGTGGTCTACCACTTTGTGGATGAGCTGTTGTTGCTCCTAGACGTTTCCACTTCACAATAACAGCTCTTACAGTTGACCAGGACAGCTCTAGCAGGGCAGAAATTTGACGAACTGACTTGTTGGAAAGGTGGCATCCTATGACGGTGCCACGTTGAAAGTCACTGAGCTCTTCAGTAAGGCCATTCTACTGCCAATGTTTGTCTATGGAGATCGCATGGCTGTCTGCTCAATTTTATATACCTGTCAGAAATGGGTGTGGCTGAAATAGCCCAATCTACTAATTTGATGGGGTGTCCTCATAATTGTGTGTATATTTGTTGTAATATATGCACATACAAAAATATGTGGTTAAAAGGAGTCGATTGATCATTATAACCAATCAACCTGGTCAATTCTTTGTTTTCCACCTTGCAGCTCGTAAGTATGGGACGTGTGAGATAGACTGGGTCCAGGCCAGGTTCTCTGTGTCGTACAGACTCTACGTCATCCTCATCTTCACCTTCAACTTTTTCATCCCATTCGTGGTCATATGGTTCTCCTACGTGTCCATCATCCGGACGGTCAACAACAGCCACAAGTCCAGCAGAGGGGGAGCGGTCAGCGAGAGAGAGAAACAGATGGAGCGCAGTATAACAACAGTGAGTGAGGGAGCCCCCAGTCTACAAACAATTAATAGCTGCAGGATTTGGTACATGTTACATAATGGTGAATGCTGTGGGATTCAAAGTACAAATTTAATCTAGCATTGTGTCTGCCGATGGTCTGCTCTTTTAGCTATACAGTGATCCCTCGCCACTTCGCGGTTCACTTATCGCGGATTCGCTATTTCGCGGATTTTCATAATGCATTTTTTTTTTTTTTTTGGTGCATTGTGCTCTGCATTCTGATTCGCTAAAAACTCACTCCCGCTTCTTGTATCAAAACATGCTACGAATTGTGCTATCATTTTGTCGTCTCGTGCAGTTATGTGTACGTACATAAAACAGCTTGGCAAATTTACATTAAGTTGGCCAAATTATCTTGTAATTTCGAACATCTCCTAAACCCATAATGTCGACGAAACGGCCTACACGTGAGTCACTGTATTTGTATACATGTAATAGTTGCTAATTGTAAAAAAAAAAAAAGTTTTCTATTTCGCGGATTTCACTTATCGCGGGTCATTTTCGGAACGTAACCCCCGCGATAAACGAGGGATTACTGTACACTGCTTTGATTTCATTATAATTTTAGTCCAATGCAAGGTTATAATGTCTTCAGAAGGTATTGGTTAGGTCAGTGTTTGTGGCTATGCATGTAGTGTACACCCAACGGACAGTTTATTTGGTACACCACCCCGTTCACGAACATGGATCGCTCCCACAGACACTGAGTCACGTGGCCGTGGCTTGCTATATAAAGCAGGCATCAAGGCATCCAGTTACTGTTCGTTTGAACATTAGAATGGGCAAAACGAGTGACCTAAGCGACTTTGAGCGTGGTATGATCGTCCGTGCCAGACTCGCCAGATACAGTATCTCAGAAACGGTCGCCCTCCTGGGCTGTTCACGCATGACAGTGTCTAGGGTTTCCAGAGAATGGTGCGACAAACAAAAAACATCCGGTCAGCGGCAGTCCTGTGAGCGAAAACTCGTTGAAGAGAGTTCAAAGGAGAATGTCAAGAATCGTGCAAGCTAACAGGCGGGCCACAAACAGGCAAATAACGGTGCAGTGGTGTGCAGAACGGCATCACGGAGGGGCTATTGCAGCAGACGACCACGCAACGTTCCACTTCTATCAGCTAAAAACAACAAGAAGCGGCTCCAGTGGGCACGCGATCACCAACACAGGACAAATTGAGGAATGGAAAAACATTGCCTGGTCCGACGAATCTTAATTCCTTTTGATGGTGTACCACCATCCAATCTGCAGCAACTGCGTGATGTCAGCATGAACCAACATCCCTGTGGAACGTTTCTGACTTGTAGAATCCGTGCCCCGAACATTTCAGGATGTTATGTAGGCAAAGGGGGGTCCGACCCGGTACTAGATGAGTGTACCTAATAAACTGCCCTGTGAGTGTATGTTATACCAACTCCCTCCTCCTCCCCCAGGTGTCTCTGATCCTGTGTTCAGCCTTCCTGCTGGCCTGGTCTCCCTACGCAGTCATCTCCATGTGGTCTGCCTGTGGTCACCAGGTGCCTCCTCTCCACAGCATCCTGGCCAGCCTGTTTGCTAAGTCAGCCAGCTCCTACAACCCCTTCATCTACCTGGGCCTGAACTCCAAGTTCAGACAAGACTTCAGAGCCCAGTTCCACTGCCTGCGCCACAATCAGGACCTCTCCCACAGGCCAGACGAGGTGCAGATTGACCTGGACATTATGGAGGTGAATGGAGGGGTGGATGACCTGGACTCTGGGGTAGAGCTGGGTAGTGAAAGGGGTGTGGAGGAGAGGGGGGAGAACCAGAGGAGTCCTCTTATGCCCCCGATGATAGCCCCGGCTCCCAGTCATCGCCTGTTCCTGAGGAAACTCAGTGACTCTGGGCGCCTGTGAGCTCTGTCTCTTTGTTTCTGTCTCTGTTGCTGTCCATCTGTTTCTATCTCTGTTGCTGTCCATCTGTCCCTCTGTTTCTCTCTTTCTGTCTCTCTCCATTTATCTCTCTGTTTCTCTGTCTCTCTGTTTCTGTCTCGCTGTCTCTCTGACACTCTCTTGTCCTACGTACTGAGCTTTCACTGTTAACTTTTCACCTCCACAGCACTCTGATCGCCTGTACACACGTACATTTTACTCACAGTACAGCAACCCTCTGGACGTAACCTATTTTTTTTTTATCAAGAGAAGACATTGGTTTTGGCCTCACCTGAATTATTTGGAATCACTGATGTTGAAGGATTTACAGTATGTGGCGGCACTATCAATTTAAGGTCTGAGTTAAATCATATTTGTTTTACTGTTTTACATGTTACTCTAAAGCTGTGAATAATTATTATTATTTTTTTTTTATAAATCCTTGGTTTTAGGTTTGTACGCCGTCCAAAAAATAACTTCCAATAGCTCATCAATCAACGATGACTTGACTCAAAGGGGGTTATATCAGGCACTGATGTTGTACATTCATTCTCAGTCACTCACAGAGGGCTTGTGTGCAGAAATAATGAGGTGGAGAAGTGAGAAAAGGCTCTACCTTGACCTGAAGTCGCTAATCTGGGTTTTGTCCCCCCTCTGCCCTGTGGGAGCCCTGAGGGAGCTTGGGAAACTGGGAGAATGTGAGCCAGCCCTCACAGGGAGACTGGCTGGTGCACAGCTGAATCTGTTGGACCAAGAGGAGAAAGCAGAGAACAACACAACATCCACAGAATGGAAAGAGGTTACTGTTCAATTCAATACAGCTTTATTTGTCCCCTTATTGCAGTGCAACAACACACTGAAACAAGAGCAACAATCCATAGACACGGGTAACAGAAAAACAATGACTGTGAAAGAAGAACTGCAATAAATATCAAAGAGTGTAAAGTCATGTGCAAATGACAAGTAGGATTACTGTGTACTGTACTGTGGCCTGGAATTAGGACGGATATAGGATATACTGTATGAGGGTAACTCCACTCCAGAGGCTGTGGTTTTATTGGTCAGCTAGTGAGTTTGCTGAATAAATATTACCAAGTCTCCCCTCAATAAAACAAACACAAGCCACTAATCCAGTTGGGTTCAACAATGGAATTATAACCGAACAAGTTAACAATAGTCTCCCTTTGAAATAACAGCCTGTCTCAGATAATGACACGGAAATGGCTGCCGTAAGTCCCCTTTCTCTTCTATGAGTAATTATAAACCACAACACAGTGTCTGCGTCCGAACGGCAACCTATTCCCTATTTAGTGCATTACATTTGACGTGGGCCCTGGTCAAAAGTAGTGCACTTTATAGGGAATAGGGTGCCATTATGGACACACCGGTGTCTTCAGAGTGAAAGTTACCTCAGGACTCCACGGCAGCTGGAATTTCAGCAGGACTAATGACATGGGACAGGCACACAATAACCCATCAGGGGTCCCCATAACTGACCAAACACAGCTACCCCAGCCCTGCCAACACCACGAGCACGGTGACACAAAATAAACCAATCCACCTCTCCAAGAAAATACCACAAAAACATCAGCTTGTTAGTGAAATCCCTCTTTCTGGAAGAAAGAGCATCTCTAATCTATGTTCGTTTAAATGTGCTATTCAACTTTTTAGATGATAGTTTCTCATTCATTTTACTTTGACAATGTTTTAACAGAAAATTACCATACGTTTTCCCTCAGATATAGGACCATCAAGGTTCGAACTTGAAAGCAGTTTGCATTCACAAGTCTAGGTTGAATCGCATCCGGCCGTGATTGGGAGTCTCATAGGGCTGCGCACAATTGGCCCAGCATCGTCCGGGTTTGGCCGGGGTAGGCTGTCATTGTAAATAAGAATTTGTTCTTAACTGACTTGCCTAGTTAAATAAAGGTTAAATAAAAATAAATACATGTACACAGGATATTGAATTGTTTAGAATGTGAATACCAAAATGAATAACAATCTGATGTGCCTTATTGCTTGTGGCTATGGCAAGGAATATAAAGGCATTTGATATGCCTTGGTCTATGGTGGCATGGTCAGAGGATGAGCCTTGAACTCTGAGTAGGTTGCTGTGTTTCTCCCATCAAGTCTCCCATTATACTAAACACATTACAGTGGCCCATTCTGCTTGGCCCATGCTGAAACAGCTATGTCAGTTCCCTTTTAGTCAGCTCCTCAGTCTCACCCCACATGGCTGAGCATGGAGTCACAGGCCAAGTTCTCCTTGTGACCATCACCTGCTTACTTAGAAACACCCAGCCAAGCCTACACTCTCCATTAGCTTTATAGTATCATAACTCATACCATGCTGAAATGTTTGTTGGTGTTTTCAATTAGGCGGAGTAATGTACTGTAAATGCACGCACCAAAAGGTTTATATGTAGCGCTGGAGGAGTAATGAAATGTGTGTCATTAGAATGTGTGGAATATGTGTCCCAGTCCCCAGAGAGAACAACGCATTCTGACCTTGAGGGAAAGTTCCAAGGTCAAATCAGACCAAATACTATTTCAAATACTTCAAACTGAGCTTGATTTGAGCGTACCCAGACACCATAGAACAGGTTTTAGATACTCCCCTTCTTCTTATGGAATCTCTTTCTTTCCTTCTTTCTGAATGTCAGCAGTGAGGGCAGGCGACACTTCACCCCAGGTGATTTATGTGATCGTAGCCTTTTTGACATAACTACAACAACTAAAGCTGACATTAACATAATCACTGGCTACACTGATGCTGTGATGGTGAAAGGCCATACTAATACCTGGACAATGGTGTCCCATGGCACCCTAGTGGCTTTGGCTTCAACGAGAGGAGAGGTTCAGGTTATCCCTGGTTTATCTGTCTGACATTGATTTCACTGAGCTCCGCTAGGACTCTGTCCAGAAGAAAATATTGAGAGGATGGCACATGAGACTCTGCTGTTCTGGAGGACAGAAAGACATGATGAGAATATCAGGCAGCTGTAGGGGTTGTCATGGTGACCCCCTCTTCCTTTTCTCTCTGACAGTGAAAGGGATGGGGATTTTTATAACAATGATGAACATGTGTATCTATGGAGCATGTACAGTGCCCACAGAAAATACTCACACCCCTTGACTTAATTCCACAATTTGTTGTCTTACAAATTGGATTAAAATGGATTTAATTGCATTTTTTTTTGTCAACGCTCTACACAAAACACTCAAATTCTAGCATTTGAAGAAGAAGAAAAACTCACTAATATATCTTGATTACATAAATATTCTACCCCGAGTCAATAAATGTTAGAATAATCTTTGGCAGTGATTACAGCTGTGAATCTTTCTGGGTAAGTCTAAGAGTTTTCCACACCTGGATTGTGCAACACTTGCCCATTGTTCTTTTAAAAAATTCTTCAAGCTCTGTCAAGTCGGTTGTTGATCATTGCTAGACAGCCATTTTCAAGTCTTGCCATATATTTTCAAGTAGATTTAAGTCAAAACTGTAACCTTGGGAACATTCACTGTCATCGTGTAGATTTGGCTTTGTGTTTTAGGTTACTATCCTGCTGAAAGGTGAATTAATCTCCCAGTGTCTGCTGGAAAGCAGAAAGAACCAGGTTTTCCTTTACAATTTTGCCTATGCTTAGCTCCATTCCGTAAATGTTTATCCTGAAAAAGTCTCCAGTCCTTAATGATTACAAGCATACCCATAATATGATGTAGCCACCACTATGTTTGAAAATATGGAGTGTTACGAGTAATGTGTTGTATTAGATTTGCCACAAACTTAACACTGTTTTCAGGACAAAAAGTGAATTGCTTTGCTGCATTTTTTTCAGTATTACTTTAGTGCCTTGTTGCAAACATGATGCATGTTTTGGAGTATTTGTATTCTTTACAAGATTCCCTCTTTTCACTCTTGTCAATTAGGTTAGAATGATGGAGTAACTACAATGTTGTTGATCTATCCTCAGTTTTCTCCTATCACCGCCATTAAACTTTGTAAAGGTTTTAAAGTCACCGTTGGCCTCATGGTGAAATCACTGAGGGGTTTACTTCCTCTCTGGCAACTGAGTTAGGAAGGATGCCTGTATCTTTGTAGTGACTGGGTGTATTGATACACCACCCAAAGTGTAATTAATAACCACCATGCTCAAAGGGATATTCAATGTCTGCTTTTTTATTTTTACCCATCTACCAATAGGTGTGCTTTTTTTTGCGATGCATTGGAAAACCTCACTGGTCTTTGTGGTTGAATCTGTGTTTGAAATTCACTGCTCGACTGAGGGACCTTACAGATAATTGTATGTGTGGGGTACAGAGATGAGGTAGACATAAAAAAAATTGTGTTAAACACTATTATTGCACACAGAAAAGAGTACATATGACTTATTTTTTACACCTGAACTTATTTAGGCTTGCCATAACAAAGGGGTTGAATACTTATTGACTCAATACATTTCAGCTCAAAAAAAAACATTCCACTTTGACATCATGGGCAGATCAGTGACAAAACATCTCATTTTCATACATTTAAAATTCAGGGTGTAACACAACAAAATGTGGCAAAAGTCCAGGGGTGTGAATACTTTCTGACAGCACTGTACATACTAGCTTCTAGAAGTAGGTGAAGACCTGAGGATCCAAACGTGGTCACCAAAGCACATGGCAGCATAGATTGCCTTGTGTAGAGTCTTTATGCCAATTAGCAGACACTTTTATCCAAAGCAATTTACAGAATTGAATGCAGATGTTTCAGTATATGTGATCCCCGTAGTATTTGTCTGGTACAATATGATTGCCCACTGAACAGTCTTCTACTGTTATGTTTAATTACTTTGATTTCTTAATCTGCTTTATGTTCTAACAAAGTACCTGCAATCATAACGTCAACCTCACTTTATTTGACTCATATGTAATTTCTGGTTAATTTTGAGGCCACCTTATTGTCCTGGCTGCTTGGTTCAGATGTCTCAGGTTGAACTCAGGTCTCTAGTAGACCCCTCCTCCTCTGATGTCACAGGGAGATGACTGGGAAGTTTGAGGACATTATTTAAGGAGCCAGCTCTCTCTGGAGGTTCAGATGTGATCCCAGGAATACTACACACTTCCAGGGAATAGCACCTTTTTCCTTCCCCCTGCAAGAATTTGCCATATGGAATCTTAGATCTCAAGGAAACCTTATTCTACAAATTGTCTGTAAGGTGGATTTTTGTTTTGTTGTGTGTGTGTGTGTGTGTGTGTGTGTGTGTGTGTGTGTGTGTGTGTGTGTGTGTGTGTGTGTGTGTGTGTGTGTGTGTGTGTGTGTGTGTGTGTGTGTGTGTAATGAATGTGTTTTAATACTTTCAGCTTTAATCCCATAGAGACAGAGATGCTCTGTTGTGTTGAACGCATGACTGAACATCGTCCAAGCTGCAGATATCTAACTTGTCTAAACAAGAGTGGCGTACTTTTCTATGAATTGATAACCAAAAACTAAAAACTTGTTTTATTGCATTGTTAGTTGATGTGCTTTTTTCTTATGCATTTCGTCTTATCAATTACTACTTGTAATTGTATATCTCTAATTATTGAAAGTTTTTTAAATGTTTTCCTGGTTGCTTATTATATTGTAGGTGTTTGGGTCATCATGCCAATTTTGTTTGCTGTTCTACACCTGTTAGGTAAGCACTGGTTGGTGCAATTGACACACTGAATGTGCCACATCATCTACCTTGTATGAGTTGTCTAGGAAATGTATTTTTCGGTTTCACTCAAAATGACAATGGAATGGAATAATTTAAAAACGGTCATATCTGATCAAAAAGGCATTGTAGAGTTTTGTGTCATAATGATGAAATTAGTACTGTGCAAAAAAAATATATATATATGTCAAAGCTTTATGTGTAATGAACTATAATATGTAACTAAGATTTCATGATGCATATTCAATATTATTGAGTGAACTTTGACATTATTGTAAAGCTTCAATGATCACTTTGTTTAATTCCCACAGGCATTCTGTCTCTGACACGCAGAGCATCTGGATCTGACTCAAGTGGTTAGTGGTTTGAATCTCATAAACACATAGTTTTTTTCTCTGTCAATATTAGGCAGATGAGATACTGTAGATGTGATACTACTAGTTTTCTGGGAATTAACAATGTGTTCATTAATGTTTCTCATCTTAATTTGATCCAATGTAGTCCCACAGGGAGACAGTTGAGAACTGCACAGCTCAGCAAGATAGTAAAATATTTAGAAATGTGAGAGTCTATTGATGAACAGTAGCTGCTGTATGTGGAGAAAAATATATATTTGATCGTGTTGTATCAGTGGATTTATTTCGTTTGTTAACCAGTCAGTTTTACTTGGAAGACTTTTAGTTTTACTTGGCAGACTCCCAAACAAAATATGATACTTATTTCATTAAGGCAGAAGTGTTAGGATGTTATTGTTGAGAGCCACTGCTCTAGCCTTGTGGCCTTTGGCTCAGAGACATGTTCAATGGTAAGCCCAGTCTCGGTTTGATTTGGATGAAATTCCTCAAAAGCAAACGGTAATGTTTATGATTTTTCTTCAAAATGTAATTAACGTAGAAGTGTGACTGGGGGTATTTTGTCTTCAGAGTTGTTCTTTATTATAGCCTGCAGGCTTTGGTATCGAGTTGTGGCTCCGAGGAAGGGAAAGCCATACCGAACTAATAGGTATAGGCTACCTGACAGAAAACACATAGAGTGCCGGCAGTATTCAGTATTCTCCATTTATTCTCTCGCTCTATCTCTCTCTTTCTGTCTCTGTTTTTCTGTCTCAGTTACCACCCCCATTGCCTGTACGACCCGTGGGGCAGACCTGACCGAGGAGAAGCAGTTGGTCCTCTGTCCGCCTAACTGCACCCTCTGGAGGGTGTCTGTGTTTGGTTCTCGGGTGTACGCCGCCGTGTCCAGCGTGTGTGGCGCAGCCGTGCACCAGTAAGGCTGGAGGAGATCAATAGCAGGGCTAAGAATAAGAGGCTTTGTGTAGGCCAGGAGAGGGATAATGTTTGGCTAATGCACACGCTATAAAGTTTCACCTCAATCACTTTCTTTTCTTTCTCAGAGTATTGATGTACAGAGAGAGTCAGTATAGCTTCTACAGCATCTGCATTCTTCGTCTATCTTCCCTTCCCTCAAAGTTTGCAGTGACTGGCCACTTACTACTCATTTACATTTTTCACTGTATTTGACCACTTCTCTCAGGGGGGTGATAAGGTCCTCGGGGGGACCAGTGAAGGTCCAAAAACTGCAAGGCAGACAGAACTACCTCGGCTCCTACTCCCATGGAGTCCAATCTCAGGCCCTGTCCAGGTGGACCGCATCGTTCACTGTGGCCCGTAGGTGGCGCCAAATACCAAACATGTTTAATATTGTACATTCCACAGGGGAAAATGTGACTTGAAGGCTGAGTAGGCATGAAGAATGAATCGAATGGTATTCAATGATATTCAATGTTGATGTTCTGAACGATTTGCAATGAAGTGATTTTTCATTAATGACACGTTTTGATAAAACATTTGACTCTCTGTTGTCAGAATCTGTTCATGTGCCCCAGGAGGTGTCCTCCCAGATAGCCACAACTGTCCTCCCTGCATCAGGACCAGGACTAGGTACAATTCTAACATGTAGATTAAACTGCACATGATGGTCACCAATACTGCATGGGACATGCATTATGTTTTATGGACACATCCTCTCTTGGTCCTCATACCTTACTAGAAGTTGAATTTCAGGGCTGACTATGTATCCAAAAGTACAATTACTTGATATCTTCATTACTAAATGGTTCTGTTTTTAGACCCTCCAGAGCTACCATGAAGTATTCCACAGAGATACCTGTCTTCCTTATTTACATGACAGATAAGGGTATTTTATTGAAACCGTACGAGCACCACGTGCAGTAACCAGAGCCTGTCTATCTTGCAGTGAAGAAAACATTAAAGAAGCCAGTGAAGAAAATAACTACAGGAGGAAATAGAGGTACGTTTGTGTCATGTTGTGCTTTGCTTTGATTGTGTAGAACATTTTATTTTGCTTCCAGAATGCCCAGGTCTTGCTCTCTCATTCCAGACTGCCAGATGGAGATAGCCCTGCTGCTGGATAGCAGCAACAACATTGGGCAGCGTCGCTTCAACCTTCAGAAGAACTTCATCAGCAAGTTAGCGGTGATGCTAAGGATTGGACCGAATGGACCACATCTTGGTGTGGTGCAAGCTAGGTGAGTCAGTTCATTTGGTGTTCAATTAGCACATTTTCCAATTAGGTGTTATCATTTAGCCACTAACTCCATAGCAAAACAGTACCGTATTGTATGAAGCTAACACAGCGCTCTTGTCCTTCCAGTGACACACCTCGGACAGAATTTCTCCTGACTAACTATACTCAACCCAAAGATGTGGTGTTTGCCATCAAAGAGATAGCATACCTGGGAGGAAACACTAACACAGGTTCTTACGGATTTTTATTGCTGGTATACACATAGTACCACATGATGGATTTGCATGCTATACGACCAGTATATAATACTATTTCCCCATTCAGAGGAGAAATGGATATGAGAGGAACGGGACGAATATATACACAGGAATACAATACATATCACCAGCTAATTTTTCACATCAGCCAAATGTAGTGGGGATTCCCGACAAAGCTCATCTGAGACAATGCTGTCTGTCTGGTCCCCACAGGTAAGGCCATCATGCACACGGTGGAGTCCTTCTTCCAGACTGGGGTGAGGAGAGGTCACCCCAGGGTCATAGTGGTGTTTATAGATGGCTGGCCCTCAGACGAACTGGAAGATGCGGCCGTGCTGGCCAGAGAGTCTGGTATCAACGTGTTCCTGGTGCCAGTGGCCAAGCCTGCCCTGGAGGAGCTAGGCATGGTCAGAGACAAGGACTACATGAAGAAGGTGAGCAGGGAGCCAAGAGACACGTGACTCTGTGGTACTCTGTCTTATTGGCTGCATCCTGTTCTACTTTAGTGGTTTGAAAAATATATGATGTTCTGGCCCTGCCCATAGTCGTTAGCAGATTTTGCTGGGCACCACATACTGTAATGCAAAGATCAATTCGCCGGCCTATATCACAGTGATGTCATCACTTACAATATCCAGCCATAGCTGTTGTGTTCTAATCTACATGATGATATGTCACTGACTGACTGTGTTTGTGTGTGCCATGCCAGGCAGTGTGCAAGGACAACGGCTACTTCACATACGCCATACCCAGTTGGTTCGGCACCACCAAGCATGTGAAGCCCCTGGCCCAGAAGTTGTGCTCAGTGGACCAGCTCCTCTGCTCCAAGACCTGCTACAACTCGGTCAACCTGGGCTTCCTCATTGACGGCTCCAGCAGCGTCGGGGAGGGGAACTTCCGCCTGATCTTGGACTTCATTACCGCCGTGGCCCGTAGCTTCGACATCTCAGACATAGGGTCACGTGTTGGGGCAGTCCAGTTCACCTATGACCAGCGGATGGAGTTTAACATGTACGACTACCCAGTGAAGGATGATGCCCTCAGGGCCCTGCAGGGGATCCCCTACATGAGTGGTGGCACGGCCACGGGAGACGCCGTTGCCTACGCTACCCAGAACCTGTTCCTGGCCCGCAAGGCTGGCCCTGGGAGGAACTTCCTCATAGTGGTCACTGACGGACAGTCCTACGATGACGTCAGAGGGCCGGCCCTGGCCGCCCAGAAGGAAGGTGTGTGGACTCCTTTTTGGCAAAAGTATTACCATGTGTCGGGCTAGCATGTAGAACAAGATCAAAATATGTTTGTATGACATAATAAAAACAGAGCTAAGCTGAAATGTTTTGTCACATTGAGTGCTATTAGTAGAGAAATAGGTTTTAGCGACAATGACAGCAGCTATAAGATAATCACACTGAACAGATTTCTTAGATGATGCTCTTCCTATTCCTAGTTCAATCACTTCAAATTACAGCACTCGTTTGATCTCATCTCTCCCCCCTTCTACAGGGATCACCATCTACTCTGTGGGGGTGGCCTGGGCTCCAATGGATGACCTGCAAACTATGGCGTCAGAGCCCAAGGATAGCCACACATTCTTCACCAGGGAGTTCACTGGCTTGCAGCAGTTCCAGCAGCCCCTTGTAAGGGGCATCTGCAGGGACTTCACTGAGGCCAACTAGGGAGAGGTAGCAGTCTGGGCTCGCTGAAAACCCCAGCCAGACAGGAAACATCTAGATAGCACTTTATTTTACAGTACAGAAATTACCAGGTATTTACTGAGAAATAAAATGGTTACTACATAGTAATAACCTATAAATTACTTGATTGTTTCTTTGGGATTCATTCAATTAAGTGCCACTCGGCACCCGATGGTTGTAAATTGTGTTGAATTCTTCAAAGTAGCTGTCAGTTTTACCAAATTATTTTTTACCAAACTATTAAATACCAGTGCCAACACAAACAATACCGTAAAAAATAAAGTGCTAGTCACTGTTCAACACAACCAGAGTACAGCAGACGCTAACAAGGCAATAGCATTGTAGGTTCACGAGTTCTCAGAAAACTATCATAGATCATCAAGTTGGATATTACCTTACTCAAATAGTCTGATGGTAACTGATATCACTACCATTATTCTCAATAATAGACAATATTCATTCATAGGTTCTCAAGATGTGACTAGTTTGGGAAATATTCATGTTTTATCCAATGTGTATCGTAACTATAGTGAAATACGTTAAGGTTCATGTAGTTTGTATTTCTTGAACAAACCAAAAGCACAGAAACGTTACCTATAGACCAAGGTATTCCTTCGCCCTCATCAACAACACTTATACAGTATAAACAGTAATCACTTCTCTGCTTGATATGGCTTGTAGTCATATGTATGTTAGTTAAAGGTAAGGGATGATATTTAAGGAATAAAGTACCATTAATTCTTTGCTAGGCCACAACTGCTGATGCTAAGCTTCTATGTAACTACAACAGAATGCTTTCCCAAAGCCAGTTTCTTTTGTATACTGTACCATACATTTGCATGTTGACCTGTACTTTATGAATTACGTTTTGTTGATGATTCTATATTTATTACTTTTCTTTTTTCTTTCAATAAAGAAGTGTTTTATTTGTTTTACAATAGATGTGTTTATCATGCAAACAATTTACCCAACAAAACAATATTACATGCAGACTGCATGCATTAAACACAACAGACTTTATGTACAGGTACACCATTTAATATTTATTATAGACATTTTATATACATTACTTTTGAACTGTTGAATGTGGTACAATCTTTAAAATCTGCTGATTCATAGTTTGCAAATCAAAAACCTTACAAAACATCAAAATTCGCAAACTGATCAGAACCTTTTATTGGAAGTCTAAAAAAAGAAGTATTGATTGTATTAATCATGCATGACAGAAACAAAAAAAAAGACTTGGCTACACCGTACGTTTGAAAATAACAGTTTTTCAAGATAAAAGGAAAATAGTACAACCAAACAAAACATTGAGTCGTGATTAATCTTACGTTTGCTATTCCAATCCCTTAATAAAGAGAAACAATTACACTCCATGCTTGCTTCAAAGCAGTGATTTAACAGAATAAGGCAGTCTATACCTCAGACTGACATCAGGTTTCACTTGTTTTGTATTTACAGTTTCACTTGATCTTATAGAGATCCTTGGGCCGTGTATGTAGTTGAACGGATAAGACTAACAGAAAGTGAAATAAATAGTATTAAGATGTCTAATAACCTGTGATAAATAAACTCAAATACAGTAAGGTGTACAAACATATCACATAGTGATAGGAGGCTGCAGTTTATTTAAAAAGAGCTCTCAGGAAGCCATTAAATGGGCTTCTTTTAGTCCTAGTCTTTACTGCCGTGACAAGACGGTGTCAAAGCAATGTAAGAGATAGCATCCTAGGGTTAGGAAGGGCGAGATCAGCGAGGGTTTTCTGTGACAGGGGGAAAATAAGTCAGATCAGTTGTGGAGGACAGCATGAGTTGTGATGGAGGGTTCAAACCAGGAATAAATATTCCCTTTTTTTTTTAAACAATTTTTTCAGTGCTGTTATGACAGACTATATTTATATAAAAAGGATTATAAAAACTATATTTTATTTTTACACAAAAATGTCATGTAACCTACGCTAAAGTGAAGTTGATTGACTTATATTTCATATTATTTTTCTCTCGCTACATGGTTGAGTGGACGCCTGTGACTCGTGTTCAGCATGAACTGAATCCACGCCGCAGGGTCTCCCGGTCAGCCCACCAGGGGCTGTGGCCACGTCCCGTTAAATACCCTTTTCACACTAGCGAGCCAAGCTGAGCTGTACTGGCCTGGTCACAAATCCACCATAGTTACTGGAAACGTGGTGAAAAGAACAATGTGAAAAGATCATATCTAAGCCAGTTCAGTATGGTCGGGGTCAGCCCAGTTGTGTGAATCAGATTAAAAGACATGACCCAGTCCTGACCTCTCTCTGACGACCCACTGTCTGACGCATACGACAGCCACTCCGTCCATGGTCACTGAAGTATACCTACAGGACAGATATTAGCTCAGCTCAAACCTAGTCAAAAGGCTACATACACTGGCTTGTTTTAACTTAGAGTAAATTACAGTTAAATGTTTTTGTGTTCGAAAACAGATACAACTGATTGGTCGCTCCTCCACTCACCATGCCTGGCATAAGTCCCCTTGGCACCTGGTTTCTGTCAGGTGTAGAGTTCAATAGGGATGGAGGGAGGCAGCTTCAATGTAGTGTTATAAAATGCTACTCTCGTTACACAGGGCAGTGAAGCAGTCTATTCTTTCTTTGTGTCTACACGCTCAGCTCAGTCTGGCAGAGCAGCACAGGTCTACTACACAAACACTTTGGCCAGGGCGTCGGCCCCCGCACTTGCTATGTATGCCTTAGACGGGTGGAAGGCAACGTCATAGATTGACTCGTCAGACTTCATGCGGTGGGCAGTGATCTCCTGCACACAGGTCTTACTGTCCAGGTTCCACAGACGGATTGAACAGTCGTGGCCTACAGAGGAGCAACAAGGAAAGGAATGTAGGATCAGCCATGTTCTCTCTGGATATCAGCACGACCAGAATGTTACATGAGTGTGTTGTCATAGGATACAAATGTTGTAGAAGAATATTGATACTAGTCTTAGAATCAGAACTGTAAGCTGGTGACCACCGAATGCTGCCCTTTAAAAGTTCCCCACAGCTACGTTGCTCGTACTTACTTCCTGACATCAGGTAGATCCCGTTGGGGTCCACAGCCAGGCTGGTGACAGCATCCAGGTGGGCCACCATCGCATGGATCACTTTACCTACACAACAGGACAGACATACACAAGTCAGTACAGCGATATGGCAGACAGACCGAGACGTAACAGTCGGTACAGAGATATGGCAGGCAGACGTAACAGTCAGTACAGAGATACTGTACGACAGACAGATGACAGAACATGTACAAAACAGTCCTAACTCTCTATATATGACTGGTCTTAGTCATTCTCCCATCTAGGCTCTGATTCACTGAGCTAGTTAGTCAGTCAGAGTAGCTAGCTGAACACTGTCCTCTCCTGTTCACGTACCTGATTTATTGTCAAAGAACTTGATGTCCCTGTCCTCATGGGCCGTGATGGTGACAGGCAGGGTGGGGTGACTCACTACCTTGTTGATGTGGTTGGCTCCAGGCAGAGCTGAAAACACACAGGTGAGAGAATGGGTCACAACACATTCACTATTAATACTATTAACACCCGAAATGATGACAGACCATTAAGACTGTGTACAAAGTTAGTAGTCTAGGATATACGAGATATCTATATAAAGAAGAAAAAGCAACCATATCATTAGCAGTTAATATTATTCAGGGAGTCTTATTTATAATGTTACCCAGTATTTACTTGATTTTCACATAACATGTTTCTGTATACCCATAATCCCCCATAGAAAATGTAATTCAGTAAGTCATTCTATATTAACTGAGCTTATGGCCCATAGTCTCCCTGGTTGTGTTGAAAGGCTCTGGTCTAGGGTTGTTGTAGTCCTCCTGCTAAATGGTGAAAGGCTCTGGTCTAGGGTTGTTGTAGTCCTCCTGCTAAATGATGAAAGGCTCTGGTCTAGGGTTGTTGTAGTCCTCCTGCTAAATGGTGAAAGGCTCTGGTCTAGAGTTGTTGTAGTCCTCCTGCTAAATGATGAAAGGCTCTGGTCTAGAGTTGTTGTAGTCCTCCTGCTAAATGATGAAAGGCTCTGGTCTAGGGTTGTTGTAGTCCTGCTGCTAAATGATGAAAGGCTCTGGTCTAGGGTTGTTGTAGTCCTGCTGCTAAATGATGAAAGGCTCTGGTCTAGGGTTGTTGTAGTCCTCCTGCTAAATGATGAAAGGCTCTGGTCTAGGGTTGTTGTAGTCCTGCTGCTAAATGATGAAAGGCTCTGGTCTAGGGTTGTTGTAGTCCTGCTGCTAAATGATGAAAGGCTCTGGTCTAGGGTTGTTGTAGTCCTGCTAAATGATGAAAGGCTCTGGTCTAGGGTTGTTGTAGTCCTGCTGCTAAATGATGAAAGGCTCTGGTCTAGGGTTGTTGTAGTCCTGCTAAATGATAGGTGCAATAGACTTACTGTTCTCCCCCTGACAGGCGAACACCACGGCAGCCTGGGACGTCTCCAGGTCATAGATCACAGCGTTGCCCGTGTTGAAGGACGCCACCATGTGGGCGGGGTCACAGCCATTGAAGTCCACCGCCGTGGGGATGCCGTGTTCTGCCGCGCACACACACACACACACACACACACACACACACACACACACACACACCAGTTGAAGAGCCTTTCGCACCTCCACTGTCCGACCGTGGCCACTTGACACAGGGCCGCAGTCAAGTGCCATTGTCATGTTATGTCCGTGTGAAAAACGAGCTCCCCACACTACTGGGGAAGTTAAAGTGCGTAGCATTTGGATTGTATGGCTGTCAAATCTATTCTTACCAAATGGATTTCTCTTAGATGAAGGGAGCAGATGAAAAACATCTGATATAAAATTCACTTGTCAATTACAATTACTTTTTACTCCAACTTTGTTCAAACGCCTCGATCACACCTACAGCGTCGTTGCGCAAAATGGTACGCAGCATCATCTGGATAAGTGCGCAACGAAAGTTCATCATTCGCCTTCTGCTACCATTTCTGTCAAGCCGTCTACGCACACAGTTTGACGCACACGTTCGATAAATCCAACGTACGCGCCATACAGAACGCACTGCCTCTGCAACGCTAAAGGCAAACGCAGAGTTCCATTGAAAATGAATGTACTTCTGGTGTACCAAAACGCAATGACGCTGTCAGCGTGATCAAGGCGTAAGAGAAATGGACATCAGTAATCTATAGGGCCTTAATAATGTAATACTGTGTAATACTGTGACTTCTATGTCCTGTGTCCTAAGCCTACTTCTATGTCCTGTGTCCTAAGCCTACTTCTATGTCCTGTGTTCTAAGCCTACTTCTATGTCCTGTGTCCTAAGCCTACTTCCATGTCCTGTGTCCTAAGCCTACTTCCATGTCCTGTGTCCTAAGCCTACTTCCATGTCCTGTGTCCTAAGCCTACTTCCATGTCCTGTGTCCTAAGCCTACTTCTATGTCCTGTGTCCTAAGCCTACTTCCATGTCCTGTGTCCTAAGCCTACTTCCATGTCCTGTGTCCTAAGCCTACTTCCATGTCCTGTGTCCTAAGCCTACTTCCATGTCCTGTGTCCTAAGCCTACTTCTATGTCCTGTGTCCTAAGCCTACTTCTATGTCCTGTGTCCTAAGCCTACTTCTATGTCCTGTGTCCTAAGCCTACTTCTATGTCCTGTGTCCTAAGCCTACTTCCATGTCCTGTGTCCTAAGACTACTTCAATGTCCTGTGTCCTAAGCCTACTTCTATGTCCTGTGTTCTAAGCCTACTTCAATGTCCTGTGTCCTAAGCCTACTTCCATGTCCTGTGTTCTAAGCCTACTTCTATGTCCTGTGTCCTAAGCCTACTTCTATGTCCTGTGTCCTAAGCCTACTTCTATGTCCTGTGTCCTAAGCCTACTTCTATGTCCTGTGTCCTAAGCCTACTTCTATGTCCTGTGTCCTAAGCCTACTTCTATGTCCTGTGTCCTAAGCCTACTTCTATGTCCTGTGTTCTAAGCCTACTTCCATGTCCTGTGTCCTAAGCCTACTTCTATGTCCTGTGTCCTAAGCCTACTTCCATGTCCTGTGTCCTAAGCCTACTTCCATGTCCTGTGTCCTAAGCCTACTTCTATGTCCTGTGTCCTAAGCCTACTTCTATGTCCTGTGTCCTAAGCCTACTTCCATGTCCTGTGTCCTAAGACTACTTCAATGTCCTGTGTCCTAAGCCTACTTCTATGTCCTGTGTCCTAAGCCTACTTCTATGTCCTGTGTCCTAAGCCTACTTCTATGTCCTGTGTCCTAAGCCTACTTCTATGTCCTGTGTCCTAAGCCTACTTCTATGTCCTGTGTTCTAAGCCTACTTCTATGTCCTGTGTTCTAAGCCTACTTCTATGTCCTGTGTCCTAAGCCTACTTCCATGTCCTGTGTCCTAAGCCTACTTCCATGTCCTGTGTCCTAAGCCTACTTCCATGTCCTGTGTCCTAAGCCTACTTCTATGTCCTGTGTCCTAAGCCTACTTCTATGTCCTGTGTCCTAAGCCTACTTCTATGTCCTGTGTCCTAAGCCTACTTCCATGTCCTATGTCCTAAGACTACTTCAATGTCCTGTGTCCTAAGCCTACTTCCATGTCCTGTGTTCTAAGCCTACTTCTATGTCCTGTGTCCTAAGCCTACTTCTATGTCCTGTGTCCTAAGCCTACTTCTATGTCCTGTGTCCTAAGCCTACTTCTATGTCCTGTGTCCTAAGCCTACTTCTATGTCCTGTGTCCTAAGCCTACTTCTATGTCCTGTGTCCTAAGCCTACTTCTATGTCCTGTGTCCTAAGACTACTTCAATGTCCTGTGTCCTAAGACTACTTCAATGTCCTGTGTCCTAAGCCTACTTCTGTGTCCTGTGTTCTAAGCCTACTTCTATGTCCTGTGTCCTAAGCCTACTTCTATGTCCTGTGTTCTAAGCCTACTTCTATGTCCTGTGTCCTAAGCCTACTTCTATGTCCTGTGTCCTAAGCCTACTTCTATGTCCTGTGTCCTAAGCCTACTTCTATGTCCTGTGTCCTCACCTTTCTCTGGGTTGTAAGTGCTGATGCATGGGTTCTTCTCCTGGGGGTTCCACAGCTTGACGGTTCCGTCTGCGGAGCAGGACAGCAGGCGGTTCTTGATCCCGCTGTAGGCCAGCCCCCACACAGCGTCTGTGTGGCCCAGCCAGGTTCCAGCCAGGACGCTGGGGTCTGAGGCGTTGGAGGAGGGGACAGGGTCAGTGATACCCATACAATAAGAGAGGAAAAACAGCTCTTTGATTACTCAAGGGTGCGATTGGAATAAAATGAAGGGATAAAATAATAGAAGTCTACTCATCAATTCAAATAATATGATGGATCAATTCAAGTATTCCTGACTTCTGTCACGGTGGTCAATGTCTGAAGGCACAGAGGCTAGACAGATACATTGGCCACGCTAAAGAGGGGCTGAGGATGTGTCAACCTTACCGTAGGTGTCATAAGGGTCTACGTTGGAGCTGGGGATGTTCCAGCACTGTATTGTGTGGTCAATCCCTCCACTGTAACACTGCTCTCCACTGGAACTCATAGCCAGGGACAGCACAGGCCCACTGAGGAGAGGAAAGGCGTCTCAGAAAGGTGACATGTAATACTGCCTACTAACAATCCTTATACAGTGAGAGAAAGCCATATGCAAAACAGTTTTACTGATTGATTGAAAATAGTTTTATCGTATTATTCAAAAAAATTACCACAGTTCCTTCTGGTTATTAGATACTTACACATGGGCTCTGAATGTGTAAATGGGCTCCACATCGAAATAGGCACTTCTAAAGAAGAAACAGAGAGGTCTTTAAAAAGGTTTCTCGGACCGATTTTTATTTAATGAGACATTCCATAATGACAAGATAATCCAACAGTGCAAACAGTGTGTGTACTTTTTGGCAGGTACGGTCTTCTGCAGGTTCCACAGTTTGAGTGTGTGGTCCTCAGACACGGTGACCAGGACAGGCTCTACAGGATGGAAGGCCAGAGCCCTGACCCCGTCAAAGTGGCTGCGCAGGGTGTACTTGGGATTCCACGTCTTCCTGAATGTGTCCTTATTGGCTGGCAGCTAAAAATAGACACAGGACAGGGGAGGAAAAGAGAACAGCAACTTTAAACAACTGTGGAGTGAAAAATAGAGACAGGTTGGTGGTGAGTTAGCTAGGGGGGCTAACAGCACTGGAGGATGTAACGCACTAGGACTACTTGAGCACGGCAAGCCCCTCCACTTCCTAATGAAGCCCCTAATGAACATATGTCATTCTGACTAACTTTCAAAGCTAGAGAACCTTCCGCTTTCTCAACGCTTTGTGTGTGTGAGGTGGTTGAGGCGGAGGAGAGAGGTTCAGGGAGGGTTCAGGAGGAGAGAGAGAGGCAGGGAGGGTACAGGAGGAGAGAGGGGCACAGGAGGAGAGATGGGTTCAGGAGGAGAGGCAGGGAGGGGTACAGGAGGAGAGATGGGTTCAGGAGGAGAGGCAGGGAGGGGTACAGGAGGAGAGAAAGGTTCAGTGAGGGGTTGGTGCTGTTCAGGGGGTCATGGTTCAGGGCTGACAGTTGCTTACATCATAGCTGTAGTCAGCCTCATCGTTGGAGACGGTGAGGTCAGCCAGGTCTCCCAGGCCCAGGAAACTCTCCAACACGTCATCAGAGCCAATGATAAAGGACTTGCCCCCGCCCGAGGGAAAAGGTAAGGGCTCGGCTAAGAATAGGACGGAGAAGAGAAGGTTTAGTAAACGACATACAGGCCACACCTAGACAAAGAGCTCAGGTTGGACGTGCTTAGTAAACAAAGAGCTCAGCCTCTCAGTGGGGTGCTAAAACATTCCCCCGCATGGCAAGACTGCAGAGCACACACTAAGTGGATTGACTTAGTGACATGGCTAGAGAGGTTTTTATGTCTAACATAGTAGAAAGTTCTTCACTGGGTAGAAGTCAAAACCTTGAGTGAATAACAATGAGACATGCGATGAAACAATTTCCTAAACAGACAAAAGAGGAGAAGCAACAACACAGGTTAGGCCCCTTGCAAAAAAAAAAAAGACATGACAAATAAGACCAGCACTGTATAGAATGGGGTTCATTTCATTTCTAGTGGGTCTGACTGGTGCTCTGTATGCAACCCTTTCTCTCGGCCACTGTGGAGGGTTGTGCTGAGGGTAGTGTGACTGAACCGACAGGCTGGGATTTTGAGCAGGGCACGCAGCAGCAGTTAGGTGTGTGGCAGGGCCAGGGGAGGGCTCAGAATATCCTGTGCACAAGTGAGGAGGAATGCTGACGCAGCATTGGCGTGACTGAGATAGCACAGGGTAGGCCATCAGATCAGAATACACGCTCCACTACTCAATAGTTCAGTTATATCTACCACTGGCCCACAGATAGGTAGAGGAATACATGTCTACCACTGGCCCACAGATAGGCAGAGGAATACATATCTAACACACACACTAGCGCTGTCCAAGCCACAGTTCCTCTACCCAACACCCATGCAGGCTAACACTACATTTTCATTGATACAAATAGCTGCATTTATGCCAAATGTAAATGGGAACAAAATGGGGTATAGGCTGGTTCTCAGCAGGAGGTATGTTATACTCTCTTACCCCATTCGGTCCCGTCCCCTGAACTCCTGGCCTCCCCTGCTCCCTCTCCATCCTCGGCATTCACCAGAAAGTCAAACTCTTTCAGAGCCTCCTCCGTGTCGGGATCGTCTGGAAGGTCAGAGGCCAGGCCCTCGTTCCCAACCTGGACAGAGGACAAACACAGTCAGCCACCAGGTCTGGCACACTGGGATCATCAAATACAGTACACAGTTAATACGATACTTGTATATAATAACACTTGTATATAATAACAATACTTGTCAAATAAAAGGAGACCGGGTGGTTGGTATTTTCCTTCCACATGCTCATGTACCGAATTTAAAATTGCGGTGAACTCTTTTACACAGCAGGCATTTAAAGGTTCTCTCTTGATGACTATCAACATTCATCATCAGATCTGAGGATACAAGTCAAGAGCCAAGTATTGCTCTTAGTAAGCCATTATTACAACCATGTACACAGTGCTGACACTGGCAGTACATTTACAACAACATTAGTAAGGGGCTTTTCACACACGGTCAGATGTAAATCGGCTGAAGCAAAGAGGTCTTCACCTTTATCTTAAGTTTTTTTATTGTGTGTTTGCCGCTGTCTATATCCTCCATCAGGTCTCCCTCCTCATCGTCATCTTCGTCACTGTCGTCTGCGTTTTCTAAGAAGTTAAATGTTTCCAGAACGTCTCCTGGATTCCTAGAAAAACAGTTTGAAAAAAACTATTTAGAGCAATGTGGGCGGCACTGCAAATGATTTCATTAGTAAATGAAATGAAACAGAATGGATGATGTGGCTAATGCTATTCAGAGCATACTGTTCTGAGCACACAGAGGCACAATGTGCAGAATCCATCAGAAATCTGCTATTTAGGAAGGTGCCAGGAAAAGTGGAGAGCGTGATTTCAGTTTGGTCAGGAAAAGTGAACATTGTGTCAGTTGGATCTTCACTGAAGTGATTGGCAGTGTGCAGGATCAGATGAGGCCTAACAACCTACCTTTTCATATCTTGTCCCTTTGGTTTGGCTGGAGACTCCCCTCCGTTGAGGATCAGCTCCAGGTTTTTGTTTTCCACAGAGCCGTTCTGCTCCGAGCCGGATAGGCCCAGTAACGAACGCACTCTCTGAGACCGTACATCTAGTATTGTGTCCGTGTAACCTACTTCCTGAAGATATCTGTTGGGACAGAAACAGAATTACACATCCAAATGACTTAGCTAGCTAAATAAACCTGGGCCTGTGTACCTAAAGCTTCCCAGAGCAGGAATGCGGATCAAGGATCAGTTTGACATTTTAGAGCATAAGGAATAAGATTACATGGACTAGGGGGACCTGATCCTTGATCAGCATGATGAGACGCTCTATGAATACAGACCCTGATGGGAATTCATCTTGTTCTATAAACGTGTTAGAATGCTAGCTGGATGCGAGGCCCTATAGGTATGCTGTGTCGGAGTACTCACTGTCTGAGGAGCTGTCTGCCCTGTTTCCACGTCAGCTGACTGTTCTGGGGTACAGCAGGGACCTCTGTGTCTTTGGTTTCTTCTGCAAACAACACGGAAGAAAAGTTATCGAAACCACTGTATGTCAACATATTCTATTAATTTCATTTTATAGCAGTTGAGAGAGGAGAGGTCTGTACCTGGTTCAAAGTTAGGCATCTTAACTTCACCTTGATTTAATTCTGTTCCATATTTTAATTTATGGTATTTTGCTCTGGTAGAGAGAAGACAAATGAAAGAGTTCAGTAAATGTGATGAGATAATAAATTCTACATTGCAGTCAGTGGAGGCTGCTGAGGGGAGGACGGCTCATAGTAATAGCTGGAACGGAGTCGTCCTCCCCTCAGCAGCCTCCACTGATTGCAGTTACACACAAAATGTGCATACAATGGCCAAAGAGACAGATTGAACTTGGCCTCATATCAAAGTTATTGCCTCAAGTTAAAGAGAGAAGCTATACACTCACCGTTCTTGCTTTAATGCATATTCTAACATCTTTATTCTTCTAACTAGATCATTCTTTACATTTTCTTGACCTTTCCTTTCTCCTTGTAGGAATGCTATTCGAGCCTGGGGGGAAAAAACAAGAAAGGAGAAAACATTTATAAGTTAACGGTTCTGCCGTTAAAGCCAATAATTTACGCACAACTTTAAAAGCTCTACAAAATGTTAAGGTCATCTTTTGTGGCGTATCAAACACCAATCTTTCCGTGGGCCTCCCGAGTGGCGCACACTGCAGACCCAGGTTCAATCCTGGGCTGTCGCAGCCGGCCGCGACCGGGTGACCCACGAGGCGGCACACAATTGGCCCAGCGTCGTCCAGGTTAGTAGAGGGTTTGGCCGGCCGGGATGTCCTTTTCCCATGGCGCTCTAGCGACTCCTGTGAAGGGCCGGGCGCATGCACGCTGATACGGTCGCCAGTTGTCTGGTGTTTCCTCCAACACATTGGTGTCGGCTGGCTTCCGTGCGAGCAGTGTTTCAAGAAGCAGTGCGGCTTGGCAGGGTCGTGTTTCGGAGGACAAATGGCTCTCGACCTTCGCCTCTCCTGAGTCCGTACAGGAGTTGAAGCGATGGGACAAGACTAACTACCAATTGGATATTCCGGAATTGGGGAGAAAAAAAGAGGTACATTTTTTTTAAATATATATATATATATTTTATAAATAAACAATCTTTCCCACTGAAGTAATAGGCATGTCATGTCTACTGAATTATTAAAACAGATGAATAACAGTGGCAGCAATGACTATTACATCACCTACTACTGCCACAGCACTCTTCTTCTTGTCTTCATATTCCATTCATTAATGACTCCATCAAAGCCTTGTATCAAATTAAATGTTAATTATGTACACAAACAAACCCCATGTAGGGGCCTACTGTACCAGCTATTGACTCCACACATACAGTGCCTTCAGAAAGTATTCACACCCCTTGACTTTTTCCACAATTTGCTATGTTACAGCCTGAATTTAAAATGGATTACATTCTGATTTCTTTGTCACTGACCTACACACAATACCCCATAATGTCAAAGTGTAATTATGTTTTTCAATTTTCTTTTTTTTTTTTTTTTTTTTCTTTTTTTTTTTTACAAATGAATTAAAAATGAAAATCTGAAATGTCTTGAGTCAATAATTATTCAAATCCTTTATGGCAAGCCTAAATAAGTTCTGCAGTAAAAATGTGCTTAACAAGTCACATAAGTTGCATGGACTCACTCTGTGCGCAATAATAGTGTTTAACATAATGACTATCTCACCTCTACCCCACACATACAATTATCTGTAAGGTCCCTCAGTCGAGCAGTGAATTTCAAACAGATTCAACCACATTGGATGGATCCCTGAGGATGGATCAACATTGTAGTTACTCCACAATACTAACCTAATTGACAGAGTGAAAAGGAGGAAGCCTGTACAGAATTTAAAAAATATTCCAAAACATGCATCCTGTTTGCAATAGGCACTAAAGTAAAACTGAAAAAATAAATTTGGTTAAGCAATTAACACTTTGTATTCATGACAAAAAGTTATGTTTGGGGCAAATCCACATTATGGAGTACCACTCTCCATATTTTCAAGCATAGTGATGGCTTCATCATGTTATGGGTATGCTTGTAATCATTAAGGACTAGGGAGTTTTTCAGGATAAAAAAAGAAATGGAATGGAGCTAAGCACAGATAAAATCCTACAGCAAACCTGGTTCAGTCTGCTTTCCACCAGACACTGGGAGATGAATTCACCTTTCAGCAGGACAATAACCTAAAACACAAGGCCAAATCTACACGAGTTGCTTACCAAGACGACAGTGAATGTTCCTGAGTGGCTGAGCTACAGTTGACTTAAATCTGTTTGAACATCTATGGCAAGACTTGAAAATGGTTGCCTAGCAATGATCAACAACCAATTTGACAGATTGAAGAATTCTGAAAAAGAAAAATGAAAATTTTGAACAATCCAGGTGTGCAAAGCTCTTAGACTTACCCAGAAAGACTCACAGCTGTAATCACTACCAAAGGTCATTCTAAAATGTATTGACTCAGGAGGTTGAATTCTTATGTAATCAAGATATATTAGTGTTTTATTTTTCATAATTTCTTTAAAGAAAAAATAGACATTTTCTTCCACTTTGACACCAGTATTTTGTGTAAATAGTTGACAAAATTAAAATGAAATCAATTTAATCCCAACTTGTAACACAACAAAATGTGGAAAAAGTCAAGGGGTGTGAATACCTTCTGAAGGCACTGTATTTGAAAGAGACACTGGATGTAAAAAAATTAAATTTAAAATTAATAAAAAATTTAAAAAAGGCCTAAACAAACATACAAAAAGGTATAGGCACAGATGAATTGGGGAAACCTTGGTATAGGCCTGGTGAGTCAAAGTAGGAGTGCAATTAGCAGTGTCTGTCGCTCCTGGGATCAACAGAGCAGCAGGCCCAGGTTGTAACTTGGGCCTCTAGTAGGATCACCCCTGTAAGGGTGTTCAATTCATACAGCACTATTTAGCTGGCCCTCTTCTCCTGCTCAACTCTGTGCTGCTCGTGAGCACTGAGCAGCTGTGACACCCAATGCCGTTTAAAGGGTAGCAGGCAGGGGGTATTTTTAGTCAGCTGCCCTAAACCCCCTCTCGACTGCTGGGGTGTCATGGTGCCCATAGCAACCCAGTTGTTCGGCAGGTAAACTGGAGGCCAACATTCATGCCGTAGTCATGGAGACGGAGAAAGTGCCAGACGGTTAAAGTGCCACCGGCTAGCAGCTAGATCATACCGGCTATGAAAACACTACGGTGGATCTGAACCACTGAGTCGCCTGGTCCAGTCACTCCCTCACAATAATAAAAGAAGACAAAATTGAGTACACATTCAAGGAGTAGGAGACCCAGCTCTCTACATGAAGAACTGAGGTCAATTTTCAACATAGGATTCACTTCAGTCAACGGAGATCAGTTCTCTTAAATAGAACAATTACTGTATAAGAACTAATATTTTGTATATTTTCTAAAGTTTTCCACCTCGGTGTACAAGTCAAAGTGCTAAATGAAGGTCTTGCTGGGACCATAAGCATGGGAGGTCTCAGGTCTGGCCAGTTGAAGTTGGCTAAAGGGAGGAGGAGTTTCAGCTGAATGAACAGCTGTTTACATTTGTCTTTTTCTGTGGACAAACTGGATCTAGTTCAACAGCCAGGGGACGTAGCAGTCTGTTACACAAGCATGCTACTAGCTACTACCTCAGCAGATACAGCTGGCTACAACATTCAACTAAACATTTTGGGTTTGGTCATTAACATGTGCAGCGGCCATGACTGAATACAAAAGAGAGTCGTCTTTGGGTGGTTTCATGTGGGTGTGTGTGTGTGTTCGCACATGGCAAGCGTTTGTACATCCACTCTGCCAAAACGATACACAGTTAGTCAGTCACTCACCCTAGATAACTTCAAAAAGCCTAACCAGGGGTGTATTCATTATGGCGATTCTGCAACAGAAACCGTTTACTCCAAACAGAAAATGTTTTGCAACACAAGTTTCTATTGGACAAAATCAGGTAGGTCCCTCCCCATTTCATTCCATTTTCTTTTTTTTGTGCTTCCGTTTGGTTCTTAAAAAAGGTAAAAGGTTACCGTTGCAAGACGTAATGAATACACCTCTGGTCTTGTGTCTTGAAGTCACCTAGTCTAGCTAGTGCTCGCTAACTTCTTTCGCCAATTAGCTTCAGCCAGCTGGTGTAAGACAGTGGCAAATTTGGTTTGACATTGTCTAGTCTTTCTCTGGGGCTAGTTTGGGACAGTCAATAAATTACACAATGTAAATGGACAATATTTTCATGTTGCACATCTTTTAGTTGTCTCATTAAATGGTTTCAATATTTGCATATGAATTTCTAAAATGTATAGTTGGTTTGAGGATCACTCATAGAATTTTGGAGCTATTGACCACTTAAAATATTGTTCCATGTACATTGTGTAATTTACTGACGGTCCCCTAACAAGCAACATAGGGATATCAAATGTCAAACCAACTGTACACTTTGTAGTACATTGACACTAGAATACAGTGCATTTGGAAAGTATTCAAACCCTTTGACTTTGTCCACATGTTATTATGTTACAGCCTTATTCTAAAATGAATTAAATATATATTGTTTACTCATCAATCTATACACAATACTCCATAATGACAAAGCGAAAACCGGTTTAGAAATGTTTGCACATTGATTAAAAATAAAAAACAAATACCATATTTACATAAGTATTCAGACCCTTTGCTATGAGACTTGAAATTGAGCGCAGATGCATCCTGTTTCCAGTGAACCTCCTTGAGATGTTTCTACAACTTGGAGTCCCCCTGTGGTAAATTCAATTGATTGGACATGATTTACAAAAGGCACACCTGTCTATATAAGGTCCCACAGTTGACAGTGCATGTCAAAGCAAAAAAGACACCTAAAGACTCCCAGACCATGACAAACAAGATTCTCTGGTCTGACGAAACCTAGATTGAACTCTTTGGCCTGAATGCCAAGCATCACATCTGGAGGAAACCTGGCACCATCCCTACAGTGAAGCATGGTGGTGGCAGCATCATGCTGTGGGGATGTTTTTCAGCAGGAGGGACTGGGAGAATAGTCCAGATTGAGGGAAAGATAAACAGAGCAAAGTACAGAGAGATACTTGATGAAAACTTGCTCCAGAGCACTCAGGACCTCAGACTGAGGCGAAGGTTCACCTTCCAATGGGACAATGACCCTAAGCACACAGCCAAGATAAGCCAGAAGTGGCTTCGGGACAAGTCGAACATCTCTGGAGACCTGAAAATAGCTCTGCAGTGAAGCTCCCCATCCAACCTGACAGAGCTTGAGAGGATCTGCAGAGAAGAATGGGGGAAACTCCCCAAGTACATGTGTGCCAAGCTTGTAGCGTTGTACCCAAGAAGACTCGAGGCTGTAATTGCTGCCAAAGGTGCTTCAACAAAGTACTGAGTAAAAGGTCAGAATTTTTATGTAAATGTGATCAGTTTTTAATTTTATTTATACATTTGCAAAAAATTCTAAAAACCTGTTTTTGCTTGGTCATTATGGGGTAGTGTGTGTAGATTGAGGGGGGGACAATTTAATCCATTTTAGAATAAGGCTGCAACGTAACAAAATGTGGAAAAAGTCAAGGGGTCTGAAAAACATTTACAGTGCGTTCGGAAGGTTAACTCAGATGCCACATAAGCCGTTTCCAAAATGACAAGTTGCTTTTTAAGCGCAGTCGCTCTTTAATGTCGGGAATACTACATTACTACTAATTGAGCTATTTGTTAACTTCACTTCAATATCTCTTATAGGAGTGCAGGCAGAGTGGCAAGCCTGACGAATATAGGCTAGTGATGGGGGGGGATCGTTCATTACTTAACACAATATTATTTAGATACTTTGACTCCAAGTATCGCAAACAAATATATACAGTACCAGTCAAAAGCTTGGACATACCTACTCATTTCAGGGTTTTTCTTTAGTTTTACTATTTTCTACATTGTAGAATAATAGTGAAGACATCAACACTATGAAATAACACATATGGAATCATGTAGTAACCAAAAAAGTGTTAAACAAATATAGCCACCCTTTGCCTTGATGACAGCTTTGCACACTCTTGGCATTCTCTCAACCAGCTTCCAGGCTGCATCACATCTGGTCGTGATTGGGAATCCCATAGGGTGGCGCACAATTGGCCCAGCGTCGTCCGGGTTTGGTCGGGGTAAGTCGTCATTGTAAATAAGTATTTGTTCTTAATTTACTTGCATAGTTAAATAAAGGTTAAATCAATTAGAATTCATGAGCTAGTTACCTGGAATGCATTTCAATTAACAGGTGTGCCGTGTTAAAAGATCATTTGTGGAATTTCTTTCCTTCTTAATGCATTTGAGCCAATCATTTGTGTTGTGACAAGTTAGGGGTGGTATACAGAAGATACCAAATAGGGCTAACAGACCAAGTCCATATTATGGCAAGAACAGCTCAAATAAGCAAAGATAAACAACAGTCCATTACTTTAAAACATGAAGGTCAGTCAATCTGGAAAATTTCAAGAACTTTGAAGGTTTCTTCAAGTGCAGTCGCAAAACCCATCAAGCGCTATGATGAAACTGCCTCTCATGAGGACCGCCACAGGAAAGGAAGACCCAGTGTTACCTCTACTGAAGAGGATACGTTCACTAGGAGTTACCAGCCTCAGAAATTGCAGCCCAAATAAATGCTTCAGAGTTCAAGTAACAGACACATCTCAACATCAACTGTTCAGAGGAGACTGTGTAAATCAGGCCTTCGTGGTCTAATTGCTGCAAAGAAACCACTACTAAAGGACACCAATAATAAGAAGAGACTTGCTTGGGCCAAGAAACATGAGCAATGGACATTAGACCGGTGGAAATCTGTCCTTTGGTCTGAGGAGTCCAAATTTGAGATTTTTGGCCGCCGTGTCTTTGTGAGACGCAGAGTAGGTGAACTGATGGATCTCAGCATGTGTGGTTTCCACCGTGAAGCATGGAGGAGGTGGTGTAAAAACAGTAAATATTAAGAAAAACCCTTGAATGAGTAGGTGTCCAAACTCTATACTGGTACTGTATGCTTTTGTTAGGTAGCGTTAATTAGCACTAGTTGGCTGTACCTGCGCCACAACTCTGGTATTTTTCGTCCTATAGCTTGTTCTCCATCTTCTTTTTAACTAGCGAGTCAACATGTTTTCAGCACTTTTATTTTCTTGACTGATCAACACTCGTTTTCTCATGCTCCATCGTCTCTCTGCAGCAGACATACTGTGCTTACAGAAAGTCTACACACTCTGTGGATGTCTTCACATTTTATTGTGTTACAAAGTGGGATTAAAATGGATTTAATTGTCATTTTCTGGCAACGATCTACACAAAATACTCTATTGTCAAAGTGGAATAATTTAAGTTTTTCCTAGAAGATGAATGAAAAATAAAACAGTAATATATCTTGATTAGATCAGTTTTCACCCCCCTGAGTCAATACATGTTAGAATCACCAACTACAGCTGTAAGTCTTGTTGGGTAAGTATCAATATTTTCCCATTATTCTTTTTTTTAATTCTTCAAGCTCTTTAAGTTGTTGGGGATCATGGCTAGACAGCGACTTTCAAGTCTTGCCATAGATTTAAGTCAATTTGTGTCAAAACTGTAACTTGGCCACTCAGGAACATTCACCGTCTTCTTGGTAAGCAACTCCAGTTTAGATTGACCTTGTGTTTAAAGTTATTGTTCTGCTAAAAGGTGAATTCATCTCCCAGTATCTGGTGTAAAGCAGACTGAACCAGGTTTTCCTCTAGGATTTTGCCTGTGCTTAAACTCCACCCCGTTTCTTTTTATCCTGAAAAACTCACCAGTCTTTGCCGATGTCAAGCATACCCATACAAGGAAGCAGTTACTCAGTGATGTGTTGGATTTGCCCCAAACAGAAGGCTTGGCATTTAGGCCAAAAAGTGTATTCCTTTGCAGTGTTTTTTTTGCAGTATTACTATAGTGCCTTGTTGCATACATATGCATGTTTTGAAATACTTTTATTCTGTATATTTTTTATTCTTCTTTTAGGTCATTATTGTGGAGTCACTACAATGTTGTTGATACATCCTCAGTTTTCCCCCCCATCACAGCCACTGAACTCTGTAGCCGTTTTCAAATCACCAATGGCCTCATGGTGACATCCCTTTGCAGTTTCCTTCCCATCCTGCAGCTCAGTTCAGAAGGACAACTGCATTTTTGATGTGTCTGGGTGGTTTTTTAATAAATCATCCGCAGCATAATTATTAAATTGACTGTGCTTCAAGATATAGTCAATGTCTGATTTGTTATTTTTACCCATCTACCAATCACTGCCCTTCTTCATGAGGCTTTTATAAAAGCTCCCTGGTCTTTGCAGTTGAATCTGTGCATGAAATGTAATACTTGATGTATGTATGGGGGACAGAGGAAGGGGAAAGACATTTAACCCAACCCCTCAATCAGGTAGTCATTCAAAAATAGTGTCAACTATTATTTCACACAGAGTGAGTTCATATAACTTACATGATTTTTTAAGCCAAATGTTACTTCGGAACTAATTTAGGCTTCCCAAAACAAAGGGGATGAATACTTATGCAAAAAATATATATTTTAGTAATTGAATTTGTATTCATTTGTAGAATTACCTTTTCACTTTGATGGAGTATTTTGGGGAGATCATTGACAAAAATAATTAATTAAAATATATTTCAATCCCACTTTGCCTTGCAACAAAATGTGAAAAAAGTTCAAGGGGGTGTAGTGCTTCTATAGTGAGCATTATCTTTAGAACATCCAATCACAATACATATCGTATCGTCACCTAAGTACCGTGATAATATCGTATCGTGAGGTCTCTGGAAATTCCCAGCCCATCCAAATACAGTAAGTACACTATCAGAGATCAAATCGCCGCAATGGTCCTAATTCCTGTTAAAGCACTTCTGCTAAAAGCTGTGGAAATCCCCCCTGCCCTCAGACCACCCTTGCAACACCGCCCTCGGACCAATCCCAGTGCAGCTAGCAAAGCCAGTATTGGCCTAGCTGCTACGTACGTGTGAGGTCACAGGGTTGAGATGTGTAACGGTCAGTCTGGGGATACAGTGAGCTCACAGACCCAAATTAACAGGCTGACAAAGTAATGGACTGTATTGGAGCAGGAATAGACATGGCCTACTCACGACACATTACCCGCTGTACAGCTGTCCTGTAAATGGGTGCAAAAATAATGGCCGACTTTTAGAGCTTTGTCATCACCGACATAACATATACCTACCACTTCACTGCAAAGGAACACTGCTTAGGCCTATTCACACACTTGGATACATTTAGGACTGTATTTTAGATTTGCCTGTCTGTCTACTTGTTTATGTGGCTTAGTGTACAAGCCATCTTTCTTCAATAATCAACTAATAAAAAGAGTACAATCAGTGAAATCATAATTTCAATCAAGGTTTCACAACCATGGCGGCAGGTAGCCTAGTGGTTAGAGCGTTGGGCCAGTAACCGAAAGGATGCTAGATCGAATCCTCGAGCTATCAAGGATTTGTTCTTAACTGACTTGCCTAGTTAAATAGAGGAAATATTTTTTTTTAAACATAAAAAATGTCAGAAACTGTCAAATGTTTTCACAGTTCGGACCGTTTTCAGCAGCCAAGGTAGACTATTAAGTGGAACCGCTATTTTCAGCTCATCTACCTACAGATGTTATGTATAATCAAGAAAGACCTGTGGAAGAACATTTCAGTGGTCTAATTAGCACAGATGTTTTAGGGATAGAGAGTATTGATATAGTAGTGCACCAGTCCTAAGGAAACACCTGAGGCCTAGTGGAAAATGACCACCAAATCAAGCACAATGAAAGAATGATGTGAATAAGACACTGACTGCACACACACACTATGAACATAGGCCTACATTGAGTTAGTGATTTCAATTTCAACAAGATAGAACTACATTGGGGAAACATTTGTGTTTGACCAGATTCAATGCTATTTTACTGTAAACAAATTGACAGACTTTCAGCACGCTTATAGGGAAGGACATTCAACAAGCACAGCACATACACAAATGACTGATGATTGGCTGAGAGAAATTATAATAAAAAGATAGCAACAGCTGTTTTGTTAGACTTCAGTGTGGCTTTTGACATTATCGATCATAATCTGCTGAAGGAAAAACATATGTGTTATGGCTTTACACCCCCTCTTATATCGTGGATAAAGAGTTACCTGTCTAACAGAACACAGAGGGTGTTCTTTAAATGGAAGCCTCTCCAACATAATCCAGGTACAATCAGGAATTCCCCAGGGCAGCTGTCTAGGCCCCTTACATTTTTCAATCTTTACTAATGACCGCTGGCCTTGAGTAAAGCCAGTGTGGCTATGTATACGGATGACTCAACACGATACACGTCAGCTACTACACTTAACAAAGAGCTGCAGTTAGTTTCAGAATGGGTGGCAAGGAATAATAATACCTCAACTAAATCTTGTAATAAATAATGTGGACATTTAGCAAGTTGAGGTGACCCTGGATTGTAAACTGTCATGGTCAAAACGTGTTGATACAACAGTAGCTAAGATGGGGAGAAGTGTGCCCATAATAAAAAGTGCTACCCTGCCTTTTTAACAACACTATCAACAAAGTCCTACAGGCTCTAGTTGTCACACCTGGACTACTGTTCAGTCGTGTGGTCAGGTGCCACAAACAGGGGCCTCGGAAAATTACAATTGGCTCAGAACAGGGCAGCACGGTTGGCTCTTAAATGTACATGGAGAGCTAACATTAATGATATGCATGTAAATCTCTCATGGCTCAAAGTGGAGGAGAGATTCACTTCATCACTACTTGTTTTTGTAAGAAGTGTTGACACGCTGAATGCACCAAGCTGTCTGTTTAAACTACTAGCACACAGCTCAGACACCCATACATACAGACTATGGGAGGTGAACAGAACAGTCTATGGGAGACGCACAGTACTACACAGTGCCATGGCTACATCCACATCAGGTAACTGAAGCAAGCAGTATATATTTTTTTTTTATGTAAGTGTGAAGAGACACAGACACACACTCTACACACATGTGCACATGGATGTTGTATTGTAATATGTGGTGGTGGAGTGGTATGAAATGTAATGTCATTTTAATACTGTATGTAACTGTCTTATGTTGCTGGACCCCAGGAAGAGTAGCTGTAATGGGGATCCATAATGAAAACAAATACATTGTATCAGTAGGATAACAAACACCAATCCTGTCAAACTTTACTTGTGGTAAAACACTCAGCCTCAACATACAAAAAATAAAACCCAAATACAACAGTCACTGCCTCTCCGTGTTAATAATTATATTCTTTATTTCCACAGACAGATTCTAAACAGAAAGAAAAGGGCTCGGTCAGGCTGCCATTCCTCTGTCTGTCTTCTACAGCCAGGGCAAAGGAAGAGCAGAGCGCATAAGAATGGTTCTAAATATGCCCTGGCATTCTTAGTGACCTATAAAGTTAGATTTAACCCAGATAGCGTTTATTTCCAGGCTTGGTGTGATTTGTGCTAACAGGGCTGACTGCCCTGATTGATGTGGATGAATCGCAAAGCAACTCACCCAATAGGAGGTGCAGCTGACCAAAATAATCTAGGCTTGCTTCATTAATGTAAAATGCATGTTGTTTTATCAATACAAAGTTGAACAATATTACAGCATCTTGTTATGGCAAATTAGGCAGGTCATACTAGTTATTTCTGTTGACAAAACAAGTAACTATCATATTGATCTTCAAATAGGGCCTAACTGTAAAATACATACATACAACACACACACAGTACCAGTCAAAAGTTGACACACCTTCAAGGGTTTTTCTTTATTTGTACAATTTTCTACATTGTAGAATAATAGTGAAGACATCAACACTTTGAAATAACACATATGGAATCATGTAGTAACCCAAAATTAGTGTTAAACAAATCTAAATATATTTATATTTTAGATTCTTCAAAGTAGCCACCCGTTGCCTTGATGACAGCTTCGCACACTTTTGGCATTCTCTCAACCAGCTTCATGAGTTAGTCACCTAGAATGCATTTCAATTAACAGGTTAATTTGTGGAATTTCTTTCCTTCATTATGAGTCCAAATTTGAGATTTTTGGTTCCAACCACCGTGTCTTTGTGAGACTCCGAGTTGGTGAACGGATGATTTCCACATGTGTGGTTCCCACCGTGAAGCATGGAGGAGGAGGTGTGATGGAGCTTTGCTGGTGACACTGTCTGTGATATTTAGAATTCAAGGAACACTTAACCAGCATGGCTACCACAGTATTCTGCAGCGATACGCCATCCCATCTGGTTTGTGCTTAGTGGGACTATCATTTGTTTTCAACAGGACAATGACCCAACACACCTCCAGGCTGTGTAAGGGCTATTTGACCAAGAAGGAGAGTGATGGAGCGCTGCATCAGATGACCTGGCCTCCACAATCATCCGACAACCTAATTGAGATAGTTTGGGATGAGTTGGACCGCAGAGTGAAGGAAAAGCAGCCTATGTGGGAACTCCTTCAAGACAGTTGGAAAAGCATTCCAGGTGAAGCTGGTTGAGAGAAATGCCAAGGATTTGCAACGCTGTCAAGGCAAAGGTTGGCTACTTTGAAGAACCTAATATTTTGGTTTAACACTTTTTACTACATGATTCCATATTTGTTATTTCATAGCATTGTTGTCTTCACTACTATGTATTCTACAATGTAGAAAACAGTAAAAATAATGAAAAATCTGTGAATACATATATATAAAGATATTTTTGTTACTGTACATGAACCCTAACATAACTAAAACTTGCACATTTTCTGGCCATCTAGTGAGACAATCAATTCTCTACAGGGTCATGACATCTAGTTGTCGCTTCACTAGTCCTGGGGGGGGGGGGGGGGGGGGGCACAGACAGACCGTGGCTACAGGGATGCAGAAGCCTGTGCAGCCTTATATCCATTCCAATCTATTGACTGGTAGGCCTTGAATCAGTGTGCAGAGTGAGAGTCATGCTGAAGGTATGTGTCACTGAGCAAGTCAGTACAGGGGGAGTCAACCTCCCATCTGCCACCACTCAAATCAAAATCAAATCAAATCTTATTGGTCGCATACACATGGTTAGCAGATGTTAATGTGAGTGTAGCGAAATGCTTGTGCTTCTAGTTCCGACTATGCAGTAATATCTAACAGTAATCTAACAAATTCACAACAACTACCTTATACACACACAAATGTAAAGGGATGAATAGAATATGTACATATACTTATAAGGATTAGCAATGGCGTGCGGCATAGGCAAGATGCAGTAGATGGTATAGAATACAGTATATACATATGAGATGAGTAATGTAGGATATGTAAACATTATTAAAGTGGTGTTATTTAAAGTGACACCTTTATTAAGTCCATTTATTTAAGTGGGCAGAGATGTGAGCCTGCATGTTGGCAGCAGCCTCTCTATGTTAGTGATGGCTGTTTAACTGATGGCCTTGAGATAGAAGCTGTTTTTCAGTCTCTCGGTCCCACTTCAACTGTCTGGAGTGGGGTGTGTTCAAACAATACAAGTACTATACTCTCTCTGGCACTGCTTGCATTTCAACACCTCCACATTTCTTAATACAATCACAACATTCACTTTCATATCTGCAAGACTGCCAGGTAGTCTCGACAGGTCAGATAACGTTAGCTGATGTCATTTTATAAAACATGTCAAAATGTCATAAAATAAACCACAACGGAAAAACTTCATTAAATTGACCAAGATCACATCTGTGACACAAAAGTGAATTCTAAAAGTTATGTAGCTAGATTGCTGACTAAGCCTAAAGCGAATTGTTTTACTTGTTCGATCGTAAATGACAGTGCAGTGTGTCAGACTGTGTCTGGGGCCTTGTGACAGTTAGCTAGCTAGCTAACTTTGTTTATGTTAGCTTGCTAACAACATGCACAAACCATCCAAATGGCATCAGACTACATGTTTATTTTTTATTTATTTATTTATTTAAAAAAAACTTTAAGTTAAAAAGATTGCAGACTTTATATGATCAACAATATGGGATGTATCCCTTTTCAATATGTTTTAGTTAACTAGCCAACATCGGCTAGCCTGTCGGTGACTCAAGAGGACCCAGCCAAGTTGTCGCCATAATGACCAAACCAAAATGGCTGCTCTCAGAGATTAGTTGACAGTCAGCTGGATTCGGTTTGATTAGAGCCTTCTGTATTTCAACGACTCTCTAAAATGAAACGACTAAATAAGTAGCACAGCAGCAAGAGTGAACGGTATTCATAAAACTACGGGTAAGACATTGCAAACAAATCAACTTGATGTTCCACTTTATCACATACTATCTAGCCAGCATTTGTCAGCCGGTGCTAAGCTAATGTTATCCAGCCAGTTAACTGATTCCCGTGGCTAACTATTTGTTATCTAACTGGACACACTATAGTAGGACGTTCACTTGCTATCGAAGCATGGTCATTGGATGCAAAGTGGCTAAAACAAAAGTTGCACACTATCCAGGCAAAATGAATTGTTGCTCAAGCTTCTGTGTTACAGTTAGTTGGCTGAGCTAACGTTAGTATGCTAATAGCTACCTGAAGTTCGGCCCTCTCCACTTCCCAATGAGCTCTCTCCATTTCGAATCGGGCCCATTCGTGCTGGATGTAATGTAAAATACCGGGGATGGTATATTGCTGTGGCCGTGGTATGTCGTCTTGCTGCTGCCCCATCCCTGAGCCACCTCCACTACCGATTTGGGGATTAACGTTGTTATTCCCCTGCTGCTGTCTTGAGGCGGCCATTCCAACTCCTCCGCCGGGGTGTTCATCCATTTTTAAGAAGAGGAAAGTCCCAGCACAATTTGCTGCTTGAATTCGCCTCCCCTCCCCCTTTTCAGATCAGTGTTCCCGTATGAATTTGACGATGCCTTTCACTGAAATGGCTATGCGGTTGTAGTGAGACAGGGCTGTTTTGGATTTACTCTCAGCGTAAAGATTTGTTGGCCGCCATTAGTCCAATCCTTGGAGTTGGATATGAAAGCCTCCTTACTGCCGGGGGTGGGAGAGAGAATTGTCCCGCGCTGCATGGTGGGACATACTCACCTTTTTCTTTTTTTTGGGGTCATCCAAATACATTAGGCCGGGCATGCGTGTATACAGTTAGTCTGTACAGCACAGACACATTGTGAACCAGATCAATAATAGAAATAGGATTCTATCAGGGTTTGTTTGCATGACTCAGGGAGCCATCTCATATCCAGCACTATGTTGCTGACTGCATTGTTTGCTGACTGCAGATTGGGGATCTTGACTGTTAGTTTAGCTTGGCCATAGTCCTTCTGACTGCTGAATGGGATATGTAGTTAACTGATCAGTTACAGATGCATAAACAAAAAAAAGGGGGTATTACACAAAGACTTTGCGCATGATTTGCAATGACACCATTTATATAATTATTTCCTGTTTTGCAGATACACTGGATTTAGAGATCACAATGATCAAGTTCCTTCTGATGGTTAACAAGCAGGGCCAGACCCGCCTGTCTAAGTATTATGAGCAGGTGGACATTGAGAAGAGGCCTTCTCTGGAGACTGATGTTGTCAAGAGATGCCTGTCACGCAAAAAAGAAGAGGTCTCTCTCAATCACATTATTAGAATTTTTTTGGGGGTTTTGTTTACTTTCACGTGTATAACACAACAGTGAGAAGACAATGCATAACTGGGGGGTTAGACAAGACAATGCATAACTGGGGGGTTAGACAAGACAATACAGGACAGAATGAAATCTAGTAGAAATTACCTAGACATAACCTAGTCTGTTATCAGTCTGTTTAGCGATAATTCCAGTCCTTGCCACTCATTGTCATGCTAAACATTTTTGTTTGTATTTATGGTATTCTTCATGCTGAGTTAGTGTGCCACTGAGCTCATCTTGGAATTCACATTCAACTAACTATTGTATTCTATCTAGTGCTCTTTTGTGGAATACAAGGACTTCAAACTAGTGTATCGACAGTATGCTGCTCTCTTCATAGTTGTTGGTATCAGTGACACTGAGGTGAGTTCATCATTTCACTGTTATAAGTGTACAAGTATTAGTGTTAACAGATTAAGGTTGAGATTGTATTATTGTGATTATACATGATTCATGGTGTGGGATGTCCTTCTTTCCCACAGAATGAGCTGTCAATCTATGAGCTGGTACACAACTTTGTTGAGGTTCTTGACAAGTACTTTAGTCGTGTGGTGAGTTCAGTCTTTTTATTCTCTACTTCAGCACATTCTTGTTGTATACTAGATTTACTTCACGTTAACTATCCAACCACCTATGCATAGCATTTTAAAGGTCAGTATTTTCTGGGACAAAAACACATTACTCTAAACTGATCGTTCCTCGTTAGAAAAGTAAATTGTTTTTCTCTCCTAACAGAGTGAATTGGATGTATCCTTTACAAATTATTATAACTTGTTTTAATCAGTTTGAGGAAACAAGTCATTGAAACAGAAGCAGGGGCTGTCTGCCTGTCCACCTTCGCATTAGGTGCTTTTCATGTGGCTTGCCAACAGTGCCATTCCAGCCCTGGCATTTAGTATGGCACTGCACAGACTGATGAAGACTACTGTCATTGTCTGAGTCTGGGCTCAGTGGGATTTCAGACTAGCCGGGGTCAGACCAGTCATAAGAATTGGAATGCAACTAGTCAGTGGTGTTAACGGTTCACTGTTAAGTTGTCAAAGTTGTTCAACCTGACCAGTGACATGTTAATGGTGTAGCCAGAGATATCATTCTTACTAATGGAGAGTGCTCATTGAGCGGGGTAAACAAATACCCTCCTTTACACTGTGATAGGGAATAAATGAGTATTCAATATTGACTTATAGATGATTTAATGACCTTAACTCCAGCTCAGATCATGTTCAACCTGGATAAAGTGCACATCATCATTGATGAGATTATCCAGAATGGACACATAGTGGAGACCAACAAGAACCGCATCCTGGCACCTCTACTTGCTCTGGACAAGATGGCTGAGGCACATTGAGCAGTTGTTTGAACCATAGACTTAGACATTGCATCATTGTATCTGTCCAATTATGACGTCTTTAAGAGCACGGTCAGCGCCATTAAGGCCATCTCCATAATGAAGTACTCAATTTTCTTCTATGAGTTGGGAAACTGAAAGGGTGCACACTGCCACCTAGAGTGTGTTGTTTGAACAGGAATAAAGCAGAGGTTGGCGATTTACTGACACCTGCAGTTATGGAATGTCTTCTCACAAGTATAATTAATTGGCTGATTCCTCCTGGTAACCTGAAAGGAATTATATGATCCTTGAAGGAAAACCACCCAAAAACGATATTTTGATATTTGTTTCATTAGTCCATTGCTGACATAGTCCCAAAATGTTTTGCTTGTCAGCAATCAAGTTAAGATTTGTAACTTTCAAACCATCCCCATATGATGCATTTTGCACCATACAGGGATGATTTCTGTATTTTAATGCCACATTGAAAAATACGAGGTCAAACCATGGTGTCAGAGCTCTAGAAAAAGGCCAGAGTTCCCGAGTTGGATGACCGTTCAAATAGATTTTTCTCCAGTTGGAACCCCTTTTTGTTTTTAACGCACTGAAGTCCGAAATTCCTGAGTTCCCAGTTGTTTTAAACGTGGCACGAAAGTTGCAGAACTTAAACTTGATTGCTGACAAGCAAAACATGTCAACAATGAAATAAGTACCAAAATATTGTTTTTTGGGTGAAGTTTTCCTTCACATAATTCCATCCAGGTCACCACTTCAAAGTGGTGAAAGTTCAAGGGCGGTGCCCCCTAGAGAATGATGGAGGCCGCTAGTGTCACAGGCCGTATTAGCATGGGCAACTCCATTGAGAGCTTCCACCATTTTAATGTAGTCAACTGGGTGAGACTTTCAACTTCTTTGGATGATTCCTCCTGGTGACCCTATTGAAATCATCAAGAGAGATCAGCCAATTGTGAAGAAGAAAATTGACTACTTCAAAATGGAGAGCCTCAATGGCACTGCCCATCAGTTCAATTGGCAGACAGATAACCTTATACAAATACAAAGATGAGTTCTCCATGAGCTGCCCATGCTAAAACAGGCTTTTGGACACTAGAGACCTCCATCTAGATCTATGGTTTGAACAAACTAAGACTAGTGGCAAGAAAAAGTATGTGAACTTTTTGGAATTACCTGAATTTCTGCATAAATTTGTCATAAAATGTGATCTAAGTCACAGCGTGCTTAAACTAATAACACATTTGTCTTTATTGAACACACCCTGTAAACATTCAGTGTAGGGTGGAAAAAGAATGTGAACCCTTGGATTTAATAACCGGTTGACCCTCCTTTGGCAACAATAAACTCAACCAAACATTTGAGGTAAAAAAAAAAATCAAAAAAATCGGGTTGAGGTCAGGACTCTGACTGGGCCACTCCAGAAGGCGTATTTTCTTCGGTTGTTGATTTACTTTTGGGTCGTTGTCCTGTTGAGCTTCAATTGTCAGACAGATAAAGACATTTTGCAGGAGAATGTTAGGCTAAACTTGGGAATACATTTTTCAGAAAATTTTATACAGAAATCCAGGTAATTCCAAAGGGTTCACATACTTTCTTGCCACTGTATTACCCTTTGGGGAAAAAATGGACACATTGCCATCCAAATGAGTTATGGACTTCATACTTGACTTTATCAATAATAATCCATTGTATAGAATAAGTATCTTTTTATACAGCAGCTATAGTAATAGATTGAACTGAGGTATTACATACATCTTCCCTTGGAGCTTTAATGTGCATAGCATGTTATTCAGGTCTTTTTTTTTTTAAACGTAAATAAACAAGACTTCATACTTTGCAAACATTTTAATGATTATTTTTGGAGCATACACATTTGAAAATATCTGTTTACTTCAAACTGCAACTTGAGTTAAATAAATGTTTATAATATACAAAGAAAATACAAGGGAAAGCATAGCTTGCTTTTTTTCCTTTTTAAATGTGCCTTGCACACAGAACCAGTGTTTTTGTCTCTAGCTTTGATCAAATTACACAAATGCACTCAGGGACTTTGATCCTTATAGCAGGGCAATAAACACCAAAATACACACAGTAACGAAAGGAAAAATAATAAGCATGTGCATCATGATTGTATGATGTTAGATGAAGTAAAAGGAACAAGGTAATCCTAATATTCAAACAACGCAGGCACTAGTAAAACAACCTGGTAAGGAAATGCCCAAACACTCTACAGTTAGCTCTACAGAAGCAGCTGCCCTTCTCCCCTCACATGACGCAGGGAAAGGAAGGAGGTTGACAGCCGGGTGATGGCAATCTGAAAACCCCAAAACTACAGAGAACTTGTACACAGATGCTCACAGCCAAAGTATGAGAGAGAGAGATAGTAAACACTGTAGAACATGAGGAAACTGTCTGCCCCGTCTTCCAGTTGCTCAAGCCCTTAAAGCAGCAGAGTGCCCTGGGGAGGGAGCTGTGACAAGTAAGCAGGTGGGTCGGAGGAGAGGGAAGGTGGGGGGGGCGCCCCTGGTTTTATCTGTATCACTAGCTATTGAGTTAACATGGGACTGTTTTTCAGGGGGAAAGGACAGGACGGGGGGGAGATGTGGGGTTGGGAGGAGGGGGGAGAGATCTCAGAGAGCACAGCTTGTTTCTTTTTCTGCAACAAAACACAACAGGCTTCACCAGCAGGGGGGGGTTGGTCAGTCATAATGGGGCAGACGGAGCATGCTCAGTTGAGGTGGAAGCCCTTCTCCATGGTAGCCGCTAGGAGGCGCTCTCTCATGATGTCTTCAGAGGAATACTCTGGCAGCTTCAGGTAGTGCACACAAGTGTTAACAGATGGATAGCTCGAGTCTGTCGCGTCCACCTAGGGGGAACAATTAGGTTAACTGTGTTGCAGTCACAGCCCTGCTCTATAATCCTGGAGTGGCAGATTCAAGTGGTGGAGGTAGTGTCATTACAATACTATGATTTTAAAGCTGAACAGAATACATTTAATGTCAAACATTTCCCAAATTTCTACTGACAGCATTTCTGAAACATATCAACCTCATTAGGATGGCTTACTGTACTGCAAGGTTGACAAAGTTCCCTAAACTCAGCAGTGATTGGTCTCATGGAGAGCCTTACCTTCCGAACGATGGTGAGGCGTGGGTGCAGGTTGGCCAGACCACCAGGGGGCAGAGTGGAGCATCCTGTGGTGAACTGGAGGAAGGCTTTCCTCTCGTCAGATGACATGCCACACAGCACCCGCACAAAACGCAGGAACCCAGGACTGTGGAGAGGACGAGAACAGATACAGTTAAAAAGGTCTCCAGCAAAATATGAAAACAACAAGCTGTTAGATAGTGTCAGTTGATGTACTGGCGCAGCAGTACAAGGTCCCATGTTCCTCTAGGAACTAAGTAACGTTCTGGTCATGTTAGCGACTTCGCCATTTCAGTTCTTGTTATTTGAACCCCTTTTAAAACACGACCAACACCGTCAATACAAGGAGATCTAACAAACGTTTTTCAAGCTGGCCAGCGTAAATGATCTAGTCTATAAACTGTAGTAGATACGAGGGCCATCATACCTGTCCCGAGTGTAGCCCAGCTTAGGCTCTGTGTAGTTCATGACGTCCTCAGATGTCCAGGAAGGAGACTGGTTTCCACAGAGGATCATCTGCACCTCCTTGTGACTGAAGGAGCTCAGCTTCTCCATGGGGAACACTCGGTTAAAACCCTCTGAGAAAATAAGTTAATTTCATTACATTCAAAATGTAGTGCGCAAACAATTTTTTTCTGTGATTACTAACGCTAATCCGCATGTTGTTTCAATAGGCATACCTCTGAAAGCCTCCATTTGTTTCTGGATGCCAGTGTGCATAGAGAAGTCAAACATGAGCTCCACATACTCCTCGGCATTCTCCATGGTCACCATCTGGAAGGATTAACAGAGGGGCACAGGCCAGATTTAGACACCACTCATCTAACCAGTAAAACTCTAGCGGTGCAGTTCTCTACCTACCTCGTCATTTCCATTGGGCTTCAGGTCCACTGCTGAGAACCCATGCACTTTGGATGAGGGGCAGAACTGGAAATTCAATCTGGGAGAAAAGGGACTCAAAATTAGCCATGTTGAATGACAACGATACAGCGGTCAAGGATCAAATAATGAATCAGCATAATTGGAAACTGAACAGGTGAGCAAATTGTAAAAATGTACCACAAGTGATTATACGTCACCTACAAAACAATGTAATTAGCAAAAATGCCATTCCAATTCAGGATATTATCCACTGAATTCTTGACTAAATTTAAGAAGCTCTCTCAGTAATGAGTGGTGGTGGGCGCTGTGCTCACCCCAGGTCCTCTACACTAAGTGGTGGTCCAGAGCCCATGGGGTTCTTCAGCATGAGGTCCTGCAGCCTAGTGTTCTTCTCATCCTCAGACAGACTCTTGTTCCCCAGGATCAGCCTCCTCTTCACCGCCAGCTCCTTCATCTCCTTCAGGAACTTGGCCCGGTGGGGGTTGACGAGTTCAAAGTCCTCCCAGGTCAGGATGCCGTGGTACCAGGCCGGGGGCTTGGGTTTAGGGGGGTCCAGGATGAACTCGGACTTGGAGTCCTCGTCAAAGCTGCCGATGGAATAGGTGTCCTGGCTCTCCTCGGTGGACGCCTCCGACTGGATCTCTGAGAAGTGGCGGTGCTGCTCGGTAGGATCAAGGAGGAGAGGGCCTCCGCGGGATGCATAGAGCAGCTTGGACATGTTGCTCTTAATGTCACCCATGCAAAGAAGCTTGAAGAAGGGTCGTGAAATGGGCAGGTCCACCAGGCGGTTGTCCTGGATGCACTTGGCCAGGAAGACACCGAGGAAGAAGAAGAGTTTGCTGAGGCGCTCCAGCTCGTCACTGTCTTGGGGGAATGGGGCCGGGAACAGGCCGCAGGAGCGCTGGACGTAGTAGCCTGGAGGTTTGAGACCCCCACCCAGATCCACCTGATAGTACAACACACACAGTTAATCCCCAAAAATATTAAAGTGACACTGACATAGTTCATAACATCTAAACATACAGTATGTTGTTTTTGAGGAAAATGAGAACATGTAATTGCATGGATATTGTCCAAATATTACTGTTTAGGTTTTCATGTGACAGTAAAGCGGCACTTGCCTGGCGAGACTCATCGTCTGGGAAGTCGTCATCACAGAGCCAGATACCCAGGGAAGTCCTCTGGAACTCAGCTGCCACCAGAGCATAGAACTCCAGGGTGGGACCGAGGCCTGTGCCCTCCTCCCCCTGGAACTCAACCTGGGAAGAGAGACATATTGGTCAGTCAATACGAACTTTCATAGCCATGCCATTCAAATAGGGGAACACATCACCAAGCTGTAAAAAACCCCAACATGTACAGTAAGCTTACAAAATTGATGACTATGAATTGGATGAATGAGGACTTATTTCACACCACATAGCATTATGTGGACCACTTATTCATGGCAACCAATAATCCCTTCACACAGATCCTCCATTGAGCGTGCTTTATAGGCCAGGAGTAAAATGTATGTGCTTAAATCTGGCGTAATATGGTGTAATCTGGCGTGGTGTTTTACCTCCAGAACAGACTTCCTGTCGGCATGGATCTGCATGACGCTCTCAGCCCACTCCATCATCTGGTCTCCGCGGGGGACCTTGATCCTCTCGTGTTTGAGCCGGCCCACCCTGAACTCCCCAGGGTCGTCCCTCCGCACTGTGGTGGAGGGCCGTGAGCGCTCCATGGTGGCCTCCCGCCGGTTCTGCAGCCACACTATTGCCCTTGAGGACACAGGCACATACAGGGTCAGTATAGAATAAGGTGAATGAAATGGACAGCACTCAAATAATTTATCTTCAATAATAGGCCCTGTAATATGTGAGGGAGCATAATGTTCGTTATTCAATGCAGTACAAGACCATGCACCATCTTCAGGAGAATACAGAGTGTGACAGACACGCATTTTTGTTACATGTCAAGTAGCACTAACCTGGAGGCTCCAAATGCAGTGCAGGTGAAGTACAGCTGCCGGGTCTCGAAGGGGATGAGGAAAGGACACTTGCTGGTAAGCTGCTCACACCACTCTGGGAGGGCCCCACTGGCCAGGGCCAGAGGCTCCTCTATCTGCTGGAGAATCTTTGTTGTGACCTTCTTGCTGGTGAATTCCTCAGGCGATGCATTGAATTGGAGGTCATCCACATCTAGTCATTACACAGTAGATTAACAACATGTGTCATTAAGAACACAAACAGGGGGGGTATGAAGGGGTGTAGCCATAACTTCCTGGTAGTTGTGTGTGTGTGTGTGTACCAATGATGAAGAGGATACAGAGTGTGTGTTCCGAGATGTGTATCCGTACCTTCCTGGAAAGTGCGTGCGTGGGCGTGGGGGTCTCCCCCGATGATGAATAGGATACGGAGTAGCTGGAGCACGTCCTCCACTCCACAGGCACTCTGACTGGAGCCAGCCTTAGCCTGGGCCTGCTCCCTGGCCACACTCAGAATGTCACAGGTCTGCATGACACCCAGAGACCCAGGGCTCAGGCCCCCTAACCTACATCCATGCTCACAGAAGTCCTGCAAGCAATCATATGGACCGTGGTTTAAAACCGGATGTTTCCTTCAGCTCCCTGCCTATACTAACTCTCTGATTAACAGTGAAGACAGTAGCATAAAACTGGACAAGGCTATTTTACTGTACAATTACTGCATTCTCGTATGACAAAATAATGAAACGGAACAGATTCACAACACTGACGTCTATGGAAATCATGGTAATGCATTATCTACAGAACAGCCACAAGCCATTTAGCTAAAGAAAACAGCAACAACTGTCTAACACAAGTGACAGTCAAGCAAGAAAGAAAAGGATATCAAAAGAGAAAATAGACAGATATTTAAGCAACATCTTGATGTCGTTCTATACCTTGTATGCAGCTATGAGCTGAGAACAATTTCTGTTTTTCCTAATACTTTTATTAGTGCCGGTTAATTTCCAGTGGCGCAGGAAAGATGAGTCTGCATTCTTCTGCATGTAGGTTATCAAGTCATTCTTTGGTAATTCATCAGTGCCAAGGTATTGCTCCACATGCTCTACAGACCAGCAACCCTACAACAGGAAGAACCAAATGTTGGTCTTTCCTGATTGTAAAGTCTCAAGGCAAATAGACATGCATTACAGTAGATTGGTTTAACCACTAAAGAGGCCGGTGCAGTTACTCTAGTTACATTATGACTAATAGGGTTTTCAGTCACAGTCTCCTTGCGTCTTTAAAAGGTTAGTGAGGTATGGCTGTCTAGCTGGCTAACTATCCAGGAGGAACATTTAGCTACACATTTGAGAACAGCCACAGAAATTCACAGCCAAGATTTGAATGGGCAGGATAGAAAGACTGAGGGGATGTGAAACCTGTCAATTACCATCTTTCTACTTTCCTTCTCTTTGTCTGAATCCTTCATTTCTCTGTACATTATCCTGCAACACAGAAAGTCGAAACATCATTAAGGAGATCAAAAGGCTATTTTTAGATTAGGTTTCACCACAGAATCACGAGGAAAAGCTAAAACAACAACAACCATTCAGACTTACGTATATGTGGGTTCCCAGATCCGCCGCAGTTTATCTGACTTGACGCTCCCGCTGCAGGAGAGCTGGAGGAGCTTCTGGACATAGTAAAAGATAGTACCCTTGTAGTTGGAGAGAGGTAGTTCAACTTCTCGGGTGGTTCCAAGCCCTGCCACTTTGAGGATGAGGGCGAGGTGGGGGGAGGGGGGACACTCAACCTCCTCCTGGACTTCAGAGCGAGGTGTACCTGTAGGGACAAGGAAAGACGTGGAGAAAAAGCTCACCACTGTGCTCTAGAGTTCAACTGAAGCACGTGTGAAAGACTTGCCATTTGTCTAGTAATCATGTACAAAACCAAGTCCATTCACAGTCATACATATTGAACTGAATACTGTTGGTGTGGTGTGTTTACCTGGGGGAGGGATCTCCAGGTCAGTGGTCTGCTGGACGTTGGTCCGGCCTGGTCTGGGGTCGAACGCCGGGACTAAAGCAGAGAACTGGCGTTTGAGGACAAAGTCATCATCCCAGGTTCTACGCCGACCCCCTTTGGTTTCATACTCTTCCTCTTCCTGTATAACACACGACATGAACAACCGCCATCAGCTCTTTGGGAATGGCAGACAAGGTACTACACCCAACACAAACATGCAACACCGATATTAGACATCTACAGGATAAAGAAACATTTATAAAAACAAAACACTAACAAAAATCACATACATTAAATCACACTTCACAATCCACAGAATTTACAGACAAACTTAAGGGAGGTTCAGGCAACTATTTTTAAAAAGGGAGTACAAGCATGCAATCGACAAGTACACTATATGAAGAGAAACTGCAACAAATTTTACCCTATTAAAATGAATGTGGAAACCAAGGTTTACCCTGGACCGTACCAAAACTTCCTCATACTCTTGGTCTTCCTGATTGTCATCCTCGTTCTCATCATCATCATCATCTGGCTCAGGCAGATCCTCTTCATCATCTAACTCGGCCAATAGCGTGTTAGCGCGACAGCTGTCCAGGAAGTCTGCAGGGAGAGCACTCAAGTGTGAGGTCTCACTAGAAACAACTCTGATCATCATGCACTTCTCCGAGACAGAAAGCGCTGGCCAAATGTATGAGGAGTCAAGATGTGCCAAATGTTAACATGGATGTTAGGCAGTAGAAACACGTTAAATGTTGAAGAAGCTGAGGAGGTGTGGAGGAGGAAAGAGATGTATAATAATAGTAGGTCTAGTATAGCCTACCATAGAGGGAAAACTCAGCTTCCTGACCAGTGTCGCTCTCACTAGACGTAGAGGTCAGGCTGGTGGTCAGAGTGTTACTGAGCAACTGGCCAACCGACAAACCTGTGGTTGCCGTGGCTACATTATTGCTGCTGGTTACTATGGATGTGGACATTGTAACAGTTGAGGTGGTGCCAGTGGTTGTGAGGTTAGGAAAGCTCTGTGCACCCATGAGAGGAGAAGCTGCAAACAAACAAAAACCAAAAAATGCGATTAGTTCCCAAACAGAAAAAGAAGCAGGTATTATTTTGACTGATTCCAGTTCAAACAATGCTGGTTGTTCTTCTACCACTACACATGCTTGTCACATTCAAGCCTCAGTCAGCATCTTCTGACCACTGGAAGTCATGTTGAGTAAATAAAATGTCAACATTATAAAATGATCCACTGCTCACTATTTCTATAGCTCTATTTAAGGATGACAAAAAAAATGGAAATTAATTAATTTTAGTAATGCACTGTCAGCAAAGGCAAAAAAGGCGTTGGATTCTCCTTGGTTCAACAAGATAGCTTAATATTAGAGCAAAGACAAACAAAACACAACACAAAAGCAACAACACCACTCTTATGTGAAGCCAGTAGTTATTCTTCTTGTTTTGATCCTTCCCTTTGTGTGGTGATCAAATTATCAATATTGAACACAACGCAAAACATTTTACATATATTTGCGACTTGTGCATTCACAGTACTTGTTCAAACATTACACGTGTCCTTGCAATGTAAAATTGACAACTACTCCAGGTTGTAAACATTTTATAATTTATTAATTTATTAGTGTACTAGCTGAAGCTAAACTCTACTTTTATGTAAAAGTGTGACCAAATCTCAAACCCAAGTTAGAAGGCTCCTTCTACAAGTCATGCCAATCATGTTCAATAGCCGGCTGGACAGTGGTCCCTTTATGTGCACTGAAGGCTGAGGAGAACTGAAGGCTGAGGGCTGTGTATCCCATGCATCCCTGGCCTGCAGACAGTATAGGCTGAATACTCACTTGCAGTGCTCATGACGTTTCGTCCCAGTGTGTTGGTGTTGTTGTCGCTGCTGCTGCGACTCAGGTTCATGTTGTTGGTGGCATTGGTGCGGGACATGTTGGGAGCCCTCCTCACAAACGATTCCATGAGGCTGGCCTCCCGTGACGACAGGTTGGGCACGCTGGCACTGGAGCTCATGGGAGCGCTGGTCGCCAGCAGAGAGCTAACGGACAGACGGGCGCTGGCCGCAGAACATAGAGGCCTCTGGGAAGCCGCCTCCTTACTGGAGGACTCGGACACGGAGCTGACGTCAGGCGAGCTGACGCTGACTAGTGCCATGGAGATGGACGTGGCGTCTACAGCCTCTTGCCTGTCCGCACCTGCTTTCCGCTCGCCTCCCTCAGCAGTTAACGTGCTGGACACGCATCCAGCCTCGGAGGACAGTACCACGATGGGCTCTTGGCCCTCTGCCCCGATGGTGCCACCACTGACCCCTAGGACCCCCCCCAGCAGGCTCTCGGCCCGGCGCTCTACCTTGGTGGAGCTGAGACTGATATCGCTGCTGCTGGCCACGCTACACACCGAACTGCTACTGCCCTTCCGGCTTGAAGAGCTGGCCCCTGCAGCCGAGGAGGAGCCGCCCTTGTCCGGACAGTTATTTTTCACCAGGCTGCTCCAGGACTGCGCTGTGCCTGAAACAGTGGATGAGACAGGTTTGGGTGATGGCGCAGACTCAGGGTCGTACCCTGGCGCAAGCTTGAGGTCAAATTTTCCTTCAGCACCCATACGGTAAGAGTTTGAGCCACCAGCATCCCAGGTGACATCAATCCAGCCTGGAAAGGGATATGAATGTTGTGAGACCCAGCAGAGAGCAGACAGCAAGTCAAGACAGCAGCTCGGCTTGACACTGGACCAAATACCTTTGTTTATGACAAATGACAGGTGGGCTGAATACAGCTTCAGACTAATTCAACAACAGCATGCCATTATATGCAGCTATGCTGAAGCTGATAGTATGTTTAGCATATTGCTGAATAGTTAAATCAATGGCAAGTCTAATTGAGATATTGGTTGTCTTAACAATACTGTATGGTCTAGTACTCTGGTCCAGGTGAAGCAATCAGATAGAAATCATGAGTTACAGAAAATGACAAGCAAAGTAGAATTTTGCAAATGCGAAGCTAAAAGCCACCGGAGAAAAAGGAACTGAAGAATATTTTTGTCAATGTAAATATAATATAGTTGCAATGGAGTGAGTCTATTCAGTGCTTGCAAATTGTGACATCAACATGCACTTAGTTGATTGATGGAGACAATTAGTCAAAAAGTATTTAAACACATGGCTACCCAGAGATCTAACAGATAGCTTGTACAAGTACGAAAAGGTTACCTGGTACGTTGGGGGAGAGGGTTGCGCTTCAAATTAGCAAACTAATAACAAAAAGGGTATAATGGTAGTGACAGTTTTGCAAGTTTAGTGAAATACGTAAAATGATCATGAGTGGTTTTAAAAGACGTTCGGCATACAGAGATAGGTAATATGTGATGCTTTTCAGGCCCTTGTATTTAATAATGCGGCAGGAAGAGCAAGAGCCCAATATAATGCAGTCTAGTCACACAGCAGAGCAGTAGCACTGACTTAGATCAGCCACTAGACTGCTTTGCAGTTAAAGTGCTTTTGAAGGTTATTATTTATCCTTCATTAACAAAGAATGGCCTTGTTTCCCGATTGGATTGGAGAGGAGTAAGTAATAGGCCTGTAGCGTGAGGTCAGAAGCAGAAGAGAAAGTAGGAAAGTAACAGCCTTTAGTGGGAAAGCCATGAAAAAAAACACTGTCCCGTTTAGAACTGTGTAGTAGCACCGGCCACCTGTATAATGTCATGTAAAGACCTTGTTTCTGAAGTTACTGATCAGGGTTAAGGCACAGATGTTATGTAAGCGCAAACATTATATTAGGACATAATGAACAACTGCTGGTTGATTTCTTTCAGACCAACTCAACCCTTAGTATTTAACATACAAAGGTGAGACGAGAGAGTTAGTAAAAAGGAGATTTGGGTTAAAGGGCAATTCCGCCAGTTTCAACCTCCTATTCATTATTTCCAGCACCATACCAGTGTCTACATATGTGAAAATGTCACGTTTCTATGCTCTGTAGTTAAAAAGGTCCTAAAAACTGCTTCTGTGACATCAAAGGGTAAGAATAAAAGTTTTTAAAAAGCCTGCAATGAGTTTCAGGCCAGAGGGAGGGAATGTTATTGCCCCCACGTCACCGCAAATCTCAGTGTTTGAAAATCACTGTTAAAATGTTTTAATTTAATCATTTTAATTGGGTAGAACTTTTTAAACTGTATATTTTTTCCCAACAAAAAGTAGAAATGCACCGTTTTCACATATGTAGACACTGGTAATGGGCTAGAGATAATGAAAACGAGGTTGAAAAGTGGTGGATTGCCCTTTAAGATGTACTAAAAGGCTCCTCAAAGCATGTAAATGCACTTGATGTTCACAATTTGTAAAAAATAAAAAATAAAATAAAATGGTCTACCATATTTGTATCAATGACTCCATTGTTACTAGTTTTTGCACACCCTATGTTCAATAGCCATAGTTACGCAGCCCGATTCCTCTGAACAACTATTATAACACTCCCCACATGTGATGATGGGGTGACATATGGGTTTATTCTGGGATAAAGCTCTGCATTATGTCCTGCCTTAGCAGTTTAAACATGCATCATCATGTCAGTCGACTAAGTCCCTTAAGAATATTTCTTAAACCCTTTTTTCATAGAAAAACAAAAGCTTTCTATGCAAGCTGTGTGTGTGGGGGTTCAGTTCCACACACAGGGACATTATATTAGATGGTGTGGGCTTAGGCTGTAGTAGAGTTTTACCGTTATGGGCCTCCCCCGTCACCGTACCCTCTCCTGCTGGGTTGCCATCCTGGTCTCTCCACTTCCAGTCGATGCCCCGCACCACGCGCGCCCCTGGCACTATGTACTTCATCACCTGGGAGCGGAACAGACGCCTCTGCCTGCGTAGATTGGCCTCTGCCTCCTTCACTGCTTTACCTGTGGAGGGGAGAAGGAGACGGGTCAGATTGCTTGGAGTCATTAAAAGCAAATGAATAATTATTCATAAACATACTACACTGAACAAAAATATAAAAACGCAACATGTAAAGTGTTGGTCCCATGTTCTGAAATAAAAAGACCCCAGAAATGTTTTACGCAAAAAAAGCTTATTTCTCTCAAATGATGTGCACAAATGTGTTTACATCCCTGTTAGTCAGCTTGCCAAGATAATCCATCTACCTGACAGGTGTGGCATGTCAAGAAGCTGATTAAAACAGCATGATCATTACACGGGAACAATAAAAGGCAACAAATTTGCAGTTTTGTCACACAATGCCACAGATTTTTCACATTGAGGGAGCGTGCAATTGGCATGCTGACTGCAGGAAAGTCCATCAGAGCTGTTGCCAGAGATTTCAATGTTCATTTCTCTACCATAAGCCACCTCCAACATCATTTTAGTGAATTTAGCAGTACATCCAACCGGCCATACAACTGCAGACCACGTGTATGGCGGTGTGTGGATGAGCGGTTTGCTGATGTCAACATTCTGAACAGAGTGCCCCATGGCGGCAGTGGGGTTATGGTATGGGCAGGCATAAGCTACAGACAACGAACCCAATTGCATTTTATCGATAGAAATTTCAATGCACCGTGACGAGATCCTGAGGCCCATTGTCATGCCATTCATCTGCCGCCATCACCTCATGTTTCAGCATTATAATGCACAACCCCATGTCGTAAGGATCTGTACACAATTCCTGGAAGCTGAAAATATCCCAGTTATTCCATGGCCTGCATAGTCACCAGACATGTCACCACCCATTGAGCATGTTTGGGATGCTCTGGATTGACGTGTACGACAGCATGTTCCAGTTCCCGCCAATATCCAGCAACTTTGCACAGAGTGGGACAACATTCCACAATCAACAATCTGATCAACTCTATACAAAGGACATGTCGCGCAACATGAGGCAAATGGTGGTCACACCAGATACTGACTGGTTTTCTGATCCAGGACCCCTACCTTTATTTTTTTAAAGATATCTGTATTCCCAGTCATGTGAAATCCATAGATTAGGGCCTAATTCATTTATAACAATTGACTGATATCCTTATACTTACTCTAACTCAGTAAAATCTATGAAATTGTTGCATGTTGCGTTTATAGTTTTTTCCCCCAGTATACAACCAGTGTCGGCCTCAGCAAAAAGAGTGCTCCTCGCATACACAGTGCCTTCAGAAAGTATTCACATGCCTCGACTTGATCCACATTTTATTGTTACAGCCTGAATTTAAAATGGATTGAATGAAGATGTTCTGTCACTGGCCTACACACAATACTTTATGTCAAAGTGGAATTATGATCTTCAAATTTTTTACAAATTAATAAAAAAGCTGAAATGTCTTGAGTCTAAAAGTATTCAACCCCTTTATGGCAACCCTAAATAAGTTCACAAGTAAAAATGTGTTACTTGTGTGATAAGTGATTTTTGAGCAACTACCTCATCTCTGTACCCCACACATACAGATAATTGTAAGGTCCCTCACTAGAGCAGTGAATTCAGACTCAACCACAAAGGCCACAGAGTATCACAGTATGTGTCATAATACCCATAAAACCTAGCAGTCAAACAGGGAAATGGTTCCAATCGTTTTCCCACCATTCATTTTTCCCATCGGACGATTTTAGAAACACTAAAATAAGGGCCGTTTCATGTAGACTTAACCTGGCGTGACCTTTTGATAACCGTGTAAATCTCTTTAGGACAAGGTGACTTTTATCAATATAAAAGAGGCTACTGAGTGGCGCAGCAGTCTAAGACACTGCATCTCAGTGCAAGAGGCATCACTACTACAGTACCTGGTTCGAATCCAGGCTGCATCACATCCGGCCGTGATTGGGAGTCCCATAAGACAGCGCACAATTTGTCCAGCGTCGTCCGTGTTTGGCCGGCATTGTAAATAAGAATTTGTTCTTAACTGACTTGCCTAGTTAAATAAAAGGTTAAATAAAAAATCAATATATTATTTGCCTACATTTACCCCACAAAAATTCTGTGAACTGTCTAGTGCAAGTTTTAAATTGACAATACCTGTTAGCAGAAGAGTCAGCAATAGATGACGTGCTGGAGCTTGCAGGGATTTGTAGTTTGCATGATGTTTAATCTGATGCTAATTAGCAATTTAGAATCTGAGTAAATAGAGCCAAATATATTGATAAGTCACCTTGTCCGAGAGATTTAAATGGTTATCAAAACGTCACGCCAGGGTAAGCCTACACGAAACACAGACCTTATTTTAAGTGTTTCTAAAATCCCCTAACTAATTTACGGTGGATAAACAATTGGAAGGCTTTCCCTGTTTGATGGGTAAAAATAATAAAAGCAGACATTGAATATCCCTTTGAACATGGTAAAGTTATTGATTACACTTAAGATGGTATTTCAATAAACCCAGTCACTACAAAGGCGTCCCTTCTAACTCAGTTGCCGCAGAGGAAGGAAACCGCTCAGGGATTTCAGGCCAATGGTGACTTTAAAAGGGTTACAGAGTTTAATGGCTGTGATACGAGAAAAGTGAGGATGGATCAACAGCATTGTTAAAATCATTAAGTGTTTTGACTGTTCTTTGACAGCACTGGTGAGAGCTTAGACCCCCAAAGAGCTAGCAGAAGTAGCAAGAACAAACTCCCTAGATGGAAGAAACTTTGAGAGGACCCAGGTGCAGACTCTTACCTAGCTGATCCTCACACACGCCGCTGACGGTGCCGTAGATCTCCAGGCCTGACAGAGACAGGTAGTGGGTCTGCCCGCTGGCATTCTTCCCCATCTGCTTGATGCGGATGTGTCTCCAGCCCTGCTTCTCCTCTTTCGAAGGGTCCAGAGGCCAGGTGGCTGTGGACCTTCGACAGGACAGGACACAAACTCACAGTTAAAATCAGACTTACAGGTTTAGGGTCCTGAGTTTTTCCTGTTGAGAATCTCCTGCCCTATGGGCCATTCTGTCTGGGACAAGGCTTACTTACCCTGGCTCGTTGAGGCTGCAGTCATCCACGTGGGTGTACAGACTCATCCAGATCTGGCCGTCTTTGGACACCTGGAACACCCAGTTCCTGAGGGCAGAGCGGCCGTAGCCACGGGCATGGCGCAGGGTGTAGGCCGAGGGGATGACCCACAGGCCCAAGTCGATGGCGAACCACGCGTTCTTATCGTCGTTGGTGTGGCAGTTAAGGGCAGAGCTGTCCCGACTCAGGATGTCCTCCAGTCGGCCGTAGGGCAGGTTACGACCCTCAGAAGAGGTCACTACCACCAGGCCGTAGGCTGCTGGGTTCACCCACTCATATGCAGTCCTGGAGACACAAAGGAAACACTAAATTAATACAAGGTTGTTTTTCTTATATTGGATCATGAGCATTAAGCTCATTATCAGGTCTTTGTACATAAAGACAATGGGAGGAGACTTACTTTGCATTGGTGCCAATCCAGTAAACTATTCCGTTCTCGTCAAAGTCATGCTGGTGTCTGAATGTGAAGGTCTGTCCCTCTCTCAGTTTCCTGACGAAGATGAAGGAGGATCTGTCAAAGTCGTACCACTGCTTGGCCACCTGGAGGAGAGAGAGACGAGATTACGTGCATGTTTGAGATTGACTACATTGCAGTCGGAATGCACAGAATCACTGATCTTCAAATCACCTTGCATACTAAATAACTTCTATTATGTGATCAAGACTAGCACCTCAACTTGCTCAAACTGATCCCCTCAAACACACCGAATGGCAGATAATGAGAGGATGAAACAGGGTTGAAGTAAAGGGGGCGGTACCATCTTGAGGAGGTACTGCTCCAGAGACTCCACGGTGGCCAGGGGCTCCATCTTCAACATGCGCCCTGTACGGTCGATCAGCGCCGTCTCCCCAGGGGCACGCTCCAGACGGAAACGCAACCTCCTCGTCAGGATCTAACACACGCACACAAAGAATGACGAATCCGTTTTACTGACCCTAATCAATAAACAGGTAGCTGGAACAAACAAACGACTGGTCACCACCACTAACACTAGTGTGAGGTGCGGCTGGAGGAGAGACTCACCTGCAGGTTATAGGTGGAGCCTGGGGTGTCATACAGATGCAGAGGTAGCCGCTCAATGGACTCCAGGACTGCTAGTAGTTTGCGGATTAAGGCAACTGCAGGTCGGCTGAATAAGTGGGACAAACCAGGAGATGAGCCACTAACACTTTATTTAAAAGAAATATATATAATAATTTATATTAAAGTCCAAATTATTAGATTACCTTTCATCATCTTCGTTTTCACTGAATGCAGTTTTAAATACATTTATCCTTTCCATTAATGGTTTACAATCATGTTTCATGTCAAGTTCAACACTCTGAAAAAGAAAAGAAAAAACAGGAATTGAGCAGGAGTTGGACTAACGACACAAAATATTCAGATTCAGGAAGTTTTATTGTCCCAACATTGAGGAAGTTGGACGCCCAGACAGTGTTGAGAACAAGGCTAAGCAAGGAAGAGAAATCTGCAGACCAAATGGATTCCTATATAGTGCACTACTGTTGCCCAAAGGGCCCTGGTGAAAAGTAGTGTACTATATTGGAAAAAGGGTACCATCTTAGACCACATCCAAAATGCCTCAACCATCCATTGATCCTAACCTACTTACATTATTAAGGACAGTAAAAAGTGCTTGAACGAGGCCACTGCTGCACATTTCATATGGGGAAATGGTGTTTTCATCCTTGAGAACCACAATCAAGTTTTCCAGAGCCGTTTTCATCAGGTCTCTCCATGTGTTCTCTCCCTCGATACACTGCAACAGACAAAGCAGTACATTTAACTTTCACCGTGCCATCAAACCTGTCGCCTATAGCTTCAGACAGAACAACCAAGAGAACAAAAACTCCATGTCAGAGTAAGTCAAATAAAAATCTACTCAATCTTATCATTGTAGCGATTTCACTGTAAAATATTACTGAGTGCTGTTGTGCGAGTGTTCCAAGGCAATTCCCTCACCCCCGTCTGTTGGTATGCATAACGTTATCGGATTGTGATATAAATGAGGTTAGAGTTGATGTGCTTCTGAGTTAGTACCTGTCTGTTGGTATGCAGCTCCCAAGCAGACTCCAGCTGGGTGGCGATGTTTCTCAGGGTGACCACCACCCCCCTGGGCATGCTCTCCACCGCCTTGAAGTGGTCTTCATACAGGTCTCTGGCCACAGTCTTCACCTACATTTAGATTTTACATTTTAGCCATTTAGCAGACGCTCTTATCCAGAGACACTTACAAATCCAGCGCATTCAACTAAGGTAGGCAAAACAACCACATAGCAAAACACAGGAACAGACAGGGAGGAGATCTAGTCTCACTGGGCAAAGGAAAGACTGGGGGGTAACTACAGTATCATAGAATCTAAAAGAATGATATGACGGCTTAACAACTAGATGGGTAATATGTCATGCGTTCTAAAGCAAAAAGACAATCTGTGTCCCTGTCAAAAGAGACAAAGTTAACTTCTAAATTCAGGGAGTAGGAAGCTGGCTTTAGAGAAACAAAAAAACAAAAAAAATACTGGAAAACACTGAACAGCAGACTGACGTCACTGCTAGAAAACAAAACATCCACCTTCTGTTTTGTTTTCTCCAATTTGGATTTGAGCTTCCTTCCTCTCTTCCCAGTCCAGCCGGTAACAAACTCTGACCCTGTACAACGCAAAACAAACAGAAAAGGAACTATTAGAAAGACAATCCCCATAGAATGCAAACCAGACTAGGAACTGGTGCACTTGATGGCTTTCCCCTGGCCATCACCACCTCCCCTCATTCTAGCAGAGGATATCCTTACTATTGATTTACATTTTCCTTATTTAGAAATTTACATTTCTAAATGATTTAGGAACACTTAATTACAGAATGAAATACAACATGAATTCTATGACCTATATGCACTGAAGTCCAAACCAACTGACCTAGTGACGTTTCAGCGGTGAAGGAATGCTTGGTGCCCCTATTGGACTCGAACACGAAGCCGGGCAGGTCCTCCTTGAGGATGGTGGCCTGCTGCCCGTCAGAGTTGTGGATGGCGATCTCTCCCTCCTTCAGGCAGGTCAGGGACCAGTTCCCCACCGTCAGCTTGGTGGGACCCAGGGCAGACAGGATGGGCTGGCTGGCTGTCACAGGCTTCACCTGGCTCCGGGCACGCTGCAGCTTCTCCAGAAACTCACTACGACTCTCTGGGTGGGAAAACAAGGATATGATGATGTCGTCGTTAGCACATTAGACAAATTGGAACATGTTGATGTTGGTTGCGAAATCACCAGTATAATACTGTTATTCATTCATTTAAAACTGCATGTACATAAGTGGAGGGAGCTCATACTGGCCTTATGTCCCAAAGGAGATGAAGAGGAATAAGTAGCTAGTTGGGGGAAGTTCAAGTCATAACAGTCCAGGTATGTAGCTAGGTCTACCTGAGCTGTCAGAGCCTCCCTCGGGGCTGCCGCTGGAATACATGGTGGCCAGCTTGCCGTCCAGGATGAAGCGGAACCATCCGTTGGAGCCGTTGGAGAGCTCCAGGGCTGCAGCGTCGCTCCAGATGTACAGGCAGTCCCTCCCCCTGATGACGGACCAGTCACGCCAGTGGTAAGGCTTCCCCTGCTGCACCTCTTTGGCTTCCTCCTGGGGCTCGTCCTCCTGGCAGGACAAAGAGAGACATACATTTACATTTTAGTCATGAAGCTGACACTTATCCAGAGATAGACTTGAATGATACATGTATATAATAATATATTTGTAGAGTGCTTTTCATTAACATACAGACATCACAAAGCTCCATCAGTGCATATTTGGTCTGACTGCAATGTGGTGTTCTTATTTCACCTTCTCTGGTTTGGACTCCTCCTCGTTCTCGTCGTCTGAGGTGGGTCCGGCCAGAGTGGACACCTTGTTGATGACGCCCAGCCTGGCCAGCTGGTCAAGGAAGACGTCTCCTCCCTTGTCCACCAGGTCTCTGATGATCTGCAGGGCCAGCAGGTGACCGTCATCATCATCCTGTGGAGGAAGAGAGACACCACAGTTAACTTAGCCTCCAGACACAAGCACTGTGGATGAAACCTGGTGCAACTAGAGAGCTTAACAGGCATCAGGTCAGTGGTGGACGGCATTGTTAACAGTGGTGGGTCACACACATCTCCTAATCCAGCACAGTGGAACACACACAAAGGGATGGATGTCATGTATTGCCTTACCTCCTGATCCAGCACGGTGGCGGTGATCTCCACTAGCACGGTTGGCAGGTTGTGACCGGCGTCAGAGTAACACACCTCCTTCAGCAGCACCTCACAGCTGTAGTGGATCATCTTCCTGATCAGAGCCAGGCTAGCTTTCCTGGGGGGGGGGGGGGGGCATGTGTTAATGGTGTTGTGTCAATGTATTTGCATATATCCCTACTGAAATGAAAATACATTCAGGCGCTTAGTCATATAAATAGTATTATGTACACTACCGTTCAAAAGTTTGGGGTCACTTAGGAATGTCCTTGTTTTTGAAAGAAAAGCACATTTTTTGTCCATTAAAATAACATCAAATTGATCAGAAATACAGTGTAGACATTGTTAATGTTGTAAATGACTATTGTAGCTGGAAACAGCAGATTTTTTATGGAATATCTACATAGGCGTACAGAGGCCCATTATCAGCAACCATAACTCCTGTGTTCCAATGGCACATTGTGTTAGCTAATCCAAGTTTATCATTTTAAAAGGCTAATTGATCATTAGTAAACCCTTTTGCAATTATGTTAGCATAGCTAAAAACTTATGCTAATTAAAAAAGCAATAAAACTGGCCTTCTTTAGACTAGTTGAGTATCTGGAGCATCAGCATTTGTGGGTTCAATTACAGGCTCAAAATAGCCAGAAACAAAGAACTTTCTTCTGAAACTTGTCGGTCTATTCTTGTTCTGAAAAATGAAGGCTATTCCATGTGAGAAATTGCCAAGAAACTGAAGATCTTGTACCACGCTGTGTACAGTTTTATTGCTTCTTTAAATCAGCACAACCGTTTTCAGCTGTGCTAACATAATTGCAAAAGGGTTTTCTAATGATCACTTATCCTTTTAAACTGATAAACTTGGATTAGCTAACACAACGTGCCATTGGAACACAGAAGTTATGGTCTCTGATAATGGGCCTCTGTACGCATATGTAGATATTCCATAAAAATAAAATCTGCCATTTCCAGCTGCAATAGTAATTTACAACATTAACAATGTCTACAATGTATTTCTGATCAATTTGATGTTATTTTAAAAATGGACAAAAATGTTGCTTTTCTTTCAAAAACAAGGAAATTCCTAAGTGACCCCAAACTTTTGAATGGTAGTGTACATCTATGAGCTTAGACAACTTATACAGTAACAAGAGCATTTTGTCTTGTGTGGGTGGGAGGGAGAAGTATCAAATGTGTTTGAGTCAATCATCCTAGTCATTGGTAACATTCTAATGATTTTATGTTGCATAGAACACACTGGTAACGTTACAGTACATTTATATGGACCTTGGGTCGATTGGTCAAATGATTCTCAAAGTCACCTAATAGAAGGTAGCATGGTTTGCTGAAAGGTTTGTGCAAATACTGGTAGCAGTCTCTTCAAGTAGATTGGGGCCATCTCTGGGTCTCCTTTGGGTTCACTGCCCTCCTCCTCCTCCTTGTTCGCATCTTTCTTCTTCTTGTCCTCTCCTTTGTTAACGGGGCACATCCAGTCTCCTACAGAACAGAACACAACAGGTTGTCACATAACCACTGTCCTTGTTTTCAGATAAAGAACATGATATGGGTCACTCATAACCAAGGTTTTTTACTGACAGTCGGTTAACCCAGCTGCTATGTCCGTTGGTTGCGGTGGTGGAAAAAGTACCCAAATGTCATACTTGAGTAAAAGTAAAGAACTTAGAAAATGACTCAAGCAAACGTAACCCAGTAAAATACTAGTTGAGTAAAAGTATTTGGTTTTAAATATACTTAAGTATCAAAAGTAAAACTAAAAGTATAAATAATTTCATATTCCTTATATTAAGCAAACCAGATGGCACCATATTCTTGTTTTTTTAATTAACAGATAGCCAGGGGCAACACTTAGACATAATTTACAAATGAAGCATTTGTGTTTAGTGAGTCACTAGATCAGAGGCAGTAGGGATGACAAGGGATTTTTTCTTGATAAGTGGGTGAATTGGACCCGTGTCCTGCTAAGCATTAAAAATGTAACGAGTACTTTTGAGGGTCACGGAAAATGTACGGAGTAAAAAGTACATTATTTTATTTAGGAATGTTGTGAAGTAAAAGTTGTCAAATATAAATACCCAAAAAAACGACTTTAAAGTATTTATACTTCAGTACTTTACACCACTGGTTTGTTGTTTGCTCGTTGTTGTTTCTATGTATATGTAACTTCGAAATAATTTCCTCCTCAAGGACAACAATAAACATCAACTCCCAAATCAAATCGAAAATCATTGGAAGGTGTGATTATGTTCATATATTATAACTCACCAGGAGACTGGAGGATGGCTACAACCTCACTGTGGCCACGCTCCCTGGCTTTATCCAGGGGAGTTTTCCCATCTTCATCTCGGAGGTCAGGGTTGGCTCCATGTCGCAGTAGAGTCTAGAGACACAGACAGCGATGCTTACTAAGGAAACATGCATAGGGTCTAACTGTACACTATTTACACAAAAGTATGCGGACACCCCTTCAACTTTGTGGATTCGGCTATTTCAGCCACACCCGTTGAGTACACAGCCATGCAATCTCCATAGACAAACATTGGCAGTAGAATGGCCTTACTGAAGAGCTCAGTGATGTTCAACGTGGCACCGTCATAAGATGCCACCTTCCCAACAAGTCAGTTCGTCAAATTTCCGGTCAACTGTAAGTGCCGTTATTGTGAAGTGGAAACGTCTAGGAACAACAGCGGCTCAGCCGTGAAGTGGTAGGCCACACAACGGGACCACCGAGTGCTAAAGTTTTTTTTTGTCTGTCCTTGGTTGCAACACTCACTACTGAGTTCCAAGCTGCCTCTGGAAGTAACGTCAACACAAGAACTGTTCGTCGGGAGCTTCATGAAATTGGTTTCCATGGCCGAGCAGCCACACACAAGCCTAAGATCACCATGCGCAATGCCAAGCGTCGGCAGGAGTGGTGTAAAGCTTGCCGCCATTGGACTCGGGAGCAGTGGAAATGCGTTCTCTGGAGTGATGAATCACGCTTCACCATCTGGCAGTCCGACGGACTGTGTTTGGCAGATGCCAGGCGAACACTACCTGCCCCAATGCATAGTGCAAACTGTAAAGTTTGGTGGAGGAGGGTTAATGGTCTGGGGTTGTTTTTCATGGTTCGGTCTAAACCTCTTCATTCCAGTGAAGGGAAATCTTAACGCTCCAGCATACAATGACATTCTAGACAATTTTGTGCTTCCAATTTTGTGGCAACAGTTGGGAAAGGCCCTTTCCTGTTTCAGCATGACAATGCCCCTGTGCCCAAAGCGAGGTCATTACAGAAATGGTTTGTCGAGATCGGTGTGAAAGAACTTGGTCGACACAGAGCCGTGACCTCAACCCCATCGAACACCTTTGGGATGAATTGAACTATGAGCCAGGCCTAAATGCACAACATCAGTGCCCGACCTCAATAATCCTTCCCGCAGCAATGTTCCAACATCTAATGGAAAGCCTTCCCAGAAGAGTGGAGGCTGTTGTAGCAGCAAAGGGGGACCAACTCCCTAATAATGTCCATGATTTGGAATGAGATGCTTGATGAGCAGGTCTCCACATACTTTTGGTCATGTAGTGTATTTTCAAACATATAGAGAAGGATGGAGCGCCGTGCTCAATTTACATTCATTGAAATCAACATAAACCAGCGCCCAACACTCCGGCTCCTGGGCCTTTGTCAATGGATGTTGGTCAAAAACAGAGCATCAGAAGATATTTCCTATGTTAAAGAGAGCATAGCTACCTTTGCTACTTGAGGCCGCCCGAAACAGGCAGCGTAATGGAGGGACGAGGACCTCTGACCTCTGTTGACATCAGCACCTCTCTCACACAGGAACTCAACCTGGGACACCAACCACAACAAACAGGAGCTATTCAACATGGTCCAGGCAAAGGAACACTTTTAAAAACATTGAAACAGCAAATAGAAATGTATGTTTCTTATGAAAACTAGTCCATGCAGTCCTTCCTAGTCTGTTTTCTTCTGTTTGGAGCCTAATGAATACAAGGTGTTTTGTAAGACAACGTGATAGACCTGTGTTGTGGTCTGGTTTCGAGGTGACAAACAAGCAATTATTCAACCAAACCCTAGTAGTCAGGCTGCATTAGGCCACATTATGGATACACACCATTCATTCATGTTTATGCTGCTGTTTGTTGCTATGGACACCTATTGTCAGAGCCTTGAGCACTTCCTGGTTGTGAACAGCTTTGTTCTTCCAGCTCAACAGGGAGGAGATACTATCCTTAATTTCCTGGGCACAATGAGCCATTCTGTTCTGTTCTCATGTATAATGGCCGCCATAATGTACAGGGTAAACTATTACAATTACCCTGTAAAGAGATGGAGGGATACAGACTCAAGTCTAAAAATAATAGCTAACATCTTACCATTTCCTGTGTGCCAAACGCAGAGGCCCAGTTCAAAAGAGTCTGCCCAACGTCATCCATGAAATTCACTTCAAAAGCTGAAACACGGGAATCATTTCGGGGAATTGACAAAGCGTGCACGCCATCATAAACATGATACATCTACCATTATGCAAACAAAAGGCTGAAATTAATGAGGAAAAAGGGCACCATTCCACCTGATTGGACAAGCTTCCTCTGCCACAACCCCCTGTAGCCTCCAGACAGAAACACCACATGGTGATAATAACAAAGGTATCTTTTGGTTATCACTACAGCAACATCCTCCAGGAACAATAAACAACCTGATATTTACATTTAGTTATTAAGAAGAGGAGGAAGAATAAAACATAGGATGTCAGCTTCCCAAATGGTGCCCTATTCCCTTTATAGTGCATAACCTTCGACCATATATCCACCCACCCCCGGTGTCGATTGCGTCGATGAGCGCATCTGTGTCTTTGCTGCGGATACAGTCGATGAGCTGTCGGTGGGAGCGCTCCCCGGAGCTGTCCAGCCGCCGCAGGCCCGGGATGCGTCCTGTGGTGCCAGCGGTGGATTTGGGCAGAGCCTTGCGGCCCTCAAACAGCAGCACCAACAGCAGGTCCACGAGACGCATGGTGTCCAGAACACAGCGTTCATCCCCCTGCAGGGCACTCTCCATTGAGTCAGGCAGCGCAGAGCGCAGAAGATCCTACACACACACAGGAAACACACAGGCGCGCACACACACAGGGAGGAGGCAAAACAAAAACACAGCTGGAAATTATTACCCCAATTCATTATTCTCCTATGCTAGCCATTCTCACTTCATCATAGCTCTCATTACAATACAGCGCTCGTCACTGAAATATTCTGAAACTGGAACCTTTCCAAGTTTTTTGTTTGTTATTACCGTTAGCTTTTAAGATATTGCAGTTCATACATTAACATTCTGTGCCAATAAAATTGTTTTGGAATAAATTATGAATTCTTACTAATACAGAAATGTGTCCCAGAGGGCACATAACACCAAACACAGCTACCAATTTGGCAGCAAATTAAACTGCAATAATTTGTCAAGAAGGCTAAGGACTTCATTTAAAAAGCATTCTAATAAAACTCCTCCCAGAGTGTAGTGCCTTTGAGATTTGGGCTGGTCCTTGAAGATTACATTTCAGAAAGGGTATATTGGACCAATTTGTTTTGTAACTCTGTATTTTTTTTTTTTTTAAACAAGACCAAATGTAAAATGTCCTTACATGGGTGACGAGGGGAGAACCTCTGCACAGGGTGGAGAGCAGGCTGACGATGGTGGACACCTGGTTGCTGAGTTTGGAATCAGCGACTGTGGGTTGGGCCCCAGTGGAGGCCCGGCCTGGCTTACTGGTGGAGGAGGGGCCAGAGACCGTGCCTCCTGCAGCAGCCATCCGGGACAGCAGCTCTTCTGTCAGCCCGTGCTTGGCCAGAGGCGCCGGGTCCACCCCTCGACGGGTGAAGCGGTCCGCCAGAGAGGCGAAGCAGCGAAGAGCCCCGTCAGACACCTGTGGATCAATGGGTTGCATTTTAAATCAATAACAATGGAATCAACCAGACCTTTGAGCTTCTTTCCGATGATAATTGAGTCGATTTATATACTACCTCTCCAGAACATCAAAGTATTTATATGGTAAAGGGAAAACTCATCCATCCACCACCAATGTGTCCCCCCACTGATGACTCTTGAGTGGGTGTTCTATTCACCTGGTGGTCCTCGTGTTTGAGTAGGCTGGAGAGGGACTCCACACAGGTCTCCAGAGAGGAGTCCTGGGGCTCCATCTTGCTGCACAGGCGAGACACCACAGCCATGGCAGAGTGCAGGGTGTCCTTATGGACCAGATGACCGCTGTCCCGGATGAAGCTAAGCACACAGTTCAGACCCCCAGCCTCAAACACTGCTCCAGACTCCCTGGTACAGATCAGCTCCAGCACCTGACAAATGACAAACACAAGTTCAGTCAACAAAATAATACATTCATTATTGATTATTTACGGTGTTATTTTATGGTGTGTGGTCAATCTCACTATGGCCTGTACACAGCACCCGACTACTTTTGAGAGTGAGCATGTTCTCTATTATTCTACAAACATAAGCCCTTCCTCAAACAGATATACTTGTTGTGTACACTACAGATAGAGGAAATATGACCTGCATATTCAAGACTTCATTTGCATCTTCTGATTTGAATAAAACGTCTCCGGTAAAAGGGAAAGAACGTTCTCTTGCGTAAACAGTGAAAGGGAGCCTGAAGCCACCAGTTGATCACATGAAAAATGAAAAAGGCAAGGGGCATAATTGAATAATGTAGAACCAAAAACTAGATCTCCACACTGGTATGATGTTCCCTAACTGAGTCTTCGTCAGGAGCATTTTCGTAATAAAAAAAGCATACCTTGACACACTGCTCTGCCAGGTCTCTGCTGGTCCTGTTGTTGAGCTCCACCACCACCAGGCGGTTACACAGTGCCTTGATAGCCCCCTCCACGCCAACGATCCTGCGGGTGCACTCAGCCGACACGTCCAGGTAGTATGTGATGGCGCGGGCCGTCACCTCCAGCACGTTGTCCGGAGCGCTCTCGTCCAGGAAGATCTTACACAGGGCTGGGAGGAAGGTGCGTGGGGGACACCTGGGAGAAGAGGACAGAGGACATTTTTTTTTACTTTTATTTATCCCATTAGAAGGAAGTTAGAAGACCTCTTACGTACCTCTTGAATGACATATAAACAAGCAGCTGTGCATGACTCATTAATCACATAAAAGGAGTTGTTGTTTTGTCATTATACACAGTTTGTATAAGCACTGCATTGTCCTCAACAGTATGACAACAGCTTGGGATGTTTGAGAGATGTTTGTGAGCCCAACAGTTGACATTTGTGAGATCAACAGTTGAATGTGTGTGTCTGTGACTCACGTCTCGAAGCAGCGGTCCACATTGTCAGACATGAGCAGCAGCATGCAGAGCTGCTCCAGGGCGATCAGCTGCATGTCCCTCTCATCTCCCTGGCCCATCTGGAGCCACTCCAGCAAGGTGTCTGGGTCCACGTCCGCCATGATCACCCCCCTGCTACAGCTCCCTATCTGGCACCTAGCCCAATCACTGCTGTGGGCTGAGCTGGGGACTCATCCGCTGGATGGCGAAAACACTGATAGGTCCAATCACTGCTCCCTCCCGTGTGTCATGAAGTCCTCCTTCACCTGGGGGAGGAAGGGAGACAGAGGGAGGGATGGGAGAGAGAAGGTAGAAAGAGAGAGAGGTAGAGAAAGCTGGCATTTAGTTTAGTCATGGCTGCCTCAAATTTGCAGTGGCCAATGGGATTATGTTGGGCAAGTCAGAACAACAAAGGTTTGTAGCTAGTTTATGTGTAACAGCTGAAACATGGTAATTGGTATAAAGAACTAAACAACAACAACCATGACCTTTCCTCTCAGGAAAATAAGTGGGGCACAAAACCTAACAACAACAACCATGACCTTTCCTCTCAGGAAAATAAGTGGGGCACAAAACCTGTTCTCCGGCTACTGTATGTAGAGTGGAGGTAGCATCTCAACACAATAGTGAGATCAAATATTTTCAGTTGGGGGGTGAACTACATTGATTAACAGCAGAACCGTCTCCTTTGTTAGAGCCTGGATGGCTACAGGCTAAACAGGCTTGGGGCATATCATCTTATCAACAGATTAATCACAAATTGACAGAGTGCTTGAGGTTTCTATGACTCTAGCAACCCAAGAGGTTGTATTGAGCTATTGTGTCGGATTTTGGCCTAGGTTCCATTTCCTTTGAGATACAAACAGAATGTCCAAAAAAGTATTGTAGGTAGGTAGAATTGATCCATCTTTCATTATTTACAGTCTGACAATAGAGACACTAATTAAGCCTATGTGCAGACATCTCTTCACTAAAGTGACATGATAATCATTATTATAGTACCTAATGTCACAAATATCGCCATAAAGGAGAGCAAATATGTTCAAGTCAGCAGTTCTTTAAAATAGGCCTATCTAGCTAGCTAGTTAGATCATGACTTGGTTCATTTTTACTGCCACTGCAGGCCAGCTAACGTTAGCTACATGACTAAGTTAGCTTGCTACTGTTAGCTACCTTTGCTACTGTAATTGACAAGCTACTGACGTTTCAGTTGTGACAGACAACCTAGCTAGCTAAAAAGTGGCAGTATAAAAATCGTACTGTATGTACAAACAAGCTAAACTGCATAGTTAACATAAACAAGCTACCAGTTCCTAGCTCTAGATAAGGCCCCACCGTTACTGACCCGCTAGCTAGCCCAGCTCTATCAGCATAGCCATCTGTCCACGAAGACACGTCATAACGTTGACCAGTTAGCTACATTATTATCTGATGTTGTTCTTCCATAAACTGTCTTTTAGTACTGTAGTCAGTTACGTTAATGTAGTTCACTTTTGGCTATTTTTAGCTAAATTAACTAGCTAGTTAGGGATTGTTACGTTTGTTAGCAAGTAACTGGTAACTGGTAACCGGTTAAAGGCTTTTGCCAGTAAATTCTAATATATTAAATACGAGTTAGCTACTTCAAGCTAAGTGTGTGGTGGGAGGGAATCTAAACATAGCGGACTGTATAGAAGTACGCCAACAGGCAACATTGTGTTTTTCTGGTTGATCTCTGCATATCAGTTTTAGCCAACTGGCTACAACAAGCTAATGTTTGTCAGTGTAACTAACGTTATCTAACAGTTAACTCCTAACGCTGTTCAGATTAGCTAACGTTAACTAGCTAGCGAGACACCCAGTTGTCTAAAATTAAACAATTACATTACAAGCAGAAAATATTTACTAGTTAACATGCATATTTAGAGAATTGGAAAATACTGAATAGTTCAAACCACGGTCGTAATAACAGCTACAATGTTATAATACATGGCCTGACCATGAACACATAATCCGCGAGGCTTCAGTTCCAGGAGAGCCCAAGGCCGCCACAGTTTCGTCAGTCACAACACATAGGAAAAATTGGGTCTCTTGGTTTACAGCACCAACATATCAGATAATCACTCACCGTCTTTCAGCAGATGACGAGAAGAAAATGACGGTCGATCAAACAAAATAGTATGTAGAGGAACACGCTAACCTAAGAAAAAACAGCTTAATTCCTAGGTATTTTTACCGAGACATTAAGGTCAAAGTGGACGGTAATGCAATACACATCCGAGCGAAATGGAGAGCCGTTTCGTTAACACAGTTGGCTCTCCGTCGTATGTATCACGAGGCTACGAAGTGTCCTAGTGTATACTCCATTCACAGTATGGAAGGCGGCGCTACAATACGTAGAAAAGCACAGACCGCATTTCCATAATTACTTTATGTAAACGATGGACCCCACTGTGGCCCCCCAACATTCTAGGGTAACTATCTTCATTGGGCATACTCAAATTGGTATCATTCTTGAATGTTACAGTCAGTCAGAAAAGGCTAAATACATGCATATGGTGTCATAGACAAATGAAGCAATGATTAAAGGAAATGTAGGCTTTACTCATAACACTGCCATTAGAAAATGTGTTTATTCAACCAATATTTTCATTTGTACAGTTTACAAAATAAAATGACAGGTTACATTACATACAGATTAGTATTTTATAGTATCCTCACAGCTACAGTATGAAAGTGCCAAACACCCTGAGCAAAAGCAGGACAATGTCCTCTGTACCAGGTTTGTTATTGCAGAAACTCTTTCATTTGTAGCGTTAACTTTCTGAACCATCATCCCATGATTGACATCCATTATCATACTGTCAATTCTCTTTTCATTGCATTTGATTGATAGACACTTGCATCCATTTCATAAATCCCCATTCTGATCAGTGTCCCTTTAAACCAGAAATGGATTTAACATACATTCTTCCACACTCAGCCATCCAGGATACTTTTGTATGGTAACTTAACATGAACATTGATTAAAAACAAAGAGGATTATGATAGTAATGATAAAGTAATGCTGCTAACTGACTACTTGCTAACTGGATCCCTATGCAGCCCTTTTTAATGTACTCAGTGACCATAATACAGTACTAAGATTATGACCATTATAATGTTAACTTCATAACGTTTTGATTGCTGGCTGGGCATGTAGCTACAACATTAAACATTATGTTAAGTGCAATGCCATTTCAAGAACATCAGTGCAGTGATTATATTGTTCTGTGGACACTGCTCTGTAGACAGTTGGTTTAGTCTTAAACAAAACAAAAAATACTATTCAGTACATGGTAGTTTACATTGCTTTTCCTGTATATTGCCATGGCAATTCAAACCTAAGTTGTGTTGGAGAATAAAGTTCCTGGAGCGTTTTATTTTCCATCAACACTTCCATTATGACAGTAAATGTATATGTATGCTGCATCTCTTTCAGCTTACGTTGCAGAATGTCATACATACACACTTTACCTGTCAAAAGTTTTAGAACACCTACTCGTTCAAGAGATTTTGTTTTGACTATTTTCTACATTGTAGAATAATTGTGAAGATATCAAAACTATGAAATAACACATATGGGATCATGTAGTAACCAAACAAGTGTTAAACAAATCTAAATATATGTTATATTTGAGATTCTTCAAATAGCCACCCTTTGCCTTGATGACAGCTTTGCACACGCTTGGCATTCTCTCAACCAGCTTCATGAGTTAGTCACCTGGAATGCATTTAAATTAAAAGGTGTGCCTTCTTAAAAATGAATTTGTGGAATTTCATTCCTTCTTAATGCGTTTGAACCAATCAGTTGTGTTGTGACAAGGTAGGGGGTGCTACAGAAAAAGACCAAGTCCATATTATGGCAGGAACAGCTCAAATAAGCAAAGAGAAATGACAGTCCATCATTACTTTAAAACATGAAGGTCAGTCAATCCAGAAAATTTCAAGAACTTTGAAAGTTTCTTCAAGTACAGTTGCAAAAACCATCAAGCGCTATGATGAAACTGGCTCTCATGAGGACCACCACAGGAAAGGAAGACCCAGAGTTCCCTCTGCTGTAGAGGATATGTTCATTAGAGTTACCAGCCTCAGAAATTGCAGCACAAATAGATGCTTCACAGAGTTCAAGTCACAGACATCTCAACATCAACTGTTCAGAGGAGACTGCGTGAATCAGGCCTTCATGGTCGAATCGCTGCAAAGAAACCACTACTAAAGGACACCAATAAGAAGAAGAGACTTGCTTGGGCCAAGAAACAAGCGCAAAGGAGATTAGACCGGTGGAAATGTGTCCTTTGGTCTGGAGTCCAAATTGGAGATATTTGGTTCCAACCGCCGTGTCTTTGTGAGAAGCGGTGTGGGTGAACGGATGATCTCCGCATGTGTATTTCCCACTGTAAAGCATGGAGGAGGTGTGATGGTGCCCTGCTGGTGACACCGTCTGTGATTTGTTTATTCAAGGCACACTTAACCAGCATGGCAACCACAACATTCTGCAGCGATACGCCATCCCATCTGGTTTGGGCTTAGTGGGACTATCATTTGTTTTTCAACAGGACAATAACCAAACACACCTCCAGGCTGTGTAAGGGCTATTTGACCAAGAAAGAGAGTGATGGAGTGCTGCATCAGATGAACTGGCCTCCACAATCACCCGACCTCAATCCAATTGAGATGGTTAGGGATGAGTTTGACCGCAGAGTGAAGGAAAAGTAGCCAACAAGTGCTCAGCATATGTGGGAACTCCTTCAATACTGTTGGAAAAGCATTCCAGGTGAAGCTCGTTGAGAGAATGCCAAGAGTGTGCAAAGCTATCATCAAGTCAAATGGTGGCTATTTTGATGATAATATAAAATATATTTTTATTTGTTTAACACTGTTTTGGTTACTACATGATTCCATATGTGTTAATTCATAGTTTTGATGTCTTCACTATTATTCTACAATGTAGAAAATAGTAAAAATAAAGAAAAACCCTTGAATGAGTAGGTGTTCCAAAACTATTGACCGGTAGTGTGTATGTGTCCGTGTGTGTGTGTATACATACATACTGCCTCACTACTTAATATGATGACAGCCATTCAAATGATATGTAATCTAACACAAAACTAATAATGTAGACATCCAAGCATGTAGATGCCACGCAAAGTTTAGACGTGAATACAAATTATATGGTTAGAAGTGAACTAATGTTTCCCTCACTGATTGAACAGGGGTGTATTCACACAGAAGAAAATGGGCCGAAACGTGGAGGGACCTACCGGAATTTCTCCTTAAGAAACACTTGTTTTTGTTTTCTGTTGCAAAATGTTTTGCTATACTTTGCACTAATGAATACACCCCAGATGGGCTACAACTCCAACCCCAGACCTTTGCTGTCTGTAGACCTACCAGCAGCATTTGAGTTCCCTGGCTAGGAATCTGCGTCCAATGATAATTGTCTTTACTCTGTTGTCATTCCCTCATAGAGGTTAAACAGTTAAAATGAACACCTATTGTACCATGAAATTAAACTTAACATCCAAAACTTAATTTTGACTGCCTGCCAAACTAAAATGATGAAATACTGCACTGTCCTGTCCTTGATCTGTGCCTGGGTTTAGTGATTATTACAATCCTAATGCGGTAAGTATGCTACTATGATAACGACACTATAATATAACGTGTGGCTGTTTCTTGTCCGCTCACGATAACTAAGCATTAATTTCAGGACATAAAGGCTCACAGAAAATTGGTCTTGAGTTGAATGCTGGGCGAGGTCTTGCTGGGTACTTGAAGTTGTGTGGCCTTGGCGTTGACACTCTCCTGGTTGCCCTTTACAGCAGCCTCCAGCCTGGCTTTCATGTGGGGCGAAGAGGCCATGAGGGCCTTGAAGACGGACGAGTGCTGGGGGCCGATGCGCATCAGGTCCTGCAGGGCTGACTCATGCAGGGTGCGGGCGGGCGCGGGGGTAGAGGACAGGGCATTCTCATCCAGTAGAAAGGAGATGAGGATGGGAAGGAGAATGGCCACCAGCTGGGGACCTGGAGGTCAAAACACAACCCGAATAAGACCACATCATGGGACAGAGATAGAAAAATTGGAAAGGAAAATAACCCAATCCAGATTTTATACTCATGGTCTATCTAGAAAAAGACGAATAATCTTCACCACTCGAATGACCACAGCAGTCAAGAGTCTGAGGTAACCTAGCCTACTCACGGTGCATCTCGTCGGCAGCGAACACCAGAGCCTCTAGGGCCCTGACTCCATCCTGGATGGCCTGGAGCTCTTTGGAGTTCTGGGGCCTCCTCCTCTCCACCCCCTGCAGGTGTCCCACCACACAGCTCCCCAGGCCCTGGATGAAGGGCACCGCCACCCCTGTCTTGCTCTGGAACACTGACATCAGCAGCTGGTAACTCCTGCTGAGCACCTGAGGAAGCGTAAAGGTGTAGAATCAGCTGTGGATACAGCCTTTAAATATGCTAATTATTGGGAAGAACCTCTTGGCATTGAATGCTTGAAGAGAATGTAATACTGAGAAACGTTGAACAGTAACTTGAAAAGTTGAATATTTAAAATACTTTTAGTCATCATAAAGACAGTGTGTCACCAAGGAGTCCTAAAAACGTGTTTCTTTCCCTCAGTTTTGTATTTTGTTTGAACTACTTAGTGCTGACTTACCACAGGGTCCTTAGACTCCAGGCTGGCTTTAAACTTGTCTATGCAGCGTGTCTGCAATGGCTGGGCTGTGGTGACCTCAGGACTGGCAGTCAGCAGGAAGATGGTGAGAGCTGTCAACAGACTGACCTCATCCACCGCAGGGTTGGGATTATCTGTCAACAGAGACCAGAACACAAAGCGAATCATACATCCAGCTGGAATCTTATTTAACTTCTAATTTAATTATGCATTCTAAACCACATTTTGATTTCTAAACCCAAGGCTAAAATTGGAAAGCAACTGAAGAACTTAAAATCTGATTGCATATGTGTAGACTTTCAAACCAAAAGGCCTTGACATTTGCTGTAGGCTGGTTTCTGAATGAAGTGGCCTCCCGTGTCTTAACTGACTGTGTGCGTGTGATTATGTTTTCTATGTGAAGTGCCCTCCCGTCCCTGACGCCGTACCGGAATCCCAGAAGTCCAGCAGGGTGTTGAGAGCACAGCGCAGCAGGTGGGCCCAGGCCCCGCGGCTCTTCTCTGAGCGACTCATAGGGGAGGAGAGCACAGCTCTCAGGGCCTGCAGGGCTGCAGGCACCACCAGTCCCAGAGCCTCACCACCCCCACTGCTACCCCCAGCTCCACCACCACAAGGCTGCTGGACCAACTCCCTCAGCACCCCCATCAACAGGTACATTAGTGTAGGCAGAATGGAGACACTACCTATGGGGGGAGAAGAGAGGTTAACCATTAACCACAGCGTCATAGAAAAGACGAGAAGTGACGAGAATGTTTAATCAGCCTGAGTGATCATCCTTTAAACAAGATCAAGTTGTTTTTAAAAGGGCTTTAACGCATTCATTTGCAAATGAGTATTCTTCCATTTATGACCAATTGATCAAATAATCAATCAATCACTCTCAATGACTCAATTAATGATTTATCATGATATTGACCTACTCTCTGTGCTGTTGGCAGTTAGCAGTAGTGCTGGGGTAAATTCTACTTCAATTTAGGACGTTAACTGAAATTCCAATTCCCATCATTGGGATTGAAATTGGAATGTCCGTTTACTTCCTGACTTGGTTGAATTGAGCCAGAATTGAGTCAAGTCCTGATTATCAGGCCCAGTTTGGCTTACCGTCAGGAGAGCAGATGGATGGCAGGTCAGACAGGATGGCCAGAGCAGCCGCCACTTGTCTGCAGTCACTCTCACTCAGACTCCAGGCCGAACCTCCCTGGCCCCCGCTGGGGCTGCCGGCCAGCTTGGGGCTGAGCTGGGGCAGTCTACGCACCAGCACACACAGGCACAGCTCCAGGGCCCCGAACACTAGAGACCTGCCTGGAACCAGGCCGCCGGTGTCCCGGCCCTCCCCAAACTCAGGAACAGTCTCCTTCTCCGCTGCCCCGTCATCCACTGAGAGAGAGAGTGAGACACACACACACACATTTTAAAAACATAATACAATGTCCTACCTTGCAGTGGTAGAACACATGTGGTAAAGTTGGTAACACCCCCCGTCAACAACTGAGAAGGGCCACAGGCAGAGACATAACTTTTAGAAATTGCGGTTACTTCCTTGATCGATCACGCATACAAGGCAAGTGTTCCTGCTCCACACTCACCCTCAGCACTGTGGCGTTTCTCCTTGACGTGCTCCTGGGCAGCACACACCACCTGTCTAACCAGTTCCAGCACGGCCAGCTGCACCCCTGGGGCCTCCCGCGTCACTATCAGCCTGTGAAGCACGCTCAGCAGTTCCACACTCAACACCTGGTCATTGCCGACTTTTGACCGGGGCCAGGAGACCTCTAGCAGAGCCTGCAGGGCCTGGAGGCAGGAGGAGATGTTCTCCATCTGGTCATGGGAGTGAGGAGAGCACAGGAACTCCACACTGATGCCTACAGACAGGGATAACACGACGCATCAATACCATAGCCCCTCGCCAATATCTCCAACTACAAAGATCATCTGCTTCAAAAGCTTATTTTTGTAAGAAGGATATTCATAGAAAAGTGCCCTTGTGTCAGGTCCATTGCTTCTCACCCAGGATGAGGTGGAGTCGGTCAGAGCTGATGTCCTCAGGGGACTTGACATAGGCCAGGGAGGTGGACTGGCCCATGGAGGTGGGGGTGACGGGCCGGGACAGGTTGGCAGGGCCGTCGTCCACCATGATGAAACCAGTGCTGTTGAGCCACAAGGCCGTGGCATGGAGGATGGGAGCCCAGGAGCTGCAGTAGTGGGGTCTGGCCTGCTCCGCTGTCTCTGCTGTGTAGAACGTCCCTCCTGACGCTCGTGCGCACACACACACAAAGGTTAGGTCAAAGCAATTTCCCATCAACGATACATATGTTAACTACAGTGCACACTTAAATTAATAAACCACAGCATTAGTGATGTGCCGTTCGCAAATTATTCATTCTTTTTGAATTACTCTTTTTACTGACTCGAGAGTCATGACTCGTTTTTCCGAGTGACTCGTTCATTTTAGACATTCGCTTGACCTGTTGGCTGCAATGCATTCTACAGCAGGATTAATACGCGCTCTTCCGGTGACGTGCTCCGACCAACAGTCTGTCTGTATCGGTCATATATGCGCTCGAGGTCTTCACGGATCCACCTGGAACCAAATACCCGAGAGGGTCCGGATCCAGAATTCTAAATAAAATGTCCACAGGTCTGGGTTGGATCTGATATGATTGTCACGGGTCTCGGGTATGTGTAATTTTAACTGACTTATCCCGGAAGGATCCATATAGATAAAGCGACTGCTGCAGTAGAGAGAAATTGTATAATTTATGCTGCTGCTTTTTGCTGTTCACGAGAGTGAGCTTGTTGCTTGTTGTTGGCCAATCATAAGTCATCAAAGTGGTACTAGGCTACAGTCACACACAGCGTCACCTCTCTCTACCTCCTCTCCCTCACGCTTTATCAGCTCCAAGTAATAAAGTAGCTTCAAAATTGACTTTTCTGCTGCTTCCCTGGATCCGACCAGGTCTACACAGAACGGGTCTAATATATATATATATATATATATTTTTAATCCATATTGGGTCCGGGTGGGAAAGCCCCAGGTCCATTTCAGAACAGGTCCGAAGGCAAAATAGATCCAGCTGCAGGCAGCATAGAGAATAAAAAGTGTGTCAAACGGATAATAGATTGTGTGGCGCATGAATGAATGCAATTGATTATTGAATGTTATGGACACAGCTTTGTAGAACCAAAACATACACAGCCTCTGCTGAACAAACTCCAACATGAATCGTTTGGTGGGCTGCAGTTTGCAAACAATATTGTGCTTATCACCCTCACTGCAGTCAAGTAATGTATTCCGCCAAGAGTCGTACACAATCTAGCCTGGTTGCGGCCACAACTAGATCTCGTTTCTAATGTACCAAGACAATCTTATTTGTATGCCTAGCAATCAACAAATGTACATTGTTTAAAGCATGCTTTTACAAGTCTCAGTCACAAATGACAGCTCCAATAAGCCCCTTATTGTGAACGACATGTGAACGAGAGGCTTTGTAGAATCATGACTTGAGTTTTCAGTTCATCGTTCACCGGTAGGGGGTCCTGCGTGCTCTGAGCATGACTGAATCAAATGAACGAAATGAGTCGAAAAAGAGTCCTCCTTTTGACTGAACGAGTCAACCTCACCAGATCTAGACCACCACCTGTAGCCTGCAGTCCTTACGGTGTCCTCACCTGTAGCGGGTAGCTGTGCCGAGTAGTCCTGGGGGAGGGTGAGGAGAACGTAGTCCTGTAGGGCAGCCAGCCACAGACGGCTCAGCGTAGCCAGGTCAGTCTGGACCAGCGTCAGCAGCCCTGGCCCTCCAGCCCCCCCACAGTCCTCCTCTAGCAAGGGAGAACCAGCCTGCTCACCCTGCCTCCCTGGGCCTGGCCCTGGGATGGGGCGCTCCCTCGGTCTACTGCTGCTCTGCACCGCCACAATGTACACCTGGGAGAGGAGACAAACACAGTGTTAATATTATTAGATGTGCAGTATAGATAGAACCAGACAACCAATCAGCACGGTCAGGATTAACAAACTGTCTGTAGTAAAGTGTCTGTATGTGTCAGGGATGAATTTTAACTCTGTTGCATATAGACACAGTGGAGGATATAGAAAGTGCCAAAGAAACAGCACGAGACTAAACCTGTACTGTAATGACAGTGACTTCAACCAGGAGGTCAACTAGTAGAGGATGTGGCTTTTAATGCAAGTGTTGATGGATGACAGGCTGGGAACTGGGATCAGCCAGCAATGACTTACCTCAGCCCAGGCCTTGAGCACAGCCAGTGTCTCCATGGTGGATGTTCCCTCATTGTAGAGCTGACTGGGCACCTCCTTGCCTGCCTGGACCTTGACCAGCGAAGAGGCCAGGAGCTGATGCACCCTCCTCAGATCCTTCAGATCACTGACCACCCCACTGGCGATCCACGCACTGCACACCTGTCAGGCAGCACAGTGGAAAGACTATGTATTCAGTGATAGCTCAAATCAGAGGACCATATTCAATCATTCTTTGTTAAAAGTACAAAATAAAGTACAGAGCACTAGATGGCCACACCTGGCAGGCTTTGGCTGTCACATCAGGAGGTGCATCTGCAGTAAAGGCCGGTCTCAGAGCAGCTCCAACCTACGCATTAAAAAGAGAGAGGAGTCTTTGAATAAGCCTGGAACGCTCATTCCGCCATCCATGGTAGTAGAAGACATGACAGAGACTCACGTTAGCCTGATACTGCTCCAGGATGACGTGGCCAGGGAACTCCGGCTCTGGGATGGCAGCGAACTTGCGGATGATGACCAGTAGAGTCTGTAGGCCAGAGAGCCTCAGCTTGTCACTGTGGTCAGTGGCGGCCATGAAGGCCATGCGGATCAGGTCAGCCAGGTGAAGGACCAGGAAGTCTGGCAGGGAAGAGAGGGTAGGATAAATGACGTGTGAACAGACGTTCAATAACACATGGAAATGGCATCTAGATGCTCCACAAGATGCCATTCAAATAAAATGTATGATTAAACAATGCATTGTTTTATGTTAGGAAGAGTAGCAGGTGGAAAAGGACTGAAATTCCATCTGACATAAGTCTAAGCAGAGTTTTAATTTGCTAAGCTTTCGGTCTATAATGACCTTTGTCGTAGCAGGAACACTATTGAAAACAGCTCATACGGTAGAAGTGAAGTTCCCACAAAATGGCTTCCCTCACCGGTGGACTCATGCAGACGGTGCTCCTGGGCCAGGGCCATGTCGAAGTGGGCAGGGTGTCCGTGGCTCTCACACTGGCCGATGATGCGACACACGCACTCCACAGCGAAGACCCGCGTGGACCAGCGCAGGTTGGTGAAGGGCCCGCTGGACTCTGACTTGGCGTGGAAGACTGACGCGTCGTCGTCCCGCTCTCCCTCCTCCTCCTGGTTGGTCTCTACCGGGGCTGTGGATTCTGACACAACAAACCACAGAGACAGCTGGGGTGAAGTAGTATAGCCATCAACTTAAACTACATCCATGCGATACATTGCATCAGTAAAGAGAATATTTGGTGTCAAATAAAGTCCTTTTGACATCGGCCTTGTTGGGTAGAACACTACACCCAGTAACAGAAAGAGAAGGATCGCACTCTTGAAATTGAAGTTAAAAAGGAAAACGTCTCTTCCATTTGACATCACACCCACCTGCAGAGGCAGACAGGACGTCTTTGCAGAGTTTGAGCCAGTGGGCCAGTTTCCCCGTGGCGATGGAACTCATCATATGGACCAGGGTCTCCTGGATGTCCTGACAGAGACGGGGGTCTGACTCCCGGTCCAGCAGGCTGAACAAAGCCCCCTCCAGGCCCACCTCCTTAATGGTCACATCTGTGGAGGAGAGGAGACACTGGTTACAATGGGGCTTCTCTACAGCGTATTATTAAGCTACTTAATGTATGTTAATTATTCAAAGGCTATTTGCACATGCTGAGCATTACAAGAAAATTATAGATTTGCTGGTGAAGGTAAGTGACCAGACACATCTCGGCTTGTATCTCAGTGTGTGTGTGTTTGTGTCTCAAAGTGTGTGTTTTTTTTGTCTCACCAAGATGTGTGTTGTCCCTGCGGGGCAGCTCCTTGACGAGGGCCACAGCGTGCTCAGACACCTCCAGGGCTTCCTTCTGGGCCAGCTGTCTGAGACAGGCCACCACAGCACGACGCAGAGACAGGTACGAGCTGCACAGGTTCACCTACACACACACCAAGCACATACACACACGCAGAGACACACACACACTTAAGCAACTCAGCATATGAGGAATACATAGAGGTACTAAACACAGGTAGAGAGGGTGACCATTCTGTCTGTTTTAAAGTCAAAGTAGTACATCCCATAATCAAGAAGTGATTAGCACTTTGGTTGAAATATAACTGAATTAATAAACAGGACAGAAGTGAACAGAGTGAGTAAGATCTCATTACAGGGCCCAGTCGATCCATGTTAACAGTGTGACTACTCTGTTCAAAACCCCAGTAGAAACACTATCATAGATGTGGCCATATTCATTTTCAGCTAAACATCATGCTGGAACGGATACAAATAATTGCTGTGAGCAGCGAGCGAAACCGAAATATCAGAGATATTTCAGCTAAAAGCAATTATTTTCACAGTTTGTGTGTCAACTGAATCCAAAATCATTTAGCCTGCGAACTGGAAAATCATATCAAACCAGGGGGGAATAGAAAATAGAACAGAGTGTGAGTTCAAACACAGACGACAGACAACGAGCATTAGAAGTGTTATTAGCTCTCTGGGAGAGGACACTATTGACCAGTCCTCCCTGGTACCATGATGCTGTTAATCACCCTGTCATATCAAACAAACAGACGCCTTTCCAGAGGATTCGCCTGGTCCCAGATCTATCTGTTCCGTCTTGCCAACTCCTATGGTCACGGTCACGCCTGAGTTGGCAAGACAGCACAAACAGATCTGGGACCAGGCTAGAGGAGTTTGGGAAAGCAGAGGAACTGTAAAGGATCGTTTTACTTGTGCCAGTGACTACTTTATATTTGATTGATGCTATTTAGACCTATGTCATCAGATCAGTCTTTACAGCTTGTATGGTCATTTGGTCAAAGGTCATCATTCCTCAGAACTGATAGCAGAACACACTACTCCAATAAATAGAGCAACAAGCAGTTGACAGAGGCTCGTGGGGGACTGTTTTTACCCCTTGACCTACACTAGTGATCTGAATAGCCATCCAGTGTGAAGAAAGGAGGATTTTGAGAAAAGAGCCACTGACGCAAAAACAAATCCTTGGCACTACCCGTGGAGTAGAGGGCTGTGAGGGAGGGAATCGGCTCATGCTCGCTGTGGATGCCTGATGGGGTTAGTTCAAACTCACAGAAGAGAACCAAAATGACAAGAAAAAGACAACCAAAGTGAAAATCAACAGGGTGACAAAGAAAACACTGCTAAGAAAGTAGGAGCAGTGACAATAGCAAAATACAACTTGACACCGCAACTCCTGCAGGCAGGGGAAAGAACCTACCAACACAGAATAATCCAACAAGATCCCCTGTATGAGAGAGAATACACACGGTCACTACAGAGGAAGCCACTACAGAAACACTCACTGGGACAATATGGCTTAACAAGTTTTAAACTAAATTGATCACGCCATTTGCCCGACAGAGAGCCGTGTTGGAGTGAGTGTGTGTATGACTGATTGCTGCCTGAGACTAATAGAATCCTTAGCTCAATAGCTTAGCATTAGCCAGGAATGACATTAGCTAATTACCGACCTAGGTATGAAACAGCTTCTCATTAGCATTAGCTACCTAGAACCTTTGCACAGTTCAGGATTAGCTTGGGCCACTACTCACACAGAGGCTGGGCACCAGGCTCGCCAGGTTGACGTGGCGCGGGGCGAACATGTGCAGCTGCTGCAGACAGGAGATGGCCTGGGCCTCGACTAGACAGTCTGGACTGTCCTGCATCACCGCACAGCCCACCAAGCACGACGTCCGCAGGGCCGACACAGACTGGCCCTCGCCTGGGGCACAAAATGGGTCAGACACTCATACCAGGGTTAGGGCACACCTACTGTGTAGTGTCAGTTCTACAGTCTTAAAAAAATAGAAAAGGTGAAAGCTGGATATTGAGTGAAATTATGAATTACGTGCAGCAATATTATTAATATTACATTTTGCAATACAATCCAAGAAATCAAATGTATTTTCTCTGGTATCAGATTTCTACTTCACAGTGTGTGACTATGAGGTGAGTAGAGTCACCTTGTAGGTCAGGTCCCAGGGTGGTGAGGAGGGCGTTGAGGCAGCGGCCCAGGCTCTGGTGGACCTCTACGTGGGTAGGGGGGATAGACAGCAGCAGCCTCAGCACCAGGGTGAAGCTAGCCTCCACATGGCCATGGTACAAAGGACCAGCCAGATCCATCACCATGGACAGAGAGTGCAGCGCCCACCTCTGGTACAGACAAAGAGGAAACAAGAGTCATTGGTTGAGACAACTCTACATGTTGACAGAGACCGTTTCCTGTTTCCTTACAGACCTTTTCAATGGCTTTTTAAGCTGTGGAAGTGACGCAAAGGGTCCGTTCATACTTCTGGAACGTTTGTAAACAGCTGTTTTGTGTGTGGCGGTAGAAACAAACTCTGAAGTAAATCTGCTTGGTACTCATTACTGTACCTGGACCTCGGGGGAGGTGCTGTCCTGGGACAGGGTGAAGAGGATGCCCACACAGGCAGACAAGTGCTGGGGAGAGCTGATGCCCCCTACATAGCGGTACAGGGAACCCAGCGCCAGGGCATGACCCGTACGAGTCACAGCATCCCGGGCTGTCTTCAACCTGGTGAGGGGTGAGATGGGATCAATCTGAGGTCCTACGCACTGTGCAACTGCTAAACGGCACAACATTAGCTTAGAACACACCCTAAAAAATACTCCTAAATGAAGCCCATGCAAGACATTGTGCAAAGCACCAATCCTGGTTGATCTTTTGAGACTGGTGCCAGTGTGCTAGTACATTTATATTTTACACTTGAGTAATTTAGCAGAAGCTCTTATCCAGAGATCTGACTATTAGCGCATTCTTATTAAGATCCACTGGGGTGGAGCAGAACTGAGATCACCGTGTCCAGCAGGGCTGGGAGGGAGGAATACCACAGAAGAAGAGAAGTTAAAACGTGTCAAAACTATACTCTTAGACAACCACATCACAGCACCATGAGATTCATTTAAGATACTCCTTGAAGAGGTAGGGTTTCAGATATTTTCAGGAAAATGGGCAGGGACTTTGCGGTCCTACCTTGAGAGGGCAAACTGCTTCCACCATTGAGGTGCCAGGACAGAGAAGAGCTTTGACTGGGCTGAGCGGGAGCTGACCCCCCCCATGCCAAGAGGTATGTAGCCTACAGTGCGGTGTGTGTGGTATGGGATTGGGGGTTGACCACTCACTTGTCGAAGCTGACCAGGGTCATGGAGACGGTGAATGCAGGGTCGTTGACCACCTGTATCAGGCGAGACAGGCCCTCAGCAGCCATGCAGCGCAGCAGGGGGTTAGAGCTCTCCAGAGCCCCCACCAACAGACCCAGAGCTGGCTTCCGAAACTCTTCTGGACCCAAACCTACCCGACTGGAGCCTAGGTGCTGAACACAAAGAAAGGAGGGAAGGGTTAACTACTGTAGGGATATCCACAAATTGTAGTCGTGTAGTTTATCATAAAAAAGGAAATTGCACAATGACATTGCACTTGTTGCGTCACTGATGAAATTGTGTGAAAAAACAAATGGCATTATCATTCACCTATAGACAACGTCTGTAGACAAAAAACAAAACATTCTATCATATAGGCTGGTAATCCAAAGGCAAGGCTACCGGGGCTACCAATATGTCAGAGTTCAGGCTCTGAGTGTATACCTTTAGGACACTGCAGAGGGCGGCAGTCACATGAGTCTGGACAGTCTGCTGACGAACACCCTTCAACTGCTTCAGAGACTCTGTGAACTGTTCCAGAATCTGTGTCCTGCAACAAGGAGACAGGCGATGAAGCACATAGAGCCACATAGTAAGAACTTTACTATACTGTACTTGTGAGTACCAGAAGTCCTCACAAAAATAGTAAACCAACTAAAATTGAGAAGTGAGGACATTTTGCCAGTCCTCACTTGTTAGGTTTAAGGTTAGTATTAGGAGTTAAGGTTAGGATTAGGGAAATAGGATTTTGAATAGGAATCAATTGTTGGTCTGTTAAAAGTCCTCACAAATAGAGTAAGACATAGTGAGTGAGTGTGTGTAAGTGTGTGTACCTCAGTGGGACGATGATGTGGGGAAAGATGACTCCAAAGAGCTGTATGGCAGCGGTGGTGAGGGCAGCAGGAGGGGGTAGGGGGGCGGGAACATCCTGGCATTTCACACAGATGGTGAAGGGGTCGTACTCCAGGGTCCCTCCTCCAACACTGCTCCCCTGTAACTGCAACAGACACAACAAGGTCACACACCTGAGTCTCCACACACACACGCACACGTCTTTCTCTACACACACAGAGAGCACTACGTTTGACCGGCTACATCTCAATCCTAAAGGTTTGTTTGCCTCCTTCACAGATGCATACAATCTCTACGGTTTCACAGCACCAAGTGATTGAGTGTGACAGAGATCCAATACATTAGTTCTATTTGTAATGATATGGTGACAACTCCCTTTGGCCTCTGACAGACCTGCTCTTCTATGTAGTGCTGGTCCATGTCCTGCAGAGCGGGGCCCAGTAGTGCCAGGTCATCACTGTGACAGAGGGGTGGTAGTAACGTCAGCTCTGAACACACCACGTTCTCTGGCCCAGTCAGGTCTGTCACCAGCTGCTTCAGCACAATGCCAAAACTCTCTGTGTGGATGGATGGGAGACATCAGGGTAACATATCTGGGGTTAGCAATCAATACCACAGCCTTAATGTCAACATCAAGGGTTGGCGCCCCCCCTTGGGTTGTGCCGTGACGGAGATCTTTGTTGTCTATACTCGGCCTTGTCTCAGGATGGTAAGTTGGTGGTTGAAGATACCCCTCTAGTGGTGTGGGGGCTGTGCTTTGGCAAAGTGGGTGGGGTTATATCCTGCCTGTTTGGCCCTGTCCGGGGGTATCATCGGATGGGGCCACAGTGTCTCCTGACCACTCCTGTCTCAGCCTCCAGTATTTATGCTGCAGTAATTTATGTGTCAGGGGGCTAGGGTCAGTCTGTTATATCTGGAGTATTTCTCCTGTCTTATCCGGTGTCCTGTGTGAATTTAAGTATGCCCTCTCAAATTTTCTCTCTCTCTTTTTCTCTCTCGGAGGACCTGAGCCCTAGGACCATGCCTCAGGACTACCTGGCATGATGACTCCTTGCTGTCCCCAGTCCACCTAGCCGTGCTGCTGCTCCAGTTTCAACTGTTCTGCCTGCGGCTATGGAACCCTGACCTGTTCACCGGATGTGCTACCTGTCCCAGACCTGCTGTTTTCAACTCTCTAGAGATAGCAGGAGCGGTAGAGATACTCTGAATGATTGGCTATGAAAAGCCAACTGACATTTACTCCTGAGGTGCTGACTTGTTGCACCCTCGACAACTACTGTGATTATTATTATTTGACCATGCTGGTCATTTATGAACATTTGAACATCTTGGCCATGTTCTGTTATAACCTCCACCCGGCACAGCCAGAAGAGGACTGGCCACCCTCATAACCTAGAGAGGAACCAGGCTTCTTCCTAGGTTTTGGCCTTTCTAGGGAGTTTTTCCTAGCCACCGTGCTTCTACACCTGCATTGCTTGCTGTTTGGGGTTTTAGGTTTTCTGTACAGCACTTTGATATATCAGCTGATGTAAGAAGGGCTATATAAATACATTTGATTTGATCAAGAGCACAATGCCAATTTACATACACAAGAATGTTGTCAAACTCTGTGTGGAAGGAGGAACAGAAGAGCCAGATGTCTGGGGTTAAGATAAGTGATTTTATATCAAATGATTTTATATCAAATCAATGAACCTCAAACAGGTTAAGACCTTAATGTGAAATGCTTACAAGCCCTTAACCAACAATGCAGTTCAAGAAATAGACTTAAAAAAAAAGATTGACTAAATAAACTAAAGTAAAACATAAAAAGTAACACAAAATAACAAGACTATATACAGGTACAGGAGTCAATGTGCGGGGGTACAGGTTAGTCGAGGTAATTTGTACATGTAGGTAAGGGTAAAGGGACTATGGATAGATAATAAACAGCGAGTAGGAGCAGTGCAAAAACAAAGGGGGGGAGGGGGGTCAAATAAAGGCCATTATGTTTATTAGGATCTCCTTTAAACCACCAAAGGGCTAGTCTTCCAATGTATAAGCTTCTATGACTAGCAGTCACAGAGAGTAGCATTGAAAAGAGCTCTCACCTTCGTATGTCTTTGGGGGCAACAGAGCCAGGATCTCATAGACCCTCAGTCTGAAGACTACTGAGGTGTTTTTAATCAGGTTGCCATAGGATTTGATCAGAGTAGGCACCCTGCAATACACAAACATATAGGTTTCAGCCCCCCCCAAAAAAATCAAGCTTATTAAACAGTCTCAAGTCAAGTATACTCTTGTTTTTTCAGTTTGGTCAGAAATAACACGGTACACAATCCCCACTCAGAAGGAATGAGAGAAGCAGTTTGGCTGACTGTGTCCTTGAACAGTGAGCTGTTAAGTGGGGACTTGGCAACGCACCAGAAATGTTCTTGGATATTGATCACCTAACACAGAGGTACTTTTAGCGCTAGTGGTATCCTTCGGGCCAGAACTAAGTGGCCGTCTTCATCAGTGATGATGTTTAAAGTCTCTCTGTACAGGCTCTGGTCAAATATCCATCCACATTAGCATACCACCTCATATGGAAACAAGTATTACGCACATATTCTTTTTAGTATACTAATACGGACATTGGAACATGGCCTATGACAGAGGTCTGGTGTGAGAACTTGGTGTGACTCACTTGGTGAGCAGAGACACAGCACAGGCCAGGGGGGTCAGGAGACGACCTATGACATCATCAGTCAGGAGATCTCTGCAGTGAATCACCAGGCTCTTCATGGCTGGGACAAAACAACAACATATCAACATTAGGAGACATCAGATCGACCTAGAGGTGAAAGTTACAACTTAAACTAACTTACATAAGCATTCAACTGAAACAACCCGGCTTGTGTTCATTGAACGGTGAGTATAGAAGAGTGCGCGTCTCACCACACAGCGCCCCGGCGCGGCCCTCCAGGGTGACCTGCCAGGTGAAGTGGTCCCCACGGCGGAGCTCCATGTCCAGGTCCCTGATGGAGGGAGGGAAGGCACACCTCCACAGCACCAGCATCCTGGGGAGGTGGTGCTCAACCACCGCTGGACCTACAGACGTTAATCAACCTTCATTCACACAGGCTAATCTCACTGAGATAAGATCCCTATTGCACACAAAGACAGCAGTAGTTGGCAAGGTGTGAGAAAGTCCCAGATCTGAAGATGACTAACTGCTGAATAAAAACACCATTTTTTTTTTAATGAGGCCATTTATTTCCATTGGTCCAGCAAACACATCAGCAGAGGGTGGATGGACATACCTAGGGTATTGAGGGAGGAGAGCAGCAGCCAGCCAGCCTGTGTGCGTTGGATGGAGATGCGGCTGTTCTGAGTGGCTGAACGGAGCAGATCCTCGGCCAGACCCATCACCACCTGGGAACAGAGGGTCACTTATTGTTAAGATACCTGTACTATTACATCAGCTCCCACTGATTTAGTGGAGCATCTGACTGAACTATATCAATAGCGGAGCCATTAAACAGACATAAATCACAAATAGTGTGCGTACAAGGCCTCGACTATAAACAGTCCTATGTGTATTCGTTGCTAGGTCAAGGTTACCCAGACGAAGCCCAGTCCTTACATTGCCTTTAGTGTGGGGGATGCCCAGTGGGCAGTGCTGCACTGCCCCCAGCAGGGCGGCGATAGCGGAACTGTACCCGGCCACGGCCTCGGGGCAGGACTTGAGGGCGTTGAGTCTCTCTGCACAGCGGTCCAGCAACACGGCCCCCTGGGAAGGCAGGGCCACGGCCACACAGCGTAAACACCAAGCAGCCGCTAACCGTGCTGACACACTGGGGTGGAGCAGAACTGAGATCACCGTGTCCAGCAGGGCTGGGAGGGAGGAATACCACAGAAGAAGAGAAGTTCAAATGTGTCACAACTACACTCTCAGACAGGCACACACAGTATATTGAGCCTTGCGCATTTGTCTGTGAGACTTGGTAGGTAATATATAATAAAATGTCTGGCTCTGTTCCACAAGTCTATTTTTATCCTGTCATAGAACCTGCATTAAGGGTCCCGAGTGGAGCAGTGGTCTAAGGCACTGCATCTCAGTGCAGTCCCTGGTTCGAATCCAGGCTGCATCACATCCGGCCGTGATTGGGAGTCCCATAGAGTGGCACACAATTGGCCCAGCGTCGTCCAGGTTTAACCGGGGTAGGCCGTCATTGTAAATAAGAATTTGTTCTTAACTGACTTGCCTAGTTAAATAAAGGTTATAAAAAAAAAAGATGTTTGTTAAAGATGTAGACTAATGTTGTTTAGCACAGAGTCCTGAGTCAGCACAGCAGTCCAGGCGCTGTGACCTACTCACCTCCACAGTGTCCTCCCTCTCATCTTTCTCTGTCACGCTCCCTCCCCCCCTCGCTGTCACCAACTCTCTCTCTCCCTATCTCTTATCACTCTCTCTCCCTCTACTCTCTCTGTCACCAACTCATCTTCATAGACCACTGAACACTCCCATGCATTACAGAGACTGCCCACATGGCATAAGAACCACACACAGCTTTTCCATAATACGACCATTTAACGCAGATTCCTCAGGGGACAGAGCTGAAGAGACTAGAGACTGGGAACAAGTGTGTGAGTGTGTGTTCAGGCCCCACCTGTGCTGGTGTCAGTGAGTAGCGATGCAGCAGTAGAGGCCAGGCCCTGTACCAGGCTACCCAGCTCCAGCAGAGCACACACCAACACATGCTGACTGGCAGCTACATCTGTGGTGGTGACCCGCGTCTCCACGTTCCCATCACACATGGCCGCATCTGGAGGAGGGAAAAGATGACCATGACCACCAAGGAAAACCACTTCAGGAGTCCCCACTGTCAATCTGAAAGGCTGACATGCACATAATGACATCATCGGGCCTGTATGAGATCATCATTCTTCTAACCACTCAAACAAAATTGGCACTTCATCAATTCGCCTTTCCTAGATTCCTTGCACCCTCCCCTTATTTCTCCCATCACATTGGAGGAGAAGATCCGAGGTCCCTCCACTCTGGCCTTCTCATCCAATGCTTTTTCAGAAACAGGGAAGGAGAGGACATGACAAAAAAAATACAAAATCAAGGAAAGATGAATTGGGGAAAAGCCTATGTACCATTCAAGAAGTGACATTTCTGAGAACATCTTTCAGCAATCAATCCTTGTCAATCAATGGGTAATGGTGTATTAAAGCTTCCCCTCACCCACGGCCCTCTTCTGTTTGCCTATGGCCAGGCAGATCTCCTTGGCAGCAGCGATCTGGGCCTTCTCCCCCAGCAGAGAGCCCAGTGTGGCCCTGAGGATGAAGGAGATGCAGCGTCTGCAGCACACGGCGTCTGCAGGAGTCTGGGTGGCCCGTGTGTGGGACACCAGCTCCATGAGCAGGACCAGCAGGGCGGAGAAGTTGGCCTCCAGCCACACGCCGCCCAGACGCGACACAAACACCACACACGACTAGACAGAACAAGAACAAACTCAAAATCAAGATAGAAAACAGTAAGTTGTGCCCAATACAAATGAGCACATGTATAGAGCCAGGACATTTCCTGACCCATGTGACCTACTGTGCCAAGTGTTTCCTAGTCAGGCCACATGGTCAGAAAAACACTCATAGCCTAACATGTAGGATGGAGACAGAGAGAGCTGACCTGAGTGATGCCGATGCGGATGTCTTTGCTAACAGAGCTGGTCCCTTTGAGCTTGTCTCCACTGGCCCTGAGGAAGCCAGCCCCACCACGCAGGAACCCCCCAGTCAGCAGATCCATCACCTCCTCCAAGGAGCTGCGTCTGGAGCCCTGTCTGTGAGCTGGGAGGAGGACACGCAGAGGAAGAGAAGGGTCAATATTGATTGATTTTCAATTATATTCTATGTTCATTAATATTGGTTCTTCTAAATCCCACACTACAATCCCACATAAGTAAGAAACACAGTTAAAGGCAGACAATTTTATCCCAAAACATCAACAATCGCGATTCTACCAACTCTTGTCATCCATTGTAGCCTACTGTACCAGTGGGTTGTTTGGGCTCTATGGCTGTGGCCAGCAGGGTACCCAGCAGTTTGGAGATGGCCACACGCACATCGTAGTTGGAGCCCTCAAATGCCCTGAAGCAGAGCGTGGCTACGTTCTCCAACTCTGAAGTCCACAGAAACACAGCCTCTCTCTGCAGCTCCAGAAGACACTGCCAGACATCACACAGACATTTAGAAACATACACGGATGGAAAATATGTTACATGCACCGTCTTATCTACAGTTGAAGTCGGAAGTCTACATACAATTAGGTTGGAGTCATTAAAACTCGTTTTTCAACCACTCCACAAATTTCTTGTTAACAAATTATAGTTTTGGCAAGTCGGTTAGGACATCTACTTTGTGCATGCCACAAGTAATTTTTCCAACTATTGTTTACAGACAGATTATTTCACTGTATCACAATTCCAGTGGGTCAGAAGTTTACATACACTAAGTTGACTGTGCCTTTAAACAGCTAGGAAAGTTCCAGAAAATTATGACATGGCTTTAGAAGCTTTTGATAGGCTAATTGACATCATTTGAGTCACATTTGAGTCAATTGGAGGTGTACCTGTTGACGTATTTCAAGGACTACCTTCAAACTCAGTGACTCTTTGCTTGACATCATGGAAAAATCAAAAGAAATCAGCCAAGACCTCAGAAAAAAAATTGTAGACCTCCACAAGTCTGGTTCATCCTTGGGAGCAATTTCCAAACGCCTGAAGGTACCACGTTCATCTGTACAAACAATAGTACGCAAGTATAAACACCATGGGACCACGCAGCCGTTATACCGCTCAGGAAGGAGACGCATTCTGTCTCCTAGAGATAAACGCACCTTGGTGCGAAAAGTGCAAGTCAATCCTAGAACAACAGCAAAGGACCTTGTGAAGATGCTGGAGGAAACAGGTACAAAAGTATCTATATCCACATTAAAACTAGTCCTATATCGACATAACCTGAAAGGCAGCAAGTAAGAAGCCACTGCTCCAAAACAGCCATAAAAAAGCCAGACTGCGGTTTGCAACTGCATATGGGGACAAAGATCGTACTTTTTGGAGAAATGTCCTCCGATCTGATGAAACAAAAATAGAACTGTTTGGCCATAATGACCATCGTTATGTTTGGAGGAAAAAGGGGGACGCTTGCAAGCCGAAGAACAACATCCCAACCTTGAACCACGGGGGTGGCAGCATCATGTTCTGGGGGTGCTTTGCTGCAGGAGGGACTGGTGCACTTCACAAAATAGATGGCATCATGAGGTAGGATTATGTGGATATATTGAAGAAACATCTCAAGACATCAGTCAGGAAGTTAAAGCTTGGTCGCAAATGGGTCTTCCAAATGGACAATGACCCCAAGCATACTTCCAAAGTTGTGGCAAAATGGCTTAAGGACAACAAAGTCAAGGTATTGGAGTGGCCATCACAAAGCCCTAACCTCAATCCTATAGAACATTTTGTGGGCAGAACTGAAAAAGTGTGTGCGAACAAGGAGGCCTACAAACCTGACTCAGTTACACCAGCTCTGTCAGGAGGAATGGGCCAAAATTCACCCAACTTATTGTGGGAAGCTTGTGGAAGGCTACCCGAAACGTTTGACCCAAGATAAAAAATTTAAAGGCAATGCTACCAAATACTAATTGAGTGTATGTAAACTTCTGACCCACTGGGAATGTGATGAAAGAAATAAAAGCTGAAATAAATCATTCTCTCTACTATTATTCTGACATTTCACATTCTTAAAATAAAGTGGTGATCCTAACTGACATAAGACAATGAATATTTACTAGGATTAAATGTCAGGAATTGTGAAAAACTGAGTTTAAATGTATTTGGCTAAGGTGTATGTAAAATTCCAACTTCAACTGTATATGAAAAATCAACAAAAAAAGACACACATCAGTGTGAAATTAAGCTCAATTGAATGACCATGGTCTTAACAATACTTTGTTGATTCAGTGAGACCAAAAGAACATAAAATGACAGTAATGTATTGCCTAACTTGATTGCGCCACCAGCCATACAGTGTATGCCCCATGGTTGGAGGGAGGAATGCATGTTTGAATGACATATGGCCTAACACTATGTAGAATGAGAACAATGTGTAATGTGCTTAATGTGGTAGCACCATCAGCTGGCTATACAGTGTATGTATTCCCCATGAGTTTGGAGCAGCAGCAGTTTAGCTGGAGGGAGGAAAGCGGTAGGCAGTAGCTACCTTGGCGGCAGCACAGCGCACGGCCATGGAGCGGTCGGTGAGACAGGTGCGTGTAGCCTTGTAGATGTCTCTGTGACAGGGCACGGCGCTGACCCCCAGGCCCCTCAGGATCTTCTCCACGCTCAGCATGATCTCATAGCGGCCCTGGGACTGGAGCACAGACAGACAACACAATTCATCAGTGGTCCCGTGTGGCTCAATTGGTAAGAGCTTGGCAACAGCCATGCCAAGGTTGTGGGTTCAATCCCCGCAGGGATTACATACGCTACACATACTGAAAATATAGGCACTCACTGTACTTTAAGTCGCTTTGAATAAAAGTGTCTGCTCAGTGGCATAAACCTCAACATAGGGGCCCCACAAGGATAGCATTCTCAACCCCCTCCTATACTCCCTGTTCACCCATGACTGCGTGGCCATGCACGCCTCCAACTCAATCATCAAGTTTGCAGACAACACAACAGTAGTAGGCCTGATTACCAACAATGACGAGACAGCCTACAGGGAGGAGGTGAGGGCCCTGTGAGAGTGGTTCCAGGAAAATAACCTCTCACTCAACGTCAACAAAACAAAGGAGCTGATCGTGGACTTCAGGAAACAGCAAAGGTAGCCCCTATCCACATAGACGGGGCCGCAGTGGAGAAGGTGGAAAGTTTGAAGTTCCACGGCGTATACATCACTGACAATCTGAAATGGTACACCCACACAGTGTGGTGAAGAAGTCACAACAGCGCCTCTTCAACCTCAGGAGGCTGAAGAAATTTGGCTTTTAACTTTTAAAACTTTTACAGATGCACCATTGAGAGCATCCTGTCGGGCTCCACCTGGTACGGCAACTGCACCGCCCGCAACTGCAGAGCTCTCCAAAGGGTAGTGCGGTTTGCCCAAAGCATCACCGTGGGCAAATTACCTGCCCTCCAGGACACCTACAGCACCCGATGTCACAGGAAGGCCAAAAAGATCATTAAGGACATCAACCACCCGAGACACGGCCGGTTCACTACGCTATCTTCCAGAAGGCGAAGTCAGTGCAGGTGCATCAAAGCTGGTACCGAGACAGAAGCTGTTGTTCAATCTCAAGGCCATCAGACTGCTAAATAGCCATCACTAGCCGGCTACCACCCGGTTACTCAACCTTGCACCTTAGAGGCTGCTGTACTATATACATATACTTGGAATCCCTGGCCACTTTAATAATGGAACACTAGTCACTTTAATAATGTTTAAATAATGTTTACACACGCCTTTACTCATCTCATATGTATATACTGTATGCTATTCTACTGTATTTTAGTCAATACCACTCAGACATTGCTCAATCTAATATTTATATATTTCTTAATTCCATTATTTTACTTCTATATTAGTGCATATTGTTGTGAACTGTTAGATACTACTGCACTGTTGGAGCCAGGAACACAAGCATTTCGCTACACCCTCAATAACATCTGCTAAATATGTGTATGTGACCAATACAATTTGAATATTAAGAACACCTGCTCTTTCCATGACATAGTCTGACCAGGTGGATCCAGGTGAAAGCTATGATCCCTTGTTGATGTCACTAGTTAAATCCACTTCAATCAGTGTAGATGAAGGGGAGGAGACAGGTTGAAGAAGGCCTTGAGACAATTGAGACATGGATTGTGTATGTGTGCCATTCAGAGGGTGAACGGGCAAGGCAAAAGATTTAAGTGCTTTTGAACGGGGTAAGGTAGTAGGTTCCAGGCACACCGGTTTGTGTCAAGAAGTGCAACGCTGCTGGGTTTTTCACACAAAAGTTCCCCGTGTGTATCAAGAATGGTCCACCACCCAAAGAACATCTAGCCAACTTGACACAACTGTGGGAAGCATTGGAGTCAACATGGGCTAGCATCCCTGTGGAACGCTTGACACCTTCAAGAGTCCATGCCCCGACAAATTGAGGCAATTCTGAGGGCAAAAAAGGGGGTTCAACTCAATATTAGGAAGGTGTCCTTAATGTTTTCTTATACTCAGTGTATATCAGCTATTCAGACATAAAACACTGGCCTTCATATTGCCACTGGCTAGCACCGTGGTATATCAATAAATTTTTTACATTACCATTACAGATCCTTTACATTTTACACTCACCTCTGCAGACTTCATGGCCTTCAACAAATTTGCCAAAGTCTCTTTAAATGTGTTGACAAGCAAACGGCCAAGCTGTTCATAAAGGGCACCCAGACAGGCAATGGCTGCCCTATAGACGAAAAAAAGGAAATCAGTTACAAACTTTGTAACAACATCTTTAAGATGTTGAAAATACCATTCCTCTTGTCTGCACAGTGCACACACTTTAAGCCAAAGACTTCGTTTTTATTTTTTTTATTTTTTTTTTTTTATTATTTTTAAAGATGTCCATTACATACTAGTGTAATGTTACTGTATGAATTTTGCCATTTCGGTGAACAGTAGTTAATCATAATAAGATTGATTTCAACAGCCATGTATACATGGAATGTCATAGAAGCTTTAAGGTATCCTCATGAGTAACAAACAGTATAATCATTCATGATAATTGGAGTGATAATTGATATGCACCATCACCCCTTATAACTGATGGGGATTTCAGCTGCCGCAGGCTACTGTACTTACAGTCGGGTTGGCAGGTAGCTGGGCGAGTCGTCCTTGCTGCGGATGATGTCATTGCACCTGTCCACCGTGAGGCTGGAGGTGAGTGAGTCTCCCACCCTGTAGAGCAGGGCCAGGCAGTGGGCTAGGAGCCATCGGGTTGGGGGGCCCGGAGAACCAATCAGAATCACAGTCAACTGTTCGACCAGACACTTCTGGTTCTTCTTCACATCCGCCTGGGAGAAAATACACTCAGTTCAGTTCATTTATTTGGCCTTTCACAGGAATTTGTCTTGCATTCAAGAGCACCGAGTTAAAGTCAACATGAAACCATCAACATTTATTGACAACATGACATAGATGACAGTAACGACATAAATCAGATCTCAGTCAGGCAGCCCTATTTTTGCATGATGAGCAACTGATGTTTATTAAAGGGATACTTATATCTATATATATCTATATATACAGTGGGGAGAACAAGTATTTGATACACTGCCGATTTTGCAGGTTTTCCTACTTACAAAGCATGTAGAGGTCTGTAATTTTTATCATAGGTACACTTCAACTGTGAGAGACGGAATCTAAAACAAAAATCCAGAAAATCACATTGTATGATTTTTAAGTAATTCCTTTGCATTTTATTGCATGACATAAGTATTTGATACATCAGAAAAGCAGAACTTAATATTTGGTACAGAAACCTTTGTTTGCAATTACAGAGATCATACGTTTCCTGTAGTTCTTGACCAGGTTTGCACACACTGCAGCAGGGATTTTGGCCCACTCCTCCATACAGACCTTCTCCAGATCCTTCAGGTTTCGGGGCTGTCGCTGGGCAATACGGAATTTCAGCTCCCTCCAAAGATTTTCTATTGGATTCAGGTCTGGAGACTGGCTAGACCACTCCAGGACCTTGAGATGCTTCTTACGGAGCCACTCCTTAGTTGCCCTGGCTGTGTGTTTCGGGTCGTTGTCATGCTGGAAGACCCAGCCACGACCCATCTTCAATGCTCTTACTGAGGGAAGGAGGTTGTTGGCCAAGATCTCGCGATACATGGCCCCATCCATCCTCCCCTCAATACGGTGCAGTCGTCCTGTACCCTTTGCAGAAAAGCAGCCCCAAAGAATGATGTTTCCACCTCCATGCTTCACGTTTGGGATGGGTTCTTGGGGTTGTACTCATCCTTCTTCTTCCTCCAAACACAGCGAGTGGAGTTTAGACCAAAAAGTTATATTTTTGTCTCATCAGACCACATGACCTTCTCCCATTCCTCCTCTGGATCATCCAGATGGTCATTGGCAAACTTCAGACGGGCCTGGACATGCGCTGGCTTGAGCAGGGGGACCTTGCGTGCGCTGCAGGATTTTAATCCATGACGGCGTAGTGTGTTACTAATGGTTTTCTTTGAGACTGTGGTCCCAGCTCTCTTCAGGTCATTGACCAGGTCCTGCCGTGTAGTTCTGGGCTGATCCCTCACCTTCCTCATGATCATTGATGCCCCACGAGGTGATATCTTGCATGGAGCCCCAGACCGAGGGTGATTGACCGTCATCTTGAACTTCTTCCATTTTCTAATAATTGCGCCAACAGTTGTTGCCTTCTCACCAAGCTGCTTGCATATTGTCCTGTAGCCCATCCCAGCCTTGTGCAGGTCTACAATTTTATCCCTGATGTCCTTACACAGCTCTCTGGTCTTGGCCATTGTGGAGAGGTTGGAGTCTGTTTTATTGAGCGTGTGGACAGGTGTCTTTTATACAGGTAACGAGTTCAAACATGTGCAGTTAATACAGGTAATGAGTGGAGAACAGGAGGGCTTCTTAAAGAAAAACTAACAGGTCTGTGAGAGCCAGAATTCTTACTGGTTGGTAGGTGTTCAAATACTTATGTCATGCAATAAAATGCAAATTAATTACTTAAAAATCATACAATGTGATTTTCTGGATTTTTGTTTTAGATTCCGTCTCTCACAGTTGAAGTGTACCTATGATAAAAATTACAGACCTCTACATGCTTTGTAAGTAGGAAAACCTGCAAAATCGGCAGTGTATCAAATACTTGTTCTCCCCACTGTATCTACTTCCCCAGAATCAGCTGAACTCGTGGATACCATTTGCTAAATGATAGTGGCTACTGGCAAGACAAATCACATCAACATTTCATCTGTAGTTCATTTTTTTCTTTATGACACGGAACCAGCAGAGCAGACCATGATTTAGCCTTTACAGCACGCACTGCTTTAATCAATCCTAGAAAGACATACTGACTGGCATCCTGCTAAAAGAGACAGCCCCAGAAAAAGCACTGGGCTACTCTCAGCCTGCTCAAATGGCTCTCTTTTGATCTGACTCTGCTTAGGAATGCTCCAAGCGCTGTCTGTCACAGGGGAGGCCATTGTCTGCAAGCACCCACTGGGCTCTCCCCTAGTCTCCTCCTTTCCTTATTCCTCTCCTCTCACCCTGTCTGCAGCAGGGAGCAGCTTCTTCAGGAAGCGCAGCCACTCAAAGACAAATTCAGCCCTCTGGTGTTCTCCCAACTGGCTGCATGCCTCCTCGTTCAGGAGCAAACTGTGGGCTCGTTCCATTCTCCTCCCTCCTTCCCCTCCTCTTGCAGCCGCTCTGGGCCACAGTCCCTGCCTCCCTCTGAGCCGGACAAATTCCAAACTTCAGCCACAAACAGAAAAGGACGGCTTCTTCCCTCTCACTGCGGGACAAAACTGCTCTGTTCCATCAAGACCTGGAAAACCTGCAAGACATCAATAAAGAGACTCAGAGTTCATTCTCCAATGTATGTGAAAGGGGACACTCCTCATGATAAAATGCACAGCAACCAGGTCACTCAAACAGAACAATCATATTGACGTCGACAAATAGCCAAATCTTGCATCTTGCAATCTCCTGCAAAGTAGGGCTGTAAAGTGGAGGGCACGGTTCTTCCTTGTTTTTTTCTAGGAGTGCAAAAAGTGTAAGTCTATCTGGAACAGCACAGGCAATGAATTATTCAGACAGTCATCCCACATGATCAGTGCAGAGTGTGCTGTTAGCTAGATCATCATACATTATTCTCTTGAGAGGGCTTATTCAGGGAGGGGAATCACGTCTATTTTACACCTGTGCTGACTAGTTACTAATCTAGCTAATACCCCTCACTCCAACTTCTCGTTTCTTATGACCTGATGACTCAGTTAGCTAGCACTAGCTTTGATGACAGATGTCAAATCGTGAGCACAATGTCAAATAGAGAGCAGGACAGACAGCAATAATGTTAGCCAAGATCCGGCCGAATTGTGTAACATTCAAGCCAGCCAGCTAGATAACTTACGTTACTAGCAAGCCATATTCTCCAGCTTTTCCCAACGAAGTTAGCTGGCTAACGCTAGTTAACTACCTGCCAGTTACAGGCAGAGCAGTCTTTGCTAGTTTGTAAAGAAAGACAGGCTGCAACTAGCTAGCTAACATATGCATTCCTATATGGGGTTAGCTAGCACTGCAAGCTAACGTTAACTTTACCAGAGCTAGCAAAACATAGTGACGTTAGCTAGCTAACGTTAATGTTGGCACGCAAACGTATCTATCAGTAAATCCATCCTAAATAAAGATAAACGTAAAAGTTGTACCTGTGGCGAAAACTTAACTAAATATTTGATGCAACTTCGGGTGAGATGTTGATGTTTCGGTCCAAGATAATATTTATTTTGTAGCTAAACTGGCGAAGTGAACACATCTGCCGCTTTTCAACTAGGAATAATCGAGCGCAGAAACATCGATCGAAGTGCCAAAGTTGACATTTCAGGAGAATAAATCAATACAGACACCTTCAACCCATTTCCTTCAACATATTGTGCCACAGGTTGTACCATTCTGTGAAAAACAGAGTTGATATTCCTGGGAAGAAATAATTAGACAAAATAATCAGAGGTAAACTGTACAGTCGTGGTCAAAAGTTTTGAGAATGACACAAAATATTAGTTTCCACAAAGTTTGCTGCTTCAGTGTCTTTAGATATTTTGTCAGATGTTACTATGGAATACTGAAGTATAATTACAAGCATTTCATAAGTGTCAAAGGCTTTTATTGACAATTACATGAAGTTGATGCAAAGAGTAAATATTTGCAGTGTTGACCCTTCTTTTTCAAGACCTCTGCAATCCGCCCTGGCATGTTGTCAATTAACTTCTGGGCCACACCCTGACTGATGGCAGCACATTCTTGCAGCTTGGAGTTTGTCAGAATTTGTGGGTTTTTGTTTGTCCACCCGCCTCTTGAGGATTGACCACAAGTTCTCAATGGGATTAAGGTCAGGGGAGTTTCCTGGCCATGGACCCCAAAAACCGTCTGTTTTGTTCCCCAAGCCACTTAGTTATCACTTTTGCCTTATGGCAAGGTGCTCCATCATGCTGGAAAAGGCCTTGTTCGTCACCAAACTGTTCCTGGATGGTTGGGAAAAGTTGCTCTCGGAGGATGTGTTGGTACCATTCTTTATTCATGGCTGTGTTCTTAGGCAAAATTGTGAGTGAGCCCACTCCCTTGGCTGAGAAGCAACCCCACACATGAATGGTCTCAGGATGCTTTACTGTTGACATGACACAGGACTGATGGTAGCGCTCACCTTGTCTTCTCCGGACAAGCTTTTTTCCGGATGCCCCAAACAATCGGAAATGGGATTCATCAGAGAAAATGACTTTACCCCAGTCCTCAGCAGTCCAATCCCTGTACCTTTTGCAGAATAACAGTCTGTCCCTCAGTCTGTCCCATGGCAAAGAGGGACTTTGTAATTAATTGCAATTTATCTGATCACTCTTCATATCATTCTGGAGTATATGTAAATTGCCATCATACAAACTGAGGTAGCAGACCGTGTGAAAATTAATATTTGTGTCATTCTCAAAACTTTTGGCCACGACTGCATACACAGAAATCGACAGAAATTCAGAGAGGACATGTTTTTAAATCCCTCATTATGTTGAGATCACAACTTATTTATCTCATGATCAAGACATAACAACATTTGTTTTTTCGAGATCCCAGATCATTTTCTCATGATCAAGACATAACAAATATTGTTTTGTCGAGATCACTAGATATAAACTCTATAAATAGGAGTGTGGAAGTATTAATTATAGATTGACAGTATGGCTGATGCGGCAGAGCCCACGGTGGATCAGTGCATACGTTTTTATTGATTGCTACACAAGGGATGGTAAATTTCATGCTAACATCATGCTTTCATTTGTGTTTGGAGCTCATTATCAGTTTATAAATTAGAATGTTAGAAAGCTAAATGTCCCTTACCTTGAGCTAAGAGATTAAGATTAAACTACCAACGGGACATTAAAAACTGTAACATCTTCACAGACTCGGGGCTGAACAACTACACGATCAACATGCAGCTGGCTGGTTACACACTATTCCCGCAGGATAGAACAGCGGCGTCTGGTAAGACAAAGGGCGGAGGACAATGTATTTTTGTAAACAACAGCTGGTGCACGAGATCTAAGGAAGTCTCGAGCTGTTGCTCGCCTAATGTAGAGTATCTCATAATAAACTGTAGAACACACTACCTACCTAGAGAGTTTTCATCTGTGTTTTTCGTAGCTGTTTACAAACCCCCACAGACAGAGGCTGGCACTAAGACCGCATTGAATGAGCTGTATTCCGCCATACGCGTACAAGAAAAAAGCTCACCCAGAGGCAGCGCTCCTAGTAGCCGGGGACTTTAATGCAGGGAAACTTAAATCCGTTCTACCAAATTTCTGTCAGTGTGTTAAATGTGCAACCAGAGGGAAAAAAACTCTGGACCACCTTTACTCCACACACAGACTCATACAAAGCTCTCCCTCGCCCTCCATTTGGCAAATCTGACCATAATTCTATCCTCCTGATTCCTGCTTACAAGCAAAAATGAAAGCAGGAAGCACCAGTGACTAGATCAATAAAAAAAAGTGGTCAGATGAAGCAGATGCTAAGCTACAGGACTGTTTTGCTATTACAGACTGGAATATGTTCCGGGATTCCTCCGATGTCATTGAGGAGTACACCACATCAGCCATTGGGCTAGAGGCTAGAGCTGCCGCTTTTGAGGAGTGTGACTCTAACCCGGAAGCTTATAAGAAATCCCACTATGCCCTCCGACAAACCATCAATACAGGACTAAGATTGAATCGTACTACACCGGCTCTGACGCTCGTCGGAAGTGGCAGGGCTTGTAAACCCTTACAGACTACAAAGGGAAGCACAGCCGAGAGCTGCCCAGTGACACAAGCCTACCAGACAATCTAAACTACTTCTATGCTCGCTTCAAGGCAAATAACACTGAAACATGCATGAGAGAACCAGCTGTTCCGGAAGATTGTGTGATCATGCTCTCCGCAGCCGATGTGAGTAAGACCTTTAAACAGGTCAACATTCACAAGGTCGCAGGGTCAGACGGATTACCAGGACGTGTACCGTGAGCATGCGCTGACCAACTGGCAAGTGTCTTCACTGACATTTTCAACCTCTCCCTGTCCGAGTTTGTAATACCAACATGTTTTAAGCAGATCACCATAGTGCCAGTGACAAGAACACTAAGGTAACCTGCCTAAATGACGACCAAACCGTAGCACTCACGTCTGTAGCCATGAAGTGCTTTGAAAGGCTGGTCATGGCTCACATCAACACCATTATCCCAGAAACCCTAGACCCACTCCAATTTGCATACCGCCCCAACAGATCCACAGATGATTGATGTAAACATTATCCACAAAACATGAAGTTTCCATTATAATTATACACATATCAGTTATTGAAGCTAACAACCAGCATAGGTAACTAGCTAGCTCAAAATACTTTCCATGTTAGCTGTGTTGTTCCTTGCATGCAATTGGCTGTGGTCTTGGGGGCGGCACGCAGCCTGGGAGGCAGGACTGCCCCAACATTACATCGTGATCAACCAACAAAACAACTTTTGTTATGCAGTGATCATTAGATAAATAATCCATAACACACTTGTGAAATGAAAATACTAGTAAACAGAATAACACAATTTCCCCTGAGCACTGATCCAGTGTCACTTTATGAAGTGAAACTCCGGTTCCGGAGTTCCAAATTAAGCAGCAGCAGCTGAAAAGATGAGCTCCTACAAATATTGAAATTTAAATGTTTTTTTAGAGTAAAGTACATCGAAAAAAATCAAAAGAAAACTGCAAACTGAATAGGAGACCAAACAAGCAGCAAACAAAGAAGAAAGGCTTTTGAAAAAGTAAAAATTTTTCATAAAATTATACCGTTTTCTTAGCTAGCTAAGTTGTTTACCTGTTGCTAGGCAGTTGCTAGGGACATTCCTGGAAGAAGCTAGCTAGCTAACAAGGAGTGTCTAGTTGGCAGAAGAGAAGAAGGGACAAAGAAGGGACAAAGTGGGACAAAATAAGGACAGAAGAAAAGGGAAAGGGGACATTAAGGTGAAGCAGTCCTCTAAAGACACAAAAGACAATAATACAAGAAACAACACTTCTATTGCCTCTCCCTCTACGATACGCACTTCCGGGTTGGAGCGAGTAGTTGCATTCCGCTTTGCTCCACAGGTAGTATTACATTTCATTTCATTACAGTACAACAGTTTGATTTGTTTGATCTTAGCTGGCTACATAGCCGTCTTTGTATCCAAGATAATTGTGTAGTCTAGAGTAATTGTCGAGGTTATCTAGCCAGTTAGAGGTTACCTAGCCAGCTACACTTTCAAACAAAGTCAACAACGCAGCCACTGCTAGCTAGCCTATTTCACCAGCCAGCAGTACTATATCATTTTAGTCAATAAGATTTTTTTGCAACGTAAGCTTAACTTTCTGAACATTCGAGACGTGTAGTCCACTTGTCATTCCAATCTCCTTTGCATTAGCGTAGCCTCTTCTGTAGCCTGTCAACTATGTGTCTGTCTATCCCTGTTCTCTCCTCTCTGCACAGACCATACAAACGCTTCACACCGCGTGGCCGCTGCTACTCTAACCTGGTGGTCCCAGCGCGCACGACCCACGTGGAGTTCCAGGTCTCAGGCAGCCTCTGGAACTGCCGATCTGCGGCCAACAAGGCAGAGTTCATCTCAGCCTATGCTTCCCTCCAGTCCCTCGACTTCTTGGCACTGACGGAAACATGGATTACCACTGATAACACTGCTACTCCTACTGCTCTCTCCTCGTCTGCCCACGTGTTCTCACACACCCCGAGAGCTTCTGGTCAGCGGGGTGGTGGCACTGGGATCCTCATCTCTCCCAATGTCATGTTTTGTCATTGATTATCATGTCTTGTCCCTGTGCTTCCCTTCTATTCGTTTCCCTCTGCTGGTCTTATTAGGTTCTTTCCCTTTTTCTATCCCTCTCTCCCCCTCCCTCTCTCCCTCTCTCGCTCTCTCTCTCTCTATCGTTCCGTTCCTGCTCCCAGCTGTTCCTCATTCTCCTAACTACCTCATTTACTCTTTCACACCTGTCCCCTATTTTGCCCTCTGATTAGAGTCCCTATTTCTCCCTCTGTTTTCCGCTTCTGTCCTTGTCGGATCCTTATTTGATGTTTGCTGTTCTGTGTCCTTGTTCCGCCCTGTCGTGTTTTTGCCTTCTTCAGATGCGGCGTGTGAGCAGGTGTCTATGTCAGCTACGGCCTGTGCCTTCCCGAAGCGACCTGCAGTCTGTGGTCGCGTCTCCAGTCGTTCCTCTCTACTGACGAGAGGATTTCAGTTTTCCTGTTTTGGATTTTCCTAAGATAATATCCAGGAGTATCGTTTTTTGTTTAAGACTGGAATAAAGACTCTGTTTCTATTAAGTCGCTTTTGGGTCCTCATTCACCAGCATAACACCCAAGTGGACATTCTCTCTTTCTCCCCTGACCCATCTGTCTATCGCCTCCTTTGAATTCCATGCTGTCACAGTTACCAGCCCTTTCAAGCTTAACATCCTTATCATTTATCGCCCTCCAGGTTCCCTTGGAGAGTTCATCAATGAGCTTGACGCCCTGATAAGTTCCTTTCCTGAGGATGGCTCACCTCTCACAGTTCTGGGTGACTTTAACCTCCCCACGTCTACCTTTGACTCATTCCTCTCTGCCTCCTTCTTTCCACTCCTCTCCTCTTTTGACCTCACCCTCTCACCTTCCCCCCCTACTCACAAGGCAGGCAATACGCTTGACCTCATCTTTACTAGATGCTGTTCTTCCACTAATCTCATTGCAACTCCCCTCCAAGTCTCCGACCACTACCTTGTATCCTTTTCCCTCTCGCTCTCATCCAACACTTCCCACACTGCCCCTACTCGGATGGTATCGCGCCGTCCCAACCTTCGCTCTCTCTCCCCCGCTACTCTCTCCTCTTCCATCCTATCATCTCTTCCCTCTGCTCAAACCTTCTCCAACCTATCTCCTGATTCTGCCTCCTCAACCCTCCTCTCCTCCCTTTCTGCATCCTTTGACTCTCTATGTCCCCTATCCTCCAGGCCGGCTCGGTCCTCCCCTCCTGCTCCGTGGCTCGACGACTCATTGCGAGCTCACAGAACAGGGCTCCGGGCAGCCGAGCGGAAATGGAGGAAAACTCGCCTCCCTGCGGACCTGGCATCCTTTCACTCCCTCCTCTCTACATTCTCCTCTTCTGTCTCTGCTGCTAAAGCCAATTTCTACCACTCTAAATTCCAAGCATCTGCCTCTAACCCTAGGAAGCTCTTTGCCACCTTCTCCTCCCTCCTGAATCCTCCTCCCCCTCCTCCCCCCTCCTCCCTCTCTGCTGATGACTTCGTCAACCATTTTGAAAAGAAGGTCGACGACATCCGATCCTCGTTTGCTAAGTCAAACGACACCGCTGGTTCTGCTCACACTGCCCTACCCTGTGCTTTGACCTCTTTCTCCCCTCTCTCTCCAGATGAAATCTCGCGTCTTGTGACGGCCGGCCGCCCAACAACCTGCCCGCTTGACCCTATCCCCTCCTCTCTTCTCCAGACCATTTCCGGAGACCTTCTCCCTTACCTCACCTCGCTCATCAACTCATCCTTGACCGCTGGCTACGTCCCTTCCGTCTTCAAGAGAGCGAGAGTTGCACCCCTTCTGAAAAAACCTACACTCGATCCCTCCGATGTCAACAACTACAGACCAGTATCCCTTCTTTCTTTTCTCTCCAAAACTCTTGAACGTGCCGTCCTTGGCCAGCTCTCCTGCTATCTCTCTCAGAATGACCTTCTTGATCCAAATCAGTCAGGTTTCAAGACTAGTCATTCAACTGAGACTGCTCTTCTCTGTGTCACGGAGGCGCTCCGCACTGCTAAAGCTAACTCTCTCTCCTCTGCTCTCATCCTTCTAGACCTATCGGCTGCCTTTGATACTGTGACCATCAGATCCTCCTCTCCACCCTCTCCGAGCTGGGCATCTCCGGCGCGGCCCACGCTTGGATTGCGTCCTACCTGACAGGTCGCTCCTACCAGGTGGCGTGGCGAGAATCTGTCTCCGCACCACGTGCTCTCACCACTGGTGTCCCCCAGGGCTCTGTTCTAGGCCCTCTCCTATTCTCGCTATACACCAAGTCACTTGGCTCTGTCATATCCTCACATGGTCTCTCCTATCATTGCTATGCAGACGACACACAATTAATCTTCTCCTTTCCCCCCTCTGATAACCAGGTGGTGAATCGCATCTCTGCATGTCTGGCAGACATATCAGTGTGGATGACGGATCACCACCTCAAGCTGAACCTCGGCAAGACGGAGCTGCTCTTCCTCCCGGGGAAGGACTGCCCGTTCCATGATCTCGCCATCACGGTTGACAACTCCATTGTGTCCTCCTCCCAGAGTGCTAAGAACCTTGGCGTGATCCTGGACAACACCCTGTCGTTCTCAACTAACATCAAGGCGGTGACCCGTTCCTGTAGGTTCATGCTCTACAACATTCGCAGAGTACGACCCTGCCTCACGCAGGAAGCGGCGCAGGTCCTAATCCAGGCACTTGTCATCTCCCGTCTGGATTACTGCAACTCGCTGTTGGCTGGGCTCCCTGCCTGTGCCATTAAACCCCTACAACTCATCCAGAACGCCGCAGCCCGTCTGGTGTTCAACTTTCCCAAGTTCTCTCACGTCACCCCGCTCCTCCGCTCTCTCCACTGGCTTCCAGTTGAAGCTCGCATCCGCTACAAGACCATGGTGCTTGCCTACGGAGCTGTGAGGGGAACGGCACCTCCGTACCTTCAGGCTCTGATCAGGCCCTACACCCAAACAAGGGCACTGCGTTCATCCACCTCTGGCCTGCTCGCCTCCCTACCTCTGAGGAAGTACAGTTCCCGCTCAGCCCACTCAAAACTGTTCGCTGCTCTGGCACCCCAATGGTGGAACAAACTCCCTCACGACGCCAGGTCAGCGGAGTCAATCACCACCTTCCGGAGACACCTGAAACCCCACCTCTTTAAGGAATACCTAGGATAGGATAAAGTAATCCTTCTAACCCCCCCCCCCCCTTAAAAGAGTTAGATGCACTATTGTAAAGTGGTTGTTCCACTGGATATCATAAGGTGAATGCACCAATTTGTAAGTCGCTCTGGATAAGAGCGTCTGCTAAATGACTTAAATGTAAAAAAAAAAATGTAATGAAGGGAAAGCTTATTTGGATCAGCATTTGGGGGCAACCTCTCCATGGAGGTTTGACCCACAATCCAAATCTGAAACAAAAAGGTAGCTCATCATCAACAGAAGTTAAACATTACCTGACATAACTCTTGCCTTAAATACTTTTTCCAAAGACACCACCCCACATTGTACCCTCAATGCTTTAACTAGAGCAGTTATGGCTGTGGAATAAAGTTGTGTTGTAACAAATAATAATATTCTAAAACAAAACAGAAGCAACCTGTACAATGAACAATCTATACAATTTCATTACAGACCTTTGTACTTCAAAGTGATAGAATGTTGCACCCTATTGTTGTGAGACCCGCGAACATATGAGTTATAGTTATACACATTAGGAACACATTCCTAATAAAGCAGACATAGATCACCATCCCAACTTGAATTTGCACGCAGAATACATGGAGAAAATTAATGTTCAATATGAAACCATTGAACTATTGATGGAAATACAGACACTGCTTTACAACCATTGTTACCAGAGAATTCCCGTCAACAGGTGCGTTGACAGGCTGATTAATATATTCTGGAATAGGTTCAGGCACCCTGTCAAAATAAAGATTAAATAAAAAACATCTGCACCACCACCTCTATCATAATCATGATCACTGCTCATAGTGTATGGGCTGAGGAGAACAGAAGTCACTCGTTATTGATTTGGCTCAGACTACACAGAATAGAGGGAGAAATAGAGCAAGCTTCTCCAAAGTCAATTATGTATCCGTTTTGTATTGATCACACAGATCAATAACATTAAAAACACCCTACCTGCAAAATGCTGGCTCTGCAATGATCTCTGAAGATACCAATGTCCTCTGACTCATTGCGAGGTTCCATCCTGGCCTTTTTCAGGAGGGGGTGTGAAGCTAAGCGCTCATCAGTTTTCTGGTCCAGTTGTTGACATCGCCTGTCATGGCCCCCGAAAAAAGCGCCCCGTCAGCAGTTTCATGCACTTTTTCTCATTCAGGCGATTAAGCTCGTCATGGTAGGCAGTCAGGGCTCGTTGACACTTCTGTTAAGCAGAACTTTGCCAATCACATTCCTCTTACTGATGTGTAGAGCACCATCTAGACAGGGATGATTAGCAGTTCAGAGGGTGTCATTTGAATTATTATCAAATCATTATTTCTCTCTCATCATTATTTCTCTCTGATCATTATTTACCTTCTATAAGGAAAGTCTTACAAAATCTTCTGACAGTTTTTTCCCCACAAACGACAAACCTGGTGGGTAGATTTTTTGGCGTCATATTTGGAGAAGGAAGCTTGGTCCTGTGTTGTAGCAGCCTACTCGTTATTTGGTGCTTTAGAGGAGGCTGGCCTCTGCTAAAGCACCAAGGTAATGTTGATAAGAAAGTCTTTACTTCAGTATCAATCTGTAGCATGCATACAGCTCCATTCAGTGCACAGTAAGTAATGCCTAACTTGGCTCACTGATACTACATAGTATCACACTCAGATACACATAACAGCAGAGCTATCTATTGGCTTGGGGACATCCCGTAACAAAACTGGTATGAAGCACACTTATCTATTTCTTAACACTTTAAACAGAACTCTGGGCCTGAGTATAGTGCTAATATAGGATCAGTTCAGTTTTTTAGATCACAATGAATAAGATTATATGTACAGGGAGGATCTGATCCTAGCACTACTACTCTGAGAGGCTTTTTGAGTACAGGCCCTGAAATAAGATATGGTATGAGTACCTCAGGAGGACAGAAGAGGAACTGGCTAGGCACTGCATGTGGTTTGAGACACAGTTTCTCCAGTTCGGTCAAAGCAGTCCTCAGTGAAGTGACTGAAACACACCACAGACCTGTGCCTCGGGTAATACCTGGGTCTCTCCATCCTCTTCAGTCCCTCACTGACAAGGTGTGCAACCTTGTCTCAGAGCATTTTGTATTATTATGTACGTTTAGTATGTTTTTATATGTTTTTTTGTATAATTTTGTTTAGCTTTTTTACCCATTTTTCACCCCAAATTTGTGGTATCCAATTGGTAGTTACAGTTTTGTCTCATCGCTGCAACTTCCGTACGGACTCGGGAGAGGCGAAGGTCGAGAGCCGTGCGTCCTCCGAAACACAACCCAACCAAGCCGCACTGCTTCTTGACACAATGCCCACTTAACCCAGAAGCCAGCCACACCAATGTGTCAGAGGAAACACCGTACACCTGGAGACCTTGTCAGCATGCACTGCGCCCAGCCCACCACAGGAGTCGCTAATGCACGATGAGACAAGGACATCCCTGCTGACCAAACCCTCCCCTAACCCAGACGACGCTGAGCCAATTCTGCGCTGCCTCATGGGTCTCCCGGTCGCAGCTGGCTGCAACAGAGCCTGGACTCGAACCCAGATTCTCAAATGACACAGCTAGCACTGCGATGCAGTGCCTTAGTCCACTGCGCCACTCGGGAGGCCGAGTGGCAGATGGTTACTTAATGAAAGGAGGGTGGTTAATGCGAATGTCTAGCAACCCAAAGGTTGTGAGTTCGAATCTCATTACGAACAACATTAGCATCTTACTAATTAGAAACTTTTCAACTACGTATTACTTTGCAACTACTTACCACGTAAGCTAACCCTAACACTTTTAGCTAACCTTTCACCTAACCCGGGTCCTCAAATCCTCAAAAAGTCCTACAGCTGCACCATTGAGAGCATCTTGACTGGCTGCATCACCGCTTGGTATGACAACTGCTCGGCATCCAACTGCAAGGCCTGGGTCCTCAGATCCTCAAAAGGTTCTACAGCTGCACTTGCTACACATCCTGACTGGTTGCATCACTGCCTGGTATGGCAACTGCTCGGGCTCCGAACGCAAGGCACTACAGAGGGTAGTGCGTACGCCCCAGTACATCACTGGGGCTGAACTACCTGCCACCCAGCTGGTGTCAGAGGAAGGCCCTAAAAATTGTCAAAGACTCCAGCCACCCGTGTCATTGACTGTTCTTTCTGCTACGGAACGGCAAGAATTACCGGAGCATTAAGTCTGGGACCAAAAGGTTCCTGAACAGCTTCTACTTCCAAGCCATAAGACTGCTGAACAGTTAATCAAATGGCGACCAGGAATATTTACATTGACTCACTTTATTATTACTTTTGTTATTTTATTTTTTCCCACCGACTTGCACTGGTTCTATGCACACTCACTAGACTCTACCCACACATACTACACTGACACTCCAACACACACACGCAACATACACTCACACACACACACTTAGACATAGATACACTCTCACACATGCTGCTGCTACTCTATTATATATGCTGACTGCGTAGTCTACAGTGGCTTGCAAAAGTATTCACCCCCTTGGCATTTTTCCTATTTTGTTGCCTTACAACCTGGAATTAAAATGGATTTGTTTGGGGGGTTTGTATCATTTGATTTACACAACATGCCAACCACTTTGAAGATGCTAAATAGTTTTTTATTTTGAAACAAACAAGAAATAAGACAACAAAACTGAAAACTTGAGCGTGCGTAACTATTCACCCCCACCTCCCGAAGTCAATACTTTGTAGAGCCACCTTTTGCAGCAATTACAGCTGCAAGTCTCTTGGGGTATGTCTCTATAAGCTTGGCACATCAAGCCACTGGAATTTTTGCCCATTCTTTAAGGCAAAACTGTTCCAGCTCTTTCAAGTTGGATGGGTTCCGCTGGTGTACAGCAATCTTTAAGTCATACCACAGATTCTCAATTCGATTGAGGTCTGGGCTTTGACTAGGCCATTCCAAGACATTTAAATGTTTCCCCTTAAACCACTCGAGTGTTGCTTTAGCAGTATGCTTAGGGTCATTGTTCTGCTGGAAGGTGAACCTCCGTCCCAGTCTCAAATCTCTGGAAGACTGAAACAGGTTTCCCTCAAGAATTTCCCTGTATTTAGCGCCATCTGTCATTCCAATTCTGACCAGTTTCCCAGTCCCTGCCGATGAAAAACATACCCAAAGCATGATGCTGCAACCACCATGCTTCACTGTGGGGATGGTGTTCTCAGGGTGATGAGACGTGTTGGGTTTGATGCAGACATAGCGTTTTCCTTGTTGGCCAAAAAAGCTCAATCTTAGTCTCATCTAACCAGAGTACCTTCTTCCATATGTTTGGGGAGTCTCCCATATGCCTTTTGGCGAACACCAAACGTGTTTGCGTATTTTTTTCTTTAAGCAATAGCTTTTTTATGGCCACTCTTCCGTAAAGCCCAGCTCTGTGGAGTGTACGGCTTAAAGTGGTCCTATGGGCAGATACTCCAATCTCCGCTGTGGAGCTCTGCAGCTCTTTCAGAGTTATCTTCGGTCTCTTTGTTGCCTCTCTAATTAATGTCCTCCTTGCCTGGTCCATGAGTTTTGGTGGGTGGCCCACTCTTGGCAGGTTTGTTCTGGTGCCATATTCTTTCCATTTTTTAATAATGGATTTAATGGTGCTCCTTGGGATGTTCAAAGTTTCGGGGGAAAAAATGTATAACCCGACCCTGATCTGTACTTCTCCACAACTTTGTCCCTGACCTGTTTGGAGAGCTCCTTGGTCTTCATGGTGCCAGCTTGCTTGGTGGTGTTTCAGACACTGAGGCCTTTTAGAACAGGTGTATATATACTGAGACCATGTGACACTTAGATTGCACACAGGTGGACTTTATTTAACTAATTATGTGACTTCTGAAGGTAATTGGTTGCACCAGATCTTATTTAGGGGCACGCACCACTTTTCTGATTTTAATATTTTTTGTTTTGTTTGAATAAAGTCATTTTTTTCATTTCACTTCACCAATTTGGACTATTTTGTGTATGTCCATTACATGAAATCCAAATGTATATTTAAATTACAGGTTGTAATGCAACAAAATAGGAAAAATGCCAAGGGGGGTGAATACTTTTGCAAGGCACTGTTTATATATATATGTATATTTTTTACCTCCCCTTTTCTCCCCAATTTTGTGATATCCAATTGCGATCTTGTCTGATCGCTGCAACTCCCGAACGGGCTCAGGAGAAGCGAAGGTCGAGTCATATGTCCTCGAAAAATGACCCGCCAAACCGCGCTTTTTAACACCCGGCCGCTTAACCCGGAAGCCAGCCGCACAAATGTGTTGGAGGAAGCACCGTTCAACTGACGACTGAAGTCAGTCTGCAGGTGCCCAGCCCACCACAAGGAGTCACTAGAGTTTGATGAGCCAAGTAAAGCCCCCCTGGCCAAACCCTCCCCTAACCCGGACGATGCTGGGCCAATTGTGTGCCACTCTATGGGACTCCCAGTTACGGCCAGCTGTGACACAGCCTGGGATCGAACCCGGGTCTGTAGTGACGCCTCAAGCACTACGATGCAGTGCATTAGACCGTTGCGCCACTCCTGAGGCCAGCCTAGTCACTTTTAACCCCTACCTACACATACATACTGTATTACCTCAACTACCTCGTACCCCTGCATATTGACTCGTGTTGGTACTCCTTGTATATAGCCTCGTTATTGTTATTTTATTGTTTAACTATTAAACTTTTTATTTTGCAAATATTTTTCTTACTTTTTAACTCTGCATTGTTGGGAATGGGCTCGTAAGTAAGCATTTCACAGTAAAATCTACTTGTTGTATCCTGCGCATGTGACCAATCAAATTTGATTTGATAGGTCAGACACAGGCTCCTCTCCACTGATCTGTTGTAGTTGGTACAGCTGTCTGTACACGCTACAGCTATACGTCTTGGAGCCGTCCAGCATCCACACGCGTCACAGTTGCTGATCAAGTCTGCCACGTCTTTTAATATAGAGCCCCAGTAGTAGTGGGCACTGATGGCTCTCTGGCACCGGATCAGAACAGAAGTGAGAGTAGGTCGGTGGGGAAAAGGGCCCATAAGCGGCAGTGTGAGTCCAGAAAAGATTAAAAGGCAGCCTGTATATGCAGTGAAACTTTAGTTTACTATTCACAAAATGATTTACAAAAACATATCCATAAGAAGCCGCAGATCAGCATATTACACTGCATGACCAAACGTTTGTAGACACCTGCTCGTCGTTGGAAAGGAAAAGGCACAACGCTTGCTCACCATTAAACATGATTTATTTTAAGCAAGTTTAAAAGATTGATGTTTCAGCCTTCAATGGCCTTTTTCAGAGTAATTACAAAGGAAATGGACAAGTTCATATAGGGCATGGGGAAGACAATTAGGGGGAAAACTCTCTTCAGCTGATGGTGCTAATGAGAGACCGTGTGGTAGACCATACAGTGTGGTACTCCGTGTGTAGAGTACAGTGGTCAATGTCTTCACCTAGTGTTGAAATACAGCAGTGGAACCAGTAAAAAAACTATTGGAAAACTGGGCAAGCTTTTTTCAACTACAGTAGGTGTAATTGATTTACAACCATTACTATATAATACATGTTGAATATGTTGGGTATTGGAAAATAAATCATGGGGCTAAGCAAAACTAGGGATAACAACGAAAAACATCAAAAGCTTAGGCAAAGAGGTCTAACAACTGGTTTGGACGACAGTTCGTGAGCTTGCAAGCAGTTCGTGAGCTAGTAAGCTTTCTCCATATGTAAACCAGAGGTACAAATGGGGGAGGGGGGGTTGTCATTGGACCAACAAAGGGATGGGAACCTTCACAAAAGCATACTATAGTCCTTCTCTAGGTAAAGACCTCTGGGGACTAAAGAATATAAGGAATGGATCCAGAACATGTCTCTGGACCTTCGATGTTTGTCAACGTCACCTGCTCATCGAACATCTCATTCCAAAATCTTGGGCATTAATATGGAGTTGGTCCCCCCTTTGCTGCTATAACAGCCTCCACTCTTCTGGGAAGGCTTTCCTCTAGATGTTGGAACATTGCTGAGGGGACTTGCTTCCATTCAGCCACAAGATCATTAGTGAGGTCTGCCACTGATGTTGGTCAATTAGGCCTGGCTCGCTGTTCCAATTCATACCAAAAGTGTTCAATGGGGTTGAGGTCAGGGTTCTGTGCAGGCCAGTGAAACTCTGCCACACCGATCTTGACAAAAACTTTCTACATGGACCTCGCTTTGTGCACGAGGGCATTGTCATGCTGAAACAGGAAAGGGCCTTCTGTCACGAATACCACCGAAGGTGGCTCCCCTTCCTGTTCGGGTGGCGCTCGGCGGTCGTCGTCACCGGTCTACTAGCTGCCACCGATCTCTTTTTCCTTTTCGTTTGTTTTTGTCTAATTGTTTTCACCTGTTCCTTGTTGGGGTTTTGGGATGGGTGTTATTTAAGTTCGTTTAGCCCGCTGGTGTTTCTGGTTAGTGTTTGTTGCACCTGTCAGAACTGTTCGTTGGTCGTTTTGTTGTTTTTGTTCGTGTATTCATTTTGATTAAAAGTATTATGGATACGTACCACGCTGCACTTTGGTCCTCCTCTCCTTCTCCCGACGACATTCGTTACAGAACCCCCCACCACCAAAGGACCAAGCAGCGTGGTGAAAGGGACTCCTGGACAGGTGAGCAGCACTATGTGGACTATGAGACAACCTGGGAGGAGATAGAAAGGTGGTCGGTCGACCCAGGGAGAGTGCCGGAGCCTGCCTGGGATTCTCTTGGACAGTGCGAGGAGGGATACCGGAGAATGGAGTTAGGAGTTGGCTCAGGTAGGAGACCTGAGCCAACTCCCCGTGCTTACCGTGGCGAGCGTCGTACTGGTCAGGCACCGTGTTATGCGGTGGAGCGCACGGTGTCTCCAGTACGTGTTCATAGCCCGGTACATTACATCGCAACTCCTCGCATCGGCCGTGCGAGAGTGGGCATCGAGCCAGGACGGAGTGTGCCAGCCCTGCTCTCCAGGCCTCCAGTGCGTCTCCTCGGCCCAGTGTATCCGGTGCCTCGGCCAAGGACAAGGCCTCCTGCATGTCTCCCCAGCCTGGTGAGTCCTGTGCCTTCTCCCAGAGCCAGGCCTCCTGTGTGTCTCTCCATTCCAGTGATGATCCATGGCACGAAGCCTCCAGTGAGGATCCATGGCACGAAGCCTCCAGTGAGGATCCATGGCACGAAGCCTCCAGTGATGATCCATGGCACGAAGCCTCCAGTGATGATCCATGGCACGAAGCCTCCAGTGATGATCCATGGCACGAAGCCTCCAGTGATGATCCATGGCACGAAGCCTCCAGTGGTGCTCCATGGCACGAAGCCTCCAGTGGTGCTCCATGGCACGAAGCCTCCAGCGAGGAGTTATGGCACGAGGCCTCCAGCGGAGTTATGGCACGAGGCCTCCAGCGACGCCCTCCTGTCCGGAGCAGCCAGAGTCTCCCTCCTGTCCGGGGCCCGCAGCGAGGGTCCCCGGGCCGGGGTCGGCGGTAAGGGTCCCAGCTCCAGAGGCGCCACCTAAGTGGGCCAAGACTAAGGTGGAGCGGGGTCCACGTCCCGCACCAGAGCCGCCACCGCGGTGAAATGCTCACCCAGACCCTCCGCTATTGGTTCAGGTTTTGCGGCCGGAGTCCGCACCTTTGGGGGGGGGTACTGTCACGCCCTGACCGTAGATTGCTTTGTATGTTTCTATTTTTAGTTTGGTCAGGGTGTGATGTGGGTGGGTATTCTATGTTGTAGGTCTAGGTTTTCTATTTCTATGTGTTTGGCCTGGTATGGTTCTCAATCAGAGGCAGCTGTCTATCGTTGTCTCTGATTGAGAGCCATACTTAGGTAGCCTGTTTTCCCACTTTTGTTTGTGGGTGGTTATTTTCTGGTTTGTGTTTGTTGCACCTGTCAGAACTGTTCGTTTGTCATTTTGTTGTTTTTGTTCGTGTATTCATTTTGATTAAAAGTATTATGGATACGTACCACGCTGCACTTTGGTCCTCTCCTTCTCCCGACGACTTTCGTTACAGCCCCAAGTCCCACTGTGCAGGTAATTATCAATCTGATTGTACCGTTAAAAAATGGCCTCTGCATTGTATGGGGCAGGAACACCAACTTTCCCCTTTCTGAAAGACTGCCTGTTGGTTTCAGGTGGAGGTAGTGCATTGTGATGTTCTGTGGCCTCAGTTGGGATGGAAAGCAGGTTTTCAATGTTCATGTCAGAAATATTCACATCTTCATCCAATACACATTCTGGGAAGGGTGGCTTCAGCAAGAAGAGCATATAAAGCTGTGTAAAAGAGTGTTTGGGAATTGATTTCTTATCTAATAGCCTATAGTGAGTGAACATTGTCTCCCTTGAAGACGATCCTTATACGAAAAGTGCTTTTTGTTTATGTAACGTCTATGCATGCACTGACTACGTTATCCATAATGCTACATTACTTTGTAGAATAAACACCTCTTGAAACTCTGGAGACACCACTATGGTGGGCACTGCATCTGGTTTAAGAGTTACCGTGTCCTCAATGAGTTCGTAGCAGTCCTCTGTAAAGTGCATGGAACACAGGACTTTTCATGACTCTGACCCTCGAGGGACCCCTTGTGTTGATAAATACATACAAAATATCGTAAACATCACAGCCTGTATTCATAAAGCGACTTAGAGTAGTCATCCCTGTCCATTCTTTATAATAAAGGCAAAACTGATCCTGGATCAGCAATCCTACTCTGAATACGGTCCCAGGCGTTGTGATAGCAGCGCTTGAGATACAGTAGATGGCAGAGAATTTTTTTCTTCATTGTGGGAAGCAGTGCTATTACATCCATAGGCAAAACATTGTAGCCAATTATCCGATTCTGTCGGGAATGTCTTCTTTGAACAAGTCTCACAGTTATGAATCCACTTTTTAGTGTCTGGTGAGATAGCGCTCCAGTAGTGAAGACTGCCGTGCGGGTCTTATGATTGCCTACAAGGCCATTGTTGTCATGGTACTGTACCACCAACGCCTTCACTTCCTCTGTGCTCCTAACAACCGACTGTATAGCAAACTGCCATCCTTACACCATAGCACGTCACCTGAGGAAAGAAACATTTTGCTTAAGCAGGACTGAAAACAATTGGCGCATTCCAAATGGCACCCTTTCCCCTATGTAGTGCACGACTTTTGGTCAAAAGTCGTGCACTATATAGGGAATAGGGTTCCATTTGGGACGAACACAATGTGCTGAATTTTTCCCATTGTCCCACTGTGTTAACAAAAAAGTATACCTAAATCATACCTTTGATGATACATTCCTAACTAAACCTTCTTACTGAATATTTATTCGTATTCATGGAAGACATCTTTCTAGAGGATCTGTGAATGTTCCAAAGCGTAGGTATTGTTCCACTTTGTCTAGCCTGGCCGATAGCTTGTTGGCCTCGTTGGGTTGGCCGATAGCTTGTTGGCCGATAGCTTGTTGGCCTCGTTGGGTCCTCCCTGGCTTCTGGATTGGTATACCACTACTGCCTCCTTCCAGCTGCCTGGTAGTTTCCCCTCCTCCCACACTCTATTGTACAACACCAATACCTTATCCAGTGCTTCATCACTAAGATGGGCCAACATGACATGGCACACCTCATCTTTCCCAGGTGAAGTTAACCCAGCCTTGCCTATTGCCACATTGCTCGTCCAAATATTTATATATTCTAATTCCATTTCTTTACTTTAGATCGTGTGTATTGTTAGATATTACTGAACTGTTGGGGATAGAAACGCAAGCATTTCGCTACACCCGCAATAACATCTGCTAAACACGTGTATGTAACAAAACAAATTTGATTTGCCCTCTTCATCTCTGCCATGGTAATCCAATCCAGCACATCAGGGTGCTCCTCTCTCGTTCTCTCTCTCCCCGTCTGTCCCTGTGACAGATTAGCCGAGCTATGTACTTGAACAAACGCTTTGCCATCATATCTGCCTTCTCCTCATCTGTTACTGCCATATTCTCCCCACTCGTCAACACTGGATAGTCCCACTCCCTTCTGACCCCACTCTTCCTCTCGATCCTCCTCCACACTTCTCCCACAGGTGTCGTCCTTCCAATGGTGTCACAGAACCGATGCCAACATGACCTCTTCGCCTGGCGGATAGTTCTCCTCACCTGGGCCTGCTTATACAGACTCAGATGTTATTTGTCCTTTTCAGTACTCTAAATGCCCTGTTCCTACTCCTCACCGCTGCCCCACATTGCTTTCCTCCTCTTCCCTGAACTCCTAGGTATAGCCTCAGTAGCTGCCCCCACTAAAGCTGTTCTCACCCAGTTATCCATACTATCCACATCCCCTGTCATATCCACTCGAGCCATCACTTGCTCTCTCAGCTCCTGAAACTGGTCCCACTTTGCCTTTCCAAACACCCACCTGCCTACTCCATTCTCACTTGTTGCACCGCCACTGCCTCTTTAATTGCTTCACACCCATCATATGCCACATTATGAGCACCCACACAGCTGCAGCACTTTGGTTGTACACCATCCCCACACTTCCCGTACTCATGCTCCCCTCCACACCTGACACCTCTTTTTCTCTTTACAGGCTGTTGCCACATGCCCAAATATCTGGCAGTTATAACATCTTAAAGACTTCGGGAACATAACCCCTCACATAATAACTCATATATCCTATGGTTACTTTATTTTGCTGTACCTTGTCCTTGAAGTGTAACAGAATAGACGGACTATCTGCCCTCACTCCATCCCTTGTTGCTTGCCGTCTTTGAACATTTACAATAACGCCACCTCTCAAGTTCACCTTAACTCTTCAGTGCTAACACTCACAGGCACTCCTGTTATCATCCCTTTAGTTCCCTGCTTGATCATTCCAGCTGCTCCACACCACCTTACACTTCCTTATTTGCTTCACTCTGAGAGCTTTTTCCCTCTGCGCCATGTCCTTACAGAACACCAACAAGATCCCATCTCTTAACAATTTAGCACTGACAACTTACCCAATCAGCTCTTTTATCACAGCAGTCAACCTTATCGGACTCATCACCCCAACTCCCCCTTCCTCCCTAAACTTCAGAATCACATTATGCTCCTCCTCACCTCCATGATTCCCTCGCGACTTAGCTTGCCCTTCCTCCTCTGAACTGCCTCTGGCGTTGGAAACTATGTTGCGCTCCACAAACTTATTTTTCTTCTTCAGCTCCGCCTCCATAGATCTCTCACTCCCCTTCAAACCCCTACTCCCTTTCTCTCCCACTGTATATACAATACAGGTCGAAAGTTTGGACACACCTACTCATTCAAGGGTTTTTCTTTATTTTTACATTGTAGAATAATAGTGAAGACATCAAAACTATGAAATAACACATGTGGAATCATGTAAGAACCAAAAGTGGTAAACAAATATTTTTGATTCTTCAAAGTAGCCACCCTTTGCCTTGATGACAGCTTTGCACACACTTGGCATTCTCTCAACCAGCTTCATGAGGTAGTCATCTGGAATGCTTTCCCAACAGTCTTCAAGGAGTTCCCACATATGCTGAGCACTTGTTGGCTGCTTTTCCTTCACTCTGTGGTCCAACTCATCCCAAACCATCTCAATTGGGTTGAGGTCGGGTGTTTGTGGAGGCCAGGTCATCTGATACAGCACTCCATCTCTCTCCTTCTTGGTCAAATAGCCCTTACACAGCCTGGAGGTGTGTTTTGGGTCATTCCCCTGTTGAAAAACAAATGATAGTCCCACTAAGCGCAAACCAAATGGGATGGTGTATCACTACAGAATACTGTGGTAGCCATGCTGGTTAAGTGTGCATCTAAATAAATCCCTGACAGTGTCAGCAGCTAAGCACCCCCACACCTCCTCCTCCATGCTTCACGGAGGGAACCACACATACGGAGATCATCCGTTCACCTACTCTGCGTCTCACAAAGACACAATGGTTGGAACCAAAAATTGCACATTTGGACTTACTCATCAGACCAAAGGACAGATTTCCACGCTGAGAAGCCAACGTTACTGAAGCATATATCACTTGTTGGTCTATCACTCTGTGCTGGCACAGATCCAATACTCACAGGGATCCTCTCAGGATGCTAGGGATCCTAGCATACGACACCTTCTGCAATACTCTGACTCTGGCCACCTCCAACTGCCTCTCTCGCACCGGACACCTCTGATACCCAGCAACATGGGCGTCCCTACAATTGACACTAACAACTTTATCCACCTAAATTACACAATCCTCTATCCCATGCCCTCCAGCACACTTCCCACATCTTGGAATCTCCCTCCTACAAGCTGCTAGACATGACCATAAACGTTGCACCTGAAACACTGCAGTGGATTCAGCACAAAAGCTCTAACAGGATAACTGATATATCCTAACATGACTTTGTCAAGTAAAAACTCAGACTCAAAACTCAAAAGGACTGACAGTGACTCCTCTGTTTGACCACTCTCACCACCGGGACTCACAAACAGATCTTGACCCAAGTTGCGTGACATGGAGTGCCTGCTCCCTCTGGTCCGAAAAAACACAAACAAATATCAAGTCCACTAAATGTTACCTCACTAATTCAACTGTACCCAACTCCTTTCCTACCCACCCTGAAACCACAAATGGATCCACCAAAAGGCAAGGATCCACTTTCTCCAAAAATGTCACTCCTATTGGACCAGATTCTTCTTTATCATGTCCATCGATGCCAGGCTTGGGCTCCGAGCTCTTCACCACATCTTCCACCTCACGTAACTCGCCCTCATTTACTTCCATTTCACCCCCAGAACTGGAGCATGGCTCACTCTGTTTGCACTTGATACCAATCTTCTTCGACACCCCATCTCCATTTTTATCACCATCTTCCTCAAATTCAAATCCAACCTCTTTCCTCATTCTCTTAAAACCTCTTCTTCCTCTTTATCCCCTCCAGTCCTCCTCAGAAATGCACCTTTCTGTATCCCTGTCCCAATATTCCTCTTCTCCACAACATTGCTTACCCAGCATTCAGCGTTCTACTTCACCGCTCCGGCTAGCTACACCCTTCTTCCTTGTTTCAACTTTCACAAGTCAACGTCACAATCTCATTCAAACGGTGGGGAGTGCAGAGTGCAAGGTCCGTCGTACACTGCTGTCAAAACTAGCTAATAATGTCTACTGACACTTTGCCAACGCCTCCTCCAGCTCTCTCAATTGAATACAGGCAGTTGCGTCAACAACCCTCATCAAATATTCCAAAAAGGATTACAATAATGAGATGTATCCACCAATCCAAAGAAAGGATAGGCAGGAGCTAGACAGCCAGCGGTGCCGCTTTTATGGACAACTCCCAGTGTTAGGGCAGAGAGACATAATCCATAATCTTTGGTATAGGTAGCTGCAGCCCAATATAGTGACCGGAGAATGGGTAAATCGAAAAGAGTGGGTGTATGGAAAGCGAATCAGCTAAATGGGCAGATGTGTTGCCACTCAAGACGGTTCTGTGTGGCTGATTGGGCTACGAGTCGATAGTAGGCCACCAGTGCTCTGCTGTTGTGCCTGCCAATTTGAAGTCATTCAACTTGAAGTCCTACTAGGTATAATGGTCGTGTCGCCGGCGGTAGCTACTTAATTTCTCACACATTATTTTATTTCAAGTAGGATAGCAGCCTATACAAGAAATACGTAATTATTATAACCATGTAGAAGTCACATTGATACACATTGTAAATAAGAAGTTGTTCTTAACTGACTTGCCTAGAAAGGTTAAGTAATTTATTTACATTTTAAATGCATACATAGTCTACTACTCAATGGGGAAGACATTGACGGCAACAACACAGAAACAACACTCTGGGACACAGTACCCTTCGATGTCGCAGTTTGCCTTACCACTGACTGCTGGACATCAAGGGTAGCCACTTCTTACATGTCGATTACATGTCACTTCATTGAAGATTTTTCGATGTCTAGCTGTCTTCTGGACTGCTTTGAGTTCAGCGACAGACACACCTCAGAGAACTTGGCAGAGGAATTGTTGAGTGGCCAGAGAACGGCAAGTAGATGGAAAAGTGGTCTGTAATGTTTGCGACAATGCAGCTAACATAACCAAAGCCATGAAAATGTTAAAATGGACCCATCATCCATGTCTTGACCACACAATCAACCTGATTGTAGTAAGAGGTGCTCTGAAGGTGATGAAACCCGCTGTGGACAAAGTGAAAAAGCAGCTGTGGAATACTTCCACAGGAGCACAATAGGTGCTGAAAAACTAAAGTCTACACAACGCCAGATGGGGATGCCTGAGCTGAGGCCTAAACAAGACTGCACTACAAGGTGGAATATGTTGAAGCGGTTTCTTGAGTCAAAGGATGCCATCATCTCTACCCTGGCCATTTTCAATGTCAATGCACCTGTTGATGCTCTGACCCAAGAGGAATGGGAGGTGGTGGAGGAGGTGTGCAGAGTCCTGGAACCCTTTGAGCAGGTCACTGTGGAGATCAGTGGAGAGAGGTACAGTAAGCAGTTATTACTACATCATTATTTAATCCAGTATTATATATGTATATGAGCAGTAGATGAGAATGTAGTATCAGTATACAAAACATGAACCTGAACTAATAAGTTACTGTTCTCTCTTTTCAGCTGTGACAGCCTCAAAAATGATACTCCTGTGTAAGGGTCTGCAGCGAATCACAGCCAGCCGCCAGAGAGAAGCAAATGTAACCACAGGACATGTGACAGAGTTGATGGACACCCTATGTTCATCAATGGACAGAAAGTTCCACACAATGGAATATAATCACATGCTATCAGAAACTGCACTTGACCCTAGGTTTAAGAAGTTAGCCTTCAGTGATGCCAGAGCGATTGATGAGGCTCTTCAAAGAATAACCTCAGCAGCAGGGAGGGACAGCCCCAGCAGTCAGCTGGCTCAGGCACCAGGGCAACAGGAAGAAGATGGATCAGATGGCGCAGAAGCACCAGTAGCAGTGCCACAAACGTCTGCTGTTTGGATGCTGTTTGACGAGAGAGCAACTGGGGATGCAGCACGAAGGAATCCCTCAGCAGATTCCGCATTATCTACCAAGGGAATTCTCTTCAATCATAATCACAGCCGTATATATTCCCCCCCAAGCAGACACATCGATGGCCCTGAACGAACTTTATCTGACTCTTTGTAAACTGGAAACCACACACCCTGAGGCTGCATTCATCGTAGCTGGGGATTTTAACAAGGCTAATCTAAAAACAAAACTCCCTAAATTCTATCAGCATATCGATTGTGCTACCAGGGCTGGAAAAACACTAGACCATTGTTATACTAATTTCCGCGACGCTTATAAGGCCCTCCCCCGCCCCCTTTCGGAAAAGCTGACCACGACTCCATTTTGTTGATTCCAGCCTACAAACAGAAACTCAAACAACAAGCTCCCGCGCTCAGGTCTGTTCAACGCTGGTCCGACCAATCTGAATCCACGCTTCAAGACTGCTTCGATCACGCGGATTGGAATATGTTCCGCATCGCGTCCAACAACAATATTGACGAATATGCTGATTCGGTGAGCGAGTTCATTAGGAAGTGCATTGACGATGTCGTACCCACAGCAACGATAAAAACATTCCCAAACCAGAAACCGTGGATTGACGGCAGCATTCGCGTGAAACTGAAAGCGCGAACCACTGCTTTTAACCAGGGCAAGGTGACCGGAAGCATGACCGAATACAAACAGTGTAGCTATTCTCTCCGCAAGGCAATCAAACAGGCTAAGTCTCAGTACAGAGACAAAATCGAGTCGCAATTCAACAGCTCAGACACAAGAGGTATGTGGCAGGGTCTACAGTCAATCACGGATTACAAAAAGAAAACCAGCCCCGTCGCGGACCAGGATGTCTTGCTCCCAGACAGGCTAAACAACTTTTTTGCCCGCTTTGAGGACAATACAGTGCCACTGACACGGCCCCCTACCAAAACCTGCGGGCTCTCCTTCACTGCAGCCGAGGTGAGTAAAACATTTAAACGTGTTAACCCTCGCAAGGCTGCAGGCCCAGACGGCATTCCCAGCCGCGTCCTCAGAGCATGCGCAGACCAGCTGGCTGGTGTGTTTACGGACATATTCAATCAATCCTTATCCCAGTCTGCTGTTCCCACATGCTTCAAGAGGGCCACCATTGTTCCTGTTCCCAAGAAAGCTAAGGTAACTGAGCTAAACGACTACCGCCCCGTAGCACTCACTTCCGTCATCATGAAGTGCTTTGAGAGACTAGTCAAGGACCATATCACCTCCACCCTACCGGACACCCTAGACCCACTCCAATTTGCTTACCGACCCAATAGGTCCACAGACGACGCAATCGCAACCACACTGCACACTGCCCTAACCCATCTGGACAAGAGGAATACCCATGTGAGAATGCTGTTCATCGATTACAGCTCAGCATTCAACACCATAGTACCCTCCAAACTCGTCATCAAGCTCGAGACCCTGGGTCTCGACCCCGCCCTGTGCAACTGGGTCCTGGACTTCCTGACGGGCCGCCCCCAGGTGGTGAGGGTAGGTAACAACATCTCCACCCCGCTGATCCTCAACACTGGGGCCCCACAAGGGTGCGTTCTGAGCCCTCTCCTGTACTCCCTGTTCACCCACGACTGCGTGGCCATGCACGCCTCCAACTCAATCATCAAGTTTGCGGATGACACTACAGTGGTAGGCTTGATTACCAACAACGACGAGACGGCCTACAGGGAGGAGGTGAGGGCCCTCGGAGTGTGGTGTCAGGAAAATAACCTCACACTCAACGTCAACAAAACAAAGGAGATGATTGTGGACTTCAGGAAACAGCAGAGGGAGCACCCCCCTATCCACATCGACGGGTCAGTAGTGGAGAAGGTGGAAAGTTTTAAGTTCCTCGGTGTACACATCACGGACAAACTGAATTGGTCCACCCACACAGACAGCGTTGTGAAGAAGGCGCAGCAGCGCCTCTTCAACCTCAGGAGGCTGAAGAAATTCGGCTTGTCACCAAAAGCACTCACAAACTTCTACAGATGCACAATCGAGAGCATCCTGTCGGGCTGTATCACCGCCTGGTACGGCAACTGCTCCGCCCACAACCGTAAGGCTCTCCAGAGGGTAGTGAGGTCTGCAGAACGCATCACCAGGGGCAAACTACCTGCCCTCCAGGACACCTACACCACCCGATGTCACAGGAAGGCCATAAAGATCATCAAGGACAACAACCACCCAAGCCACTGCCTGTTCACCCCGCTATCATCCAGAAGGCGAGGTCAGTACAGGTGCATCAAAGCAGGGACCGAGAGACTGAAAAACAGCTTCTATCTCAAGGCCATCAGACTGTTAAACAGCCACCACTAACATTTAGCGGCCGCTGCCAACATACTGACTCACTCCAGCCACTTTAAAAATGGGAATTGATGGAAATTATGTAAAAATGTACCACTAGCCACTTTAAACAATGCCACTTAATACAATGTTTACATACCCTACATTACCCATCTCATATGTATATACTGTACTCTATATCATCTACTGCATCTTGCCATCTTTATGTAATACATGTACCACTAGCCACTTTAAACTATGCCACTTTATGTTTACATACCCTACAGTACTCATCTCATATGTATATACCGCACTCTATACCATCTACTGCACCTGCCATGCCGTTCTGTACCACCACTCATTCATATATCTTTATGTACATATTCTTTATCCCTTTACACTTGTGTGTGTGTGTAAGGTAGTAGTTGTGGAATTGTTAGGTTAGATTACTGTTGGTTATTACTGCATTGTCGGAACTAGAAGCACAAGCATTTCGCTACACTCGCATTAACATCTGCTAACCATGTGTATGTGACTAATAAAATTTGATTTGATTTGATTTAATGGAGGTCCTATCTTATTTGGAGGAGCCCCTCTGTTATTTATTTTTCTTTGATATGGTGCAATATTATATTATGCTGTTCAGATTAAATTCGTTTTGAATGGTTAGATTTACATGCACTTTGTTTATACACATTAAAAAGTTATACTTTAAATGCAAATGTTTAATAACATTATTTTTCATAACAAACCAATGCATTTTTAAATACATTGTGGTTAAGGTAGAGTATGATTTAATTGAATTAGAATTGTTTTAACACCAATCATAGTCAAACTATCAAACTGTTTGACTTGACAAAATACAAAAAATATATTTTTTAAAGAGCCGTTTGGGAGCCAAAAGAGCCGGCTCTTTTTGGTGAGCTGAGCCGAACGAGCCGGCTCAATGAAAAGAGCCGGAATGCCCATCACTACTTATAGCAGAGCGCTTGACATTCCCACTACTTTCCTTTCGACACACCCACTCGCCCATATTCCGACATTGGGACGCAACTACCCCATTCTCACTAAAACACGAAGTTATGGCACAAATCGTACTTGATGCGTTCTCTAATTTACACTTCATGTTTTTCTATGGGTTTAGCGATGTGAAATTGACACGCAAGGCACATACTGCCATAGAGTGGGAGGAACTGATACAAGTACTCATAACTTTGTTTCCCCCCCCCATTGTTTTAATGTATATACAGTATTTTGTTTTGTACTAGTAGCAATCTTAGCTGAAAAGTTTAATATGATCTTATCTAGATTTCTTTCAGGTGTAGGGGATTTTTTTTTTGCTAGTGCAGTGCTCATAAATCCCCACTAGATATCACAGGTTGCACTTCATAAACCCATCAACAATTTGCAACAAGGTTGTCTATACAAATATTTCAATTGAGTTAAGACTTTCTTTTGAATTCCTGATCACAATATATTTGTATGATTTAACACTAAAGAACAACTTGATACAAACACACGCATTACAATACACAATATTGGCAGCTTTAATCATCAGATCTACAGTACCACCATTTCAGGGGCAAGAGTGCAATTGGTAATTTACTATGAAATGTCATTAGTATTGGAGGGTTCAAAACTCCATCAGGTGTGTGTATGGTCCGTTAGTATCTAGCTTCAGTACTTGTCTGTTCCCATATGTTCCATGTTTCACGATCATCCCAGTCTCACTACTGTTACTGGACAAAGCCAGTTCCTTCTCACACAGGGAGACAAAGTTAGAATAGAGCTGTAGGCCCTCTTCTTTCCCAATGTTATGGTGGTACTGCATGCCCTTCCCTTTGGCCTTGCCTCCCAGTGTAGCCTGAGGCACGATGAGGACGTTCCCAGGCAGGTCCAACACTGACACATACTTCCCAGAGTCAGCTTCACACAGCTTCAAGTTGAGCAGAGTGTTCACTGTGGAGTAGAGCAGAGGGATCAATAACCATTCAGTACTAGCAACATTGCTTTACGATTCCTTGAAAAACAGTGACATTTACTGCTCACAGTCTTGTGAAGCCCAGGTAGTTGCTTTTAATTGCAGTATTGTCCAAAAACTGGAAAAAGCACAATAAATACCGATTTTTGGAATAATTTCCTCTGTAGCGCCTTTAAAAAAGCAGATGTAGACCACCATCCCTCTGTCAATCTGAAAACATGAAATCTTATGAGCAGCCCATCCCCCAAATATTATATTCTGTGCAGGCAGACCATATTTGCATATAAGAAAGTAGTAGAAGATAATACAATAGTACCTCCACCCATTCAGCCTCAGACTGATCATCTGCAAGTTTGACCTGAAGCCTTGCATAGAGACACTGCTGAAGAACAGTTCTTGCTAGTGGAGAACCTGCCTTTTCAGTCATTTTGAAATGATATCTGCCTGTTTCAGATGATAAAGCACAAGAGGACTTGTAAAAAAACTCACTTTTAAAAGGGACAGTGAGGGAAAACAACAGAAGAGAAACGAAAACGTTCGTGTCTCTGACACTCGCTTCCGGGTGAGGCTCCTCCTGACGCCCAGTTAACAAGTACACGTCATATAAAATCGACATGCACTTGACCAATAACCTATTTTGTCTATGGCAATAACACAAGATGGCTCACTGTAGCTACAGTAAATTCTCACATTTATTAAAATTAACAACCGCTAACCTAAATAAACCAACATTGTTACGGACAGGGAGAGACATTCAACATGCTCCACAACGCTGCAAATATTTCATACGTTTTCACAAGGTAATGTTCTAGCTCTTGCTAAAATTGTTTACAACTAACTAGCGAACTAAACTCCACTACATGGAGTGTTGTTTAGTTCGCTACAACTAACTAGCTAGGTAGTTATTTGCCAGCTAAGTAAATGCCAGCTAAGTAAATGCTAGCAAGTTCACTCTAATTCACCCTACATAGCTAGTTAGCTAATCATTGCAAGCCATTGAGGCCAATCATGTAGCATGTTTGTTTACGTATCTGTATAACTATAACTAATTATAACTAACAGCAACACTATAAGATTTACATCATGTATATACAGTACCAGTCAAAAGTTTGGACACACCTACTCATTCTAGGGTTTTTCTTTATTTTTACTATTTTCTACATTGTAGAATAATAATGAAGACATCAAAAATATGAAATAACACATATAGAATCATGTAATAACCAAAAAAAGTGTTAAACAAATCAAAATATATTTTATATTTGAGATTCTTCAGGGTAGCCACCCTTTGCCTTGATAACAACTTTGCACACGCTTGGCGTTCTCTCAGCCAGTTTCATGAGGTATTGGTATTTTATTAGGATCCTCATTAGCTGTTGCAAAAGCATCAGCTACTGTTCCTGGGGTGAACACAAAACAAGAAACATGACATAATAATACAGAACATTAATAGACAAGAACAGCTCAAGAACAGAACAAGATACATCATTTTTTTAAAGGCACACACAGCCTATATATCAGTGCATACACACAATACAAACTATCTAGGTCAAATAGGGGAGAGGCATTGTGCCGTGAGGTGTTGCTTTATCTTTTTTTTTAAACCAGGTTTGCTGTTTATTTGAGCAATATTAGATGGAACAGAGTTCCATGCAATAATGTCTCTATTTTATACTGTACGCTTTTCTTGAATATGTTCTGGATTTGGGGACTGGAATTGGTTCTGGATAAGTCACCTGGAATGCATTTCAATTAACAGTTGTGCTTTGTTAAAAGTACATTTATTTCCTTCTTAATGTGTTTGAAACAATCAGTTGTGTTGTGACAAGGTAGGGGTGGTATACAGAAGATAGCCCTATTTGGTAAAAGACCAAGTCCATTATATGGCAAGAACAGCTCATAAAGCAAAGAGAAACAACAGTCCATCATAACTTTAAGACATGAAGGTCAGTCAATCCGGAAAATGTCAAGAACTTTGAAAGTTTCTTCAAGTGCAGTCACAAAAACCATCAAGCGCTATGATGCAACTGGCTCTCGTGAGGACCGCCACAGGAAAGGAAGACCCAGAGTTACCTCTGCTACACAGGATAAGTTCATTAGAGTTAACTGCACCTCAGATTGCAGCCCAAATAAATGCTTCACAGAGTTCAAGTAACAGACACATCTCAACATCAACTGTTCAGAGGAGACTGCGTGAATCAGGCCTTCATGGTCGAATCGCTGCAAAGAAACCACTACTAAAGGACACCAATAATAAGAAGAGCCTTGCTTGGGCCAAGAAACACGAGCAATGGACATTAGACCGGTGGAAATCTGTCCTTTGGTCTGATGAGTTCAAATTTGAGATTTTTGGTGCCAACCGCCGTGTCTTTGTGAAACGCAGATTCCATATGTGTTATTTCATAGTTTTGATGTCTTCGCTATTATTCTACAATGTAGAAAATAGTAAAAATAAAGAAAACCCTTGAATGAGTAGGTGTGTCCAAACGTTTGACGGGTACTGTATATACAATGTAACGGTACTCGTCCTCGTCTGATGACGAGTTGAAAGATCGGACCAATGTGCAGCGTGGTAAGTGTCCATTTTAATGAAATCCAACTGAACATGAACACTGAATGACAAAACAACAAAAGAGAATGAACGAGACTGAAACAGTTCTGTATGGAAAAAACACAGACAAAGAAAACAACTACCCACAACCCATAGTGGGAAAACAGGCTACCTAAGTATGATTCTCAATCAGAGACAACGATCGACAGCTGCCTCTGATTGAGAACCATACCAGGCCAAACACAGAAATACAAAACCTAGACTACAAAACATAGAATGCCCACCCCAACTCACGCCCTGACCAAACTAAAATAAATACATAAAAAAGGAACTAAGGTCAGAACGTGACATACAAGTTACATTCAAGTTTATCATGTGTTGTTGATAAACTCACTTGCTCATTCCATGATATGTTTCTGTACTCCCCAGACCTCAGGTTCTGAGAGGTCGTTGCAGGAGAGACAGAAGCAGCACATGGCTCGTGGCTTGCCCAAACAAAAGCCCATTGCTGGAGTGAAACAAGTTATTGTGGTGGCCTCAGGGAAGGGGGGTGTTGGGAAATCAACCACTGCAGGTACGCAGGTTCTTATTGGGCTCTCTGTGCTGCTCATTCATGAAACATTTGCACAAATGTGTGCAATTTGCATACATTTCAACAGACAGTGGTTTGGTCTGATCTTTTTATCTTTATGAAATATATATTTTTATACAGTGTAGTCATTTGCTAGCCTACAACCTTTTTCCTTCCCTCAACAGTGAATTTGGCCCTTGGACTCACAGCTAATGATCCAGTAAGGAAAGCACCATTATTAATTTGCACATTTTGTTATTACTGTTGCATACCAATTTTTGCCCAAAATGGGTATGCAGAACCATGACAATCTCTCTCTCTCTCTCTGTTTTACTACATTGTCCACTCAGTGTCTCTTCATGTCTCTTTTCTGCACACAGAGTAAAACTGTGGGCATCTTAGACGCTGATGTTTACGGTCCCTCAGTTCCTAAACTGATGAGCCTGAAGGGGAACCCAGAACTAACTGACAGTAGGAGACATCGATCTGAATGTATTCTAGCTTGAGGAATAACAAGGATGTTTTAGATGTATCCATTCATTACAGAGATCAAACTGAAAAGACAACCTATGTTTTCTTTGTGTTTTCAGACAACCTAATGAGACCACTTATGAATTTTGGGATTCCTTGGTGAGTAAATGTATCTCCAATTGCCAGTGACAGGGGAGATAAGCAAACAAATAAATCATTGAGTCATTGACTGTCATGTCCGTCTCTCATCCTTCTGTCCTCAGTATGTCCATGGGGTTTCTGGTAGAGGATGTTGCACCCATTGTCTGGAGGGGCCTGATGGTGATGTCAGCTATAGAGAAGCTACTTAGACAGGTGGGAGAGACTGATCATTCATGTACACTGACTTCCAAAGGCAAAGTGCGGTAACTACGAATTTGGTCCAAAATATTTGGTCTGTTGTAATGGCCTTGTGTATATATAAGTAACAAGGCCCGAGGGGGTGTGGTATATGTCCAATATACCACGGCTAAGGGCTGTTCTTATGCACGACGCAATCCAGAGTGCCTGGACACAGCCCTTAGCCATGGTATATTGGCCATATACCACAAACCCCCGAGGTGTCTTATTGCTATTATAAACTGGTTACAAACTTAATTAGAGCAGTAAAAATATATGTTTTGTCATACCCGTGGTATAAGGTCTGACCACGTCTGTCAGCCAATCAGCATTCAGGGCTCGATCCACAAGTTTATAATCTCATTAACATATTTTTTTGTTTTCTGAGACAAGAACAAGCCAGTCGATCAGAATACATCATAAAGTACCAGAATTTAGACTGAAAGACTTTGAAGTGAGATTTTGCAGTAAACATTTTGTTGTTAATGCACTTTGATTATGTAGGGCAGTACAGTAATCCGTGTTAGTTTTTATACGAGCGATATCAGAGTAACAGCTACTAGAAATGTTAGGTTGCCATGTCATTTTTATGTTACCTATGCAGGTAGATTGGGGACTGCTGGACTACCTGGTTATTGACATGCCACCTGGGACTGGAGATGTTCAGTTATCAATCACTCAGAACGTCCCAATAGCAGGAGCAGTGATCGTGTCCACTCCTCAGGATATTGCCTTGCTGGATGCACGCAGAGGAGCAGAAATGTTCAGAAAGGTCAATGTACCGGTAAGAGCTTTGGATGCTAAATGCCACTTTATTCTTACTTCAATTATTTTCCTTGGTAAGGACAAAATACACATTTGTGAGATGTTGATCTATGCACACTGAACAAAAATATAAATGCAACATGCAACAATTCCAAAGATTTTACTGAGTTACAATTCATATAAGGAAATCAGTCAATTGAAATAAATCCATTAGGCCCGAATCTATGGATTTCACATGACTGAGGAATACAGATATGCATCTGTTGGTAACAGATACCTTAAAAAAAGGTAGAGGCGTAGATCAGAAAACCAGTTAGTATCTGGTGTGACCACCATTTGCCTCATGCAATGTGACACATCTCCTTCACATAGAGTTGATCAGGCTGTTGATTGTGGCCTGTGGAATGTTGTCCCACTCCTCTTCAATGGCCGTGCGAAGTTGCTGGATATTTGCAGGAACTGGAACACGCTGTCGTACACATTGATCCAGAGCATCCCAAACATGCTCAATGGGTGACATGTCTGGTGAGTATGCAGGCCATGGAAAAACTGGGACATTTTCAGCTTCCAGGAATTGTGATCAGATCCTTGCGACATGGGGCTGTGCATTATCATTCTGAGGTGATGGCGGCAGGATCAATGGCACGACAGTGGGCCTCAGGATCTCGTCACGGTATCTTTGTGCATTCAAATTGCCATTGATTAAAATGCAATTGTGTTCGTTGTTCATAGCTTACGCCTGCCAATACCATAACCCCCCATGGGGCACTCATGGTGGCATCAGCAAATGTTGACATCAGAAAACCGCTTGCCTTGACAACACCATACAGGCCGTCTGCCATCTTCCCAGTACAGTTGAAACCGTGATTCATCCGTGAAGAGCACACTTCTCCAGTGTGCCAGTGGCCATCGAAGGTGAGCATTTGCCCACTGAAGTCGGTTGCGACGCCAAACTGCAGTCAGGTCAAGACCCTGGTGAGGAAAACGAGCACGCAGATGAGCTTCCCTCAGATGGTTTCTGATAGTTTTGCAGAAATTCTTCAGTTGTGCAAACCCACAGTTTCATCAGCTGTCCGGGTGGCTGGTCTCAGATCATCCCGCAGGTGCCAGATGTTGAGTTCCTGGGCTGGCATGGTTACACATGTTCTGCAGTTGTGAGGCCGGTTGGATCTACTGCTAAATTCTCTAAAATGACTTTGGAGGTGGCTTATGGTAGAGAAATTAACATGAAATTATCTGGCAACAGCTCTGGTGGATATTCCTGCAGCCAGCCTGCCAATTGCATGCTCCCTCAAAACTTGAGACATTGGTGCTGTTGTGTGACAAAACTGCACATTTTAGAGTGGCCTTTTATTGTCCGCAGCACAAGGTGCACCTGTGTACTGATCAAGCTGTTTCGTCTGCTTCTTGTCAGGTGGATGTATTATCCTGGCAAAGGAGAAATGCTCACTAACAGGGAGAAATATGCTTTTTGTGCGTATGGAAAATGTCTGGGATCTTTTATTTCAGCTCATGGAACTTTACATGTTGCGTTTATATTTTTGTTCAGTGTATATTTATATATGTCACATCTCATAGGTCCTGGGTATAGTCCAGAATATGAGCGTGTTTCAGTGCCCCAAGTGTAACCACCAGACCCACATCTTTGGGGCAGATGGAGCAAGGGCCCTTGCTGATACTCTGGGAGTACAAGTATTGGGTAAGACCCATTTCAAACATAAATCATTACAGATTTCATTATTTCTCTCAATCTCAAATGTAATAGAATGATAGTATAGTGTAGAGACTGTCTCTCCCTCCTCTGTCTAGGAGACATTCCTCTACACCTGAGCATCAGAGAGATGTCAGACAGAGGCCAGCCTGTAGTGGTGTCCTCACCTGACAGCCCTGAGGTTGGTATGCTGCTTGGATGACAATAGATTGCCAATGTTTATCTTGACTATGTTGGAAAACAAACAGTGTATTCTTCACCATAACATTGTATACATTTTACACTTTTGAGAGTTTGCCATGTTAGTTTTCTACCTGGGTTTGTTTAATATGTCTGCCTATGCCCATTGTTTTAGGCTGAGGCCTACAGAAAGGTGGCGACTGCCGTGGTCCAGCGTCTAGAAGAACTCTCTGGTTGAGTTATTGCCCCTACTGTGTAGGACAACTGGACAACTCGTCATCGACAAGAGGTTCAGTGCATTTGGAAAGTATTCAGACCCCTTGACTTTTTCCACATTTTGTTATTCTAAAATGGATTCAATCTTTTTTTCCCCCTCATCAATTTACACACAATACCCCATAATGACAAAGCAAAAACAGGTTTTTAGATTTTTTTGCAAATGTATTAAAAATAAAAAACTGATATAACATTTACATAAGTATTCAGACCCTTTACTCAATACTTTGTTACAGCCTCGAGTCTTCTTGGGTATGACGCTACAAGCTTGCCACACCTGTATTTGGGGAGTTTCTCCCATTCTTCTCTGCAGATCCCCTCGAGCTCTGTCAGGTTGGATGGGGAGCGTCACTGCACTGCTATTTTCAGGTCTCTCCAGAGATGTTCAAGTCCAGGCTCTGGCTGGGCCATTCAAGGACATTGAGAGACTTGTCCCGAAGCCACTCCTGTGCTGTATTGGCTGTGTGCTTAGGGTTGTTGTCCTGTTGGAAGGTGAACCTTCGACCCAGTCTTAGGTCCAAAGCGCTCTAGAGCAGGTTTTCATCAAGGATCTCGCTGTACTTTGCTACATTCATCTTTCCCTCGATCCTGACTAGTCTCCCAGACCCTGCCGCTGAAAAACATACCCACAGCATGATGCTGCCACCACCATGCTTCACTGTAGGGATGGTGCCAGGTTTCCTCCAGACGTGACGCTTTGCATTCAGGCCAAAGAGTTCAATCTTGGTTTCATCAGACCAGAGAATCTTGTTTGTCATGGTCTGAGAGTCCTTCAGGTGCCTTTTGGCAAACTCCAAGCGGGCTGTCATGTGCCTTTTACTAAGGAGTGGCTTCCGTCTGGCCACTCTACCATAAAAGCCTGATTGGTAGAGTGCTGCAGAGATGGTTGTCCTTCTGGAAGGTTCTCCCATCTACCCTGAGGAACTCTGGAGCTCTGTCAGAGTGGCCATCAGGTTCTTGGTCACTTCCCTGACCCAAGGCCCTTCTCCCCCGATTGCTCAGTTTGACCAGGTGGCCAGCTTTAGGAAGAGTCTTGGTGGTTCCAAACTTCTTCCATTTAAGAATGATGGAGGACAATGTGTTCTTGGGGACTTTCAATGCTGCAGACATTTTTTTGGTATCCTTCCCCAAATCTGTGTGTCGACACAATCCTGTCTCGGAGCTCTACGGACAATTCCTTCGACTTAATGGCTTGGTTTTTTCTCTGACATGCACTGTCAACTGTGGGACCTTATATAGACAGGTGTGTGGCTTTCCAAATCATGTCCAATCAATTGAATTAACCACAGGTGGACTCCAATCAGGTTGTAGAAACATCTCAAGGATGATCAATGGAAACAGGATGCACCTGAGTTCAATTTTGAGTCTCATAGCAAAGGGCCTAAATAGTTATGTAAATAAGGTATTTCTGTTTTTTATTTTTAACAAATTTGCAAAAATGTCTAAAAACCTGTTTTCGCTTTGTCATTATGGGGTATTGTGTGTAGGTTGATGAGGGGAAAAAATATTTAATCCATTGTAGAATAAGACTGTAACATAATAAAATGTGGAAAAAGTGACGGGGTCTGAATACTTTCCGAATGCACTGTAGACCAGAAGAACCCTGCACTCCTCCATATCCCTAGCTGTTGAGTACGCACAAATCCTTGGTGTCTGATCTGATTACAAATCTGTTACATACTTATTCTATGGAATGATGTACATTCCATAGAATAAGTATGTATATCTAGACCGTGGTAGCATAATGTTCCGTTTCAATAGCAATCTGTCTCTTCAAACCAATGTGTATTCAATATATAGATCCAGTATTCATTGTTCAGTCTGATATTCAAATACAACACGTTTAATTCAAGCCTTGAGAACAAAATGTGCAGTCGACAGTAAACTAAATGAAAGTAATTTATGCCCTAAAAGCGTAGAGCAAAAATAAAGGAATGCTTTGGTTGTATGTTGTTGTTTTTTCTTTCTGACTTGATGCTTGATGCCTCTTCCTGATGTCTGGTGAGTTGTTCTTTTGTAAATGTTGATGTCTGGTGAGTTGTTCTTTTGTAAATGTTGATGCCTGGTGAGTTGTTCTTTTGTAAATGTTGATGCCTGGTGAGTTGTTCTTTTGTAAATGTTGATGCCTGGTGAGTTGTTCTTTTGTAAATGTTGATGCCTGGTGAGTTGTTCTTTTGTAAATGTTGATGCCTGGTGAGTTGTTCTTTTGTAAATGTTGATGCCTGGTGAGTTGTTCTTTTGGAAATGTTGATGCCTGGTGAGTTGTTCTTTTGGAAATGTTGATGCCTGGTGAGTTGTTCTTTTGGAAATGTTGATGCCTGGTGAGTTGTTCTTTAGGAAATGTTGATGCCTGGTGAGTTGTTCTTTTGTAAATGTTGATGCCTGGTGAGTTGTTCTTTTGTAAATGTTGATGCCTGGTGAGTTGTTCTTTTGTAAATGTTGATGCTGGTGAGTTGTTCTTTCGTAAATGTTGATGCCTGGTGAGTTGTTCTTTAGTAAATGTTGATTACAATATTTACACAATCTTCCATCTTCACGAAATGCAACTAATGTTCCCAATGTCAGAGTTGAAAATAAACAACGTACAACCTAGAACATTGGTTGCATTTCGTGAAGATGGAAGATTGTGTAAATATTGTAATCAACATTTACTAAAGAACAACTCACCAGGCATCAACATTTACGAAAGAACAACTCACCAGCATCAACATTTACAAAAGAACAACTATTTTGACTTGAAGCCAGTAAGGGTTGCAGTTACTCTCTATAAACACCTGGTGGCACTGCATATCAAATCAAACATCCCACTTCCCAGGCCACCAGTCATATTTATCTCCTCATCCTGAGTTGGATGAGCTCTCTGTGACTTGTGCAAACAGGACCACTTCCTGCATATTTCTGTTGCTCCCTAGACTCCGCTAACTACAGCAGCTGTTTCGCTTCCAACCGAACCAACCGCCATGAAAGCCAAGCCAGACGGCTCGGTGTCTTATCGGGTCAATGAGCGTTGAATGTTTACTACTGTTCTGTTCCTCTGTAGCTATGGTTATTCATTTGCATGCTGCTCTATATTGGAGGAACAGAATATGAAGTCCTACCAAAGCCCTCCGGACCAGTTCCTATTTCAGCAGCTCTGTCTGTGGTCTGAGGCCTGTCTTGTCCTGGAGACACTGTCTGGGGTTAAGACAGTGTGCCACTTACGAAAAAAGAGTGCAGTATAACCACAGTATGCGGAAACTACTGCGTCCAAAATACCACAGTCGACCGCAGTTGAAAGTGCAGTTTCAAAATTGCAATCTTTTTTTGTAAGGGGGGGTGTTGATGTGTCAGATGGTCCCCATTAAAGAGGAAGTCCCACTGGCAGAGCTGTCTATTTGTGGTTCTGTTTAAATAACTAGACTATTGTGGTGTATTTATTTGCCTTCTAGTCGTGTTTTCAGTTCTGTACACTTATTGTCTCCATCGTAAAAAGTTCCTTCAAAAACAAAAATCTGCTTCTCGTAAATCTAGATATATTCCCGAAAGGGGAACAGTGTAACACGAAGAAGGAGAAGTGAGACTTAGAGATGAAAGATGGCTGTAGCTAAATGAGGTGAAATTAGGTAGCTACTGCAGGGCAGACATGCTACCTCAAGGCTACACACTCCCAACATGCATACACCACAGGGATGCTCTGTTTCTGAAAAGGCCAGCGTTGTGGAGGAAAAAGCTAACGGGTCCAAAGTGATGACTCCCGTGTACAGTAAGTACTGCTGTGGCATGGCTTTTAAACACAGGACAGGCAGGGGGCTTTACAGATAGATAACAAGTGGAGGATGGCCTCGTTTGCCAAGTTCTTCCTCCAGTTCTCTTTCTCTGAAAGAGAGAGGGTGTGTGTTTGAGTGTGTGTCAGAGAGAGAGAGAAGGGAAGAGAAAGCAAGAGTGGGAGAAATCCTTTCATGTGAGTCAGTACTGAGTGACTCCTTAGTGACTGGCATTCTTCCCTATGAGCAGCTGCCAGTGGCTCTTGCCCAGGCATGTGGTGTTTTTCTAGGCAGAGGGACACTACGTATTCCCATATAAACACAACAGCATGGTTACACATAGGTCAGCTGATTTACAGTATCTCCCTCTCTCCAGGTGGGTGATTTCTCTGTCTTAGCCAGTGTCCCAAATGGCACCCTATTCTCTTTTTAGTGCACTGCTTTTGACCAGGGCCTTTACTGCAATAAACGGACCATGATACAAAGGCCCATAAAGTCACTGACTAAGATATCCGTACTTACAGAATTAACTACTTCCTGAAGCTCAGGGGGAAACAGAGAGAGGGGGTGTCTGGTATCAGTGCCACCTGAGCCCTATGGACGTATATTGATTGTGAATTAATGTTAGTAACACAGATCCTCAATTGTAACCTTATAACATGGAAGGAAAATTAAATGAATATGTGTGTCTAAAGAGTTTGAACATTTCATAACTTTATCATTTGCTATGCACTCCATTAAAGTGCTCTAATATTGAAGCTTTCTTCATGCTGTATATGAGGACAGGATCCATTTATTGCTGTAAATCATCCTACGTGAGAACACCCACATCTATTATATACGAGACAGACATGTTTTATTGATTGAGGTTATGTTAAGTAGTACGTTTCTTTTGGGAGAGAGCTAAACTTTAGTGCTGAAAATCTCTGATTGAAAAGCTGGTAATTTTGTCTTTTCCATTCAGCAAACCCATGAATTCAGTTGGGTCTCCTTCCAACGGTTCCCTTTGCTTCTGTCAGTAACTAAATGAAATATAACTCTATTGTTTTGAACGCCACATCCTGCATTCCAAAATTAGAAAGGAATGGATTTTCAGAGAGCAAAAAAAAGTATCAAAAAAACATCTGTGATTTTCTGCAACTGAAGGCTTTCACTTTCTAAAATCAGCCATTAAACGTGTCATTCAAAATACATAGCCCTGATACTGCTGTATGCTGTGACCTGTATGCTGTGACCTTGTTATCAGACAGATTCATATCATGAAATAACAACAACAATCTCCAGTCCTCATCGTCCCAGATAGGTAAGGCAGCTACTAGCTAACACCGGCACGACCATATGTAGCCGTAGGGTAGGATGGAGTTGGTGTTAATGGTGGGGGTGGATGAAGTCTCTCACACTCCAGCTCTAGGTGGTCTCCCCCCTATCCCACCTATCCATCTCCCTTGACCTTGGGATCCCTGACCTGCCTGGCTGGCCCTAGCGTTGCTCCGTTGCCATGCCAATGCAGCTGTGGAGGGGCTCTGGGTAAACAGCAGCAGCTGGTTCCAATTGTGCTGCGTCACTGGGAGGGCATGTATAGGCTCAGAATGGGAGTGAAGGGGTGGGGGAGGTAGGGGTGAGGGTGGAGGGCGGTGGGGGGAGGGTGACTGCAGCAGCACCCCCACACACTCCAGTCATCTGTCTTGCAGTTCTGTTTCTCTGCATGCTGCTGCTGAGAGCTCTAGAACCAACGCGGGGTGTGATGGAGCATTGCAGTCTCAACACTGCGAACAGAGCTGAATAAGGACTTGCTTTTAGTGCTTGGATATCTGTGCACAACAGGGGAAAATATCCATGTAAATCAGATGATATCCTAGGCCTAGGAGGACACAACAGTGCCACTGACACATTGAAAATGCAAATAAATGAACCGGGAGGAACTATAGGACTGCTTGCTTTGGTAGCAGGATACACGATCTTTGCTCTCCTTTGAGTGAGATTGGTTTCAGCCGTTTGGAGTTCTTTATTTCAGTGTCAAGCCGTGTTTGAAGCTTATTAGTGCTCACCTGTCCCTCTGCAGCTGCAGAGTAAACAAAGGACCAAAGAGCCCAGTGGGCCACAGGCTAGGACGCAGGGGGACTCTCAAACACAATTGGCAGGAGACTAGATCTGATGAGATTTAGAGTGAGATTTGGGGGTTGGGGAGGTGAATAATTCATGATGGTGGAGAAGAGAAGGGGACATTTTAGATGAAGCAGCGGTACTGTGCCCACAGACAGTCAGGATAGGAGACAAACAGAAGAAAGCTTCGGTTTGGGCCTGCCCATGGGCTTTTGATGTATGGGCGGGCATGACCATAGAAATGGAATTCAGCCTGATTGAGACTTGGGCTGGGCACTTCAATCTCTTTATCTCCCTCTCTGTGTCTGCTGCTGAAGGATGTGTGTGTCTGAGGCATGGGCCAGTGGTTGGGACGGAGAGAATGGAGGGGCTCACTGACGTTGCATCACCTCAGGGTTAAATTAAAAATACAACTTAGGTTGCTATAGTAATAGGTAGCAACTGCACCATCAGCTCTCGAGGACATCTGCTTCTGTAACAGGACTTGCTGCGACCTGATAAAAGAAAAATCCAATACACCTTTATTTTGCCCAAAACTTAGTGTTGACTAAACACTGTACAGTACATCTATTCAAGGATATTTTTATTTGAGTGTTTGTTTGACAACCATTCAAGTCCATAGAAAGAGACAAAGCACACACTTGTTGTAAATTAAATCTCTATCTTCAAATGAATCTTTTACCCACACAGTCTGTTGATTATTCAGTGAGAGAGATCAGCTGGTACTCCTCTGGAAAAGAAACTGTGTTATAGTCACTGTTCTGTCACAGCATTGCATTGCTGAATTCTCCCAGTCTGAATGAGGAGGACTGTTTGGCTAGTAGGGCATTGAAAGGCTCAACCAGATCAAGGTCTGCTGATAGACGATATTGACTCAATAGATTAAATTATTTCATGAAGGATTTCATAAAAAATATGGTCTGGATTCACTTAACTGTTTCACTAGTGATAGCAAGCAGGCAGCCCATACAGTATGATGTGTTTTGGGATGTTTTATGCCCTATTCTTGAGACAGATGACTGGACATTGTGATTATTAAGACAAATATGATGGTGGTGGTTATTCTCCCTTGTATAAAGCCTATTTTGTGTTTCAGCTAAAAAACTACTGTACTGTGTGTACTTTACTGGATGTCCCAAGAGAGGAAAACAGTAATAGATGAATCACCTCCATTTCCCCATCAGTCCCATAAAGATATAGCCTGTTGACTATTTTGAAACTTACGGAGATGATGCTTATACACTCTTAGAAAAAAAGGTGCTCTCTAGAGTCTTAAAGGGTTCTTTGGCTGTCCCCATAGGAAAACCCATTGAATAACCCTTTTAGGTTCCAGGAACCAAAAAGGGTTTTCCTGTAGGTACAGCCGAAGAACCCTATTTGGAACCTTTTTTTGTAAATGTCGACAAAAAATGACAAAGATTGACCAAAACCAGTATCACCCCAACACAAAGCTAGAGCGATTAATCAAGCTTTGTTTCCATTGTGAGACTATTTCCTCGGTTGAACACTAAATCAAATCAAATTATATATTTTTTTGTTGGCCACGCACAGGAAAAAACTTGGGGTGTATGGCTCAGCGTTGCGTCGTTGCGTACCACAGCCCTTAGCCGTGGTATATTGGACATATACCACACACCATGGGGACTTATTGCTTAAGTGAAGTCTCGCCTGACCTGCATACCTGCATGAAGACGCCATTGTCGTGAATTGAACACCAACCCTCACAGACAGACTTGAAGCTGGTAGAAGCTTCAGCCCTTAGTTCTTCTTCCTCCTTGCCATATAATTAAGCCAACTTAACATCAAAGGGTTGTTGTGAGTTGTTTTCATTGAGGTACTTTGCATTTACCTTACTATTTTGTAATCTGTTTCAAACATACAAAGCAGCAATGAATCCATATTGCAGGAGCAAGTTCACAAGATTATATAAAGCTTACATTTTATGATGCAGACTAAGACCTGTTACTGAAAATGACAGAACCATTTGGATGTTGTGAGTTTCCTCCACAGGGTGATGAGTCAGCATAGCAGACCTGTTGTTGGAATGGGAGATACCGTTGGTAGTAGCACTGCTGGTGACTAACCATGGCTGTGTCCCAATTGACACCCTATCCCTTATACACTGAGTATACCAAACATTAGGAACACCTTTCTAATATTGAGTTACACCCCCTGCCCTCAGAACAGACTCAATTTGTCGGCGCTCCACAATTCGAAGGCGTTCCACAGGGATGCTGGCCCTTTTAGGTGGTGGAGCATTCTTGATACACATGGGAAACTGTTGAGCGGGGAAAATCCAGAAGCGTTGCAGTTCTTGACACAAACCTACCTACTACCATACCTTGTTGTCACGTTCTGACCTTAGTTCCTTTGTTATGTCTTTATTTTAGTTTGGTCAGGGCGTGAGTTGGGGTGGGCATTCTATGTTGTTTTTCTATGTTTTGTTCTATGGTTATATTTCTATGTGTTTGGCCTTGTCACGATCGTTATATGGTGGAAGAGAGGAGGACCAAGGCGCAGCGTGAAGTGAATACATTTTCCTCGTTTAATGACACGAAACGAAGAACACTTTACAAACTACAAAACAACGAACGAACGTGACGCTATAATCCAAAATAGTGCTGACACTAAACACTACACATAGACATAGACAATAACCCACGAAATACCTAATGAATATGGCTGCCTAAATATGGTTCCTAATCAGAGACAACGATAGACTGCTGTCTCTAATTGAGAACCAATCTAGGCAACCATAGACATACATACACCTAGACTAGACACTGCCCCATAAACATATAAAAAAACCTAGACATTACAAAACACATACATCCCCCATGTCACACCCTGACCTAACTAAAATAATAAAGAAAACAAAGATAACTAAGGCCTAGGGCGTGACAGGCCTAGTATGGTTCCCAATCAGAGGCAGGTGTCAGTCGTTGTCTCTGATTGGGAGCCATATTTAGGTAGCCTGGTTTTCATTGTGTTTTGTGGGTGATTATTTTCTGTTTGCTGTTTCACCGTACAGGACTGTTCGTTTTGTCGTTTTATTGTTTTTGTTCAGTGTTCAGTTTCTTATTAAAACATTATGGACACTTACCACGCTGCGCATTGGTCCTCCTCTTCTTCCACCCACGACGAGCGTTACACTTGTTCAAAGGCACTTAAGTCTTTTGTCTTGCCCATTCACTTTCTGAATGGCACACATACACAATCCATGTCTCAATTGTTTCAAGGCTTAAAAATAATTGTTTAACCTGTCTCCTCCCCTTCATCTACACTGATTGAAGTGGATTTAACAACTGACATCAATAAGGGATCATATCTTTCACCTGGATTCACCTGGTCAGTCTATGTCATGGAAAGAGTAAGTGTTCTTAATGTTTGTATACTCAGTGTATAGTGCACTACTTTTGACCAGGGTCCATCTACTTTTGACCAGGGCCCAATGGTTCACTATACATGTATAGTGAATAGGGTGTAATTTGGGATGCAGGCCATGATATCACAGAGAAGATTAGGCTTAATAAACAAACACATCAATACACCCAAGCTTATTCACCACCCACTACCATTTTTCCATGCCTTTACAGTGATTGCAGTGCCATTGAGGCTTGTGGGAATGAACTGTGTAATAAATCTGCATGGTGTCGTGTTGAGAAATAATTTAGCTGACAGGCTGTCTTCACTGATATTATCTCAGAATAATTTATTTTGTTGGCCATTTGCACTTTTTTCTGTAAGAAGCAAATTGCACGTGTATACTAGCAAATGACAAGTGCATACATTTCCAGTTCAACATGGGAGGCTGTCATTAAGGCCTTTTAACATTAGTATCTCCCATAGCCAGCTGTTTCATGCCTTCTGGAGGGCACCCCATAGAGCATGGAAAACCTCTCTCACACTGTGACCAACTAGTTTTCAATCAAAGAGGAATGAATTATTTCCCCTATGATATCAGACAGCGAACACTACCCACCATCATTGGCTTGAAGAGGGCCAAAAGCAGTTTGTCACAGTTTATTTAAAGGGTATACTGTAGGATTTCAAACATGTATAACCCATACATACCACATCCATAAGCAGGACATGAGCGTTTCATAACAAAGACAAAACAACAAAAATGTCAATCTGCAGTTGTTGACATGATGTATTTCTTATAATTGTGGTATGAAGGGTTATGAATGTGTTATGTAGACCTTAAGTCAATTTTTTGTAAGAGGTACCAATATGAGTAAAAGGTGAGCTGAGACTTTACTTTATTAAAGCGGTACAGTTGTATACCTGCAGTCCCTCTCTGGCAAGAGCAGAGACATTTTGCATATCGCTCTAGAGGATGCGATGTGATCAAAGAGACAACAGTGAAGCAAGTAGGGGCTCGACAGCACCTGATGCAACGGTAACAAACACTAGCAACGAGCTTTAACTTTATACACATCATCCACCCATACCCTCAGTATTTGCGCTCTGCTATAATGTCAATCGGATCTGTACAACCGCTCAGTTCCGAGTTTGTCTTTTCATAAGGAAGCTTTTAGCAATAGATTTTTCCAACACCTTGTGACATTTATTGATCATAAGGGCTATGTTTGCATCCCAACTGGCACTATATTGATTGTGCAGGGCTGAAAGAGAATGCTATTACTAAGGAGGGTGTAAGGACCAATGGTTGAGATTCACAAACAACACTTACATTAGATGAGAACAGACACTACTGTCTGCTGCATCATGTCTATTTCCAGGTTGATACAGCATGATCTTCACACTTGCATGACATGGGAACCTCACACATTGTCTGCTCTTGGAACTGATTTGAATTTAACTATTGGCTTATAAAACAATGGTATTCAGTGTTATTCAGAGAGCGTCAGGTTACAAATAGGTTTCTGCTATCAGGTTTCTGGTAATCCATTGGATGCATAAAGTGCTCACAGATCACTGCACCTGTACATAGCCCATCTGTAAATAACCCATCCAACTACCCCATCCCCCATACTGTTATTTATTTTGCTCCTTTGTACCCCAGTATCTCTACTTGCACACTCATCTTCTGCACATCTATCACTCCAGTGTTTATTTGCTATATTGTAATTATTTCGCCACTATGGCCTATTTATTGCCTTACCTCCCTTATCCTACCTCATTTGCACACACTGTATATAGACTTTTTCTATTGCATTATTGACTGCATGTTTGTTTATTCCATGTGTAACTCTGTGTTGTTGTTTGTGTCGCACTGCTTTGCTTTATCTTGGCCAGGTCGCAGTTGTTTTTGAGAACTTGTTCTCAACTAGCCTACCTGGTTAAATAAAGGTTAAATAAATACAAATAAATTAAATAAATAAAGAATCGTGGTTTTGTTTTGAAAAGAGTAAAATCCGATTTTACTATTTCCCCATGACCTCTTCAATTAGAAACAAAACAGCAGGCATAATGACTCCAGGATCAAGTCTGTACTTAAAGTAAAAGCGTCATCCTTCTTTAGAAATATATTCTCTCCTCCTATTTTTACTACAAAACTTGTGCCAACAATGACACGGGGTTAAAGTTATGTTGATTGACCTTTGACATGTAAGCTGCAATGCTCTGAGCGAGCGAGATTGTGAGAGAGAGATATAGAGAGAGAGAGCTCTGAGTGTTTTAAGTTTGTAATGAACAGGCACTGATTCCAATGCCTTGTTCTTCATATTGACAGATGGAAAGGTGCCAATCCAGAACACTAGGATCCTGTGTGAAACAACTCCCACTTGTTCTCCACCATTCAGCGTTGGTTGGAAGAGAATGCGCACCTTCCCTAGAATATTTACGCTCTGTTTCAGTGTAGTTTGAAGGATAACATGAAAATATGAACACTGAAGCGACATAAACAATTGGACAAAGCTTCCTCAGCCTTCCTGCTCGTCCCTGGTGTTTTGTGTCACTACAATTGCAGAGGGACAGCTGAGCCTGAGCCCACACCCAAAACAGACCCAGACAATGGAGCTTGGACTCCTAGCTTCACTGTTAGAGATATTGCATTATGACTGACAACAAAACAGCACAGCAATGTTTGGATTTCCAACTCAATGTAGAAAAGGCTTATCTTAAAGGGTTGATAACTTTGTGTCAGTTGTGAGTGACACATTTTCTTTGATACGATGATCAGTCCTCTCATAAACTTCCTAGCACATTTTAGCATTTTACATGTACATTACAACACGCAAGTTGACCATCACATACCATGATTGCATATGGATATTCTATCTACTAGCCGTCAATCCTTCTGGAAAGAACCAAATACATCAGTTTGAAATGAATTCTACAATGAATTTCCACTTCGATGACAAAAGAATCATCAACCGCAGACACACAAGTAGCAATGACACTAATGTGTATAGAACAGTGTATAGAAATATAGGCTATTGGTGAGTGAGAGACAAGCTGTAGTGGATTCCCCCTCCCCTCTAAGTCAAGATAAAAGCAAGAGCTTAGCAAACAAGGTTTGGCAAATCTGCTTAAAATCCACTAGCGGAGCATTGAAAGTAAAGGCCTTAGGGTGAGCAGCATACTATCTAGTATTAAAAACCTCGCATTGCATTGCTCCAGAGAGCTGCGCACTATCCTTGAAAGAAAATGTCTGTCATATAAAACCCTCATGGAATATTATTGTAATTCACATGGAATGTTAATGAAATTCTACAGATTGACTATTTCGTGTGTACATATCCCAATAATGAACATGTTATAACCATGTAATAACATGGTTTGGCTCCACGTTACAACATAACCGCCAATATGTGTCCGTAGCCTTAAAAAGTCTACTGTATTTTCAAGTAAGAAAATCAGACAGGCCAGGCTGATGCACCATTGAAAAATATACCGTATAAATGCTACAGTCTCAATGAATGAATATGTTTATTCTTGTTGACAATGTGCCGTCTCCTGGTGATGATCCCCAGTCCTCGGTATGTTATCAGTATCACACAAATAGGCACACCAAACATTCAGACTATAGTTAATACATTGAAATTCTTAATTTACACAATTACATAGCAACCATGCACGAGCGTCGCGCCCCCGCTTTGAGCACTAATGGAAAAGTTACTGAGAGCGATGGTGAGAGCATTATGTATCAGTCGCCATTACTGACTGGGATGAGAGGGGAGGGAGCAATGTCTCGGATTACACGCAGCTAACACCAATAACACTAAATATATGAAAACAATCACATTTTGAATAGAAAGAGTATACACCGAACGCTCCCTGTGATTTAAAGGACACGAGCCGTTGAGAAATCGAATTTGCTGGAGTAAAATAATACACTTGGAATGCTATCTTTTTTTCGTGGTCTCGGGAGCTGGGAGCGACCATGTTAGGTAGGGGAATGTAATTTGGAATGGACTGCATCGAGTTTCTTCATTAGCTACACTCTGGATAGCATTATCTGTGTCAAGTAAATTCCAAATGGTTATATTCACGATCAAGGGAGGTAACGAAATATTCCGGCAAGGTCCTTGTAGTTTATATTTTGCGCTCAGTGAAATGTATTGTTCGACTAACACTATCTTGCTAGCTAGCTAGCCAGCGTTAGCTACAGCTTGCTAGCTAACGTTAGCAGGCTAACCTCAGTCAGAGAGGACTGGAAGCGAGCATTTTTTTGCGTGGTTTCGGGGCAAGGCCCGCGAGCTGGCTAGTCATTCTTTCATGCAAATATCATTGATGGGTTGTCATTGTCATAGTTTCTGAATACAATGGCATAGTCAGACGGAGCCTTTTATTGCATGGGTTATTTTAATTGTACCAATATTGCGCAGATTAAGCACGTCAGCTAGGTCAATTATTAACTTGCAAGCTAACGTTACTGTCAAGCTAATGAACCTATCTATGATTGTTGCAAGATGATCGTTCATGTGTTGGTTACTCGCAAATTGTCTAGAACAGCGTTCTACTTTTAAATAACCTCTACATCTCCTGGTAGTGGATTGCTTCTAGTGAGTTTAACGTGTGCCTCTCCGGCGATGAAATTCTTGGTTGTATGTCATTATCATCAATGACGGGGGTTGAGTAGGGCTCACAGTTCAGAACGTAGTTAGCAGACCTTGAATGAAATGTAGCCAGGTACTAGCTACAACTCATAATGAAAGGAAGTCAACGACAGAGTGAAGGTGGCGATGGTTTGCTATTGGCTACCTTCTCACTTGGATACTGATATTCACATATCTCGCTAATAACTAGAACTGCAATAGCTATGTAATAATAGCTACATTCCTGTCTAATAAAAGCGTGGGGCCGTTGTAGCTATATTATTGTGTCGGACGTCAATTTGACTGATTTACTAGTCTGTTTGCTATGTAACATGTCATGATGGGGTGTGTTGCATGATTCTTACGACCGTACACAGTGGAACAAATAATAGCCAGTATTGTTGTCAAAATATTCAATAGATGGCAGGTGCAACAGTAACCTGCAACAATAGTATTGCTTGGAGTAAACTGACACGTAATCCATATTGAATGATGATGAATAGTAGTTTATTTCAGTTTATTTCTAAGTTATTTGTGGGTCACTGGTTATTCAACTCAAAGTGGAAGAAATACGTTTTTTGTGGAGTTACCAATATTCTGTGGGGGAAAAATACACTATGAAAAGAGTCACTGACACTGAACATGGGGTTTATTTGTTGTTTAACTCTGACAGACAGTACAGGTTTTATCAAAAATTGTATTTGCTACTAACAGAGTCATTTCTGTAGGTTTGGCTTATGTGACACAGTCTCTAGAGAGGAAATAGCATACTGTTGCTGTTCAGATTTGATCATTAGGCCTGTGGACCGTTTGCACCTTGACAATGATTCACTGCAATAACACCAAATGCACCCTATTCCCTTCATAGTGCAAAAGTTGCGCACTATAGGGAATAGGGTGCCATTTCGTACGCAAACCATATTAGGCCTATGAAATCAGGTTTTTAGGGTTCCTATGTGTGTTTTTCAATAATACACTTTGTTTTTCAGGGAGGTGATAATAGGGGAGAACCAGCTTCCCTATCGCAGTACGAAGATCTAGGAGGAAAGAGAGATTCACCACTAAAGGGAAGAAGCCATGATTGTGCAACACTACCCTATCTAACCAATGGGAGTGGAATGGTAGCTGTGCTGGTAGAAACCTTTCCTGAAAGTGACAAAGCAATGACAGGGGGAATATAATGGCCAAGAACAAGGAGGCACGCCCCCTAACATATGCTGTCAGTGTTGTTGGCCTCTCAGGGACAGAGAAGGAGAAGGGCAACTGTGGCGTGGGCAAGTCCTGCCTATGCAACAGATATGTGCGCTCCAACGCGGACAGCTACTACACTGAGCACACTTCTGTGTTGAGCACAATTGACTTTGGAGGTCGCGTGGTGAACAATGATCATTTCCTCTACTGGGGTGAAGTGCCACACCGAAGTGATGACGGGCTCGAGTGCAAAATTCAAATCATTGAACAAACAGAGTTCATTGATGATCAGACTTTCTTGCCCCATCGCAGCACAAACCTGCAGCCCTATACTAAAAGGGCTGCAGCCTCCAAGATACAGTCTGCTGAAAAGCTGATGTACATTTGCACCGACCAGCTTGGCCTGGAGCAGGATTTTGATCAGAAGCAAATGGCCGATGGGAAACTGAATGTTGACGGTTTTATATTGTGTATAGACGTGAGCAAAGGCTGCAATAGGAAATTTGAAGATCAGATGAAATTTGTCAACAGCCTTTATTCTCAAATGGTCAAATCGAAAAAGCCTATCGTCATTGCTGCAACAAAATGTGACGAGTGCGTGGAGCAGTATCTAAGGGACCTTCAGGCATTCGCTGCAAGCAAAAAGAACCTCCTGGTGGTAGAAACGTCGGCTCGATCTAGCATCAATGTAGACCTGTGTTTTAATGCGTTAACCCAGCAGATGGACAAAACACGAGGCAAACCCAAAACCATTCCTTATTTGGAGGCCTACAAAGTTCATAGACAGTTAGTAGCCACAGTGTCCGACAAGTTTGAAAAGCGGATTGTACAAACCGTCAGAGATTATCACACAAGTTGGAAAATGGTGAGTAACACGTTGAAAAACCACCCTGACTATGAGGAATACATCAACCTGGAAGGCACCCGAAAAGCTAGAAACACCCTCAACAAGCACATAGAACAGCTGAAGCAGGAACATATCAGGAAAAGGAGGGAAGAATACTTCTTGAGCCTGCCAAAAATTCTCAATAACTTGCTCAACAACTTGGAAGAACTTGAGAACCTGAGCTGGTCAGAGGCTCAAAGCATCTTGAAGAGCAGGGCCGAGTTTCAATTCTGGTTTGTGTTGCTGGAGCACACCCCGTGGGATGAGACGGACCAAATTGACAAAGTCAATGACAGAAGAGTGCCCTTTGATCTCCTCAAAACGTCGGAAGGGGAAAAGATTTATCAGAACCATGTCCAACATCTGTTCTCAGAGAAAAGACGGTTAGAAATGAAGGATAGATTCAAGAAGACGTTGGATCGAGTCCATTTCATCAGCCCTGGACAACCCTGGGAAGAGGTCATGTGTTTTGTCATGGAGGACGAGGCCTACAAGTATATCAGTGAATCTGATCGCAGGGATGTTTACAGCCAGCATCAGCAGGAAATAGTTGAAAGGGCCAAAGAGGAATTTCAGGAAATGCTTTTTGAACACGCCGAGCTGTTTTATGACCTTGATTTAAACGCCACCCCAAGCTGTGACAAAATGAGCGAGATCCACACTGTGCTCAACGAGGAGCCCAGATACAGAGCCCTGCAGAAACTGGCCCCGGACAGGGAGTCGCTTCTCCTCAAGCACATCGGGTTCGTCTACCACCCCACAAAGGAGACGTGTCTGAGTGGACAGAGCTGCGTTGACATGAATGTCGAGCAGGTACTGGCTAACAGGCTAGTTCAGCTGGACCACAGTCGCTCTAATCTCTACTATAACAGTGCCAACATTGATAAAGTTAATCTGTGTCTCTTGGGAAGGGAGGGTCTCGCACAAGAACTCGCAAATGAAATCCGAGCTCAGTCCACTGATGATGAGTACACCCTGGATGGGAAAATCTATGAACTGGAGCTTCTGCCTGTTGATGTCAACTCAACGTTGCTCTTTAGCCATACATGGGCGTCGACCTTCAAACCTCATGGAATCTTCTGTGTCTTCAGCTCCATAGAGTCGCTAAATTGTATTGGCGACTGCATAGGGCGAATCAGGGGAGAGATTGCACAGAACAGGAGGGAGAGATACGCTCAGCCATTGCCATTCATTCTAATCCTAGCAAACCAGAGAGACAGTGTTTGCAAAAATATGCCTATCTTGAGGCATCAGGGCCAACAGCTTGCAAATAAGCTACAGTGCACCTTTGTAGACATACCCTCTGATACTTTTCCGCGGAAGTTTAATGAGTTACAAATTAAACAGGCTCTCAGAGGAGTATTAGAAGGACTAAAGCACAACTTTGATGTGATGAGCCCTCTGCCTTCCATCAAAGACATGTCAGAGACCGACTTGAGGATCGTTATGTGTGCCGTGTGTGGGGATCCATTCAGCGTGGACCTCATCCTTTCACCTTTCCTGGATTCACATTCCTGCAGCGCAGGGCAACCTGGCCAAAGTAACACTCTGATCCTCAACAAAATCATCGGCGACAGTCGCAGAAGAATACAGGTCACAGTCCTCTCCTACCACTCCTCCATCGGAATCAGGAAGGACGAGCTTGTCCACGGATACATCCTGGTCTACTCGGCTAAACGCAAGTCCTCCATGGCGATGCTCAGAGCTTTCCTGGCAGAGGTCCAAGACGTCATCCCTGTTCAAATGGTGGCCATCACAGACAGTCAAGCCGACTTCTTTGAGAACGACGAAATCAAAGAGCTCATGACTGAAGGGGAGCACATCGCTACGGAGATAACCGCCAAATTCACAGCTCTATACTCTCTGTCTCAGTACCATCGGCAGACGGAAGTCTTCACACCGTTCTTCAACGAGGTGCTAGAGAAGAAGAGCAGTATCGAGAGCGCCTTCATGTACGACAGCTCTCGAGACTGCATGGGTGCGAGCGAAGATGTCTTCCCCCAGTCTCCCCACAGTCATTCCCCTGCTTACAATTACTACCCTGACTCAGAGGATGACACCGAGGCTCCTCCACCTTACAGCCCCATCGGGGATGACGTGCAGCTTCTTCCAACGCCTAGCGAACGTGCTAAGTACAGGATCGATCTGGAGGGAAACGAGTACCCTGTCCATAGCACACCTCTAAGTGACCACGAGCGCAACCACAGAGTGCCTCCCCCGGTTAGGCCCAAGCCTATACTACCCAAGTCCAACGTCAAGAAGCTGGACCCCAATCTCTTGAAGACCATCGAGGCTGGGATGAGGAGCAACAGACGACAACGCGGCCCCATGGCCCACGGTGAAGACGTTGAGGCGTCCGACAATTACGCAGACCCCATAGACACTCTCCTGAAATCAAAAGGCTTCAGCGACGACATCTACGCTGTCCCGGAGGACACCCAGAGCAGGATTGTCAAAATGCGCAACTCGTTTGGAGGGCTTCACGTCTTGCACGGGGATGAGGAGAACGGCTTCGACCGCAAGGCACAGGCCAGCAGGAGGCCCTCCAAGTATAAGCACCGCTCAAAAATACTCTTCAGCAAAACCAAGATGTACCACAGACGTGTCCACTCCGACGTCAGCGACGATGAGTCTGGGCCGGCCATGCAGAAGAAGAAGAAGGGCAGAGCCCATCGGGGCAGTGAGGAGGACCCCCTGCTCTCCCCTGCTGACCCCTGGAAGGGAGGGATAGACAACCCTGCCATCACCTCGGATCCAGAGCAGGATGACATGAAGAAGAAAAAGAAGAAAACGCCAAAGACAAAGGAACCTAAAAAGGTAAGTGTTCTGAATCTTCATGTTCTGTGTAATCGTTTCTTATATCATTTTTTTTAATGTTGTTTTAGATAGGCCTAATACTTACTGTAAAGAGAAATCAAAGCTATTGTACATGCTATATGTAATTGTACATTGTCTACCAGCTGGTCATACAGTCCAGTGATCTCAAGCACTACACATGATTACTATGAAAGAGATTCAGAATCGTCTGCACTCATGCAGTGAAGCAAGTCGATGTTTTATCTATCACACTGAGAGCAAACGTGACTTGCAATTTCTGTTCAATATTGCAACATCACATATTCCTGGCCAAACATGCACTCCCATTCCTCAGCAGTTAAGACAAGCTACAACACAAGCAGTGACAAGATAATCACGGTTAAATATGACTGCCATATTGCGGATAGCCCCTTCTGTTGTCATAGTTGAGGAGTGAGAGGAGATGTATGCAGTTGAAGAATATCTGGGCATCCCACTGTATTGTAGTCTGGTCTGGCTACAGTTGGCCAGGTGTTAAAGGCATTTGGAGGCAGGCAGGGTTCCCAGGGCTTGGAGGAAGTGTACTGAGGCATGAATCAGTGGACAGCGATTATGTTCAAAATGGCACCCTATTCCCAATTTAGTGCACTACTTTGACCAGAGCCCTATGGACTCTGGCCAAAAGTTGCGCAATATATAGGGAATAGGGTGACATTTGGGACATAAGGGAGAGATTGGCCTGTTAGACTATATTCTCCCAAACTTTATATTTTCACAGAAATACAGTAGGTAAACCATCACAATTACGTTTCAAAGAGCTTGCTTCATTCTTAATTTTGTAAATTATTTTGTCTGCATATAACAGGGCAATCTATCATACAAAAATGTTTTGGCTAAAAGCCAAACTTCATATATTACAATCATGAATCGGTGACAGTACAGTAGCACTACTGCCATGAAGAATACTCTCATTGTTTGAACATTTTGCTTCCTTTGATAATCAGGCAACAGAACATTAAACAAAGAACAAAATATTATTTCTTGCAAGGTGTTTTACACTTGTGGAGGATGACAACTCTTGAAGAATTGAAATTCAAAGGATTTACTTTTTTCTCTCTCTTGAAAACAATGCTGTAATGTCTTCTTTCACTTTGTGTTTTTGTGTTATTCACAGCCAAAATCCAAGCCCCCAAAGCCTTTGTACCCACCCACACGGAGGAACTGGGACAGCAACTACTTTGGTGTTCCCCTGCAGAACCTGGTCACCCCGGACCGGCCAATCCCCTTGTTCATTGAGAAGTGTGTGGACTACATTGAACGCACTGGTAGGTTACTTTTTATCAGTTCTCCCTCATCTCTGTTTTGGGTTGTTGTTACTATTTGAGTGTGTGAGCATGACGTTGTAGTAGTGTGTGTGGGCGTGCCTTCCATTTCTCTCTTGATCATAGGCAACCCCAAGTACTGTATGTTTTGCTATTTGGTTGGAATTCACTTGAACTTTTTGTGACCGCTGCTAACAAAATGTGGGATTTATTCCTGCTGCCTTTTCACTACTAGCTGACAGTTCTTGGGAGTTCAGTTCTATGATAATACGATAAGTCCTCTCCCCCAACAGACTGGCATGACCTTTATGACAGACCATCATTGGGGTTTTGGTTATTGTTCAGTGTTTCCCCTATATTTATTTAGCAGCGGCACACCGCCACTGTTAAATCAGTCGCCACTGAAAAAAATAGACAAAACAACAAATATATACATATATAGAGAGATTTTTTAAATTCTGCTGAGACGTGCTTTTAAGATCAGTGACAAGTTACAACATCCGATCCTCCGAGAAACCGCCAAGGTAACTAGCTAGCTAAATCAAATCAAATTGTATTGGTACCATACACATATTTTAGCAGATATTTTATTGCGGGTGTAGCTAGCTGTAATCCTGGAAGTGTAGCCAACCCTATTAATAGATGTATAAATGTATGCCCCAGGAAGACCAAAGCCATCAACCCACCGCTGCTTCAAACAATCCTAGGGGAAAGACTGCCGTTATTGCATTACAAACCACTGAATTCCAGGAAGAAGAGAGGATGGATTTATTAGAGCTATGGTGTAGTTCCTTGTAAGGGTCCCCTCCTGTTTGTATTGACTTAACCTTGCTTAAGATCTTCTGAAGCGCTTACTTAGCTCACTTGATCCTTTTAATTGTTGGATCTCATATAATGTTAGGGGTTAGTCTAGTGATTCATTAATTTGGCCCATGGGTTTTAAACAAGCTTATTCACTGAGATGCCCAGCTACATTTGTTCATAATCCTTTAGTAGTCAAACGTAGCATTGTAGCAATATTGTTTCCCTTTGCAATGAAACAAAGGTCTTGACCCGCCTTAATTTCTGCAACGTGTATCAGTCACCAGCTACAAGCAATGACTGGGGAAAGAAGACTCTGCTAACTGCTTACACACTCAATCGCGGTTTTCGTTAAACCTGTCCTTTTTCCTCAGTAATAAATTGCGTTTCAAGGGGGGCATAAGAGGGGAGGGCGAGCGACTGGGCATGGTGAATGATTAAATGGAATTTGATGTTGATGCATTTGGAAATCTCATTGGCCATTATTGTCTAAGCACTTAGCCTAATGCGAGAGAGGGCAATATTTTGAAGGCAGCAGCAGAAATCTCCCTCTAGGGCATTGGTTATGATATCTGATTTGTAAATCTGCAGTTCACAGTAGTGTCTGGAACTGGAAACGATATCCTCTCTGAGCTTAGTGAACCCGCCAAGCAGCATTCGTTTTTTCCCTAGATATAAGAAAGTGTTTTTCCATAAATTTTGAGGGGTTGAACGTAATCTCAGAGCATATGTTAACCCAAACTGGGTAAAAAAGCGGATTATTTTTGTTTGCTTTGAAGTCAATGGAGTAGAGTAAAAGTCTGAATTAATTGAAGTAGTAGTCATTGGAAACTGCCTGCTATTGCTTTCAGGGGCGTCGTACCCCCCTACTTCCCTTTACCATGCTTTGTAGCTGACCACCATATTCAATGGAAACATTGACTGGTAGGCCTACTAATCAATACCCAGTGAGTGAGTAGCTTAGTAGTCGGTCTCAAACAAACCAACATGGTGGTGAATTTCACACGGGTCCGAGTAGCCTAGTTTGTGGCCAAAAGAGTTTGGTTTCTGTTGGTTTCTTATGACAATTGTGATGAGACTCAGACAGGGCCTGAATTTAGCTCTGGGGACCTTGGTTTCCACTGGACTGGAAGTCCTGTGCTAAGAAAATAGTTATAATAGGTGGCAGACTAACATCGGATCACTGAACATAACATACAACAGCACAGTGCTGCAGAGTGCAGGAAGAGAGTGGCTGGTTTCATCAAGAGCCTGAAGAATGCTGAAACAAAATGAGCAATCACATTCAATTAACAGACACCCATGGCAGCCCATTTTCTCTCGCCATCTCTCCTCTCTCTCTCTCACCCTTTCTCTCCCCTGTTGCTATGGGCCCTCTCATCTCTCCACATCACAAAATGGAGGAAAGAAAATGAAAGAATTAATGACATGCTGCATAAAGAAGCATGTTCAGACTGGCTTGCTGACTAGTAGCTAATCTTGGGTTATATATACAGTTCCAGTCAAAAGTTTGGAAGCACCTACTCATTCCAGGGTTTTTCTTAATTTTGTACTATTCTGAAGACATAAAAACTATGAAATAACACATATGGAATCATGTAGTAACCAAAAAAGTGTTAAACAAATTAAAATATATTTTATATTTGAGTAGCCACCCTTTGCCTTGATGACAGATTTGCACACTCTTGGATTCTCCTCAACCAGCTTCATGAGGTAGTCACCTGGAATGGATTTCAATTAACAGGTGTGCCTTGTTAATTTGTGAAATGTCTTTCCTTAATGCTTTTGGGCCAATCAGTTGTGTTGTGACAAGGTAGGGGTGGTATACAGAAGATAGCCCTATTTGGTAAAAGACCAAGTCCATTATATGGCAAGAACAGCTCATAAAGCAAAGAGAAACAACAGTCCATCATAACTTTAAGACATGAAGGTCAGTCAATCCGGAAAATGTCAAGAACTTTGAAAGTTTCTTCAAGTGCAGTCACAAAAACCATCAAGCGCTATGATGCAACTGGCTCTCGTGAGGACCGCCACAGGAAAGGAAGACCCAGAGTTACCTCTGCTGCAGAGGATAAGTTCATTAGAGTTACCAGCCTCAGAAATTGCAGCCCAGATAAATGCGTCACAGAGTTCAAGTAACAGACACATCTCAACATCAACTGTTCAGAGGAGACTGTGTGAATCAGGCCTTCATGGTCAAATTGCTGCAAAGAAACCACTACTAAAGGACACCAATGAGAAGAAGAGACTTGCTTGGGCCAAGAAACACAAGCAGTGGAGATTAGACCAGTGGAAATCAGAGTACAAATTGGAGATTTTTGGTTCCAACCGCCGTATCTTTGTGAGACGCAGCCGTGTCTTTGTGAGACGCAGAGTAGGTGAACGGATGATCTCTGCATGTGTGGTTCCCACCGGGAAGCGTGGAGGAGGAGGTGTGGTGGTGCTTTGCTGGTGACACCGTCTGATTTATTTAGACTTCAAGGCACATTTAACCAGCATGGCTACCACAGTGTTCTGCAGCGATACGCCATCCCATCTGGTTTGCGCTTAGTCCCACTATCATTTGTTTTTCAACAGGACAATGACCTCCTGGCTGTGTAAGAGCTATTTGACCAAGAAGAAGAGTCATGGATTGCTGCATCAGATGACCTGGCCATGACAATCAGCTGACCTCAATCCAGTTGAGATGGTTTGGGATGAGTTGGACCGCAGAGTGTAGGAAAAGCAGCCAACAAGTACTCAGCATATGTGGGAACTCCTTCAATACTGTTGGAAAAGCATTCAAAGTGAAGCTGGTTGTGAGAATGCCAAGAGTGTGCAAAGCTGTCATCAAGGCAAAGAGTGGGAAATGGTAAAAATAAAGAAAAACCATTGAATGAGTAGGTGTGTCCAAACTTTTGACTGGTACTAGTACTGGTACGAGAGAGGGATTTGTTTCCCCAGGGATTCACAATAGTAAGGAAGGAGTAGCCTGCTCCCTTGATGCACTTTTTCCATTAGTGGTAATGGAGGCCTGTGATGTTCACAAACAGCCATGGGCAGATAAAGCCGTCTCACTGGATCACAGAGAAAGTCAACAGTCAAGTTAACTCACACCAGATGGATGAGGGGGGTCACAATAAGGGATGACTGTCATCTCTGAGTGACATTTGTGTACATAAAATGTAGGCTATACAGTAAGTAAAGGAGATTAATGCATTGGTATTCTATGAGCAAACCAGTATTTACTCATAGTTACACTGAACAAAATATAAAAGCAACATTCAACATTTTCAAAGATTTTACTGAGTTACAGTTCATATAAGGAAACAAGTCAATTTAAATAAATTCATTAGGCTCTAATCTATGGATTTCACATGACTGGGAATACAGATATGCATCTGTTGGTCACAGATACCTTAAAAACAAGGATCAGAAAACCAGTCAGTATCTGGTGTGACCACCATTTGCCTCATGCAGCGCGACATGCATCTCCTTCGCATAGTTGATCAGGCTGTTGATTGTGGCCTGTGGAATGTTTTTCCACTCCTTTTCAATGGCTGTGCGAAGTTGCTGGATATTGGCGGGAACTGGAACAAGCTGTTGTACACGTCGATCCAGAGTATCACAAACATGCTCAATGGGTGACATGTCTGGAAGAACTGGGACATTTTCAGCTTCCAGAAATTGTGGACAGATCCTTGCGACGTGGGGCAGTGCAATATAATCCTGAAACATGAGGTGATGCCGGCGGATGAATGGCACGACAATTATCCTCAGAATCTCATCACGGTATCTCTGTGCATTCAAATTGCCATAGATAAAATGCATTTGTGTTTGTTGTCTGTAGTTTATGCCTGCCTATACCATAACCCCACCGCCACCATGGGCCACTCTGTTCACAACGTTGACATCAGGAAACCGCTCACCCACACAACACCATACACGCTTTCTGCCATCTGTCCTATACAGTTGATTTGTCCGTGAAGTGCACACTTCTCCAATGTGCCAGTGGCCATCGGAGGTGAGCATTTGCCTACTGAAGTCGGTTACGATGTCGAGCTGCAGTCAGGTCAAGACTCTGGTGAGGATGACGAGCACACAGATTAGCTTCCCTGAGACGGTTTCTGACAGTTTGTGCAGAAATTCTTTGGTTGTGCAAACCCACAGTTTCATCAGCTCTCCGGGTGGCTGGTCTCCAATGATCCCGCAGGTGAAGAAGCCTGATGTGGAGGTCCTGGGCTGGCATGGTTACACGTGGTCTGCGGTTGTAAGGCCGGTGGACGTACTGCTAAATTCTCTAAAACGACGTTGGAGGCGGCTTTTGGTAGAGAAATTAACATGACATTCTCTGGCAACAGCTCTGTTGGACATTCCCGCAGTCAGCAGGCCAATTACATTCTCCCTCAAGACTTGAGACATCTGTGGCATTGTGTTGTGACATAACTGCACATTTTAGTGACATTTTAATATCCCCAGAACAAGGTGCACCTGTGTAATGAGCGTGCTGTTTAATCAGATTCTTGATATGCCACACCTGTCAGGTGGATGGATTATCTTGGCAAAAGTGAAATTTGTGCGCAAAATTTGAGATGAATAAGATTGTTGTGTGTATGGAAAATTTCTGGGATGTTTTTTTTCAGCTCATGAAACATGGGACCAACACTTTACATGTTGAGTTTATATTGTTCTTCAGTATACGTTTGTTAGACACACAAGTAACTGAGACCAAATGATATTTTGCAATACTGACCTGGTTAACACTTCTGTATCAGCCTGCATGTTAAGCCCTCAACCCTCAGTATGTGTCCAGATTAGTTGGTTTTCCAATCGGACCACCGCTGCTGTACTTACAGATACCAGGCAAGAGGGAGCAGAGAGAGGACTCAGACCAACTCAGTGGGGATGCAGTTACAATAACCATGAGCTTTTTCAGCCTTCAAAGTGACTTTATGTTGAGTGGAAAAGCATCCGTCAGCTCTGTCCCAGCAGTGTGTGTGTGTGTGCATGTTTAGCCCCTGGATCTGAAGATTGGGAGGGTGGGGGTGGCGACTGAGCCACGGCGTCCTGTTTATCATTCTCCTCAGTCTCAGGGATTACTCTGCTCCTCAATGGGCCAATGATTGTCAGGCGCCAGCCATGCTAGTTTGAGTTACACGCGCTAGCCGTCAATGTCAACCAAGACGAGGAAACGGATCTCGCTCTCGAGAATACTCACTGTACTACAGTCAATATTGAGTAGGAAAAAGTCAAAGATTTGTTGACGTATTCTAACTTTGATTAGGCCTCTTCTATTCTTATCTAGGTTTGTTTGTATGTGTTTATTACCTTTGTTTTGTTGAAGTCTTTTTCTGAGTGTCAGTTGAGAGGGAGGGATAAGGTGGTACTGCGACAGTAACAGTAGCGGCCATAATTAATCATCTTTCCCTTGTTCTTTTGAAGTGTCATCTCTGGTGAGCTGTGATACTGCATTGAAGTGTTGCCATCTCTTTCTTTCTCTGTCTCCGTCTGTGTGTGTGTGTGTATATTGCCCTGAGGTCAGTCACAGCCTGTTGTTCAGGTGATTTGTTAAGGTCAATCCAGGCAGGAGCTTTTAGCCAGGGCCTCAGTGAGCCAGGCCCAGGGGGAAAGCTCAGAGCTGGGTGGAGGTGCAGTAGTATGGCCATGATCAGATGTACAGTATTAGTCAAGCCTCTTTTCAATCCAGCTCCAGCAGTAGTTTCGGGGTGGATGGGTGTCATTGCAGGCCCTGTGGCCCTGTGCTGTGTACTACTGGGGCATGACTTTGCCTTGTGGGGTTGGGCATGACATGGCAGGCCCTGTGCTCCAGCTAGCAGCCTCTGGGGCATGGCTCTGCCCTGTGATGTGCCTCTAACTACCAACTGCCTGGCTCTCTCCCCTCCAGTCAGATGAACTATGAATCACTTACACCCCCCCCCCCCCCCCCCCATGACAATGGGGATCTGTGTCCCTCCAGACTGACTGAATGATTCGTCAGTTCACACAAACAACAATCAGTTATGCATGGGACTTTGGGACACGCTCTTCTCTTTCTACAGCAATACTGGAACTGAGGGTCTGACCTCTGCTGTGCTGCTGTTGTGTTCTACTCTTCCTGCTCCACTCCCCTGACCGTTGTGACTCAAGCACCTTGCTGGAGGCCAGCTGCAACTGGGGAATTCTGTGATGATGTGGCAGACTCCTTTTTCAAGGTCTCCACGGACGGGGCGAACGCTTAGCGGTCCATGTTGAACAAGACAAAGTCCTGTTATTCCCTTTGGCAGCTTGCTCTGCTCCGCTCTCTCCCCTCAGTCTGGGGCCAGAGGATGTCACAGAGGGAGCTTGAGTGAGTTGGATATGACAGAGCTGTCGACTCGACACACATCAGGTCCTGTTCTTCTCTAGCTGTGGCTGCAAGCAGGCTGGGCTGGGTGGTATTAAGCACTCTTCTTCATCCTACGCCTCTTGCTCTTCTTCCTTTTCCACCTCCTCCTCCACCTCTTCCTCCTCCACCTCATCTTGCCTGGTGCTGGCCCTAAGAGGCCCCAGTGTTTTGGGGTCTGTGTATAACAGCAGGCCTGGGTCTTGTTCAGTAGAACACAGTGTTTGCAACGCAAAACAAAAATCTGTATTCTTATTGGAAAAGCTTAGGTAGTGCCGTCCTGTTTCACTCCGATTCCAAACGTTTTCTCACTACGCAACATGACCCTGTTCTGAGCTGCCTGCCAGTGCCACCGACCCTCCCTAGTGAGTCCCCACCACAGGCACCAGGGGTGGCCCTCCCCTTCCTCTTCTGCTGGCAGTCATGTCACATCAGCCTCACAATGGAAGAACAACACAACACAGCCTGAACAGAACACTCTCTGCCAACAGGCCCTAAACACTGTACTGGTTCCATCAACCATCAGCCAGCCCTACCCACCCCATAGCAAGGAGCTCAGAAGAGTTCCTCTTTTCTGTTTATCAACACTTAACTGTTGGTATGGTAACCAGGGTCAAATTACCCTGAGTAATGCACTACTGACACACACCATAGGACATTACTTCTTGTTTATGTAACAGTTTTCATGGCTCTAGGCTGGCAGTTGATCGGCGCTGGCATAGTGGCTTGGCTTGTAATCCTCCCCACATCACAACGTCGTTAGTATGACAGCGTTAACCAGCGTAGCTACTACACCTTAGGTATTAATACTTCTCAGGGCTGCTGGAGTGAAGTGTTTGAATGAGCGGATCATTGTGTTAAGCCTCTCTAACACTCCTAGCGTGATTAGCCTGTGTGTGTGTGTGTGAGCATATACTTGGTACTTTTCAGAAACATTTTCTAGGCTGCCAGCAAAAACGAAAAGTATTGAAAAAGTTTTATTAAAAGAATGTAGGTAGCTAGCTGTTCCAATGTGTCATCACCATCAATATTTTTGGCTGATGTCATCAAAGCCTGAAAAAGTCAATTTTTAAGAGTAGAATATCAGCACGGCCTTATCATATACACTGTGTTCCTATTAGTTAAACTTTAAACCGAATTCTTATTACAAGCCTGTTTTTGTTGCTGGCATAATCCATCACATTTATCTCATTATATTCAGGCCAGGATTTTTACTGGGCCTCGCAGCTGTTAATCTTTTACAATAAGGCAACTAATGTAGCTTTGCTCTGCTGCTGCTGTCCCTGGTGAGAGAAGAGAACGAGAGCGAGAGGAAACAAAAGGGAAAGGGGCAGGTGGGTGTAGGGAAAGTGATGTACATCTTTCTCATTTACTGTCACATGCACAGATATATCAACTATAAACTCAGCAAAAAAAGAAACGTCCTCTCACTGTCAACTGTGTTTATTTTCAGCAAACTTAACATGTGTAAATATTTGTATGAACATAACCAGATTCAACAACTGAGACATAAACTGAACAAGTTCCACAGACATGTGACTAACAGAAATTGAATAATGTGTCCCTGAACAAAGGGGGGGGTCAAAATAAAAAATAACAGTCAGTATCTGGTGTAGCCACCAGCAGCATTAAGTACTGCAGAGCATCTCCTCCTCATGGACTGCACCAGATTTGCCAGTTCTTGCTGTGAGATGTTAACCCACGCTTCCACCAAGGCAACTGCAATTCCGGACATTTCTGGGGGGAATGGCTCTAGCCCTAATCTACACACATTACCCCATAATGATAAAGCAAAAACAGTTTCAGACATTTTTGCTAATTTATAAGAAAAACACTGAAATATCACATTATACATAAGTATTCAGACCCTTTACTCAGTACTTTGTTTTAGCACCTTTGAAAGCGATACAGTCTCGAGTGTTCTTGGATATGACGCTACAAGTTTGGCACACCTGTATTTGGGGAGTTTCTTCCATTCTCTGCAGACCCTCTCAAGCTTTGTCAGGTTGGATGTGGAGCTTCGCTGCACAGCTATTTTCATGTCTCTCCAGAGATGTTTGATCAGGTTCATGTCCGTACTCTGGCTGGGCCACTCAAGGAGATTCAGAAACTTGTCCCGAAGGCACTCTTGCGTTGTCTTGGCTGTGTGCTTAGGGTCGTTGTCCTGTTGGAAGGTGAACCTTTGCCCCAATCTAAAGTCCTGAGTGCTCTGGAGCAGGTTTTCATCAAGGATCTCTCTGTACTTTGCTCCGTTCATCTTTCCCTCGATCCTGACTAGTCTCCCAGTCCCTGCCACTGAAAAACATCCCCACAGCATGATGCTTCCACCACCATGCTTCACTGTAGGGATGGTGCCAGGTTTGCTCCAAACGTGACGCTTGGCGTTCAGGCCAAAGAGTTCAATCTTGGTTTCATCAGACCAGAGAATCTTGTTTGTCATGGTCTGAGAGTCCTTTAGATGCTTTTTGGCAAAGTCCAAACGGGCTGTCATGTGCCTTTTACTAAGGAGTGGCTTCCGTCTGGTCACTCTACCATAAAGGCCTGATTGGTGGCGTGCTGCAGAGATGGTTGTCCTTCTGGAAGGTTCTCCCATCTCCACAGAGGAACTCTGGAGCTTTGTCAGAGTGACCATCAGGTTCTTGGTCACCTCCCTGACCAAGGCCCTTCTACCCCGATTGCTTAGTTTGGCCGGGCGACCAGCTCTAGAAAGAGTCTTGGTGGTTCCAAACTTCTTCCACTTAAGAATGATGGAGGCCACTGTGTTCTCGGGGACCTTCAATGTTAGTATCTCGACACAATTCTGTGTCGGAGCTCTATGGACAATTCCTTCGACCTCATGGCTTGGTTTTTGTTCGGACATGCACTGTCAACTGTGGGACCTTATATATAGCAGGTTGAGAGCTTCAAGTTCCTTGGTGTCCACATCACCAGCAAACTAACATGGTCCAAGCACACTAAGACAGTCGAGAAGAGGGCACGACAAAACCTATTCCCCCTCAAGAGACTGAAAAGATTTGGCATGGGTCCTCAGATCCTCAAAAGGTTCTACAGCTGCACCATTTAGAGCATCCTAACGGGTCGCATCACTGCCTGGTATGGCAGCTGCTTGGCCTCCGACCGCATGGCACTACAGATGCTGGAGGAAACGGGTACAAAAGTATCTATATCCACAGTAAAACGAGTCCGATATCGACATTACCTGAAAGGCCGCTCAGCAATGAAGAAGCCACTGCTCCAAAACCGCCATAAAAAAGCCAGACTACGGTTCGCAACTGCACATGGGGACAAAGATAGTACTTTTTGGAGAAATGTCCTCTGGTCTGATGAAACAAAAATAGAACTGTTTGGCCATAATGACCATTTATGTTTGGAGGAAAAAAGGGGAGGCTTGCAAGCCCGAAGAACACCATCCCAACCGTGAAGCACGGGGGTGGCAGCATCATGTTGTGGGGGTGCTTTGCTGCAGGAGGAACTGGTGCATTTCACAAAATAGATGGCATCTTGAGGCAGGAAAATTATGTGGATATATTGAAGAAACATCTCATAACATCAGTCAGGAATTTAAAGCTTGGTCGCAAATGGGTGTTCCAAATGGACAATGACCCCAAGCATACTTCCAAAGTTGTGGCAAAATGGCTTAAGGACAACAAAGTCAAGGTATTGGAGTTGCCATCACAAAGCCCTGACCTCAATCCTATAGAAAATGTGGGCGGAACTTAAAAAGCGTGTGCAAGCAAGGAGGCCTACAAACCTGACTCAGTTACACCAGCTCTGTCAGGATGAATGGGCCAAAATTCACCCAACTTATTGTGGGAAGCTTGTGGAAGGCTACCCGAAACGTTTGACCCAAGTTAAACAATTTAAAGGCAATGCTACCAAATACTAATTGAGTGTATGTAAACTTCTGACCCACTGGGAATGTGATGAAAGAAATAAAAGATGAAATAAATTATTCTCTCTACTATTATTCTGACATTTCACATTCTTAAAATAAAGTGGTGATCCCAACTGACCTAAGACAGGGAATTTTTACTAGTATTAAATGTCGTGAATTGTGAAAAACTGAGTTGAAATGTATCTGGCTAAGGTGTATGTAAACTTCTGACTTCAACTATAGGGGAAAATGTATGTCTAGGAGCTGATTGGTCGTCAGAATTGTGGAATAATACTAATGTTAAGGTAGGATTTGAATGGAGAAAGCTGATCCGAGAGCATCGCTGCCTTTTTTCATCCTATCTGTATCGACACATGCGCCAACGACAGACTTAATGAATGTTCTCTCCGCGAGGTGTTCTTGTGACCCTAGGTAACATGATCAGCTTGTCAAACTTGTCATTATGGATTCCAATACCTATGTCTCTGTTCCTTCCTCTCATAATTAGCCCGGTTCTGCCCAGGTATGCTGTGTGGCAGTTAATACAGTCAGCCTGGCTACAATCCAGTCAGCACTGGAAGAGGAGGAGGGAGGTAGAGAGGGATGAGTGAGAAGGAGTTCATGTTAATGACTGTCCTCTAGTCAGTGTAGTAGCAGTGTTAGGCCTCAGTTGCCGTGCCTCCTCGGTCTTCTCGAGTACCAGGGGAGCTGCTTCTTACTGTCTGCTCTAGGTGTACACATTCTTGATGGCACCTTATGTCCACAGACAGACCGATACACAGACAGACTCCGCTCTGCCAACTGGGCTTGATGTCTATGAGCTCATCCTTCACTCTTTTACTCCTGGCCCAAATGCCTCTGCATGAAGGTAGTGCACTATATAGGGAATAGGGTGCCATTTGGGATGAACCCTGGGTCAGTGTGCTCACTCAGCCCCAGAGAAGAGAGGAGCAGTTATGTGTCTTGTCTAGAGTATCTACCTAAGCTTGTCATCAACGTTTACAGTATAATTGTTTAAACCCTGGCCTGCTGGCTTAAAGTTCATAGAAGGAAATCAGTCACTTGGAAGCCAGGCCCAGCCAATCAGAATTAGTTTCCCCCCACAAAAGGGCTTTATTACAGACAATTTTAGAGTGGCCTTTTATTGTCCTCAACACAAGGTGCACCTGTGTATTAATCCGCTTGTTGATATGCCACACCTGTCAGGTGGATGGATTATTTTGGCAATGAAGAAATGCTCACTAACAGGGATGTAAACAAATTTGCGCACAACATTTTAGAGGAAATGAGCTTTTTGTGCATATGAAACATTTCTGGAATCTTTTATTTCAGCTCATGGTACACTTTTCATATTTTTATATTTTTGTTCAGTATGGTTAGCGATGGTATCCTACTGTATTATGTATTTCTCCCAAATGCCTACCTATTTCCTTTTCTTTATTAAATGTTTTCATTTTTTTACCCCTTTTTCTCCCCAATTTCGTGATATCCAATTGTTAGTTACGGTCTTGTCCCATCGCTGCAACTCCCGTATGGACTCAGGAGAGGTGGAGGTCGACGCAATGCGTCTTCTGAAACATGACCCTGCCAAGCCACAATGCTTCTTGACACACTGCTCACTTAACCCGGAAGCCAGCCGCACCAATGTGTCGGAGAAAACACCATACAGCTGGCGACCGGAGTCAGCGTGCATGCGCCCGGCCTGTCACAAGGAGTCGCTAGAGCGCGATGGGACAAGGACATCCCGGCCGGCCAAACCCTCCGCTAACCTGGCCGACGCTGAGCCAATTGTGCGCCGCCTCATAGGTCTCCCGGTTGCGCCCGGGTTAAAACAGCCTGGGATCGAACCGGGGTCTATAGTGACGCCTCTAGCACTGCAATGCAGTGCCTTAGACCGCTGCGCCACTCGGGAGACCCTTCTAGTGCACTACTTTTGACCTCGGCCCATAGGGTGGGCTATTTGGGATACAGACTAGTAAACCCGTCCCATCTCCTTTCCTCCCGCATTGCATGGGGCTGGTGATTTATGGGCACAGAGGGCTGCAAGGAAGGACAATTATTAATACACTAGGCTGGAAATGTATGAGTTGGCTAGGATGCTCTGGTCTCTTAATACAATGTAGTTAGTTACTGTTACCACTGCATCCCAAATGAGACCCTATTCCCTACATAGTGCACTATTCTGTGCTGTTGTCAAAAGCCGTGCACTATGTAAGGAATAGGGTGCCATTTGGGAAGTAAGCAAGCACTGGCCTGAGCCTCAATCTCCCTCCACTGAAGATGGAATAGCGCCCTAGACTCCAGTTCAGACAGAGTAGGTACTAGTTACAAACGACCAGAACATTTCACCACCACAACAGTCAAGTTCATTTTGGCGATATTAGCTTCCTTCTTTTATTTCTCTGACTGAATTAGTCCTTGTCATGATCAATGGGTTTAATAAAACACTGTTTATTTTGTTATTTTTGTGGAATATGGATGGGAATCTATGGCCTACTGTAGATACTGATGTAGGATAGCATTAGGTCAGGAGGATTGTGAAGATGGGCAATGATGGTGAAGTTCTCAACTCTCTCAGCTCTGCCACCTGACTGGTTTAACACGGCATATTTCTCATGCCATTGTTGCCTAGAAGAGTTTGGCTTCTATTTGGTTTCAATTGACAATTTTGATGCCAGAGGTCCTCAATGTTATTTAGCCTGGAAATTAAACTATGGGAAATACTGCCTACAGCAGGGTTCCCCAACTAGCATCAGCTCCAAGTGATTTTAATTTAGCAAATCTGTTCAAAAAGTATTCCCATGCATAATATATATGATTATATACAAATGTAAGCAAGGTTTGAATTAAAATGTTTTAGTCAAACATATATGTTAGGGCTTCTTGCGGTCAATTTGCAGTCTACAAATTATTTGTAATTATGTTTTGGCCACCTGACCATCCGCTCAAGAAAAAAAATTGGCGACGTGGCTGAATCTAGTTGATGATCCCTGGCCTGCAGGTTACCATATCTAAGCCTAAACTCGATCTTTGTGTTCAACAACACTGTTAAATCTGATAACTAGCTAACTGCTGACCTTTTTGGACTGTCATCATGGGACAACCAGAGGCCAGGTGGAAGAGGTTTTTATTCAGTTATTGGATTTTATTGTTGCCATGGTAATAAAATGATCCTGGCAGCTGTCCAGCAGTTAAACTGAACACTGTAGTGGATCGTTCCACAGTTTCTATGGGGTTATGACTTCTGAGGAACTAACTGTCACACCCATCCAAAAGGATATCAGAAAAATGTATCTACCGCTGGAGGTTCCATTTAATCAGATTTTGAAATGCAAAGATTCCAGTGCTGCCATCAGTCTCCTCAGGTATTTCCTGAAGTTGTAGTTGTAGGGTGAGCCTATGTTCTGTACTAGCCTGGTCCCAGATCTATTTCTGCTGTCTTGCACCTGCAAACTCCATAGGAGTTGGCATTGACAAGACTGCACAAACAGATCTGGGTCCAGGCTAGCTCCAACTTCCAGACCCAGACAGAGTGAGTGTAGTGTTGGTGGAGATGGTGGTGCTGAGTTAGAGTATTTAGGGAGGAGGACAATAGAACATCCGGCTTGTAGAACACATCTAAATTCGGATCACTTCCCCGTAGCACTTCCCTCCCTCACTCATTTGAGTTCATTTTGTTCTTATTGTCTTTGGCTGCAACCTTCCTCCCAGTCATTCGACTAAATAAAGCAGGAAGGGTCACGTCCAGTCAAAAGCCTCGACCCGTCGGCATACACACACACTAACACACTAACACGCAATAACTAAAGCTGCATCCTGGTACAGATGAACTGGTGTCTAAATTACAACCATGAGGCGTGTGCATATATCAGCTCGACAGGACTGTTTGCTTGCCAGTCCCACAGTTTGAGGTCCGTTTCTCCTTAAAACCAGGGTCACACTCTTCTGTGAGTGTTGTTTCAACGATGGCATGGCAACAGTCAGAAAAGCCATGATGTGGGGTGGAACTAACAGGCGCTGTGACCATAGAAATAGAATGACTAGAACAATTAGGCTACATTCTATTTCTATGACTGAGACCTGTGTCTATGTACAGTGCCTTCTCGAAAGTATTCACTCCCCTTTACTTTTTCCATTTTTTGTTGTTACAAAGTGGGATAAAAATTGATTGTAATTTTTTTTGTCAACGATATACATAAAATACTCTGTCAAAGTGGAAGAAAAATGTGAACGTTTGTAAAAATGAAAAACTCTTGATTAGATAAGTATTCACCCCTGAGTCAATACATGTTAGAATCACCTTTGACAGCAATTAGTGTCTTTCTGGGTAAGTCTCTAAGAGCTTTGCACAGCTGCATAGTACAATATTTGCACATTATTTTCAAAATTCTTCAAGCTCTGTCAAGTTGGTTGTTATCATTGCTAGACAGACATTTTCAAGTCTTGCCATAGATTTTCAACCAGATTTAAGTCAAAACTGTAGCTTAGCCCTCAGGAACATGCAATGTTGTCTTGGTAAGCAACTCCATTGTATATTTGACCTTGTGTTTTAGGTTATGAAAGGTGAATTTGTCTCCCAGTGTCTATTGGAAAGCAGACTGAACCAGGTTTTCCTCTAGGATTTTGCCTGGACTTAGCTCTATTCCGTTTTATTTTTATCATACAAAACTCCCTAGTCCTTGTCGATGACAAGCATGCCCATAACATGATACAGCCACCACCATGCTTGAAAATATGAAGAGTGGTACTCAGGGGTGTGTTGTTGGATTTGCCCCAAACATAACGCTTTCTATTCAGGAATAAAGTACATTTCTTTGTTACATTTTTTTTGCTGTTTTACTTTAGTGCCTTATTGCAAACAGGTTGCATGTTTTGGAATATTTGTATATCATGTTAAACACCATTATTGCACACAGAGTGAATCCATGCAACTTATTTTGTGATTTGTTAAGCACAATTTTACTCCTGAACTTATTTAGGCTTGCCATAACAAAGGGGTTGAATACCTACAGCTTTTAAATTTTAACGTTACAGGCTGAATTTAAAATCGATTACATTTAGATATTCTGTCACTGGCCTACACACAATAACCCATAATGTCAAAGTGGAATTATGTTTTTAAACATTTTTACAAATCCATTAACTTCTTACGGCTGAAAATCCATTAACGGGATCGATTTGACAACAGCCAGTGAAAGTGCAGGGCGCCAAATTCAAACAACAGAAATCTCATAATTAAAATTCCTCTAACATACAAGTGTTATACACCATTTTAAAGATAAACTTGTTGTTAATCCCACCACAGTGTCCGATTTCAAAAAGACTTTACGACGAAAGCATACCATGCGATTATGTTAGGTCAGCGCCTAGTCACAAAAAACACAGCCATTTTCCAGCCAAAGAGAGGAGTCACAAAAAGCAGAAATAGAGATAAAATGAATCACTAACCTTTGATGATCTTCATCAGATGGCACTCATAGGACTTCATGTTACACAATACATGTATGTTTTGTTCGATGAAGTTCATATCCAAAAATCTCAGTTTACATTGGCGCGTTATGTTCAGTAATGTTTTGCCTCCAAAACATCCAGTGATTTTGCAGAGAGCCACATCAATTTACAGGAATACTCATCATAAACGTTGATGAAAGATACAAGTGTTATGCATAGAATTAAAATATATACTTCTCCTTAATGCAACCGCTGTGTCAGATTTCAAAAAAGCTTTATGGCAAAAGCACATAATCTGAGTACAGCGCTCAGATACCCGCCATGTTGTGGAGTTAACAAAAGTCAGAAATAGCATTATAAATATTCACTTACCTTTGATGATCTTCATCGGAATGCACTCCCAGGAATCCCAGTTCCACAATAAATGTTAATTTTGTTCGATAAAGTCCATCATTTGTCCAAATACCTCCTTTTTGTTTGCGTGTTTAGTCCAGTAATCCAAATGCACAAGGCGCGCGCATTAAGTCCAGACGAAAAGTCAAAAACGTTCTATTACAGTTCGTAGAAACATGTCAAACGATGTATAGAATCAATCTTTAGGATGTTTTTATCATAAATCTTCAATAATATTCCAACCGGACAATTTCTTTGTCTTTAGAAATGAAAAGGAACGGATCTCGCGCTTACGGCGCGTGACTAAACGAATGGCTTTCTGCCAGACCCGATTCAAACAGCTCGTATTTTCTCTCCCTTCACAGTAGAAGCCTGAAACAACGTTCCTAAGACTGTTGACATCTAGTGGAAGCCTTAGGAAGTGCAATCGGACCAAATTTACACTGTATATTGGATAGGCAATCACTTGAAATACTGCAAACCTCAGATTTCCCACTTCCTGGTTGGATTTTTCTCAGGTTTTCGCCTGCCATATGAGTTCTGTTATACTCACAGACATCATTCAAACAGTTTTAGAAACGTTAGAGTGTTTTCTATCCAAATCTACTAATACTATGCATATCTTAGCTTCTGGGCCTGAGTAGCAGGCAGTTTACTTTGGGCACACTTTTCAACCGGACGTGAAAATAGCGCCGCCAAGCCATAAGAAGTTAACATAACAAAATGTGGAAAGTCAAGGTGTGTGAATACTTTCTGAAGGGACTGGATGTAGAGCAAGTCATTAGACTGTGGTATTTAGCTTACCGCTGTCTTAGCATGCCTTCGGTCACCTCTCAGAATAGATCCTAACTTACATTGAGTGGCTTTTTAAATGGCTTCTAATGGTGGTTACAGGAAACATTATCTTCACATGAACGAGTGTTTAGAGGAAATCAGAGCATAAGTCAGGAATCAGTGGGAGTCAGTGTTACGCTCTATAAAATGGAAGCTCTTATCTCTATCTTATCATGCCATGGAAATGTCCTCAGTGCTGCTCTTGTGCAGTGTTTTCTGTGTGTGTGTGTGTGTGTGTAGCACGCTTGTGTTGATGCTCCTGCCCTGCCTGTGAGCTTACAATCTGCTGACAGTGTCAGGAGGGGCCTTACACCGCCGACCAGACTCACACACAAATTGCACAAGGACCAATTGGGAAAGGAAATGAATACTTTCCATAAGACATTAATGTCATAACTAAGCTAGAGCTGTGTCCCAAATGGCCCTATGGGTTCTGGGGCACTATATAGGGACTTTGGGACGGAGCCTAGTCAGTCCTGTGCAGTGTGTGATTCACCTGGATTGCCACCTGCCATTTATCTGGCTGCCGGTGAGCAAGAAATTCAGCTCCTACCTGTTCCTCTGCACCTGTACTGCTGTGCTACAGTATTATAGAGTATGAACCCAGTGTGTCATCACATCAGTCTCACCTTGAGTGCTGTAAGAAAGGACCTGCTCTGACATGTTACAGCGTCTCAGGAATATATAAGCCCACACTGTGTGTGTGTGTGAGTGGGAGCGCCCGGCTATAGTATGAACTGCCTCAGTGCTGCTGCTCAGTGTATGTGCTGCAAGGTCACACCCACTGCAGTTTGTCATTGCAGCGAGCACGGACAGAGTGCACATTTACTGCTTATACACACACACCCACAGAGCTTGCATTATTATGCAGCTGATTAGATGCTCCCCAAGCGCTGTCCTCAGATCAGCTGGTGTGATCTGAGGACATCCATACAACTGGAAAACCGATCAGGGTAGCCGCTAGGCTGCTTGTTGCTGCCTCCTCAAAGCATGGCCTCAGGATCCACAAGCTTTAACTGTGTCTGTCCCTTCCTCCCTGTCAACGTACACACGTGTGTGTGTGTGTGTGTGTGTGTGTAAGATGGTTCAGCCATGCTTAATGTGGCTGTGTCTGCATTTACATTTTTCTCTGATCTGAAATCACTGCTGGAGGGAAAACTGCTTTAGACTACTCCTACCCTTTTCCCAGTGGAAATCAAACTATGTTGATAGCAGGTCAGCCTAGTAGGCAGTTTTTTTCTACTTCATAATATCTCTAAATATCTCTTATTTTGTCTTCCAGGACTTAATACAGAGGGCCTGTATCGTGTGAGTGGAAACAAGACTGATCAAGACAATATTCAGAAGCAGTTTGATCAAGGTAAAACACGTCTGCAACTGTCAATTCTCTTTAACTGTCAACTGCTCTTACATTATTTTCTCTTTTAAAAGCTCATTTTTCCCTTATCGTCTTCAAAATACCATTGTCCTGTCGATTATTGTTACAATGTCCGTTGGTTCGTGTGAGTACCTGTGCTGTGTGTTTTGGGCTTTCGTGCCCTTGTGGATTGCGCAGATGATTACGGCTCTCGTCCCGTGTGTTATTTATTGGAAGTACTCCTCGCTCTTTTGTTTGGGTATCAACCCTGTGTTTTTGTTACGTGTTTGTTTAGTCCCCGTGCCTTTACACGGCACGCCGTAATTTGGGTACAATAAAAAAAACTATTACGCATTCCTGCGTCTGTCTCCCGATCCCTTCATACCCACGTGACATTTTTGCCCTTAGTCTTTTTCTCTTGTTATTTATAAACTGAACACACATTTAAATCAAACTGGTTCATTAAGATGTCAGAAGGAAAGGGATTGGTTGAGAAAACCAATAATGACTGTTCCCAAGGACTTTAAATTTCCCTCCTAATTGTTTAAATTCAGCCACAAGTATTATGGATGTTTGTCCATGAAAGAGCTGGACTAGGTACAGTATTTGAGTGATTTACTGTGAATCAATGGGAGTCTTAAAACACACAGGGGAAGGCTGATTGTATTAACCTGCCAATTAGGGATGGATGGGGTATGTTGCTTAATATGATTTAGAGTAGATGTTGATATAGTCACCACTAGGCTGCATAGAGATCCTTCTGCTCCCTTCTCTCGCTTGCTTGAAAAATACTGGTATATATATAGTGCAATTTGACCTGGACCGGATCAAATTGACTTACACAAGCAATCAATTAATTGCATTTTTATTTTCTGTCTGGAATTGAATTACTGCATAGGCCCATCGGTTGGTTGTATTTCCCTGAGGGGAATGATGGCCATAGATTTAGTTTCTCCCGTCTGTAGCCCCATTGTAAGACCCGTTTCCCTTTTTGTTTTCATCCATCTTTCAAATCCAATACCAGTCAATCTGAGCCATCGAGCTGTGCAAAGGGGCTGGGTGGAAAAAATCTTCCTTCCACTGAGTGGCCAAATGACTTCCTATCCATGAGACACAGTTTGCCCAAAAGAGACACTATGGGCATCAATCTGCCTGCTGGCCCGGAACCATTAGTCCTCCTTCCACCCGCTCTTCTTCTTCCTGTCTCACCCGCCCCTCTCTCTATTTCTCTTCCTCTCTCTCCTTCTTCTCTTCTCTCTTTCCACCACAGGAATTTGTGAATTAAGTGCATTTTTCTCCCTCTCTTGCCCTTTCTGCTGTCTGGGAGAGAGATCTACTCTGACAGCTGTCAGTTCACCTTAGGCCCTGTCCTGCCCTCACTAGCGCTTTCTCTCTCTCGGCCTCTTCCTCCTCTCTCCTCTCTCTTCTTCTCCTGCTCTCTCTTACTCCCCCGCTCTCCTTCACTCGCTCCCTCTCTCTAATAATAATAATAAGTATTAATACATGATTTTTTTGTGTTTTTCTAAAACCCAAAGACGCTTTATGAGTACTGTTAACTTTCTCCCCCTCACCAATCAAACCCTGTCCCTCTCTCTCTCCCCCCTGCAGACCACAGTGTGGACCTGATAGTGATGGACGTGGCTGTGAATGCTGTGGCGGGGGCTCTGAAGGCCTTCTTCGCTGACCTTCCTGATCCTCTCATCCCCTACATCCTGCACCCGGAGCTGGTGGAGGCAGCCAGTGAGTACTGCACTGTTAGTTACACATGCTCTGTCTGTCAGTCTGGAGAGCTGACCTGGGTTCAGATACTATTTAGTTTCTTTCAAATGCTTTTAGCTACGCTTGGTTGAGCTTGCCTAATTCAATACTCCCAAAAGTGGCAGAGCAAACCCCGCCAATCTGGCACTCTCAGGCAGGCTAAATTAAATGCGATTCAAAGAAAACAAATCTTATATATCAACCCATGTCTGGTCTGTAGAGGCCAGTGTCCTAACTCAGTAACTAACAGCTGTGGGGAGGGTTGACACCCAGCACCTCAGCCCTCCTCCCCTCAAATCACACCCAGCAGCTAGAGAAGACGAGGTCAGCCAGTTCTCTCTCTCTCTCTCTCTCTCGATGGGTTTTAACAGTACCCCAGTTTTTCCTTTTGTCCTGCTCAGTTCATTGTGTCGTTTATTTTACTGTCACATTTCAGGTGCAGCCTGTTCTGTTTTTGAACCTCAAGTGTACTTTAGCTGGTAGAATGTAGCAACGCATCATGATGTTGGATGTTTGCCAGGAAGAGTGATGGTGCTATATTCCACAGTTTATAACTACAAGCAGATGTGAACGAAACTTAGTATTACCCCGTGGCGTATATGCTTTATATTACGTCTCAGGCAGTGTTTCTCCTACCATTATACACTGAGTGTACAAAACCTACTCTTTCCATGACAGACTGACCAGGTGAATCCAGGTGAAAGCTATGATCCCTTATTGATGTCACTTGTTAAATCCACTTCAATCAGTGTAGATGAAGGGGAGGAGACAGCGGCAGGCCAGTGGTCAAACGGTCATTGATGAAAGAAAAGGAGGCTGCCACGAATTGTTCAGAGCAACAGACGGGCTACAGTTGAACTGCCAGTCCAGTACAACATTGGTGCCCAATGACTTATAAAAGAATGCACAACTCGTCGTACCTTGACACGAATGGGGTATGGCAGCTGACGACCTTACAGAGTTCCACTACTTTGAGCAAAAAAACAAGAAACTGCAGTTGCAGTGGGCTAAGGAACGAAAACGCATGACACTGGAAAATTGGAAAAACATTGCCTGGTCTGATGAATCCCAGTTCCTGCTGTTTCACGCTGATGGGAGGACTAGGGTATGGAGAACCACATGAGTACATGCATCCATCATGCTGCATGTCAACATTGTAGGCTGGTGGTGTGGTGGGATGTGTTTTCATGGCACACATTGGGCCCCTTGATAAAAGTAGAGCAATAATTAAATGCCACAGGATATCTGAACAACATTGCCAATTAGATGCATCCCTTCATGGCAGCAGTGTATCCATTTGCTAATTTACTTTTTCTGCAGGATAATGCCCCATGCCACAAGGCTAGGATTGTCTAGGAATGGTTCCACGAACATGACAGTGAATTCAGCTTAGTGCAGTGGCCTGCCCAGTCACCAGATCTCAATCCAATTGAGCATCTGTGGGATGAGATGGAACGAGCTATTCGGAGTAGAGATCTACTACCAGCCAACTTGACACGACTGTTGGAAGCATTGGAGTCAACGTGGGACAACATCCCTGTGGAAGGCTTTCGACACCTTGTAGAGTACATGCCCCGACAAATTGAGGCTGTTCTGAGGGCAAAATGGGTGCAACTCGATTTTAGGAAGGTGTTCCTAATGTTTTGTACACTCAACATATATTAGGATTACCTCTGTCCCTTCCTCTCCCACCGAAAAGCTTTTGCCTTCAGTTGAACATTTTGGTTGAAGAGGCATTAGATGTTGATTTGGGGACCTTTGCAGCGTGTTTGCAAAATTATCAAGGTGAAAAACTGGTGCCAGGGCAGGGTATTTCACTACATTCGCAATAACATCTGCTAACCATGTGTATGTGACCAATTAAATTTGATTTGGTAGGGCAGGTCTGTGCCCCTTGAAGAACTAGTTGGTGAGTGGGTGTGGTTTCCTCCATGCCCCTCATAGTGTCTCCCTTAGTACCATCCAGTCACCTTCTCTCATAAAGTCAGCTGGAAGGAAAGCAAGAGATAAATAAGAGATGCTGCTGAGATACTCGCCCTTTCCTGTCAGTACAAACCACTCACCTTCTCTCTGAATGGATGTATACACACTTGTCTCAGTGTTTCTGCTGTAGAACTACATGCCTGCATTAATATTCTAACCCCAGTTATTCACACCTTTAAGTCGCATCACACTCAGCTCACAGCCGTCTTTCCTGAAAGACGAATTCCTGCCCAAGGATGCCAAAAGATTTTCATGCATCTGCATTATTTCCCCCCTGCCTGGTTGTTTCTGGGCGGCCCAAATGGCACCCTAGTCTCTATATAGTGCACTACTTTTGATAGGTCCTGGTCAAAAGTAGTGCACTAAATAGGGAATAGGGTGCCATTTGAGCCCCATACTGTGTGTTGCTGTAGGATATCATCCTTGCTTGAGTCATCTAATCCTGGGCCTGCAGTAATGTATTACTGATCACTGTTGAAACCAACCCAGCAGCCTCCTTCCTCACTGTCTGTCTCGCTGCTGCAGATTAATGTCCCAGAAATAGGTCCCCTCCCTCCCTCCCTCCAGGGGAGAGGAGAGAGAGGGAGGGAGGAGAGAGATAGAGGCCATTGGTTGGTTTCAATGAGGGGGGAAGATGGAAGTAGACAGACCTGGAGCTTGTCTCTCGGGGGTTTGAGCAGCTCTGCAGAACTGAGCGTTTCCCTCTGATAATTGTGCAAGCAGCGTAATGTGGAGGTGTTTGGAGGACCTCCAAGTAAATAGCACCCTTTCCCCTATGTAGTGTACTACTTTTGACCAGGACCATAGGGTAGTAGTATCACTATATAGGGAATAGGGTGCCATTTGTTATGCAGCCTGTCTCAGTCCGGGCCAGCCTTGGTGCACCACGCTCAGTTTTGGGGCAAGTAGCACACACACTCATTCCTTTTGTGACGTTCTGACTTAGGGATCTTAACGGTTAACCACTAATCGGTTAGCTGCCAAAAAGTACATTTGACCGGTCATGCTTTTCAGTCTAGGTTAATTTGCATAATTCAGTGGAATTAAATTGGCTCGTGTGTATTTTTGCTAGTCTAGTCTGAGGAGCGGAATGGCCTATCAGCTGTCAGACAGCGCGAGACCAGCTGGTACTGGAGTGAAACGTGCTTTTATGAGCCCAGTCATTGCGCAACAAATAACAGTTCTAAATGCAGTTGCGTGTTAAGAATTGTTTTGATGGCCATGATTAAAAAGAGCTACTATTTCTCAATCTCAGCTCATAGTTAAAACACATTTGCCATGAGTGCATAGGCTATAGTCAACGGTAGGCAGGCTATCAGCAGGTCACCCACCACTTTAAAATGGGAGCTTGAGGCTGTATAAATGTTTGAAACCTGAACTTAACTTCAAATAATGAGGAATGTCTTACCTTGCTTCAAAGTAGCCTAGTCCAAATCCAACCAGAGAAATGTGGACGCAAGACTTCCTCATGCAATTTACCAGCATTTCGCTCCTGTTTTATTGGTTTTCATATCAACTTTATTTTGTTGTCCAGAAGCCAAAGGCACCATCCTAGTCATATTAGCAGCCCATCCTAGTTGTTGCTATTAGATCAAATCAAATGTAATTTGTCACGTGCCGAATCCAACAGGTCACCTTACAGTGAGTGACATGCTTACTTACAAGCCCTTAACCAACAATGCAGTTAAGAAAAATACCTAAAAAAGTAAGAAATAAAAGTAAGAAATAATTAAAGAGCAGCAGTAAAATAACAATAGCGAGGGGTACCGGTTAATTGAGGTAATATGTACATGTAGGTAGAGTTATTAAAGTGACTATGCATAGATAATAACAGAGTAGCAGCAGTGTAAAGGGGGGGGGGGGGGCAATGCAAATAGTCTGGGGTAGCCATTTCATTAGATGTTCAGGAGTCTTATTGCTTGGGGGTAGAAGCTGTTTAGAAGCCTCTTGGACCTAGACTTGGCGCTCCGGTACCGCTTGCCGTGCGGTAGCAGAGAGAACAGTCTATGACTAGGGTGGCTGGAGTCTTTGACAATTTTTAGGGCCTTCCTCTGACACCGCCTGGTATAGAGGTCCTGGATGGCAGGAAGCTTGGCCCCGGTGATGTACTGGGCCGTACGCACAACCCTCTGTAGTGCCTTGCAGTCGGAGGCCGAGCAGTTGCCATACCAGGCAGCGATGCAACCCTTTAAGATACTCTCGATGGTTTAGCTGTAGAACCTTTTGAGGATCTGAGGACCCATGCCAAATATTTTCAATCTCCTGAGGGGGAATAGGTTTTGTCGTGCCCTCTTCACGACTGCCTTGGTGTGCTTGGACCATGATAGTTTGTTGGTGATGTGGACGCCAAGGAACTTGAAGCTCTCAACCTGCTCCACTACAGCCACGTCGATGACAATGAGGGCGTGCTCGGTCCTCCTTTTCCTGTAGTCCACAATCATCTCCTTTGTCTTGATCACGTTGAGGAAGAGGTTGTTGTCCTTGCACCACATGGTCAGGTCTCTGACCTCTTCCCTATAGGCTGTCTCGTCGTTGTCGGTGATGAGTCATGAGTGAACAGGGAGTACAGGAGGGGACTGAGCAAGCACCCTTGAGGGGCCCCCATGTTGAGGATCAGCGTGGCGGATGTGTTGTTACCTACCCTTACCACCTGGGGGGCGGCCCGTCAGGAAGTCCAGGATCCAGTTGCAGAGGGGGGTGTTTAGTCCCAGGGTCTTTAGCTTAGTGATGAGCTTTGAGGGCACTATGGTGTTGAACACTGAGCTGTAGTCAATGAATAGCATTCTCACATAGGTGTTCCTTTTGTCTAGTTGTGAATGGGCACTGTGGAGTGCAATAGAGATAGCATTCATCTGTGGATCTGTTGGAGCAGTATGCAAATTGGAGTCGGTCTAGGGTTTCTGGGATAATGGTGTTGATGTGAGCCATGACCAACCTTTCAAAGCACTTCATGGCTACAGACGTGAGTGCTACGGGTCGGTAGTCATTTAGGCATCTTACCTTAGTGTTCTTGGGCACAGGGACTATGGTGGTCTGCTTGAAACATGTTGGTATTACAAACTCGGACAGGGAGAGGTTGAAAATGTCAGTGAAGACACTTGCCAGTTGGTCAGCGCATGCTCGGAGTACACGACCTGGTAATCTGTCTGGCCCTGCGGCCTTGTGAAAGTTGATCTGTTTAAAGGTAGTTCTTGACCAGGTTTGCACACACTGCAGCAGGGATTTTGGCCCACTCCTCCATACAGACCTTCTCCAGATCCTTCAGGTTTCGGGGCTGTCGCGAGGCAATACGGACTTTCAGCTCCCTCCAAAGATTTTCTATTGGGTTCAGGTCTGGAGACTGGCTAGGCCACTCCAGGACCTTGAGATGCTTCTTACGGAGCCACTCCTTAGTTGCCCTGGCTGTGTGTTTTGGGTCGTTGTCATGCTGGAAGACCCAGCCACGACCCATCTTCAATGCTCTTACTGAGGGAAGGAGGTTGTTGGCCAAGATCTCACGATACATGGCCCCATCCATCCTCCCCTCAATACGGTGCAGTCGTCCTGTCCCCTTTGCAGAAAAGCATCCCCAAAGAATGATGTTTCCACCTCCATGCTTCACGGTTGGGATGGTGTTCTTGGGGTTGTACTCATCCTTCTTCTTCCTCCAAACACGGCGAGTGAAGTTTAGACCAAAAAGCTCTATTTTTGTCTCATCAGACCACATGACCTTCTCCCATTCCTCCTCTGGATCATCCAGATGGTCATTGGCAAACTTCAGACGGGCCTGGACATGCGCTGGCTTGAGCAGGGGGACCTTGCGTGCGCTGCAGGATTTTAATCCATGACGGCGTAGTGTGTTACTAATGGTTTTCTTTGAGACTGTGGTCCCAGCTTTCTTCAGGTCATTGACCAGGTCCTGCCGTGTAGTTCTGGGCTGATCCCTCACCTTCCTCATGATCATTGATGCCCCACGAGGTGAGATCTTGCACGGAGCCCCAGACCGAGGGGAATTGACCCGTCATCTTGAACTTCTTCCATTTTCTAATAATTGCGCCAACAGTTGTTGCCTTCTCACCAAGCTGCTTGCCTATTGTCCTGTAGCCCATCCCAGCCTTGTGCAGGTCTACAATTTTATCCCTGATGTCCTTACACAGCTCTCTGGTCTTGGCCATTGTGGAGATGTTGGAGTCTGTTTGATTGAGTGTGTGGACAGGTGTCTTTTATACAGGTAACAAGTTCAAACAGGTGCAGTTAATACAGGTAATGAGTGGAGAACAGGAGGGCTTCTTAAAGAAAAACTAACAGGTCTGTGAGAGCCGGAATTCTTACTGGTTGGTAGGTGATCGAATACTTATGTCATGCAATAAAATGCAAATTAATTACTTAAAAATCATACAATGTGATTTTCTGGATTTTTGTTTTAGATTCCATCTCTCGCAGTTTAAGTGTACCTATGATAAAAAAATTACAGACCTCTACATGCTTTGTAAGTAGGAAAACCTGCAAAATCGGCAGTGTATCAAATACTTGTTCTCCCCACTGTATATCTGAAAGGTCTAATATTAGACTTTATGTTAAATGCTTTTTTAAAGGTTTGATATGCTAATGCTTGGTTTGTCCCTACGTCTTTTATTACTTGCCAATATTACATGGGAGTTAGGCCCACTTATCTAAGATAGTGCTGCTATTATTAAACAGATAGTGACAAGAAAATCACTGAGACATTGTGCCCCCAGATGATACGGACAATGCTGTATCTGCTTAAGGCCCTAGCTAGTGTTTTAGTGTGTTTGTTGTGTGGGTGGTTATTGGCAACCCCGTCGCCTTTGTGCTATTCCTTTTCTTTTTTTCTTCTCCCGAAAGAAGGAATTAGTAAAAAGCTAACTCTGTTCTCCTCATTTCAGAAATTGTGGACCACATAGAAAGACTTCAAGTGCTGAAAGAAATAGTGAGGAAGTTCCCTGCCGTGAACTATGAGGTGTTTAAATACGTCATCACTCATCTGAGCAGGTAAGAGACAACGCTGTGAAACTGGATCAGAAAGTGTCTCAGGCTGCCTTTAACTGACTGATACTGGGTGGAATCTGAAGTAAGCTTTGAAGTATACACGATGTTAGTTACGTGACAGTAATCATGAAAACAACCATGTCATGTAGTTGGACCGAGTCGTGTTCAGTGGGGAGAATTTAGTTTGAAACGGAGAGATACTACCTGAACATCTGTTTTCCGCTGTGATACACTATATGACCAAAAGTATGTGGACATCTGCTCGTTGAACATCTCATTCAAAAATCAAGGGCATTAATATGGAGTTGGTCCCCCCTCTGCTACTATAACAGCCTCCTCTCTACTGGGAAGGCTTTCCACTAGATGTTGGAATATTGCTGTGGGGACTTGCTTCCATTCAGCCACAAGAGCATTAGTGAGGTCGGGCATTGATGTTAAGCGATTAGGCCTGGCTTGCTGTTGGCGTTCTAATTCATGCCAAAGATGTTCACATCTGGGCTCTGTGCAGGCCAGTCAAGTTCTTCCACACCGATCTCGACAAACCATTTCTGTATGGACCTCGCTTTGTGCATGGGGGTATTGTCATGCTGAAACAGGAAAGTGCCTTCCCCAAACTATTGCCACAAAGTTGGAAGCACAGAATCCTCTAGAATGTCATTGTATACTGTAGCGTTAAGATTTCCCTTCACTGGAACTAAGCTGTCTAGACCGAACCATGAAAAACAACCTCAGACCATTAATTATCCTCCACCAAACTTTACAGTTGGCATTATGCATTGGGGCAGGTAGCGTTCTACGCCAAACCCAGATTCGTGAAGCATGATTCATCACTCTAGAGAATGTGTTTACACTGCTACAGAGTCCAATGGCGGCGAGCTTTACACCTCTCCAGACGACGCTTGGCATTGCGCATGGTGATCTTAGGCTTGTGTGCAGCTGCTCGGCCATTGAAACCCATTTCACGAAACTCCCGACGAACAGTTCTTGTGCTGACGTTGCTACCAGAGGCAGTTTGGAACTCGGTTGTGAGTGTTGCAACCAAGGACAGGCGATTTGTACGCTCTTCAGCACTCGGCGGTCACGTTCCGTGAGCTTGTGGCTTGTGTGGCCTAACTCTTCATGGCTGAGCCGTTGTTGCTCCTAGACGTTTCCACTTCACAATAACAGCACTTGCAGTTGACTGGGGCAGATCTAGCAGGGCAGAAATTTGACAACTGACTTGTTGGAAAGGTGGCATCCTATGCCGGTGCCACGTTGAAAGTCACTGAGCTCTTCAGTAAGGCCTTTCTACTGCCAATGTTTGTCTATGGAGATTGCACGGATGTGTGCTCGATTTTAAATACCTGTCAGCAACAGGTGTGGCTGAAATAGCCGAATCCACTAATTTGAAGGGGTGTCGAGATACTTTTGTATATATCATGTATATATTGTTCCGGAGACCAGGGTTCACTTCTCTCTATCCCACTCTAATTCTGTACCTGTCTAAATAAAGTACAACATAAGTAAGGTTGGAATAAATCAATGAAATTGTGTTTCCCCAGGGTGAGCCAGCAGAGTAAGACCACCCTGATGACGGCCGACAATCTATCCATCTGCTTCTGGCCCACATTGATGCGTCCCGACTTTGAGAACAAGGACACACTCTCTACCACCAAGCTCAACCAGTCGGTCATCGAGTCTTTCATCCAGCAGAGCCACTACTTTTTCTACGGCGGAGACATCCAGGAGAGCTCCAGCACCGAGAGCACCCCACCACCCCATCACTGTCACAGCATGGTGGAGGCCCTGCTGCCCCTGCAGCTGCCCCCTCCTCTCCAGCCCCAACAGATCCAGCACAGTATGTCCCTGCAGCCTGACCCACTCATATAGACCCCCCAGAGCACCAGAGCCCAGGCCCCACCACCCAGGCCTCGAGCCCCAGGATCGGAGGACCCAGGTGGGGTAGGGAGTAGGCTTGGCTGGGAGTGGTGCTGCCTGGTGGGGTTGCATGGGGTGACGTGTCCTCCCTTCCCCCTCTCTATGGAGTCCCTCTGACTACAAAACAACAACATTACATTATCACTTTTGTTTTCTGCTCCCTTTGACTGACTGGATTCAGGGGTGACTAACTGATATAGCTATCCCCCAGGAATAAATAAAAAATAGCATTTTTCTTCTTTCAGTGCCGTATCCGGTTTCAGACAGATATGACATTGAGGGTTGAGACTGTCCACCCGTTACTCTGGTGATGAACACTTACCTTAATAAAGACACTGTATGCCTCCAGGAGAGGGGGGCACAAACATGTGATGCGGAAATGATTTGTTCAACTCTACACCTTGCAAAATATAAGGAAAATATATTTATGATAGTTGTTTTTTTGTTTTTGTTTATTCGATTAAAAAAAGAAAGTCTGACTGTCAAAAACCCTCCATTCATTCAAGTGAACTTGACATTACATGATGCACAATCTGTTATAATGCTTCTACCAGTGTAGACATTTGGCCATGATGATGATGGATTCTTGTTTTTTTAGCAGTATGATTTTTGTTTTTAAAGGGTTCGAGGGAAAGAAAGACAGTGAAAGTTAGCAGGCTGGTGCTGTGGTCTTTGTCTCTCACCTGGCTCTCAATGCCTCGTAGGGGACTCTACGTGAAAGACTGACGGTGTCACTGATGCTGTACTGCACCAGGCTGGGACATAACAGACAGACAGACTGCCTGGCCTCCTCTCTATCTCCTATTGGAGCAGAACTCATGCAATTCCTGAAGCTTATGAAGGGAGCATCCCACTACTAGAACCCTAATGGCACATCTCTGCGTTAACTCTGAAACAAACGCATTACAAAGCAGTCTGGGGTCTTTTTCTTGTTCTGTTCTTTTCTAGGTAATTGTTTGTTTGTTTAATTGATTGAACGTCTCCGTGGTGGTGCTACCCACCGAAAAGAGACATTTGTGTTGTTCTTCTGTTTGTTGAAAATAATGTGCATGTCTTTTTTGTCACTTAAAAATGACGATGATGAACGATTAAAAAAAGAAAAAAGACTGAACTTACAACTCAAGATTAACAGCTTTCATTCAGATCATATTTTTTATCTAACTTGATTGAGGGAACATTGAAACGGGGGTCAAATTGTATGTATTGTTAATTCATTATTTTTGTCATGCAAAGATGTCAATTCTTAATATCATATTTTGGTTATGTCTAATTGTTTCTCTTAAACAGGGGGGAAAGTATATATATGTATCAGCAAATAAGGTTGCTGATATAGAAAAATACCATGGGGTACTGAAATTCTGTATAATCTTGTAAAACCTACTATAATCAGATTTCTTTGTTATGATAAACAAACATTTTGGGTTAGATTAATTGTACTTAATTCCCTTCATTTTATGAATACAGACTCATTGCTTCTTTGTAGATGGTACTGCATTTTGTTTTGCTGTAAGTAAAAGATGCTGCTTAGAAAGTTCTGGAAAGGAAAAGTTTAAGTTTTGTGATGGAGTGAAACAGATTGACAGATAGAAGACATCTTCAAGACTATGCCTGTGACTGAAATGGCACACTATTCCCTACGTAGTGCACTACTTTTTACTAGAGCCCTATGGACCCTGGTCAAAAGAAGTGCACTATATAGGGAAGAGGGTGCCATTTCAGACGCATCCGATTGTTATTTTTCTCTATAGAGACACTCCAGATCTGGGGTTGGGGAGAGAAGGGATGGCGTAAAGAAGTGTGAAGCAGCTGCTAGGTAGAATATACCTTTTGTGTAGTTTCAATAAAAAGCAACTTTATTTGTTCATAAGATCTGCCTCATTCAAGCCAGTGTACAAACTCTTAAGATTTTAACATCTGCTATGTATTATAGTAAATAAATGATTTTGAGAGAAAAAAAATCAAGAGTTTTGTTTCATTTTTCCCCATTTTTTCAAATGGTGTTGAAATATGCTTTTATGTTTCTAATACAGCTGGGAATATTATTACAGGGTTTGGTCAGTGCTGGACTGACATGCTATAGTATGAAGGTCATATTTGGTAGCTGAAGAGCAATGCAACACAATCAACATATGACAGGACTGGAGTTATATTCATTCATTCTTCAAGCTGATATCTGTTTACTGCAGTGAGTATTGAGTTCAGCTGGTTCAGCCTAATTATTTTGATGTCCCGGTCACACAGCTCCCCAGGTGAGAAGTGATGAAAGTACGCCACCTAGTGGGGAAACATGTATTATATGTATTTTACAATCAAATAAAGTTTGATTTTCTCAGATGTAAAATATGTATTTTACAATAAAATAAAGTTTGATTTTCTCAGATTTAAATGTCTATTTTAATAGAATGATCACAAAAAATAAAATGAAAATAAAAACTAGCAGCAACATGCACAATCTGTCTTTCTGGTAAACAGGTCAGTTTGGAAAGGTCATTTCCATGTAAATTGACTGAACAGTTCTCAGTTACATCAACAACCTGGGGAATAGTTACAGGGGATTTAGTCATAACACATTTTACTAGGCAAGTCAGTTAAGAACAAATTCTTATTTTCATTGAAGGCCTGGAAACAGTGGGTTAACTGCCTTGTTCGGGGGCAGAAAGACAGATTTTTACTGGCCCAACGCTCTAACCACTAGGCTACCTGCCGCATAACAAGCTTCTAGTCAACATTCCATAGCAGTCTGAACGGTAGCTACTATTGTGCCCCCTACAGTCTCCCTCCCTCCACTTCTCCACAACAGTCTTCCAAAGAAGTTTGCAATGAAATGTCCACTTACAATCGTCCACTCTCCTCCCCTTAGCAGTCGTCACTTCCGGTTCTCGTTCCAGTCTTCCAATAATCACTATTTTTCAGCATTGCCTTGTCAGTTGTTAGTTGAATATTACATTTTACAATCGAGGTATAGACACGTATAATGCCTCGTAAGGGAGGAAAAGGCAAACAAGAGGGATTCTCCAAAAGGGTTCAGCTGTGACATCATCTCTCAGAGCAGTCATCCCTCAGGGTCTCTATGCTGCCACCTACTGATATGTCATCTCTCAGAGCAGTCATCCCCCAGGGTCTCTATGCTGCCACCTACTGATATGTCATCTCTCAGAGCAGTCATCCCTCAGGGTCTCTATGCTGCCACCTACTGATATGTCATCCCTCAGGGTCTCTATGCTGCCACCTACTGATATGTCATCTCTCAGAGCAGTCATCCCCCAGGGTCTCTATGCTGCCACCTACTGATATGTCATCTCTCAGAGCAGTCATCCCTCAGGGTCTCTATGCTGCCACCTACTGATATGTCATCTCTCAGAGCAGTCATCCCTCAGGGTCTCTATGCTGCCACCTACTGATATGTCATCTCTCAGAGCAGTCATCCCTCAGGGTCTCTATGCTGCCACCTACTGATATGTCATCTCTCAGAGCAGTCATCCCTCAGTGTCTCTATGCTGCCACCTACTGATATGTCATCTCTCAGAGCAGTCATCCCTCAGGGTCTCTATGCTGCCACCTACTGATATGTCATCTCTCAGAGCAGTCATCCCTCGGGAAAAGTAAGCACTGGAAGAGCACAGAAGCACTGGAAGATAACTACTAGAACCGCCATGACTTGATATTTCAATTATTAGTATTATTTCAAATATTCGACCAAAAATAAAACATTGTAAAATGAATGCATTTTTTATAAGTGAAGGTAGCTAAGATTAGCTAGCGTTTCCATTTACGAAAAACGTAACGTTACATACATGGCTAGCGTTACCGGTAGGTAACGTTCAAAGACACAGCTCAAAATTAGTGAATATATATTTTTTTGAAATTCCTTACTGTCATCTCTGCAGACCATGCCTAACGTCCGATAACCCAAACGACGTCTTGATTGGCACCTTTCGAAACCCCACTTTACCTGAGCGATGCAGTGTACTGAGCGATGACATATCCGTAGCTGGCAGCATACAGACCCTGAAAGATGACTGCCCTGAGAGCTGATGTCGCAACTGGACCCCTCGGATAACCGGGCCCAAAATCTGTCTTCTCCATCAGGTGGCGTTTTTTTTTGTTGCTCACCAAGCGAGGAGTTTTTGTATGGAGGTTAATGAGAGTGTCGAATTGGGTTAAGTTGTTAAGAGTGTACTGATATAAGTAGGACACGTGACATCCTGGCAACTTCGAGAAAAACATAACTTTATATGGAGTTGGGCCTGGTCGCCACTAGTTACCAAAAGCGTAAAGTCATAAACCCAGCATATTTAAAAAATGTCCCTTCTTTAAAATGTGATTTCAAACCTAACCGTAACCACCCTGCTAACATTGTGCCTAACCCTAAATTAACACCAAAAAGCACATTTTGGTTTTCATTCATGTTTAGGATGTAGGCAATTTGGACTTTGTGGCTGTGGTAACTAGTGGCAACCGCTGCGCCTGTTTTCCCCAAACGTTTAACTGCCCTCTCATTGGCTAGAATGGTCCCACCTAATTTGAAGACATTTCTTTTCATTATTAAATAGGTCACTAGAGTATCTGGTCAATATAATGTATATGTTATGTATTGTATTAATGTTATGTATTGGCCAATGAGAAGCTTTGAAGTAACCCGTCGGCCCTATTGGCACACTTCAGAAAAGCATAGGAATGAATGGAATTCTACAGTATTTCATTTAAATGTTTCAATGACAAAATTACATGTTTTTAAGTATTTGTTGTTGTTGTAGTGGTGGACAGTAACATTAGTACTTTCTCAAAATGATCCTTTAAAGAAAAAACATGTATATATGTTTTTTATGTTTAGCTCACATAATATAATTTAAAGTATGCATTGAGGTGTCTGTAATACAATAAATGTGGCAAAGACAAATGTAGAATTTAATAAATGCATTTCTATAGCTTCCAAAATACTTTTACAATGGTGAGGTGTCAAGATGGAGGCGCGGGGGCTTCAAAACTGCGCCCCCCTTCCCCCCCAAAAAAACAGCGCACTTCGAGCTATAAAAAACGAAGCAAAATTGTAGTGAGTTTGCTGTTTTAATTCTAATGAGAGAAGTGTAAGAAAGGCACAGCTATAGTATTGTAACGACCCTGGGTTTATAAGCGCGGAATGTATGATAGCCAACATTTCTAATGTGCAGTTGACAATCCTTTTTCAGTCTTTATCGAGTGCGTGACAAGTTTTAAATATCGCCTAGCAGTAGTCCAACGTATGCAACATGAACCTTACGGTACAACAAGCAGGTAAATGGATTTAGACTTGTGTCCAAGTACAGGTAAGGATGGTTGATACAAAATGTTACAGTTATAAAATGCAAGTATGTTACAGGAATAAAATGCAATTATACATATTTCATTGACACTGTAAAAGCCAACTCCACTTTTGAAATGTAAACCATGAACCACAAGCAGCATGATGGAAGCTTCTCTGAACAGTTGTTCCCTATGATATTTCTTGACGATAGCACATGTCCGCCATCTTGTGTATTGGCCTGGTATTGCCTCATCATTAGGGTATGAATCATGAATTGAAAAGCTTGATGCTTTTAGGATGAATATAAAATATAGAATACAGAATAGATATAGTAGACTAGAATAGATTTGTGATAATTTTGCAATGAATACATTTTTTTTATTTAAAAAAAGCATTATGTTCCATCGCATTCTATGTCAATTATCACAGAATATGGTAATGTACAAATTAATCCTACATTACCAAGGAGATACAAAAAATAATCATATGTTGAACTAATATATATTTTTTACATCAATTTTTTTTGCAGATAAACTGTTATTTTGCTGCATATGACAATATTTGATTCAAAATAAAATCCTTATACTGTAAATAGAAAAATAGCATCCCAAGTCGATCTGTAATATCTGTCATAAACTATCTTTATCTTATTGTTCTAACGTAGGTCTATTGCACAGTGCAATTGGCAAACATAATTGCTCCTTTCATAATTCAACAGTTACGTTAGACACATAATAACACATTTTAATGTATAATTTAGATAAATCAATCAATGCTTACTTTGAATAAGTGTTAGAAACAAGAACCATTCACCAGTGTTGTGTTCCATGCTGCTGTTACAGAGACAGGTGAGATAAGAGGAGGGGAGATGTGTTGTATTGTCTGTGCTGCTGCTAGATGAGGTTGTTGTTTTTACCAGAGAGATCACTTCCTCCTCTGACTAAAAAACCCAGCTCTTTTTATTACTCAGCCTGCTCTGTTTCTCTCCTCTATAGCCCCTCCCACCCCCAACCAGGGAGCTCCTGTGGGAGGGGGAAGCACAAGCACCACACTGCCTGGACCAATCATCATGCAGCACCACCTCTCCATTACATCTTAGTTTCCAAGGCGACAGGCAGGGCCTTTCTCCTGAAAGGCACCGCATCATCACCATCCATCCACCCAGGGCTGGTCGAGAGGCAGCAGTAGCAGGCAGCAAGCAGCAGCCCCGCAGTGGGTCACATCAGGCACCTCCCTCCTCCCTCTCTCTCGCCTCATGTCGCGCTGCAAATCTGTCTCCACCAACACTCAGGAAAAGGAAAATTGAGTAAGAAGAGAAGAGGAATGTGGTAGGTAGGTGCTGGATTTTTTGTTATGTCTGTGTTTAGCTATTTGTGTTGCGTTAGTGCTGTGTTTTACAGCGAGGCAGTGGGGAGGGTTTGTGTGCCTAATCCTCTAGCAGGCTGATTTAATGGGCTGTTTGCCGTTAGAATGAGAGAAGGAGGCAGTGGAGAAGGGGGAGCCCCTCTGCTTTGTTAAAGGGGCCTGGCCTGCAGAGCTAGGAGGCTGCCTGCCGCATACACAAACACCCCTGTCCCAGCCCTAGCCCCAGCCCTTGTCCCCAGCTGGGATGGACAATAGCCTGATCATTACCTCCTTTGACCAGCTACAGGCTGTAGCTATAGGCACTAGGTATATGTGTGTGAGGTAGTTGCCCTACCCTTCCCTTCCTTTCTGCAGCTGTATTGGAGTGTGTGTGTGTGTTTTGAGGATGACGAAACAAAACTCCCAGTGAGCGTTATTTAGTTAGTTAATACCCCTGGATCCACCACCCTTTCCTCTCCTCTTGCCTCGCTGCTTTTCAATCCCACCCTGAAAGGGGGAAGAAGAGAAAGGTTTGGCTGAATGTTGCTGCCCAGTAAATGCTGAGCATAGTGGGGTGGGGAGGGGATGCCTCGGTATCTTCATCATCATGGCTCTGGCTTGGCTAGCCTCAGACCTGGGCTCGTTTTTATAAACCATCTCATCCGGCTCACCTAGGATCAGGTTCCTCCTGTACAAATAATCATATTTATTATGATCTAAAAGGCTAAACTGATCCTTGATCAGCACACCTTTTCGAGACACTTTATTAATACAGACCCAGACCAATACAGACCCAGACTGTAGCATCTGTCATCCATCATCCAGCCACAGCCAGCACAGCCAAAGAGATCTGAGAGGAAGGATGTCCATGTTCACTGTCAGATTCATTATCACAGCATGGGATTAGTACAGCCAGGTCACCCGTGATACAAGTCAGTATTTGATGTCCGTCCATGTCTGAGGATGTCGGGAGAAGACGTAGAAACCGGCCACTAGGTTTTGGTTTTGCTAGGGCGTTGTGGACTGCAATGGTGAATGGGCACAAGCATCTGCCTCTGATTCCACAGGTTGCAAGTTCAAATCCAGCAATAGAAAGTTGTTTTTGATATATTTTTTAAGCCTATCCCAAACCTTAACCGTTACCTTAAAACCACTTGGAGTTAATGCTTAACCTTAAGAATTTGAAGTTAATGCCTGAACTTAACCCTCACCTTAAAAATTAGAGTTAATGGTTAAACTTAATCTTAAACGCTTCAAAATTTGACGTTTGGAACAACTTTGAAATTTGATGTTTGAGAAACATGGATGAACGTCTAATTCTGACGTGAGAGTGAGAGCTGGTAGAATTAGTATGGGGCCTGGCTCACTGTACATGCTAGGATGCTGGGTTATTATTAGCCTAGCCCGTTGCGCCTTCAGTATGTGCTGCAGCTCCTACGTTGTCAATGTTACAGCCTGGTACAGGACTCGACTGTATGATGTGATTTGGAGGTGTGGTGTCAGATTCAGGAACCATTACCGGAGCGAGTCCCCTGTGTCCTTTTCTCCACCTCCTTCCTTCCTCACACCTCTGTTCACCACAGGATGGGAATTAAGTGTGTGTGTGTCGCCTGTGTCTGTGTGTTGGGGTGGGGTCTCACTTGAGGTGGGCTCTCTCTCTGTCTGTTTCCACCAGCCCCAGAATCCTATTTGATCCTTTCTGTTGTTGTTATTGTTGCTTCAGTCATGACAGGAAAGAGATTAGAGAATGAGTCTGCCATACTGTCTCCTCATCCTGTTGTAACTCTGTTTCCAGTAGCCTTTATCCTCTCCATCGTTAATTGATCAGATCACTGGGACTGGGCTGATAATGGACAACATTTAATATAAATAGCACCTAGGGTGTGGCAGTCACCACTGATCACCTTCCTACCCTTTTTACACTATCGTGCTGACCCAAACCAAACCCTGCTGGCTTGCATATTCTCTTGACTTTTTCCTTTTCCAGCATATATGTTGCATGCGTAACTAGGCCAGCTCAGTACATTTTGATTTGGCTTGACTCAGTTAGGTTAATCACGTGATGTGTGTCAGGACACACTAGAATATTAATAGATGGATAGTAGCCTAAAGGAAGCGGTGATTGATTGATTGGCTGATTGGCTGATTGATTGATTGATGAGGTCAGGGGTTAACAAACTATTGATTGAGATGAATGAAGTAAAGTTTAGACCTCGGGCCATACTATAAAACAACAGCCTGGTGACATTCTGTCAGAATATATACACACAGTGGTGGAAAAAGTAGCCAATTGTCATACTTGAGTAACAGTAAAGATACCTTAATAGAAAATGACTCAAGTAAAAGTGAAAGTCACCCAGTAAAATACTACTTGAGTAAAAGTAAAAAAGTATTTGGTTTTGAATATACTTAAGCATCATACTTAAGAATGCCCTGCTAAGCATTCAGAATGTAATGAGTACTTTTGGGTGTCAGGGAAAATGTATAGAGTAAAAAGTACATTATTATTGTTAAATATAAATAGTAAAGTACAGACACCCAAAAACACTACTTAAGTAGCACATATTTTTACTTAACTTTACACCATTCCATACACAATATAAGTAGTATAGAAGAGTAACAGATTATCTGATTAAAAAATACATTAACACAATGCAAATTATGAGTAAGTAAATATGGTGTCTAGTGAGTATCTAGCCAATCTACTATTTGTGTCAGATTTGTCTGGTTCTGGTCAGTATTTTGGTCAAGTATTCACTAAGATATGTTGTATTTATATTTGGAGCTCTACACTGAAACAGTGAGAGTGGGTCTAATCAGTGATTCCAAAATAGCACCAGTCAGTCAGAGAGGGAGGAAGGACTGACTGGCCACCATTATCTCTGACTAATGAATTATTGAACAGTGACTGACTGATCCTGCACAAAGCAAAGCAGGCAAGCAGATCTCTGGTTGAGCCAAGCCTTGAAATAGCAGATCTGTGTGCATGCGAGTCTGTATGTGTGTGTATACATGTGTGTGTGAGAGAGAGAGATAGATCTCTAAAATCATATTTGAAATTGTGACTTCCATGCGGTCTCCTCTCCTCCATGTCACAGTGAGCCACTCCCTCCTCCTACTCCTCCACTTCCTCTCTCAGCCAGCCTGGCTCCCTCTCTCAGCCAGCCTGGCTCCCTCTCTCAGCCAGCCTGGCTCCCTCTCTCAGCCAGCCTGGCTCCCTCTCTCAGCCAGCCTGGCTCCCTCTGCTAAGCTGAGCCCTGCTGGGAGGCTGAAGGGGTTTATACTGTACTGTTGAATGCTGCTGTACCACGACTTCAATTATCCATATGAGGTTACCTTATCTCTGCAACCGAGAACCACATCTTGTTCCTCAGTACCCTCTTATATTACTCCCATGTAACATTTCAATGCTTTTTGTTTGTTAGGAGAGACAACCTTAAGAGATTGCTCGTCATCCAAATATACAGTGCATTCGGAAAGTATTCAGACCCCTTCCCCAAATTACATTACAGCCTTATTCTAAAATTAAATAAATAGAACTTCTCATCAATCTACACACAATACCCCATAATGAAAGTGAAAACCGATTTTTATACATTTGTGCTAAGGTATTAATATACACTGCTCAAAAAAATAAAGGGAACACTTAAACAACACAATGTAACTCCAAGTCAATCACACTTCTGTGAAATCAAACTGTCCAATTAGGAAGCAACACTGATTGACAATAAATTTCACATGCTGTTGTGCAAATGGAATAGACAAAAGGTGGAAATTATAGGCAATTAGCAAGACACCCCCAAAAAAGGAGTGATTCTGCAGGTGGTGACCACAGACCACTTCTCAGTTCCTATGCTTCCTGGCTGATGTTTTGGTCACTTTTGAATGCTGGCGGTGCTCTCACTCTAGTGGTAGCATGAGACGGAGTCTACAACCCACACAAGTGGCTCAGGTAGTGCAGTTCATCCAGGATGGCACATCAATGCGAGCTGTGGCAAAAAGGTTTGCTGTGTCTGTCAGCGTAGTGTCCAGAGCATGGAGGCGCTACCAGGAGACAGGCCAGTACATCAGGAGACGTGGAGGAGGCCGTAGGAGGGCAACAACCCAGCAGCAGGACCGCTACCTCCGCCTTTGTGGAAGGAGGTGCACTGCCAGAGCCCTGCAAAATGACCTCCAGCAGGCCACAAATGTGAATGTGTCTGCTCAAACGGTCAGAAACAGACTCCATGAGGGTGGTATGAGGGCCCGACGTCCACAGGTGGGGGTTGTGCTTACAGCCCAGCACCGTGCAGGACGTTTGGCATTTGCCAGAGAACACCAAGATTGGCAAATTCGCCACTGGCGCCCTGTGCTCTTCACAGATGAAAGCAGGTTCACACTGAGCACATGAGCACATGTGACAGACGTGACAGAGTCTGGAGACACCGTGGAGAACGTTCTGCTGCCTGCAACATCCTCCAGCATGACCGGTTTGGCGGTGGGTCAGTCATGGTGTGGGGTGGCATTTCTTTGTGGGGCCGCACAGCCCTCCATGTGCTCGCCAGAGGTAGCCTGACTGCCATTAGGTACCGAGATGAGATCCTCAGACCCCTTGTGAGACCATATGCTGACACATGCACATTTGTGGCCTGCTGGAGGTCATTTTGCAGGGCTCTGGCAGTGCACCTCCTTGCACAAAGGCGGAGGTAGCGGTCCTGCTGCTGGGTTGTTGCCCTCCTACGGCCTCCTCCACGTCTCCTGATGTACTGGCCTGTCTCCTGGTAGCGCCTCCATGCTCTGGACACTACGCTGACAGACACAGCAAACCTTTTTGCCACAGCTCGCATTGATGTGCCATCCTGGATGAACTGCACTACCTGAGCCACTTGTGTGGGTTGTAGACTCCGTCTCATGCTACCACTAGAGTGAGAGCACCGCCAGCATTCAAAAGTGACCAAAACATCAGCCAGGAAGCATAGGAACTGAGAAGTGGTCTGTGGTCACCACCTGCAGAATCACTCCTTTTTTGGGGGTGTCTTGCTAATTGCCTATAATTTCCACCTTTTGTCTATTCCATTTGCACAACAGCATGTGAAATTTATTGTCAATCAGTGTTGCTTCCTAATTGGACAGTTTGATTTCACAGAAGTGTGATTGACTTGGAGTTACATTGTGTTGTTTAAGTGTTCCCTTTATTTTTTTGAGCAGTGTATAAAACAGAAATACCTTATTTACATAGGTATCCTGTTTCCATTGATCATCCTTGAGATGTTTCTACAACTTGGATTCCACCAGTGGTAAATTCAATTGATTGGACATGATTTGGAAAGGCACACACCCGTCTATATAAGGTCCCACAGTTGACAGTGCATGTCAGAGCAAAAACCAAGCTTTGAGGTCGAAGGAATTGTCCGTAGAGCTCCGAGACAGGATTGTGTCGAGGCACAGATCTGGGGAAGGGTACCAAAACATTTCTGCAGCATTGAAGGTCCCCAAAAACACAGTGGCCTCCATCATATTTAAATGGAAGAGTTTTGGTACCACGAATACTCTTCCTAAAGCTGGCCTCTCAGGTGACCAAGGGAGGGGACCAAGAACCCGATTGTCACTCTGACAGAGCTCCAGAGTTCCTCTGTGGAGATGGGAGAACCTTCCAGAAGGACAACCATCTTTGCAACACTCCACCAATCAGGCCTTTATGCTAGAGTGGCCAGACAGAAGCCACTCCTCAGTAAAAGGCACATGACATCCCGCTTGGAGTTTGCCAAAAGGCACCTAAAGACTCTCAGACCATGATAAACAAAATTCTCTGGTCTGATGAAACAAAGATTGAACTCTTTGGCCTGAACGCCAAGCGTCACATCTGGAGGAAACATGGCACCATCCCTACGGTGAAGCATGGTGGTGACCGCATCATGCTGTGGGAATGTTTTTCAGCGGTAGGGACTGGGAGACTAGTCAGGATCGAGGGAAAGATGAATGTAGCAAAGTACAGAGAGATCCTTGATGAAAACCTGCTCCAGAGTGTTCAGGACCTCAGACTGGGGTGGAGATTCACCTTCCAACAGGACAACAGCACTAAGCACACAGCCAAGACAACACAGGAGTGGCTTTGGGACTCTCTGAAGTCTCTGAATGTCCTTGAGTGGCCCAGCCAGAGCCTGGACTTGAACCCGATCGAACATCTCTGGAGAGACCTGAAAATAGCGGTGCAGTGACGCTCCCCATCCAACCTGACAGAGCTTGAGAGGATCTGCAGAGAAGAATGTGAGAAACTCCCCAAAGGTGTGCCAAGCTTGTAACGTCATACCCAAGACGACTCTAGGCTGCAATCGATTCCAAAGGTGCTTCAACAAAGTATTGAGTAAAGGGTCTGAATACTTATGTAAATGTGATATTTCAATTTTTTTATTATGAATTTGCTTTGTCATTGTGGGGTACTGTGTGTAGATTGATAAGGGATTTTTTTAATATTCAATTTTAGAATAAGGCTGTAACGTAACAAAATGTGGAAAAAGTCAAGGGGTCTGAATACTTTCCGAATGCACTATATACAATATTACTATCCAAGAAATGTGAACATGCATTTCAAACATGGACTGGCTTAGACTCATCATTCAGTGATGCCAAGCCAGAGAAAACAACGGTGTGCCACATAAAAGGAGAACTATACTGCGTGCATTGTACAATCTATTCACAAGCAATAATGATGTCAGAGAGAGCTCTCAAGGTTAAAGCCTGCCCTAGCTAACCCATTGTCTTTGTACAGTATCTAGAGATACCACTCTTCATACAGAGAAATGTGCCATAATGACCTCAGCCTTTCGCCCCTAGGTCCCTGATCAGAAGAGATCTATATGTCCGTCTGTAGAGAGAGAGAAGCAGGGAGGGAGAAAGGGAGAGAGAGAGACGGAAAGAGAGCGAGAGAGAAGCTGGAACTACTCTACCTGAACCAGTGTGGGGGAGAACACAGCTTCCAACAGAGCTGCTGTTCCTGCTAGAACTAGGGTGTGATGTAGGTCACAGAGAGAATGACCTTTCCCATCACTAGCTACGCTAGCTACACACAAAAGTATGTGGACACCCCTTTAAATGAGTGGATTCAGCTATTTCAGCTACACCCGTTGATGACAGATGTATAAAATCGAGCACACAGCCATGCAATCTCCATAGACAACAAATCAGCAGTAGAAAGGCCTGCACTGAAGAGCTCAGTGACTTTCAACGTGGCACCGTCATAGGATACCACCTTTCCAACAAGTCAGAGCTGCCCCTGTCAACTGTAAGTGCTATTATTGTGAAGTGAAAATGTCTAGGAGCAACAACGGCTCAGCCTTGAAGTGGTAGGCCACACAAGCTCACAGAATGTCACCGCCGAGTGCTGAAGCACGTAGCACATAAAAATCGTCTGTCCTCCGTTGCAACACTCCCTACCGAGATCCAAACTGCCTCTGGAAGAACAATAACTGGTCGTCGGGAGCTTCATGAAATGGGTTTCTATGGCAGAGCAGCTGCACACAAGCCTAAGATCACAATGCGTAATGCCAAGCATCGGCTGGAGTGGTGTAAAGCTTGCCACCATTGGTCTCTGGCGCAGTGGAAACGTGTTCTCTGGAGTGATGAATTGCGGACAAATCTGGTTTTGGCGGATGCCAGGAGAACGCTACATGCCCCAATGCATAGTGCCAACTGTAAAGTTAGGTCGAGGAGGAATAATGGTCTGGGGTTGTTTTTCATGGTTTGGGCTAGGCACCTTAGTTCAGGTGAAGGGAAATCCTAACACAATCACATTCTAGATGATTCTGTGCCTCCAACTTTGTGGAAACAGTTTGGGCAAGGCCCTTTCCTGTTTCAGCATGACAATGCCCCCGTGCATAAAGCGAGGTCCATACAGAAATGGTTTGTCAAGATCGGTGTGGAAGAACTTGACTGGCCTGCACAGAGCCATGAACTCAACTCCATCAAACACCCTTTGGATGAATTGGAACGCCGACAGCGAGTAGTGTATCACGACCTGTGGCCCCCAGTATTAATCATAACCGCGGGAACAAACATTGGATTCTACAATGACATTGCAGGGGCACAATCGTTTTGTTGTTCTTTAAATAACTTCAATTTCAATAGCTCTCCTATATTAGTATAACTAATTTTCATCGGTACTGCCAAACTATCCTGACCTATTTATAAGGAAAAGGAAACTTAGATTTTCCAAAACTTAGGAATAATAGTTCAAATCACCAACTTTATAGTAACCAATGCAAAGTAATTGAAGTTGCTAATGTTTTGCCCTCAACAATTGACATTGAATGAATCCTCTGTATTTGTTTAGGTGTTGGCCTACACAGCTGATGATCCAACCATACCAGTAGCTAGTGAGTGACAACAGTACTGGGACCTAGCTAGTACATTTGGTTCCTTGGAAGCTGTGGGAACGTATGTTTTTGGTTTCCAATTGGTTCTGGGGACGAAGCCATAAGTTTCCTGACCAGTAAAACTGAATGTTTTTTTAAACGTTCTGAGAATGGAAGTGAAAAATGTTGCCTTAAACATGACTTTTTAGGTAGCAGGGAGGTTCTGAGAACATTTTACTATCGTTCTCTAAATGTTTTCCTGGAAGGTATTATTAACGTTCTGAGAACAGAAATTATAGGATTTTGACGTTTTTTAATAACTTCCTTTAGCTTTCACTGAATGTTTTAAAAATACTTTTAATAATACTGCTAGCTTATGTTAACTGTTTTGAACTCCAAGCACAGATAGGACACCTGGAAATTAATTTGCTTCGGCATTAATTCATGCATAAACCTCTATTTTTTATTGTGGCACAGCGTCAGTAAGATTCAACCCTATGATCTTCTGGTAAAAATAAAATCCATATGTGATAAGGAAACTAACTTAATCCACCCAAATAAAAACAGTACACTGACAAAACAAAACTCCTACTGCTTCCAATTCTCCATATCTACCTTCTCAGGCTCTGGGCCTAGGGCCTGATAGGGTGGTACAGCTTATGACAATATTCCATGTAACTCCTTCGCCGAGAAATCTTTCAGCCCCAGGAAACGCTCCACAGCTTCCACAATGATTTGTATCTTCCTGGACTTTCTCTCCACCTTGGCAGTGCCATTTATCACCATAGCTATGAAGGCCACAAAGTCAACCTTCCTAACCTTTAAAAATGTCAGGATTCTGCTGGTGAAAGGCAACCCCTGCAGCGTGCAGTGAAGGCCTATCCACCACCATGGACTTCAAGTGCACCATTCAAACCCTCAACCTGGATAGCCTGGACTTTGGCCACTTCATTCTCTTTCCCCCTTGTGAGGCACTTGAAAGACGTGGCTTTGTGGTTCCCACCACAATTGCAACATGTCACATTTTCATCACTTTTATAACACGTGATATTTTCCACAACTTGAACATCTCGGCTTCTCCCTTCTGCAAACACTTGATACATGACCAAAAGCTTTACAATGATCACACTGCATTGGTCTTGGGATGAATGCTCTGACTCTGTAGTTAATAGACCCTAACTGCACTTGAGTAGGGAGACTCCATATCAAAAAAAAGAAGAAAAAAAAAAAAAGTAAGACAAAACACTTTTTCTTCATTCACCACACGATTCATCCGACATGCATCAAACACTCCAGGAATATTTTTCATCTCTTCAACATCTACTTCCCACGAGACTCCAGATATAACCCCCTTGAGGAGTACCCTGTTCCTAACACACACACACACACACACACACACACACACACACACACACACACACACACACACACACACACACACACACATACACACACACGACACTTCAAACTTATCAAATCGGTTGAGACACAACACACGTTTCTTTTGATCCTCAGAAGCACAAAAAATCAAAACCAACCCGCCTCTCGTGATCCTCACAGCCTTCACTCTACCCAGCACTCTCTCCACCAGTTTGGATATCTCAAATGGATTCCTCAAGATGGGTAATTCGATCAGCTGCTCCTCATTTACAAACCGTACTCCTACAAGATACGTTGTGACATTCTCATCACTGTACTCTACTTTGCTCAGTTTTCCTTTCTTTTGGACAATATTCCAATTCCCCTTGATTCTACCGCCATTAGATTCAGAATCCACTCCATCATCCGCTTCCGCCATCTTTTTTCCTATCCGAGCCATGTTCCTGTTTTTCATTTAAGTCTATTCAAACAGACCCCATTTCAAAGTAAACAAGCACTCATTAAGATCAGGTGTGGCCAATTAGTGGGCACGGCTAACACACCTGAACACACTTAACAAGATAGAGGCTAGAGAGAGTTTGGTGACGCTGAGAACGGAATGTATATGTTTTTAAATAGCATTCTTAGGATTTTACTAATGTTTTCTTGTGGTTTTTATAGAAAGTTGTCTTAATGTTCTGAGAATATGACTTTAAAAAGAACCATGAGGAAACCTGCAGAAAACGTTATACTGAAGTGCTGAAGTGCCCACAAAAGAACGTTGTTTCTTAACATTCGCTGAACGTTCTGAGAACATGACTTTAAATAGAACCATGAGGAAACCTGTAGGAAATGTTATGCTGAAGGACTGAAATTCCCACCTAAGAAACATATGGTTTTCAGAACATTATGAGCTAGAAGGTTCCCAGAACCTTTTGGGAAGGTTGTATGCAAAATAACCATAGGGCAACCATGCTCTCACCAAGCTCTAAGAAACATATGGGAACGTTTTGTGCTAGCTGGTTAGTAACTATACATGCATTAGCTTTGAAACAGTTATGCTCTGTACTGTGTTCAGCTATATTATAGCAAGCTACTGAAATTGAATTTAAAGGAGCAACAAAACAACTGTGCCCTTGCATTGTCATTGTAGAATCCAGTGTTTGTTCCCTCTGAATGTTATGATTAATTTTGGGTGCCATAGGACATGTAACATATCTTCCTCATGAATAGTAAATTATGAATCTGTCCTGGACTGCCTGGGCCACAGACAGATCCTGACAGGATAATAGTCACATTGTTCCCTGTGGGATCCCTATTCCCAACAGCTTGTGACCGGGTTGTGTTCAGTAGAGAGATAGTTTCGAAACGTAGTGAAACGAGGAGGTACTGCATGAATTGTCCAATGCAAATTGTTTTCTATTGCAAAATATTTCTCTACATTGTGGCCTACTGAACATGAGCCTGGTGTTACTCTCCAAGTCTGCAACAGTGTTCACTAGCTATTTTATTTGAAGGGGAACTGATGCCCCCCCAAATATCAATATCTTTGAATTCATTATGCATAAAATAAAATAAAATGTGTGGCCTTATTTCCATATTACCTCTATAGTTAGATGTATCACCCATAAGTTTCAGTGTACTATTGGATAATAGGTCATGATGTGACTGCTTGCTCACCACCATACTGAGCCATAGTCTCCTCTGCCTTGTCATACCCACTATGGCCTATACATCTCTGGGTGATGCTCTGGGAATCAGCCCCATATTACGTAACCCAAGTGATGCTGTAGCCATGCATTTGTGAATCATGGGTGGACTGGAAATCGGTTTTAAATGCAATTAAAGGGGCTTAATGTCAATGTTAAAGGCTTTACTGTAACTGCACTCTGCCGCTATTAAAGTCACCAGAGACATGGGTGATTCAACTCCGACCAAGGTGCTTTGGTGTAGGGTTTCTCTCATGACTCCAGGGTGGTTTTATGCTGCTAGAACCTATAGAGTAGAGGAAAAGATTCTGAATGCGTCCCTGATGGCACCATATTCCCTGAATAGTGCACTACTTTTGACCCTGTGGGCCCTGGTTGAAAGTTGTACACTATAAAGGGAATATGGTGGTATTTGGGACAGCTTATGGCTGTTTGATGTGCAGCTGTGCTTATTAATGGTATATACTGAACAAAAATATAAACCCAACATGTAAAGTATTGGTCACATGTTTCATGAGCTGAAATAAAATATCCCAAAAGGTTTATTTCTCTAAAATGTTGTGCACAAATGTATTTACATCCCTGTTAGGTAGCATTTCTCCTTTACCAAGATAATCCATCCACCTGACAGGTGTGGCAGATCAATAAGCTGATATAAAAAATAAAATAAAAATCATGATCAGTACATAGGTGCACCTTGTGCTGGGTACAATAAAATTCCACTCTAAAATCTGCATTACATGCATTTCTAGGCATGTTAGAGAGCTTGCTGGACCTACATTTGTTCTCTATAGACTAAATCTGATCATTGCCAGCAGCATACCACCCTGCATACCACTGCTGGCTTGCTTCTGAAGCTAAGCAGGGTTGGTCCTGGTCAGTCCCTGGATGGGAGACCAGGTGCTGCTGGAAGTGGTGTTGGAGGGCCAGTAGGAGGCACTCTTTCCTCTGGTCTAAACAAAGATCCCAATGCCCCAGGGCAGTGATTGGGGACACTGCTCTGTGTAGGGTGCCGTCTTTCGGATGGGACGTTAAACGGGTGTCCTGACTCTCTGAGGTCATTAAAGATCCCATGGCACTTATCGTAAGAGTAGGGGTGTTAACCCCGGTGTCCTGGCTAAATTCCCAATCTGGCCCTCAACCATCACGGTCACCTAATAATCCCCAGTTTACAATTGGCTCATTCATCCCCCTCCTCTCCCCTGTAACTATTCCCCAGGTCGTTGCTGCAAATGAGAACATGTTCTCAGTCAACTTACCTGGTAAAATAACGGTAAAAAAAAAAAAAAAAAGGAAGAAAAAATAGAAAAAAAATAAAATAAATATCCTGGTTATTGTTCTTGATTCAGTGTTAAATAGTCTAATACATGTGTGTGAAAGGTGTTTCAAGCAACCTTCTCTGTCACAGGGGTAATGAGTTATGATGATAGGCTTGTCTATTCCAACGCTGCAGTATACTGGTATTGTTATTGTTGGCACGTTGTTGTTTTACCCCTCGGCTGATTCCATGTCACTGCATGAACACTGAACATGACAGGCCTGTCATTTGCATTTGGCAGAAGCCAGGGGAACGAGAGGGTGACAAATTTAGGGACTGCTAATTGAATCATTAAGGGACAGAGTTTTGCAGATTAATCAGAAATGGTGATTAGGCCTAGTTTACAGTGACTGTCACAAAGAATAGTACTCTCACACTCACTCACTCACTCACTCACTCACTCACTCACTCACACTCTCACTCACTCACACTCTCACACTCTCACACTCACTCACTCACTCACTCACTCACTCACTCACTCACTCTCTCACTCACAAAGATTGTTGTTAGTTATGGATGATTTGTAGCCTATGAAAGCGTACACATTAAATTAATAACTATGAAATTGTAGTTTGTTCAAGATGTGAGGGCAACATAAGCAGAAACAAAAGCCTTATTGTATTCTTAATGAGACTTGGTAATTGTTAGTACCATGCCCACTGACTGCCCTGAAGGCTAATATGCTGCAGTGCTCACACTGGTTCTATCTATGTCCTCCTTTGTCTTTATGGCTGGCATTGGCAATCCTACTATACAGTAGTAAAACGAAGTTGCCTTTTAGATGCTGATCTAAGATCAGCTTTTGTTTTTAGTCCTTAACGGTTCAGATTTAGATTGGTGTTAAGGTAATCTAATACTAGATCTGTGGTTATGAGCCCTTTAAGAGGCTGAGGCTGGTAATTTCCTGACCCTGCCAGGCAGCATACAGCTCATAGCCCAGAGTGAGACAGGGCCTCATTCAGCAAATCAAGCGTAGTGATGATGATGATGATGATGGTGGTGGTGATGATACAAGTCTTAGCTCATAGACATCCATATGAATCACAGGGATGGAGTCAAAGTGGTCCAATTCTCATCCGGCCCAGTAAGACAGTAATAAAATGACTTAAATGATGAGGTTCTGCAGGCAGACAGGATGTCGGTGCCTGACCAATGATTAGCTAATAGGCTCTGATTTACAGACTCTATTTACTTTGACCCCCTTCCATGTTCTCGCTCCCAGTCAATATCTAGCTTAGGCTAAGGCTACCCCATAACAACACAACGCCTGGTGTTTTTAGTAGGTCAACTATACAGAGAGAGGAGGAGAAAAGACAGGTATACATGAATACCAGTGAGTTCCATACTGTCCCCCTCAGCATCATCTCAGGGGTGTCATAATAAAGGCCTCGGCAGAAACCTTTGACATGGGCTGTTACTGTCAAGAGGCAGGGGAGGAGAGAGAGATGGAGAGAGATGGAGAGAGAGAGATGGAGAGAGGAAGCAGGGAGGTTTCAAATGGGAGTGGCTTGGATTTGCAGAGATTCTCTTTCTCTCACTCACTCACACTCACACGACCACATGGCTGAGGGCAGTGCTAAGCAATGTTTGTCACTCTGGCCTGGCAGAGAGGCAGGCTGACTGTCAGTCTGACAAACAGGGGGATTGGATACTCTTATCTGGAACCTGATGTTGCCTGGCCTCTCTTTATCCTCACATGGAACTCGGTGAGCTCTGCTCGACTTCTCATGGGATTTCCTTTTTTGGGCCGAGGATTTGAAATGAGGTATGCTGGGCCATATGGTCTGTGGACTTAGCACATCTGTGGTATGTGATCCCTCATTGTCGGCCTGGAATTATTTTGTCAGGAGAGTGTGTAACCCGTGAACGGGATTGTGTCAGCTGCACTGCCTCTGGATGTTATTATGTGTGTGTGTGTGTGACTGTGTTTTAGCTAAGTGCTATTCTAGCTGCCAGTAGTATGTGTTAACATGTGATGCTCAGTCGGGAAGGAGCGTTTCTCAAGGTGCTTTACTAATGTCCACATTGTAGATGAACCTCAGGGTGGAATGAAGAGCAAAATGGATGCTGTCAGACCAGAGGCATAAATTGCTGCCTGTGCAGTTTTTCGCGCATGAACAGGAGTGTTAGTATTGTCTGTGTGAGAGATTGATGAGAGATGGAGGGGGTTAGACAGATCATTAGAGAAAGAGAGAGGGAGAGAGAAGGAGAGAGGGAGAGAGAGAAGGGGAGGGAGAGAGAGAAGGAGATGGAGAGAGAGAAGGAGAGGGAGAGCGAGAAGGAGAGAGAATGGAGGGAGAAAGAGAGAATAGAGAGAGAGGGAGAAGGTGAGCGAGAATAGAGAGATGAGAGAGGTGGATGGAATTGATTTATATTTACAAGGTCTCTCTGTCTGGCCCTGTGTGTGTGTGTGTGTGTGTGTGTGTGTGTGTGTGTGTGTGTGTGTGTGTGTGTGTGTGTGTGTGTGTGTGTGTGTGTGTGTGTGTGTGTGTGTGTGTGTGTGTGTGTGTGTGTGTGTGTGCATCAATGTGTGCACGCGTTTGTGTATGTGCATTCGTGTGTGTGCTTGTGTGCGCCCGCGCGCGTGTGTATCAGTAGCAGCAGCAGTAATAAAAAGGCTTTGTCATCTCCAGAATGAGCAGAGTGATATTTCCAGATGAGCCTGAAAGGTCAGGAGGGTAAAACAGATGCAGAATTGAGTCATTCTTTTATCGTGCGAGCCACTTCTTATTGGTAGGTTGAGCCATCAGTCAGCGTATAATGACTTCTCATTGGTAGATGGGAGGCCTCTCACTGTAATAGTGTCATAATAAAGCAGCAGGATGCGTCTCCTCATCCAAGCCATTGATTTCCAGTGACGTACTGTAATGTTTCTCTATTCTATTAACTAATGTTGTTTCCAATCACACTGCTCTGCTGTACTGGTGTAGAGGAAAGTCTACCTTTTGGGCAATATTGTTAATCACTGCAACATGGACTGATGTGATCAGTCCATATAATATTTAGTTGTACATACAGTGATATAATTTGACGCTAGAGGATGTAGGGTCTCTGCTGTTTGTTGATGACCCACTATGTGAGGTTATGTACAGAGTTAGGAGCGTGGCTTTAAGGTGGGTTTTAATACAAGAAGAAATGGGTCATATACAGGAGCACATTGTTCAGGATGACTGGGATATCATTTAGTGCCTTCTATAGGTCAAGTATATTAGGTATTAGATGTTAAGCCTAGAAATAATTGAGACAGACGAGGTTCATTAGACCACTGAAGGAATGTGACCTTCCATGTAGGGATGTGCATCTTTCCCTTTCAAGATGATTCGATGCTTATCTAGATACACGGGCTCCGACACGATACAGGAACGATACGTTTTAGTTTGAAGTGATTTGGTTTGAATAGAGGAACGAATCGATGCGAGTTAATATAGCACTAACATTTGTTGCATAAACACATTCATTTTCCATTCTAAATTCAAATATTCGGCTCAGTGGATGTGTGTGTGTGTGTGTGTGTGTGTGTGTGTGTGTGTGTGTGTGTGTGTGTGTGTGTGTGTGTGTGTGTGTGTGTGTGTGTGTGTGTGTGTGTGTGTGTGTGTGTGTGTGTGTGTGTGTGTGTGTGTGTGTGTGTAGGCACCTGAGCTGAGCCATAAGATAAAATACTGATTGTGTAAAGCAAAACTACCAAAACCATTGCTGATGGTGAAGCTGAACAATCATAATAAAGCCCCGAACAGCATGTAGCCGTCCTATAGCATGTAGCCTTCCTATAGCATGTAGCCTTCCTATAGCATGTAGCCTTCCTATAGCATGTAGCCTTCCTATAGCATTTAGCCTTCCTATAGCATGTAGCCTTCCTATAGCATGTAGCCTTTCTATAGCATGTAGCCTTCCTATAGCATGTAGCCTTTCTATAGCATGTAGCCTTCCTATAGCATGTAGCCTTCCTATAGCATGTAGCCTTCCTATAGCATGTAGCCTTCCTATAGCATGTAGCCTTCCTATAGCATGTAGCCTACCTATCGCCAGATGAGAGTTGTGTCTCTGGTGGTAGCTTAGGCTACTTTTATTCCGGAAAACATAATTTTCAACAGTGCATTTGATAAAAAATAACCTGCCAAATTATATTGGTTGTCGCTCAAGGAATAAAGCCTACTATTGCACAAGCCATTTTACAAACATTTGTATGCTGAAGGTGATGCGCAGATGTGCCAGATCAGGAACATGCCGACCTCTCGTTGGTCCGTGTTTGACTAAGCTACTGATATTGCCTGGGGTTCTTCGGCATGCAAAATGACTTGTAGATCAATGATGTCAACATAATTGCATGCTTAGTTCAACACTGAAGGAGAGGACACAGTTGTCACAAAAGATGAGAGGTATTTTCAAATGGTAGAAAGTACGTTTATTTTATTATTTTTTAATTAAAAAATAAATAATTCTCCCCAATTTCGTGGTATCCAATTGGTAGTTACATTCTTGTATCATCTCTGCAACTCCCGTACGGACTCGGGAGATGCAAAGGTCGATTTCCGTGCGTCCCCCGAAACACAACCCAACCAAGCCGCACTGCTTCTTTACACAATGCCCACTTAACCCGGAAGCCAGCCGCACCAATGTGTCGGAGGAAACACCGTACACCTGGCGACCGTGTCAGCGTGCACTGCGCCCGGCCTGCTGCAGGAGTCGCTAGTGCGTGATGGGACAAGGACATGCCTGGGGGCCGAACCCTCCCCTAACCCGGACGATGCTGGGCCAATTGTACGCTGCCCCATGGGTCTCCCGGTTGCGGCCAGCTACGACGGTAGAAAGTCATTTGAGCAAAAAAACTTTTGTAACGTTTGAATCGATTTTCAGACTGATGCATGCTACATTTGGATCAGTTTGAGGTCCCACAGTCTGATGCACTCATCTTAAACACTTAAACCGGGACCGATGCTTATCAGTGAATGTGATATCCCTACAGGGATTTTCTTGGGCTTCGACATTGTGTGATATAAGAGATGGTGATCTGAATGAACACTGACTGTGATTCAATCTCACATTCTCACTGCCTTTGATTCACCAACATTCATAGAAAGAGGCCTGAACCCATGATGTCACAGGTTCTTCAATGCCAGAGAACCAGAGATGCTTGAAGGGCACACCAACTCCCAACTAAGCTTTTCTTTAGATAGCATAGTTTTGCTTCAAGAAGCAGGGAGACGCACTCATCAATTCTAGTATACCATTACCAAATGTATTATCTGGTGAAGAACCACTGCCACTGCAGTACATCTAGGATGTGGTTTGGGAAACAAACGTTGGTGCCAGTAGTGAGGGGGTGAGGATGAAGTACTAGATCAAATGTCAATCAAATTTATTTAGAAAGTCCTTCTTACATCAGCTGATGTCACAAAGTGCTGTACAGAAACCCAGCCTAAAACCTCAAACAGCAAGCAATGCAGGTGTAGAAGCACGGATTAAGGCGTCCGCATGCTTCCCAGCCGTAACATTTTGGAAGAGTTTGTACATTATGACGACATTTTGTGACGTTTTTGTTAGTTTCGGTTGTTCTGGCACATTACATTTTTGCTTGAGGCAAGCCGAAGTCGGTAGCCGAAGTCTACGCCACTTCGTCAGTGATTGGTCAACAGTAAGGATTCTTCAGTAAAGTCTTTGTTGTCATTCAACGAGAGACGACTCGTTTTCGTGCAGTAAGGATTCTTCAGTAAAGTCTTTGTTGTCATTCAACGAGAGACGACTCGTTTTCGTGCACGTTTTTTCACTGAGAAATACTGCACCAAACATCTTAGTTAGATGTAAAATTGCTCGACTATGATCTCCTCGGCAACAACGTCAAAATTAATGACAGATTTCTTGAGTTATCTTAGATTAATTGACTTTTGAGGAAATGTATAATGGCTATGGCGTCTCAAAATGGACAAACAGCACTATTGACGCTTTTTTCTAGTTTTTCAAGCAAAGGTGTTTTAAGGGAGTATGAGAGCACACTCTTTCGGTTTGCCTAGCCGACTTTGGCTAGCCGCCAGCCGAACTGAAGCTTGCTGACGCCTTTACAGAGGAGGAACAGGAACCGGAATCTTCCCCTTATCCTGTCGATGCTTCTCCTCTCCTCCTAACAGCTGGGCACTTCGTAGCCATCTTAAACAGCTGGGGAGCAGGACAGTTACTGACTGACTGACTGACTAACTGTTTTTGCTGCCAGTACAATCAAAGAGAATTATAGAGGGGACAGTGATTAAAGATGCAGTCAAGGATCTTAAGCACAACAAATTCATAACATATTGTACGTATTGGATTTGTAACATAGCATACGAATTGCAAAACATATATATATATATACAGTATACAGTGCCTTGCAAAAGTATTCATACCCCTTGGAATTCTTCACATTTCATTGTGGGATTAAATTGGATTTAATTGTAATTTTTTTGTCAACAATCTACACAAAATACTCTAATGTTAAAGTGGAAGAAAATTAGATTTTTTAAAAGATTGATAGAAATTAAATAAGTATTCAGCTCCCTGAGTCAATACACGTTAGAATCATCTTTGGCAGTGATTACAGCTGTGAGCTTCTTGGGTAAGTCTCTAAGAGCTTTACACACCTGGATTGTGCAATATTAGACCATTATTCTTTTCATCATTCTTCAAGCTCTGTCAAGGTGTTGGGTTGGAGATCATGGCTATAGACAGCAATTCAAGTCTTGCCATAGATTTTCAAGCAGATTAAGTCAAAACTGTAACTTGGCATCTCACTGTCTTCTTTGTAAGCAACTCCAGTGTAGATTTGGCCTTGTGTTGTAGGTTACTGTCCTGCTGAAAGGTGAGAATGCTGATCATTGACTACAGCTCAGCGTTCAACACCATAATGCCCACAAAGCTCATTACTAGGCTAAGGATCCTGGGACTAAACACCTCCCTCTTCAACTGGTTCCTGGACTTCCTGACGGGCTGCCTCCAGGTGGTAAGGGTAGGCAACAACACATCTGCCACGCTGGTCCTCAACACTGGAGCCCCTCAGGGGTGCGTGCTCAGTCACCTTCTGTACTCCTGTTCACCCACGACTGAGTGGCCAAGCACGACTCCAACACTATCATTAAGTTTGCTAACGACACAATGATGAGACAGCCTATAGGGAGGAGGTCAGAGACTGCCAGGACAACAACCTCTCTCTCAATGTGAGCAAGACAAAGGAGCTGATCATGGATAGGAAAAGGAGGGCCGAACAGGCCCCCCATTAACATCGACAGGACTGAAGTGGAGTGGGTCGAGAGTTTCAAGTTCCTTGGTGTCCACATCATCAACGAACTGTCATGGTCCAAACATACCAAGACAGTTGTGAAGAGGGCACAACAACACCTTTTTCCCCTCAGGAGACTGAAAAGATTTAGCATGGGTCCTCAGATCCTCAAACAGTTCTACAGCTGCACCATCGACAACATCCTGACCGGTTGCATCACCGCCTGGTATGGCAACTGCTCAGCATCTGATAATAAGGAGCTAAAGAGGGTAGTGCGTGTGGCCCAGTACATCACTGGGGCCAAGCTTCCTGACATCCAGGACCTATATACTAGGCGGTGTCAGAGGAAGGCCCAAAAAATTGTCCAAGACTCCAGTCACCCAAGTTATAGACTGTTCTCTCTGCTACCGCACGGCAAGTCTAGGACCAAAAGGCTCCTTAATAGCTTCTACCCCCAAGCCATAAGACTCCTGAACAACTGAACTAATCAAATGGCAAACCACACGTTTTACATTGACCCCCCCCCCCCCCAGCATATGTGGGAGGTCCTTCAAGACTGTTGGAAAATCATTCCAGGTGAAGCTGGTTGAGAGAATGTCAAGAGTGTGCAAAGCTGTCATCAAGGCAAAGGGTGGAGTCTACTGGCTGAAATTATACAAAAGTTCTGGAGCATCACTTTAAGCATAGGGTGTGACATAGGCAGGGATACTGTGTCCAACCAGACAGACAGACAGACAGTCAGACAGTTAGACAGTTAATGTGGGTGTTTTGTGCACATTGTTGGGTCTAACTTTTCCTATGTCTTAAGATAATATTTGAATATGGTCATACGTTCCCCCACAAGACAGCGAGCTGAGCTGTCTGATTAAGAAGCTCTCATTGGTATCTGTAGCTCTGCTAATATTAGACGTCTGGCCATAGAATGATGGCTGATTTATTCCCCAGCAGAGCATGAAAGGAACTGCTTATGGATTTGCATCTGAAATTACCCAATTGGCTTCTCTCAGTATAAATTAAACATTCTCTGGCAGCTCTACAGTTACTAATGAATGTTTCTGTCCTTTCTTCCTTCCCTCCTTCCTTCCGCCCTGTCCTCCCTCCCTCCCGTCATCCATCTCTTCCGCTCTGTCTCTCTGCAGCTTATTGAGAACGAATCTAGCTGTTATTCACCATGAACGCTGCTGTGTCTCCCATGGCCTGTGAGGCTGTCTCGCCCATGATCACCTCCGTCACGCCCACCCTGGAGTCCATCCCTAAGGAGGAGGAGGAGGCAGGCCTCAGCCCCAGCCAGGGTGGTCTCTGTGGGGAAGGTCTGGCCAAGGAGAGGGACCCGGCCCAGAGGTATCAGAACAAAAAGCCCCCTCCCCTGCACACGGGGGCGGACTGGAAGGTGGTGCTGCACCTGCCTGAGATCGAGACGTGGCTGAGGGCCACTACTGACAGGGTCCGGGACCTCACATACTCTGTCCACCAGGACTCAGTCAACAAACACGTGGACGTGCATCTAGTGCAGCTGAAGGTGAGTGGGCCTCCACACACGATATACTCTCATCTCATATTCTGGTTTCAGATGGCCTAGTAGCAAGGAACTACCCTGGGCCCGTGGTCACAAAGTGTCTCAGAAAAGCAATGGTTATCTATGGTTGATTTTCCCTTTTGAATAAGATTATATGGACAGGGTTTGACCGGCAGGGATGTCCTTGTCCCAACGCGCATTAGCGACTCCAGTGGCTGGCCGGGTGCAGTGCACACTGACACGGTCGCCAGGTGTATGGTGTTTCCTCAGACACATTGGCTTCCGGGTTAAGTGGGCATTGTGTCAAGAAGAAGTGCGACTTGGTTGGGTTGTGTTTTGGAGGATGCACGGCTCTCGACCTTCGCCTCTCCCGAGTCTGTACGGGAGTTGCAGAGATGAGACAAGACAGTAACCACCAATTGGATACCACGAAAAAGGGGTAAAAAATAAAATTAAAAATGATTTCTCCAACATCATGTCCCAGTATAATGACCCTGTAGGAGGAAGATGTGATTAGATGTAATGAGGGGAGCTGTACCTTCTCAATAGCCTTGGAGCTGGACTGGTGGAGCACTATGTAGGGAACAGGATGCCATTTGGGACGTAGCCTCAGATCAATGTTGAGAATCCCTTCTCCCTCCCACCCCAGCACAGCCAGTCCAGGCTGGGGCTGTGGTTGATGTGTGCTGATGATTTTGCAGATAGCAGCTATTTTGAAGAAGGTTTTACGTGCAATGATTGTTGTGTGGTTGTTTTATCTGCCTTAGTTGAATGCATTGATTGTAAGTTGCTATGGTTTCATGACTAAAATATAAGGGTGAAAGTAGGCTACTGGTCTGACCAGTGACTGGCTGATCAATCAGCCAATGGTCTTATTGGATTCTGTTAGAAGGTCAGGGTGGACCAGCCCTCAGCCCTCTAATTAAACAGGAAATGGAGGAACAGAATTAGTTCAGCCAGCCAGCCTCAAAGCACTGGGAAGACTCAATGTGAGTCTCAAATGGCACCCTATTCCCTAGTGCACTATGGGCCCTGGTGAAAAGCAGTGTACTAAAAAGGAATAGGTTGCCTGTTGGGACATATCCTCAGTGAACATGGTGTGGTACTGTAAGAACTTGTTTTTAGGGATCAGTTTGGGATGAGATACTCAGTACTGAAAACCCTCTTAGTGTAAACAGCAAACCTCTAGTGAAGTAATGATGTGAACATACAGTACCAGTCAAAAGTTTGGACACACCTACTCATGCAAGGGGTTTTCTTTATTTTTACTATTTTCTACATTGTAGATTAATAGTGAAGACATCAAAACTATGAAATAACACATATGGAATCATGTAGTAACCAAAAGTGTTGAACAAATCAAAATAGCCACCCTTTGACTTGATGCCAGCTTTGCACACTCTTGGCATTCTCTCAACCAGCTTCACCTGGAATGCTTTTCCAACAGTCTTGAAGGAGTTCCCACATATGCGGAGCAGTTGTTGGCTGCTTTTCCTTCAGTGATGGTTGCTGATAATGGGCCTCTATGTAGATATTCCATAAAGAAATCTGCCATTTCCAGCTACAATAGTCATTTACAACATTAACAATGTCTACACTGTATTTCTGATCAATTTTATATTATTTTAATGGACAAAAAATGTGCTTTTCTTTCAAAAACAAGGACATTTCTAAGTGACCCCAAACTTTTGAACGTTAGTGTGCATGTGTTATTTCATAGTATTGATGTCTTCACTATTATTGTACAATGTAGAAAATAGTAAGAACAAAAGAAAACCTTTGAATGAGTTGGTGTGTCCAAACTTTAGACTGGTACTAGATGTTATCGCATAGTGCAAAATGTCAGAAATCTACTCTGTTGACTTGTTTCCATTACACTCCCGGATGGTAACAAGTATAGAAACTGCTTACTAGTGTACTTCTCAACATGGTGACTTAGATATAATGTCCAGTATATCCAGTCTGTCTTTAGTCTGTGTAGTAAGTCTGGTTCAAATCAACATGTGCTTTTAGTCAACTCCCCTGACTATCGTTGTCATACCATACTAATGCCATACATGTACAGCAAAACAGTGATAGTCAGAGTAGTCAAAACACACTCAGACAGGACAGACAGTTGGTAGACAGTTGGTAGACATTGACAGGCGCTCCCGTAACTGTCGTACAACCTAAACCACCGGTCTGTCTCTCTCCTCTCCGTGTGGATATCACAAACAGACTGACAGTGTTGAAAGCTCATCTGTGGACTGTGATATATATAGCTACCTTTGCCATCCCAGAAAGGTTTCTGTCAGTGTGCCTGCTCACTAATCCTCCTCAATAATCACCTCACCATAAGACGCCATTTGCGACACCACAGACCGTGATGATGTAGGCTAATGTTGGTATGAATGGTGCTAATAGGTGGACGTTACTTATCTCTTTTCAGCCTGTGTCCTCTCAATCATAATAGACCGTCTTCAGAGGGAGCCTTGTCACTCTGTACACTACATAGAGACTGAGTATGAGTATTAGATTGTATGAAGGATACAGAGGATACACAATGTGAATGATGTGATGTCTCAAGTAGAAAAGATGCCTGATGCTGTGTCTGTGTACACATTACTGAGGTGTTTTAGTTTCGAATCATCTCCATGAAGTGATGCATCATAGGTAGGCTGCTACATTTACCTGAAAATATCCTGAAGGAGGATTATGGTAGATTTGGTTACATAAGTATACAGTATTCTATTTATTGTTTTGACAAAAGACGGTTGCCTTAGAATAGTGTTAATGGGGAGAACAGCATTACACCTGTGTTTATAGATGGATGTGGGCTCTGGTCAAAAGTAGTGCACTATATAGGGAATAGGGTGCCATTTGAGATTAATACTTTGTCAATAGCGTGCCTGCATGAAGGATCAAAGGCAAATGAAATGACCATGCCTAAATTGTTCAAACTGTATGTACCCTTCCATAATCCCTTCCTAACCCTAGTCTTGGATGATGTAATCTCTATTCAGTCAACTTTGCACCTTTCAATTCATATCACTTCAGCATGAATGGACAAATTTATTTATTTATTTATAATAAAATAAAATAAAATTCACCTTTATTTAACCAGGTAAGCTAGTTGAGAACAAGTTCTCATTTGCAACTGCGACCTGGCCAAGATAAAGCATAGCAGTGTGAACAGACAACAACACAGAGTTACACATGGAGTAAACAATAAACAAGTCAATAACATAGTAGAAGAAAATAAAAAAATAAAAAAGAGAATCTATATACAATGTGTGCAAAAGGCATGAGGAGGTAGGCAATAAATAGGCCATAGGAGCGAATAATTACAATTTAGCAGATTAACACTGGAGTGATAAATCATCAGATGATCATGTGCAAGTAGAGATACTGGTGTGCAAAAGAGCAGAAAAGTAAATAAATAAAAACAGTATGGGGGTGAGGTAGGTAAATTGGGTGGGCTATATACCGATGGACTATGTACAGCTGCAGCGATCGGTTAGCTGCTCAGATAGCAGATGTTTAAAGTTGTTGAGGGAGATAAAAGTCTCCAACTTCAGAGATTTTTGCAATTCGTTCCAGTCGCAGGCAGCAGAGAACTGGAAGGAAAGGTGGCCAAATGAGGTTTTGGCTTTAGGGATGATCAGTGAGATACACCTGCTAGAGCGCGTGCTATGGGTGGGTGTTGCCATCGTGACCAATGAACTGAGATAAGGCGGCACTTTACCTAGCATAGCCTTGTAGATGACCTGGAGCCAGTGGGTCTGACGACGAACATGTAGCGAGGGCCAGCCGACTAGAGCATACAGGTCGCAGTGGTGGGTGGTATAAGGTGCTTTAGTAACAAAACGGATGGCACTGTGATAAACTGCATCCAGTTTGCTGAGTAGAGTATTGGAAGCTATTTTGTAGATGACATCGCCGAAGTCGAGGATCGGTAGGATAGTCAGTTTTACTAGGGTAAGTTTGGCGGCGTGAGTGAAGGAGGCTTTGTTGCGAAATAGAAAGCCGACTCTAGATTTGATTTTGGATTGGAGATGTTTGATATGAGTCTGGAAGGAGAGTTTGCAGTCTAGCCAGACACCTAGGTACTTATAGATGTCCACATATTCTAGGTCGGAACCGTCCAGGGTGGTGATGCTAGTCGGGCGTGCGGGTGCAGGCAGCGAACGGTTGAAAAGCATGCATTTGGTTTTACTAGCGTTTAAGAGCAGTTGGAGGCCACGGAAGGAGTGTTGTATGGCATTGAAGCTCGTTTGGAGGTTAGATAGCACAGTGTCCAAGGAAGGGCCAGAAGTATACAGAATGGTGTCGTCTGCGTAGAGGTGGATCAGGGAATCGCCCGCAGCAAGAGCAACATCATTGATATATACAGAGAAAAGAGTCGGCCCGAGAATTGAACCCTGTGGTACCCCCATAGAGACTGCCAGAGGACCGGACAACATGCCCTCCGATTTGACACACTGAACTCTGTCTGCAAAGTAGTTGGTGAACCAGGCGAGGCAGTCATTAGAAAAACCGAGGCTACTGAGTCTGCCGATAAGAATGTGGTGATTGACAGAGTCGAAAGCCTTGGCCAGGTCGATGAAGACGGCTGCACAGTACTGTTTTTTATCGATGGCGGTTATGATATCGTTTAGTACCTTGAGCGTTGCTGAGGTGCACCCGTGACCGGCTCGGAAACCGGATTGCACAGCGGAGAAGGTACGGTGGGATTCGATATGGTCAGTGATCTGTTTGTTGACTTGGCTTTCGAAGACCTTAGATAGGCAGGGCAGGATGGATATAGGTCTGTAACAGTCAATAGCGTGGCCATCTCTCTTATCAATGCACTGATTAGGCCTATCTTTGAGTATTAACTTTTAGATCTACAGTAAAGTTGGTCCTTTATTAAAATGCAGTCTTTGTGAACAGTTTTAGTGCAGTAGCTAATGCTGGTGTTTATTACTAGATTCATTATGGTACAGTGAGATGCTCTCCAGTGGCTAACCCCTGAGGCTTAATGCTGTGCTGGCTGGCTGGCTGGCTGGCTGGCTGGCTGGCTGCTATTATCTTGCTCATCCCCACCTGCTGAGATGTTCCCTCTAATCACTGGGCATATTTTATGTGGGATTGAGATTCACATCATAGATTATCATTGAGGCTTGTGCTGCACAAATGGGAGAGGCCCATGTCACTCTGATAATAGAGTGACAGCGCTCGAGATTACATTTCATTTATAGAGCATCCACACTAAAGAAATAGCTTAGAAAATAGACGTGTTTATGCTATTTTAAAAACAAAAGTTTGGTCAGTGTGTGTCTCTTATACAATCACAGCTAACATTGAGACTTCTGCTGCAGAAATGGGAGAGGGGCGAGGCCCATGTTATTGTGCGACTAAGTGAAACACACAGAGAGAGTGGACGATGCTAGCTAGTCTCCCTGATGATGTGAGGTCTTTATATAGCCCTTCCTCTCCTCTCTGCTGTTTCTGGATACTGTGAATAAAACATGCCTTTGGCGTGACAAAGAGAGGGAAGGCTTCCTGTTAGAGCACACACACACACACACACACACACACACACACACACACACACACACACACACACACACACACACACACACACACACACACACACACACACACACACACACACACACACATACACACATACACACATACACACATACACGCACACACTGCAGCATCATCTCTAAGAGCTTTCACCTCTCGTAAGGTTACCTCTGTTTACGCACCGAAATATTCACAGGGAGAAAGAAAAGGCAGTAAGAGAGAGAGTGTGTGTGTCCGTGTGTGTGTGTGTGTGTGTGTGTGTGTGTGTGTGTGTGTGTGTGTGTGTGTGTGTGTGTGTGTGTGTGTGTGTGTGTGTGTGTGTGTGTCTGTGTGTGTGCCTCATTTGTCCTGTTAGTGCTGCTGAGTCATCATGTATTCCAGTTTTTGGACCAGTCAGAGAGGCGTAGTCAGTCCGACTGTCCCAACCTTCACGTTGACCTTTGGCATTATAAAGGACACACTGGAGACCTGAAACTTTGGACCCGTCCCAATCACCTTCCCCAACCTTTCAGTCGATGGATAGTCTAGCTGAACTCGGTGCCTGGGTCTGAAATGGCACCCTATTCTCTATGTTGTACACTAATTTCGACCAGGGAATGGAAGTAGTGCACTATATAGGGAACAGAGTGCCATTTCGGATGCACCCATGCTTGCTTACAGACAGACCTCTCCATTCTCTAGCTGAAGCTGTGCATTGTCTGTCTGGAGAATGCTGAACATGTGACATCCTGAGTCAGTGTCTGGTCCCGTATTCACAAAGCGTCTCAGAGTAGGATCGCTGATCTAGGATCGGTTTTGCCTTTCACGTCGTAATGAACAAGACAAGGAGGACCTGACCCTAGATCAGCTCTATGAGACGCATTGTGAATACAGGCCCTGGTTGTGAGAGTGAGTGTATGATCTCTTTGTTGCGGTGGTTGGCTTCCTATGAGAAAGTGACACAGACAGGTTGACGTATTGCCTGGCCAGGGCTCCACTGCCTCTTGCTCTGTGTGTCATTGATAATGCTGTGTTCCCAGCTAAATATTTTCTCCTCAAACAAGAGTACAAGGGTCTTGCTGCTCTCAAAGGTGTCTTCCAACAGCGATGAAGACGTTGCGTTGTTGATATGGTATGTGTTTCTTGAGGACACCCGTAGCGGTGAAACTAGTATGCAGTTATGAAGCTGTAAATATATTGAATAGGAGTTATTTAAATGAGCGTTGTGGTTCAAATGTAGATGGCGGGAATTGCGGTTGATCTACTGTTTGATCTTGAGATAATCAGAAATGATCCATGTCGTGTGTTTCTCTTTAGAGGCACTATCTTTCTCACTCTCAGCTGTTATAGGGGATGACATCATGCTTTTTCATCTGCCAATCCTGTTATTGGCCCAGTAGGTTTCATTTCCTCCTCTGTGCCTTTCATTCAAATCTCTTAATCTCCCCTCAAATCTCCCTCAATCTATTTAAAACATACCGTTAGAACCCAAGACCTGGCCAACATCTCCACTGTAATCAATATGCTGTAACAACATCAGACACAGGACATTCTGTTATCTGCATTCTGGGGACTATTCCTATTTCTAACTGGGTCTTTCAGGATGAGCATGTCTGTTTTGATTCAATGTCTGTTTGGGTTCATTGGTAAAGTCTGCCATCTAGTGGGGTTTGGTGGACATGTTACAATGTTATAATATTCACTTTTCATCATTCCAGTAGGTGGCACGTCTGAAGACCGACAGACAATTGATTTTGACTGAATTTGAAACTTCACTTTGATATTTTAACTTTGAAATAGAATCATGTGTACTGTATCTGAATTGACTGAATTGTATTGTACACAAAGAATGTTGATGCTGAAATGTTTGTTGTCAACTACTGTTTATATGTACAGTTGAAGTCGGAGGTTTACCTACACCTTAGCCAAATACATTTAAACTCAGTTTTTCACAATTCCTGACATTTAATCCTAGTAAAAATTCCCTGTCTTAGGTCGGTTAGGATCACCACTTTATTTTAAGAATGTGAAATGTCAGAATAATAGTAGAGCGAATGATTTATTTCAGCTTTTATTTATTTCATCACATTCCCAGTGGGTCAGAAGTTTACATACACTCAATTAGTATTTGGTAGCATTGCCTTCAAATTGTTAAACTTGGGCCAAACGTTTCGGGTAGCCTTCCACAAGCTTCCCACAATAAGTTGGGTGAATTTTGGCCCATTCCTCCTGACAGAGCTGGTGTAACTGAGTCAGGTTTGTAGGCCTCCTTGCTCGCACACAAAATCTGCCCACAGATTTTCTATAGGATTGAGGTCAGGGCTTTGTGATGGCCACTCCAATACCTTGACTTTGTTGTCCTTAAGCCATTTTGCCACAACTTTGGAAGTATGCTTGGGGTCATTGTCCATTTGGAAGACCCATTTGCAACCAAGCTTTAACTTCTTGACTGATGTCTTGAGATGTTGCTTCAATATATCCACATCATTTTCTTTCCTCATGATGCCATCTATTTTGTGAAGTGCACCAGTCCCTCCTGCAGCAAAGCACCCCAACAACATGATGCTGCCACCCCATGGTTCACGGTTGGGATGGTGTTCTTCGGCTTGCAAGCCTTCCCCTTTTTCAACCAAACATAACGATTGTCATTATGGCCAAACAGTTCTATTTTTGTTTCATCAGACCAGAGGACATTTCTCCAAAAAGTACGATCTTTGTCCCCATGTGCAGTTGCAAACCCTAGTCTGGCGGTTTTGGAGCAGTGGCTTCTTCCTTGCTGAGCGGCCTTTCAGGTTATGTCGATATAGGACTTGTTTTACTGTGGATATATATACTTTTGTACCTGTTTCCTCCAGCATCTTCACAAGGTCCATTGCTGTTGTTCTGGGATTGATTTGCACTTTTCTTACCAAAGTACGTTCATCTCTAGGTGACAGAACGCATCTCCTTCCTGAGTGGTATGACGGCTGCGTGGTCCCATGGTGTTTGTACTTGCATAATATTGTTTGTACCGATGAACGTGGTACCTTCAGGCATTTGGAAATTGCTCCCAATGATGAACCAGACTTGTGGAGGTCTACAATTTTGTTTCTGAGGTCTTGGCTGATTTCTTTTGATTTTCCCATGATGTCAAGCAAAGAGGCAGTGAGTTTGAAAGTAGGCCTTAAAATACATCCACAGGTATACCTCCAATTGGCTCAAATGATGTCAATTAGCCTATGAGAGGCTTCTAAAGCCATGACATCATTTTCTGGAATTTTCTAAGCTGTTTAAAGGCACAGTCAACTTAGTGTATGTAAACTTCTTACCCACTGGAATTGTGATACAGTGAATTATAAGTGAAATAATCTGTCTGTAAACAATTTTTGAAAAAATTACTTGTGTCATGCACAAAGTAGATGTCCTATCCGACTTCCCAAAACTATAGTTTGTTAACAAGAAATTTGTGGAGTGGTTGAAAAATTAGTTTTAATGACTCATACCTAGCTCCATGAATAATTATAGCACACAGATGCCCATTCATCATTCCATATCTAATGTTCTCTCCTGATTTTTGCATTACCCTTTCAAGCATTACCTTTGTGACTGTTTAAAGGTCTGCTAAAAAGACTACGTTCTAGCATCTATCCCCATCATCCCAGCCTGCGCTTCCTGCATCTCTGCCCTTGTCTGCTGTCTATATTTAGGAGGCCTGTCTTAGTCCTGACCTTGCCATTGTATCATGGAAGATTTATTCAGTTATAACCATGGGACATAGACCCTGGTGGAGCCAGCCCTAACCCTGTCAGAGAGACAAGGCTCAGGACATAAAGACTACATTCATGACAGTTATGATAAAGTTACAAGTAAAGGATTGACCCTCTGCGTATAACTTGATTAAGTGGACCGCTTAAGCAATCTGTTATGCTACAAGACCTGACATCATGGTGATGGGTGAGAAATGAAGGAGGTTGTTACTATAGTGATACTTTCATTGTGTGTTTGGAAAGAATTCTGCTGTTAATGTAGACAATATGTGACTGAAGGGAAGTCGATGACTGCCCTTAGGTGTTACATAGCTGTTATATCACCCAGTCTAAGTAATAGAGCCTTGCTTAGACCTGGCGACTGCATGTAGCGTGTGTGTGTGTGGTGTGTGTGTGTGTGTGTGTGTGTGTGTGTGTGTGTGTGTGTGTGTGTGTGTGTGTGTGTGTGTGTGTGTGTGTGTGTGTGTGTGTGTGTGTGTGTGTGTGTGTGTGTGTGTGTGTGTGTGTGTGTGTGTGTGTGTGTGTGTGCGTTTGTTTGCAGTGTTAATGTTAAGAGAGAGAAATCCAACTGTGATACAGCCTAGTAATGTGATCACACCCTTTCCAATATACACACACACACACACACAAACACACACACCGGCGCAGACGTACAGAGACGCCTCTGTGGGAGACAGTTCAAACTCCTACAGTTTTATTTATACTCTAGGATCAGTGTTCAACGAGGTGGCTTGCAGCTGTTTGTAAAACTGTATTTCTAGTGATGTAATCCCAGCGCCGCGTGGAATCCCAGGAATTCAACCATCTCATGTCTCGTCTCATGTCTCTCTGCAACAAGTGTGTGTGTGTGTGTGTGTGTGTGTGTGTGTGTGTGTGTGTGTGTGTGTGTGTGTGTGTGTGTGTGTGTGTGTGTGTGTGTGTGTGTGTGTGTGTGTGTGTGTGTGTGTGTGTGTGTGTGTGTGTATTTGTGTGTTTTTGCATGCAGATCTGGCTTTGTGAGGTTGTGTGTGCTTCCATTCTTGTGTGTCTGTAACGCTTGTCGTTGGAATGAGAGGAGGACCAATGCGCAGCGTGGTAAGTGTCCATATTCAATTTAATAACTGAACACTAAGAATACAAATAACAACGTGAATGATACAAAACAAAAACGAAACAGTCCCGTATGGTGAAAACACAGACACAGGAAAACAACCACAAAGGAAAACAGGCTACCTAAATATGGCTCCCAATCAGAGACAACAACTGACACCTGCCTCTGATTGGGAACCATACTAGGCCAAACACATAGAAATATAACAATAGAACAAAACATAGAAAAAACAACATAGAATGCCCACCCCAACTCAAGCCCTGACCAAGCTAAAATAAAGACATAACAAAGCAACTAAGGTCAGAACGTGACAGTGTCTGTGTGTGTGCGTGGCTGGTATTGCTGGTAAAGGCTAGTTTGTGGAGTTTAGCTAGCTGAGTACCTTTACTTAGCAACATTAACACCCTGTTAGTTCAGGCTCCACAAAGGAAACGTAAGCTGTGACTACTGAGGGTGCCAATGGTAAAACATGGTAATAATGTTATTTGTAATTATAAACTGGGTGGTTCGAGCCCTGAATGCTGATTGGCTGTATACCACGGGCATGACAAAACATGTATTTTTACTCTTCTAATTACATTGGTAACCAGTTTATAATAACAAATAGGGCACCTCGGGGGTTTGTGATATATGGCCAATATACCACGGCTAAGGGCTGTGTCCAGGCACTCCGCGTTGCATCATGCTAAAGAACAACCCTTAGCCGTGGTATATTGGCCGTATACCACACCCCCTCGGCCCTTATTACTTAATTATAGCACGTACAGAGATTGCTTGCACAAACCTGCCATGTAGGATAAGAGATGTGTGCTGTCGCCTTCTACCGTTTTGCATTAACTTCTTTGCAAAGTTATGCAACAACATTTGAAACAAGTGATTTAACAAACAAGGACTAGAATCACAGGGCATTAGAAATGACTCAGATACAGTGGGGAGAACAAGTATTTGATACACTGCCGATTTTGCAGGTTTTCCTACTTACAAAGCATGTAGAGGTCTGTAATTTTTATCATAGGTACACTTCAACTATGAGAGACGGAATCTAAAACAAAAATCCAGAAAATCACATTGTATGATTTTTAAGTAATTAATTTGCATTTTATTGCATGACATAAGTATTTGATACATCAGAAAAGCAGAACTTAATATTTGGTACAGAAACCTTTGTTTGCAATTACAGAGATCATACGTTTCCTGTAGTTCTTGACTAGGTTTGCACACACTGCAGCAGGGATTTTGGCCCACTCCTCCCTACAGATCTTCTCCAGATCCTTCAGGTTTCGGGGCTGTCGCTGGGCAATACGGAGTTTCAGCTCCCTCCAAAGATTTTCTATTGGGTTCAGGTCTGGAGACTGGCTAGGCCACTCCAGGACCTTGAGATGCTTCTTACAGAGCCACTCCTTAGTTGCCATGGCTGTGTGCTTCGTGTCGTTGTCATGCTGGAAGACCCAGCCACGACCCATCTTCAATGCTCTTACTGAGGGAAGGAGGTTGTTGGCCAAGATCTCGCGATACATGGCCCCATCCATCCTCCCCTCAATACGGTGCAGTCGTCCTGTCCCCTTTGCAGAAAAGCATCCCCAAAGAATGATGTTTCCACCTCCATGCTTCACGGTTGGGATGGTGTTCTTGGGGTTGTACTCATACTTCTTCTTCCTCCAAACACGGCGAGTGGAGTTAGACCAAAAAGCTCTATTTTTGTCTCATCAGACCACATGACCTTCTCCCATTCCTCCTCTGGATCATCCAGATGGTCATTGGCAAACTTCAGACAGGCCTGGACATGCACTGGCTTAAGCAGGGGGACCTTGCGTGCGCTGCAGGATTTTAATCCATGACGGCGTAGTGTGTTACTAATGGTTTTCTTTGAGACTGTGGTCCCAGCTCTCTTCAGGTCATTGACCAGGTCCTGCCGTGTAGTTCTGGGCTGATCCCTCACCTTCCTCATGATCATTGATGCCCCACGAGGTGAAATCTTGCATGGAGCCCCAGACCGAGGGTGATTGACCGTCATCTTGAACTTCTTCCATTTTCTAATAATTGCGCCAACAGTTGTTTCCTTCTCACCAAGCTGCTTGCCTATTGTCCTGTAGCCCATCCCAGCCTTGTGCAGGTCTACAATTTTATCCCTGATGTCCTTACACAGCTCTCTGGTCTTGGCCATTGTGGAGAGGTTGGAATCTGTTTGATTGAGTGTGTGGACAGGTGTCTTTTATACAGGTAACGAGTTCAAACAGGTGCAGTTAATACAGGTAATGAGTGGAGAACAGGAGGGCTTCTTAAAGAAAAACTAACAGGTCTGTGAGAGCCGGAATTCTTACTGGTTGGTAGGTGATCAAATACTTATGTCATGCAATAAAATGCAAATTAATTATTTAAAAATCATACAATGTGATTTTCTGGATTTTTGTTTTAGATTCCGTCTCTCACAGTTGAAGTGTACCTATGATAAAAATTACAGACCTCTACATGCTTTGTAAGTAGGAAAACCTGCAAAATCGGCAGTGTATCAAATACTTGTTCTCCCCACTGTACCCTTGAACTCCCCCTACACCCCCTCTACACCCCACCCACTGCCCCCTGTGGCAGCTGCACCCACTTGGTGGGGGGGTTGGGTTAACTCAGAGAGGAGGGTGAGGTCAAAGCCTAAAATAGCCCCCCTAGTGTTGTGAGAGGGGAGGGAGCCCAACCCTGTCCTTCTCCTCCAGTGAGAGATTCAGGTCAGTGTGGATAGAGAGAGACACTCACACCAACCAGAACCTTCTACATGAGAGACAAGCTCTGATACACGTAGTCAGAGGTACTGAACACAGCTAGACAGTCCTGGTTGACTTTGCTTTGAATTAAACTTTCATCAGAATAGTGTAGAGGAAAACCCAGAGACTATCTCACGTCTGTGACAGGTAAGGCTGGCTAGAACTGTTGGATTTGGACAATATGTGAAGGAATTGTAAATGAATGGGTTGTATAACCACATGATCTTTGAACAGGATGTGTTTTGTAAAGAGACCTCTGGACAATATTTGATTTGGAATGGTCAGATAATCTTGATGGTGGTTACTGTGTTTGGGGATAGTTAACGTTATCGCAATTACAGTGGACTTTATAGTGAACAAAAGTGTGTGTGTGTGTGTGTGTGTGTGTGTGTGTGTGTGTGTGTGTGTGTGTGTGTGTGTGTGTGTGTGTGTGTGTGTGTGTGTGTGTGTGTGTGTGTGTGTGTGTGTGTGTGTGTGTGTGTGTGTGTGTAGGTGTGTGCTTTTGTCATCAAAGTCAGTCGTGAGCATTCTGCAAAGGGACAGCAGTACAATACCTTTAATTAAACAGCAGCGGAGAAATGTCAAGTAGCTTCAAGAAATGTTTTAAGTAGCTTCAATTATTCAAAATCTTTTAAAATGCTAACCAGAGCCATAGGGTATTCACTTTGAAGGGTTGCTTTTAATTCATGATGTTTTGTCTGTTATCTTGTGAATATAAATCTGCTGTGTATTGAAGACCCATACATAACTAATCGCATTGGATTTGTATGTCTTGCATAGCTGATAACACTTAGATATGATAGTTTCACCTCATATGCCCTATCGACAGGTTAGCTGACAGTTATGCAGATACTTTAATGGAGCGTTTACTGTGTTAGCTAGAGGTGAACTGCTGTTGAAAGACTTACCAGGAAATACATTTTATGATCCTTCCCTGATATTTATACCCATTCTGTATTCCCCTGTGACCAGTACTGTACTGTATGTTTATTTTGGAGTTGTGTGGAGCCCAGTCTGAGGGGGAATCGATGGTAGTGATGCGTTGGCTATGTGTTTGACCTACATTCAGAGATGCCGTGTTATTTAGAGACCAGGAAGCGACAGTGCCAAGATACCTCTGGCACAGGAACCACAGGCATATTCTGTTGTTAGACCTGTTGTCATGGAGACCCTGCCTGCCTGGCGCTGGGTGCAGGACAGGTCAAGAGCATGTTCAATTCAGTTTTTTCCTGATCTAAATAGAGCCTAGGGCTTTGGCGGTCATTACATTTTGTCAGCTGGTTATTGTCATGTAAAAGACTCTCAGTCTCACGGTAATTGACCGTTAATTAACATAAACATGTTTAGCATCTCCAGGCCTCCACGCTCACAAGCCACATACAAGCTTTTGGAACATCTACATTAAAAAAAAGTATAATACATCAATTTATTATACACCATCACAATAAATCCATGATTAATTTTAGGCAGGTCTAAAGAGACATTACGATAGGAAGAAAATTGATTTCAGAAGAGCAGAATATGAGTTGGGCTATGTTATCTGGCTATGCGCCATGCCATAGGCTGTAGGCTTGTTCATTTAGCTGACAAGATATGCTAATAAGTCCTGTGACATTATTTTACTTTATATGATTTTTAGTAAGAAGAATATTATTGAACTTAGATTAATAAAATGGAAAGGATATTTTTCCCATTCCGGAGCGAGTGCGCATATGAAGTGGCTATGTTGAGCGTAAAAGTGGTCATTTGAAACAGGTCCTATATGCTAGATTTAGAGTTATTTGGCAACTTTGGTTGTGAATTATACAAACCTTAGAATGTCTTAGAAATGAAGACATATATGGGCTGCATGATGCGACTATAGACTATTGATGATTTGAGAGAGTCGCAAAAAAAGCTTGCTCTCTTAAAAACACTATACTGTTTTGATGATAAGTGTTGATGTGATTTTAGATTGCATTTTGCATTGATTTAAGAGTGGTTAGAGGGACAATAGAGCCATGAGTACCAGGCCATTAGGACCTGATGGTACTACCAACGTATGTCCAGAGTGCATAAAAGGAGATTACCGTGAACAGTCACATAGAATTTAACTGCGGTCAGCGGCCTAGCCTACTGCGGCATAGCCTACTGCGGCCTAGCCTACTGCTGTTATGATAATCTCCTCAATAACCTTCCACTCTGATGTAAACAACTTTCAGTTGTTTCCTGGTAGGAATCTGGTCTGGTGTTAGGGTAGAAGGGCATCTGTCAAAGTGTTGGGTAGGAAGGCATCTGTCATAGTGAGTCAGCAGCTGATTCCAACACTGTCCCCAAGTCTCACCCCAGGACTGGTGGAGGGGGTAAAGGTCAACCAGAGCCTGACTAAACAGATGCGACCAAACGTGTGCTGTGGTGCTGCAGTAGAAACTCATTTATTCAAGATGGCTGCCATATTGAAACCCCTTAGAACAAGGCTCTGGGGTGAAGTTGGCCCTAGGTACAAATCTAGGGTGAGTTTCCTCTCCCCAAATCCTAACCTTAACTGTTAGTGAGAGAATGTCAAAATTGACTCAAGATCACTGTCTTGGGGAAACTTCACCCTAGTCCTTGAACTAGAGGAAAGAGGAAGAGGAAGTGGCTCTCTAGGAGATGAGATGACTCAGCAGTATTTTCAGCAGCAGAGCTGAGGGTGAGAAGAGGTTTTAAACTGTGGTGGAGCCCAACTGTCTCCGTCTGGTTTTTAACGGTCGGTCGTTGGAAGGCTGAAATTAGCATCTTAATATTAAATGGCCCTGCCCACCCCAGCCTGCATTATGCCCTCAGCACCATGGTGACAGGGTGGGAGTTAGGCAGGCTTAGACAGACACTATTATCCTGTTCCTGAGATAGACCAGTATTACCCTGGGTGTCACTGCACTGACATGCTGCCAGTCTTCCCCTTCGTTTCATATCAAATATCATTAATCGTTAGCCTGTAATAAGTAAATGGGGCAGTATTGTGTATGATTGTGTTGTTGTAATGTGTAATTGGCCGAAGGGAATATATTTATTCAGTAACTTTTCAGTGTTCAGTACAGTATGTGAATCAGTTTCTCCTATCATCATTGCTACAGTATATCCACTGTCTGTCACTGTATATACAGTACAGAGGAGGCTGGTCAGAGGAGATATAGGAGGACGGGCTCGTTTTAATGGCTGGAATGGAATGAATGGGTAAGGTACCAAACACATCAAACACATGGAAACAACGTGTTTGACTCTGTTCCATTACAATGAGCAAGTCCTCCTATAGCTCCTCCTACCAGCCTCCTCTGGTACAGTATGAGTCTGGCTTGACAGTCCAGTCCTGGCCAGGCTGGGCCAGCAGCTGTGGTGGGGAGGGGCTGGGTGGGACGGGGTCAGTTGTCATGGAGTTGTCATTGTGCCGAGACTGACCAGTTAGGTCCAGATCAGACGTGCTGTCACTGGTACTGTAGTGGAATGACTCCTCCTCATAGCTTCATTGCAAAGAATATAAGTAATTAAAAAAATATAACATTTCAATGTGAGGCTCATAGTCTCAAAGCACAGAGACACGTCGGTCTACAGTTCAATTTACAGGCCTCACATTTGGTATTCGCGCCCTATGAATGCTGACTATGTCCATGCAACCATGTTGTCAGTACTAACCATGCGCCACCTGCTTCTATTCAGGAAATGGTTAGCATTGGCTAAGAGTCATATGCTACTGTGGAAGTGGATGGTGCCATCAGTAATGGTAGGCCATGGTTGTCTATGTGTTCTCAAGGGTATCCATTTTCTCTGCAATGTGCACTATGTGTAGATATAAATACTCCATTCTTGTGAATTTGACTCATATTTTAAACATGGAACTTATGACTTAATTGTCACCTGCTTCTGCTTTTACTGTCCTGGCAGTGGCACTCACAATCCTGACATGTTTGTCTGCTCCGTATTGAGTCTGATAACTTCAAGTTTATTTCGAGATGTTTTTGTTGTTGTAATTCAGCATGTACAAAGATTTCTCATCTCAGGATTGATTTCTCTCTGGTTCTCTTAAAAGATATGTGACATGCCGAGTCCACTTCAGGGTGCGTACACTGGCAGCCTATAGATACTTTGATTGAAATGTGTACGTTTGTATTGCGTGAAAAAGTGAGCTAACAGTTACATTGGTGTTGTTATTCCTGTGTAATTACATCTGTAAGTACAGTGTAACAAGTATTGTGATACATAGTAAAAACTCGTTGTTATACTGTAAGTTTATTTTGTAGTTGAGCATATAAAAACACTTGTCTTTGTAGGAGATGTTAGGATTTCTTTCTCTCTGGTTCTCTTAAAAGACATGTTATCATAATCTAAAGATTGTTTATCCTCTCTCCCCTGTCTATGTGTTGTCTCCGTGTGTGTGTGTGTGTGTGTGTGTGTGTGTGTGTGTGTGTGTGTGTGTGTGTGTGTGTGTAGGACATTTGCGAGGACATCTCGGACCATGTAGAGCAGATCCACGCGTTGCTGGAAACTGAATTCTCCCTGAAGCTGCTGTCCTACTCTGTGAACATCATCGTAGACATCCGCAGTGTCCAGCTGCTGTGGCACCAGCTCCGTGTCTCTGTCCTGGTACTGAAGGAGAGGCTGCTGCAGGGCCTCCAGGACTCCAACGGAAACTACACCCGACAGACAGACATCCTCCAGGCCTTCTCCCAGGACCACGACCAGGTAAATAGTACACACAACCTCTGGTACAACACTACATGTACTACTACTGTACAGTTACACAACTATAGCTAGCCTGAACTACACCCGACAGATTTATATCGGCTACACAACCCTGGCATGCACTAGTCTACAATACACACAACAGCTTTTTGTTTGGGGGGGGGGGGTTCAATTGTTTATTGAATAAGCATAAGTATAAAGAACACTTGTACAAAATGATAATGACAAATTAAACAATTGATTGAAAGATACATTTGTACAGTATGATATCCAGTTCATCTCTGTTCCTCTTCGTTATTAATGATCACCAGGTCTGCAAGTTTTGGCTTGACTGGTGACATCCCCCGGCGATATAAGTTAATATAGTAGACCAATAACAGAGTAACAAAAAACTAAAACTTAAACAAAATCACTTTTGCAGGTAAAATACATTTTAAAAAGAGAGAGTTACAAACCTCTCTGCCAATAACAGCTAGTTTATTTTTCAGATTACATATCCCAGTCCCTCCCCACTCAGGGCATGCCCAGACAGTCCTAGCAAAATGATGGCTTGAGAAATAGATTTTTCTTTCTTGTGAAAGGGATTCAGTGATTCAGGCCTCACCTTTTTTTCTCATAGTTTGTGTTGGGAACTGTTTGTGACTACTCTTTAAAGCAGAGATGGGTTTGAGGCTTTTTTAACTCCAGAGAGTTGAAACACAGGAGTGATGGTTGCTGATAATGGGCCTCTGTACGCCTATGTAGATATTACGTAAAAAATCTGCCGTTTCCAGCTACAATAGTCATGTCACGATCGTCGTTAGGAGAAAGAGAGGACCAAGGCGCAGCGTGATATAAATACATTCTTCTCTTTATTAGAAGAAGACGAAACGAACACTAATACAAACTAGACAAAACAATAAACCGACGAACGTGAAGCTATGATAAACAAAAGTGCAGACACAGGCAACTTAGACATAGACAATTACCCACAACCTACCTAATGACTATGGCTGCCTAAATATGGCTCCCAATCAGAGACAACGATAGACAGCTGTCTCTAATTGAGAATCAATCTAGGCAACCATAGACTTACATAAACACCTACACTGAACACAACCCCATGAACTCTACAAACACCCCCTAGACCAGGGGTGTCAAACTCATTCCATGGAGGGCCTAGTGTCTGCTGGTTTTTGTTTTTTCCTTTCAGTTAAGACCTAGACAACCAGGTGATGGGAGTTCCTTACTAATTAGTGACCTGAATTCATCAATCAAGTACAAGGGAGGAGCGAAAACCCACAGACACTCGGCCCTCCGTGGAATGAGTTTGACAGCTGTGCCCTAGACAATACAAACACCCTAGACGAGACAAAAACACACAAACATCCCCCATGTCACACCCTGACCTAACTAAAATAATAAAGAAAAACAAAGATAACTAAGGCCAGGGCGTGACAAGTCATTTACAACATTAACAATGTCTACACTGTATTTCTGATCAATTTGCTGTTATTTTAATGGACAAAAATTAGTTTTTCTTTCGAAAACAAGGAAATGTCGAAGTGACCCCAAACTTTTGAACGGTAGTGTATATGAGGGGCAGCCATGCAACAGACCTCTTAAATGGTCAATGTCGTCTTACAAGGGCAATGAAATGCTTTGTAATAGAAACAAACAAGCAAATATTTTTTGAATGAATAGTAATTCATAATGATGTGTACAGTGCATTCGGAAAGTATTCCAACCCCTTGACTTTTCCCACATTTTGTTACATTATAGCTTTATTCTAAAATTGATTAAATACAAATTTTTCCTCATCACTCTACACACAATACCCCATAATGACAAATAAAAATCAGGTTTTTAGAAATGTTTGCGAATGTATTAAAAAGGAAAAATATAAATACCTTATTTACATAAGTATTCAGACCCTTTGCTATGAGACTCGAAATTGAGCTCAGGTACATCCCATTTCCAATGATCATCCTTGAGATGTTTCTACAGACACCTGTGGTAAATTCAATTGATTGGACATGATTTGGAAAGGCACACACCTGCCTATATAAGGTCCCACAGTTGACAGTGCATGTCAGAGCAAAAACCAAGCCATGAGGTCGAAGGAATTGTCTGTAGAGCTCCGAGACAGGATTGGGTCGAGGCACATATCTGGAGAAAGGTACAAAAAATGTCTGTAGCATTGAAGGTCCCCAGGAACACTGTGGCCTCCATCATTCTTAAATGGAAGAAGTTTGGAACCACCAAGACTCTTCCTAGAGCTGGCCGCCCGGCCAAACTGAGCAATCAAGGGAGAAGGGCCTTGGTCAGGGAGATGACCAAGAACCTGATGGTCACTCTGACAGAGCTCCAGAGTTCCTCTGTGGAGATTGGAGAACCTTCCAGAAGGACAACCATCTCTGCAGCACTCCACCAATCAAGCCTATATGGTAGAGTGGCCAGACGGAAGCCACTCTTCAGTAAAAGGCACATGACAGCCCGCTTGTAGTTTGCCCAAAGGCACCTAAAGGACTCTCAGACCATGAGAAACAAGATTCTCTGGTCTGAATGCCAAGCGTCACGTCTGGAGGAAACATGGCACCATCCCTACGGTGAACCATGGTGGTGACAGCATCATTTTGTGGTGATGTTTTTCAGCAGCAAGGACTGGAGACTAGTCAGGATCGAGGGAAAGATGTACGGATATAAGTACAAAGAGATCCTTGATGAAAACCTGCTCCAAGACCTCAGACTGGGGCGAAGGTTCACCTTCCAACAGAACAACGACCCTAAGCACACAGCCAAGACAATGCAGGAGTGGCTTCGGGACAAGTCTCTGAATGTCCTTGAGTGGCCCAGCCAGAGCACAGACTTGAACCTGATCAAACATCTCTGGAGAGACCTGAAAATAGCTGTGCAGCGACGCTCCCCATTAAACCTGATAGAGCTTGAGAATAATGGGAGAAACTCCCCAAATACAGGTGTGCCAAGCTTGTAACGTCATACTCAAGAAGTCTGGAGGCTGTAATCGATGTCAAAGGTGCTTCAACAAAGTACTGAGTAAAGGGTCTGAATACATATGTAAATGTTATATTTCACTTTTAATACATTTGCTAAAATTGATAAAAACCTGTTTTTGCTTTGTGATTATGGGGTTTTGTGTGTAAATTGATGAGGGAAAAAAACAATTTAATCAATTTTAGAATAAGGCTGTAACGTAACTGTAACGATGTGTGCTGAGAGTCGGGAAGCAAGTTCAGGGAGTGATTTAATAAATAAACACAACATAATACAAAATAAGAAACACGAACAATGCACAGACATAACACAGAAACAGAAACCATAACGCCTGGGGAAGGAACCAAAGGAAGTGACATATATAGGGAAGGTAATCAGGGAGGTGATGGAGTCCAGGTGAGTCTGATGATGCGCAGGTGTGCGCCACAACGAGCAGCCTGGTGACCTAGAGGCCGGATCAGGAGCACATGTGACAGTAACAAAATGTGGGAAAAGTGTTGGTGTTCTTGGGGTTGTACTGGGGTTGTACTCATCCTTCTTCTTCCTCCAAATACGGCGAGTGGAGTTTGGACCAAAAAGCTCTATTTTTGTCTCATCAGACCACATGACCTTCTCCCATTCCTCCTCTGGAACATCCAGATGGTCATTGGCAAACTTCAGACGGGCCTGGACATGCGCTGGCTTGAGCAGGGGGACCTTGCGTGCGCTGCAGGATTTTAATCCATGACAGCGTAGTGTGTCACTAATGGTTTTCTTTGAGACTGTGGTCCCAGCTTTCTTCAGGTCATTGACCAGGTCCTGCCGTGTAGTTCTGGGCTGATCCCTCACCTTCCTCATAATCATTGATGCCCCACGAGGTGAGATCTTGCATGGAGCCCCAGACCGAGGGTGATTGACCGTCATCTTGAACTTCTAATAATTGCGCCAACAGTTGTTGCCTTCTCACCAAGCTGCTTGCCTATTGTCCTGTAGCCCATCCCAGCCTTGTGCAGGTCTACAATTTTATCCCTGATGTCCTTACACAGCTCTCTGGTCTTGGCCATTGTGGAGAGGTTGGAATCTGTTTGATTGAGTGTGTGGACAGGTGTCTTTTATACAGGTAACGAGTTCAAACAGGTGCAGTTAATACAGGTAATGAGTGGAGAACAGGAGGGCTTCTTAAAGAAAAACTAACAGGTCTGTGAGAGCCGGAATTCTTACTGGTTGGTAGGTGATCAAATACTTATGTCATGCAATAAAATGCAAATTAATTATTTAAAAATCATACAATGTGATTTTCTGGATTTTTGTTTTAGATTCCGTCTCTCACAGTTGAAGTGTACCTATGATAAAAATTACAGACCTCTACATGCTTTGTAAGTAGGAAAACCTGCAAAATCGGCAGTGTATCAAATACTTATTCTCCCCACTGTACCTGCTGGAGCGTGTGCTGCGGGTGGGTGCTGCTATGGTGACCAGTGAACTGCGAGAAGGCGGGGCTTTACCTAGCAAAGGTAAAGATGACCTGGATTCAGTAGGTTTGGCGACGAGTATGAAGCGAGGGCCAGCCAACGAGAGCGTACAAGTTGCAGTGGTGGGTATTATATGGGGCTTTGGTGACAAAACGGATGGCACTGTGATAGACTGCATCCAATTTGTTGAGTAGAGTGTTGGAGGCTATTTTGTAAATGACATCACCGAAGTCGAGGATCGGTAGGATAGTCAGTTTTACGAGGGTTTGTTTGGCAGCATGAGTGAAGGATGCTTTGTTGCGAAATAGGAAGCCGATTCTATATTTAATTTTGGATTGGAGATGCTTAATGTGGGTCTGGAAGGAGAGTTTACAGTCTAACCAGACACCTAGGTATTTGTAGTTGTCCACATATTCTAGGTCAGAACCGTCCAGAGTAGTGATACTGGACAGGCGGGCAGGTGCAGGCAGCGATCGGTTGAAGAGCATGCATTTAGTTTTACTAGCATTTAAGAGCAGTTGGAGGCCACGGAAGGAGAGCTGTATGGCATTGAAGCTCGTCTGGAGGTTAGTTAACAGTGTCCAAAGAAGGGCCAGATGTATACAGAATGTTATCGTCTGCGTAGAGGTGGATCAGAGAATCACCAGCAGCAAGAGTGACATCATTGATGTATACAGAGAAGAGAGTCGGCCCGAGAATTGAACACTGTGGCACCCCCATAGAGACTGCCAGAGGTCCGTACAACAGGCCCTCCGATTTGACACACTGAACTGTATCGGAGAAGTATTTGGTGAACCAGGCGAGGCAGTCATTTGAGGAACCAAGGCTGTTGAGTCTGCCGATAAGAACGTGGTGATTGACAGAGTCGAAAGCCTTGGCCAGGTCGATGAATACAGCTGCACAGTATTGTCTCTTATCGATGGCAGTTATGATATCGTTTAGGACCTTGAGCGTGGCTGAGGTGCACCCATGACCAGCTCGGAAGCCAGATTGCATAGCGGAGAAGGTACGGTGGGATTCGAAATGGTCGGTGATCTGTTTGTTAACTTGGCTTTCGAAGACCTTAGAAAGGCAGGGTAGGATAAATATAGGTCTGTAGCAGTTTGGGTCTAGAGTGTCTCCCCCTTTGAAGAGGGGGATGACCGCGGCAGCTTTCCAATCTTTGGGGATCTCAGATGATACGAAAGAGAGGTTGAACAGGCTAGTAATAGGGGTTGCAACAATTTCGGCAGATAGTTTTAGAAAGAGAGGGTCCAGATTGTCTAGCCCGGCTGATTTGTAGGGGTCCAGATTTTGCAGCTCTTTCAGAACATCAGCTATCTGGATTTAGGAGATTTGGGAGATTTTTGATGCACGGGAATTATACAGTGGTGGAAAAAGTAGCCAATTGTCATATTTGAGTAAAAGTAAAAATACCTTAATAGAAAAGGACTCAAGTAAAAGTAAAATGAACCCAGTAAAATACTACTTGAGTAAGTCAAAGTATTTGGCTTTAAATATACGTAAGTATCAAAAGTAAATGTGTAAATAATTTAAGCAAACAAGACGGCACAATTTTCATATATATATATTTTTACCGATAGCCAGGGGCACACTCCAACACTCAGACATTATTTACATACGAAGCATTTGTGTTTAGTGAGTCCACCAGATCAGCGGCAGTAGAGATTACCAGGCATGTTCAATTGATACGTGCGTGAATTTGACCATTTTCCTTTCCTGCTACGCATTAAAAATGTAATGAGTACTTTTGGGTGTCAGGGAAAATGTATGGAGTAAAAAGTACATTATTTTCTTTTAGGAATGTATTGAAGTAAAAGTAGAAGTTGTCTTTACACCACTGGAATTATAATAATGGTAAACTAATAAAAACATTAAAACGTGGGCCTAATGATAAAACAGATGCATTTGCCATTGGTAAAGAGATCGCATTGCAGTATGTCGTCTGTTTATTTTACTTTTATTATATAGACCTAAATCATAATCATATTGCAGTACATGTAGCTCATTTTCTGACATAACTGGTTTAAATTATTCCCGCAACACAACAAATAGTAGGCTACCATTTATCAATCGCTCATTCAATAGCCAAGCATGCTTGACTGTATGGGTAGGCTACAATATTGCTGTGCAATAGGATTAGGAGCGCGACATCATAGCCTGTTTCATTTCAGAGCCTACACCAAGGCAGGAGATAGAAACACAATAATGTACTGATAAACAAAATATTGAACAACAATTCGTCTTTTGCATAGAGGTGTGGGCTGTAGCATTTACTTTTGAATTGTTCTAAATTGCGCGGCCAGTGTTTGGCACTCGCTTTGCGGCATGCATTTTTAGTTTGGAAAAGTCACTGCATCATTCTTTCCACACCTCAACAGATATATGATTTGCCATAGTTTTTTTTACTATCATGTCCCAGTTCCAACATCTCCAAATCATACAGCAAATGAGGATGTTTCTATTATCATAAAAGGGGAATGGAGGGCGTTTTCCAAGCGAGGCTGTAGCACTCGTTCATGACCGCATGAACGAGTGCTACAGCCTCAATATTGAACGAGTGCAACTCAATATTAAGAAGGTGCCCTTAATGTTTTGTACACTCAGTGTATATGTTACTTGCGACAGTTTGCTAAATCAACAGAGGAAGAGGTGAAACAAGAGGGAAAACTGGGACCAAGATCAGTCTTCTCCAGCAGGTGGATTTTTTTTTTTTTTTTTACTTCACCAAGCAGGGAGTTTTTCTAGGTCAATGACAGTGTCGAATTTGGTTAACAAAAAATATAATTGATTATTTGCTACGTGTGTGTGGCTTATGTAATCAAATAGAAGTTTTGTAATGCTTAGGTTTTTACGAGTGTACTGATATAAGTAGGACATTTGACATCCTGGCAACTTTGAGAAAAAACACTTTATATCAGAGTTGTGCCTGTTGTTCACATGCGTATCTGCCCTCTCATTGGCTAGAATGTTCCCACCTGCCTTCCATTTTTGAGGAAATGTATTTTCATTGTTACAGCGGCCACTAGAGTATCTGATCAATATAATGTATAATCTGTGATAAATCCCAATAATTTATCAATTCTAGAATCTCCACGTATGCCAGAATTGTGTAAGAAATGTATGCACGGTTGATAAATGAGGCCCCAGGTGGTTTGTCATTATTGATAGACAACAATACATGTTTTTGCTTGTTCCACACTCACTTTACAAAAATAAAAAATGATCATGCTTGTCTTTCATAATTTGGTCAATTATGCATGGTTATGTAGGTGGAGTTTGTCATGTCATGTCTAAATGTTCTAATTTTGCCAATGAAAAAGTAATTCAAGTAGTTGGCAATATCAGAGGGTTTCGTGATGAATGAGCTGTGTTCGTCTTTTCGCCTAAAATGTCATTTAAGGTGCGCCAAAGTTTTTTACTATCATCCTTTATATCATTTATCTTTGTTTCCTAGTGCACTTTCTTCTTCTTTTTGCTTATTCAATTGTATGCCAAACGGAAGGGTCATCAGTTAAAGCAAGTTTAGCTAAGGTTCTGAGCAGGCCTTGTTAAATGATATGGTTACACAGACAGAACAATGGAAGGATGTGTGTGTGTTCACTGGATCTCCTGGCCTGTCCACAGGACATGCTGTTCTCTTCAGTCGTCCACTGGATATCCTGGCCTCTACGCTAAGCTTTTGGTACATTTTTGTTGAGGAGACTAACTCCCACACACTGTGTACATAAAACACCAGGTAAATGGAGAGAAACATTTTGAGAGAAAGAAAAAATTGCCAAGTTGCACGTCAAAGCTTCTGTCCATCCAGTGTCTTTTACATAGAGTGCAGTGCACACCACCCTGTGCCCCATGCAGGAATTACTACTGATGACTCCATGGATGTGCAATTTGATTTACTGTAGTGTAATGTAGACTCTTAGGAGTTGCTCCTCTTTTATGTTGGAAAACACAACCCCTTTTGGTTAATTAAGAGGCAATCTGCAATTGATACATAAATGCTTTTACATTTCATTTCATGATATATGCAGCCTTTGATTATTGAAGAGTATAACGTATAAATCCCTCATGAGCTTAGTTCAACTGTCATACCCTATCAGAACCCAAAATATCAGCTTGTTTTACTATGCAATATAAGCAATTTTAAATAAACACTGTATAGCTTCAAAACGTGGTTAAAGCTATAATTTTGATCTAATGGATGGTCAGTCCTTGTATCCATATCTTTGTCTATGAATTTGGGAGTGGTTACATTTCTCCAGCTCCATCCCTCAGCTGTTTACCAAAACAGTGGCAGGCCGGCGCTTTGTTGTTGTTTTGAACTGCAGATTGTCCATCTAAGGCATTGTAACTTGAATATTCGGAGTTAACTTAAGTGGTGTGTTAATCATATGTTTCTCTCCCCTCCGTGTGCCCCCCCCCCAGGCTCGCCTGGATGCTCTGACTGAAGTGGACGACTGTGGCCAGCTGACCATTAAGTGCAGTCAGGACTACTTCTCCCTGGACTGTGGCATCACAGCCTACGAGCTCAGCGACTACAGCCCCAGTGAGGACCAGGAGGGTACCAGGGGACCAGGCCAGGGCCAGGATCCCCGGTGTAGCTACCCCGAGCTGGAGAGAGACTTCCCAGAGCTCATCCAGAGTGTGGATCTGCTAACCATCACGGTCAAGCAGAACCAGAACCAAGGGGTCGTCCCAGAGCAGGAGGAGGAGGAGCCAGGGACCTACATAGAGAGACTGAGAGACACACTCTGTAGCGGAGGAGAGGACAACAATCCTGCACCAGGACCCACAATGCACTGCGGTGCGCCCCAGAACGAGAGCACTCTGCTCTCCAAGCGCCCACTCCAGGGCAGCGTGAGTAACGAGGTGTCCCCCACCCAGCCCTCCCTGCCTAAGAAGCCCATGTACCTGGAGGGAGAGACTGAGACCAGCCTCAGCCTGAGGAGATCCACACTGCCTTCCTCTCTTCAGTTCCAGGCAGACCTGAGCCGGAGCACCCCCTCCCTCCTGGACCCTCCGGACCGCTCCAAGTTCTGGCTGGAGCTGGACGCTGTGTACCCCAGCAACGCCAGCCAGTCCTACAACAGCCTGCATGCAATGAACGACAGGAACCTGCAGGCCAGCAGACAGAGCGAGGCTGGACGGTACCAGAGACAGGGGGGCCCTGCTGGAGCTCACATCCCCCTGCAGAGGAGCTCCTCAGAGGCAGGGCGGGGAGGCCATTTCCCCCAAGACATCTCCCCCATCCCCATCCCCTTCTCAGGCACTGGGGAATGCAACAGGGACATGGATGATCCACAGACAGTCAGAGACACAGACAGCCCCCTACTTTCTCCCATGAGGGGGCCCTTGGACCACGAATCCCATGACGAGGCCTCCAGCGAGGACTCCAGTCCCCTCACCAAAGCAGCCGACTGGATCATCCAGCGCCCGGGGCCCCAGGGGCCCAAGCTCCACCACCAAGCTCAAGCCTTAGCCGAAGCTAGCCCTAACCCCAGCGAGGAGCGGTGGTTCGGGTCAGATGAGTTCTTGGCTCTACCCGCACAGCTGAAGAAGACAGAGATGCTGGCTATGAAGCTGGAGACCCTGGCCAAGGCGCTGCCCCAGAGACCCGGCCACCAAGGACACCACGAGTCCATCCAGGATGTGGACGACTGGGAGCTGACTGAGGTCAACTCAGATTGGGAGGGCGACGGCCCGGGAAGCCCCAACCCCACTGTGGGCCTCCAACAGCCCTACAAGAGGCCCTTCCGGGTGGGGATGGGGCGTTTTTCGCCGACCTCGTCCAGCGACATGGCTCCGTCCCTGGATGAGAGCCTTGAGTCGGGCCCCCTCAGTGACCTACTGTCTGAGGACGAGGCCTGGAGCTCCGGGGAGAGTAGGATGAGAGACAACAACAGGGGCTGGAGCTCCGGTGAGACCCGAGGGAGCTCTACTGGCTCCAGAAGGAGAGACAGCAACAGGTTACCGCTGCAGCCCACCACCACTACCATGGCCCCCCACATAGAGACACAGTGTAAACCCCTCATCCAACAGTTACAGGATGACATCCAGCACCACGACAACCACCCAGACATATGGGGCAAGATCGAGGTAAGGAGAGCCACAGCTTCTGTCACAAACAGTTTTACTGTGAGGATGTTGTTGTTTCAAGCATTGGTTATTCTAGTACCTGACATTTACAGTAGATGGCTCCAACGTTCATGTATACCCAACTAGAAAGTGTTGCTAAATCATTCCTGCTCATAATGATGGTGTCTATATGAATTCAAATGTCGACACATATTGACCCGTGTGGCTACGAAAAAAAGTCTGAAAGTGTATGAACTCACTACTGTAAGTCGCTCTGGATAAGAGCGTCTGCTAAATTGCTGAGATGTAAAAAAAAAAAAAAGATATTCAAAGGTCAGTTGTTAAGTGACAGGTGCAGTATTGATGAAGTGATTTATGAACAGATCAATCATTGCTGTCACCCTGCGTATGGTAATATGACATTAGTACACAACGTACAAGGAAAGGTTTCCTCCACCGTCAGACGGAGGATTGAAGTTATTTGACAATGCTTTAATACCTACACATCAGAGGAGACGGTTTAACCTGCTTTTGAGGATCATTCAGCAAATTGTTGCCAAGTAGAAAGCATACTGCATTCCTGTATCTTCTGATCCAATTCTTATATGTACATAATCAAAATAATCAAACTTGACAACAAACCCAGCCAGCACATCAAAAGCTTAGTGAAACACATTGCTCGCTTGTCTTCTCTCTACTCTCACATAGAGTAGCCTCATAGAAACCACTAACCAGTGCTTTGCGACCTTCCTTCTCCTGTCTGCCTCTCATGTTAATGTCTCCCATCCAACGATGTAATTAGACCATTAGGTAAATAATGAAGAGCATGTAATCAAGTCTCTGAAGGAGCTGGGAGCTAATTGATGATTTGATGAGAGTAAGAGACCCAGGAAATCTGCAGGACAATATACTCAGAGAGAGAGAGAGAGAGAGAGAGAGAGAGAGAGAGAAGTCGAGAGAGAGAGAGAGAGAGAGAGAGAGAGAGAGAGAGAGAGAGAGAGAGAGAGAGAGAGAGAGAGAGAGAGAGAGAGAGAGAGAGAGAGAGAGAGAGAGAGAGAGAGAGAGAGAGAGAGAAAAAAAACAGAAAACTAGAATGCTATTTGGCCCTAAACAGATAGTATACAGTGGCAGAATACCTGACCACTGTGACTGACCCAAATTTTAAGGAAATCTTTGACTACTGTATGTATAGACTCCGTAAGCCTTGCTATTGAGAAAGGCCGCCGAAGGCAGACCTGGCTCTCAAGAGAAGACAGGCTATGTGCACACTGCCCACAAAATGAGGTGGCACTTCCTAACCTTCTGCCAAATGTATGACCATATTAGAGACACATATTTCCCTCAGATTACACAGACCCACAAAGAATTTGAAAACAAATCCAATTTAAATAAACTCCCATATCTATTGGGTAAAATACCACAGTGTGCCATCACAGCAGCAAGACTTGTGACCTGTTGTCACAAGAAAAGGGCAACCAGTGAAGAACAAACACCATTGTAAATACAACCTATATTTCTGTTAATTTATTTTCCCTTTTGTACTTTAACTATTTGCACATCATTACAACACTGTATATAGTCTTTATTCTTTTGGAACTTTTGTGAGTGTAATGTTTACTGTACAGTTTTTAATATTTATTTCACTTTTGTTTATGATCTATTTCACTTGCTTTGGCAATGTTAACATATGTTTCCCATGCCAATAAAACCCCTTAAATTGACATTGAATTGAGATAGACAGACAGACAGAAACAGACAGACAGACACAGACAGACAGACAGAAACAGACAGACAGAGAGAGACAGACAGACAGACACAGACAGACAGACAGAGACAGACAGACAGACAGACAGACAGACAGACAGACAGACAGACAGACAGACAGACAGACAGACAGACAGACAGACAGAGTATGAAAGAGAGAGAGAGACTATTGAGCTGTCATTCTTTAACACGAGGGGCCCTCAATAGAGGCTGCTGCCTTTCAGAGATATTATATTCTCCTCCGTAGTCAGTGAACCTCAGGCCTGATGAGCCTCGGTCCTGAGTGACTCCATGGAATCCTGTTCATCCTCCCCAGCGGGTCTCTGCCATCACAGATGTCTGAATGCCATTTTCTCCACAGCCCTGGACAATGTCAATGTTGGTAGGGTTTAATAAGAGCCAGCCTGTGAATCCTACCTAAACATAACTAGTACTGTATAATCCTTTAGTATCAACATTCTCCACAGTATATGATTGAAGTTATATTGAATGTTATCTGTAGTTTCAGTCGGGTCCAGTCAGTAGTTTCCCACGGTCTGTAGCTATTCTGCCATGTAAATACTCTATGTCTCAAATGGCTCCCTATTCCCTATATGCTTCTGATCAGAGCATTACGGGCCCTGGTCAAAAGTAGTGCGCTAAATAGGGAATAGGCTGCCATTTGGGACGCATTCTCAGTCTGTTGACTAGACGGTCTCTTCCTATTTATCTCCACTGTTAGTCAGTGAGTCACATAGTGAAATCTCTCCCGTTGGTAAAGCCTGATTAGCACAGTGGGGTTTTATTGCCACCTGCTGGCAGGAACGGAAAATTATGACTTTCTTCTCTTTGGGAAAAAAAGATAGAATTCACACGTCGTCTCCTCTACAATGCCCACATATCAATAGAGCAACGTGTTGTTGCATATATAATGCGTTCATTTTATGCATTGAAAAAAAGGAATTGACATCAAATGATTGTTGTTATTATTCTGTAATGCATAACCCACCTTTTATCTTTCCATTGCTTATTACTGAGTGTTAGATACTAAGGTTGCCACTTTGGCGAATACATAGGATTATATGTACAAGACAGTCAGACATCTCCATGGTTCACGTACAATCTGAGGATTAGCATATCCTCTCCTCCTTCTCCTCTCTGTATCAGGATGGAAGGCTGAGGCTGAGGCGGAAGCTGATACTGAGGCTGATGCTGAAAGAGAGGCAGCCAGGCTGGGGCTGTGAGGCTGGGGCGGAGAGAGAGATTAAGACGGGCTGGGGCTGAGAGAGAAGTTAGGGCTGGGGCTGATGCTGGGGCTGAGAGAGAGGTTAGGGCTGAGGCTGGGACTGAGAGAGAAGTTAGGGCTGAGGCTGGGACTGAGAGAGAAGTTAGGGCTGGGGCTGATGCTGGGGCTGAGAGAGAGGTTAGGGCTGAGGCTGGGACTGAGAGAGAAGTTAGGGCTGGGGCTGAGGCTGGGACTGAGAGAGAGGTTAGGGCTGAGGCTGGGACTGAGAGAGAAGTTAGGGCTGAGGCTGGGACTGAGAGATAAGTTAGGACTGGGGCTGAGGTGGAAGCTGATACTGAGGCTGATGCTGAAAGAGAGGCAGCCAGGCTGGGGCTGTGAGGCTGGGGCGGAGAGAGAGATTAAGACGGGCTGGGGCTGAGAGAGAAGTTAGGGCTGGGGCTGATGCTGGGGCTGAGAGAGAGGTTAGGGCTGAGGCTGGGACTGAGAGAGAAGTTAGGGCTGAGGCTGGGACTGAGAGAGAAGTTAGGGCTGGGGCTGATGCTGGGGCTGAGAGAGAGGTTAGGGCTGAGGCTGGGACTGAGAGAGAAGTTAGGGCTGGGGCTGAGGCTGGGACTGAGAGAGAAGTTAGGACTGGGGCTGATGCTGGGGCTGAGAGAGAGGTTAGGGCTGAGGCTGGGACTGAGAGAGAAGTTAGGGCTGAGGCTGGGACTGAGAGAGAAGTTAGGGCTGAGGCTGAGGCTGGGACTGAGAGAGAAGTTAGGGCTGATGCTGGGGCTGAGAGAGAAGTTAGGGCTGGGGCTGATGCTGGGGCTGAGGCTGGGGCTGAGAGAGAAGTTAGGGCTGGGGTTGAGGCTGGGACTGAGAGAGAAGTTAGGGCTGGGGCTGAGGCTGGGTTGAGAGAGAAGTTAGGGCTGGGACTGAGAGAGAAGTTAGGGCTGAGGCTGAGGCTGGGTTGAGAGAGAAGTTAGGGCTGGGGCTGAGGCTGGGTTGAGAGAGAAGTTAGGGCTGAGGCTGGGACTGAGAGAGAAGTTAGGGCTGAGGCTGGGACTGAGAGAGAAGTTAGGGCTGAGGCTGAGGCTGGGACTGAGAGAGAAGTTAGGGCTGATGCTGGGGCTGAGAGAGAAGTTAGGGCTGGGGCTGATGCTGGGGCTGAGGCTGGGGCTGAGAGAGAAGTTAGGGCTGGGGCTGAGGCTGGGTTGAGAGAGAAGTTAGGGCTGGGGCTGAGGCTGGGACTGAGAGAGAAGTTAGGGCTGAGGCTGGGACTGAGAGAGAAGTTAGGGCTGAGGCTGGGGCTGAGAGAGAAGTTAGGGCTGAGGCTGGGACTGAGAGAGAAGTTAGGGCTGAGGCTGGGACAGAGAGAGAAGTTAGGGCTGAGGCTGGGACAGAGAGAGAAGTTAGGGCTGGGGTTGTGAGTAGGGTTTGACGTATCTAGATTTTCATATCGTCATACCGTTTCTGTACCATACCGGGGTATACGGTATTACCGAATGTGCAAACAAGGGGCGCTATTTAAAACAAAATAATAGATGTATGTACAGTTGAAGTGGGAAGTTTACATACACTTAGGTTGGAGTCATTAAAACTCGTTTTTCAACCACTCCACAAATGTCTTGTTAACAAACTATAGTTTTGGCAAGTAGGTTAGGACATCTACTTTGTGCATGACACAAGTAATTTCTCTAACAATTGTTTACAGACAAATTATTTAACTTATAATTCACTGTATCACAATTCCAGTGGGTCAGAAGTTTACATACACTAAGTTGACTGTGCCTTTAAACAGCTTGGACAATTCCAGAAAATGATGTCATGGCTTTAGAAGCTTCTGATAGGCTAATTGACATCATTTGAGTCAATTGGAGGTGTACCTGTGGATGTATTTCAAGGACTACCTTCAAACTCAGTGCCTCTTTGCTTGACATCATGGGAAAATCAAAAGAAATCAGCCAAGATCTCAGAAACTGTATAATTGTAGACCTCCACAAGTCTGGTTCATCCTTGGGAGCAATTTCAAAACACCTGAAGGCACCACGTTCATCTATAAAAACAACAGTACGCAAGTATAAACACCATGGGACCATGCAGCCGTCATATTGCTCAGGAAGGAGATGCGTTCTGTCTCCGAGAGATGAACGTACTTTGGTGCGAGAAATGCAAATCAATCCTAGAACAACAGCAAAGGACCTTGTGAAGATGCTGGAAGAAACAGGTACAAAAGTATCTATATCCACAGTAAAATGAGTCCTATTCCGACATAACCTGAAAGATCGCTCAGCAAGGAAGAAGCCACTGCTCCAAAACTGCCATAAAAAAGCCAGACTACGGTTTGCAACTGCACATGGGGACAAAGATCGTGCTTTTTGGAGAAATGTCCTCTGGTCTGATGAAACAAAAATAGAACTGTTTGGCCATAATGACCATTGTTATGTTTGGAGGAAAAAGGGGGAGGCTTGCAAGCCGAAGAACACCATCTTAACCGTGAAGCACGGGGGTGGCAGCATCATGTTGTGGGGGTGCTTTGCTGCAGGAGGGACTGGTGCACTTCACAAAATAGATGGCATCATGAACATGGACAATTATGTGGATATATTGAAGCAACATCTCAAGACATCAGTCAGGAAGTTAAAGCTTGGTCGCAAATGGGTGTTCCAAATGGACAATGACCCCAAGCATACTTCCAAAGTTGTGGCAAAATGGCTTAAGGACAACAAAGTCAAGGTATTGGAGTGGCCATCACAAAGCCCTGACCTCAATCCTATAGAAAATCTGTGGGCAGAACTGAAAAAGTGTGTGCGAGCAAGGAGGCCTACAAACCTGACAAAGTTACACCAGCTCTGTCAGGAGGAATGGGCCAAAATTCACCCAACTTATTGTGGGAAGCTTGTGGAAGGCTACCCAAAACGTTAGACCCAAGTTTAACAATTTAAAGGCAATGCTAGCAAATACAAATTGAGTGTATGTAAACTTCTGACCCACCCGGGAATGTGATGAAATAAATAAAAGCTGAAATAAATCATTCTCTCTACTATTATTCTGACATTTCACATTCTTAAAATAAAGTGGTGATCCTAACTGACCTAAGACAGGGAATTTTTTACTAGGATTAAATGTCAGGAATTGTGAAAAACTGAGTTGACATGTATTTGGCTAAGGTGTATGTAAACGTCCGACTTCAACTGTATGTAAGAATGCTGTTTATTGACTACAGCTCAGCATTCAACACCATAGTACCCTCCAAGCTCATCATTAAGCTCGAGTCCCTGGGTCTGAACCCCGCCCTGTGCTGTGTATGAAAGGTCTATGTAAACTTCCGACTTCAACTGTATATAAAAAAATTGGGGATGCACAAAACAATTTAGGCAACAGAGATGTTTATCCAGGAGGGGATTGAATGTCTCTGCTGTAACCAAGAAGCTTGATCTTGACATCTAGCCACTTACCTAGCAAGTCAGCAAACCAAATGCATAGCAGGAGCCCTGAGATGGATATAATTTATTTGACACATCTTAGATTTGTTATAGTTATATTTAACTATATTTAACTAGTTATAAGCAGTGGCGTAGCACGCACCCCTGCAGCCCCTGAAAAATACTGTAGTTAATTCGAAATACCCGGTATACGGTATAAATGGTATATTGCCCAAGCCTAGTTGTGAGGCTGAAGCTCAGACTGAGACAGAGGCTGATGCTGAGAGAGAGAGACAGCCAGGCTGAGATTGGGGCTGTGAGGCTCGGAGAGAAGCTGAGGCTGTGAGGCTGAGTGAGAGACAGCTAGGCTGAGATTGGAGCTGTGAGGCTGGGAGAGAAGCTGAGGCTGTGAGGCTGAGTGAGAGACAGCTAGGCTGAGGTTGGGGCTGTGAGGCTGGGAGAGAAGCTGAGGCTGTGAGAGTGAGTGAGAGACAGCCAGGCTGAGGTTGGGGCTGTGAGGCTGGGAGAGAAGCTGAGCCTGTGAGGCTGAGAGAGGGGCAGCCAGGCTGGGGTTGGAGCTGTGAGGCTGGGGCTGGGGCTGAGGCTGGGAATTGAGAGAAAAGCTGAGGCTGTGAGAGAGGCAGCCATGCTGAGGTTGGGGCTGTGAGGCTGGGGCTGGGGCTGAGGCTGGGATTGAGAGAAAAGCTGAGGCTGTGAGGCTGAGAGAGAGGCAGCCATGCTGAGGTTGGGGCTGTGAGGCTGGGGCTGAGGCTGGGACTGAGAGAAAAGCTGAGGCTGTGAGGCTGAGAGAGAGGCAGCCAGGCTGAGGTTGGGGCTGTGAGGCTGGGGCTGAGGCTGGGACTGAGAGAAAAGCTGAGGCTGTGAGGCTGAGAGAGAGGCAGCCAGGCGCACCACCTGAGATGATACGTGTCACACAGGGAGGTGATTGATTACATTAGCATGCGGGCCTCTGGAGATGACTTCATCCTCATGGCAACAGACAGCTGGCAGCTGAAGGTTCTACTGGGAGCGTCTCAGGGGCCTAGTCAAGTGTGACGCTACTGACGAGCAGAGCCTTACTTCCCTCCATCCTTCCTCTCTCTCGGTCTCTCTCTTCCTCTCTTCTTTTTTTTATCTCTCTCCTTTCTCCGCCTGTCTCTCTCTCTTTCTCTCTCTCTCTGCCTCTCTCTCTCTTTCCCTTGGAGAAGTTCGGAGGGGATAGATGGGAAGAGAAGGGATGTTGTTCATTCATGTTATTCATATGCTTTTCCTCCTGCCTGCCTGCCTGGCGCATTACACTGGCCCACAAACCCATTCTGTGACACGCTAGGCCCTGCCGTTAATGCTGTTGTGACCAGAGGCTGTGTATTCATCTTGGTTGAAAGCTTTACTGGTGGAGAGGGAGGATGAAAAGGAAACGCACATAATGTCCCTGTCCTGGGGGATTGTGTTCTAGTCTCAGTGTCTGTTGATTTCCATTGACTGGGACAATTCTGCTGTAATGTACCTATCTCACTGGCTAATATGAGCAGCTTACTGCTAGCCTACTGCACGCAGACAGGACATTAATGCAATGCATTTTTTTAAATGAGAAAGAGAGAGGGAGAGAGATGCAAGCTGAGCCTGAGAGAAATATGCAAGAGAGAGAAATATGCAAGAGAGAGAGAGAGAGAGAGAGAGAGATGAGAGAGAGATTAGAGAGAGAGAGATACGAGATTGAGAGATGCGAGAGAGAGATGCAAGAGAGAGATGCAAGAGAGAGAGATGCAAGAGAGAGAGAGAGAGATGCAAGCGAAAGAGAAAGAGAGATGAGAGAGATATGAGAGAGATGCAAGAGAGAGATGCGAGAGGGAGAAATATGCATGAGAGAGAGAGAGATGCACGCGAAAGAGAGAGAGAGATGAGAGAGATATGAGAGAGATGCAAGAGAGAGAGAGAGATGCACGTGAAAGAGAGAGAGATGAGAGAGAGAGAGATGAGAGAGAGAGGGAGATATGAGAGAGAGAGAGAGAGAAATATGCAAGAGGGAGGGAGAAAGAGAGAAATATGCAACAGAGGGGGAGGGATAGCGTTTGTTAGTGACTGAGATACTGTAGGTCCTGGGCTATGATCAGTCCCCACTACACTAACATCACCATCTAGGCCCTGCTATTGGGATGACACTGATGCTACACCCTATGTACCAGCCTGCCAGGACCCAGCCTCATCCTGCCTCAGACCCCATCCTGCCTCAGACCCAGCCCCACCCTGCCTCAGACCCAGCCCCATCCTGCCTCAGACCCCATCCTGCCTCAGACCCAGCCCCATCCTGCCTCAGACCCAGCCATCCACAACCACATCAAAGCCTGTCTAAGAAGTCAGGTCCAAAAACGTCAATACTGGGGCTCTATCCGCATCTGAAGAGAGGTCATTTATATCAATAACTTTGATTTTCATCACTGTCAAATAATGAGCAGGAGGCCTGCCATGGAGAGTGAGAGAAATATAATCATATTGAATTCTGGGGTCATGAATGCAATTACTGAACACCACTCAATGAGTCAAGGTTTACTGCATCTATACACCGTACACCAGGGGCTGAAACACTGGATGTACAGATCTGAGGTAGTAATTACTGAAATACCACGCTAGTTACCGCCCGCGCCAGCGCCCGCCACAGTCCTTGTCTCTGTCCTTCTGCTCAGGGAGAGGAAAGGAATGCTAGGGAGGAAGGTGAAGAGAGACCGTTGTCAATCTGTGTTGGAATCAAGTTGCTTCCTTTCCTTGCCAGCGGATGGCAGTAGTCACACACCACACAGCAAGCCTCTCCTCCGTCCTCCCCTCTTTGACTAAGCACCTCTAACTGATCAAGGGCAATGTTACTGACGGGAAATCTCCCCCATCAACCCGTTGTTTGTGTGTATAAACTGATGTGTATACCCTCAACTATCAAATGTTCTCCTTTTGAAATCAAGTTTTGCCCTTGAATCAATTCACCCCAATGTTGGTAGTTTTAACTCAAGAGGTGAAATATCACTAAACAACAGGACTGGAGTCACTGCTGTAGATTGACTTTAGTGTCTGTGGATGTGGCATCACTGACAATCCTACCTCTCTCTCTCTGTCTCTCTGTCCCTTTCTCTCTCTCTCTGTCTCTCTGTGTCGCTCTCTCTCCCTCTGTCTCTCTGTGTCGCTCTCTCTCTGTGTGTCTCTTTCTCTCCCTTTCTCTCTCTCTCCCTCTGTCTCTCTGTGTCGCTCTCTCTCTGTGTCGCTCTCTCTCTGTGTCGCTCTCTCTCTCTCTGTCTCTCTCTCTCTCCCTTTCTCTCTCTCTCTCTCTCTCTCTCTCTCTCTCTCTCTCTCTCTCTCTCTCTCTCTCTCTCTCTCTCTCTCTCTCTCTCTCTCTCTCTCTCTCTCTCTCTCTCTCTCTCTCTCTCTCTCTCTCTCTCTCTCTCTCTCTCTCTCTCTCTCTCTTAGGGCTTTGTGAGCAAACTAGATGAGTTTATCTGCTGGCTGAGGGAAGCCCTGGAGACCACAGAGAACTGGACGCCACCCAAAGCTGAAATGGACAGCCTCAAGCTCTACCTGGAGACACACCTGGTGAGACACACACACACACACACACACACACACACACACAGACACTACCCAAAATATAGAGATCGAGACAAAATAGCATGCTCTCTCTGTCTATATCTCTCCCTCTTTGCCTCTCTCTCCCTCTCGTGCACACACATGCAAAAAGCAAACAGGCTTACAGAGATTAACATATAAACATGTATATACTCTGTTCTTCATGCGAACAACACGAACACCGAGTACACATGCATTTGTATTTTATCACTAACCTTGTACAAAACTGTGTGTGTGTGACTGTGTGTGTGCATGCATGTTTGCGTGTGTGTGTGTATGTGTGTGTACATACTGTATATCTCCACCAGCATCAGAGGTTTGTTGTGGAGCAGGGCAGCCACGTTTGTCATTTTGGGGCATGGGGAAAGAAGATATAGTTATGTTTTACTGGGATGAGCTTCAAATGTTAGTATCGATTGAGACGGCCCTACCAGACGCACTTGTTTTCCTCAGTCAACCTGTGCTCCAGGGCCGCTGAGGGGAGCTGCTCCCAATTGAATGTTTTTGGGGTTGGGCTCCAGCTGGCACTTGGCGTTGTGGTGGGGGTTGGGTGTTCAGGGGAATGAGTCTTGCTGAGCGCGGCGGCGAGCTGCCCTGCTTTCCGGTGCCCCTGGGAGCACGGTAACGAGAGGTCTGCGAGCCCAGGCCGAGCGGACTCCTCTTTATAAGGCATTGAGAGATGGCGCAAAATGAAACGGCTATTGATTGAGCTTGATGGCCGATCCAGCTCTTTGAATCACATTAACGAGGCCACTCTGCACCGGTGGCAAATGAACAGTCAGGACAAGAGGCCCCCCAGTTAGAGAGAGGGGGTGGGGGGTTGACACTAGCCAGGGGGTGTCACAACCCTTAACACATAGACAGTTACACAGGAAAATATATAGATACAACCCCATCTCTCTCTCTCTCTCTCTCTCTCTCTCTCTCTCTCTCTCTCTCTCTCTCTCTCTCTCTCTCTCTCTCTCTCTCTCTCTCTCTCTCTCTCTCTCTCTCTCTCTCTCTCTCTCTCTCTCTCTCTCTCTCTCTCTCTCTCTCTCAGGAACCACTTGTATGTAACATTTCAATGTCATCACATTTAGCTATACGATACTCTACTCTAAAATATGCTAATGTAAATACATTTTAAAAATCTGATCAAATAGAATTGGAAATAAAATGCCAAGCCACTTTTTTAGCTGATGTTGTTATTATGTTAGTAGCCAGGTATCTTCCTCTCCGGCTCCGAGTGAGCCGATTCATTTCCACATGTCTTCTAACTTAGCCTTCCCAACTCCCACCTCCCCTCCAACCTCTGAGCCTCGGTAACACCATCCTCCACTACACCTCCGCAGGCTTTAATTCCATCCCAACCTGTGTGTGTGTCTGTATGTGTGTGTGTGTGTGAGCCCTGCCCCTCCACATCTCCAGACGCGTCCAGACATGGCGGCGTTCTTCAACTCTCCCTCTGTCTCGGTGAGATGACGGCTCTGCCCTGTCTGTGTGTCTGTCTGTGTGAGGTGATGTGGGGATTACAGTCCTCTCGCCTCAGCCTAAACCATAGAGGAGCGAGGCGAGCAGAGTAGCGAGCAGAGGAGCGAGGCGATGGGAGCGAGGGGCTCGAGTTCCAGCGGCTTCATACTGTAGCACATCTAGAGGTGTCAAATCAGCAATAACCCACCTGCCCCCAGCTAAATCCACCCAGAGCCCCCCAGTCTCTGCTGCTAAACTCTCTGGTTGCATCCCAAAGGGTACCCTATTCCCTATATAGTGGGCTCTGGTCAAAACTAGTACACAAATATGTTGGGAATAGGGTGCGGTTTGGGCCACATGCTCTTTGCTGCTGCACTGCAGTCTGCCTGCTCCACTGGACACATCATGGAATATATATCAGATCATATCATACAGCAAACACGGATACTGTCTGTATCACAGTATAAATAGAAACCCTATGATATTTTCTTCGTTTATATGGTATAAACATTTCATCATTAATTATTAAACGGTTGGTACCAATTTTGAACAAGTACAGTAATAAAGGGAATTTCAAATAACTATTTATCAACTGTTTATGAACTATTTGTCAACAATTTATCAACAATGTCAGTTTCAAGATGTGGCATGCGTAAAGCATAAACTGTTACCTTTTCTCATAAAAGATTAGACGGCCGGTCATCATCGACAACTGTCAATGTTTTATTATAAACACTGTAGACATACATTATCTAGACAGCATGGTAGAGAGCTATACCCTATATCACAGTGTGATGGATAGCTTAGTGTTCTATTCTATGCCCTTCTACATTTTCACTTAAAAACATACGGTTGAATCTCGGATTAAAAACGATATTATAATTTGTAATACTTTCTAATCTGTTGTGAAATACTTCAATGTGACTTCCTTCCACCAGTGGTAGATATCTAGTTATAATGTATTAGTGTTGACTTGTTCTAAGCTATCACAGAGCCGAGAGGCTATCAATCCCCTGTCCATCTGGGGGATCATAAATCCACCAGCCAGGAGATGTTACCTTGTCATCTCTGACGAATACCTTCAGGTGACCATCTGTCACAGGCCCATATCCCCTCATCGCTGGTGGCATCAAGTTTACTGGATTTTCTCTGTCTCATTTAAAGATTGCAGCGTAGTACTTGAATCAGAGTATTATACATGGTACGGTAATTCACTCCCGCTATATCTAGGTAGGTATGTTTTTGTAAATTATGTCCAAAAAAGAATGGAAGAATCCACTTTGACATGAATACACTGTAAAAAAAAAAAGAAACCGTCAAAAACACCCACAAATGTAGTTCTTTCAACTGATTATTATTAAGTAACTGGTTCCACAGCCATGTTTTTTGTTTAATCAACTTTTAGGTCCAAGTGTTACCTGAACTAAAAACTCTTGGCCCAAACTTAGCTCTAACTTGAGAACTTGGTCAAAAATGCAGTCAATTTAAAATGATGTGTTTGCTCAGCTTATCTCATGTGTTCATTCAATTATAAATGAACAATTGGGCATCTTAACTAAAAAAGTCTGTGCAACTGGTTACACACGCACACACTCAAACTGTGCTTTTAACATACAATGTTTTCAGCCTACATATTTGACACACGTTGACATACATGACTCAATTGTGCATGTTCATTTATACAGTAATTATTATCAACATGTCATCACCTGGGATTTGAACTCGCAACCTCTTGGTTCATGGCATTCCTATCTTCCTGCTACGACACCATGTCTGTGTCAATTCATCTGTTCATCTGTTCATCTGACTCTTCTCTCATCACTGAAGATTGGAATGCTTTTAACCAAGAGGTTTTGAGTTCAAATCCCAGGTGATGACATGTTGAATATGAATTACCGTATACATGAACATGCACAATGTAATCATGAATGTCAATGTATGTCAAATATGTAATTTGAAAACATTACACACCGTGTGTGTAACTAGTTCCACTGCCTTTGTTTAGGTAAAATGCCCAAATAATAATTTTATAGTTGAATGAACATATGAGACTATTTGAGCAAATGCATCATTTTAAGTTGACAGATTGTTTTGCATACGTTTTGTCATGTTGGAGCTACGTTTGGGCCAACTCAAAATGTTAAGTTCAGGTAACACTTTGACCGAAAGGTTAATAAACAAAAAAAAGACTGCGGAACCAGTTCCTTAGTAATATAACCAGGGGCACACTCCAACACTCAGACATCATTTACAAATGAAGCATGTGTTTAGTGAGTCCACCAGATCAGAGGCAGTAGGGACATCCAGGGATGTTCTCTTGATAAGTGCGTGAATTTGATTATTTTCCTGTCCTGCTAAGCATTCAAAATGTAACGAGTACTTTTGTGTGTCAGAGAAAATGTGTAGAGTAAAAAGTATATAATTTTGTCAAAAATATAAATAGTAATGTACAGATACCCCTCAAAAACGATTTAAGTAGTACATTAAAGTATTTTCACTTAAGTACTTTACACCACTGCATGGAGTAACAAGTCACATAAGTTGCATGGACTCACTCTGTGTGCAAAAATAGTGTTTAACATGATTCTTGAATGATTAGGTCATCTCTGTACCCCACACATACAATTATCTGCAAGGTCCCTCAGTTGAGCAGTGAATTTCAAACACAGATTCAACCACAAAGACCAGGGAGGTTTTCCAATGCCTCGCAAAGTAGGGCACATATTGGTAGATGGGTAAACATTTAAAAAGCAGACACTGAATATCCCTTTGAGCATGGTGGTTATTAATTACCCTTTGGATGGTGTATCAATACATCCAGTATTGCCGGAGAGGAAGGAAACTGATAAGGGATTTCACCATGAGGCCAACAGTTACAGAGTTTAATGGCTATGATAGGAAAAAACTGAGGATGGATCAACAACATTGTAGTTACTCCACAATACTATCCTAATTGACAGAGTGAAAAGAAGGAAGCCTGTACAGAATACAAATATTACAAAACATGCGTCATGTTTGCAATATGGCGTTAAAGTAAAACTGCACAAAATGTAGCAAAGAAATTAACTTAATGTCCTGAATACAAAGCGTTATGTTTGGGGCAAATCCAATATAAAACATTACTGAGTACGACTCTTCATATTTTCAAGTATGGTGGTGGCTGCACCATGTTATGGGTATGCTTGCCACCGGCAAGGACTACAGTAGGGAGTTTTTTGGGATAAAAATAAACGGAATAGAACTAAGTACAGGCAAAATCCTAGAGGAAAACCTGGTTCAGACACTGGGAGATAAATTCATCTTTCAGCAGGATAGTAATCTAAAACACAAGGTCAAATCTACACTGGAGTTGCTTACCAAGACAACAGTGAATGTTGGCCTGGTTACAGTTTTGACTTAAATCTATGACAAGACCTGAAAATGGTTGACTAGCAATGATTAACAACCAACTTGACAGAGCTTGAAGATTAAATAAAAAAATAATGTGCAAATATTGTTCAATCCAGCTGTGCAAAGCTCTTAGATATTTACCCAGACAGATTATCATCTGTAATCGATGCCAAAGGTGATTGTAACGTGTTGACTCAGGGGTGTGAATACTTATGTAATGAGATATTTATCTATTTCATTTTCAATACATTTCAAAAATGTCTAAAAGCATGTTTTCACTTTTTCATTATGGGGTATTGTGTGTAGATAGGTAAAAAAATATATACATTTAATTTATTTTGAATTCAGGCTGTAATAAAACAACATGTGCAATACGTCAAGGGTTATGTATGCTTTCTGAAGGCACTATAGGGAATAGGGTGCCATTGCTGACGGGGCCTTGCTGTGAATGTGAACAACTCCATCTTGGCTGTTTTGCTGTCCCTGGATCAGCGTTAGAGCGAGTCAACGAGGGCATCTTTTAGTTAGTGCGGTGTCCCATTCCCCTTCATCCATCTCGCCCAGCGGAGTAGAGCTGGGCCGCATTCTTTGCTCCTCTCCCTGCTTCCTCGGCGGCAGGCCGTCAGATACAGTTAGCCAGGGCTGTGTTGGCTCGGCACACCTTCAGCATGCTGGTCAGATCACACCAGGCCCTAATCGCCAGCAACAGGCCGGCCCAAGATCTGAGGAGATGAGAATCTAAGGCGAAGATGGCTCCAGGCGCCTCGCTGCATCACTCCCCTGGGACCCCTCTGCCCCCCCTCTTGATTCACCCCCCTCTGTACGCACATCCTCGACCCTCTCCAACCCCCACCTCCCTCCACCCCCTAACCACCCATCACATCTTCAAAAGCACAGCCCCACCTCCCTCCAGGTCCCAGTATAATGTTCTCTCCCTCTCTTTCACTCTCCATCTCTCTCTCTCTCTCTCTCTCTCACTCCCCATATCTCTCTCTCTCCACTTTGATTACTCTTAGCACCACGAGAGCACTCGGCTCTGCACCGGCTCCTTGGGTATTATCAAAACCAATCAACATGAAAGTTTTCCTAGCAGCACCCACGGAGAGATGGGATGGAGGGGGAAGAGTATTGGGGGAAAGAGAGACGGGAGAGAGAAAGAGGAGTGTTTGGGGTATTTTTAAAGAGAATAACAATAGCGGAATTGAGACATCACAGTAATAAGGGCGCTTGGGGGAATATTGAACAAGTTGGAGTTAGGGGATGGGTGGATGATAGATCCCTTTAAGCAGGGTCGGCCCGCTCATTAGGCAGGATTAGGATGGCCGCCTATGGCGGCAGATTGACGAGGGCGGCATTTTGAACTAAACTGACTAAGATGTACCTCCAACAACATAAAAATGCACATAATTCTGCCCAAAAACAATGACAATTTCTCTCAACCAGTGGCCTATGTGATTTTTAGGTGAGCGCTGATGCTGCCCTATGATAAGCAGCTCCCACTTTGTCAAAGGCAGGGACGCAAAATATGTATCTTGTCCATTCCGAGCGCGCGTCTGCAGGGTGCTGTGGAAGAGATGCATCGCTGCAGTGCTCCACCAACATTCCGTCCAAAAAATGATCTGACATAAATCATGTATCAGATATAGCATAAGAGCATGTGGCCTTTTCTGTAGCCTACAGGCTGGAGATAAAATGTATGACAATGTAGTGAGACAGAAACTTTTTACATTGTGCAGGTTTCTACGATCAAATAGCCTACCCTAAATGGCGCCCGATCAAATAAAATATAGGAAAATGTGCTGACATGTTAACAAACAACATATTCTAAAAACAGGACAGGTCAAAGTGAAATTGACAGTATGGAATGGACAATCAGGCTACTCACAACTGCTGTCCAAGAGTTTCATCCTGTGGGCTAAATTGTCATGATCAGTGGTTTCAAGTTTGTATCACTCATGTTTTACGAGCTGATCATAGCAAAAAATAAAATACTTCTACATTTTCCCGCTGTGTAAACTCATTGCAAATAAGCTGAGGATAACTCAACTGATAAAGTTGGGTAGCTGATATTTAGAGCTTAAATTGATTAGTCACAGGAATCAGGACGAATATAGCCAATACAAACAGTGGGCCTACAACATGGATGGGCATTCATAAAATTCCATTGCAGGCCAAGATGGTAGGCTACACTCCATTAAGCATGTATTGACGCCAACATCTTTTTTTGGTTCTGTCTGGATCGGCCATCTTTCTTTTGGTGTTTTACAAACAGTAGGCCTACCATATTCCTAAAATAACATTTCAGGCGACCATGTAGGCCAGGGGTGGGCAACTCCAGTCCTCTGGGGCCTGATTGGTGTCACACTTTGGCCCCAGCCCCAGCTAACACATCTGATAGTAATAATCAACTAATCATGATCTTCAGTTTAGGATGCAATTAGTTTCATCCGCTGTGTTGATTAGGGACGGCCCCCGAGGACTGGAGTTGCCCATCCCTGCTGTAGGCTATAAGCACGGACCGACTTTTTTTGTGCAGTCCGGACTGGCCTTGTTTTCCACGTCCATGGACGTTGTTTTTTGGTCCGGTCGAGACGAAATCTGAACCAATTATAGATGTCTATGTTTGGGTCAAGTTTTGTCCAGTCTGGACCAGCCTTGATTTGGCCCAAACGTAGACGTCTATAAATTACATATTTTCAACTTTCCTTCAGAACCGAAAATGAACTTGATTTCAACGTCCAGAAAATATGTGTCACGACTTCCGCCGAAGTTAGCTCCCCTGCCTGTTCGGGCGGTGCTCGGCGGTCGTCGTCACCGTCCTACTAGCCGCCACCGATCCCTTTTTCGTTTATCTGTTTGTTTTGTCTTATTAGTTTCACCTGTGTTTCTGTTGTTTTCGGTTAATGAGCTTCCCTATATTTAGTAGGTAGACCCGCCCTTGTTTTGTGCGGGATTGTCTTTATTTTGTTACGTTTGTGCATTGTAGGCTGAGGTGTATTTTCTTTCTTTCACTTGACACCCTGTGGTTTTTGGGTTGTCACGTTATATGCCCTGTATTTTGTTGGGCTTATATTTTGTGTGTGCCTTATTAAAGAGCACTATACCCCCAGTGGAACTCTCTCTGCGCCTGATTCCTGCACCCACCTAGTCCCGCGTGACAATATGTATTTTCATCGTCTGGAAAATACATATTTTCAACTTTCATTCAGAACCGAAAATTTACCTGATTTCAAAGTCTGAAAAAAAAAGAAAAATTCACCTTTCATTTAGAATATAAATGGAATACCTTCAACGTCTGGAAAATACGTATTTTAGATGTCTTTTCAACGTTATTTTTCTAACTGGGACTATTCTTGTAGGAACTGCATTTTTTTTGTCTCGCCGAGGGCAGCAGAATGTCCAGGACCGGCCCTGCCTTTAAGGGATGGAGGAGTGATCTGTTGGAAGAGGGGGATTCTAGAGCAACTTTGATGGGGTGTGGGCCACAAAAAATCTGAACTCATCATGAGGGGCCGCATTACCTCGTGGGTCTGCGTACTCACATCCATACCCCCCACCTTGCGAGCAAAACATTTCTCCCCCCATGACAGCGAAGAGAAAATATTTACGTTTTAAAGTTAATTTCCTGCAATTCTGAACAGTTTGCCATGGGGCATAGAGAAGATGTTGCCGTTTTAAAGCAAGTTTGTTGCAATTCTACAAATTTTGCCATGGGACGAAGAGAAGATTTATTTTACTGCAAATTTCCTGCAATTCTACACATTTTACCATAGGGTGGAAGCAAATGTTTGCAGTTTTTAACATGATAACTGATGGTCAATTGGCCCCACCCCAGTTGGTAACTCGACCATGATTACTACATGTTTAGATAGCTGGCCGCTAGACTAACTTACCAATCTAAAAATGTTTTGCTGACATGGGCTAATTGAACGACTGCTGATGCACAACCACATTTTGAAATTGTATCTTGTATATTCTATTATTCTAACTCTCAACAGTAAGTTGAGACCCCAACTGAGTTCCTAAAAAATAAAAATAAATTGGTCCATGGGCTTAAAAAAGGGGAACCACCAGTTGCCCATTGCTGTTCTTGAGGGAGAGGGGACTGTGTATTTTATTGAGAGAAGTGTAGCAGTGGGACTGTGGGGTTCTAGGGTTGTATTTTTTTTAAAGAGAATGTGAATCATCTCTTAAAACAAAACAAAAACTCAGTTGCCTATGTTGGATTTAGTTTTTTTCAATATGTTGGATTGTTTTTTACAAATACTAATATTTTCTGTCCCAATATTTCATGGACTTGTGGGATTGTACCAGGGGTGTTAAATATGAGTTTATACACTTGTGTGCTTTGTGTATTAGTGTGTGAATTAGTATTAGTATCATTTTCATGTTTCTTTTTTTGTTCTGATGTTCAAAAACACATTGCATGTGTTTATGCTTGAGTGTGTGTGGTATCTTGTTTATTATAGAGAGAAATGAACATGTAACATCTAGTAAGTTGACTGTTGTGAGGTGTCATCATGTGTGTCATATTGCGTCTGGTTGTACAGAGCTTTAAGCTGACCGTGGACAGTCACTGTTCCCTGAAAGACTGTGTACTAATACGTTGTGTCTGGTTGTACAGAGCTTCAAGCTGAAAATGGACAGTCACTGTTCCCTGAAAGACTGTGTACTAATACGTTGTGTCTGGTTCTACAGAGCTTCAAGCTGAACGTGGACAGTCACTGTTCCCTGAAAGACTGTGTACTAATACGTTGTGTCTGGTTCTACAGAGCTTCAAGCTGAACGTGGACAGTCACTGTTCCCTGAAAGACTGTGTACTGGAAGAAGGCAGGCAGCTGCTGGAAGTCATCATCTCCCACAAATCAGGTACGGCTCTCACTGCTCTCAACCCTCACATTTATTATTAATGTTTATATTAACATACTGACCTTCAGAATGTATAAATCTTAAAGTAACCGCTTCTCAAGCAAGGGGAAGGGGGAAAGAAACAGCCTTTTTCAACATACATTACCAATGGCATTCTATCTGCAGTGGATTGAGCGAGTGAGTGAGTGAGTCCGGGCAGGCTGGGAGAGATTGGTGCTTGTGACTGGGTCGAGAAATGATAGAGAGGAGAGGTGGAGAGTGAAAGGGGTGGAGAGGGAGAGAAATGAAAGTGAGTAGAGAGAGTGAGGTGCCATGTACTGTATACGAAGAGAGGGAGTAAGAGAGAGAAAAAGAGAGGGAGGAGGCGCTGTGTATATGAAGAGAGGTGGAATTAGGAACAGCAGGACTTGAGTCAGAGGCCATCATCCAGACGTTCTCTCCTCTCTGCTGGGCCGATTACTCACCTAAAGCATCCAGCCAGCCAGCCAGCCAAGCGCTCAGCAAATGTACAAATCCGCTAAGCTGACCTCCCTGTTGGCGAGTTGTCTCCTCGCTGGCTCTTAAGCTGCCCACCATTAAAAATGCAGATGGCCTCCAGGATCCTGGAGCTGTTTGAAAAGCTCTGACAGGAGAGAGGAGAAGAGAGGAGAGGTGAGAAGAGCCCTACTGTGATTCACTAGAATCAGCTCTCTCTCTCTCTCTCTCTCTCTCTCTCTCTCTCTCTCTCTCTCTCTCTCTCTCTCTCTCTCTCTCTCTCTCTCTCTCTCTCTCTCTCTCTCTCTCTCTTTCTTTCTACCTCCCTTCTTTCATCCACATCTCATCTGCATTGGTTCCTAGTACCTTCACTCGCTTACTATTGGACGCCACAATTCTTAGCAAATCTCTCCCCCTACTTCCCCGCACTGCAGACACTAATACCGGTTTCCTAGCAACTCTGCAGATCAGTCATGATAATTCCACAGGTATGAGCAGTGTGTGACATTGTTGAGCAGCCAGTCACTCAATAGATACTACAGTCAGTGTGTTTGTGCGTGTACATGCATATGTGCGTGCCTTTGTGCGTGCGTGTGGATTACAGGGTCACATTCTGCCCTCGCTCGTTCATCTTGATTTGCACTTTTTAATTACTTTGAACAAACAGGATTTGTGTGAATCATGGCTGCTGGTAGAAAGACAGGGCTGGAGTAACATACTGATGGCTCTGCAGGTGTGGGAAGGGATTAACTATAAACCAGCGATTCATCACATGCAGTACACATACTGGTGTGTACATATACATTAGTGAACATAGTACAGGGCAGATCACGTAGGTATCTGTGTTCAGCATAGAGAGAGCAAGGTGGACCACTGAAGAATTCATGGTAATATCAAATGAAGAGCCTTCCTACATCACTCGGGCTATGGAAACCCGTTCTAAAGACCGATGAAGAAGGTATACAATTATTATGATAATGGGTCAAATAGTTGATCATAATAAAATGCTAAATATCAGTACCTACAGAGACATGAATGAAGGGTTTTAAGAGGGTTGGTTGGATAATCCAAAGACTGGATGTTGGCCATTCCTCTCATTTATCAAATCTCTCTTTTTCTCTCCTCTCTCTCTCTCTTTCTTTCCCCCGCCCTGCCTCGCTCTCTCGTTCTTTCTTTATCTTTCTCTCTCTCTCTTTTGGTCTCCTACATTCTTCCCTCCCTTTCTATCTTTAATATATCTTCTCTCCCTCCCCCCCCCCTCTCTCTCTTTATTATCTGTCCAGGCCTGAGGGACATGCTCCAGATGACCGTACACCAGTGGCAGGAGCTCCAGAGGCAGATCCGCCGCCAGCACAGCTGGATGCTGCGCACTCTGGATGCCATCAAAGCCCACATCCTGGCCACTGAGGCTGAGGCCTCTCAGAAGGCAGAGACCACGGGTCCACTAGCCAGCCCCAAGGTAAACTGGCTGCATGCAGTCTCCATTTCCCTCCTCATATCCCCCATTTCCCACCTCCCAACCGCCACCACCTGCCTGCCCAGCCCGCGTGCCTGTCCGCTTGCCACTGACTGAAGTCCACCCGCTCTCCCTCTCGTCTCCTCTTCCTCTAGCCCACGGCTATCCAGTGCTCACTCAGCAAAATAAACAAACAGAAGGGGGAGATGGGAAGGGTTGCTGCTATTAGCATAAGAAACAGCTAAAGCTTCCCAGTTAGAAGTTACTGGGCATGGGAAGGAGGGAGGGACACGTAGTTGTGCATGATGTGAATATGAAATATTTCATAAATGAACTCTAAAGCAATGGTGGTGGTAGCATGAATAATTTGACAAGACAAAATGCAACAAACGCACACACACGCACGGGGGCAACAGACACAACATTCACACACAATTATTTGTAGCTCAAAATGTGTGAAACCCAATTTATGTTCCTTGCATTTAATGTGTAATTACCGGCGTAGTCATTCTAGGTTACGATTGCTCATTGTTTAATTGCCAATTGTGATTTGGTAATTACGCTCAGATCTGATTTTGGTGGAAGGAGGCATCCTTTCCACTTACCCAGAGAGGCCCAGGCAGAGAGAGAGAGAGAGAGAAATGTGTTTGTGCATCAGAAGGATATGAGCAGCCATGTCAGAGCACCAGCACAGCTTGGCTGGATTTCCCAGGGGGCCGTGCGACGTGAAGGTGCAATCTTCACAGCATCGCTCCTCGCTCTTCCTTCTTCTGACCATAATCTCTTGTTCTTCATCTGAACCAAATGAGAAACACAATCCCTTTTTTCCTCCCATGCATAGCATAGCCAGCTGGCTATCTGTACAGTGTCTCCTTTTCTTCCCCTCCCCCCCCCCCTCCTCTCCTCTCTCCTCTCCTCCTCTCCTCCCTCCTCTCCGCCTCTCCTCTCCTCTCTCCTCCTCTCCTCCTCCTCTCCTCTCTCCTCCTCTCCTCTCTCCTCCTCTCCTCTCTCCTCTCCTCTCCCCTCCTCTCCTCTCCAGGTATTTTACTTTAGTAGTGGGCACGTGCATCCCTATTTCCTCTTCGTAGGCGACGACATAAATAATCCTGCTGCTTTTAAATTGTTTTGTTGCAATTAGAAATCACCACAATCAGTGTGATCAGTCAGCTCTGACATCCATTAGCCGCTTGGTTACAGCAAATTAACACAGAGACGAGCCAGTGATTCATTATCCCATAGCTGTTAATGACGATCAGATGCATTGCCTAATTAGAGCGCGGCCATTGTGGTGGGGGGAAGGTCAGGGAAGGAGCCACAAATCTCCTCTCAGCACTGTGTGTTTAGACCCGTCCTGACTCTTTGACGAGGGGGCATGGGGTCGGGTAAATACCATAGGAGGATGTTGACGGGAGCAGGATGAGAGGTGTCATCTTCTGGATGGAGGGATGGATGGATGACGGGGTGACGTCATCCGCATGGTGGGATGATAAGTCACAGGTTTCGTCCAACAGGTCGTGTTTGTTGTTCATCCATCAGTCATTATCAACGTAGGAGGTTCGCCTGAAGTTCTTTAATGCTCTTTTAATGCGTGTGCTGCGGAGATGTTAGCTTGTTATAATGGTGGCTTTGTATACTTCATATAGCCCATGTACTTAAGCTTTATACGTTGGGAATTTATTGTGAAATCAAACATCAACCTAGTTATAATGGAGAACATAGGAAAATGGCTTCCTTCTACGACGACGATGTTTCTTTCCAGTGTCCCATTAATTCCTAATGTTCCTAAAAACAACAGGTGCTCTTTGAGGTCATTAATTCGAGCCTGTGTAAAAATGCCACATAGTAGAGCAATGCGACATGTCACTGGGGTAATAACGTGTGAGATGAAGACACTAACGTTGCCCCCACCACGCATTAAGGTGTGTATAAAGCAAGGTGCGTCTCTCCTGGCTGCCATAACGGTTTGTTGTTATTGCGGAGACCATATGCTCCTCTCTGCCGTCTCCCTCGTTGATGTTCCCGAGTCTGAATCATTTTCCATGGGACCATAAAGTTTTTAACATGGCTGGATGCTGGTCAAATGGTAATCCTGAGGGAACCCTGTCTTGTTTAGTTATTCTCCTCTAATTAAATTGTTGGGGAAGATCACAGAGCGGAGAGAAGAGAGGAGAGAGAGAGGAGAGAGAGAGGAGAGAGAGAGGAGAGCGAGAGGAGAGCGAGAGGAGAGCGATAGGAGAGAGGGAGGAGAGAGAGGAGAGCGAGAGCGAGAGGAGAGAGGAAGGAGAGAGAGAGGAGAGAGAGAGGGAGGAGAGAGAGAGGAGAGAGCATGTAATGATAAACAGCTCGGAGCTTCAACACTTCAACGCTTCAGTCTCAATAACAAGCTGCTGCTTCTCAAAATCCCCTGGCAAATAATGATACTCCAGAGCTGCATCCCAAATGGCTCCCTATTCCCTATATAGTGCACTACATTTGACCAGGGCCATAGAGTTTTGGTCAAAAGTAGAGCACTATATAAGGATTAGCGTGCCATTTGGGATGAACACCAGACTGTTGGTGTTCATGGTGACGAAGAAGGTAGCATTTGTATTTCATACAGTACAAGGCAAAGCTAAGTATGCTTTACACAGAGTTATGGAAGGACATAGTATCTGTACGTGATTCATGGAAATGTCACAGAATATCAGTTAAGAGGGGAGAGATTACTCTTACAAGATAACTTTTGTGTGTGTTCAGATTGTCCCTGTGATTTTAACATGGATTGAATATTATTGTGGAATAGTAAAGCTGTGTTCTGAGTCAACTAGGCCATATTGCAAATGGTACCCTATTCCCTATGGGCCCTGGCCAAAAGTAGTGCACTATATAGGGAATAGGGAGCCATTTGGGATGCTGCTCTACTCTCTGGTGGCGGTGGTGTGTGATGCGTTTCTCCCTGAGCCTTGGTGGTTTGGACCTGAAGAACAGTGCAATATACAAGAGCTTAGCAGGATACTGTCAGAGGATACTGTCTGTCACATTACAGGAATTGCTGTAGGCTCTGTCTCCATGCCTTTGACTCACTCTCTCTCACAGAACGGGAAGGTGTTGACCACACAAACAAACAAACATGCATGGACTCGGATGCGTATACACACACAGGAAGTGTGTCCAATGTTCAATGTTCAATGTCTGCCGTGATTCTCCTTTCGCCTCCTCTTCATGCACCAATGGGCACACTATTCACGGCATGGCACAGCCATAGTTTAGCACAGCCTCAGCAGAGCACAGCCACAGCATAGCCCAGCACATCCACAGCCCCATCATCAACTCTTCCTCCATTTGCGGTTATCATTCCTCCTCAGGTGGAGAAGCTGGTGGATTCTTGTGGATTCTCTCTCTCTGAGACAAAAGATGATGCAATTTGAACATTTTCAACAAGGAGGAAATTTGTGAAAGTGCAGCAGAATTGTCAGCTAACATCATTGACATCCATGGAAAAAGTGGTGGTGTGTGTTATTTGTCCAAAATAGCCTACTGTAGATCTTGTCTGTCAGTCAGTCAGTCAGTCAGTTTGTCCATCCGCCTGTCAGTCAATCTGTGCCCAGAGTTGGAACGTACCATATCTCCCTGGAGGCAGGGGTGGTTGGACCCTTCTTCCTCTCAGTAACCCCATCACTCTCCCATTGATCCCTTCAGATTAGACCATGTTCGTTTGGTCACAGGGGACATAAATCCAGTTAACCAGCTTGACGAAACAGCCCCCAGTCAGTGACCAAACGACACCCGGCACTCTGGTGATATTTGGGCGATGTTGCCATTACCATGCCTCACATTACAGCAAAGTTTATCAGAGTAGGTGTTGTGTCCCCCTACCTACTGCTGCCTCCGTCGCCCCAAGTGATACAATATCTAGCTCCTCAGAGTGGGATTATTCAGGTCATCTGAGCCCTGCCAGGTGTCAGTGGCATATACTTATGCTGGCCTGCCTGTGTGTCTATGTATGTATGTATGTAAAATCAGTGGGGCCTTATCTGCCGCTGCTCCCAGACAGCTTGTCTGCCCCGAGGCCCCAATTTCAACCAGCCAGCCTGGCTGACTGCAGCGCAGCGGGGGAGGGACGTGGGGGGGGGGGGGCATGAGGATGAGAGGTGGCAGGGGGAGGGTGGTGGGAGGGAGAATAACAGGAGGGGAGGAGGGCCCACCGTTGTCATCATCATCCCCCATTCTGCTCACTGGGCATATGTTAAGGGCCATGCCACACCAGTGATATGCCACACCACCATGCTGCATATGGAGTGGGTCTTAGGTATATCAAGGTACAGCACGCTTATAACTGACCCCAGGTTATTACTGCCTGGTGAAAATGTAATTAAAGGAAGTGGAGTGGCACTTTAAAGCAGGACAGGGCCATTTCCGGGGAGACTTTTTAGTCTGGGCGGACTGCTGCCTGGCTCCCATCAACCCCTTCTTCATCAGCCGGGAATTATGGGTAGATGTTCAGAGTTCACCCGGCTTTATGACTTAGTTTGTGTTGGATGGTGAGGCAGTAACTTTTCTATTAGGTATGACTATTTTGACTTTGTAGAATAGTTTATAGTGCGTTGGTGAGTTTTGCCAAGCCTTTTATTGTGGAGATAAGGTATTTTGAATATGATAATCAATGTTTTGTGAAATAAATCTAAATATGCATTCTGAAACAAGTGTCAGGAAACTGCTGTTTCATGCCCCTTATAGTTGAGAATTCACATGCTCTCTTTTGACTGGTTTAAACCAGCAACTGTATTTCTACATTGAGTATGGATTGCTTTGGTTATTAACAATCTATAATAATGTATCAAATTATTAGACTCCTCTCTTGACACGTGCAGTGCCTTCAGAAAGTATTCATACCCCTTGACTTGTTCCACATTGTGTTACAGCCTGAATTCAAAATGGATTAAATATGTTTTGTTTTACCCATCTACACACAATATCCCATAATGACAAAGTGAAAACATGTTTTTAGAAATCTTTAGAAATTTATTGCAAATTAAATACAGAAATATCTTGTTTACGTAAGTATTCACAACCCTGAGTCAATACTTTGTAGAAGCACCTTTGGCAGAGATTACAGCTGTGAGTCTCGCTGGGTAAGTCTCTAAGAGCTTCCCACACCTGGATTGTGCAACGTTTGCCCATTATTCTTTTCAAAATTCTTCAAGCTCTTTCAAATTGGTTGTTGATCATTGCTAGTCAACCATTTTCATGTCTTGCTATAGATTTTCAAGTAACGTTAAGTCAAAACTGTAACTCGGACAATCAGGAACATTCACTGTCTTCTTTGTAAGCAACTCCAGTGTAGATTTGGTGTTTAGGTTAGTGGCCTGTTGAAAGGTAAATTAATATCCCTGTATCTGGTGGAAAGCAGACTGAACCAGGTTTTTTGCCAGTGCTTAGCTCCATTACGTTTCTTTTTTATCCTGAAAAACTCTCCAGTCCTTAACGATTACAAGCATACCCATAACATAATGCAGCCACCACTATGCTTGATATGGAGAGTGGTACTCAGTAATGTGTTGTATTGGATTTGCCCAATACATAACACTTTGTATTCAGGCCAAAAAGTAAATTGCTTTGCCAGATTTTGCCACTATTACTTTAGGGCCTTGTTGTAAACAGCATGCATGTTCTGTACAGGCTTTCTTCTTTTCACGCTGCCAATTAGGTTAGTATTGTGAGGTAACTACAATGTTGTTGATCCATCCTTAGTTTTCTCCTATCACAGCCATTAAACTCTGTAAATCTGGGTTTTCCCAACTGGCGGCCCACGAGACCCTCAAGTTTTCTGTGGTATTTCAAATGCTTTCTTGTTGGATATAAAAGACTGTAAAAACATGAGCAGATCAGCTCCAAGTGATTTTAATGTTGGAAATCTGTTCCAAAGTATTCCCACGCAAAATAGAGATATATATGTGATCGTAAACAAATGTAAGAAAGGTTTGAAATTATTATGTTTTCGTCAAATGTCATATCTGTTAACAAACTATAGTTTTGGCAAGTCGGTTAGGACATCTACTTTGTGTATGACTCAAGTAATTTTCCCAACTATTGTTTACAGACAGATTATTTCACTTATAATTCACTGTATCACAATTCCAGTGGGTCAGAAGTTTACATACACTAAGTTGACTGTGCCTTTAAACAGCTTGGAAAATTCCAGAAAATTATGTCATGGCTTTAGAAGCTTCTGATAGGCTAATTGACATCATTTGAGTCAATTGGAGGTGTACCTGTGGATGTAATTCAAAGCCTACCTTCAAACTCAGTGCCTCTTTGCTTGACATCATGGGAAAATCAAAAGAAATCAGCCAAGATCTCAGAAAAAACTGTAGACCTCCACAAGTCTGGTTCATCCTTGGGAGCAATTTCCAAATGCCTGAAGGTACCACATTCATCTGTACAATCAATAGTATGCAGGTATAAACACCATGGGACCACGCAGCCGTCATACCACTCAGGAAGGAGACGCGTTCTGTCTTTTAGAGATGAACGTACTTTGGTGCGAAAAATGCAAGTAAATCCCAGAACAACAGCAAAGGACCTTGTGAAGATGCTGGAGGAAACAGGTACAAAAGTATCTATATCCACCGTAAAACGAGTCCTATATCGACATAACCTGAAAGGCCGCTCAGCAAGGAAGAAGCCACTGCTCCAAAACCGCCATAAAAAAGCCAGACTACGGTTTGCAACTGCACATGGGGACAAAGATCGTACTTTTTAGAGAAATGTCCTCTGGTCTGATGAAACAAAAATAGAACTGTTTGGCCATAATGCCCATCGTTATGTTTGGAGGAAAAAGGGGGAGGCTTGCAAGCCGAAGAACACCATCCCAACCGTGAAGCATGGGGGTGGCAACATCATGTTGTGGGGGTGCTTTGCTGTAGGAGGGACTGGTGCACTTCACAAAATAGATTATTTGGAAATATTAAAGCAAAATCTCAAGACATCAGTCAGGAAGTTAAAGCTTGGTCACAAATGGGTCTTCCAAATGGACAGTGTTACTTCCAAAGTTGTGGCAAAATGGCTTAAGGACAACAAAGTCAAGGTATTGGAGTGGCCATCACAAAGCCCTGACCTCAAATCCTATAGAAAATTTGTGGGCAGAACTGAAAAGGCGTGTGCGAGCAAGACAACAAACAACAAACCTGACTCAGTTACACCAGCTCTGTCAGGAGGAATGGGCCAAAATTCACCCAACTTATTGTGGAAAGCTTGTGGAAGGCTACCTGAAACGTTTGACCCAAGTTAAACAATTTAAAGGCAATGCTAGCAAATACTAATTGAGTGTAAGTAAACTTCTGACCCACTGAGAATGTGATGAAAGAAATAAAAGCTGAAATAAATCATTCTCTCTATTATTATTCTGACATTTCACATTCTTAAAATAAAGTGGTGATCCTAACTGACCTAAGACAGGGAATTTCATCTAGGACTAAATGTCAGGAATTGTGAAAAACTGAGTTGAAATGTATTTGGCTAAGGTGTATGTAAACTTCCAACTTCAACTGTATGTAAGAATGCTGTTTATTGACTATAGCTCAGCATTCAACACCATAGTACCCTCCAAGCTCATCATTAAGCTCGAGTCCCTGGGTCTGAACCCCGCCCTGTGCAACTAGGTCCTGGACTTCCTGACGGGCCGCCACGAGGTGGTGAAGGTAGGAAACATCACCTCCACTCCGCTGATCCTCAACACTGGGGCCCCACAAGGGTGCGTGCTCAGCTGCCTCCTGTACTCCCTGTTCACCCATGACTGCGTGGCCATGCACGCCTTTAACTCAATCATCAAGTTTGCAGACGACACAACAGTAGTAGGCTGAGTAGTAGGAGGTGAGGGCTCTGGGAGTGTGGTGCCTGGAAAAAAAACACTCACTCAACGTCAACAAAACAAAGGAGATGATCGTGGACTTCAGGAAACAGCAGAGGGTGCACCCCCCTATCTACATCGACGGGACCGCAGTGGAGAAGGTGGAAAGTTTCAAGTTCCTTGGCGTACACATTGCTGACAAACTGAAATGGACCACCCACACAGACAGTGTGATGAAGAAGGCGCAACAGAGCCTTTTCAACCTCAGGAGGCTAAAGGAATGTGGCTTGTCACCTAAAACACTCACAAACTTTTACAGATGCACAATTGAAAGCATCCTGTCAGGCTGTATCACCGCATGGTACGGCAACTGCACCGCCCACAACCGTAAGGCTCTCCAGAGGGTGGTGCGGTCGGCCCAACACATTACTGGGGGCAAATTACCTGCCCTCCATGACACCTACAGCACCCGATGTCACAGGAAGGCCAAAAAGATCATCAAGGACATCAACCACCCGAGCCCTGCCTATTCACCCCACTATCATCCATAAGGCGAGATCAGTACAGGTGCATCAAAGATGTTACCGAGAGCCTGAAAAACAGCTTCTATCTCGCCATCAGACTGTTAAACAGCCATCACTAGCTGCTGCCTTTAGGCATAGACTAGAAATCACTGGCCACTTATCTGGCATTACTCATCTCATGTGTATATACTTTTTCTATACTGTTCTACGGTATCTCATTCACCTATTAATGTTTACATATCTTGTATTCTATGCTATTCAACTGTATCTTAGTCCGTTCCGCTCTGACATCGCTCGTCCATATGTATATAGTCTTAATTAAATCCTACTTAGATTTGTGTGTATTGGGTATATGTTGTGTAATTTGTTAGATATTACTTGTTAGATATTACTGTACTGTCAGAGCTAGAAGCACAAGCATTTCGCTACACCCGCAATAACATCTGCTAATCATGTGTATGTGACCAATACAATTTGATTTGATTTGAACTGTTTTAGTCACCTTTGGCCTCATGGTGAAATCCCTGAGCGGTTTCCTTCCTCTCCAGCAACTGATTTAGGAAGGACGCCTGTATCTTTGTAGTGACTGGGTGTATTGATACACCATCCAACCTGTAATTAATAGCTTCATCATGCTCAAAGGGATATTCATTGTCTGCTTTTTTTTTTTTACCATCAACCAATAAGTTCCCTTTTTTGCGAGGCATTGAAAAACCTCTCTGGTCTTTGTGGTTGAATCTGTGTTTGTAATTCACTGCTCTACTGAGGGACCTTACAGATAATTGTATGTGGACTACAGAGATCTTGTTACTCCTGAACGTGTTTAGGCTTGCCATAACTAAGGGGTTGAATACTTATTGACTTTTCAGCTTTTCATTTTCATGGCATTTTTTGAATATTTCAAAAAGCATGATTCCACTTTGACATAATGGGGTACTGTGTGAAGGCCAGTGACAAAAAAATCAGTCTGTAACACAACAACATGTGGAAAAAGTCAATACTTTCTGAAGTCACTGCAATTGCTGCCACATTCGTAGAGATAAAATAGAGGCTGCTGTCCTGGAATTCTACATCACTTTATCTAGGGCCACGTTCACATAAATTCTTGAATTAGTTCAACTATATCAAACTCCTAAATAACCGTTATCTACCTCTCTAAAGTGTTTATGTCTTTTAAATGAGAAATGCAAATAATCAGATATCCAAATAAGAAATAATGAATGTATGCCAGGGTCTCTCTGGCAGTATTAGCATGCAAAGGTACTCCAAATGGAATTTACAAAGTGTGCTAAAATGACACACCTCTAAGTGACTTTTGCCCAAAGGCGATCTGACAATTGAAATTTCTCCCCAAAAAGTTAATGGTGCTATTTTTTCCCAGACATTTATCAAATATTTAATTACAAGGATGATAGAAATTAATATGCAGCAAAGCCTGCTGTCACGTCCCAGCGTTTGAAAAGGATCTGTGGCTTTTACAAAAAATACTAGCATAGGTGAAACGTTTATAGTAGGGCGTTGTGCTGTAGTCAAAGCTACTGTTGCAGCTCTGTACGGTCTGTTTATTGAGATGGTGAATTAAAATGTACTAGCCCCTGCCATCCCCTTCTTCCCCTGGTTTCTTTGTGTAGCCTAGTTGTCTATTTCAGAAATGAACATTACTCTAATCTAGTACAATTGAAACACTTTCTTATGAACAAATTATTTCCCATTCATTCTGCTTCTAAATGTGAATGAAGCAACAATGTGAACTTCGCTGCTCAGCATCCACTGTGTGGCTGCATCTTTGATGGCACCCTATGGGGCCCTTGTCGAATGCAGTGCACTACCGCATAAGGAATAGGCTGCCGTTTCAGACGCAACCAATGACCCCGTCCGAGTGCTTTTGCGCGACTTCATTACTTTTCTTCTATCCCCTGGCTGTGTTATTGTGTGCAGCTGAAGTCCGCTAGAAAATCAAAACCAGATTTTATTCTTTTTTTTCATTTGTATTCTGCCTTCGACACTTGGCAATCGGATCAAAGATTACCCAACTTGCTTGCAAATAAAAGCAACGAGGAGGCACTTCAGGCTGTAATTATTAGAATCAGAGTGAGATTTTTTTGTGCAGAAAATGCGGAGCTCTATTGGAGCCTATTAGTTTGATTCCCTTTGTGGTTTGCTGGGTGTCCACATGTCAGGGCTGCTAATGCCTAATGAATTCTATCAAACTAAATACAATCAAGTCCAATCTGATAGGCATGGATGGGGATATATGAACACAGTGTGACGGCTAGGCTCTTGATATTGCTTGAAGTGAAGAGCTCATGCAGCTTCGGCGTTAGAGAAAAATGATTGCTTTATAATGTGTTGCCTGAATAGTACAGCAGTGGTAACTTAAGTTAAAACACAGTGCAAACTCAACTGGTCTCAACTGTGGTTGCTGTCTTTGTACAATGAATGGCAAATGAAGTGCTTCAATGAGAATGTTCTGACAAAGAATTCTTAAAATAGAATGCTCTAACTCACCTGTGTGTTGCTATCTAGATTCATACGAAGGGGGTATATTACCAAATAGTAAACAGTGTTTACTCTTCAAACAATATGTTACACAGTCGACAGAGACACAGAAGGAGTTTTTTGGCTTACGGTATTGTTTGTTCCTCTCCTAACATAAGGCTTGCTCAGACGACTCTCATCCAACCGTAATCCAACAGTGACAATATTATTCACAGACAGGGATTTCTATATTCTCAAGAAAGCCCTGCCCGTTCCCTGGTGGAGAGAGAGCGCGTAATCCCTATTCTAGAAGTCAGAGCAGACCTACAGTATCTCGCTGTACAGTATGGTGACCATTAACTATCTTTTTAATATTTCATGTTTTGTTCTAATCAAAAATGAAATGGTTAAGCTAAACATGTGATTGGACTGTGGGAAGGGGGGGGGGTGAAGGAGCTGATTGCATTGGATCCTGGGGCTATTTGCTAAGATTATGTTCCAAATGGCACCCTATTCCCTATGTAGTGCACTACTTTTGACCTGAGATCAAGGAATAGGGTGCCATTTGGGGCGTACACTAACAGCCCTTCTACACTACAGCCATCGGGCATCCGGCCTTGCCATCATCCATTGAAGGAATGCTTCCTTTGAAATCAATAGAAGCTGCTATACTGCCCACATTGCTTTGCGTCCAATGGCAGCATCGAAGCTCGAGAATCGCGCATGAATTCTATCTTGTGAATTCAAATAATGAGAAATAAAGTTGGGTTTTGGTTGGTTTCTGGGATTTCAGGTAGAACGTCACATTGACACAAAGCTGATGGCGATGCAGCACTACACGTGTAGTCTAGCTGAAGTGTAAGACTCCTCCTGAAGAAGTAGTGCGCGTTAATAACGGCATGGCTCTTTCTTTTCTTCTTCCTCCCTCCATTCCTCATTCCCTCCTCTCTCTCAGGACCCAGCAATTACCCTTAAGTCAGTGTGGAATAATTGTCAATGAATATTTAACAAGGCTTCAGTGGAAGCATAGGCATCAGAGAAGCATCAACTGCTATACTGTATTATTAATATAGGGAATTGTTACAGATACACTGTAGAGAGTCACTGGACCACACCATGCAGTGGATTAGCAATTGGGAAAATGACGAAGCAGGTTCAGGAATAAATAAAGTGGGCTTCAAAAACATAATGGAGCCAGTGAGTTGTCAGAGGCACATTATGCAGCTGCTGTAAAACATGACAGAAGCTGTCTATGTCATTCAATCAAACAGATAGCGGAAACATCACTAAAGCATTCCATCAGCCCCACCCCAGCCCCAGTCAGAACTTTCAAGATCAAGTCCTCCCTCCCTGTATGTACCTACCTGATGTTCATTCTCAGCTGAATGTTCCAAAAAATATTCTAATCAGGAGTGCTTATAGCCAATCTGGTCAACATAAAACTGTCGGCAGTGTTATGAAATATGGGAGGTGGAATTACCTTATCACTGTGATGATTTAAAATGCCTCACAGGTGAAAGACAAAAACATGTCCCATCAGCCATCACTCCCTCCCTCCCTCTGTCAGTCCTCAATGAATGTCAGACGAGCTTCAGATGAATCCTTTACCCCCCTCTCTCACTTCTCTCTCACGTTTTCTCTCTCTCTCTCCTTATCTTTCTTTCTCTCTCTCTCTCTCTCTCTCTCTCTCTCTCTCTCTCTCTCTCTCTCTCTCTCTCTCTCTCTCTCTCTCTCTCTCTCTCTCTCTCTCTCTCTCTCTCTCTCTCTCTCTCTCTCTCTCTCTCTCGTTCTGTCTCTCCCTCTCTACCTCTCCCTCCCTACTTCTCCCTACCTCCTCCTTGAAGTGATATAAAATTCTAATATCTGTCCTCTGGTTCTGTCCTCCCTGAAATCTGGCCAAAGCGCCGAAGGAAAGATAGCTGCCATGCCTGAAAAGCAATGCACACAGAGGGGGGAAAAGCAAAAGGGGAAAGGACTCAGTCATGAAGTGACGTTCTATTCCTCAGAGGAAAGAGAAATGACATCCAATGAGTCCTATCTTCTGTATTTGGAATTAATGTATTCTATATGTACTTTACAATACAGTAGATAGACAGGGAAAGAAATAGTCTGCCACTGCGTTTTAGCTCTTTGATGATCCATAATGATTTCTCCTTTGGTTTTATAGCGAGCTTTGACAGATGCTCTGAGTAGTAAAATGTTATTATTGTCACAAACCTGGCCATGGTGATTAGACGCCCCTTTGTTTGTGCTTGAATCGTTTTAATGTAGACACCAGCAGGGAACAAGCAGGCAACACACTGTGTGTGCGTGCGCGTTGTGCGTGTGTGTGTGTGTGTGTGTGTGTGTGTGTGTGTGTGTGTGTGTGTGTGTGTGTGTGTGTGTGTGTGTGTGTGTGTGTGTGTGTGTGTGTGTGCGTGTGTGTGTAAATCCCCATGACAAAATCCACCTGTGACAAGCATCCTGAAGTAAAATGATATCATATTGCTATATTATTATGATATCGTATACATTACTATGGTATTACAATGGCAAATCACTAGCTACAAACTCTGCATGAGAGCTAGCAGAAAATGTAGCCGGTTTGTAGTCTGATCTTCACCTGTGTGAGTACTATTGTTTTGGGGTTTATTCCCTTAGAAAGTTTCCAAATTCCTCCTTGTTCAAATGTTATTTAAAGGATTCAGCCCTGAATTCCCTCTGTTTCCTCCGTCTCCTCCTCGGCTGGTGGAAAAGCATTATTGGCATTGTCAACACAGCTGAAATGTTAAGAATTATTGTACAAACAGAATGGCTTGTCTCCCGGATTACTTTTGATTTATGTTCCAGCTTTGATATTGGAAATAAGTAGAAGGGTGTCCTTGAACACCACTGTTAGTAAAGCAAAGAGAAGAGATTACTTTGGAAGGAGAAGCAGAATAAATGGGCTCTATGTTAGGAGAGGAGGAATTTTTGATTCCCACGTCTAGTGGCTGTGGAGAATCAGGAGGACTGCTTAGTGCTCTGTTCTGTGATGTTTGATTCCCACGTCTAGTGGCTGTGGAGAATCAGGAGGACTGCTTAGTGCTCTGTTCTGTGATGTTTGATTCCCACGTCTAGTGGCTGTGGAGAATCAGGAGGACTGCTTAGTGCTCTGTTCTGTGATGTTTGATTCCCACGTCTAGTGGCTGTGGAGAATCAGGAGGACTGCTTAGTGCTCTGTTCTGTGATGTTTGATTCCCACGTCTAGTGGCTGTGGAGAATCAGGAGGACTGCTTAGTGCTCTGTTCTGTGATGTTTGATTCCCACGTCTAGTGGCTGTGGAGAATCAGGAGGACTGCTTAGTGCTCTGTTCTGTGATGTTTGATTCCCACGTCTAGTGGCTGTGGAGAATCAGGAGGACTGCTTAGTGCTCTGTTCTGTGATGTTTGATTCCCACGTCTAGTGGCTGTGGAGAATCAGGAGGACTGCTTAGTGCTCTGTTCTGTGATGTTTGATTCCCACGTCTAGTGGCTGTGGAGAATCAGGAGGACTGCTTAGTGCTCTGTTCTGTGATGTTTGATTCCCACGTCTAGTGGCTGTGGAGAATCAGGAGGACTGCATAGTGCTCTGTTCTGTGATGTTTGATTCCCACGTCTAGTGGCTGTGGAGAATCAGGACGACTGCTTAGTGCTCTGTTCTGTGATGTTTGATTCCCACGTCTAGTGGCTGTGGAGAATCAGGAGGACTGCTTAGTGCTCTGTTCTGTGATGTTTGATTCCCACGTCTAGTGGCTGTGGAGAATCAGGAGGACTGCTTAGTGCTCTGTTCTGTGATGTTTGATTCCCACGTCTAGTGGCTGTGGAGAATCAGGAGGACTGCTTAGTGCTCTGTTCTGTGATGTTTGATTCCCACGTCTAGTGGCTGTGGAGAATCAGGAGGACTGCATAGTGCTCTGTTCTGTGATGTTTGATTCCCACGTCTAGTGGCTGTGGAGAATCAGGAGGACTGCATAGTGCTCTGTTCTGTGATGTTTGATTCCCACGTGGCTGTGGAGAATCAGGAGGACTGCTTAGTGCTCTGTTCTGTGATGTTTGATTCCCACGTGGCTGTGGAGAATCAGGAGGACTGCTTAGTGCTCTGTTCTGTGATGTTTGGACCGTTGCTACAGTACATCATCTCCTTTGACTGTGCTTCTTAGATCCAGACCTGGGTTCAAATTGTATTGGTTTTCTTTCATATATTTTAGCCGCGCTTGATTGAGCTTGCCTGACACAATGGAACCAATGGAATAGTACCAAAAGTGTAAACCCCGCACAGCTGGCACTCCAGGCAGGTCCAATGATAGATTGCTTCGCTTTAGAAATGGACCAATCTTGCTAGTAGTCCACCTGGACTAGAGTGAGTTACTAAGGACAGTCCAATTCATTACATATGCTCATTGGTCAATATGATGATTGAGATCTATTACTTATAGTGAGTATTTGTGTTGGTTAAAAAGCCCAACGTTTGTTTGGGACATGTATTATGTATGATTGTCTCTATTGAAGAAAAAAATACCTGTTGTGTTGTTCTATTTGAGTCAATGTTGGCTTTGTATGTTGGTTCTATGGTGTTTGGTTGGTCCTCCCTCATTCCTCTTTCAGTTGAAATGTTATCTCTCTGGTGGTAAGAGCGTGCTACATGTGTTTATTCTGCCCACGCGTTGTTCTGAATCTTAAAGCCCTATTTATGTGATGCTTTTCTTTCCCAAACAACAGCAAAGAGAGGAATCTGTGATTCTCTCCACAACAGGCAGTAGTAGCTCTCCAGTCTTCCTTTCTGACATAGTCGCTGTCAAATTACACTTAATGGCTCTGAATTATACAAAATGCCCCGTAATTACCTCTAATTTCCTCCAGTGTTAAGTTTTCTTTCCTACCACCCATGATGTAAATAAATGAGTATGACTGATCTAATTCTCTTGTTTTGGAGAGACTGCAGGATGATGGATCTGTGAGGGGATTCAATTGGTTGGCTAATTAGATTTTTCTATTGTCAGTGCTTATTCAGTGATCTACTTCGACCACCTTTAAAGATGATTACCCCACATCACATTAAATAACAAATACTTCCAACCAAACTTCGTCTATTTCTAAACCACCCCCTGACTACTCCCTGCACGGATACACACACACACACACACACACACACACACACACACACACACACACACACACACACACACACACACACACACACACACACACACACACACACACACACACACACACACACACACACAGACACACAGACACACACACACTCTGTCTTTATATTATTTTCAACCATTCTTATCCACATCCCCACTCCCGACCTGCTGAGAGGGCCCATGTGGACTATCTTTCGGGGTTTCTCATATGAATTCACTTCTAAATCATATTTGATTTCATGCATAATTAGTTTGTCCATCAGTAGGCCTGCGTCTGGCCCCACGCTGCTACGGTATCTGCAGCATCACACAGGTCTGATGACACTGTGCTTTGGCACAACAGACAATATGCATTAGAAGAATAGCACGGTTCCGAGCCACTGCCCAACATCAGCTGCATGGAAGTCATTCCATTTCCCCGTCCTGACTCTGGTAACTGTACCTTTGCAACAACATAAAGATGGCAGCAACACTGAACATTCAACCATTGCGTTGGCAGCTTTCAGTTTTGATAGAACTCCGCTACTCTCCTGCCCCACGGATTAAACCGGCCGACTTAATTCTGTTTTAAAATGATATTTTAATTAAATATCAAGGTAAGCAGAAATGGATCGCAAAATAATTAATCAAACATCCCAAAAATTAAACAGGTTTTTTTTTTCTGCATGGGGCAGCAGAAAAGTAAGAAGCCTTATTTAGAGTCTGTTAGAGATTCAATCTAATTTAATTCTCTACCCCCTCTCTAAATAAACAGTTCTAAAACCTTTTTTTCATCTGGGGAGAGTAGAGATGATAGAGGTAATCAATATTTCTAGCATTTTAATTAAAACCGTTAGTGGAATAAATCCATTTAATTATCAGTTAATGAAATACAAGGTCATTTACCTGACAGCAACTTTGAAGGTGGCTTACTGGTTGGAATGAGCACAGCAGCCTAGTGTCAGGGCCGTTTAGCTGCTGTCAATTGGCAGGTTGAGATTCTCCTGGCAGGTTAACCCCTGAACGTCCTGTTGGCTCTGGCTTGGCTGGCCCGGTGCTCTGCTGAGGAGGAGGATTTAACAAGGATCTAGCTATAGCTCCTCTCCCCCCTCAGAGTTCAGATACAGGCAGGCAGACACACACAAGTATGCAGGAACTCATTCATGCACACAGTACACACACACACACACCCATACGCTGTTGATAAGACGTCTTATGAAAATCAAGGTTATCAGATCCAATGGTTTAAACTCTGTTATTATGAGATTACACTCTGGGAATACCAGGGGCGGTACAGTAAATATGAGTTTCTAGGCTGCTATATTTTACCTTTCACTTCTTAAAATGGAGAGAGAGATTGTTGAACTTGATTATCCTTATAGTGAAGAGCTTTCAACATGGTTAGACGTGCGATATTTAGCCAAAGCTAACCTACTAGCTGAATAAGACATCCAACATAAATACATGTACCATTCATTCTAGAGCCGTCTCTGATAGGGATCCCTGGTAGAGATTTTTATGAATCATCATAGGTTTAGACTGTGTGTGATATTGCACATCGACTGGAATCTGGTCGAGATTTGAATAAGGAAACAAGGATGTCCAGAGCTAAAGGAATGAGCATTACTACCTCACCACAACCACTACTATAGCACCACCGTCCCCCATCTGGAACAAATACAACAAATAAGGAATAGAGATACAATGAAGCAGAGAAATCGAATCTAACTTGGCCCCAAGCACTTACACGGAATGTGCATATAATGGTCCTGGGCATTTGTCATTGTGAATCGTTCTGGAGTTTTGTCCTACTGTTAACGAAATAGTAAACTTGGCCTTGTGCATTATGTTCCAGCTTTATGTATCAATCTTTACAATTGCTTTCTTTGTCTTATTGCTGGAATCAATTTCTTTCCTGTGATTGCCAAGAGGAGCATTTAAAAGCGGTTGCTCCACGGTTTGTTTCTGCCTCTCTCTTTTCTCCCCTTTGTTGTCAATGGCTAAGAGGTGTGCTGTGTGTGGAAGGAGCCATGAAATATTAGCCTTGTTTCATCAAATAACTACTGAAGTAGGATCATCTTTTGATTTATCGGATGTACTTGTATGACGTCGCTGTAGTATGGCGTCGCTGTAGTATGACGTCGCTGTAGTATGACGCTGTAGTATGACGTCGCTGTAGTATGGCGTCGCTGTAGTATGGCGTCGCTGTAGTATGGCGTCGCTGTAGTGTGACGTCGCTGTAGTGTGACGTCGCTGTAGTGTGACGTCGCTGTAGTATGACGTCGCTGTAGTATGGCGTCGCTGTAGTATGGCGTCGCTGTAGTATGGCGTCGCTGTAGTATGACGTCGCTGTAGTATGACGTCGCTGTAGTATGGCGTCGCTGTAGTATGACGTCGCTGTAGTATGGCGTCGCTGTAGTATGACGTCGCTGTAGTATGACGTCGCTGTAGTATGACGTCGCTGTAGTATGGCGTCGCTGTAGTATGACGTCGCTGTAGTGTGGCGTCGCTGTAGTGTGACGTCGCTGTAGTGTGACGTCGCTGTAGTGTGACGTCGCTGTAGTATGACGTCGCTGTAGTATGGCGTCGCTGTAGTATGACGTCGCTGTAGTATGGCGTCGCTGTAGTATGACGTCGCTGTAGTATGGCGTCGCTGTAGTATGGCGTCGCTGTAGTATGACGTCGCTGTAGTATGACGTCGCTGTAGTATGGCGTCGCTGTAGTATGACGTCGCTGTAGTATGGCGTCGCTGTAGTATGACGTCGCTGTAGTATGGCGTCGCTGTAGTATGACGTCGCTGTAGTATGACGCTGTAGTATGGCGTCGCTGTAGTATGGCGTCGCTGTAGTATGACGTCGCTGTAGTGTGGCGTCGCTGTAGTGTGACGTCGCTGTAGTGTGACGTCGCTGTAGTGTGACGTCGCTGTAGTATGGCGTCGCTGTAGTATGACGTCGCTGTAGTATGACGTCGCTGTAGTATGACGTCGCTGTAGTATGACGTCGCTGTAGTATGGCGTCGCTGTAGTATGGCGTCGCTGTAGTATGGCGTCGCTGTAGTATGACGTCGCTGTAGTATGACGTCGCTGTAGTATGGCGTCGCTGTAGTATGACGTCGCTGTAGTATGACGTCGCTGTAGTATGACGTCGCTGTAGTATGACGTCGCTGTAGTGTGACGTCGCTGTAGTGTGACGTCGCTGTAGTGTGACGTCGCTGTAGTGTGGCGTCGCTGTAGTGTGGCGTCGCTGTAGTGTGACGTCGCTGTAGTGTGACGTCGCTGTAGTATGACGTCGCTGTAGTATGACGTCGCTGTAGTATGGCGTCGCTGTAGTGTGGCGTCGCTGTAGTGTGGCGTCGCTGTAGTGTGGCGTCGCTGTAGTGTGACGTCGCTGTAGTGTGACGTCGCTGTAGTGTGACGTCGCTGTAGTATGACGTCGCTGTAGTATGACGTCGCTGTAGTGTGGCGTCGCTGTAGTGTGGCGTCGCTGTAGTGTGGCGTCGCTGTAGTGTGGCGTCGCTGTAGTGTGACGTCGCTGTAGTGTGACGTCGCTGTAGTGTGGCGTCGCTGTAGTATGGCGTCGCTGTAGTATGGCGTCGCTGTAGTATGACGTCGCTGTAGTATGGCGTCGCTGTAGTATGACGTCGCTGTAGTATGAAGTCGCTGTAGTATGGCGTCGCTGTAGTATGACGTCGCTGTAGTATGGCGTCGCTGTAGTATGACGTCGCTGTAGTATGGCGTCGCTGTAGTATGACGTCGCTGTAGTATGACGCTGTAGTATGGCGTCGCTGTAGTATGACGTCGCTGTAGTATGGCGTCGCTGTAGTGTGACGTCGCTGTAGTATGACGTCGCTGTAGTATGACGTCGCTGTAGTATGGCGTCGCTGTAGTATGACGTCGCTGTAGTATGACGTCGCTGTAGTATGACGTCGCTGTAGTATGACGTCGCTGTAGTATGGCGTCGCTGTAGTATGACGGCACATTGTAATGACTGACTTGCTGCTACAATATGAGTCAGAGACAGGCAGACAGGAAGACAGACAGGCAGGCAGGCAGACAGAAAGTCAGGCAGACAGACAGCGTGTGATTCAGGTAGGGTTTTGTTACAGAACCTGCCCAGGCTCCTACCATGCTTGTTCTATCTCTCTCCATGCGTTGGCACTGATGTTATACTGCAATCTGCCCACCACTGGGTCTCAGGGAGAGGCAAACGTGAACATTACGCCAACTCTGATATCAAGGCTTGATCCTGCGCCTGTTGACTTATTTATTTTCCTCTACAATTCACTTTGAAAACCTTCACTCCTTTCATCCAACAACACCCCAAAAACATTCGTTTTAGCTCCCCGAACTCAAAGGAAGGCATGTTGTCGAGCAGCTAGCTCTGATACCAGCTTTTCTCCGATTTAGAATTAAGATCAGATTTTTTATGTTACTTAATTATTTCCTAATTAGTTTGCATGTTAATTAAATTGGTGGCTAATGTTAATTACCTATATTAATGCATTCTCAGTGTAACACCTGCCTGAAGCGCTTGGCTCTGTTTTAGAAATATCTTCATCTGAGCTGTTTGCCGGATGCCGCTGTGCAGCCTCTCCTCTCCATGTTGAATTGATCTCAGATGGGCTGCTAGGGAGGTGTACTGAGCCTGTGAAGGATTTCTGATTTCTGTTGTTTTTAAAGATAGGAAAAAAGATTTATGTGTATGAGCGCTAGGGACAAACACGTATTTGAGTGCTGTCTAATACACTATATGGGCGTGTTGTTACTGGTTATCTTTCAGTCATTAATGGTGTTTCTCACAGACATACGCTGTTCTCATTGTCTCATATTAATACTGTTAAGATATGCCTAAAATAAACAAATGCCTAAAATGATAGACGGTCAGTAGTCTGACTGTGTATTAGATAGACGGTCAGTAGTCTGACTGTGTATTAGATAGACGGTCAGTAGTCTGACTGTGTATTAGATAGACGGCCAGTAGTCTGACTGTGTATTAGATAGACGGTCAGTAGTCTGACTGTGTATTAGATAGACGGTCAGTAGTCTGACTGTGTATTAGATAGACGGTCAGTAGTCTGACTGTGTATTAGATAGACGGTCAGTAGTCTGACTGTGTATTAGATAGACGGTCAGTAGTCTGACTGTGTATTAGATAGACGGTCAGTAGTCTGACTGTGTATTAGATAGACGGTCAGTAGTCTGACTGTGTATTAGATAGACGGCCAGTAGTCTGACTGTGTATTAGATAGACGGTCAGTAGTCTGACTGTGTATTAGATAGACGGTCAGTAGTCTGACTGTGTATTAGATAGACGGTCAGTAGTCTGACTGTGTATTAGATAGACGGTCAGTAGTCTGACTGTGTATTAGATAGACGGTCAGTAGTCTGACTGTGTATTAGATAGACGGTCAGTAGTCTGACTGTGTATTAGATAGACGGTCAGTAGTCTGACTGTGTATTAGATAGGCGGTCAGTAGTCTGACTGTGTATTAGATAGACGGCCAGTAGTCTGACTGTGTATTAGATAGACGGTCAGTAGTCTGACTGTGTATTAGATAGACGGCCAGTAGTCTGACTGTGTATTAGATAGACGGTCAGTAGTCTGACTGTGTATTAGATAGACGGTCAGTAGTCTGACTGTGTATTAGATAGACGGCCAGTAGTCTGACTGTGTATTAGATAGACGGTCAGTAGTCTGACTGTGTATTAGATAGACGGTCAGTAGTCTGACTGTGTATTAGATAGACGGTCAGTAGTCTGACTGTGTATTAGATAGACGGCCAGTAGTCTGACTGTGTATTAGATAGACGGTCAGTAGTCTGACTGTGTATTAGATAGACGGCCAGTAGTCTGACTGTGTATTAGATAGACGGCCAGTAGTCTGACTGTGTATTAGATAGACGGCCAGTAGTCTGACTGTGTATTAGATAGACGGCCAGTAGTCTGACTGTGTATTAGATAGACGGTCAGTAGTCTGACTGTGTATTAGATAGACGGTCAGTAGTCTGACTGTGTATTAGATAGACGGTCAGTAGTCTGACTGTGTATTAGATAGACGGTCAGTAGTCTGACTGTGTATTAGATAGACGGTCAGTAGTCTGACTGTGTATTAGATAGACGGTCAGTAGTCTGACTGTGTATTAGATAGACGGTCAGTAGTCTGACTGTGTATTAGATAGACGGTCAGTAGTCTGACTGTGTATTAGATAGACGGTCAGTAGTCTGACTGTGTATTAGATAGACGGTCAGTAGTCTGACTGTGTATTAGATAGACGGTCAGTAGTCTGACTGTGTATTAGATAGACGGTCAGTAGTCTGACTGTGTATTAGATAGACGGTCAGTAGTCTGACTGTGTATTAGATAGACGGCCAGTAGTCTGACTGTGTATTAGATAGACGGCCAGTAGTCTGACTGTGTATTAGATAGACGGCCAGTAGTCTGACTGTGTATTAGATAGACGGTCAGTAGTCTGACTGTGTATTAGATAGACGGCCAGTAGTCTGACTGTGTATTAGATAGACGGTCAGTAGTCTGCCTGTGTATTAGATAGAAAATGATGATCACACAATCAATAGTAGCCCTACCTCCCTAATCTATAGTGGGGGACAGTGTGTGTGTGAGTTCCGCTGGTGTTGTCCTCTTCACACTGATGTGTCTGTCTGTCTCTGTTGCTGTTTAGACTTCTTGGAAGCCAGGGATCAGCGATTAAATGTCACCTTTCAGCAACAACATTAAATAAGAAGCAGCAATTTAGCTCCTAGCAATTGCTAATTTCACGCCCTGATAAATGTTGCAGGAGCTAAACCTTTCAAACTCCCCTAAGATATTTCTTAAAGGTGCAGGAGCATATGTACGTCGTGTAACCCATGGATGTTTATCACTGGCACTTCACCGTCAAGGTCAAAGTCCTTTTGGTGGAGATGCTGAATAAGTCAGCCAGCCCAACTCTGTGCCATTGCTTTATTTATGCAGACGTTCCACCCCTCTCATGTTGTCCAGTATGCTCATCATGATGATATAATGACACTAGTCAATGCAAAAGGCTTTCTGTTAAATCATTGCACTAAACGAGAAGAGGGAAATAACTGTGACCCTCATCTCAAAGAAACATGGAGAATCAATCATAGCAGTCATAGTACAGTATACTGCTATTTATAGCCGTGAGAATCCCATATACTGTACGTAAGAGAGAATGAATGAATGAAAGGTGCACATGTCAGACCACACTTTTATAATAATAGTTATTTTTGGCAGTCTCATGATTCATGCCAGGAGACCATACTACATATTAAATCCAGACTTTATGGCTAGTGATTTGAAAGTAATAGTTTTCAAATGAGTTTCTTGTTTTCCAATGGCTCCTCAGAGAGCCACACTCTTGGAAATAATCCTCTACAGCATGTTTCAAATGGAAACAAATGGGAGCGTTAAAGAAAATATTTTTCCTGTAATTTTTTGTTGTTGCAGAAAACAAGGTGGATACAGTGCATGGAATTCCACATCACTCCTCTATTGATGATCAGGATTTCAAAATGGTGGCCTATTCCCATAAGGGTTGTTGGTTGTTTTGAAGGTGAAGCTTCACTGTTGTATGTGTAAATTTATGAGATACTTTAATGGAATCCTCAGCCGTTTACAACTCCTGAGTTCCAACCCCACCGCTCCCATCTGAATTTATTTTCTGAGCATGCTTCTTCCACCCTTCCATCTCTCCGTCCGCTCCTTTCTGATACAGCCTCAGCACAGCACATCAGGATGGCCCTGATGGGAGAAATTTCAAACAAGCCAATGTATGTTGTGGGTGTTTGAACACAAGTCGCGGGGGGCGGGGTGGTTGGCGGTGACTTCCCACAGTTTTCAATCTCGCCGCGATGCCTCTTGCATTCAGAGAGGACGATAAAGAAATAAACCAACCCAGCTTTATGTCACATTGCCTAAATAAACAGTTTAAAAGGCGTGCTCAGACCTCGGCTCTACCGTTCCCGTACCGAGTAGTGTTCACCAGAGGCACATACTGTATCTCTCCTCGTTAATTTTGTATTGTTCCCCAGCTGGTTCAAATGAGACCAGTATCCTGTTTGCATTTCGGCCACAAAATTCCTTTTTTCTTTCTATCTCTTGTAGTTTTTTTGGGGGTCTCAGAAGAAAGACAAAGGGAAAAGCCGTTGTTGCACGATTCTGTTTTGATTATTTTGATTCAAATGAATTTGCTGGTGTGTTTTTATTCGAAACATCTGGTCCTCCAAACAGCCCATGGACATTCTTGTAAGTCTGTGATTCTTCCCTCAAGTTTATCTCTGCCTTCAGTATCACAGAACTTTTAACTCCTAGCTCCTTGTATTTGCAGATGGCATTTCTATTTGTTTTATTGATCTTTGAGGGATATCTCATTTTTACTCTTTTACTTTTCTTTCTTTTTTTGCAGGTATTAGTGTGAATGAATGAGAACTTTCAGAATTTATTCATCCTGTATGTATCCACTCAGGATATCTTTTCCATAAGGAGTACATTAAGTGTATGAATTTTGCCTGTATGGTTCAATGTCTTCTATCTCAATAATATAATATATGCTATTTAGCAGATGCGTTCATCCAAAGCAACTTAGTCACGCGCGCATACATTTTACGTAGGAATGGAACCCACTTCCTGGTGTTGCAAGCGCCATGCTCTACCAACTGAGCTACAGAGGACCACAATAAAAATCAAACGAGCAAAGTCGTTGTTACTGTGACTGTCACGCCTGGTCTTGGACTTTAAATCTTCAATGGACTAAATGTTGAACCAATCAGCCGTTCTGTTGTTGCATCTTTCTTTGTTCGTTTGATTCATGCCAATTGTATGGGAAGGTCGATTCGATATTAAAGTTCAGGAAAACTTTCAGAACCACCAGCAAGGATGTATCTACCTATCCATCTTTGAGCTATAAGCTATGTGAAAATATACAGACAAGACGTATTGTAGACAATATGCATCACTGTTTCACCCTAATCATACTGCATTACAGCCATATTGATATTTTCAAAGGGAGTATGTGAGTGCTGGGAGCTACGGTTGTATACATCACCACATATCCATTATTGATGACATCATCATTATCCTCTCCTGCCTGGTCTGATCAATGAGAGCCTATAGCAGAACCAATAATTGAAACAGTATGTGAAGGTAACAGTATCTGAAAGCAGAGGAAACAGGTGATGATGATGATAGAACTCTGACTGCTTGGATGGATGGATGGATGGATGGTTGATTGACAGTCGAAGCAGCAGGGGTTGCCCCTGGAGATATCTGGCTCTAGAAAGTAGTTCTGAGGCCCAGTATAGTAAATTGGCCCTGGCGTGTAAACAAAAAACACCTAAAATGACTTGATTCAGCAGATCCTCATATCTGAGTCTGCCCTCTGTCTCCCGAGACAGACGTAAGTATTCATCAAATGATCAAAATTTATATTGATTCCTTTGCACATTAGCAGTTTAAAGGCAGGAGAGGAGTGTTTTGACAGAGTGAGCGAGTGTGCGAGCAGCGCAGGTTTGAATGATTCTGTTTGAAATAAGAATACAGGATGCAGCACTCCGAATCCCCATGTCTGCATATCTGAATAAGCAGAAGTTTAAACAGGCTGAAAGGGATTGCAAGAAAATCAAAACCAACCATGCCGTCCGCAGTTCACAGGGTTATTCTCTATAGAGATTTTTCCTGGCAAATCACTGCTCAGAGATGTTATTTTCCAGAAAATAAGTCATATCAGAAGGTTGATGGAAATCACTGTTGATGTGCGGTGTTGATGTTTGCTTTCTCTATCTAAATGGTGAATTGTCTTTTTTTTTTGCGTAACTTGGAAATATCAACACAAAGCACCCCTCTCCATTTTAAGACTGGAAGGAATTGTTGCTCATACTATCAATGTGATCGGCGTTTTGTGAAGCATTGATTCCTGGGTTACTAAGGAAATAATGTTCAGGCAGATCTGGTAGAGTTAGTCATTATGGTATAGGCTTATGGTACAGGTAATCATTATGGCATACTGTCAGGTACAAAATGATTGGCACCCTTGATAATGAGAAAAAAAGACTATGAAATAAATAATACAACTACTGAGCTAAATTGTATGCAAAAAATATTATAGAATTTTATACTAATAAAATTGCTTAGAGAAAGAGATTTTGTTCAACAAGTAATAAAACAAATTTTCAAAACGATAGGGGTAAAAAATGATTGGACACCCCTGTTTTCAATACCTCACCTTGCGAGGATAACGGCACTGAGCCTTTTCTAAAAGGTTTTATGAGTTGGAGAACACTTTGGGAGGGATCTTAGACCATTCCTCCATACAGAATCTTTCCAGATCCTTGATGTCCTTCGTCTGCGCTTATGGACTACCCTCTTCAATTCAAACCACAGGTTTTCAATGGGGTTCAAGTCCTTTTGAGGATAAGGACTCCGTGCCATTATCCTCGCAAGGTGAGGTTTTGAAAGGTATTGATAACAAGGGTTCCAATAATTGTGACCCTTGTCTTTTTGAGAGAAAAAAAGTATTACTTGTTAAGCAAAATCTCTTTCTCTGAGCAATTCTATTAGTATAAAATAAAATAATTTCCCCATTTGTTTGCGTGAACTCCAAAGGTATTGGAACAGTGACACATTTGGTGTTGGCTCAGTACTCCAGCACTTTGGATGTGAAATGATACAGTGCAGACTGTCAGCTTTAATTTAATATCGGGTGAATCGTTTAGAAATCACAGCACTTTTTTTGACATAGTCCCTCCATTTTAGGGGACCAAAAGTATTGGGAAAAATTGCCTTATACACTGAGTATACCAAACATTAAGAACACCTGCTCTTTCCATGACATAGACTGACCAGGCGAATCCAGGTAAAAGCTATGATCCCTTAATGATGTCGCCATGCTAAATCCACTTTAATCAGTGTAGATGAAGGGGAGGAGACAGGTTGAAGAAGGATTTTTAAGCCTTGAGATAATTGAGACATGGATTGTGTATGTCTGCCATTTAGAGGGTGAATGGGCAAGGCAAAATATTCACGTGCCTTTGTATGGGGTAATGTAGTAGGTTCCAGGCGCACCGGTTTGTGTCAAGAACTGCGGAGCTTCTGGGTTTTTCACGCTCAACAGTTTCCTGTGTGTATCAAGAATGGTCCACCACCCAAAGGACATCCAGACTTGACACAACTGTGGGAAGCATTGGAGTCAACATGGGCCAGCATCCCTGTGGAACGCTTGACACCTTGTAGAGTCCATGCTGACAGTCTGCCCTTTAACCTCATAGTCATTGTATCATTTCAAATCCTAAAACAACAAAACATGGCTCACTGTCCAAAGTCTTTTGGAGCTCACTGTAGCTCAGTATTTGGTATATTATTTGGTCCCACTTTATCTGGATAGTCCTATATAGATGATCTACAGCTGGTTGTACTATTAGTCCTCTCTTGATACTACTCAGATAAAGTGATACCAATTCTGTTTATTTTATACAATCTTATTTGCGCACCTTTATTAATGGTGCCAATATTTATATTATAGATATATGGTATAGTTATACAATTATGATATAGGTGATCATTATGGCATTGCCTTACTAACTAGCACTTCCCTACTACTGTAGCCTTATCCTGTTTTCATCAATTCTAAATATAGCCTGCATAAATTCATAGACATCAGTATTGAAATAGAGCTGTATACTGAGATGTCGTTTGGGTGGTCGACCGTTCTTGATACACACGGGAAACTGTTGAGCGTGAAGAACCCAGCAGCGTCACAGTTCTTTACACAAACCGGTGCGCCTGGAACCTACTACCATACCCCGTTCAAAGGCACTTAAATATTTTGCCTTGCCCGTTCACCCTCTGAATGGCACACATACACAATCCATGTCTCAATTGTCTCAAGGCTTAAAAATCCTTCTTTAACCTGTGTCCTCCCCTTCATCTACACTGATTGAAGTGGCTTTAACAAGTGACATCAATAAGGGATCATAGCTTTCACCTGGTCAGTCTGTGTCATGGAACGAGCTTGTTCTTAATGTTTTGTATACTCAGTGTAGTTCTGGCTAGTTTGAGAAGGACATAACAAAACTTCTTCAAGATCCTTCAAACTGGGAAGCCAAAAAGAATCATGGAGAGTCCTCATACATTCCACGGATGATACTCTCTTCTGGGCCCCGGCCGCATGCACTATCTGTCCTGTCCTCCAATTCAAGGTGGCTGGTGCTAAATTGCTTTTGTCTGTAGTCTGCATTAGTCATTATTGTGTGTGTAAGCAGCTCCAATGGGATTGGGTAATTAGGATCCTGACACGGCGTCCGTGAGCGGGCTGAGTGAATCCGAAATGAAGGCAAATGAAAGCAAATTCCTTCGAGGGGGACGGAGAAGGAGATCTTGCCGCCACAGTTGCGCCCGCTAATTTTCTTGGAGCTCCTAGTTAGGTTCATTTCATTCTTCCCAAATGAACAGAGCGGGTTTCATAACACACACACACACAAATAAATGAGAACGAGAAACCAAATGCATCTATCTGTTGATTTACTTGTTTATTATCGAGTGTGCTTTTGATAGAGAAGCAGTTTGCATTCATGGAATTGTTTGACCTTTGTAGAGGCATCTGCAAAATAGACAAAACGGTTTTGACAGCACACAAACAAAGACAGTTTATACAGTGTTAAGGAGGAATGAGGAAAAACCAAGCAGGGTGGGGCCGGGGAGTCGTTCATTGGCACAGCATTGGCTTCATCTCCATATATTTTGTATGCAATTACAGATCCACTGCAAGGCCTGCACAGCTTTCTGATTGTCTGATGCTCAGAATCACTGATCTTAACAGAAGCACTTTGGTAATGTTGCCGTATGGTGGGATTTGATATTCCTACAGTACAACGGGGTGTTTGTCTAGTGGCCAATCTGTTGGGCTCTTGAGTATGTCCATCATCTTTAATGCATAGGACATCTTATTCAAGTAACCATCAATCACAATTGCTATATCAGTAACAGGTGTTTGTTTAAAGCTAATAACTAATGTTGTGTTGAGAATTATACACTCACATCAACATAATATCTGACAATATACAGAACGACCTTTGTTTTCCAGAATGTCCTTAGTTTCCCAGTGGTAGGTCTTATTCAGTAAGTCACACTGTAGCAAAATGTTTCCAAACATTCTGAAACAGAAAACAAAAATGAGCATTTCTTATTGGCATAGTCACGGTGGTCCGTCCCTATTTTCCTCTCTTTATTGCCAAATGAACATGACCCTAATGTGTCCTTTGATGTGTTGTGTTATCAGGTGGAGTTGCTGCAGAGCCACCACGAGGCCCAGAGGGATGCCCTGGACGAGTTGAGCCTGAAGCTGAAGAGCCAGCAGTTCTGCACTGGCACCAACAGGAGGACTGGGAGGGAGTACACACAGATGTCCAAGAACAACAGGTAGAACGCCACCATTGACCCTTAGGGCCACCATACTTTTGGGGACCCACTTGGTTATGTTATACAGACCCACAATCAGACCTCTTCGATTTAGGTAGCCTACTGTATGAGCCAGCCTAATCTGGTATTTTATCTTGAAAATTGGTCTTTTATCTTGAAACGGGGTCTTTTATTTTGAAATGGGGTCAAATGATCAAATGATTTACTGAGTTGAGAAAAATATACAGGAAATGGAAGCAACTCAATGATAACTGTTAGTCACTGAGGGTTTGTTTTAGCTACCACTATAACTACTAAAGCTTGGGGACAATGTGGTCTCTTGCAAAGAAGAAGAAGGCTTTCTCTTTCTACAAGAGAAGTTGCTCTGTCAATTTAAGCATTCTGTTTATTCACAGTGGAATGAGATGTCACACACACTTTTATAATTTGGGGGTCACGTTCTTAACATTGTAATCTAGCGTGTACAGCACCACTCTTTGTCACGGCGCTTTTTGACTGTTTCACGCCTTACTTTGATGGTCTCTCTCCCCCAGTCGTTATCGCCAACAGACAGAAGCTAGCTACTGTTTACAAGCTTCTGCTCCACTCATTGGGAAAGACGCACTTAAAAGACTAGGAACTGGAGAGTCATGTTCGTTGTCCTAATGATAAGCAGTGGAAGAGTGAGTGGACTCCCAAGCACAGTGCTATTGTTGTTTGGTAACTGTACAGTACAACATTTTAGAACAAGGATTCTATATACAGTTGCGGTCAAATATATTGGCACCCTTTGCATGATTCACTATTTCTTATCAAATAAGTTGGGGAAAAATTTAAAATAAAAGTGTGTTCACATGTGTATTTGTTTGATTTACAACGTCACAGGACCCAAAAAATTATAATCTTAACTGAAATTGAGATTTTTTTTACTTCAAAGTCCAAAAATGGGCTGGACTAAATAATTCCATATTGAAATTACGTTGGTTGGAGGCACGGGATTCTCGTTTAGTGTGTTATTTATGTCACCTGTGGTAAATTGCATGTGCCTACAGAGTAAAAATAGCCATTTAACCACTTCTGGTGGTTGAACTGCAAGGGTGTCCATATATTTGACTGCAACTGTGTCATTCGAAAAAGTCCATGTTCGTCAGTGAATGTTAAATGGATTATTCGACCACAGATTATTCAACACAGTACCCTCAATGGTAGGTAGCAGAGGAGGCTGGTGGGCAGAAATATAGGATCAAACACATAGTAAAAGGTACCATTCTATTTATTCCACTCCAGCCATTACAATAAGCCTGTCCTCCGATATTTCAACCCACCAACCACAACTGTTAGGTAGGTTACGTTTCAGGGTCTCCTCCCCAGTCAGTCCTGCAGCAGACAGAGAGTGAGTCAGTCTCTAACTCAGGAGTCCAGACCTAGCTGACTCCCCTCCCTTGGCTTTGAATCAAGCCTCCTTTTAATCCTTTTAAGCCTCTCATTCTAATGATTTATTTGGTAGAAACCCATAATGATCCTTTGAATTTTAATGACGACTGCCTGCTCAAGGATTCATTGTTTTGACTCTTTGGCCCTTACCTTTAAATGGAAACGTCTTCGGGAAGGAGCTGTCGAAATCTATAGCCAGGGCTGCCTCTCCTCTCTTCTTGCTTGCTAGCTCGCCACCACCGCTGTGTTTTCAGGCCTGTCGGCTCACTAGCACACCTCTCAACCTTGATAATTACAGAATGGCTGCCAGTCACTGAGACCGAAGCTATTCCCTGTATAGTGCACTGCTTTCGGCCAAAGCCCCATCCTATTCACTATAAAGTGTACTACTTTTTGCCAGAGTATATAATCCCTATATAATACACTACTTTTGGCCAGAGCGCTATATACAGTTGAAGTCAGAAGTTTACATACACCTAGGTTGGTGTCATTAAAACTCGTTTTTTAAACCACTCCACAAATTTCTTGTTAACAAACTATAGTTTTGGTAAGTCGGTTAGGACATCTACTTTGTGCATGACACAAGTAATTTTTCCAACAATTGCTAACAGACAGATTATTTAACTTATAATTCACTGTATCACAATTCCAGTGAGTCAGAAGTTTACATTCACTAAGTTGACTGTGCGTTTAAACAGCTTGGAAAATTCCAGAAAATGATGTCATGGCTTTAGAAGCTTCTGATAGGCTAATTGACATCATTTGAGTCAATTGGAGGTGTACCTGTGGATGTATTTCAAGGCCTACCTTCAAACTAAGTGAATCTTTGCTTGACATCATGGGAAAATCAAAAGAAATCAGTCAAGACCTCAGAAACTAAATTGTAGACCTCCACAAGTATGGTTCATCCTTGGGAGCAATTTCCAAATGCCTGAAGGTACCACGTTCATCTGTACAAACAATAGTATGCAAGTATAAACACCATGGGACCACGCAGCCGTCATATTGCTCAGGAAGGAGACGCATTCTGTTTCCTAGTGAACGTACTTTGGTAAGAAAAGTGCAAATCAATCCCAGAAGAAAGGCAAAGGACCTTGTGAAGATGCTGGAGGAAACAGGTACAAAAGTATCTATATCCACAATAAAACAAGTCCTATATCGACATAACCTGAAAAGCCGCTCAGCAAGGAAAAAGCCACTGCTCCAAAACCGAAAATAAAAAGCCAGACTACGGTTTGCAACTGCACATGGGGACAAAGATCGTACTTTTTGGAGAAATGTCCTCTGGTCTGAGGAAAATAGATGGCATCATGAGGCAGGAAAATTATTTGGATATATTGAAGCAACATCTCAAGACTTCAGTCAGGAAGTTAAAGCTTGGTCGCAAATGGGTCTTCCAAATGGACAATGACCCTAAGTATACTTCCAAAGTTGTGTCAAAATGGCTTAAGGACAACAAAGTCAAGGTATTGGAGTGGCCATCACAAAGCCCTGACCTCAAATCCTATAGAAAATTTGTGGGCAGAACTGAAAAAGCGTGTGCGAGCAAGGAAGCCTACATACCTGACTCAGTTACACCAGCCCTGTCAGGAGGAATGGGCCAAAATTCACCCAACTTATTGTGGGAAACTTGTGGAACGCTACCCGAAAAGTTTGACCCAAGTTAAACAATTTAAAGGCAATGCTAGCAAATACTAATTGAGTGTATGTAAACTTCTGACCCACTGGGAATGTGATGAAAGAAAGAAATGCTGAAATAAATCATTCTCTCTACTATTATTCTGACATTTCACATTCTTAAAATAAAGTTATGATCCTAACTGACCTAAGACAGGGAATTTTTAATATGATTAAATGTCAGGAATTGTGAAAAACTGAGTTGAAATGTATTTGGCTAAGGTGTATGTAAACTTCCGACTTCAACTGTATATAGGGAATAGGGTGCCATTTCAGGTTTAAAGATATCATACAGGCAGGGATGTTAGATGTTAATTTCCCTCGTTAGTAGCAGGCGGGATTAACACCATCAATTAAAGGGGCCTTTCCATAAAAGTGTCACTTTAAATGAGATGTGAGGAGTGTCAATAAGGCATCCAACCTTTCCTTCCTATTGCTCAGAGTGACATGGCGGCTCCAGTGATGGGCGGTGGTGATGAATTAGGTACAGTAGCGCTGCTCTCATATCAGCCAGCCAGCACTCCTCTGAGTGGGGGAGATTGATGTTAAATGGATTTGAAAAGAATAGAGGACGGAAATGCATCCATTTCAGACGCTAGCGTGTCTGTCAGCTAGGCTGGGGCTGTAGTGTGCGGCACCCACCCATCCATCCGCAGAGCACAGACCTAGCATCCCTACGGTTAACAGGGTAACATTTAACGCATGTCTACTTTCATCGGAGGGAGGGAGGGAATGATCTGGGAAGAGTAATGCCAAAAGGGAGGGTTTGAAGGTTTAGTTTAGTTGAGGAGACATACAGACAGTACTGTATGCTTTGTACACAACCAAGGCAACTGATAGAGAAAGATTCTGACAGATCAAAAGGCTATAATGTAGCTCTGCTAAATGGATCCTGCTGTGTGAGGCTTGATTTTATTCCCTTATTTGTTTGTTTGGTTAGATGCCCGCAGAGATCTTGTTCTACAAGCATTTAGTTTTGTATTAGTGAGGAAAAAACAATATTGCGGAAGGAATATTGTAACGTATTTATCAGTTTAGCTTACAAAAGGCCTACAGCAGCCGCCGTATAATGAGTTGCGGAGTTTAATGCCTTAGGGTGACTTCCTCGAGCTTTACTTGTCACACGGTTTCTCATTTTCTGTCTCCCCTGTTTTGTTATGATCAGTGACTTCTGTATAACAAGGACTAAAATATTCATATTTTCCCTAACGTCATTTTGTTTCATCAATGTCTGCTTGAAAATGCTAATACATACAGCTCCGCCATGCTTGTTGAAATTACATATGTAGTACTAAGCCCAAACTCAATCCCGCTCCTGTGTTAACTTTGTTGCTGCTATAAATTAAAATAAAGAGGGTGTTGATATTTCCCACCAGTTTGATGGTTATTTATGTAATCTCATTCATAGTCGTTTCTTTCTTCAGGGACAACTCAGTTGATTGCTTTGTGAATGGAAGTCGAGAGAAGGGACGGGAACGCCATCGGCAGCCTGACACAACTGTCAAAGTGTCCAGAGCAGCCCAGGCGAATTCCAAAACAATTTGAACCACTAATGTTTATAAACATGTAGCCACCCGCCGAGTCTAAAAAACCAAACCAAACCCCTGACAGTAATGTGTATGTTTGAGCAATTGCCCTTGTTCCTTTCATAAATATTTGATGTTATTTCATGTCGGGGGCTGGGGAAGGAGAAGGAGGGGCTGAGGTGTGACGGAGGTAGGGAGGAAGGAGAGTTGAAGTCATGTTTAATTAAGATGTTTCTGTGCTATAGAGATAGGTGTCACTCACCAGCTGGGTCAGAGATTCAGTATGCGTCTAACCCTGTTCACACCTTCTGCACCCTCCTGAACCCAGCATTCCACTGACGGGCCATGGTAATTACCAGCGCTTGTCAAATATTCCCTCTGTAATGTCCGGCTGCCTTTCCCTCTTTTCAACCTAATGGTTAAGCTGAGGAAGAGGTGGGCATTGGGGGTGGGCGTTTAGCAGAGGTTTAGTGGGATATTTCACAGGGGCATCGTCTCTAACCCCAGCTCTTCCTCCTTGTCTTCTTCTCCCTCCTCCCTTCTACTCCCCCCCCTCCCACTCTCTCTTCCCTCTTCCCATCTCCTCTTCTCCCTCCTTCCCTTCTCCCTCTCCTCCCTCCTTCCTCTCCTCCCTCCTTCCTGTCCTCCAGTCTGCAAGAGTTTGAGTCAGACTTCCAGGAGCTCTGGGATTGGCTTATGGACATGGACTCGGTGGTGACGGACAGCTACAAGCTGATGATGTCAGAGGAGCAACAGCAGTATCTCTACAAGGTGAATGGCTATTACTGGATGCCTGTTACTGTATGGATGTTACTAGCTGGCTGTAACTGGATGTTACTGTATGGATGTTACTGTCTGGATGTTACTGTATGGATGTTACTGTATGGATGTTACTGTCTGGATGTTACTAGCTGGCTGTAACTGGATGTTACTGTATGGATGTTACTGTATGGATGTTACTGTATGGATGTTACTAGCTGGCTGTAACTGGATGTTACTGTATGGATGTTACTGGATGGATGTATCCTGTTACTGTCTGGATGTTACTGTCTGGATGTTACTGTCTGGATGTATCCTGTTACTGTATGGATGTTACTGTCTGGATGTTACTGTCTGGATGTTACTGTATGGATGTTACTGTCTGGATGTTACTGTATGGATGTTACTGTATGGATGTTACTATATGGATGTTACTGTATGGATGTTACTGTCTGGATGTTACTATATGGATGTTACTATATGGATGTTACTGTCTGGATGTTACTGTCTGGATGTTACTGTCTGGATGTTACTGTCTGGATGTTACTATCTGGATGTTACTGTCTGAATGTTACTGTCTGGATGTTACTGTATGGATGTTACTGTATGGATCTTACTGTATGGATGTTGCTATATGGATGTTACTGTCTGGATGTTACTGTATGGATCTTACTGTATGGATGTTACTATATGGATGTTACTGTCTGGATGTTACTGTCTGGATGTTACTGTCTGGATGTTACTGTCTGGATGTTACTGGATGTATGTTACTGTCTGGATGTTACTGTATGGATGTTAATGCCTGGATGTTACTGGATGGATGTTACTGGATGGATGTTTTCTTACTGGATGGATGTTACTGTCTGGATGTTACTGTATGGCTGTTACTGTCTGGATGTTACTGTATGGATGTATCCTGTTACTGTCTGGATGTTACTGTCTAGATGTTACTGTCTGGATGTTACTGGATGGATGTATCCTGTTACTATATGGATGATACTGTCTGGATTAGAGGTCGACCGATTATGATTTTTCAATGCCGATACCGATACCAATTATTGGAGGACAAAAAAAGCCGATACCGATTAATCGGCCGATTAATTATTTTTTTAAATTATTTTTTATATATATATATATATATCATACACACACACACATTTTTGTAATAATGACAATTGCAACAATACTGAATGAACAATGAACACTTTTATTTTAACTTAATATAATACATAAATACACACACGCACACAGCTCTGAAGTGACAATGATACTGAAGAGTCTGCTTAGGAGACAAATACTCTCAACTGTTTGAATAAAAATTGAGTTTAAATTACCTGTGATGAATGTTGAAAACAAAAACTTTAATTTCTATATGCAGGAAATCCTATGTTAATAATGGGCATGGTAAGAATTGACAACCAAAGTGCGAGTCATAATTCCCATGACACCTAGCAAAATCTGAAAAGCGGTTCCTTCATTTATTCCATAGGATATTTTTAGATTCACTTAAAATAAGGTCTGTGTTTCGTGTAGGCTTACATCACCGTGCCAATTTTATAACTGTGTAGATATCCATAGGACAAGGTAACTCTGATCAATATTGGCTAATTATAACCGAAGATAAAAAAATTGTAGAGTGGATTTATGAAAATATGTTGACGAACGTTACCTTATCCTAGTGAGATTTACACGGGTATCAAAACGTCGAGGCGGTTTAAGCCTGCACGAAACACAGACCTTATTTGAAGTAGATCAAGACATTCTCTATGGAAGACATGAACGGTAAAATAACGAAGGAACCCCTTTCAAATTCAGCCACAAGTTATTACAGGAATTATAACGCGTGGACTATTTCTCTCTAAACCATATACCTTTGACTAATCCAGAAACTATCACCTCGAAAACAAAACGTTTATTCTGTTCCGTATTTTATCTAACGGGTGGCATCCATGAGTCTAAATATTCCTGTTACATTGCACAACCTTCAATGTTGTCATAATTACGTAAAGTTCTGGCAAATTAGTTCGCAAAGAGCCAGGCGGCCCAAACTGTTGCATATACCCTGACTCTGCGTGCAATGAACGCAAGAGAAATGACACAATTTCACCTGGTTAATATTGCCTGCTAACCTGGATTTCTTTTAGCTAAATATGCAGGTTTAAAAATATATAATTGTGTATTGATTTTAAGAAAGGCATTGATGTTTATGGTTAAGTACACATTGGAGCAATGACAGTCATTGATTGATTGTTTTTTATAAGATAAGTTTAATGCTAGCTAGCAACTTACCTTAGCTTACTGCATTCGCTAACAGGCAGGCTCCTCGTGGAGTGCAATGTAATCAATGCAAGATTGGATCCCCCGAGCTGACAAGGTTAAAAATCTGTCGTTCTGCCCCTAAACGAGGCAGAACGTTCCTAGGCCGTCATTGAAAATAAGAATGTGTTCTTAATTGACTTGCCTAGTTAAATAAAGATTAAATAAAGGTGTAATTTTTTTTTCTTTTTTCGGCAAATCGGCGCCCGAAAATACCGTTTTCCGATTGTTATGAAAACTTGAAATCGGCCATTCCGATTAATCGGTCGACCTCTAGTCTGGATGTTACTGTATGGATGTTACTGTTTGGATGTTACTGTCTGGATGTTACTGGATGGATGTTACTGGATGGATGTTACTGGATGGATGTATCCTGTTACTATATGGATGTTACTGTCTGGATGTTACTGTCTGGATGTTACTGTTACTGTATGGATGTTACTGTCTGGATGTTACTGTCTGGATGTTACTGTATGGAAGTTACTGGATGGATGTTACTGTCTGGATGTTACTGTATGGCTGTTACTGTATGGATGTTACTGTCTGGATGTTACTGTCTGGATGTTACTGTCTGGATGTTACTGTATGGATGTTACTGTCTGGATGTTACTGTCTGGATGTTACTGTATGGATGTTACTGTATGGATGTTACTATCTGGATGTTACTGTCTGGATGTTACTGTCTGGATGTTACTGTCTGGATGTTACTGTCTGGATGTTACTGTATGGATGTTACTGTATGGATGTTACTGTATGGATGGTACTGGATGGATGTTACTGGATGGATGGTACTGTCTGTATGGTGGTGCTCTACAATAATGGATGGGTGGTGGTGCTCTATGCCCCAGAGGAGGGCCTGGCCCCATAGCTTGTAATCACATTCTCCTTAGCCGGGCACTGGAAGAGGTGGTGTGTGTGTGAGGGGGGTGTTTAGTAATCCTTTTCATGCACCTCCCTACCTCTGACCCCCCACACCATAGCTAACATCCTGATTGCCAGAAAGCTCCCATTATCACATTCCATTAGGTGTAATTTCATAAAAGTCTAAAGATCTCTGGCGATGAACGGAAACAAAAGAGAGGGAGGCATTAACGTTTTACTGCAGTGGGCTAAATCAGGGTCACACAGAGTGTTTCTTGGTCTTAAACAAGGCTACTTTGAAACCCAAGTATGCACCTCACACACATGGTTCTGGGCTTAAAAAGAGAGGACACCTGTACCATGTCAGATATAGAGTTGAAATGTATTACATTTTGAGTCTGCAACCCAATATTACACTTTATATACATCACAGAAGACTGAAATATAACAAAACCGTTTGACATAGAAACACCAGATTTTCAGTCGGTTTTTTAATGTTATGCAATTTTGAAAAATATGAATAACATTCCGCCCATGAGACCACTAGGTCATTTGACTGCAGGAAAGGGCTACTGACCAGACTGCAGCCAAATGAATGTATGGGAACGCACAGGGCACCATGTGTTCTGATATGAGGTCTCAGACACACTTGTCTTCTGTCCTTCAGATGCTCCTTCCCTCATAGGCATGGAAAGAAGGACACAGAGGGAAAGAGGAAGCGAGAGAGGGGGAAAGAGAGAGGGAGACAGAGATGGAGAGAGCAAGGGAGTCAGAGCGATCGGAGAGAGCAATAGAAAATAGCAAGCTATAGATAGAGGTTCCTATTTTGTCACAGCCTTTATAGGCACCTTGTCTCAATGAATTTTTATTAGTGATAGATAAAACTGGCCATATTGTGTGAAGTCAATATGTTTGTTCCTGATTAAAACAAACTGATTTGGGCCCTGATATTGATTTAATTTCCTCCAATGCTAATAAATATGTACTACACTGCCCATTTGTTATACATTTCTCCCTACACCTGCACTCTGTTTTTTATCTGGCTAACACTGGATTGATTGAAAAAGGTAAGTGTGTGTGTTGGTCCTGTGTTGCTGGCTGGCTGGCAGGCAGGCTGTTGTTTGCCAAGGCTAGGGGATTTTATCATAGGTGAGGGAGAGAGGGCTGACTGCTGGGAGGCACAGGCTGTAAATCAAGCTCATTTAGGCTATTTTTATTACTGTACTGATTCTGACACTCGTCATCCTTGAATTGCTTTGAGCATATGGCATATTTCGAAAGAGCAGATTGTGAATCATAAAGAAATAAAATTAATAACCACCTTCAGAACTGGAAACAACATAATGACAAGAAAGGGCTCCCCAACAGCCTTCTCCTCCTCTCTGCACACATTTTCATTTCCAAACTGCAGAAGGTCACAGTCAAGGTCAAAACTAATCTTCTCTCATCTTGCATATTGACCATTAGTCATATCTTAAGTGATAAAGTAGGAAATATCACACCATTTCCTTTTCTTTTATACTGTCATTATATGAAAGAGCCTTTATACTTTCAGAAAATGGTGCCTAGCCCACAATTATATCTATTATACTCTCCTGTAGGAAATTTAACAGGAATATCTGAGATAGTGACAGTTCCCCCCACTACATTCCTAACCATCATTGTCTTCTTTATTTTTCAATTTAGAGAATTTGAGCTGTGCCATTTTTCCCACGCAAAACATTAAGAAAAATATATGATCTTTTCCGTCACTTTGCACGTCAAAATCCACATGAAATGGATAACTGACCACACAATCTACATTTTCCAATGGCCATCTCAGTCCTCCGGACTGGAAACCCATTGAAAACCTGTTGTTTGAATTGAAGAGGGCAGTCCACAAGCAAAAACTAAGGATATCAAGGATATGGAACGATTCTGTATGGAGGACTGGTCTAAGATCCCTCCCAATGTGTTCTCCAATCTCAAATAAAAACGTTGAGAAAAAGGCTCAGTGTTGCTATCCTCGCAGGGGGAGGGTGCTAGAGTATTGACCCCCAATCTTTTTGAGTTTTTTTTTATTACTTGTGAAACAAAATGTATTTCTCTGAGCAATTGTATTAGTTTAAAATAATAATAGATTTTTTTTTGGAGCATACAATATACAGTAGCTCAGTATTTGTATTATTTATTTTAAACAGTCTTTGACTCATCTTTATCAAGAGATCAATCATGTTGGACCCCCCTGTAAATATCCCTTAGTGGCAGACTAGACATCAAGTGCTGAGCTGGTGTTGCCTTGGTGTCTGTGTTGCCCTCTTTATGGTTTAACCATCCACATCAACACGACAGCGGTGGTGGTGATGCCCTCTCAGTTGACTTCTGACACTCAGAATACATTTCACTTCATCTGCGCTGATCAGAGAGCCACTTCTTTAGAATGAGCCACGGCTGAATATATGACAGGAGTGTAACCCCGGCCCTATGGCGTCGTATTTTCAAACATTTGATCTCTATTTTGTGGCTAGATCCATCGCAAAAATGTTGTTCACAGGGGCATTGCTTGCTGCCATGTACTCTGCAGACCGTGTGATGATCTTCACTGATGATCAAGCTACAGTTGTGGAGTGTAACTTTATTTTCTGACCCTTTCGTCTGGACGTTGTCGACGGTGTCCGTCAATGACAATCACCTCCAAATTATTGATTAGCTGAAAGAGCAGCCTAATTCGTCCATTGGAGATTAACTAAAATATTCATCTGATCATGAATATTCATGAAGGTGATGCATTCATGAATATTAAATAACTTAAGAGTTTTTTTATGGGCCAAGTTCTCTGTAAAATATTGATACATTCTCAACAATGTATCTCCTCTCTCTCATAGTATTTGTGCTCTGTTGGTAGAACACAGAACATTTGTAGATTAATGGTACATTGGTTAGGTAGATCGAAACATGATGTCACGATCGTCTTGCGGATAATGAGTGGACCAAGGCGCAGCGTGTGAAAAATACATTCTCTTTTATTAGAGAAGAGTGAAACGAACACAAAACAAAACTAAACAAACCAAAACAACCGTGAAGCTACAAACGTAAGTGCAATACCAAAAGCTACAAACGTTCTACATAGACAATTACCCACAAAACCCAATGCCTATGGCTGCCTTAAATATGGCTCTCAATCAGAGACAATGAACCACAGCTGCCTCTAATTGAGAACCAATCTAGGCAGCCATAGACATACAAACACCTAGACAAGACACTGACCCATTTAACATACAAACCCCTAGACAATCCAAAAACACATACATTCCCCATGTCACACCCTGACCTAACTAAAATAATAAAGAAAACAAAGAATACTAAGGCCAGGGCGTGACACATGATCTGTATTGATCTTCAAATATTCTTATTAAAATCTTCCCCTATTTGACTTCTTAGTTGCATATGGGGTGGCAGGTAGCCTAGTGGTTAGAGCGTTGGACTAGTAACCGAAAGGTTGCAAGATCGAATCCCCGAGCTGACAAGGTAAAAATCTGTCGTTCTGCCCCTGAACAAGGCAGTTAACCCACTGTTCCTAGGCTGTCATTGAAAATAAGAATTTGTTCTTAACTGACTTGCCTAGTTAAATAATGAAAAATATTTATTAGTTCTATAAAATCTTCTTTTATATTTATTCTATGTGACTTCTCATTCGAACTTCCGGGGAGACACTATGGCAGCATGCGGTAGTGAGATTACCCATTGTAGCCTGTCTGTGTGTGTTTACAGTTCAGGACTCCTCTCCACTCCCTCATTAGACTTTTCATCTCTCTTTACCTCACGTGACAGTTGACAGCTCCGCTCTGCTCAGTATGAATATTACAGCCATTATCTCTAATCCTCCATATAGAACACAGAACAAATGGAAAACATAGCTAGAACACAGTATTTATCTGAGGGAGAATGACAATCAGAATGTTGATATCTAGACTCCTGTTTATTAGAGGACTGCTCAGATCAGTGAGTGCCGAGGAAGTGGAGCGTGTGTGTGTGTGTTGGTGTTAATCTGCATTATGCCTGGCTACATGCGTGTGGGTGGTTAGGCATGGTGGAGCTACAAAGGCGAGGTGTGTGTGTTTGTGTGTGTGTGTGACACAGTGCTGTGTTTTATGTATCTGGAAGGAGCAGGTGGTGTTTAATGTGGAGATTCAGCTCCATGGGGCTCTCTCTCTCCAGTCACTCACTGTCAGACACAAACACTACACACACACACAGACACACACACCGTGGAGGTGATACTGCTGGAACCATCCACACATTCATTGTTGAACACACATGCACACACACACATGCCTGGCTGCATTAGTAATTTTCAATAATTCATAGTGAAGGCATAATGAGAGTGGAGAGTTAATTTGTTGACACTGTGTTCCATGAGAAGTAATGCAGTAGCTGTCTGTAGTTTAATTCAAGTAATGTTTGACTCTCCTCCCGTGTCATTTTAGACGGTCGTCGTGAGTCACTTCACCATGGGAGAGCAGGGAGCAGAACAGTTTCCCTCAAAGCTGCCGCTTGAATTGACCAGAAATAATAACAAGCCCTTCTTATCTTCGCTTGCGTACATTCTCGCCTTTTTGATAACAATTTTATTTTCAATGACAGTGTCTCTTGTTAAAATGTGGCCTGAATCAAACCCCTGCTGACGGAGTACCATGCCTGGCTGTCTGTATCTTCTAATGAAGTTGTGAAGTGTTCTCGTCCTTGCCACCTCAGTATGAATAGATTGACCGCAATTAAAAGTTTGTGTTTCTAGAACACTGTGATTCAGCCCATCTCCAGGGCAACCAGTGTCACTTCCAAAAGTAAACAAAATATTTTTTGGAGGCGGAGACTCTACAATTAATTAAACACTTCCGGGAGGGACAGTTTGCAAGCGAAGAAGTGACTGTTCATCGAAATCACATGTGGACAGGGAGGCACTCGGGGTTGAGGTGAATGTGTGTGTGTGAGTTGTGTGTGTGTGTGTTGTGTGTACGTATGTAGAAGGTTTCATTCTGATTAAAGGGAAACATTTCATCCATCCATAGATGCAGTAGCTATAGAGAAACATCATAATGACATGGTGGGGTTAGTGCTGGCACTGCCTTCAGTCAGCTAACAATCCTCCATTGAGTTGAGTGTCCCACTCCTGGGCTCCTTACCAAGTGGCACAGAATGACTACCCCTCACCAGGCCAATCTTTCACATCTCGCCTCTGTCTACTCTGTCACACCTCCTGACTCTTGGTTCACCTCCAACCTAACCCACCACGTTTCCTTCCCAACACAGCCAAGCCAATACCCCCTCACCCTGCACCCCCCACCCTGCACAGCCAATACCCCTTCACCCCGTATCACCCCTTCTATCGGCAGCTTTGGGTCAGATGCCAGTGTTGCTATACAAAGACCTCTGTGTTGGTTGGGGAGGCTAATGTTTGCTGCTGCTTTGTGTGTGTTTGTGTGTGTATGCACATTTATGCGTGTTCGTGCATTATTGCGCTTCTACGTTCTGTGAGTTTGTGTGTGTGTGTGTGTGTGCTTGTACATTGTGTATGCGTGTACCAGATGGCTGCTTGCGATGCGAATGGGCTCAGAAAATGGGAGTCATACCACAGGGGAGAGATGCAACACGCAGCAAGCCTTGTAGTTATAGAATGGAGAATCAGAGATCAAACTATGGCCAGCTGCCCCTTCTCAGTGCTGGGATCTGAGGGCAGGTCTTCCTCTTATAGCCTTAAGTCATTCTGACAGGCGGAAACACAATACCCAGCATCGGAGTTGAGGGAAGGAACAAATCTCTTTGTTACATCAACAAATCCGTCACATTTTAGAAGAGAAAAATGGTATAGTCACAACCTTTTACTTTTGAAAAGGAAACATGTTCTTTGTAGCTCTAATTATTTCCTAGAAACAAAATGAACACCAGTAACTACCTTGATTGATTGTTAGATTGAGAGGATTGGATGAGCAAAGCAGACCCGGAAAGGGAAAGAGGGGGAGAAAGAGAGAGAATGGAGGATAGGAAACAATAGAGTAGAAAGAAGCAGAAAGAAGAGGGGAAAGCCTTACTGTTTGAGGAGGGTGTAGTTGTTAGGCTCTTAGAGGGTGTAGTTGTTAGGCTCTTAGAGGGTGTAGTTGTTAGGCTCTTAGAGGGTGTAGTTGTTAGGCTCTTAGAGGGTGTAGTTGTTAGGCTCTTAGAGGGTGTAGTTGTTAGGCTCTTAGAGGGTGTAGTTGTTAGGCTCTTAGAGGGTGTAGTTGTTAGGCTCTTAGACAGTGTAGTTGTTAGGCTCTTAGAGGGTGTAGTTGTTAGGCTCTTAGAGGGTGTAGTTGTTAGGCTCTTAGAGGGTGTAGTTGTTAGGCTCTTAGAGGGTGTAGTTGTTAGGCTCTTAGAGGGTGTAGTTGTTAGGCTCTTAGACGGTGTAGTTGTTAGGCTCTTAGAGGGTGTAGTTGTTAGGCTCTTAGACGGTGTAGTTGTTAGGCTCTTAGAGGGTGTAGTTGTTAGGCTCTTAGAGGGTGTAGTTGTTAGGCTCTTAGAGGGTGTAGTTGTTAGGCTCTTAGAGGGTGTAGTTGTTAGGCTCTTAGAGGGTGTAGTTGTTAGGCTCTTAGAGGGTGTAGTTGTTAGGCTCTTAGAGGGTGTAGTTGTTAGGCTCTTAGACGGTGTAGTTGTTAGGCTCTTAGAGGGTGTAGTTGTTAGGCTCTTAGAGGGTGTAGTTGTTAGGCTCTTAGAGGGTGTAGTTGTTAGGCTCTTAGAGGGTGTAGTTGTTAGGCTCTTAGAGGGTGTAGTTGTTAGGCTCTTAGAGGGTGTAGTTGTTAGGCTCTTAGAGGGTGTAGTTGTTAGGCTCTTAGAGGGTGTAGTTGTTAGGCTCTTAGAGGGTGTAGTTGTTAGGCTCTTAGACGGTGTAGTTGTTAGGCTCTTAGAGGGTGTAGTTGTTAGGCTCTTAGAGGGTGTAGTTGTTAGGCTCTTAGACGGTGTAGTTGTTAGGCTCTTAGAGGGTGTAGTTGTTAGGCTCTTAGAGGGTGTAGTTGTTAGGCTCTTAGAGGGTGTAGTTGTTAGGCTCTTAGAGGGTGTAGTTGTTAGGCTCTTAGAGGGTGTAGTTGTTAGGCTCTTAGACGGTGTAGTTGTTAGGCTCTTAGAGGGTGTAGTTGTTAGGCTCTTAGACGGTGTAGTTGTTAGGCTCTTAGAGGGTGTAGTTGTTAGGCTCTTAGAGGGTGTAGTTGTTAGGCTCTTAGAGGGTGTAGTTGTTAGGCTCTTAGAGGGTGTAGTTGTTAGGCTCTTAGAGGGTGTAGTTGTTAGGCTCTTAGACGGTGTAGTTGTTAGGCTCTTAGAGGGTGTAGTTGTTAGGCTCTTAGAGGGTGTAGTTGTTAGGCTCTTAGAGGGTGTAGTTGTTAGGCTCTTAGAGGGTGTAGTTGTTAGGCTCTTAGACGGTGTAGTTGTTAGGCTCTTAGAGGGTGTAGTTGTTAGGCTCTTAGAGGGTGTAGTTGTTAGGCTCTTAGAGGGTGTAGTTGTTAGGCTCTTAGACGGTGTAGTTGTTAGGCTCTTAGAGGGTGTAGTTGTTAGGCTCTTAGACGGTGTAGTTGTTAGGCTCTTAGAGGGTGTAGTTGTTAGGCTCTTAGAGGGTGTAGTTGTTAGGCTCTTAGAGGGTGTAGTTGTTAGGCTCTTAGAGGGTGTAGTTGTTAGGCTCTTAGACGGTGTAGTTGTTAGGCTCTTAGAGGGTGTAGTTGTTAGGCTCTTAGAGGGTGTAGTTGTTAGGCTCTTAGACGGTGTAGTTGTTAGGCTCTTAGAGGGTGTAGTTGTTATGCTCTTAGTTGGTGTAGTTGTTAGGCTCTTAGAGGGTGTAGTTGTTAGGCTCTTAGAGGGTGTAGTTGTTAGGCTCTTAGAGGGTGTAGTTGTTAGGCTCTTAGACGGTGTAGTTGTTAGGCTCTTAGAGGGTGTAGTTGTTAGGCTCTTAGACGGTGTAGTTGTTAGGCTCTTAGAGGGTGTAGTTGTTAGGCTCTTAGAGGGTGTAGTTGTTAGGCTCTTATTAAAGGGAAACTTCACCACTAGACACTATTTGGGGTGTTCTTCCAGTCTTTCTACATAATTATGAGTTATGAGAGGTGTTTCAGACATAATTATGTACCGTAGCAATTTTTTATGCCGGAAGAGTTCAAACAATGACGTCATTGGTTGATTGAGCCTGCTGTCTGATCTAGAAATTAATGGAGTCATGTTTTGTAGCAATTATTGTGGCCTTTGTGTTTCGTGGATTAAACGATCATGCTAGCAGCGAGTAGATATGGTTGTCCTTGTTCAATAGAGCCATTGGACTTGTCACAGTGATGTTCCTATCTGCCACGACATTGCAGGATTTCTAGGTTTACTCATTTTCCCTGGCTTTGTAAATACTACAGTCTGACGGGAGCTCTACTTCCTTGTCCAATTGTGTTCCCACCCTCGAAGGCAGTCTTTTCAAAATGGGGGTGGTACTAGTTTCTCCAGGTTCACGGGAAGAGGAGTTGAGACCAGCAAGCAGCAATGGGGAGCCACGGTCAGACTCTGACTGGTGGTGCCTATGCAGGTGCTGTCCAGCCATGCCAACAGAAGAGGAATGTCTGTGCTGCAACAAATTTGATGGCGGACAGTTCTTATTGGAGAGGGTCACTGCAGACCCCATGGATCGTGTGTGTGTGACAGACCATTGACGCTCATATGGATAGAGGGGTGCTGGAGACGTTCTTCAGAACGTTCAAGACTGGCGGCGGCAGCCTAGACCAGCTGGACAAGGAGGGAAAGTGACAAACAAGTTGGTTGTTTTGCTGTCGGTAGCTAGCCAGCAATATAAGCTCTCTTTTTACACAAGGCAGTGTTGTTCAGTACATTATAATTGAGCTAATGTACAGTAGTCTAACATTATAGCTAGCTAGCTAATGTTAGCTAGCTAGCGTCAGTGCATCTCATTAGGAGCAAAACTGGAGAAATGTTTTGATGATGATAATGATGATGAAGAAAACTCGCCTCCCTGCGGACCTGGCATCCTTTCACTCCCTCCTCTCTACATTCTCCTCTTCTGTCTCTGCTGCTAAAGCCAATTTCTACCACTCTAAATTCCAAGCATCTGCCTCTAACCCTAGGAAGCTCTTTGCCACCTTCTCCTCCCTCCTGAATCCTCCTCCCCCTCCTCCCCCCTCCTCCCTCTCTGCTGATGACTTCGTCAACCATTTTGAAAAGAAGGTCGACGACATCCGATCCTCGTTTGCTAAGTCAAACGACACCGCTGGTTCTGCTCACACTGCCCTACCCTGTGCTTTGACCTCTTTCTCCCCTCTCTCTCCAGATGAAATCTCGCGTCTTGTGACGGCCGGCCGCCCAACAACCTGCCCGCTTGACCCTATCCCCTCCTCTCTTCTCCAGACCATTTCCGGAGACCTTCTCCCTTACCTCACCTCGCTCATCAACTCATCCTTGACCGCTGGCTACGTCCCTTCCGTCTTCAAGAGAGCGAGAGTTGCACCCCTTCTGAAAAAACCTACACTCGATCCCTCCGATGTCAACAACTACAGACCAGTATCCCTTCTTTCTTTTCTCTCCAAAACTCTTGAACGTGCCGTCCTTGGCCAGCTCTCCTGCTATCTCTCTCAGAATGACCTTCTTGATCCAAATCAGTCAGGTTTCAAGACTAGTCATTCAACTGAGACTGCTCTTCTCTGTGTCACGGAGGCGCTCCGCACTGCTAAAGCTAACTCTCTCTCCTCTGCTCTCATCCTTCTAGACCTATCGGCTGCCTTTGATACTGTGAACCATCAGATCCTCCTCTCCACCCTCTCCGAGCTGGGCATCTCCGGCGCGGCCCACGCTTGGATTGCGTCCTACCTGACAGGTCGCTCCTACCAGGTGGCGTGGCGAGAATCTGTCTCCGCACCACGTGCTCTCACCACTGGTGTCCCCCAGGGCTCTGTTCTAGGCCCTCTCCTATTCTCGCTATACACCAAGTCACTTGGCTCTGTCATATCCTCACATGGTCTCTCCTATCATTGCTATGCAGACGACACACAATTAATCTTCTCCTTTCCCCCCTCTGATAACCAGGTGGTGAATCGCATCTCTGCATGTCTGGCAGACATATCAGTGTGGATGACGGATCACCACCTCAAGCTGAACCTCGGCAAGACGGAGCTGCTCTTCCTCCCGGGGAAGGACTGCCCGTTCCATGATCTCGCCATCACGGTTGACAACTCCATTGTGTCCTCCTCCCAGAGTGCTAAGAACCTTGGCGTGATCCTGGACAACACCCTGTCGTTCTCAACTAACATCAAGGCGGTGACCCGTTCCTGTAGGTTCATGCTCTACAACATTCGCAGAGTACGACCCTGCCTCACGCAGGAAGCGGCGCAGGTCCTAATCCAGGCACTTGTCATCTCCCGTCTGGATTACTGCAACTCGCTGTTGGCTGGGCTCCCTGCCTGTGCCATTAAACCCCTACAACTCATCCAGAACGCCGCAGCCCGTCTGGTGTTCAACTTTCCCAAGTTCTCTCACGTCACCCCGCTCCTCCGCTCTCTCCACTGGCTTCCAGTTGAAGCTCGCATCCGCTACAAGACCATGGTGCTTGCCTACGGAGCTGTGAGGGGAACGGCACCTCCGTACCTTCAGGCTCTGATCAGGCCCTACACCCAAACAAGGGCACTGCGTTCATCCACCTCTGGCCTGCTCGCCTCCCTACCTCTGAGGAAGTACAGTTCCCGCTCAGCCCAGTCAAAACTGTTCGCTGCTCTGGCACCCCAATGGTGGAACAAACTCCCTCACGACGCCAGGTCAGCGGAGTCAATCACCACCTTCCGGAGACACCTGAAACCCCACCTCTTTAAGGAATACCTAGGATAGGATAAAGTAATCCTTCTAACCCCCCCCCCCCTTAAAAGAGTTAGATGCACTATTGTAAAGTGGTTGTTCCACTGGATATCATAAGGTGAATGCACCAATTTGTAAGTCGCTCTGGATAAGAGCGTCTGCTAAATGACTTAAATGTAATGTAAATGTAATGAAGAGTAAATTAATGACTTTGGCATATTAGTCTTTGAGTAACTACACCTATGTGTTGTAGCTAGCTAGCTAACATGTACCTGTGACATGTGTAATATTCTGCCTCATGCTGCTACAGTAGGAATACAGACAGTACACAATGATTGCCCAAGAAAGTCAAATAGTGTTTTTGTCATTCTCTTACAGACAATACTGCTGGGTGGCCTAAAGATTATTTTGGGAGTTTGTGTTTGTTCTACGTGGGGAGAAGCTAGGCAGAGGACACCGAATCCCCTTGCCTGCATGCGCTGTTGCGGCCATTTGAGCAATTTCTCCCACACAGTATGTTGGATACAAAGAAGTTGATGACTCAAGAGTAGATGTGATAGGTCCATAACAACAATCTCCCCAAAGTGACTACAAACACCTCGCTGCACCCCCGAAAAAAACATAATATGCAAGTATTCCCTTTGTAGAACTGTAGTATTTATTATACACGTTAGTAGTATATTTTTCTTCTACTGTATATATGTCATATATGGCCGTAATATATGGATCCTGAGTGGCGCAGCAGTCTAAGGCACTGCATCTCAGTGCTAGAGGTGTCGATGATCGGGAGTCCCATAGGGCGGTGCACAATTGGCCCAGCATCGTCCAGGTTAGGGCTTGGCTGAGGTAGGCCGTCATTGTAAAATAAGAATTTGTTCTTAACTGACTTGCCTAGTTAAATAAAGGTTAAATAAAAAATACAAATAAAATAACTGTTCCTGCATACTGCTTTGTAAACTCACCTCGTTCTCCAGAGCAAATTAACTTTGTCTTGAATACAAGCCATGTCTACTTATTTGCTACATTGATTAACTAATCTATTATTTTATTGAAACATTTTTACTTGCCAACAAATTAAAGTTGAAATGATACACCAACTCACTGCATATATTTTTTGGGCAGTAAGATTGTAGCAAGTTACCTCCAAGTACATTTCATGAATATCACAATGAATTGATCCAGAAGTTGAAGTCAACACTTTATTGGTTGCTTATGTAGCTGGAATCATTTAGTCACGTGTCAGTACACTTGTGAAAAAGATTATAGAAAACATTTAATCAAACTCAATTAAATACATATCTACAATAGCTAGCAATATCTATAACACAATGCATTTGTGAGCATACCAGGCATTCTATATTATACTACAACATCAGTCTAACTGAATGTGGATGTTGTGTTGGCTGTATATTCCAGGCAGGTTCAAGTCAAATCAAATGTTACATTCCTGAATGTTCTTCCGCTGGTGAACCTTGTGTTGGGCAATGGCAGCTGGTCTGGCAGGACTTCATGAGCTCCATGACGTTGGACTCATAGACTAGACACTTTGTCTCTTGCCAGCCCCATGCAGTCTTTTCTTCTTCTCAGTCAGATGATGTTAAGCTTGAGCTTGTTCCCGGCTGAAAGCTTCCATCCAATGGGTCTACAGGATCTGTACTACTAAAGCTGGTGTCAAGGTCATCATTAGAAGCAGCATGAATAGTTTGTAGGACACACACTAGTCAGTGATTAGTCAATATTTTACTACTTTGTCCCCATCAATACACACTCAAACAAGGTACCATACCCACACATCCCCCCCGTGTCAATAGATCATGCATGCTAACCTTCACACACAACACCCACCCCCAGCAGACACGAGTCAGTCACCCATACCATCCCCTCCTTACTAATAACTCTGCTTTTTTTTCTCCAAAGCGTTGCATCAACAATCAACTAAGCCTGCATAATACACAGAAAACTACAGTAGAAGTTCTAGCCTACTTATAAACACACCAACAATGACAACAAGAGACGGACCATGTTTATGCCCAACTCCAGTATATTTATTTGCTCATATTGGAGTCATGAAAAGATTTAGCAAATATAAAAATAATAATTCATTTGATTTGTAAAGCGCTTTTCTCAGACCAATGGCGCAACATTTTTATATATATATATATATATATATATATATATATATATATATATATATATATATATATATATACAGTACCAGTCAAAAGTCTGGACACACCTACTCATTCCAGGGTTTTTCTTTATTGTAGAATAATAGTGAAGACATCAACACATTGAAATAACACATAGAATCATGTAGTAGCCAAAAAAGTGTTAAACAAATGAAAATATATTTTATATTTGAGATTATTCAAAGTAGCCACCCTTTGCCTTGATGACAGCTTTGCACACTCTTGGCATTCTCGCAATCAGCTTCATGAGGAATGCTTTTCAACTGTCTTGAAGGAGTTCCCACATATGCTGAGCACTTGTTGGCTGCTTTTCCCTCACTCTGCGGTCCAACTCATCCCAAACCATCTCAATTGGGTTGAGGTCGGGGTGATTATGGAGGCCAGGTCATCTGATGCAGCACTCCATCATTCTCCTTCTTGGTCAAATAGCCCTTACACAGCCTGGAGGTGGGTTTTGTATCACGTTTAAGGTAAGACCCAGGTGCAGACAGTGTCGAAATAACAAAAGTTTATTATTTCGACAGGGGCAGGCAAAAGGACAGGTCAAGGGCAGGCAGAGGTCAGTAATCCAGATAGGTGGGGCAAGGGTACAGGGTGGCAGGCAGGCTCAGGGTCAGAGCAGGCAGAAATGGTCAAAACCGGGAAACAAGAAAACAGGAGACGAAGGGCTGTGAGACATGGGTTTAACTCTGGACACATGAAAGGTAGGATGTATACGAAGGGTACGGGGCAACAGAAGATGAACAGCAGGGGCTAGTGATTTTGGAGATTGGAAACGTGCCGATAAACCGGGGGGAGAGTTTGCGGGATTCCACCCAAAGGAGCAGATCCCGGGTGGACAGCCATACCTTCTGCCCGAGACGATACCGGGGAGCCAGGTTCCGGTGGCGATCCGCTTGTCGTCGATACCTGGAGGTGGTCTTGAGGAGGGCCGACTAGGCCCCTTTTTCCATGGCGTTTAGGCGATGGTAGAAGAAGGCGCAGGGATGTAGCTTGAGGTCCAGGGCAGAACGCTGGGACAGGACAGCCCCCACTCCGATATCCGAAGCATCGGCCTCCACCACGAACTGACAGGATGGGTCAGGATGAACCAAGATGGGAGCTGTTTGAGGTCACAGGAACGCCCGGTCAGCAGCTGGAGACCACGTGAACGGAACCTTGGGCGAGGTGAGTGCTGATAGGGGGAAACCCACGGTGCTGTAACCCCGGATAAAGCGGCGATAGAAGTTGGCGAACCCCAGGAAACATTGCAGCTGCACCCTTGAAGTAGGCTGGGGCCAATCCACTGCTCTCACCTTCCCGGGATCCATTTGTACACTCCCTGCAGCAATGATGTAACCCAGAAAAGGGATGGTGGAGCGATGGAACTCGCACTTCTCTGCCTTTACAAACAGCTGGTTCTCCAGGAAGCGTTGGAGAACCTGTCGGACATGGAGCACATGTTCTTGGGTGGAGCGGGAGAAGATGAGGATGTCATCAAGGTAAACAAAGACGAACTGGTTCAACATGTCGCGAAGAACATCATTGTCTAGAGCCTGGAACACAGCAGGGGCGTTGGTGAGGCCAAATGGCATGACCAGATACTCGTAGTGACTGCTGGCCGTGTTGAAGGCGGTCTTCCACTCGTCCCCTTCCGTATCTACACCAGATGGTAGGCGTTCTGTAGATCCAGCTTGGAAAACACTGTGGCCCCCTGGAGCAGCTCGAAGGCAGAGGAGATCAGGGGTAGCGGGTAGCGGTTCTTCACCGTTATGTCGTTGAGACCCCGGTAGTCGATGCACGGGGTCTTGTCCTTCTTCTCCACAAAGAAGAACCCTGCGCCGGCGGGAGAAGAAGAAGGTCGGATGAATCCTGCAGCTAGGGAGTCCCCAATGTAGGTCTCCATCGCCTTAGTCTCTGGTCCCGACAGACAGTACAGTCTTCCCCGGGGCGGAGTCGTGCTAGGGAGAATGTCAACCCCGCAGTCATAAGGTTGGTGCGGCTAAGTTGCCCGGGCCTTGTTGAACACCTCCCGGAGGTCCTGGTACTCCGCGGGAATGGAGGAGAGGTCCGGGGCGATTTCCAAGCCCCCAGGAAGACGTCCCGGGACAGGTTGTGCTGACTTCAGGCAATGGGCGTGGCAGATTGGGCTCCAGCCCATGATGGCACCAGTAGACCAGTTACTGAGGGGATTGTATCGCTGGAGCCAGGAGAATCCCAATACCACCGGAATCTGTGGATACTTAATGAGCAGGAACTGGATAGCCTCGCTGTGGTTCCCTGACACACGTAGGTTGATGGGAGTGGTGTTGTGGGTGACCCGGCCTATAGTGCGCCCGTCCAGCACTCTAACGTCCATGGGAATGGAGAGGGGCTGAGTGGGGATGCCAAGCTCGGAAGCCAGGGTAGAGTCCGAAAAGCTCTCATTGGCCCGAGAGTCGAAGAGGACCCGGAGCGATCTCGACTGGTTCCCCCACAGCAAAATGGCATGAAAAGGGTGCGAGTAAGGGAAGAAGAACATTTCCCCATATGTCCCACCAGAGTACTCACTCCTGCCGGTAAGCCTGGTTTTAATGGACAGGTGGACACAAAATGACAAAATGAGTCCCGCAATACAGGACATTCTTGGTTTGGAGCCTGTATAGCCGTTCAGCTGGAGACAACCCAGCTCTGCCTAGTTGCATATGCTCGGGAAGAGGTGGATCGGCAGTCTTCGGCGACTCTCGGAAGAACTCGGGTAGAATCGGGTTCTCTCGGCAACGGGGCCGTCGGGGACTTCCGGGATGCCTCGGAGCCAAGGTGGAATCCTTGGACGGGCGAGTGCAATCGAATCTCCTCTCCCTCCTTCGTTCCCGTAGTCACCCATCAATCCTGATGGTCAAGGCGATGAGGGAATCGAAATACGTCGGTAGTTCCCAGGCTGCAAGTTCGTCCTTCACTTCCTCTGATACTCCGTGCAGGAACATGTCGAACAGCGCTTCCATGTTCCAGGCACTCTCCGCTGCCAACGTTTGGAAATCCACCGAATAATCTGCAACACTGTGGGATTCCTGCCGAAGCTGGAGTAGCTTCCGGGCAGCGTCTCTTCCGGACAATGGGGCATCGAAAACCTTCTTGACCTCCACCATGAACTCCTCCAGACTGAAGCATATGGCAGGTTGTTGTTCCCATACTGCCGTAGCCTAGGCGAGAGCCCTTCCGGACATCAGCGTGATGAGGCACGCTATCTTAGAGCGGTCCGCGGGGAAGGAGGAGGGCTGAAGCTTGATGATGAGGGCACACTGAGCGAGAAATGCCCGACAGGTGTCCCGGCTCTCCATCGAAGCGTTCCGGGGGAGGTAAGCGGGGTTCCCGGGAAACTGGGATGATCAGTGAGGCGGCGCCGCTAACAGCAGGGCTACTGAGGGACTGTGAGATTACCGTCGTGGTAGGCTGCCTCCCAGACCACCCGCTCAATTGCTACAGCAATGAGTTCAACGCTTGGTCATGGCGTTCGGCCAAGGTCTGGACCCCTTCCACAAGGCCACGAAGCAACTCCTCATGCATACCAATGGTGGCTCATTGGGAGGAGATGGCGTTGCGAAGCTGGTCCGAGTCTGCTGGGTCAGTCATGGCCAGTTCGTACTATCACGTTTAAGGTAAGACCCAGGTGCAGACAGTGTCGAAATAACAAAAGTTTATTATTTGGACATGGACAGGCAAAAGGACAGGTCAAGGGCAGGCAGAGGTCAGTAATCCAGATAGGTGGGGCAAGGGTACAGGGTGGCAGGCATGCTCAGGGTCAGGGCAGGCAGGAATGGTAAAAACTGGTATACAAGAAAACAGGAACAATAGCAAAGACAGGAGCAAGGGAAAAACCGCTGGTAGGCTTGACGAACAAAACGAACTGTCAACAAACAAACAATGAACACAGGTATAAATACACAGGGGATAATGGGAAAGATGGACGACACCTGGAGGGGTTGGAGACAATCACAAAGACAGGTGAAACAGATCAGGGTGTGAAAGTTTTGGTTCATTGTCCTGTTGAAAAACAAATGATAGTCCCACTAAGCACAAACCAGATGGGATGGCATATTTCTGCAGAATGCTGAGGTAGCCATGCTGGTTAAGTGTGCCTTGAATTCTAAATAAATCACAGACAGTGTCACCAACAAAGCACCCCCACACCATCACAGCTCCTCCTCCATGCTTGACGGTGGGAACCACACATGCGGAGAGCAACCGTTCACCTACTCTGCGTCTCACAAAGACATGGTGGTTGGAACCAACAATCGCAAATTTGGACTCATCAGACCAAAGGACAGATTTCCACCGGTCTAATCTCCATTGCTCGTGTTTCTTTGCCCAAGCAAGTATTTTCTTCTTATTGGTGTCCTTTAGTAGTTGTTTCATTGCAGCGATTCGACCATGAAGGCCTGATTCACACAGTCTCCTCTGAACAGTTGATGTTGAGATGTGTCTGTTACTTGAACTCTGTGAAGCATTTATTTATGAGGCTGGTAACTCTAATGAATTTATCCTCTGCAGCAGAGGTAACTCTGGGTCTTCCTTTCCTGTGGCGGTCCTCATGAGAGCCAGTTTCATCATAGCGATTGATGGTTTTTGCGACTGCACTTGAAGAAACTTTCAAAGTTCTTGAAATTTTCCCGGATTGACTGACCTTCATGTCTCAAAGTAATGATGGACTGTCGTTGCTCTTTGCTTATTTGAACTGTTCTTGCCATGATATGGACTTAGCCCTATTTGGTAAAAGACCATCTTCTGTATACCACCCCTACCTTGTCACAACACAACTGATTGGCTCAAACGCATTAAGAAGGAAAGAAATTACACAAATTAACTTTGAACAAGGCACACCTTTTCATTGGAATGCATTCCAGGTAACTACCTCAAGCTGGTTGAGAGAATTGCAAGATTATGCAAAGAAGACAAATGGTGGATACTTTGAAGAATCTGAAATATAAAATATATTTCGATTTTTTTAACACTTTTTTGGTTCCTACATGGTTCCGTATGTGTTATTTCATAGTTTTGATGTCGTCACTATTATTCTACAATGTAGAAAATAGTCAAAATAAATACAACTTTTGACTGGTACTGTAAAAAAATAAACACAGAACATAGAACAGACAACAATCAAAGCTATATACAGGTGTCGCCAGATCCGGAGGCCATGAGAACAGAATTAGAAATGGTCCTTGAAAGCTTCTCTGAACAGCACGGTTTTGAGTTGTGCCTTAAAGGAGACTCTGCAGCCCAAATGTGCCCGACCACCTCGATTCGGTCTTATGTAACAAAATTAGAAATTGTGTTTTTTACATCGGATAAAAGTAGAGACTCCGAAGCTAGAAAATGGTATATCATACACTGCAGTCGAGGAACAATGGGAAAGTAATTCTGCTTTGAAAGTTGATAAACTTGTAACCCCACTTTTGAGAAAATGTCCCTTGAATTTTTTGGTGAACCTACTGGAAAGCTCTTCTTTGTCTACGCCCATTCAGCATCGTTCACACCCTCTTAAGCCTTAGCACCACCCATCTCCTTAAAGATTCACGTGAGGCCATGTGCTAAACAAAGTGAGTATTTTAGTAAACAACCAAAGATTTCAAGACTAAAAGTGGTAAAAGTAGTAGCCTACAATAACGAAAAACTCCAGGTAAAAATTCACTTTATCTTGTGGTTACTTACATAGTAACAATATCAGAAACAGAAAGTGTCCAGATAAAAATATTTTATAAATATTAGATGATGCTTACCCAACACATTTGTTTAAATTGATGGGTCATGTGAAGGAAATGCTATCACCCCCCCAGCCACATCTAGCTAAGTGGATGGGTCACTGTTGTCTAGACATGTACACATGTTCAATAGATGGCCGTAATCACCCCCAGACACACCTGGCTAACTTGATGGGTCTTGTAATCATCTGATGAAGTGGAGTCTTTTGTTTAGACATGTAGTTAGCTAGTTAAACAATGAACCGGCATAATCCCAACCTATACTACCAATACAAACATTGTCATAGCTGTAGTATGAATATGCAGGTAGCTAAAGAGCTAACCAACTAAGTTCAATGTTAGCTCGCTAACATTAGGCTATAACTAGCAATGCAAATGGATTTCTGATTTGAATGATATTACTACACTGATCATACACGTAACGTTAGCTAGTGAGCCAGCAAGCTAACGTTCACTAGCTAGCTAACAGTATGCTTTAACTTGCAATGAAAACAACTTTCTAACAAAATTAGAAACTTATAATATCTGAAAATGTAGCAAGACTCTTACCCGTATACATGGATGAACGCTTCACGGCAGACTGGAACCATTTAACTCTGTTTTGTTTGCAGCTACATCTTGTTTGGCCAAAGTTGTATCAAGTCACTCTGGTTCACTCTGACCGTGGCGTGTTCAGACAGTAGCCCGTCACTTTTTTCAACTGATCTGTCGATATCGCCTGATCAATGTTGTTGAGGAAAGTAGAAAAACTTTTGTGGTACTCGATGGCTAACGTTATATCTTTCAAAAACGTCACGGTAGAACGGAGTATCAACACATACTGAGCAGCTCATGTTATAGACAGAAGCACGCTACATGGCAGACCAATCCAAACTCATCTCCCGGCATGTCCATTATCTCAGCCAATCATGGCTAGCGGGAAGGTTCCTGGCTTTTTCCGTGGCTAAACCAACTAGCCTCGTAATTAAAAAATGTTAGTCTTATTTACGGATGGAATACAGGTTTGTTATTAAAGCACATGAAAGTTCAAATGTTCCTGAAGGCATTTCTGCCAAAAAACACATTTTGATAAAAAATACATGTTTATGTTCAAATGCCTCTCCTGTGAAGTAGTGATGTGCGACATACAGTGTGCCTAGTTTCCTGAAAGGTCACAAATGGTGTCTGGAAGTGTGTTCCACAGCTATGGAGCCGCGCAACTGAAAGCCCTGTCACCCATAGTTTTTAGTCTGCTGCGGGGCTGCTGAAGGGAGACGGACCTGGAGGAGCGAAGGGTGCTTGTGGGGCAGGAGTGTAGAACAAGGTCAGACAGGTACTTGGGTCCAGAGTTGTGGATAGCTTGGTAGGAGTGAACCAGGATTTGGTAGTCAATGCATGAGCATATGGGGAGCCAGTGGAGGTTGAACAGCACTGGAATGATGTGCTCGTGGGGGGAGGTGTGGGTGAGGAAATGTGCAGCACAGTTATGGACATATTGCAGCCTTTTTAAGCACTTGGCAGATGCGCCAACAAAAAGGGCGTTACAATAGTCCAGACGGGATGAAATAAATGAGTCGCTCAACTGCAGGTTGTGATAGCATATGTCTTAATCTGGCAGTGTTCTTTAGATTGAAAAATTTGACTTTGGTCACACTCTTGATGTATCACACCCAGGTTGGGAACCTCACTGGAGGGGAGGACCTTGACACCATCAATATTGAGGCTGTAGCTGCTGGTGTTGTTTTTAATGGTGCGAGTGCCAATCAGGATGTCCTCTGTCTTTCTGCAGTTTTACTGCAGGAAACTCAACTGCATCCATGCTTCAATGTCCTGTAGGCAGCTGACCAGGAGTGCAGTGGCATTGACAGTGTTTGTGGAAGCATACAGCTGAGTGTCGTCAGCATAAACATGAAAGCCCAGTCGGTGTTTCCTCAAGATGTTTCCCAGTGGCAGCATGTAGATACAAAACAGTAGTGGCCCCAGGACCGAACTTTGAGGGACCCTCTGTGTCTAACTTACTAGGACCGATGGCTACAAACTGGTAATGATTAGTGAGGTAGGACCTGAACCAGTCCAGTACAGTATCTGACAGGTCCAGGAGCTTGTCCATGCGGTCTAGCAGGATGGCGTGGCTGACCGTGTCGAATACTCCACTGAGGATCAGCAGTATGAGTATGCTGGCAGCCCCAGAGTCAGCATTCACGAGGAGGTCATTGGTGATCCTTACCAGGGCTGTCTCGGTGCTGTGTCCAGCTCTGAAACCCACCTGGTGACTTACTCACTGGTGACTTACACTAGCTTGATGTTGATTCCGCTGCGAATGTTGATTGGATCGGACTCTGTAAATAGAACACATAGGACAGTCACTGTAGCCTCTGTGGAAGTTAGCTAGCTAGCTAACGGTTAAAAAATGATTATATCACAATATAGTCGGCTTCACCAAAAACAAAAATCCTGTCAACAAAAGTCATTGTATAATCTCTAGGAAATCTACTTATCATACATAAAGTGAAATGTGTCCCTAGCACCATATTCCTGCTGTGTAAACAATGGTAGGTTTCGTGGTAGGAAGTCTCACGTTTAGAGCGTGGTCTAATGGCAGTCCGCCGTCTAACTCCTCAGGATTATGGTTTGGTTTGGACAAAAGTTGGATTCTGATGTTTATTTGACACATTTCACTTTATGTCTGGTAAGTAGAGATCCTAGAGAGAATACATATGCTTTTGTTGACAGGAAACTTTTTTTTTGGTGAAGCCGGCTATATTGTGGCATGGTTATTTTCCGCCGCCAACCACCAGAATACATAACACATTGGTTATTAGGCTCTGCCAGTTTTGACGTCACTTTGCTTAACCAATATGGGGTAACCCTATGAAAGGAGCTATTTACCTAGCTATACACACATATGTTTGATCATGTGGCTGATCTTGTCTCTCTGTAGGGGAGCCTGACATAGACCTTCTGGTCCAAACGTTGCATGCAATATGACAGCGTTCAACAGTGTGAATATGAGTGTTTATTTCCTGTTGCCTCTGCAACACTACCGTTCCCACTTCTCTACTCTATCTCCTGCTGCTACCTACAGTCAAGGTCAAATTAAAAAGCCCATTTGTATCTCTAATTCTCTCAATGGCCAGAGTTAAGAGATGCTCCGTAATGGATTGGACATAAAATAAGTGTTTTCCTCTCTAAACGCACATTAGAGACTGAGCTAGTCCCCAAACAAGAGGCCAGCCAGCCAGTCAGCAGCGAGCTCCAGCTGTGCCATCACCCGAGTCTCCATACCACCCAGACCAGCTCACACATCTCTCTCTCTCTCTCTCCCCCTCCCTCTCTATTGAGGGCTCTCTCCTTCTTGCTTTTTCGTTCTCCCTCTCTTTCTTAATCTTTTTCTCTTTCACCCTGGACTGAAACTCAAGCAGAGGTGTTAAATTGATAGTTATTTTAATTTGACTTAACGAGCAGAGCAGGCTTGACTGTATATAAACGTGAAAGCCTTAGCTAGCTACTTTCAGCCACCCTGCCCCTCCATCTATCCTCCCGCCTGCCTTCTCTCTCTCTCGCTCGCTCTCTCATTCTTTCTCTGCCTGGCCAGTGTGCCCTGTGGATGGTTCCATTGGAGTCCAGCTAATTACTGTGGTTATCTAGGACTCCCCCACCGCTAGATTCTAATTTCAAATAGCCCATGGTGCTTGGTGGTAGACGCAGCACACAGGGCTGAGGCGCAGGCAGGCAGCACGCCACGTAGCAACGCATGGCCCTTTCCATTTCAGACACCTGCTCATTAACGTTGCCTCCAAAACCAATCAGCCCGACGCTACATAGGTAGGCCGGATCCTATGGAGCTCTCCTCGCGTGACACCACTGATTTCTACAGCTCATTTTCAACAAAAACACCCAATGATCTACTTAACACACGAGGCGTCTAATGCACAGTGAATTGAATGGACGGATGGATGCTGAACGCAATCTGCCTGGGACCTGTGGGTAGGTTCGTACCGTAACAGTAACAGCCTTGTTGTGAGCTGATCTCTTGCCTTCTGTGAGGTCTCCTACAGGACCTAGACTTCGCTGTATCATTTGTGGAGGTGAGAGATATTCAAACAGTAGTTTCAGGCCAACAATTAGGCTTGGGAGCATTGGGGAGACGCTCAAAGAGAGACGTGAGCGTGTCTAGTAGACGCTGCAGACGGCCGGGGCCCAGCCGGCCCTGGTGCAGGTAAAGCCCTGACATGTAATTTAATATGTGGAGAGACGAGAGCACTGGGACTCTCATTATTGATCTGCAACACTGTTTGATTCACTGGAGTTAAGTTCCATGTTGCCATAACAACACTTGAAAGAGTAGATTGTAGTTGGTGTGCGTCTCCATGCATTTGTGTTTGGACATGGGCAGAGAGGAGGAGAGGGTGGTCAAAGTGGGATAGGAGGATTCTGCTCTTTCTCCTGCCATGCTGGTCTGGATGACACTGAAAGAGGTGGAGGAGGGAGAAGGACGGAGGATGGAACACATCAGGAACATTATAGAGGGACTTGAAGGGCTTGTAACAGAGAAAGAGAGGATGAGAGAATGGATCTTTCTTGAGCTGGACATTTTTTAGGAACAGTGGGTTAACTGCCTTGTTCAGGGGTAGAACGACAGATTTGTACCTTGTCAGCTCGGGGATTTGAACTTGCAAGCTTTCGGTTATTAGTCCAACACTCTAACCACTAGGCTACGCTGCCATCATGTAGGTATAGCCTACATGATGAGATTATTATGGACAAATGAACAAAATAATGTTTTTTTGTCAAACGGCAGTCAAGCATCGATGATCATGTCACCAGAATAAGACCCTCGATAAGTTTTGATAAGAAGCATCAAGCTCATCACCGTGTACGTTCACCACCCTGTGAAGTTCATCAAAACTTATTTCATCTGTAGCTTAATAAACTGCATGCTTTCCCGATGAGTCGTAGTGGGAGGACCACACATGTCATCGTGTGACTCCAAGTTTACTTCGATAGGATGGTTATAATATCAATATTTGCACGTAATTGCATTTCCACCAACATGTATTGCATAGTTCATTTTACCAACACAAAAAGATCCCACGTTGTCTAGCGTATTTTATTTTGTCGACACATTTTCTGTTTCCATCAGGCCTTTATCCGCCACTTTACTCGCATAAAAGGGTTGGAAGGAAACCTGGTTACAGCCGAAGATATTACTATTTTATATTCATCCAATGTCTGCCATGTTTTTGGATGACGTTATGATATCGCCGCTGCTCGCGCTACTCCCTGTGCACACTGAGTGCTAATGTGCATGTGAATTTGGGCCATATAAAGCAGACGCAACCCCGATATAGACAGGCCATGAATCGGTTTATGCGAACGTGAGTAGATTACGTTGAAAACAAAGCTCGGATATGTTGGACACGGTCTCTAGTTCTTTTATACCTCAGTGGTCACGGCCAGCGTCTGCATTATCAACGGCGACCCTGGAGCAATCCGTTACTTTCAGTTACTGTCCCAACGCTAGCCAGCTAGCAATGAGGGAGCGGCCCTCTTCAAGGGTGCCGGAACTGATTGATTGAATCGGTGTCGGACTCGGCCAGAAATCAAAATGAATGACTTCCCAAAATCGGCGCAAGTACATCAGGCCCTTTCCGTCTACCGGAATTTATCCGACTTTGCCGGCATCTTACCAGAATCTCCCCAGAAGTGGCCGATGCAAATTTAAATAAATGTATACAAAATTACCCGATTTAGTCATTTTAAATGTTACTATTATACATTTTATACATACAAATTATACCATCCACAAAGTTTTCGTAGGGGGGAGGTAAAAACGTCAGTGCAGCCTTGGGAGAGGCGAAGGTCGAGAGCCGTGCGTCCTCCGAAACACAACCCTGCCAAGCCACACTGCTTCTTGACACAATGCCCACTTAACCCGGAAGCCAGCCGCACCAATGTGTCGGAGGAAACTACGGTGTTTCTGGCAACCGTGTCAACGTGCATGCGCCCTGCTCGCCACAGGAGTCGCTAGAGCGCGATGGGACAAGGACATCCCGGCCGGCCAAACCCTCCCCTAACCCGGACAACACTGGGACAGTTGTGCATCGCCTTGCACTGCGATACAGTGTCTTAGACCGCTGCGCCACTTGGGAGGCCCCATCCGCAAAGTTTTTCATTCTGATAAATTGCCTTGCACAAAGTATCAAAATACTAAAATTCTACTTAAACAGGAAAGACTCTTAAATCATTTAATTTAAATGTAAATGTAATTTTTTTGATCACAGAAACAATAAGAAAATATGGACAAATAAATAAATAATGAAATGGTAATTATATAAAGCAGCCCGTGTAATCATCTGCCAGAGAGTAGCCACAATCGCCCCGAGCCCCAAGTAATACATTTGGGCCAGATAAATCACACCGGAATTTGTCCGAGCTCAATTCCAGCATTCTAACCATAAATAATACTGCTGAAGGCGGGCCACACTCGGGCCACATGACGTCAGCCGGAATCGCCCCAGATCTACTGTGCTAGCTGGGTACTGTTGGCTTAACCAGTCATGTTCTGTGCACAGTATACATACAGAATACATCAAATCACATCAAATGTATTGGTCACATACACATGGTTAGCAGATGTTAATGCAAGTGTAGCGAAATGCTTGTGCTTCTAGTTCCCGACCATGCAGTAATATCTAACAAGTAATATAACCTAACAATTCCACAACAACTACCTTATACACACAAGTGTAAAGGAATGACTACAAATATGTACATAAAAATATATAAATGAGTGATGGCCGAACGGCATAGGCAAGATGCAGTAGATGGTATAGAGTACAGTATATACATATGAGATGAGTAATGTAGGGTATGAGAACATTATATAAAGTGGCATTGTTTAAAGTGGCTAGTGATACATTTAATTACATCAAGATGGCAAGATGCAGTAGATGGTATAGCGTACAGTATATTCATATGAGATGAGTAATGTAGGGTATGTAAACGTTATATATAAAGTGGCTAGTGATAAGTTGATTACATACATTTTTCCATTATTAAAGTGGCTGGAGTTGAGTCAGTATGTTGGCAGCAGCCACTCAATGTTAGTGATGGCTGTTTAACAGTCTGATGGCCTTGAGATAGAAGCTGTTTTTCAGTCTCTCGGTCCCCGCTTTGATGCACCTGTACTGACCTCGCCTTCTGGATGATAGCGGGGTGAACAGGCAGTGGCTCACAAACTTTTACAGATGCACAATCGAGAGCATCCTGTCGGGCTGTATCACCGCCTGGTACGGCAGCTGCTCCACCCATAACCGGAAGGCTCTCCAGAGGGTAGTGAGGTCTGCACAATACATCACCGGGTGCAAACTACCTGCTCTCCCTGAGGACGCGGCCGGGGATGCCGTCTGGGCCTGCAGCCTTGCGAGGGTTAACCCGTTTAAATGGTACTTTCTATAATGTATGTATATTTATATATGCCCCTCTGAATGAGAGCAGGTTTGATGAGTAAGAGTATGTCTTGTGTGGTCACTAAACAGGATTGGCATCTGAATCCACGCCCAGTTTTTTGATGTTAGAATAGAGACTCATAGATTGATCCAGTCAGATTGTTGAGGTGGGAGAGAGGACCTCCGTTTCAGACGGTACTCTGAGCCGGCCACCAGATGGCACACTTTCTCCCATCAACCAGCCAGTCACTTTACATGGCAAGGTTAGACAGTGGGAGGGGAAAGTTTGGGTAAGAGACCTCGAACCAGTGCTTTGTGACCCACCCTGAACATATCCTTGATCACATAGAATTACACAAATAATCCATATAGAATTACATATAAAATAAGCTACATATAGGGTTATAGGATCTGCAGTATGCTCAAAGACCTGTGTATAATGCTGTATTTTGCCAAATATTAGGTAGGCTAATTGGGTTTTTGAAGGCTTTCTTGTGTGTGTTTGTTTGTTTATTCCAAGACATCAGTAGCAGGCCTAAAATGACTTGACAGATAACCTTCTACATATCAAATATAGGCTTCGTTGGCAGTTCATAAAATCTAGGCAGGAAGTAGGGAATTGAAGCCCTTGAGATTGTGAATTTTGTAGTTTCCAAATATTTTGTTGTCAGCACTTCTGATGGAGTCCCATTATACTATATGCATAATTCAGAAATACAAATATCTTTGTTGACAAGAGAAAAGCATATCATTTACAAGTCTGTCTAGTTGGGCTAAATTCAGGCTTGGGAATTAGGAGATTAATTAATAAAGCATTGCCCCGACCGGCTCGTTGCTTTTTCATCAATAACACTGCGGTTGAACGCAGCCCTAGTGATTTTCACACCCAGGAGAGAGACAGGGCTATGAGAGAGAGAACACAGTGCTGCTAATGCAAAGGTTAGACTCTCAGAGAGAAGAAAAAACATCCCCTTCAGAAATGATCATTTACATGTATTCATGTTGAATGAGAGGGGGAATGATAAATGAGGTCCAGACAACACACTACATTGGGTCACACATTATTTGGATCGTCTGGATTGTCCATCTATACATGCTCTACAGATGATCATACTATCAACAAACAATCTGTTGATAAGCAACTGCTTGCTAAGGTTAAGGTTAGGTTTAAAATAAGGTTTAGGGTAAGAGTTAAGTTTAGGGTTTTGATAAGGGTTAGGGTTAGAGCTAGTAGATTGTTTGTTGAAATGTTACTGATAATGTGTAGATGGTCTGTAGAGCATCTACAGATGGACTATCCAAATGAAGTGTTACCATACATTGCTATCATTTTAGAATACAGTATATAAACCTGCCTGTAATTCAACATGCACTAACGGTTGGTATTTCATATCCAATCCTGGTGAAATAGCATGTAACCCAGAAAATCTGACTCAATTTGTCTGCAATTCATACAGAAACCAACCATCCATGTTCAGTATTAGTGATGTTTTAAAGTCTATTTGGTCTTTTACTCATAGAAGGGCAAACAGGTTGAGTCAATATGCTGAGAGCTTTGGTGGCTGGCAGGCATGACAGACTCTCTGAGAGGGAGTGGGAGAGTGGAGGGTTTACTGGATAGTGGATGGGGATGGAAGGATGGAGGGATAGATGGATGGATGGGGGGGCTGGTGGTTTGGTCACTGACTGGTATGGTGGTGGCTAGACCCCGATACCCAGGGAGAATTCCTAAGCCTGCTGTTTCTTTTCTGGGCCATGCCTCTGAAAACTAGTAGCAGCTTATGTCCTATCTCTCTACCCTTCTCTATGCTCTATCCCCTGTCTTTTCTCTCTCTCTCTCTCTCTCTCTCTCTCTCTCTCTCTCTCTCTCTCTCTCTCTCTCTCTCTCTCTCTCTCTCTCTCTCTCTCTCGCTTTCTCTGTGAGTCTCTTTAGTCCTCTCTCTTCTCTCTCCGTCTTGCTTTCTCTCTACCCCTCTCGTCTCTCTCTTCACTCTCTCTCCCTCCTCTTTCTCTCTCTGTTAGCCCATTGAAAAAAAAAGAGCATTTCCCTGTAGCTAGGCAATGGAGCAGCATTAGCATTTCATCCAGAAGAAGCACTGTGGGAACTTTGCAAAGTTTACTCATACAGCATGAAAGCATTGGTGGGGGGTTGGGCTTGCTACTCTAATTGTTAGCAAAAACTTCCATGGCACTGAAGTTTGCAATGGGCAGAGGGAAAGGGAGAATGCACTGTGGCGGTATACCACCAACATATTAGGGGACATATTAGAGATGGTTTGCTTGATTTCGGATTGCTTTTAGGCTGAAGGATGATTTTAATGGCATTTTGATGTAGTGATGTAATCTTGGCCCTCTTTCATTACTCCTGAAGAGAACTGTTAGCTGCTCTGAATGGCAAGGCAAACAACACGGTTGTCTCTTTTTCCTTTCATTTTGTTGGCCACGCTCCAAAACGGTGGACAGAACGGCCAAGCAAGGCCTCAGAGTGCGCAGCTAGCCAGTAACAGACAAACACCTGCCCTATAGACTTCCCTGCACTTTCTGTACTCTCTCTCTCTCTCTCTCTCTCTCTCTCTCTCTCTCTCTCTCTCTCTCTCTCTCTCTCTCTCTCTCTCTCTCTCGATGGAGCCCCTCCCCAATTCAATAACAAACAACGTGTAGAAACAAACCATGAAGCATACTGCAGAAACAGAGCTACAGCGTGACTTTTTCCAGTATATTTGAATATCAGCAAGTTTCCCAAGGTGCTGTCTGCTGCTGCTGTATTCATTGTTAGCCACCAAGTCAGCAGTGACATTCTAATCAGAGTGGGGACGGCCAGCCTTCCTTCCCCACCCTGAAGCTACTATAGGAAGACGATGGCTGGCTCATTACAAATAAGAGCGTAAACCTGCCGGTCTGTGTCTGAAATAACACCCTATTCCCTATATAGTGCACTACTTGGTGTCTGGAATGACACCCTATTACCTAAATAGTGCACTACTTTTGTCTAGAGCCATATGGACACTGGTCATAACATAGTGCATTACAAAAGGACCAGGATGTAGTCCCAAGCAGACATATCCTGTATACAGAGCACCACTACAGGGGTACGCCGATTCTGTTGCGAAACATTTATTGAACGGAAGCAAACAAAACGTGGCGGGACCTAACTGAATTTGTCCAATAGAAACTTGTTTTAGTTGAAAACATTCAGTTTTCCAACTGCTTGGACTAATGATTACACCCCAGGATTAATCTGCCAGCCAGATCCCCCGAAACACTGTCTGTATGCATCTCATATGGCGCTTTATTCTCTATGTAGTACCATGGCCAATAGGGATTTGGTCAAATGTAGTGCTCTATATAGGGAATAGGGAGTCATTTGGGATGCACACTCTGTCTTCCACTTAAAGTAAGCTCCAGCCAACCTGACAGTCAGACACACACAGAAAAATGATACCAAGCCAGAGAACGGAGAAAACATTCCTTAATTAATGACAGATTACATTTCCATGCTTCAGAACACAGAAATTACACAAAGCTATGAGCCGATCCTAATTTCCAATGTAATTGTTGCATCATGTTGCTCCATCCTCATATAAACATTTCAACATTTTCATTGTTTTTGTTTCTTTTCTTTTTTGGGGCGGGTTTTGGAAAAATACCCCAAAAAACTGTGATGGGTTTTAACATTTTTAAAAACACATGGAAATGTTAAATCACTTTAAGCTCCCACATAAAAGTGTCAGGGCTTGGAACTTGTAATACTCTAGGTGTATTGGGGTTGTGAGAGTTTCAGTTTGGAGGCGCGTTCTCTGCTCTGTGAAGTAGTTTCCCCAGCTCTGAGCCAGCATTGCAGTGTTGTAGAACTCCTCAGGGACGCCCTCTGTCTCACCTGCTGTTTGAGGAAATGTGTAGAAGCAGCTCCAGCAGTCCTTCAAAGACACTCACTCAGACTGAGGAGAAATATTGAATATAACACTACCAGGGTCAAGTAACAGCGTTGTAAAGAATTTTTTTGGGTCTTTTTCAACGCTGTTATATTAATCAGGATTTCATCTGGTCCTAGGGGGATGTTGGTGGTGTGTTTAGAAGGTTTTGTTCTGTCAGTCATCATAAAGGGAAAGCAGGCTTCGGTGATTCTGACTCTAACTGTTCTGTGTTAGCTCAAGGTTCCTGTTGTATCAGGGGTTTCCATGCATGGATGGATGGTGTTAGACCTATTTCCCCTTTAGCTGAAGCATATTGCCTCCTAGAAGTATAGGTGCATGTACTCTATATAATCAGTAGATATATGACTATATGAGCAGTGAGCAGACATTACAAAAATGGCCACATAAAATACTTTCTCTTTTCATTACTCCATGCTGTCACAATTCCCGGTGATTTGTTTGCGTCTTTGACAATGTATTCATTTTCAACCATCTGACTTTTATAAGACACATTCAGTATCTCATTAATAGAGCACTGTGACCCTCAGTGCTCGGCCTGTCAAATACCTTAGGCACAATCCCAGCATAGATGTCCACGGATGTCCTCTTCCCTTCCCAGACATTACAGCATCGTCTTCCCGTCCATAGAGTCCCTCCCTCCCAGCCGCCTCTTCTCCAACCCCCCTGCCTCCACCCTGCTCCCTCCCTGCCAACAGCAGGCCTTTTTGTATAGGGGAATTCACTCTGGATTTCACTCTACAATTAATGTGAAAGCAGCATAATGCCTGCGTGACTCCCGGTGCCTAGTGGTGCGCCATTTATCATCACAGTTTTACATTGACCTTGACACCCACTTCATTAGAATAAAGATTGTCTACCATTTAGGTTACATTGTTCCTCTGCGCACAGAGCCCATGCAAATTCTGGCTGCCAGAGAGACAGCGAGAGAGGAGGGAGAGAGACAGGAAGGAGTGAGAGTGAGCGAGGAGAGGAAAGAGAGGAGCGGCCACTCTGTCAGAGGTCATCTGCATTAAATGATTGCAGCTATTTTCCAACTGCTTCTTTTCATTCGGTTCAATTCAGCCCCCCCCCCCAACTCTCTCTCTCTCTCTCTCTTTCTCACTCTCCTCCCCCATGGATGGACAGGGCTAAAAGGAGGAATTTAACTATTTTCAGTCAGCCGGGCTCCTAGCCGCTCCAAGGAAGGCTTTTTAATGATCTTTAAATAGGAACACTTAATTGTCTGCTAAGAAATGCTTGGTTAGGACTGAGACAGAGAGAGAAAACGGAGGGAGGGATTTTTCTCCGCCCTCTCTCTCACTCGTTCCCCCCCCCCTCTCTCTCCATGGTCCTCCTCCACAAAATAAACTTTCTCTTGTATTCTGTTGACAAAGGAGTCACTTTTCTAGGGGCTGCTCTGTATCAGAGAGAGAGCTCCTCAGCCTGCGTAGGAGACTGGTCTTTTTCAGGGAGGACGCAAGGCGTCTAGAAAGAGGACCAAAGAAAAAACGTCTCTCTTCCCTCCCTCCCTCCCTCCTTCGCTTCCATCATTCCATAGGGTCTAAATTAATCTCCATGATTCCCCCACATCAGTCACAATAAGACGGCCCCACTGGACGGAGAGGAGAGGAAAGCAGAGGAGAGAATAGGAGAGGAGAGGGACTGTGAAGGGAAAACCTTCCACATGGATATATAAAATGTCTGCTCCATTGCAGCGCAGACCGCTGGTGATATAATTACAATTCAATTATTAATGAGTAATACTTAAAAAAGATTGTCTTATGATCTTCTATTAGTGGATTTGCAATTCATTTTAATATTTGTCATTTAATTTATATCATGGATAATGCAATAAAGGACCAATTAACAATGCATGGGCTATGTAATATGATTTCTCAGCTAATGCAAATGGAATAAGCTAGAAGAAAGAAACCCATTCAAAATCCTCAAATGTAATTTACTCGGCCAGTTCTGCCAATTTCAAATGACACTGCAGATTTTAATTTTTCCCCCATCTCCATCAAAGGTAACACATTTATACTGATCAGGCCAGTGTGATATTCATTTACATGGCAAATTGTGAAGCAAAGTTATTACAGTATACTGCTCTTATGCAGTGTTTTACCCTGAATGATTATCTATTAAACTACACAGGTGGCAGTTTAACAACCCTCCCAGTGTGTTCTGCTGGCTGGTTTATAGTTTCCTGTAGGATATGCACTTGTGATTAAACAAACTGGGCTGCTTAGCGATGCCTACCACCCAGCCAAACACTCCTTCTTGGCCTTGTCACTGAGGTCCAGCCAGGCAGAGCCAAGGCTCCATAGCCATCCATGGTTTTTTTTCTCACTCACTAAAACATTGTGGTCTTGGCTGATTGCATTGTTTCCTGTGTTTGTCTGGTAAAGAAAAATCTGGTAAAGAAGAGAGAAAAGAGAGGAGTGGAGCGGCGTGGGCTGAGGTTTTGAGGACCTCTCTCCCGCCCCTCCCCTCTCTCGCGCTCTCTCAGATTCCTCCACACTGCATGCAGCTGAGCTTAGGACCCAGGGCTGGGATAAAGACTGTCTTTGTTTGTCACTGAATGGCATTAGACATGGGCTGCCTATGGGGTCACCACTGAGAGAGAGAGAGAGAGAGAGAGAGAGAGAGAGAGAGAGGACCAACGATTATTCAACAATACACGTCCAACTGAGAGCAGTTGTTAAAAACAAAAGAAGAATATTATTTTGACCCTGATCATAGAATTGTAAAGGAGAAGCTATTGTAACCCCGTACATGTCCAGCAGCAAGTCTCTTTTTCTAACATGAAACATTTTCTGTAAAAGACCCCGCTGTTCCTTTTTTCTTTTTTTCAATCTGTGGGCTGACTGGGCACTTCTTTGTCTATTGATCCTCTTGTATTTCTCATTAGCACTTTGGAAATCTGTGTAATGCATCCTCTTTGGATGGAAGGAGGGAAGGAGGGAAAGAGGGAGGCAGAAATGTCTTGAAACTGCGTGTCTGCTCGTCTATTGTTATCACCACTGTCCACAGTTATGACAGGGCCAGAATTCCCTTGGTTGCTTGTGCCTATAGCATCCTACTCTTGACTCAATCTTTTCTCCAAATTCATGGTTCCCTGAATGATCATATTGTTTGTTCAATTTGTTTGCTCCTTTTAAAATGATTTTCTTTTACGATGTAAAGGTTTATTCTTCTCTTGTGTGTCTCATTAAAAACAGAAAGATTCCACACTAGATGAAATCTGGAATGGCCGGTGGAAATTCTCCTGGGTCTGTAGCTGACCCCAGAGTGACTGGGCACCTTGTTCTTAAACACTAAGCAGGGAAAAAAAGAAAAATGCTTGACTCACTGTGAGCTCAATGTGAGCCTTCTATACCAGTTGTAAAATGGCTTATTCTTCTGGTCACCATGGTGACAATTAACAGTGTTTCAAGGCCTTTTGTTCCAGACCCGTTTGAGCAGAATTTTTTCAACGGGGTGATTTTCAGTACACACACACACACACACACAAAACAACTCAACAACTTAGTGCTTCCATTTTGCATAAACAGTCTAGAATTATATCTGAATCAAGGGTTTGATGTTTTCCTTTTCCTCTTTAAGTACACACTGAATATTTCTTCCTGTTCTTTCATGGCTGGAGCTTGTCTATCTATCAGGGAGACAGAGCCCCTCTCTCATCAGCTGTAGAGGCTGCAGTCTCTCTCTCTCTCTCTCTCTCTCTCTCTCTCTCTCTCTCTCTCTCTCTCTCTCTCTCTCTCTCTCTCTCTCTCTCTCTCTCTCTCTCTCTCTTCAATGGAGGATTTCTCTCTCCTCTCCCCAGCCCCTGTCTTCCTCTCCTTTGACACTGTCAACAGCAAATTGTAGGTAGTGAGGATGCCCCCCACCCCAAATTGATGAAGTAATTATCATATTTGTCTGCTTTGTTTTCTTAAGGCTTTGTTGGTAAAAGAGAACACATTCCCCACTGAGGATTCTCTTGAGTCAATCTCTACCACCACAGCACACTATTTTATGAGTTAGAGGTGGCCCATTCCATTGCTAGGCTTTATAAGCATTGAGATTTACAAGTTTAGTATTTACAAGCACTGGAATATGTGAATATTCTGTTTTATTAATGTCATCTTTATGATTTAATATGTGGTAATGTTTCACCTTTAAAAATATATATATTTAGATTGTATGATGATGTATATGCACAATACACCTGTTATTGGTGTGTTATTGTTGTACCAATAAACAGTATATTGGTATGATTTTGGCAGCTAGCTGCAGAGTCCATTGTACTTTGTTGGATGTTAACTGTGAGTTTTCATAGAGGCTGGTTTGTGGTGGCTGGCAGTAATGTGTTAACTATATAACTGTGTATAAATTCATTTAAATACGGAGGCATCCGACTCACTTCATGGAGTCTTACTTCTGTTGTCTCAACACGTTACAGACTCTGAACAAACTTTAATTTAATGGATAAGATGAATCTACAAAAATGCATTAAATGTTTTCATGTATGACTGCATTTCTGCTGACATTTCCAGTCTTTCGTACTCATTAATATGTGGAATGAATTAAAGTTATGATTGCTTGTTGATTTTCCTCATCTATTTTCATGTGACTCTCTTTTTTGGAGAGCACACAGTTCTTTTCCATTCCACCCCCCTACCCCCCACTTCATTCCACCACGCCCCCTCTCTCTCTTTCTCTCAACCCCTCAAGGACCCGTCACTCCAACTAAGTTAGACACTATTTTCTTAAAGCGCGGCTTCATCTAGCACCAAGTCATGAAAATGGGCTTCAATGTTGTGTTCAACACAAAAAAATTGAGTATAATTTCACATCACGACAGCAATTGTACAGGCGTACTATATTACATGTTTCATAACTTCCTCCTATGATCCTACCAGAGCTATTTCACAAAGTTAAGGTATGCAGATCCTTGGCTATTCTAGCTTAGACAGAGACTGGAGGCTATAACTCACCAGTGCGTTCAGTGTATTTGATCAAAGATCCTTCTCAGCATTAATCTCAAAGTTCTGGATCTCATGCATTTTAATCACTTATCTACTTTATTCTCCTGTAATGTTTTGACTTTCCATCAATGATGTGCCATTTTTAAACAAAAGAAGACTCGGAAAATCAATATTTGCTGTCAACAAATAAATTGGATCATTTCCTGATAGTTAGATGGTAACACATTTACTTTTACATGCGGCGCTATTAAAAATCTGAAAGGGATGAATGGCTTCAGAGGAAGTGTGATACCATCTCCATCAAAAAAAAAGCGACAATGAAAAATGGTTTCTGGACTGATGACAGTTAAAAAAAGGAAAAAACAGGAGTACATTTAAATATTTAAATGTGGCTGGGCTGTAATGATAAATGACAACCGAAAACTAGAATCAAGTAGCTATTGATGCAGAAAATGAAACGGGAGGGGAAAGAGAGAAATTAACCAAAAATATGTGAGATTGAAGAGTGTCAATTTTGTACTGTTACAGTAAGCTTTTCTTCAGCCATTTAACTGAAAATGTCAGTTCCGAAAACATATTCCATCTTAGAATATTATAGTTTATGTACACTAAATATGAGTTCCGTGCAGTTGTAATGCTGTTGAAAGAATTTCGCTCTGATTTCCTTCTCTGAGTAAGATACCTTGTTGGTGGAGAAATAAACACAGACCGAGAGAGAGCGAGAGAGAGAGAGAGAGAGGGAGAGGGAGAGGGAGAGGGAGAGAGAGAGAGAGAGAAACAGACAGAGAGACACTCAGTTTATGGCACAAAATATCAGAGCTTTTTTATTTTAAATATCTGTTTGCCTTTGTGTGCAGCAGGGGGGCTGCACTGCTGTGTTCACCAGTTTAATGAATGACATAGTCAGTGCTGGGGATTGTGAGCAACTCTACAATACACTATGTACTCCAATGTGTGCCAATTGTGTCTCAAATAGCAAATAGCCTTTTCACAACGGACATCTTTTCCTGCAATTAACTAGCTCTTTGCAGGTACCGGTTTCTGTATGAATGGTGGAAATTAGGGCGGTTAAAATGTACTCTCACCCACGTCTCTGTGTTTGTATCTCTATGCTCCGCGGTGCACTAGATGACATGCATGTAGTTAGTGCTGTGTATCTCTCCTCTACAGTACGTCCTGTAGTGTGCAGACAGTGTCCCTCAATGTCTCACCCATGTCTCTCTCTCATGTGTCTATCCCCAGGGGAACAGTGTAGAGATGAGTATGTGGCACCCTAAGAAGACACACCTCCTGGGCTGGGCCGAGAGCCTGCGGAGGAGCGGAGCACAGCTCCCCCCGGACTTTGACGAGCGAGTCAATGCCATGACACAGAAGTGGGACCAGCTGCAGGTGAACACACACACACACACACACACACACACACCCCGTAACACTACTCCACCTTCTGTACTGTTAATACTCCGGATCCAGAAAAAGAGACAGAATGGGTCAACATGATGATATGACCTTCTTGTTGGGAGCTCATTGTTATCTGCATAAATAAAACAGTTGTTCTGCTGTTTTTAGGTAAAAGCAAAAGGAACGCGCCCCAGGCCCCCACCCTGCCTGTCCCCCAGTCAGTCCCGTTCAGACTCCAGTGCACTAATGCGGGTCAATATCCCACCTGAGAGCCTGTCTGTGTCTCAAATGGCACCCTATTTCCTATATAGTGCAGGGTTCTGGTCAAAAGTAGTGCACTATATCGGGAATAGGGTGCCATTTGGGATGCTGGCCCTCTCTCGGTTAGCAGGGAACCCTGTGGAGATGGAGCTGGCTAGCAGCTCAATTGAAGTGAGTGAATCAGGATAAAGCCTTGCTGCTACGCCTCTGAAATGATGAACAGGCCTGGGGCTCCTTCTTCCACCCCCAAACCCTCTTATCTATGCAACACATGAACACTACACCAAATACAGTACAGTAGCTAGGTACCCTGCCTTGTCTACCCCCCACCATCCACCCCCACCGCCCTGCTTAGTGGGGGGCAGCTCAGCTATATCCCCATCTTGGATATCAGCCAGGGAAGCAGGAGATGGTATCGGATCGGAGACGCCTGCCTGCTCTAGTCTTGATGATCCTGTTAATGGTACGGTATGGCTGGCTTGTTGATCCTTATCGGACCGACTGGGGTTCAACTGTGCATTGCTCTTAGAGGCTAATTTTAGGTTAATCACTGTTCATCTAATCTCTGAACATGAGAAATATAATTGCTGGTCTCTCAATTACCAGGACGTATCCCTGTCCCAGTAGTACCCCAAGCAGCTTCTGCTCATATCCACCCTCTCGCTCTCCCTGGGATTGACATGGGCTGCATCCCAAATGGCACCCTATTCCCTATGTAGTGCATTACTTTTGACCAGGGGCCCATAGGGACTATGGACTTCATAGGAAATAAGGTGCCATTAGGACGCAAACATGCGCAGATCTAACAACATAGAATGATCAAGATGCCAACAACTCAAACACATGTACCTGCTGTCATTTCTGTAATGTGTGAGTTCCAAGACATATTTTCGCTATAACACATGAATATATAGACCTAAAACAATGCGTACTGTCGCATAGAAGAAATGAGTGTGTGTGTGTGTGTGTTTGTGAGTGGGTTGGTTTCGGCTAGATAAACATATGTATTCCTTTCCCAAGCTAAAGAGATGCTGTTTGGAAATTAAACAACAAACGAACACGTTTTCTTTTCCACCACAGCAATCAGCGCTGATTAAAGTTCTACTGAGATCCCAAATAAATGTGTGACGTTTGAACAGGATGCTCATGCATAAACAAAGTTCTGTTTAGCGAAGGAATATTTCTTTGGTCTGTGGTGAGTGGCATCGGGCAGAGAGCCGCTAGAATGAAATGGCAGTGGTGCGGGGAGTTTAATCTGCGAATTTCTGCTCCCTGCACTGCACATTACGCCGTCTCAATTGCATATTAAACAACCCTATCAAGTCAGGCATTGGCATCTGCTGTGCTGACACAAATTGTGAATTAAATGAAATTGATGTCCTCTGTCGTATATATTTATGAAGACAGACCATTCTCTGAAGTATTCTGCTTATGAAGAATTTATGATTGCAAACTGTTCCAGAACAAAATAAAGTGGCAATAAATTCCTTTTTTTTGTATCCCTGACCCTCCAAGGGCATTTGGTTTCACCTCTCTCTCTGCAGCGCTCTGTTCATCACAGGGCAAAAACAATGGCTATATCTGGAGTTCATTGAGTGCTTTCAAATTATCGATATTCAAACGAGGAGAGGAGAGAGAGAGAGAGGGAAGAGAAAATGAAACAGAATGAGTGAGAGAGAATGTTAGGGAGGGATTCTTGTTAAGGGAGGGAACAAATACGATGCTCTTTGCTGGGAGGCAGCCACTTCAGTAAGCCCAAAGGACACTTATGGAGTTGTGAGGTACAGATAATCAAAGTCGAACGCTATTGGAATCAATATTGAAAATCCCAATCAGTGGAATTGTTTAGGGATATGTGTGACTCATATCACCTCACTGACAATATCTTAAAGCTAGGTGTCCTCTCCTATTTTTCACTTCCTACTCCATCATTTCACATCACACCACTGTAGTATTACGTGCTCATTTGTTTCTCACGGTGACTCTAAAACATGCAAGTCAAATCCATCTAGTCATAGACTCTGGTCTGCCATTAACATGTTCTCTGACAGCCACACAGGTGTGGAGACTAATAAAGAAGGAGCTATAATGGAGGATCAACACACACAGTGTTTAATTGGTGCAGCCAGCCAGCGATCTAGCCCCAAAATGGCCACTTCATTGCTGACTCACTCACTCATAATCACATCTGTTTCCATTACAGCTTGCAAAACATCCACCAGCACACAGCACCAACACAAAGGACTGCCAATTAAACCAACCAGTGTGTGTATTAATTGGATAATGGAGTGTATTGCCACTCTACAATTGGGCTCCTCTGCATACAGAGTTCAACCCCTGTGTGTGTGTGTGTGTGTGTGTGTGTGTGTGTGTGTGTGTGTGTGTGTGTGTGTGTGTGTGTGTGTGTGTGTGTGTGTGTGTGTGTGTGTGTGTGTGTGTGTGTGTGTGTGTGTGTGTGTGTGTGTGTGTGTGTGTGTGTGTGTGAGACTCAGACACTCTGGCTCCAAAAGTAGCTACAGCGTAGCTCTCATTTCCCAGGCAGGTGGGAACTCACTCACATGTCAGTGGCCGAGTCCCCAATGGCACCCTATACCCTTCATAGTGCCCTACTTATGACCAGGGCACTGGTCAAAAGTAGTGCGCTATGTAGGGTATAGGGTGCTATTTTGGTCACAACTAGTGTCTGTCAGGCTGGGGCTATACACAGCGTGGTGCTGTTTGCTCTGTTATAGAAGGAGGGGGAAATTGCTCAGCAGAGTCCTATTTGGGAAATCGTTGGAGGGTATTTGTGCTTCTGATTGTTATCTACTCCTTTCTGTGTGATTCTCTGAGCGGCAACGCTGAATATACGGCTGTACTGAAAATAAGTCCAGAATTAGCTGCCTTCATCTTTAGAACGTAGCAATAATCGTGGTATGATCAGCACTGTTTGAGACTTGTTGACAGTAACAACATCTGCACATTTATTTGCTTATTGAAATGGACGACTTCATGAGCTGTTTGCTAGAATGTCGCATTGCCAGGAGGGAAAGAAGTGTCAAACAGAGAGAGCTATCAGATCACAATAATGTTGCAGTATATTTCCCACCTGCTGTCAGTTTATTGATACAACAGTACTCTGTATCTCTCTGAAATGATTGTACATACTGCCCCAGTCTCTAACTCTCCTTCCTCCTCTCCTCTTGGTCTCCTCAGAAGATCCTGGGGGAGTCTGTGGGGAGCACCAGCCCATCCCAGGACCCTCGCTCTGCCCTGTCCCCTCATACCAGCAGCCTGCTGGGCCGGCTGGAGGGCAGGATCAAGGATCTGAAGGTGTGGCTGAGAGACACAGAGCTGTTCATCTTCAACTCCTGTCTGAGGCAGGAAGCAGAGCAGGACCTGCAGGCCTCCACCCAGCTGCAGCACTTCAAGGTAGAGACTGAGCACTGCGCACACACACACACACACACACACACACACACACACACACACACACACACACACACACACACACACACACACACACACACACACACACACACACACACACACACACACACACACACACACACACACACACACATCCAGAGTAGATGAAGGCCCCCTGGGCATAACACTGTCATAACACTACTACTGATCTGGGTCTAACTTTCACCTGGTCTGGGCTGTAGGGACAGCTCCTTTAGAAAGACACTGACTACTACGGCAGGGGTCTTCAACCTTTTCTTTCCCAGGGACCCCAAGCAAACCGGCGACCCAGGGACCCCCATCATGCGTCAGCCCAAAACATTTGTCCTCGTCTTGTCATCAGGTGAATGATAAAGGCAATGCGAAGTAATCAGCATTTTAAAATGAATTTGGTAGATGGTGTTTAATTATTTTACACCCCCAAGATTATACTGGGGTATAAGTATAAGCGCTAACATAGCTAACTATTAGCTAGAAAGGCACTGCATCTCTAAACGATATGTTGACTAATACAGCTGTTGAGCTGGTTAAACAAAGGTTAACCATGTGTTGGTGTGACCGGTGGAGATGACCGAAGGGTCAGGGTTGGTCTTGATCTTTTCCTCTCTGATAATGACAGGAAAAACTTCCAGAAACAAACGCTGTGCCGCCCTTATACGCCAACTCCTCTGCAAAGTTCAAATGAACAACGAAAGGGGACATGAATAGCCATGCCAGCCCAATGACGACATGTACAGAGAAAAGTACAGTAACTAGCTAGCATGTAAAGCATTCACAAATCAACAGATAAAAAGTTAATAGATGACTGATGTGCATATATATCACACTAGAATGGTGGGAGACCAATATAATACACTGGCAATGACCATATAAACGCATTGAGAAGTGTTTTAACGTATTGATAATGATAATGATTTTCATGGGACAATTTTACAGTAGCCTACCACTTCCACAGGGATACCGTAGAAAGGGAAGAGGTAAGGGGGGCATGGGATGTTTATGAGGGAGAATAGAGAAGGAGAAGACGTGGGCGCCATTTAAAAGGGGCACTCACAACAACAAAAATAATGTACACTAATATCAGACATGGGAACTATTCTTATATTACATGAAATTCAACACTTGTTACATTGGCAAAAACCTTATGTCCAAGTCAAGAAAGCTTACCAGCAGCCAGCGGCACATGCCACGATGGGTGCTTTTTCAAAGACTATGTCAGATACTCCAGTGAGTGTAATTGGCTCGAATGAGTGTAAATTTCTCAATATTAGGAGTTGAGAAATAAAGTTGACATCGTTGGAAGATATTTTCCTCTTTTCTACCACTTCTTTTTTAAATACAAAAAAATATTCAGACCCCTTGACTTTTTGCACATTTTGTTAAGTTACAGCCTTATTCAAAATGGATTAAACAAATTATAAAAAAATATCATCAATTTACACAAAATACCCCATAAAAGAATCTCAAATATAAAATATATTTTAATTTGTTTAACACTTTTTTGGTTACTACATTATTCCATATCTGTTATTTTTTTGTTTTGATGTCTACACTATTATTCTACAATGTAAAAAAAAATTAAAATAAAGAAAAAACCTTGAATGAGTAGGTGTGTCAACTTTTGACTGGTACTGTAAGTATTCAGACCCTTTACTCAGTACTTTGTTGAAGCACCTTTGGCAGCGATTACAGCCTCGAGTCTTCTTGGGTATGACGCTACAAGCTTGGCACACCTGTATTTGGGGAATTTCCCCCATTCTTCTCTACAGATCCTCTCAAGCTCTGTCAGGTTAGATGGGGAGCGTCGTTGCACAGCTATTTCCAGGTCTCAAGAGATTTTCGATCGAGTTCAAGTCCAGGCTCTGGCGGGGCCACTCGAGGACATTCAGAGACTTGTCCCGAAGCCACTCCTGCGTTGTCTTGGCTGTGTGCTTAGGGTTGTTGTCCTGTTGGAAGATGAACCTTCAACCACAGTCTGAGCACTCTGTCATCAAGGATTTCTCTGTACTTTGCCCTCAATCCTGATTAGTCTCCTAGTCCCTGCCTCTGAAAAACATCCCCACAGCATGATGCTGCCACCACCATGCTTCACCATAGGGATTGTGCAAGGTTTCCTCCAGACATGACGCTTGGCATTCAGGCCAGAAAGTTTTGGTTTCGTCAGACCAGAGAATCTTGTTTCCTTTAGTTTTTTTTTTGTTGCAAACTCCAAGCGAGCTGTCATGTGCCTTTTACTGAGGAGTGGCTTCCGTCTGGCCACTCTACCATAAAGACCTGATTGGTAGAGAGCTGCAGAGATGGTTGTCATTCTGGAAGGTTCTCAGGATGCACCTGAGCTGAATTTCGAGTCTCATAGCAAAGGGTCTGAATACTTATGTAAATAAGGTATTTCTGTTTTGCTAAAATGTCAAAAAAACAGTTTTCACTTTGCCATTGTGGGGTATTGTGTGTAGATTGATGAGGGAAAAAAGTTATTTAATCTGTTTTAGAATAAGGCTGTAACGTAACAAAATGTGTAAAAAGTCCAGGGGTCTGAATACTTTCCGAATGCACTGTATATACACTATAATATTTTTCCGCAGACCCCCTGCACTAGAGGTCCACGGACCCCAGGTTGAATATCCATGTACTAGAGTCCTAGGTACTCTGAGGACTGCTACTGTAGGTATGAAGAATGAAGGTGGGAATTATCATATATCATATGATAAGTGGTATGCAGGGTGGTATGCCAGCAGCATACCACCCTGCATACCACTGCTGGCTTGCTTCTGAAGCTAAGCAGGGTTGGTCCTGGCCAGTCCCTGGATGGGAGACCAGATGCTGCTGGAAGTGGTGTTGGAGGGCCAGTAGGAGGCACTCTTTCCTCTGGTCTTAACAAAGATCCCAATGCCCCAGGACAGTGATTGGGGACACTGCTCTGTGTAGGGTGCTGTCTTTCGGATGGGACGTTAAACGGGTGTCCTGACTCTCTGAGGTCATTAAAGATCCCATGGCACTTATCGTAAGAGTAGGGGTGTTAACCCCGGTGTCCTGGCTAAATTCCCAATCTGGCCCTCAACCATCACGGTCACCTAATAATCCCCAGTTTACGATTGGCTCATTCATCCCCCTCCTCTCCCCTGTAACTATTCCCCAGGTCGTTGCTGCAAATGAGAACGTGTTTTCAGTCAACTTACCTGGTAAAATAACGGATAAATAAATAAATAAATAAATAAATAAAAATAAAATCATATATCATATATCATCACATATCAAGGAAACACCAATGTAGTGTCATAATAGGGCGTTGGGCCACCACGAGACAGAACAGCGTCAATGCACCTTGGCCTAGATTCTACAAGTGTCTGGAACTCTATTGGAGGGATGTGATACCATTCCTCCACTAGAAATTCCATCACACACACACACACCCTTTAAACCCCCTATGCTCCTTTGAAACCCCTCTTTCAAAGTCAATGATATCTCTTCTTCTAGCCATGGTAGCCAAAATAATGGACAACTGGGCATTTTTATACATGACCCTAAGCATGATGGGTGTTGATTTTTTAATTAAAGATGTTCTCTGGTATTTTTGTACACTTTTTAGCCAGTAGTTCTGAATGTAGTGCCCACGAGCCAAAAGTGGTCCCTGAAAATGGTATATATGTGCACCACATCATTGTCTCTCTCTGGCTCTGCTGTGTGTGTGTCTTGCTCACTTAAATGACGTAGCGCTGAAGCTCATTAGCTGAAACTCGAATTGCTAGGTGTCTGGCCCAGGTGTCTGGGGGTAAATGTAGGTAAAATGGCGCTGCACAGCTTCCAGAAAACAGTCGCTTTCAAACTAGGGATTTTGTGGCTAATTGAGGTAAAACAGTAATTCTGCTCATATATTATGCATGTATGAACTACACATTGACACATCCAGACCAAAGCGGGAGGTTTAAAAAAGACTTACTATTCGCAAAAGTACCAGAGCATGTCTTTAACTCAGGAACCACACCTGTGTGGAAGCACCTGCTTTCAATATACTTATCCCTAATTTACTCAAGTGTTTTCTTTATTTTGTGAGTTACTGTACCTGTACCTAGTGTCAAATACTCCAAAACAGGCAGCTTTGAGTGTCTGGTTTTCACTTCAAGTACAGTAATACTGTATATATATATTTGTAATTAAACTAATGCTTGAGAAAATAAATACAATAAAGATATTTTGACTCAAGCAAATCTCGAAGAAACTATTATTTGACTTAAAAAGCTTGAGGAACAACACAGGATATTAATCAGGCCGTGTCACAACACAGGTTGTGGAGTTGAGATTGCTTTCATCCCGCTGAGTGACTACTAGCGATAGAGGGAAGAAACCTTAAATATATACGGAGTCAACGCTGAGAGAAATAACACTTTATAAAAGAAGACTTTTCTTTTGATAAGATGTCACACTGCACAGAGGGGAAGCATTGATTTCTTGAGAAAACGCCTGAGGAAAAAAGATTAAAATATTGATAACTGCAATGTGTATGGACAGAGGAGCCATAGGACTAAATAGAAAAAGAGATACAAATACAAAATAAAAAGAGAAAGAGGACCATTTAATGATCATCTATCTGTTTTGGGCAATTCTGCTGTAAATGGATTCAATATCCAGACTTGGCCCCATTACAGTTGGGCTGAACACATCCCAGCAGGAGGCAGAGCTCAGTCAGTCAGTTACATACAGTACAGTTCTGTAGTCTCTAGAATAGAGGCTGTCAGTCAGGTACATACAGTACAGTTCTGTAGTCTCTAGAATAGAGGCTGTCAGTCAGGTACATACAGTACAGTTCTGTAGTCTCTAGAGTAGAGGCTCAGGCAGTCAGATACATACAGTACAGTTCTGTAGTCTCTAGAGTAGAGGCTGTCAGTCAGATACATACAGTACAGTTCTGTAGTCTCTAGAATAGAGGCTGTCAGTCAGATACATACAGTACAGTTCTGTAGTCTCTAGAGTAGAGGCTCAGTCAGACACATACAGTACAGTTCTGTAGTTCTCTAGAGTAGAGGCTGTCAGTCAGATACATACAGTACAGTTCTGTAGTCTCTAGAGTAGAGGCTCAGGCAGTCAGATACATACAGTACAGTTCTATAGTTCTCTAGAGTAGAGGCTCAGTCAGACACATACAGTACAGTTCTGTAGTCTCTAGAGTAGAGGCTGTCAGTCAGATACATACAGTACAGTTCTGTAGTCTCTAGAGTAGAGGCTGTCAGTCAGATACATACAGTACAGTTCTGTAGTTCTCTAGAGTAGAGGATGTCAGTCAGATACATACAATACAGTTCTGTAGTCTCTAGAGTAGAGGCTGTCAGTCAGGTACATACAGTACTGTTCTGTAGTTCTCTAGAGTAGAGGCTCAGGCAGTCAGATACATACAGTACAGTTCTGTAGTCTCTAGAGTAGAGGCTCAGTCAGACACATACAGTACAGTTCTGTAGTCTCTAGAGTAGAGGCTCAGTCAGATACATACAGTACAGTTCTGTAGTCTCTAGAGTAGAGGCTGTCGGTCAGATACATACAGTACAGTTCTGTAGTCTCTAGAGTAGAGGCTGTCAGTCAGATACATACAGTACAGTTCTGTAGTTCTCTAGAGTAGAGGCTGTCAGTCAGATACATACAGTACAGTTCTGTAGTCTCTAGAGTAGAGGCTCAGGCAGTCAGATACATACAGTACAGTTCTGTAGTCTCTAGAGTAGAGGCTGTCAGTCAGATACATACAGTACAGTTCTGTAGTTCTCTAGAGTAGAGGCTGTCAGTCAGGTACATACAGTACAGTTCTGTAGTCTCTAGAGTAGAGGCTCAGGCAGTCAGATACATACAGTACAGTTCTGTAGTCTCTAGAGTAGAGGCTCAGGCAGTCAGATACATACAGTACAGTTCTGTAGTCTCTAGAGTAGAGGATGTCAGTCCGATACATACAGTACAGTTCTGTAGTCTCTAGAGTAGAGGCTCAGGCAGTCCGATACATACAGTACAGTTCTGTAGTCTCTAGAGTAGAGGCTCAGGCAGTCAGATACATACAGTACAGTTCTGTAGTTCTCTAGAGTAGAGGCTGTCAGTCAGATACATACAGTACAGTTCTGTAGTCTCTAGAGTAGAGGATGTCAGTCCGATACATACAGTACAGTTCTGTAGTCTCTAGAGTAGAGGCTCAGGCAGTCCGATACATACAGTACAGTTCTGTAGTCTCTAGAGTAGAGGCTCAGGCAGTCAGATACATACAGTACAGTTCTGTAGTTCTCTAGAGTAGAGGCTGTCAGTCAGATACATACAGTACAGTTCTGTAGTCTCTAGAGTAGAGGCTCAGTCAGACACATACAGTACAGTTCTGTATTCTCTAGAGTAGAGGCTGTCAGTCAGATACATACAGTACAGTTCTGTAGTCTCTAGAGTAGAGGCTGTCAGTCAGATACATACAGTACAGTTCTGTAGTTCTCTAGAGTAGAGGCTCAGTCAGACACATACAGTACAGTTCTGTAGGCTCTAGAGTAGAGGCAGTCAGTCAGATACATACAGTACAGTTCTGTAGTTATCTAGAGTAGAAGCTGTCAGTCAGGTACATACAGTACAGTTCTGTAGTTCTCTAGAGTAGAGGCTGTCAGTCAGATACATACAGTACAGTTCTGTAGTCTCTAGAGTAGAGGCTCAGGCAGTCAGGTACATACAGTACAGTTCTGTAGTCTCTAGAGTAGAGGCTGTCAGTCAGATACATACAGTACAGTTCTGTAGTTCTCTAGAGTAGAGGCTCAGTCAGCCAGGTACATACAGTACAGTTCTGTAGTTCACTAGACTAGACTACTCTCGACCCACGGTAAGTATCAGTGGTGTGAGTTTGGAACAATACAAGGAGACTGAACAGTATACAGTGCATTCGGAAAGTATTCAGATCCACATTTTGTTATTTTACAGCCTTATTCTAAAATTCATCAAATAATGTTTTTCCCACATTTATCTACACACAATACCCCATAATGACAAAGCGAAAACAGGTTTTTAGAAAATGTTGCTAATTTATTACAAATAATAACAGAAATACCGTATTTACATAAGTATTCAAACACTTTGCTACGAGACTCGAAATTGAACTCAGGAGCATCCGGTTTTGATTGATCATCCTTGAGATTGTATCTACAACTTGATTGGAGTCCAAATTCAATTGATTGGGCATGATATGGAAAGGCACACACCTGTCTATGTAAGGTCCTGACAGTGCATGTCAGAGCAAAAACCAAGCCATGAGGTCGAAGGAATTGTCTGTAGAGCTCCGAAAGAAGATTGTGTCGAGGAACAGATCTGGGGAAGGGTACCAAAACATTTCTGCAGGATTGAAGGTCCCCAAAAACACAGTGGCCTCCATCATTCTTAAATGGAAGACATTTGGAACCCCCAAGACTCTTCCTAGAGCTGGCAAACTGAGCAATCGAGGGAGAAGGGCCTTGGCCAGGGAGGTGACCCAGAACCCGATGGTCACTCTGAAAGAGCTCCAGAGTTCCTCTGTTGAGATGGGAGAACCTTCCAGAAGGACAGCCATCTCTGCAGCTCTCTACCAATCAGGCCTTTATGGTAGAGTGGCCAGACGGAAGCCACTCCTCAGTAAAAGGCACCTGATAGCCTGCTTGGAGTTTGCCAAAAGGCACTTAAAGAACAATCAGACCATGAGAAACAAGATTCTCTGGTCTGATGAAACCAAGATTGAACTCTTTGGCCTGAATGCCAAGTCTGGAGGAAACCTGGCACCATCCCTACAGTGAAGCATAGTGGTGGCAGCATCATGCTGTGGGGATGCTTTCAGCGGCAGGAACTAGGAGACTAGTCAGGATCAAGGGAAAGATGAACGGAGCAAAATACAGAGAGATCCTTAATGAAAACCTGCTCCAGAGCGCTCAGAACCACAGTTTGTGGCGAAAGTTCACCTTCCAACAGAACAATGACCCTATGCGCACAGCCAAGACAATGCAGGAGTGGCTTCGGGACAAGTCTCTGAATGTCCTTGAGTGGCCCAGCCAGAGCCCGGACTTGAACCCGATCTAACATCTCTGGAGAGACCTAAAAATAGCTGTGCAGCAACGCTCCCCATCCAACCTGACAGAACTTGAGAGGATCTGCAGAGAAAAATGGGAGAAACTCCCCAAATACAGATGTGCCAAGCTTGTAGCATCATACCCAAGAAGACTCGAGGCTGTAATCGCTTCCAAACGTGTTTCAACAAAGTACTGAGTAAAGGGTCTGAGTACTTATGTAAATGTGATATTTCATTTTTTTTTTTATTAATACATTTGCACATTTTTCTAAAAACTTGTTTTTGCTTTGTCATTATGGGGTATTGTGTGTAGATTGATGAGAAAAAAAAGCTATTTAATACATTTTAGAATAAGACTGTAACGTAACAAAATGTGGAAAAAGTCAAGTGGCCTGAATACTTTCCGAATGCACTGTATATCAAAATCATGATTTTTTGTGTGATTATACTTATTTGTTTTTCCAAACACAGAAAATCAAAAACAATATTATGGTACAATTTGAACCTGAAAATCATTCTAATGGTTCTAGAGCAATAGTCGGTTGGAATATGGCAAATGTCAACCCGAACAACACGTGAACTGGTCCCCATGTCTGATGCAGTGATGTCCAAAATACTCCATTTGGGATCTTTACCTAATTACCCTCTAGGAGACTTTCTTCTGGGTGCATCACAAAGCATTAACCATCTCCCATCTAATCTTCACAACAGGATTACCGCCACACTTAAAAACTAACGCACCCAACCAAAACGCTTAAACACATTCAACTAGCAGTGGATCCCACTTTATACCCTCCTCCATAAAAAGAAAGATAAATCTGTGAGGATGTTGAAGAGGACGTAGCTAACACCTTATGAATAACACCCATTCATCCCCACTAATGGGAGAAAGCAAACAAATAACCTCAACATGATACTAATGCTATCAATTAGGGTATTTGTGAGAGACTGTCAATGTAATAGGGGCTATTCAAACTGGTCAGACACCAGAGGTATGTTCAAAACTAAAAACGCTGGGTGGGTCCGTCCGGTGTGCGTGTCCAGTAATGAGTGTGTCGTTCCAGCGCCGTCACCTGTCTGCTCCCCATTAAGACCTGATGAGAATCTAACGCTGCGTTTGGCTCTTCTCTCACATGTGAAGCTACGCAATCAGACAGCCCCTCTAATGTGGTTAGCACTTGGCAAAGAACAGGAGTTCTTTATTCCTAATCATGGAGAAACTATTGATATTATATCTGGGCTGTCATATTTTATTAGCGGGACGCCGGCCACAGTAGTCTAGACTAACCTAGCGGCTCAGAGTGGGGGCTGTGCTGTAGGGAGGAGGTCAGTCAGAGAGAGGGGGTTGAAGGGTGTAGATGGACCCAGACCAGGCAGAGAGATGAGAAGAGATTGGGCCTGACCCCCCAGGTGAGATCCCGGCCCCACGTTGGCTTCTAGATAAAAAAATAAAAAACAAGGTAGAAACTGACGTTAGAGCTGGTATCTCTAAATCTATGGTGGCATCTCACTGCTCTCAGAGTGTGGAGGAGATAGGGGGAGGTCACTGCAGTCTGTCAAACAGAGAAAGAAACTCCACTTGGAACAAGTCGGTAATCCATTTCTCTAGTAGAAAAAGACTAAAAATAGAAATGAGGTTCTGGTGAGAATTAATAAATGGGATGGTTTGATTCTTGCTGCACGAGCCAAAGTTTGACCTCAATGAAAATTGGGGCTTCTTACGGGGGGAGATTAAAACGAATTAGCTCTCTTTGCTTGAGATGGTAGGAGGGAGCAATTCAATGTGAACAGGAGGAGATAATTGTGAAATAGAACACTCTACGTCTTCCTCGGTGACATATTATCAATCTAATCCTTCTTTAAAACATTTCGTATTACAACAGATTATGAGGGAGGATGTTTGGTTTGTGGGCAAAATACTCATCCCTTAATGCCAAAGCTTGGCATGTAATCTGTGGGAATGTTTTCTAACTGATAGGCAATGTTTAACCTTCAAAAAGAAGCAATATGGTTGAGAGACAGTGGTGGGAGAAAGGTATTATTAAATGGAAGCTGTGACTAAATTGAACTGTCTGGCCCCCCAGAGCAGTCCGAACACAAAGAGCCTAATTTTAGTCCCCCTCTGGGAAGTCTGGTATACCATATCTTAAAAGCCTTTTAATTCAATTAAACTGGGGTTATAGTATGGCTACATTATGAAGATGTCGTCTACTGGTTTCTCATTAATGCTGCTCTATGTATGTTGACAGGCGAAGGAAAGGCTGGATGCTGGGATGTTGTGCACTAAACTACTGTGTTTTGGCTTGCTGGTCAGTCCTGTTTGGTTTACTTGCATTGAGGCATCTTCAATTCACCTTAAGCACAAAGTCTTGCCTTCCTACACCATCTTCAACCACACTAACAACAAGGGTATTTGGATGATATAGTGGCTATGCCATTATGCTTACTTGAGATTCCATGTCAATATAAAATAGTACTTGTTGTCATAAGAAATCAAATCAAAGTTTATTTGTCACGTGCGCCGAATACAACAGGTGTAGTAGACCTTACAGTGAAATGCTTACTTACAAGCCCTTAACCAACAGTGCAGTTTTTAAGTAGAAAATAGGTATTAGGTAAACAATAGATAAGTAAAGAAATAAAAAAAACTGTAAAAAATAACAGTAGCGAGGCTATATACAGATGGTACCGGTACAGAGTCAATGTGTGGGTGCACCGGTTAGTCGGACTATTTGAGGTAATATGTACGTGTAGCATTAGTTAAAGTGACACAATGCATAGTCCGGGTAGCCATTTGATTAGCTATTCTGGATTCTCATGGCTTGGGTGTAAAAGCTGTTGAGAAGCCTTTTGGTCTTAGACTTGGTGCTCCGGTACCGCTTGCCATGCGGTAGCAGAGAGAACAGTCTATGACTGGGGTGGCTGGAGTCTTTGACAATTTTTAGGGCCTTCCTCTGACACCGCCTGATATAGAGGTTCTGGATGGCACGAAGCTTGGCCCTAGTGATGTACTGGGCCGTACGCACTACCCTCTGTAGTGGCTTGTGGTCGGAAGCTGAGCAGTTTCCATACCAGACAGTGATGCAACAGGATGCTTTCGATGTTGCAGCTGTAGAACTTTTTGAGGATCTGAGGACCCATGTCAAATCTTTTTCGTTTCCTGAGGGGTAATAGGCTTTGTCATGCACTCTTCACGACTGTCTTGGTGTGTTTGGACCATTCTAGTTTGTTGGTGATGTGGGCACCAAGGAACTTGAAGCTCTCAACCTGCTCCACTACAGCCCCGTCTATGAGAATGGGGGCGTGCCCGGTCCTCCTTTTCCTGTAGTCCACAATCATTTCCTTTGTCTTGTTTACGTTGAGGGATAGGTTGTTATTCTGGCACCGCCCAGACAGGTTTCTGACCTCTTCCCTATAGGCTGTCTCGTCGTTGTCAGTGATCAGGCCTACCACTGTTGTGTCGTCTGCAAACTTAATGATGGTGTTGGAGTCGTGCCTGGCCATGCAGTTGTGGGTGAACAGGGAGTACAGGAGGGGACTGAGCACGCACCCCTGAGGGGCTCCAGTGTTGAGGATCAACATGGCAGATGTGTTGTTACCTACCCTTACCACCTTGGGGCGGCCCGTCAGGAAGTCCAGGATCCAGTTGCAGAGGGAGGTGTTTAGTCCCAGGATCCTTAGCTTAGTGATGAGCTTTGAGGGCACTATGGTGTTGAACGCTGAGCTGTAGTCAATGAATAGCATTCTCACGTAGTTTCTTTTGTCCAGGTGGGAAAGGGCAGTGTGGGGTGCAATAGAGATTGCATCATCTGTGGATCTGTTTGAGCGGTGTGCAAATTGGAGTGGGTCTAGGGTTTCTGTGATGATGGTGTTAATGTGAGCCATGACCAGCCTTTCAAAGCACTTCATGGCTACGGACATGAGTGCTACAGGTCTGTAGTCATTTAGGCAGGTTACCTTAGTGTTCATGGGCACAGTGACTATGGTGGTCTGCTTGAAACGTGTTGATATTACAGACTCAATCAGGGACATGTTGAAAATGTCAGTGAAGACACTTGCCAGTTGGTCAGCACATGCCCAGAGCACCCGTCCTAGTAATCCGTCTGGCTCAGCGGCCTTGAATGTTCACCTGTTTAAAGGTCTTACTCATGTTGGCTATGGAGAGTGTGATCACACAGTCATCCGGAACAGCTGATGCTCTCATGCATGCCTCAGTGTTGCTTGCCTCGAAGCAATCATAGAAGTGATTTAGCTCGTGGCTGTGCTTCCCTTTGTAGTCTGTAATATTTTGCAGGCCCTGCCACAGCCGACGAGCATCGGAGCCGGTGTAGTACGATTCGATCTTAGACCTGTATTGATGCTTTGCCTGTTTAATGGTTCGTCTGAGGGCATAGCGGGATTTCTTATAAGCGTCTGGGTTAGAGTCCCGCTCCTTGAAGGCGGCAGCTCTACCCTTTAGCTCAGTGCAGATGTTGCCTGTAGTCCATGGTTTCTGGTTGGGGTATGTACTAACAGTCACTGTGGGGACGACGTCATTGATGCACTTATTGATGAAGCCAGTGACTGATGTGGTGTACTCCTCAATGCCATCGGAGGAATCCCGGAACATATTCCAGTCTGTGCTAGCAAAACAGTCATGTAGCTTAGCATCTGCGTCATCTGACCACTTCTTTATTGACTGAGTCACTGGTGCTTCCTGCTTTAGTTTTTGCTTGTAAGCAGGAATCAGGAGGATGGAATTATGGTCAGATTTGCCAAATGGGGGGCGAGGGAGAGCTTTGTATGCGTCTATGTGTGTGGTGTAAAGGTGGTCTATAGTTTTTTTTCCTCTGGTTGCACGTTTAACTGCACGTTTAACTAATGCTGATAGAAATTAGGTAAAACTGATTTCAGTTTTCCTGCATTAAAGTCCCCGCCCACTAGGAGTGACGCCTCTGTGTGGGCATTTTCATGTTTTCTTATTTCCTTATACAGCTGACTGAGTGCGGTCTTAGTGCCAACATCCATCTGTGGTGGTAAATAAACAGCCACGAAAAGTATAGCTGAAAACTCTCTTGGCAAATAGTGTGGTTTACAGCTTATCATGAGATACTCTACTTCAGGCAAGCAAAATCTAGAGACTTCCTTAGATTTCGTGCACCACCTGTTGTTTACAAATAACCCCCCCCCCCCCCTCGTCTTACTGGAGTTTGCTGTTCTATCTAGCCGGTGCAGCATATATCCTGCCAGATGAATGTTATCAATCTCATCATTCAGGCACGATTCGGTGAAACATAAGATATTACAGTTTTTGATGTCCCGCTGGTAGGATATTCGTGATGGTACCTCGTCTAATTTATTGTCCAATGATTGTACTTTGGCAAGTAACATTAATGGTAAAGGCCTATTTCCCATTCGCCGTTGGTGGATCCTTACGAGGCACCCCGCCCTGTGTTCTCTATACCTGCGTCTCTTTCTCCTGCCAATGACAGGGATATTGGCCTTGTCGGGTGTCTAAAGTACATCCTGTGCGTCCTGCTTGTTGAAGAAAGAATCTTTGTCTAATCCAAGGTGAGTGATTGCTGTCCTGATATCCAGACGCTCTTTTTTGCCATAAGTTACGATGGCAGAAACATTATGTACAAAATAACTTACAAATAACGTGAAAAAAAACACTGCTGCCATTTCTTCAGGCGCCATTTGTCCAAACTTCCACACTTATAAATACAATGCACATTCCAATGATGTATTATTGTAGCTTTTAGCCAACAATGTACGTCTGAACATTTAGATTGGAATCAACAGGGGGGCAGTTAGTTAGGATTTTAAAACGACTGTAATCTTTGTATTTATTACGGATCCCCATTATGCAGCAGATACTCTTCCTGGGGTCTAATTACGATTAAGGCAGTGACATCACAAAATTGTTTCAATGAAACAGTAGATAATACAACACATTATTACACCACTAATCTACCACTACATATCAACAATATAAACTGTATAATACCACAATGTAACAATATTACAACATTACAATGTACAGTATGTGTGTGTAGAAAGTGTGTGTGTTAGCGTGTGTGTCTCTTCACAGTCTGCGTTGTTCCATAAGATGTAGTCTGTTTTTTATCTTGATTTTATTGCTTCCTTGAGTTACTTGATGTGGAATAGAGTTCCATGTAGTCATGGCTCTGTGTAATACCATGCGTTGTCCAAAGTTATGTTCTGGACATTGGGACTCTGAAGAGACCCCTGGTGGCATGTCTTGTGGGTTTTGCATGGTTGTCTGAGCTGTGTGCTAGTCGTTTGAACAGACAGCTCAGTGCATTCAGCATGTCAATACCTCTCACAAAGACAAGTAGTGATACAGTCAATCTCTCCTCTACTTTGATCCAGGAGAGGTTGACATGCATGTCATTGATGTTAGCTCTCAGAGTACATTTAAGGGCCAGCCGTGCTGCTTTATTGCCTATGTCTCTCTTTGTGGCCCTTGACCATATGACTGGGCAGTAGTCCAGGTGCAATAAAACTAGGGCCTGTAGGACTTGTTTTGTTGATAGCAATGTGAAGAAAGCAGAGCAGCTCTTCATTACAAACAGACCTCTCCCCATCTTAGCTACCGTTGTGTCAATATGTTTTGACCATTACATTTTACAATCCAGGGTTACGGCAAACAGTTTAGTCTCCTCAATTTGCTCAATTTCCACATTGCAAGATTCATTGCAAGATTGAGTTGAGGTTTAGCCAGCTGCCCTGGGGAATGCCCAACTCCACCTTGATTACGTTGGAGAGGCTTCCATTAAAGAACACCCTCTGTGTTCTGTTAGACAGGTAACTTTTGATACATGATATAGCAGAGGATGTAAAGCCATAACACATCTGTTTTTTCAGTAGCAGTCATTTGCCGTATATGTTGAGTACCCTTCCTTATAAGCGTGTTGAAAGTCTGTTGTAATTTGTCTACTGTGAAATAGCATTGTATCTGGTCAAACACCATTTTTTCCAAAAGTTTACTAAGGGTTGGTAGCAGGCTGATTGGTCGGCTGTTTGAGCCAGTAAAGGGTGCTTTGCTATTATTGGGCAGCGGAATGACTTTAGCTTCCCTCCAGGCCTGAGGGTACACAGGTTCCTGTTGGCTTAGATGTATCTTGTTATACAACCCCCTAACTATTTGTCAATCAGTCTATTACCCAAGCTAATTCCCTGTCAGACACTCAGGTGTCTTCCTAGTGTTGTATGAGAGAGAGAGAGAGACAGAGACAGAGAGAGACGCTGGCAGTAAGTGACAGAAAGGATTGAGCTGGAGGCAGTGAGTCTAAACTATGGGAATATGTGTGTGGGAACAAGAATTCATTACACTCATTTGAGATAACAAGTGCTTGTGGTTTTAATTGACTTAATCAACAAATAGAATTAATCAGAGATTTCTAATTAATGGTAATTGATTGAATATCCACTGGGTCACTGTCAGAGTTAAATCCCTGTTTCTGTTCCTTTCAACTGGAGGGCGTCTCGTTTGTCCTTGTCATCGCCATCTTGTCCACATGTATTAAAAATGGACAGACTGAGGATATAAAGGATAGAAGGAGAGCTGTCGATATGTTCTTTTAGAGAACAGCAAACAACATTTTGCGACATACACTCTGACCACAATTTCTCCCCTAGTCTTATTGAACCACTGGCTGTAGAAGGGGTTATTTTGAGGTCTCTTTTTATTTTTTATAATGTCATATCATGGAGTAGTACTTCTCTCTGAAAATTATAGTGGATTTTATTAGGGGAAATGTAATCAAAATCTCGTCCTTGAAGGTACCAGTTGTAGGATCTTAATTCGCAGCAAGATAATCCTGCTGCAACAGGATTTGAACGTTTAGTCCATAATGTTGCTTGATCTGTGGTTAGGCTATTAGCTGGCCAAAATGATCCTACATGAAATATGCAATGCTGTTAATTTATCCGTGTGTTAGTGTGGGTTTTCAGTAAATTTATGTCAATCATGAAGCTCATCTGCATTTCCTGGCATGCAGGAAAATTCTCCGCAACAAAAGTGATCAAATTAAGATCATACACCTGTAGTTGTCACTCCCTGATCTGTTTCACCTGTCCTTGTACTTGTCTCCACCCCCTCCAGGTGTCGCCCATCTTCCCCACTTATCCCCTGGGTATTTATACCTGTGTTTTCTGTCTGTCTGTGCCAGTTCGTCTTGTTTGTTCAAGTCAACCAGCGTTTTGTCTCTGCTCCTGGTCCTCACCCCTGTACCTGACCACTTTCCCTGTCCCTGAGCCTGTCTGCTGTCCTGTACCTTTGCTCCACCTCTGGATTACCCACCTGAGCCTGCCTGCTGTCCTGTACCTTGGCCTCTACTCTGGATTATGGACCCCTGCCTGCCTTGACCTGTCGTTTGCCTGCCCCTGTGGTTACAATAAACATTGTTAACTTCACACAGTCTGCACTTGGGTCTTACCTTGATTCATGATAGTTGTTGCATAGACAGTATGGTTTTAATATCACAGATAGTCAAGTTCTCACAAGTTTTCAGTATGCATTATACCACTGTTTTTAAAACTCTTTTAGGGCAGGTTTCCCAGTTCCAGATTAAGCCTAGTCCAGGACTAAACAGCATTCTCAATGGAGATTCTCAATTGAAATAGTTTTTTAGTCCAGGACTAGGCTTAATCTCTGTTTAAATTAAGCAACCAATCCCATGTTGAATGATCAAATTAAGATCCTACACCTCTACTGTAGACCTGCTTTTATGTGAAGAGGATGCATTGAGAGACAGAGATGCGTACTTGGGAGGTCCGCATTTGCCTGTGCCGTGATTACTGTACCTGCTCTAATAGGACTGGGTCTGCAACCTACTACAGATGAATACAGTACACAAGATGGATCATGCCCTGTGAAAGAGTCCTGACTCCTGAGGAGGATGTGATGAGCTCTGAATAGCCATCTCTAATAGTCATCTCTAACAGCCTCTAGATTGTGTTTCCAGCTTGACCGGGGCCGCATATTACCAGACAGCTGATCTTAAGATTCCTTTATTAAAAACCATCTGATAGGTGGGCTTGACAGACCAGTTCATTTGAGAGATGGCCGTTTTGGTTTTTGTTGTGTTTTTTGGTTGGGCTTTGTGATATCTGGATAAGGACAATAGAGCGTCTTGGAGAGAGGCCAGTTTTTTAGCAGCACTGACTGGTAGCCCTTCCCAACGCTCGGCTTGAAACGGACTCATTGTATGGTTCTCTGTCTGCATACAGGGGGAATGCAGACAGCCCACTTCACTGCTCCATGCATTTGGAAAAGCTTTTTAGCAAATATTGGCAGATACCCCTAGCCTCTATGTCAATAAGGCTAGGACTCAATCAGGAGGGGAAATCAGTTTATGAAACGCAGCAATGCAGAAAGAATGAGGCCGAAAGAGTTGTGAGGAGGGTGTTTGAAAATGTAAAAAGCTTGATATTCCAGTGCCCATTTAGCATGATGCTATTGGCCATAGTTGTAGCTTTCTAATCTAATAGTGTGGCGTAGTACTGTAGCTGATATTAATATGAGATGCATTTGCTTGCCTTGACTTACCTGTAGGTACATAAGAACCAGTTTGAGAGAGAAATAAGCAACTTCAGGATCTACTGGTTCCCATTGCAATGAGCCCGTAGTGTGTCTGAGTGTGTATCTACAATATGGCTGTATTTCAAATGGCAACATGCGCCCTGGTCAAAAGTAGAGCACTGTATAGGGAATAGGGTGGCATTTGGGATGTAGTCCATGTGTGTATTTTTCCGTAATCTGTCAGTTGTTGAGGGGCTACTGACTCTCTAAACCCATGGCTATTGTACAGGGTAACTTTATCACTGACAACAACCATCCCCCTTCCTCTCAGAACACAGCCATTGCATTTTGCAATCACATTACCTGTTTAAAAAGACCAGGGAGGGCTGTAAATATATGCTAAAACGGGGTGGAAACTGCTGAGAAAAATCCAATTTAAATGTAATAGTGTTTAATATTTATTGGAAAATGTAAAGAAAATGTAAGGGAATGCTTTGCAGAGCAAGCGGGATTTACATAAATTGTTCTTCCAATGTTTTTGTCCTTTTGCACACAGACAGGAAGGAGCATTGGTTCTCTAGTCACTATGCCATCGCTGCATATTTAAAAAGGGGGTCTTGGCCTGGGCCACACACACACACACACACACACACACACTGGTGTTTCACTGTTTAAGAAGGTGTTAGTATGTGTTGTAGTTGTTGCGGTTCCATTACATGGGACATCATACCACCACACGCTGCAGCAGCTAGCGTATTGAAGTAAAAGCAGCCTACAGTGGGGGCTTTGCCCTTTTAATGTTGAATATTTCTCCTCTTTATGGCAGACATAAAAGGGGGTAGGAGCCTGATTTACATGCAATCCTGACAGGGCATATTGTTGTGGAGACCTCATCAGTGGCGTAGGGGGGTAGTCAGGGGTGTAGTGAGGGTAGTCCCTGGTCGCCCCTGAAGTGTGGCTGTGGAGGGAAAAGGAGAGGCTGGGACTGTATCTCAAATGGTACCCTATTCCCTAAACAATGCACTACTTTTGACCAGGGGCTCTGGTCAAAAGTAGTGCACTATATAGGGAATAGGGTACCATTTGAGACACTGCGGGGTCTGGGTTGCATTAAGCCACATTTAAGCAAAACAGCAGCAGTAGTAGGAGCAGTAGGGAAAAGAAGCACGGCTTTAAAGAGAATAATAAAATGCTAATTTTAAAAAATCACACATTTGTAGGCTTTACAGAGAGGAAAAATATACGATAGCCATATTCAATTAAGTTCATTAGCAGGTTTTTGGCGGTTAATGGTTTGACAGCTTCGTCTAACTCTTTGAACTATAAAGACTCGTACACACATGCTGGTATTCATGACTTCTTCTCCTGAGTCCCCCACTCCCCACCATGGTGCCAATTAATATGGTTACAAAGGCTACTGTAACTAGTCCTCTTAAAACCTACTGTACACTATGAAATGTGCTCTAAAGGAGTATTCCGAACTTTTTACATTTTTATGTTGACTTTCTCACTTTCTCTTTTTCTCTCTCGCTCCCTCTCTCCCTCTCCGCCTCGCCCCTCTCCTCCTCTCTCACTCTCCTCCCTCTCTCCCTCTCCGCCTCACCCCTCTCCTCCTCTCGCTCCCTCCTCTCTCTCTCTCCCTCTCCATGCCCCTCTCTCTGGCCCCCCCCCCCTCTCTAGTCTCTGTGTCTGGAGGTACGTGGAAGGCGTAAGGGCGTGTCCTCTGTACTGAGGTTGTGCCAGCGGCTGCAGGAGCAGCAGAGTGGTTCAGACTCAGACCAACAGGCCCTGCAGCTTCAGCTGCTCACCGTCAACCTGGAGCGCCGCTGGGAGGCCATCGTCATGCAGGTGCTGCAGTGGCAGACACGCCTCCGGAGGGCCCTGGGGACAGATCAGGTGAGACCTCAGACATGCCTTGCATGGCACCACTTGGTTCAAATACTGTTAAGATACTGACCTGACACAATAGGGGACCTCAATGGTATAAGCAATATAGAGTTTATACGATATATAAGGTACCTCTCAGAGCAGATGAGACCTCAGCCCAGCCTGGATGGCACTACTCGGTTCATGCAAGTCTGACTGTAACGATACCTAGTCCAGGGATGGGGGACTCCAGTCCTCAAGGGACCTTGGGTGTCTGCTGCTTTTCTCACTTAATTGCAGAATTGACCACTTAGATACAGCTGGTCACATGGATATACTTTGTACACAGGGCGGCAGGTGACCCTAGCGGTTAAGAGCGTTGGGCCAGTAACCGAATGTTCGCTGGTTCGAATCCCCGAGCTGACTAGGGGAAAAATCTGCTGATGTGCCCTTGAGCAAGGCACTTAACCCTAATTGCTCCTGTAAGTTGCTCTGGATAAGAGTGTTTGCTAAATGACTCAAATGTACATTTATATACTATACCTTCCGTTTCAGTCATAAAAGTTCAGTTTATACCCTCTAAAGAAGCCCCAACTCTAGAATGACCTATTTATGAATTGTATTATTCCTCTCAAAGTGAGCTGTCCAGGATTAAGTTATTTAGGCCAGAGAAATAGAAGATAATGCAGTGCCTGGTAATAATAGTGATGTATACGGCAGGGAAAGTGTCTGTGGTACATTTGGATATATGGGCTACGTACCAAATGGCACTCTTTTCCTATAGTGAGCTACTTTTGACCAGGGCCCATAGGAATAGGGTGCCGTTTCCAAGTCAAATCAAACTTTATTCGTCACACGCGCTGAATACAACAAGTGTAGACCTTATCGTGAAATGCTTACTTTTGGTACGCAGCCTTGGATATATGAAAGGAGGGGGAAGGGTGGCTGGTTGGAGATGGTCCCTTCCCATCTGACTGAACCCAGCATTGAACTCACTCCATCAGCAGGTGGTGTCGCCAAATAATCATTGACTGATGTTAATGTGTTAAGTGCGCCATTCTTCCACGAGATATTCCATCATTTGGTATTTTGTTGATGGTGATGGAAAATGCCGTCTCAGGCACTGCTCCAGAATCTTCCATAAGTGTTCAATTGAGTTGAGATCTGGTGACTGAGAAACACACACACACACCTTTTTAAAGTCCCCTATGCTCCCATGAGACCCCTCTTTCAAAGACACTGAGATCTCTTCTTCTAGCCATGGTAGCCAAAAGAATGGGCAGCTGGACATTTTTATACATGACCCTAAGCATGATGGGATGTTAATTGCTTAATTAACTCACACCTGTGGTTCACACCTGTGTGGAACCACCTGCTTTCTATATACTTCCCTCATTTACTTAAGTGTTTCCTTTATTCTGGCAGTTACCTGTATGATCTCAAGGCATGGCTTCACAATGCAACTCTATAGCCATTGATGACATTCTACACACTACATAGGCTCAATCTCAGCCGTTCTACATTTCTACAGTGTGATATCTGGCAGTGTGAGACTATTCTATACACAGTCCCCATGTTGCTCATGAATGCGTAATGGCACAAGGCTCAGCTCCAAATATTGCAAATAGAGGCTTGTTAAAAAGTGGTTTGAGTAGTACATGAGAAGTTGCTCTGTAAGGTACCGGTATTTCCATCAGTCTGTTTGTGTAATGTGGAGAACAGATGGAATCGCCGTTAAATCTGTAACTCAGTAGAATGGCCGCCACAACCACCACCTCTTCTATTCTCATGTAGATTAGATGGACATCTTCACACATAGTCCATAGTCTCTCTCTCTGTCCTCTCGTCCGCATTCCTGGAGGACAGCAACGTGCTACTGCGGACCGGGGTAGTGGTTAATCCAGTCAATTCGGGAGGTGAATTGAAGTACATGAATTAAAGTGAATTGAAAAATGCCCTTAGAAAACTATCCCCAAAGAAAATCCCCATAGAAACCGAAATGTAACGTTATGAATCACTACCTGACCCCATCCCTGCTGTGATGGAAGCTCCATCCTCAGCTCTGGTACAAAATCCCAACGCAGGCAGGGTTTTCGGGTTGGTTGGTTGTCCACTCTGTTATAACCACTCCAGTGCAACAGGAAGAGAAGACAAATAGCAAAAGCAACTAGAAATCTGACCTTGCAGGCTGAAGTGCAATTTCACCGGGAGGATGTGTTCAGAATAGGGGAGAAACGTAAAACATATTCGCTGGGTTTGTTTATAAATGAAATACTGTGCCCAATGATAAAACGGCTGTGGCCACGACAGTCCCTTCTGTAGACACCGGCCCCACACTCTGAGACATTGCAGGCTAGCAGGGCTCGCCTTTTCTAGCGTGTGTGAAAATGAGAATGCTTTTCAACTTGGGTATTTTGAGAGCGCTCCTCTGTTACCATTCCATGTGGCGCGGAGGTGTGTGAAAAATATCATGTTTAAAGGCAATTATTCTCCCGTCAGTAAGGGGATTCTTGTCTTATTAGTTGCTCATAAAGTGCCCAATAAGACAGCCTAGCCTGCGTTCCTTGTGTGCTCCTTGTGTGCTCCTTGTGTGCTCCTTGTGTGCTCCTTGTGTGCTCCTTGTGTGCTCCTTGTGTGCTCCTGGTGACCATTTAGTTCAATACTATATGTGTGTTATTAAGGTGTGTCATTAATGCTACAGGTGACGGCTTTAGTTCAGATATCTTCTGAGCACTAAGATCATCTTAAAGGGGTAATCTGCAGTACAGACAACAACAAAGCGGACACTGTACCACGTTTTTGGTAAACACTGGCAGAGGGCGGACGAACAATGGTCGTGGTGGAAACTCACCCCTGATTAGTTAGTTAGGTAGTTGCTTGGTGCAGCGTTTAGTCGTGTTGTCTAGGTTAGCTGAGGCAGCTAGCGCAGAGATAATCATTATTTTGATTTGATTAGACTGATTGATTGTTCTCACAACTGAAGGTTTTATCCTGCATTGGCAATCCCAGCTTAGAGTCATTAGGATTTCCCTTATCAGCAAGTAGAGAATAAACAGAAATCTAATAAAAATTCATTACACCGGGTGTGCCACATAGCAAGCGTTAGATTTACCACTTTATTAGATTAATGAGATAAAAATGGCTAATATAAATATGCCCTCTCTCTTATATTAACGAGATGCCAAGCAATTTGTATAATTGTGTCCTCCTTAGCAAAATGTCTGTGTCTAAGCACATTTCAAGACAATGGCACTTTGTTTGAGAGTTGTGCTATGGAATGCATTGCTTTTTAAATACTCTGATTATGTGATTTAGAATCCCACCTAAAATGTAAAGTACTGTATGCATAATATTTTTCAGAAGATATCATTTGATTTCAGTTATTAATCCAGTATTAAAAAAAACTGGATGTCTTTTTTTATTGATTTCAGAAGAGAACCTTGTCATTTCAATCATTTTGAACCATTTAATTTGAGCTTCTCCCTTTTATCTCTCTGTCTCTCTGAAGGTCCCGGGGAACCTTGTAGAGGCTGGTCTCATGGACCTCCACGGCCCAGCAGAGGACTCCTGGGAGTGGGATGAAATGGACATGACCATCGTGGAGCACATAGAGCCACAGGAATTTGATGACAAACAAAACGCTGATTGTGATTCAGGTCCAGGATCCCCCGGGGCCAGTTTAGACTATGACAAGTCCGAGGCGAGCCTGCATGTTACTCAGCGAGGAATATTCTTGAGCGAATCGTCCAGAGTGATGCCTCTGTCTTCTCAGCGTCCCAGTGTCTATCAGGTGTACAACCTGCATAATGTAGAGCTCTACAGACAGCCTCAATTCCCCTCTGTACACAAGACCTCTTCTCCAGCCAAAGCTGGGAGGAAGCAGCCTCTTCTGAAGAGCCTGAGCAAAGACTCCTCCTTCTCATCTGTGGAGTCCTTGCCAGACCTCCTAGGGGGACTGCTCGGCGGGGGGAAGCATGGGGGCCGCGGCGAGTCCGCCCGCAGATCAGAGAGTGAGAGCGGGATAGTCAGCGAGGGCGACACAGAGACCACGGCCAACTCCGAGATCTGTCTGGAAGACCCCAGGAGAGGGGGCAGCACCTCCCTCACACCGCCCACAGGAGACAACTCTCCTGGGGAAAAGGACGAAGAGAGGGACAGGGTGTGTGATGAGGACATTGACAGGATCCTGGAGCGGGCCAACAATGTAGCTCTGTATGGGAACTGTGTGGCTGTCACGGCACTGAGAGAGATAGACAGAGACCAAAGTAGATCCAAAGCAGGGAAGAAGAGGAGAGGAGGAGGAGAGGAGGGATGTGGAGAAGGGGAGAACTGGAGGAGACACAGGAGAGAGCCTAATGTGGAGATCCTGATCAACGGACATGGCTTCTGCCCTGACACCGAGGAAGATGAGACTCACGATGAGAGGAGAGTGACAGGAGGGAATGGCCGTAGAGACGGAGAGATTCCCCATCTGTCCCAGGGGTCGTCCCTGGAGTCCCTATATGCAGCGGGGGAGCTATTTCCATCCGGCAAAGACACTCTGCAGCGCTCCATGTCTCTAGAGAGCTGGCTGGCCCCGTGTAAGAGCTGGGACAAGGCAGAGGGAGAGGGAGATGGAGGCAGCCAGGGCAGCCTGAGGGAGCTGGGCCTGGGCATCGGAGCCATGGAGCCCACAGGGGAACTGAGCCGCAGGACTCTAGAGCTCCTCAAACGCCTGGAGAACATCCAGACCCCTCTACACGACCTGAAAATGACACGCAGCATCTCTGACATCACCCTGCTGAGCAGCAACTCCCTGCGCCTCCCGGGGGCCGGATATGGATCTGGGGGGCCCGGGCACGCTGGGCGCCTCTCCGGGGGCCGGGGTGGTCCCCCCTCCTCAGTCAACGAGAGCTCGGCAGCGTCTCTGACGGAGCTGAGCAGCACGGAGGACTCGTCAGTGGGCTCTGAGGACCTGGCTGTGCTTAGGAACCGCTGCTGTCTGCTGGACTCCAATGCCTCCTTCAGGAAGCACAACCACCGGGCCCAGCCGGGAGGTCATCATGGAGGTCACAGGGGTCACGACGAGGCGGACGCCAGCATCAGCATGGTGGTCAACGTGTCGTGCACCTCGGCCTGTACAGATGACGAGGACGACAGTGACCTTCTGTCCAGTTCCACGCTGACCCTGACTGAGGAGGAGCTGGGTATCAAGGAGGACGAGGAGGAGGACTCTTCAGTTACCTCTGAGGAGGAGTACACGGAGGGCTCCTTCGCCCTGGGCCTGGAGTACATGAAGAACGAGTTCCACAACTGGATCCAGAAGCCCTCCCGCTCCCAGCAGCAGTCCCAGTCCGGCTCCGGCAGAGACAAGAACCAAGGGGATGACCCTCTAGGGGACGAACTGCAGTGTGGCACCCTTTCCAGAGATAACACTAGCAGGCCGTCTGTAGGCAACGAGCGCCGCTCCTTCCTGAGCCCCTCGGCGCTGAGGCTGCTTGAGTCCCACACCAACAGCATCGTGAAAAAGGAGTGTCTCCAAGGGCGGGACGTGGGGGACACCAACAGGAAGAACGCCACAAGGAGCTACATTAGCCAGTTTGTAGATGACATGGAGAACGGGAACGTGGACAACTCTCATATCAAAGGGAAGGATGAGGACGATGAGCTGTTGAGAGAGGAGGGGAGCCTCTTCACCATGAAAGGGGAGTCCTTCAAAGAATTCTATGTGAACGAGTCATCGATGAATGGAGGGGGGGACCAAAGAGGGGGTATGATCACGTCCACCACGCCGTCTTCATGTGAGACGCTGTCCCAGCTCCAGGCCAAAGAGTCATCTCTGGAGGGCCAGCTCCGAGGGGAGATCCCCTGCCACAGCTCCAGCCACCCTTCCCCCTCTCTCTCTCCCCTGGAGGACTGCCGGGGGTCCCACCAACACCACATCCTGCAGAGACCACCACACTCTGGGAACAACAGCCAGGAGAACCTCTTCTCCTCCTTCCTCAGTGATGTCCACACCCAGCAGAGCAGGCGAGAGGCCGGCTCCAACCTCGGCCCAGACCCCAACTCAGACCGCCCCTGCTGCAGCCACCCCCACCCCCAGCCTCCCCCACGCAAGGACCAGAAGAGCCAGGAGAACGTGCACAACTTTGTGATGGAGATCATTGACATGGCTTCTGTGGTTCTGAAGAACAAGGAGAGCCAGGCGGAAGACCAAGAGAGACCTGGACAGACTGGAGCCCAGATCAGGGACAAAGTCCTGGAGCACTCCCACCGGCCCATTCACCTCCGCAAGGGAGACTTTTACTCCTATCTGTCCCTGTCCTCCCACGACTCAGACTGTGGAGAGGTCAGCGTCTGCTTAGACAGCAAAAGCACCACCCCCTTACTGTCGACTACCCCAGACATCCGGGACGAGGAGATACTGTTCGAGGCCTGCACTGAGGAAGTGTACCTGGGACCTCCTCTCTGCTACAGCATGGCCATCACCAAGAGGCCCAGGAGGCACAGTCCCAAACTAATGGACTCCTATTCCTCCTCTCCCTCTGCCCAGAGTCAGAGCCAAGCACCTCTGCCTGCATGCAATGAATACCAAAAAGCACATGGTATTTCTCCTGGAAGTATAGCTGAGAGCCAGCTACAGTGCCATAATGAGGCTTCTTATCTTAATCCGTTACCATGTGAAACCCTGATAGACACTGTTGAATGTTTTGCAGATACTAAAATGCTTGAATCCAATATTTCCCCTGTAATGACTAAGATAAGAGTCTCTTGCTCCAGTACAAATCCTTTAAAAGAGGAAGGCAGCCTCTGTATTAATCCTAAAATTAACTGTCCCCCGATAAGAAAGTGTGATAGAGATGAAAAAGGGCCTTCTTCACAGTGGATGAAACAGAAGAGTGCCAGGAAAGGCCACAGCTCTCTTCAGGAAGTCAAGTCAACTCATAAACAGCAACAGGTGAGTTTAGACATTATACCCACCCTTCTATCTCGCGGTAATGGGACTGGCGTGCATTTCAGTCTGTATGTATTCATATCTGGGACTACATATTGAAGAGGTATTTTTATTCACACCTTCGTTCATCCCCCGCTCCCTCCTCCGCCTCTTCTTCCCCTGAAGTGTCGATGGAAGAGGGATTTGCTTAGAATCCTCCGGTTAAGAATGTTAAGGTCTACGGAACAGAATAATCATCATCAGTCAGATTATATTTTGATTCATAAGCAAGAATTCCTGGCGAAGAATCATTACTTAATTTCATGACTGAATTAGCATGTGTTTGTGTTCTTTTAAGCGGTTTCTCTATTTCATATGCTAAGTTGCCGGGGCTCTGGCTGCTCTCTTCAGAAACCTGATGCCTGGCCTTCTACCGCACCATTCTTTGTCTGTGTCAATTGTTGAATAATTAAGTGATTACCTTGTAAACTGCCGTCATTATAAAAACATCCAACAAAGGAAGCTAAAAGGTGGGGTAGTTTGGGCTGGTGTAGACATAATGATTCTTCTACAGGCAGGAAATGTAATTGTTACACTGATCTTTACAAACAGATTCTTCAAATCTATTTTTTTTTGTCACATGCGCCGAATACAACAGATGTAGACCTTACCATGAGATGCTTACTTACAAGCCCTTATTAACCAACAATTAATTTAAAGAAATAGAGGCTAAAAATAACGAGGCTATATGCAGGGGGTACCGGTACCGTGTCAATGTGCGGGGATACAGGTTAGTTGAGGTCATTTGTACATGTAGGTAGGGTTAAAGTGACTATGCATAGATAATAAACAGCGAGTAGCAGCAGTGTAAAAACAAAGTGGGGGGGGCGGGGGCAATGTAAATAGTCTGGTTGGCTATTTGATTAATTGTTCAGCAGTCTAGAAGATGTTAAGGAGCCTTTTGGACCTACAGTGGCAAGAAAAAGTATATGAACCCTTTGGAAATTCCTGGATTTCTGCATAAAATTTTAATAAAATTTGATCTGATCTTCATCTAGGTCACAACAATAGACAAACACTGCTTAAACTGATAACACACAAACAGTTATACGTTTTCATGTATCGATTGAACACATTGTGTAAACATTCACAGTGCAGGGTGGGAAAAGTATGTGAGCCCTTGGATTGAATAACTGGTTATTGCTGCCTCCTTTGGCAGCAATAACGTCAACCAAACGTTTTCTGCAGTTGCGGATCAAACCTGCACAACGGTCAAGAGGAATTTTGGACCATTCCTCTTTACAAAACTGTCTCAGTTCAGCAATATTCTTGGGATGTCTGGTGTGAACTGCTCTCTTGAGGTCATGCCACAGCATCTCAATCTGGTTGAGGTCAGGATTCTGACTGGGCCACTCCAGAAGGTGTATTTTCTTCTGTTGTTGTTGTGTTTGGGGTCGTTGTCCTGCTGCATCATCCAACTTCTGTTGAGCTTCAATTGGCGGACAGATAGCCTAACATTCTCCTGCAAAATGTCTTGATAAACTTGGGAATTGATTTTTCCGTTAATGATAGCAAGCTGTCCTGGCCCTGAGGCAAGGAAGCAGACTCAAACCATGATGCTCCCTCCACCATATTTTACAGTTGGATGATGTTTTGATGTTGGTGTGCTGTGCCTCTTTTTCTCCACAGTGTTGTGTGGTCCTTCCAAACAACTCAACTGTAGTTTTGTCTGTCCACAGAATATTTTGCCAGTAGCGCTGTGGAACATCCAGGTGCACTTTTGCAAACTTCAGACGTGCAGAAATGTTTTTTTTGGACAGCAGTGGCTTCTTCCGTGGTGTCCTCCCATGAACACCATTCTTGTTTAGTGTTTTACGTATTCTAGTCTCGTCAACAGAGATGTTAGCATGTTCCAGAGATTTCTGTAAGTCTTTAGCTGACACTCTAGGATTCTTCTTAACCTCATTGAGCATTCTGCGCTGTTCTCTTGCAGTCATCTTTGCAGGACGGCTACTCCTAGGGAGAGTAGCAGCAGTGCTGAACTTTCTCCATTTAAAGACAATTTGTCTTACCGTGGACTGATGAACATCAAGGCTTTTAGAGATACTTTTGTATCCCTTTCCAGCTTTATGCAAGTCAACAATTCTTAATCTTAGGTCTTCTGAGATCTCTTTTGTTCGAGGCATGATTCACATCAGGCAATGCTTCTTGTGAATAGCAAACTCAAATTTAGTGAGTGTTTTTTATAGGGCAAGGCAGCTCTAACCAATATCTCCAATCTCGTCTCATTGATTGGACTCCAGGTTAGCTGACTCCTGACTCCAATTAGCTTTTGGAGAAGTCATTAGCCTAAGGGTTCACATACTTTTTCCAACCTACACTGTGAATGTTTAAATGATGTATTCAATATAGACAAAAAAATACAATAATTAGTGTGTTATTAGTTTAAGCACACTATGTTTGTCTATTGTTGTGACTTAGATGAAGATCAGATCAAATTTGATGCCCAATTTATGCAGAAATCTAGGTAATTCCAAACGGTTCATATACTTTTTCTTGCCACTGTAGACTTGGCGCTCCGGTACCACTTGCCATGCGGTAGCAGAGAGTCTATGACTTCGGTGACTGTAGTCTTTGACAATTTTTGGTGCCTTCCTCTGACTCCGTCTAGTATATACTGTAGGTCCTGGATGGCAGGAAGCTTGGCCACTACAGCCCGTCGATGTTAATGGGGGCCGGTTCAACCCTCCTTTTCCTGTAGTCCACGATCAGCTATTTTGTCTTGCTCACATTGAGGGAGAGGTTGTTGTCCTGGCACCACACTGCCAGGTCTCTGACCTCCTCCCTATAGTCTGTCTCATCGTTGTCGGTGATTAGGCCTACCACTGTTGTGTCGTCAGCAAACTTAATGATGGTGTTGGAGTCGTGCTTGGCCACGCAGTCGTGGGTGAACAGGGAGAACAGGGGGGGACTGAGCACGCGTGGCAGATGGGTTGTTGCCTACCCTTACCACCCGGGGGCGGCCCGTCAGGAAGTCCAGGATCCAGTTGCAGAGGGAGTCCTTAGCTTAGTGATGAGCTTTGTGGGCACTATGATGTTGAACGCTAAGCTGTAGTCAATGAACATCATTCTCACATAGGTGTTCCTTTTGTCCAGGTGGGAAAGGGCTGTGTGGAGTGCGATTGCGTCATCTGTGGATCTGTTGGGGTGGAATGCGAATTGGAGTGAGTCTAGGGTTTCTGGGATGATGGTGTTGATGTGAGCCATGACCAGCCTTTCAAAGCTCTTCATGGCTACCGATGTGAGTGCTATGGAGCGGTAGTCATTTTGGCAGGTTACCTTCTCTTTCTTGGGCACATGGACTATGGTGTTCTGCTTGAAACGTAGGTATTACAGACTCGGTCAGGGAGATGTTGAAAATGTCAGTGAAGACACTTGCCAGTTGGTCCGCACATGCTCTGAGTACATGTTCTGGTAATCCGTCTGGCCCCGCGGGCTTGTAAATGTTGACCTGTTTAAGGGTCTTGCTCACATGTTTGAATTTTTTATTTCACCTTTATTTAACCAGGTAGGCCAGTTGAGAACAAGTTCTGCGACCTGGCCAAGATAAAGCAAAGCAGTGTGACAAAAACAACAACGCAGAGTTACACATGGGATAAACAAACGTACAGTCAATATCACAAAAGAAAATCTGTATACAGTGTGTGCAAATGAAGTAAGGAGGTAAGGCAATACATAGGCCATAGTGGCGAAGTGATTACAATTTAACAATTGACACTGGAGTGATAGATGTGCAGATGAGGATGTGCAAGTAGAAATACTGGTGTGCAAAAGAGCAGAAAAAAAACAAAAAACAAATACGAGGTAGGTAATTGGTTGGATGGGCTATTTACAGATGGGCTGTGTACAGGTGCAGTGATCGGTAAGCTGCTCTGTGTTGGAGGCTATTTTGTAAATGACATCGCCGAAGTCAAGGATCGGCAGAATAGTCAGTTGTACGAGGGTATGTTTGGCAGCATGAGTGAAGGAGGCTTTGTTGTGAAATAGGAAGCCGATTCTAGATTTAATTTTGGATTGGAGATGCTTAATATGAGTCTGGAAGGAGAGTTTACAGTCTAGAGAGACACCTAGGTATTTATAGTTGTCCACATATTCTAAGTCAGAACCGTCCAGAGTAGTGATGCTAGGCGGGCGGGCGGGTGCGGGCAGCGATCGGTTGAAGAGCATGCATTTAGTTTTACTAGCGTTTAAGAACAGTTGGAGGCCACGGAAGAAGTGTTGTATGGAAGGGCCAGATGTATACAGAATGGTGTCGTCTGAGTGGAGGTGGATCAAAGAATCACCCGCAGCAAGAGCGACATCATTGATACATACAGAGAAAATAGTCGGCCCGAGAATTGAACCCTGTGGCACCCCCATAGAGACTGGCAGAGGTCCGGACAACAAGCCCTCCGATTTGACACACTGAACTCTATCAGCGAAGTAGTTGGTGAACCAGGCGAGGCAGTCATTAGAGAAACCAAGGCTGTTGAGTCTGCCGATAAGAATATGGTGATTGACAGAGTCAAAAGCCTTGGCCAGGTCGATGAAGACGGCTGCACAGTACTGTTTTTTATCGATGGTGGTTATGCTATCGTTTAGGACCTTGAGCGTGGCTGAGAGGCACCCGTGATAAACTCGGAAACCGGATTGCATAGCGGAGAAAGTACGGTGGGATTCGAGACGATCGGTAATCTGTTTGTTCACTTGGCTTTTATAGACTTTTGAAGACTTGGGCCAGTTGCTGCGGGGGGTGCAGAGCTGTTGGCCAGGGTTGGGGTAGCCAGGTGGAAAGCGTGGCCAACTGTAGAGAAATGCTTGTTGAAATTCTCGATTATCATGGATTTATCGGTGGTGACAGTGTTTCCTAGCCTCAGTGCAGTGGGCAGCTGAGAGGAGGTGCTCTTATTCTCCATGGACTTTACAGTATCCCAGAACATTTTGGAATTAGTGCTGCACAGGATGCAAATTTCTCTTTGAAAAAGCTAGCCTTTGCTTTCCTAACTGACTGTGTACAGTGGGGCAAAAAAGTATTTAGTCAGCCACCAATTGTGCAAGTTCTCCCACTTAAAAAGATGAGAGAGGCCTGTAATTTTCATCATAGGTACACTTCAACTATGACAGACAGAAATCTTGCTTGTTTGTAGGTGACCAAATACTTATTTTCCACCAGAATTTGCAAATAAATTCATTAAAAATCCTACAATGTGATTTTCAGGATTTTTTTTTCTCATTTTGTCTGTCATAGTTGAAGTGTACCTATGATGAATTACAGGCCTCTCTCATCTTTTTAAGTGGGAGAACTTGCACAATTGGTGGCTGACTAAATACTTTTTGCCACTCTGTATATTGGTTACTGACTTCGCTGAAAAGTTGCATGTCGCAGGGACTAGTGCGCCACAGGATGTTTTTGTGCTGGACAAGGGCAGTCAAGTCTGGAGGGGGCTATATCTGTTCTTAGTTCAATTTTTTTATAAAGGGGCATGCTTATTTAAGATCAAATCAAATGTATTTATAAAGCCCTTCTTACATCAGCTGATATCTCAAAGTGCTGTACAGAAACCCAGCCTAAAACCCCAAACAGCAAGCAATGCAGGTGTAGAAGCACGGTGGCTAGGAAAAACTCCCTATAAAGGCCAGAACCTAGGAAGAATCCTAGAGAGGAACCAGGCTATGAGGGGTGGCCAGTCCTCTTCCGGCTGTGCCAGGTGGAGATTATAACAGAACATGGCCAAGATGTTCAAATGTTCATAGATGAATTAATAATAATCACAGTCGTTGTCGAGGGTGCAACAGGTCAGCAAATCAGGAGTAAATGTCAGTTGGCTTTTCATATCCGATCATTCAGAGTATCTCTACCGCTCCTGCTGTCTCTAGAGAGTTGAAAACAGCAGGTCTGGGACAGGTAGCACGTCCGGTGAACAGGTCAGGGTTCCATAGCCGCAGGCAGAACAGTTGAAACTGGAGCAGCAGCACAGCCAGGTGGACATGGAGACGGCAAGGAGTCATCAGGCCAGGTAGTCCTGAGGCATGGTCCTAGGGCTCAGGTCCTCCGAGAGAGAGAAAGAAAGAAAGAAAAAAAGAAAGAAAGAAAGAAAGAAAGAAAGAGGGAGGGAGAGAATTAGAGAGCATACTTAAATTCACACAGGACACCTGATAAGACAGGAGAAATATTCCAGATATAACAGACTGACCCTAGCCCCCCGACACATAAACTACTACAGCATAAATACTGGAGGCTGAGACAGGAGGGGTCGGGAGACACTGTGGCCCCATCCGACGATACCCCCGGACCCGGCCAGGATATAACCCCACCCACTTTGCCAAAGCACAGCCCCCACACCACTAGAGGGATATCTCCAACCACCAACTTACCATCCTGAGACAAGGCCGAGTATAGCCCACGAAGATCTCCCCCACGGCACAACCCAAGGGGGGGGCGCCAACCCGGACAGGAAGATCACGTCAGTGACTCAACCCACTCAAGTGACGCACCCCTCCTAGGGATGGCATGGAAGAGCACCAGTAAGCCAGTGACTCAGCTCCTGTAATAGGGTTAGAGGCAGAGAATCCCAGTGGAGAGAGGGGAACCGGCCAGGCAGAGACAGCAAGGGCGGTTCGTTGCTCCAGTGCCTTTCCGTTCACCTTCATACTCCTGGGCCAGACTACACTCAATCATAGGACCTACTGAAGAGATGAGTCTTCAATAAAGACTTAAAGGTTGAGACTGAGTTCTCGTCTCTCACATGGGTAGGCAGACCATTCCATAAAAATGGAGCTCTATAGGAGAAAGCCCTGCCTCCAGCTGTTTGCTTAGAAATTCTAGGGACAGTTAGGAGGCCTGCGTCTTATGACTGTAGTGTACGTGTAGGTATGGTGAGGAAGGTGAGATGAGGAAGGCACTTTTGAAGAACAACCAGGCACCTTCTACTGACGGGAGGAGGTCAATATCCTTCCAGGATACCAGAGCCAGATCGATTAGAAAGGCCTGCTCGCAAGAGTGTTTTAGGGAGCGTTTGACAGTGATGAGGGGTGGTCGCTGAGATCCTGGTTGAAAACAGCTGAGGTGTGTTTAGAGGGCAAGTTGGTCAGGAGGATATCTATGAGGGTGCCCATGTTTACGGATTTGGGGTTGTACCTGGTAGGTTCCTTGATAGCTTGTTTGAGATTGAGGGCATCTAGCTTAGATTGTAGGATGGCCGGGGTGTTAAGCATATCCCAGTTTAGGTCACCTAAAAGTACGACCTCTGACAATAGATGGGGGGCAATCAATTCACCTATGGTGTCCAGGGCACAGCTGGGAGCTGAGGGAGGTCTATAACAAGCGGCAACGGCGAGAGACTTATTTCTGGAGAGATGGATTTTTAAAGTAGTAGCTCGAACTGTTTGGGCATAGACTTGGATAGTAGGACAGAACTCTGCAGCCTATCTCTACAGTAGATTGCTACTCCGCCCCCTTTAGCAGTTCTATCTTGACGGAAAATGTTGTAATTGGGGATGGACATTTCAGAATTTTTGGTGGCCTTCCTAAGCCAGGATTCAGACACGGCTAGGACATCAGGGTTGGCGGAGTGTGCTAAAGCAGTGAATAAAGCAAACTTAGGGAGGAGGCTTCTGATGTTAACATGCATGAACCCAAGGCTTTTCCGGTTACAGAAGTCAACAAATGAGAGCTGCTTGGGGACACACAGGGCCTGGGTTAATCTCTACATCACCAGAGGAACAGAGGAGGAGTAGGATAAGGGTACGGCTAAAGGCTTTAAGAACTGGTCGTCTAGTGCGTTCGGAACAGAGAGTAAAAGGAGCAGACTTCTGGGCGTGGTAGGATAGATTCAGGGCATAATGCACAAACAAGGGCATGGTAGGGTGCAAGTACAGTGGAAGTAAACCTAGGCATTGAGTGACGATGAGTGAGGCTCCATCTCTGGAAGCGCCAGTTAAGCTAGGTGCGATGTCCGCATGTGTGGGGTTGGGGCAAGGGAGCTAACCGAGGCATGTAGAGCGGGACTAGGGGCTCCGCAGTAAAACAAAACAATGAGAGCTACCTTAAACAACAGTATACAAGGCATATTGACATTAGAGGGAGGCATAAAGCAATCACAGGTGTTGATTGGGAGGGCTAAGACAACAACGGGTAAACAGCTAAGACAACAACAACGGGTAAATGGTGATGAATGGGCAGAGATTTTCAGTTAGCTACACACAGGCCCTGAGTTCGAGGCTGGGGCCGACAGATAAACAAAATGAAGTACCGTGTTAATGAACAGTCCAATAAGCATCAGCTGTGTAGCCGAGTGATCATTGGATCCATTTAGCAGCAATGGACAAAACAGGCTGGGCGAATGGGAGTCACGTCACTTAGAGAGCCGGGGCTAGTAGCTGGGTCCTCACGACATCAACGACGCAGAGGTCGGTTGAGAGCACATCGGCCGAAACACGTCAGCAGACCAGTCGTGATGGATCGGCGGGGCTCCGTGTCGACAAAGGGTCCAGGCCAATTGGCAAGAGAGGTATTGTAGTTGGTGTACTTCGTTTTGCTAGCCGGGGGAATGGGCCTAGCTCGAGGCTAACTGGTGCTTGCTTCTGGACAAGGGTGTTAGCCACGATAGCCACTCGGTAGCAGCTAGTTAGCTGCGATGATCCGGTGTAATGGTCCAGAGCTTGCGGCAGGAATCCGGTGATGTAGTGGGGGAAAAAAGCAGTCCGATATGCAAGGGGCTGATATCGCGCTGTGCAGACTGGCAGATATTATCCGGGCTATCCGGGCTAAAGTGGCTGGTGTCTGTGCTAAAGGTAAAGACTGCTAGCAGTAGTTAACAATGACTAAATAACTAGAAGCTATGGAGAGCGTGATCACACAGTCGTCCGGAACAGCTGGTGCTCTCATGCATGCTTCAGTGTTGCTTGCCTCGAAGCGAGCATAAAAGGCATTTAGCTCGTCTGGTAGGCTTGCGTCACTGGGCAGTTCGCGGCTGAGTTTCCCTCTGTAGTCCGTAATAGTTGCAAGCCCTGCCATATCTGATGTGTCAGAGCCGGTGTGGTAGGATTCAATCTTAGTCCTGTATTGACGCTTTGCCTGTTTGATGGTTCGTCTGAGGGCATAGCGGGATTTCTTATAAGCGTCCGGATTAGTGTCCCACTCCTTGAAAGTGGATGTTGCCTGTAATCCATGGCTTCTGGTTGGGATAAGTCACTGGGGGGACAACGTCGTCGATGCACTTATTGATGAAGCCGGTGACTGAGGTGGTATACTCCTCAATGCCATAGGATGAATCCCGGAACATATTTCAGTCTGTGCTAACAAAACAGTCCTGTAGCGTAGCATCCGCGTCATCTGACCACTTCCGTATTGAGCGAGTCACTGGTACTTCCTGCTTCAGTTTTTGCTTGTAACCAGGAATCAGGACGATATAATTATGGTCAGATTTACCAAATGGAGGGCGAGGGAGAGCTTTGTATGCATCTATGTGTGTGGAGTACAGGTGGTCTAGAGTTTTTTTTCTCCTTTGGTTGCACATGTCACATGCTGGTAGAAATGAGGTAAAACGAATTTAAGTTTGCCTGCATTAAAGTCCCTGGCCACTAGGTGCGCCACTTCTGGGTGGGCATTTTCTTGTTTGCTTATGGCCTTATACAGCTCATTGAGGTGGAAAATATACAGTTACGAATAATATAGATAAGAACTCTCTTGGTAGATCGTGTGGTCTACAGCTTATCATCTTTTCAAAGCTATTAAGGCAATTCTCAATAAAAAGTATTTAAAGGAAAGAGGGGAATTGTTTTCCATTCGTTAGTGTGGTTTGTAGTTATTTACCCTAACCCTATGTTATTTCCTCATCTCTGTTTGCTATGCTCTGTAACTAAAAGATGAGTGGATTATAAAATACTACAGAAAATATAACACCACCAACAATTCAATTCTAATGTGTTTTGATGTATTTTCTCTCCAACCCTCTCCCTCTCTTTCACCCCCTCCCTCTCTCCGCATCTCTCTATCTCTTTCCCTCTCTCTATTGCCCCCACCCCCTATCTCTCTCCCTCTCCATCCTCTCTCTCTCCTCTCCTCAGTCTCCAAGGTCAGGCGAAGGTTGTGGGGAGGTCGGGGGCCGGGGCCCCCAGGGTAGTGGCCCTGTCTCTGACGGCTCATCTGCCTCAAAGACTGGAACCGCCAGGCCCCAGGTCAGGGTACGTATGATGAGCACCGCCACACGCACACACACACTCTCACACGCCCATGCATGCATGCTTGCCCACATAGACACACACACACACACACGAACGGACCCCCTTGGGCTGTGTACTCTACCTGGGAAAATGGCTAAAGGGGTTTCTCCCTGTCATCGTAGCGTTGCATTGCAAACAACACATTTTCCACCTCATTCCATTCTGCAAGTAAGCACATTTAAAAGAAGATTTGCCATTAATTCAAAAGGTGAACTAGTACTCTATTTCTTTTCACCCGTCTCTGCACTAAATGTTCTATGATAGGACATAAAAGCTTATTTTTGGCATTCAGGACTCAAATGCCTCAGTCTAGTAGTCAGACAATGTTATGATTCAAATGACAGGAACTCTAATCTCCACGTGGTGGCACCTTTACCAGCAAATTGGTTGGAAAAGTAGCTATTATCTAACAGGGGATATATATATATATATATATTGGCTGGGGTTAGCCGTTACAAAATGCCCTTTCCTCACTCTCTTTCATGGCCTCATCAGACAGTGCTGGAAGAATGAGAGCCTTTGCTTGGGTAGTCAGTCATCCTCCCTTATGAAATACGTATTTCACAAAGATGAAGAATACATCAATGACTTCACAGTTTCATTCCATTCCCTTCTGGGAGTCTCTGAGCAAGTTCACATGTACACACAGCACGCATTTAACCTTACCCACGATTATTTTAATACAGTATATATTTATTTTCCACATTTAGCCTTACTCAACTAGAAGTCAGTCACCACAAAGGCAACTCACCTCAGAACTATATATATTCATGGCTCTGTATCCCTCCCGTGGTATGAACAAACTGTTACTGAAGGGAGAGTTGCATTTAGTGATGTAGTGATGTCATCCCCAAATAGGCACCCCTGGGGCTAAACACTCTGCTGTCTCCCCTCTGTGAGTCCCCCCCTGTCCCACCCCTCTCCCCCGCTGTCCCCATGCTGTCCCATGCCAGCCCTTAGGGCAGGACACGTGAGCCCCAGCCGAGCCCCGGTAGTCTGTACACACTCACACACACACTCACACACCGTTGCCGCAGGTGAGCCAGTCATGTCCCCATGTGAGTCCCAGCCTCAGAGAGCCCAGAAAACTATACACAGTAGTCAGATACACAGCTGTATCTGACCCCCGTAGCACCGCCTCGTCTGGCCCACTTGATCAGCCCTGCTGCACGCCACAACACTTTAAAAGGGGAACAGGCGCAATAAGGCCAATGATGAATACAGACTATGAAGCACCGCTAGATGAATCAGTGGTCTGTGGTTTAGAGACTAGTAGTTTTGTTGTCTATACTGCAGAGGTATTGTGTCACAGCGTTGTTTGTTGAAATACTGTATGTACATTGAGGACAAATGTTTCAAATACTCACCCTTCATATTGTGTTTTTGAGAATATGTGACGTTGCATTGTAACATCACTGGCAGTGTTTGTGTGAGCTGGTCACTACAAAATTAGGGGGGATTTTTGAAAGGTTAAAATAGGTATAGAACAGTAGTGTGTTATGATAACTTACTAATTCACTGACATTGGAACGGATTGTTGTGTTCTTTTGTTTCCAGAGACTATCAGGGAGTGTTTCCACAGCCACCTCCAAAACCCAGCTGTGAGAGAGGAGTGAAGTGCCTGTGTGCAGTGTCCATCCTAGTGGTCTGTGGCCTGGGCTCTCTCCCCTGGTCCCCCTGTTCCCCTGGTGCATGGCTCTGTCCAGACTGCTCTCCAGCTTCCTCCTCTTCCTCCTGGCTGCTGTAACGCTGACCCCTGACCTTTGACCCCCACCGTCCTTTGCTCCTCCAATCCTGTCCCAGACTGGAACTGAGCTACCTCACTGCTCTGCCGACCACCATGCAAACCCCACGTCCATTTCTCACCAAACACACACACACTCACACACACACACACACACACACACACACACACACACACACACACACACACACACACACACACACACACACACACACACACACACACACACACACTTATTCCGCCAGTTTGCATGGCATTTCTCACTATCTCACCGGTACTGTACAACCAGCTGCAGATGTTATAAGCCCAGGGCACAAGTTTTCCTTGTTTGCTGCATCAGAACAAAGTAGGGTCAAATTTGAAGAGGACACATGGAGTGGAGGGATCCTATGAGAACAGCACTGCTGAGAGTTCCACAGAGTTCTGAGACTTCCAGCTCCATGACAACGTGTGTTAAGAAAGAGAGAGAAGAGAGTGATTGTGTTGTCGCTCAACTGATGAAGGAAATGGAAGTTGGACCGATGTCATAATGAAAGGCTAAAGCAAGTAGATCTATCTATGCAACACGGCCCAGGTTGGAAACAGCTGAACAGTGTTGTGTAGTATAAGATTGATGACGACTGTTGACTTAAATTCAGTATCTATCTACCATTTCCTTTTTTTTATTCCTAAGACATAGAGGAACGGTACGAGGGAAGGTTTTAAACGTAAAAAACGTGTGCCTTGCTATTGTTGTTTCTTATACCTTTTGTTAAAACACTGCTTACCCAGTTAGGTGTTCAAAAGATGTAGAGAAAGAAAAAAAGGACAACCGGCAAGGTTGAAACAGGCATCTGTTTCTATGTATACGATCTCCGACCTTGACGTATAATGATGGTGTACATGCTTTGTGTTTAGTGTAAAACTGTACGCGTTCTGTGATGTGGAATATTATGGGCCTTAAAGTGCTAGACTGCATGGTTAATACATATACAAACATGTTGAGAAATAAACGTTATTCATTGGAAACCATTGGATTACATGCCTGTTCTGTATGTGATTCACCTTAAACACGTACAAGCACCTTTCAGCGTTGATCATTTCTCCTCTTCACACTTCAAACGCAAAAGTGGAACAGTAAATGAGAAATAAGGAAGGTGTGTCTGGGTCTAGGTCATCATTGGGGATTCGAGGAGTTTGTACTACGGAAAGCAGGTGATTGACAAGACTGATTGAGGTTATATGAAAACAGATGTTTAGGGATGTCATTGAATGTTAACTACAAAGAAAACTACATAAAGTGTATGCCAGCATCCTAAATGGAACCCTATACCCTATATAGTGCACTACCTTTGACCAGAGCCCTATGGGGCCTGGTCAAAAGTAGTGTACTATAGGGAATATGGACACACTGTATGTTAGCAAGCGTATAGGCAATACATTGACCACGGTGCGAGTGTGGCCTGCCACGCAGACACAGACATTAGCATGAGTAATTGGTTGTTTACAGGAGGTGTTGATGATCCTGAAGACGATAGGACAGGAGAAATTATCCTCTGGGCCCATCAGCCAATCAGCTGCGGAGGTACATCCCCGACGCGCTTATACACACACACACACACACACACACACACACACACACTGCTCAACAACCAATCAACTTTTCCCTGATTGCTTATACTAGCCTTGATGACAAACCCTTTACTGTAATCGTCTATTTGGTCTCATGGAAGATGTTCGTTTGTTGATGAGTGTGTTCCTACATCAGATCAAATCAGACAGAAAAAGGGAATAGTATTCATTGTTTATAAAATGACTATGTATGTGAATATTACGTAAAACAACCGTTTCCTCAGCCATCAGTTGCCATGTTACAGGCTCTTGATCTAGCAAAGTGCAGAATACAGAATAGAAACACTGCATGTTATATCACATTATGAGGTATTTGATTACTGTTGCTTTCCTTGTACTTCTATCTTATTAATAGGAAAGTTGCCAAACAGTTTTTTATTCTCATTGTTGCTGAAGGGTTTAGACTTGACTGATAGGATTAATAAATTAGAATGGAAATGCATTCCTACACTGTCCTCAAAGAAACATAATGTGGTAGAAAAAAAGAAAAGAAATGTGCCTTTTTGCAATTATCAAGATATTTTTGTAAGAAATGGAAATAACTTTAAAGGGAATAAAGGTCATGTGTATCGAACCATTGTGGCTTTGCAATTACCACCAGTCAAAATGTTGATTTGGGGTCTTTGCTTAAGCATGGATGGCAAAATGAATAAGATGGCTGGCTACTCTTTGTTGAAAAGATCACACATGATTACGCCACATCAAAAAGACAAGAAGGGAAATCATTTTTCTGTGTAGAAAGTTAGGAAAGGGAGGGATGAAAGAGTCCTGTTATTTAAATGTCACAAACTTGGGGGAATGTTTCGGGGCGTGGTTGTTCTGTGCGTCAAGTTTTTTCTCTAATGAACTTAGGATAGTAATGAGTCAAGGCAAAGGTTTTACATTGCAGTCTGATGTAAAACCTTCAAGTATTTTAGTAGCATTCAATAAGTGTCCGTCATCGTTGATGGCCTTGTGTGCTTTTGAGAGCTTTCACGGTCTTCCGTTCATTTCCAGAGATGGATAGAATAATTTCCTCATCATCAAAATGCCAATGTACTTTAATCTGGAAAAGGAAAAGAAAATGGGGGTACGAATTGAAAACAGATTCACTTAAGCTTGTGTGCTACATTATAGGCATATGTATAGCGAGGCTATTAGAGACTCCCACGTTGTTCACTATGACAATCAATGTGAGCGATGACAAGCCTATACATTGGCACACACACACAAAATAACAAAATGTGCCATGTCAAAGTCATATGCTGAACAAAAAGTTTAACAATTGGAAAAGAGCTGTGAAAAGAATGTTAAAGTGGGCAAAACAAAAGACAACCAGGTGTGAGTTGATCATTGTGGTATGCAGTGGCAGACATCAGCTGTGTGTGTGTGTGTGTGTGTGTGTGTGTGTGTGTGTGTGTGTGTGTGTGTGTGTTTGTGTGTGTATGTGTGTGTGTGTGTGTGTGTGTGTGTGTGTGTGTGTGTGTGTGTGTGTGTGTGTGTGTGTGTGTGTGTGTGTGTGTGTGTGTGTGTGTGTGTGTGTGTGTGTGTGTGTGTGTGTGTGTGTGTGAGGGTGCGGGCGATGACAGGGGTGCTGGCCCCATCAGTGGACCAGGGATTGTGCTGAGTGTGTTCATGTAATTTGAGAGGTTTAGGTGATTGCATTTCAGACATGTCATCAAACCGCATTAAGAAACAATTTGATATGGAATCACATAGGAGTCTGAAAGGGCAGTGCGGGAGCTTATAATCGAGGATAAATAAAAGCAAGGATGTCATCTCCACTTGGACATTCCGATCAATCATTAGCATATTGAAAGTATTTTTTCCTGAATGTCCCATCTGTAATTCCTCACAACAGTTAATTTATCATTTCTCTTGAGCCAAGAGTCATCTTCAAAACACAGGGAAGCAATATTTCAGATTACATTAGGGTGGCTGAGTAAAATGTGAGTGTTTTCCTTGCCCTATGCCTCCCTGGCTTTTAAAATTCACAAGCTAACCTATCCATCAGATTGGACAATGGAAATTAAGTGATTAAAGTAAGAATACGATCAAAGGTGATCTTTCACCACAAAAAATGACCCTTACTTTACAGTAAACATGGGATGGTTGCTTAAACAGAGATTAAGCCTAGTCCTGGACTAAAAAGCTCTTTCAATTGAGAATCTCCATTGAGAATGCTGTTTAGTCCTGGACTAGGCTTAATCTGTGTCTGGGAAACCTGCCCTAAATGAGTTTTAAAAAACGGTGGTATAGTGCATACTGAAAACTTGTGAGAACTTGACTATCTGTGATATTAAAACCATACTGTCTATGCAACTACAGGTGTATGATCTTAATTTGATCATTTTTGTTGCTGAGAATTTTCCTACACCGCAGGAAATGCAGATGAGCTTCATGATTTACATAAATTCACTGAAAACCAAAACTAATACACGGTTATATTAACAATATTGCACTTTTCAGGTAGCCTACTTTTGGACAGCTACAGTAATAGCCTAACCACCGATCAAGCAATATTATGGACTAAACATTAAAATAATGTTGCTGAAGGATTATTTTGCTGTTACAATATAGATCAAATTAAGATCCTACATCTGTATTGTCCTTTAAATCCATTTTGAAGTTGGATTTCCCATTAACACATATCTCAAACCAGAACCCAAACAGTGCTTTATCCTCTCTAAGACATTACAAAACAAGTCACATCCCAGACAAAAGAGAGAAATGTATGAATCACCTATAAGACTTGGATCTTTGGTAGTCACAAAAGAAAGATGAAATTAGGATTCTGAGAAGCGGCTTCAATTATCCACTTCTGATGCAAGAAGGAATGATGACCTCTGGAATCACAGTGTTATCATATGGAAGGCTAACACTCATTCTCAACCAGACATTCTAAAACAGTGTTATCACATAGAGACAGCTCACTCTCTCATTCTGGAGGAGACATGTTAAAACACTGCAAAGTTCCGATAAGGCAAATGACTCACAACGACTTGTAGAATTGCATGGTATGATAGCATGTCCTCCAAAATGTGTCCTTCCTTAGCTTCATCCAACATGGATCTTGTGGGATTGTTATCATGAGTCAGTCACTCTTTTATGAAAAGAGAGGAGAACAAAAACTAGCAGAATCGAATAAGTTGAATAGGTGTTAGTGATGGACGTTAGTTCTGACCTCTGCAGACTCTGTGTTGTGTTCTGTTTGAGGTTGGCAATATGTGATGGAGAGAGGTTGAGCTAGCTAACAGCAGGGCTTTGACAGTATTTATCCATCCTCACATTATTAAGCTAATTGGTCAATATGGTACTGGGAAAAAATGTCAATTACTTGGTCACTGGTCCTTGGTAAAGAGATTGCTTCCTTGTCCTTAATAGCCTATACCTACCAAAGTATGTTGCCCCCCCTAAAGGGGAATGATTAAACTTGATTTTAATGTTTCTAGGGAGAGCAAGAACCATTCTTATTGAGAAACATGTTACGTCCTCTGAAATCAGATGCAGGATTGTCCTTAAATGAATACTATTCAATTAAGCTCCGTTAAAAAAGCACAACTGTTTTTGCTACACTGCTCTATTCACTGTAAGGTACCTCGTTACTTCAAGTGCCCATGCAGAATGAAGTGCCTGGCCCTAGTTGTATACAACATACCATTGATTATCATTATTTTCTAAGAGCGAGAAAGAGAATGGTGGAAGGAAAGAGAGAGGAGAGAGAGAGAGAGAACCACTATACCTGAAATGTCATGTGGGAGAAGAGGAGCAGTTGCAGCTGCCCCCAATCTGTCTCATGTACTTTAGCAAAGAACTGTAGACAAATAAATGCAATACAGAGCCCTCCAAATAACTGAGCAGGTAAACAGCAGCAGAGACTGTTCATCTAATTGTATCAGGAGCCTGCAATGTCGGTTTAAAGCCTCCAGTGCAATTCATTTGATTTCATTACAGGGAAAATACAGCAAAAGGAGGCTAGCCATTTTCTGGACCTCATTCTTAGAGCAGTTTTATTAGACATGGTTAGAGAAGCGATCCAATTTTAAGTCTCAGGTGAAGAGCTTTGATTGTTTTTTTATTGGTGTCTAATCCTCTGGATTGGTTTATGTTTAGAGGATCATTTAATTGCATAAGAGTCTGCAATGTAGTTCTTCTCTTCAACTTTCATTATCTAAAGGTGTCATTTTATAGACCAAACATGTATATGTGTAAAAAGGACAGAATGCTCCTACTTTAAAGATTAGAATTGTTTTTGCAAAACCTTCATTAGGCAACTTTGGGTGGGGGCCACAGAAAATCTGAACTTATCATGAGGGGCCGCAGTGGCTCACGGGTCTGCATACCCACATCCATACCCACACATGCAGTCAGAGCCGGCTCTAGCCTTTTGGGGGCCCTAAGTGACATTTAGTTGGGGGGCCTCCACCACCATGTAAGAAAAACATTTAAGCAGCCCCCCCCCCCCTCTTGACAGCGGAGAGAAATCTATTTAAGTTTTTGAGTTCATTTCCTGCAATTCTACACATTTTGCCATGGGGCATAGTGAAAATATTAAAATTTTAACAGCTAATTTCCTGCAATTCTAAACATTTTGCAATAGGGTGGAGAGAAATGTTAGCAGTTTTTAATATGATATTTGAGTGAGAGTGACTATCAAAATCAGTGGGGGCCCCGGTCGGTAATTCGACCATGATTACTACAAGTTTAAATAGCTGGCCGCTAGACTAATTTAACAATCTAAAATGTTTTTGCTGACATGGGCTAATTGAGTGACTGTCAGTGACTGACATAACAAGAGAAAAACTGCTGATGTACCACCAAAAATTTGCAACATGTGTATTCTACTATTCTAACTATCAACAGAAAGTTGAGACCCTGACTGAGATCCTAAAACGTGGATACATTTTGGGGGGGGAATTGATCCTCAGGAGTCGGGGTAGTGGCCTGTCCCTGATTAACATGGTATACATATGTTTATTAACTATGCATAAGCTTCTGCACTTCTGAGAGGAGGACATTATGCTATAGAATGTATCATGTGTTATGGAAATTTGAGTTGGTGTCCTCTGCAAGCATTAAGTTCAAGCAAACATATAGGCTTAAATGTAAAATCTTAAAAATAAAGTGAAGATGTTTTCATAGGCAACTTGTCTATATAAAATTATGAAGTACTACTCTTCATCTGTTTTACCTGTTCTTTGTCTAATTGTATCTAGTTTGTACTGGCTGTACTGTATATGTCAAACACTTGCACTGTCTTGGTGTGAAATGGCTTGATGGTATGTTCATTTGTGCTTTACCCGCGTAATGAATGGTTATAGTTTCAATGGAATCGAATTTACCCGTCTCCCGGGCTGCAATGGGTTACCGCTGCTGCAGCATCCTTTGCGCGTTCCTGTCATGGTCTTTGATTGGCTGGAATGGGGCGGCGCGCTCAGGCATCGCTTGCGCGAGGCATCAGCAGCTGCTGAGGCCAAGTTCATCAGCTCACACGCGCTAGGAATGGCATTGCTGCACACTACCAGATCACACAACAACACAGTCTATGGGAAAATTCACACAGACAGCAACACGCTTATTTACAAATTATCCGATGCACATTAGGGCATAGCAAGTTGAGGAAACCTGTACCGGAGACACCTCACAAAAACAACAGCACATACAGATAGATAGAGCACCAGTCAGTCAAGAGGAGAGAGGGGTTCAGTCCTTCAAAGAAAGATAAGAAAACATCACACTTCAATTGTTGGAGAAAAACTGAACGCGTCAGCGTTATTTGGAAGTTTTTTTGAGCGATTTTTTTTGCATACTGGCCTATCATCACATCTCGGCATCCTTACAAATAGCATCGGTCCACTTTGGAAGTGACGAGTGTGCCAACAATAGTGGTAGGGCATAAGATAATTTTTTGCAATCCTCTCATTCTAATCTAGGTTTAACGATTTGGTCAGCGAACTATTGCTAACTTTTGTTGTGTCTATGGTGTAAGTCTAAAACGTAATCCATGTCAAAACGTTAACTTGCATTGTTTTGTTCGTAATAATAACAATTGGATTGGAATTTTGGAAAAAGATGCTGTGCTCACCGAGAATGGAAACAGGTCCGCGATTGTGGCTTTAAGCCCTTTCTTTTTCTAATATCTTAACAACCAGTATTTTATTTGATTATCTTACAGAGATAAAACTTCAGTAAATTCAAAATAATCTTATTGGTGAGCTTTTTATTGGTGAGCTTCGGTTCCCGAAGAAGCGCCTGTCAGTTTGTTCTCCTGTTAACTTTGTAGGTAGCCTAAAACTTCCTGACCGGCTGTCACTTCTTATATTTCAACTTCTAGATCACCAGATATCAATAACTCTAATCAATGTTTCACTTTTACATATAGGAGATGCTAAACTGAATGGATAAATCTAATTTCTGAATAGATCAGAAATATAAGGCTTGACTTTTCAACATTTTACGCTAGAATTACGCGTGATAGTTGCAGTAGCCTATTTGGCAAAACATCATCAACATTTTGTCATTATATCTCGATAAAGATAAATAACAATATTCATTTATCTTTCCACGGTCTCCAACCTACACACCCCTGCGTAGAGGACGCGTTTCCTGCCCCTCACACCACCGGCATCAATGTCATTGCTAACCTCCTGAAAGCTGCAGTTGTCTCGTCGCTGATACAGAGAGAAATCCAGACATAGAATGGCCGATGAGCTGGTAACCATCACTCATGGGATTGTGGTGTGACTTGTTCGGCTGGAGGGAAGACTGCTGATATTCTTTGAAAAATCTTCATAGACTCAGTGCGTGTTCAATCTACCAGAGCAGGGATGATCAGGATCTTCCCGGATTTCAGCGTTCAGGTGACGGCGGCAGGTGGAGGAGCCGGGGGAATGCCATCAGGTCCTGCGGTGGGGAGAATCCCCGGTACCACTAACGGGAACCCGCAGAACGTCCAGGGGATCACGTCCTATCAACAAAGGTATGTTGACCTGACCACTGGGGAAATGTGTTTTGTATTGTTTTATTTCACAAATTATTTAATTCAGACACGGGCACAATAATAGGCTTATGGATATGTTATAAGTCACTGAACAGTTTGGGTTGTTTAATGGTCATGGACAGGCCTACCACGTTTATAACATATGGCATTATCAAGTTTCACATTATGCCATTTAGCCTATGCAATATAGGCCACATGGATAACAACAATAGTTCAATTGGCTACAACCTGCAAATGTAGTAAGTCACTTTACATGAATTTGCATGTTCAATGTGATGCATAAAACAACACTTGGCTAGACAATCAACTTATTCTGAAAGACTTAAATTAGGCTACCCATGAGACATTTAAGCGAATGATCATGAAAATGCCCATATTCTGAGCGATCATTCAATAGACTATTTTACAATCAATAATTAGGGTAATATTTAGTCTACACTGAATGCTTTACATGCTACTTGATCGTGAAGGGCTATAACGCCTATCAAAGATAATTAAGGTAGGTATATGTTATATAGGCCTATGCTAGTTTCTCAGAACATACCAAAACAACAACAGAGTGTAAATACAGAGACTTAATGGCTGGCAAAAGTTACCACATTGACATTACAGGCCTGAATTAGAAACGAATGTATTCATGATTAAAAGCTTTTGCAACCCACAGTTAAAATCACAAGTATTTTAGAATGACTCATTATATTTTATTAAACATGTTGGGCAGCTTATATTGTTTCAAGTAAAACAAATAGGCCTATAGATTAGCCTATAGCTACAGGCCACATCAGCTGTCTGAAAGAGAACATTTGAATGGCAAACAGGGACATGCTAACCTGTTCAAATATAAATGTTTAAAGAAATTGGCTGAGAATAATAATCCATGGCACTTTTTCTAAAGCAATTACATTTCTTTGATCATATATTTTAGCCAATATAATAAAATAACTTTTGTAGGCTATATTTTCAAAACAACCATTTTGGTGTGGTTAGCTGTATTACAGATGAAATCTGAAAGAGCAGAGAGTTTACAAAAAACTTTAAAAAACTATAAAAGTATATAACAAAACAAGAAAAAGTTAACACAATTCAAATCCACACTTTGTCTGCATTTGCAATGCTACATCAGGACGTTTTGGGTTTATTCTAGGCCTTTTACCCTAAATCAGAATATTACCTTCCTGAAGTTTGTATTTGGCATCTGGTAAACCCATTTTACAAACAAACAAATAAAGTTGCACAATTATTTAGAGCATATGACCGGTCAGTGACCTTGACCAGTCATTGATTGAAGACTAGTTTTCAACTCCATCATTCTTGTTTATCTGATGTGACACTCGAATGATAATTCATTTAAATGCAAATGATTTAACAATTAGGCTAATGCATGGGTGATTCATATGCTATGTTATATTACACTAAAATAGCTTGCTTTTTAGATCAGACTACAAAAGTTAATCACAGCCAGACAAATGAAATAATAGGCCTACTTAAAACAGAGATACAACCGTATGTAGGTGGATATATTTTTATTTCAATTATGAATATTGATGTTGTTAGTGATATATAGTCACGTCCAATATCTGCAAAACTATTAAGATGATCAGAAACAGTTCATTTAGTGAGAAAACGTCATAATGCAAAAATGTATAGATACTTCCAATTGCAGAACAAAAAGCAATTCCAAGGGAATTTGCGTATTGCAACCTGTATAACGCAAAAAAAAATAACTGTTTCCAACTACAACTGAGTGGCGTTGTTGCGCCGGCTGGAGAGAAGATGTGTCCCTTTTCACATAGAGCGAGCCAGGAAAAGCTGTAAAATGCACAGACAAACAGACTCAGAAAAATCCTTTACGAAGCAACGAAGACAAGAGGCTCTTGCGGAAAAATGTAAAGATAGGCTACGATGTTCCCGTTTATAGTGTAGCAATTCCACTGTTACAACCCGAGCTCCATATATCAGGAGAGCAGCTGGATTTGAGAAGCATCCCCCGGTTTCCACTCACTTTTCTTGGCATGCCTTTGGAGCTCGATCTCGGTTTTTTTTGCTCCGTTTTTCACGCTCATGAACGCCAATACACGGAGACAGGGGCACGGCTGGTCCACATCAGCGCTATGGCTTTGTTTAAATACACCTAGTCTACATGACGCATTGCTGTCAGACGGCACGGCTTTATGTCAAAATAAATCTGAAGAAAAAAAAGTAAGAAATCAAATAATTGCAGGAAGATGGCGCCCACCAAACCTAGCATTCAGCAAGACCCTACAAGAAGAGAACGGTAACGCTTGGATTGTTCTTTTTCTATATGAAAACGTTGACGCTTATGACTAGATGCTATGCAATTTTGAGTGGAGATGTCAGAAGTTTCGATGTTGCCCTTTTCAGCAGGAGTGCATCTGATAATTGGGGACCTTGGCGTTCGGGTAACAGGTATAGACTGAGAAGGCGTATGTTATAGGCTACTACAGAACAGCTAGTGCTGGCCAGCAATGCAGGCACTTTCGCATTGTTTATGTGCTAAGCAAGGTTGTTAACTGTCGTAAACATATTCATTCATCGATGACAATGCCGCTGTTTGTTTCTGTGTAGATGGAAAAGCTGCTTGCTAGGCCAGGCTGTGTGCGGTAGTGGTGATTCTCTGCATGCTGTTTTGCAGCGGAACCTCAGTCAGTCTGAAGCTTATGTGAGAGCGAAATTAGCATACACCAGCAACCAGCTGTTGAGGAACTTTACATGTAGCACATGGATTACTCTGTATTGTCAGATCAGAAATCACCCTCTGGTAATGGTTGTAGTAGACTTGTAGTTAAGGACAACACTGTGGCTGCGACAGTCAAATTGTATTATAGCCCATTTGCATGTTTTGAAAAACAAGCAGGTGATTAGATTGAAATGAATTATGGTATGTTAATATCTGGAGTTTAAAGTGGCTCTTGAAGGCAGCAATGAGTTGTATTTTCACAAATAATATAAACATTAATTATGCTATAGCTACGTCCTTATGCCCCCCCCCCCCCCCCCCCACCACCACCACTACATCGAACAAGTTAGAAATAAGCTTTAGGATCTGAGTTTATTACAAACACTGACAATGTCATAGCAGACAGTTTTAATCCATTCCGAAAGTATTCATCCCCCTGACTTATTCCACATTTTGTTGTGTTACAGCCTGAATATAAAATGGATTAAATAAATAAAACATTCACCCATCTACACACAATATCCTGTTAATGACAAAGTGAAAACATGCATTTAAGCAAATTTATTGAAAATGAAATACTGAAATATCTCATTTACATAAGTATTCACACCGCTGAGTCAATACATGTTAGAATCACCTTTGGCAGCGATTACAGCTGTGAGTCTTTCTAGGTAAGTCTCTAAGAGCTTTGCACACCTGGGTTGTACAATATTTGCACATTATTCTTTTAAAAATTCTTGAAGTTCTATCAAGTTGGTTGTTGATCATTGTTAGACAGCCATTTTCAAGTCTTGCCATAGATTTTCAAGCCGATTTAAGTCAAAACTGTAACTAGGCCACTCAGGAACATTCAACGTCGTCTTGGTTAGCAACCCCAGTGTATATTTGGCCTTGTGTTTTAGGTTATTGTCCTGCTGAAAAGGGAATTTGTCTCCCAGTATCTATTGGAAAGCAGATTGAACCAGGTTCTCCTCTAGAATTTTGCCTGTGCTTAGCTATATTCCGTTTATTTTCATCCTAAAAAACTCCCTAGTCCTTGCCGATGACAAGTTACCCATAACATGATCCAGCCACCACCATGCTTGAAAATATGATGAGTGGTACTCAGTGATGTGTTGTGTTGGATTTGCCACAAACATAACACTTTGTATTCCGGATTTAAAGTTAATTTCTTAGCTAAATGTTTAAATGTTTTTCACTTTAGTGCCTTATTGCAAACAGGATGCATGTTTCGGAATATTGTTATTATTTACAGGCTTCCATCTTTTCACTGTCATTTAGGTTAGTACTGTGGAGTAACTACAATGTTGTTGATCCATCCTCAGTTTTCTCCTATCACAGCCATTCTTTAAAAAAAATTGTTATAGACTCAAGACATTTCAGCTTTTCCTTTGTAAGTTATTTGACTTTTTTTTGGTACATTATTTCACTTTGACATTATGTATGCCAGTGACACAAAATCTCAATTGTATCAACTTTAAATTCAGGCTGTAACACAACAAAATGTGGAAAAAGTAAAGGGGTGTGAATACTTTGTGAAGGCGCTTGTGTGTTATTGAATACACTGCGAGTGCTTTTATTGAATTGAACCAAGGGGTTACAATGTATCAATGTTTACTGGGGTGTAACTTGTTAGGACACATTGTATCTAACAGATGATTGTGCTGCATTGTAATGATACATTGCTGTAAATTCTTCTCTAAAAGGAAAAGAAGGTTAGCTGTCATTCAAGAACTATAAGCTTAATCAGGTACATTGTTATGGGTTTGTGAGGAAAAGAAAATATAGCGAAGACTTGACATGGACCATTATTGTCAATAGGCCTACTTGCTATTATGAATTACTATTATTCTATACACATATTGTTAATAACCCTAATTAAACATTTACTAACTTCCTGGTCTGAGTGCACCCTGCTATTTCACTAATTCACCATTTCATTCAGTACATTTACAATTGCAGCAGCAGCATCCAGCCAGCAGCAGCAGGGAATGTTTATGCTAAGTCAGTCTCTAGTAATCTCTCTGGCAGGAGCATATTTGTGTGCCATTCTGGGCTATATCTGAGAGATAGGAATCTTGAAGATGGAATTAATTTTGAGGGGGGAAACTTCATAGCCTGTGCATGAGTGCTTTCTTTATCACCTGTCTCCTATTGCCAGTCTGCAGAAGTAAATCAGACTCTGATCTGTTATTCTGCTCCACTTGAGAGTTGAACTTAATAACACTTGGGTCTGAGAATTCTGATTGAAGGACTAGGTGAATATATTTAATTTAATGCCCCTCTTAATAGCATCCTGATGTTTGCCAGAGTGGGGGGGGGGGGGGGGGGGCTGTTTATAGTTGTTGCTGTCCTCAAGGTGGTGTAATCTGACTAATGCCATCCTGACTGACTAGGGCAAACAACTCTGCTGGCTGGATTAAGTGGTGAAATTTAAAGAGAGAGAGAGAGAGAGAGAGAGAGAGAGATTCAGGCTGTAAGAGAGAGAGAGAGAGAGAGAGAGAGAGAGAGACGAGAGAGAGAGAGAGAGAGAGAGAGAGAGAGAGAGAGAGAGAGAGAGAGAGAGAGAGAGAGAGAGAGAGAGAGACGGTGTTGGCTTGAGTTCACACACAACAGAGTAACTAACCGCAAAGTTGGCATTCTTTCACAAACCATTTCCCTCCCTTTGGGCAAACAAAAGTGCTAAATTGTCCTATTTCCTATTCTGTTCACTTCAGAAGATTTATAAAACATAATTAAGAATGAGTATAACTATGATTGCTATAGTCTGGAGAATGGAGAGGGGAGCAATGTGATGGTGTAGTTGCTGTAGGCAAAGCATTCGGCTATGTTTAGTTGAAAATGATGCCACATTTTACTTTTATTTTGATGGAATAACAGAGGGAGCATTTTTTGCTAGTGGTCTCAAATATTAAAACATTGCATTATTTTACCCTCTGCCTTTCAATGTCAATATTTGTAAGAACACACAAAGAAATGAAATTGTTTCAGTACATAATTATTGTTTACAATGATAGAGGTAGGCCTTACTGTAATTTTCACTTGTCAGACACGACTTGAACCAGGCAGCAATGTACATATAGGTTTATTGTAAAACATGTTTCTACTCATCTTTTAAACCATTTTCATGTCAACTGAAATAGTAGAAACATGTTAGATGAAATTGCCTTTTTTTGTGTGGGAGAGCGTTGTACCAAAGCAAATGTTCAAGGAAACAGTCATGCCAGAAAGGAAGACTAATGCGTTATTATCAGAAAACAATGTTTGGACCTTATTAAAAATATATCCCTTTCACATCACAGCCACAGCCCTCCTTATTGGTTGTTTTCATAACGATGGCGATGGTGCACTAGATAGGGTGTGTTGCTGTAAAACCATGGTACAGAGAACACACTATCCAATCCTATCGATTGGATATTGAATAGTTAGAGAACAGAGGTGTATAACTCTGTTTATTTATCACAATTAGGATTGATTTCTGCTTTCTGGTGTGTGTCTCTCTTTCTGGCTGCACACGTATGGTCCCCGGCACTGTTGATTACTGCTGTTCTCCCTCTTTCCTCTGTGTGTGTGTGTAACTGCATGGTTACTGTGAAGGTCAGAGTAGAGAGCGAGAGATGCGTAAAGAAGATGCATCCTGGGTAAAAAGGTACAACGGTGCAGCCAACGGGTTGGAGCTGCTGCATTAAAGCACAACAAGGCTTGTCTACAGAGAGAGATGTGTTTTATTACTCACTTCATGATGCTGCTCAGCACACACTGCATGATCGTACGTTTTTTTTTTTTTGCTGTGTAGTTTTCAGGCGTGGCTGGCTGACTGACTGGCTGGCATTTGTATCATCTTTAGACTGTGTCATGTGTACTTTAAGTGGTAGTGTTGGGCTCATAGAAAAACACCTGTTATAGTGCCCATGGGCCAGCAGGCTAAATTTCACATATTTTTCCACTTTGGGGTGGCAAAGTCTAATGATGATTTTCATTAAGGTTTATGTCTGTGGGTTATATTTTGGTATGATACCCACGTATCAGAGGTAGCTAAATGTGGTTAGCACTGCATTATATGTTATGATCCCTATGCGGTTAGTTCGGCCAACAGGATTGAGGTTATGACATTTCATTTTGTATTATAAAGGAGCAATCTTCTCAAACTTAGGCAATTTGGTATGTTATTAACTTCATAATATAACACATATTAAGGTATGAAACAATTGGAATGATAATTACATCTCTAGGGGCCCACCTTGGGGGGGTCAAAGGTCATACGTGTAAGAATTTTGGGGTATATCGAGCCAGAATGGACATTATTATTGTGATGTGCTCTGTTATCACATGGTACCCGAGATGACAACTGCACCAAATTTCACACAGTACAAGGATAACCATTGGGGAAGTTATTTTATTTCAGCAAAATTCAGTCACCATAGATGTTGTCTATATTCAGTTCCAGCAGCCTATTTTCAAGATGGCCGCCATTGATTTAGATGGGGAGGAACTGAATTTATTGAGCATGGCCATAACTGAATAAATCATTGGTGTAATAACACCAATAATGGCTTAAATTGTGTGTTACAATCAGTAAAACCCAAAATGATGGCCCAAGTATGTTAGTTATATTTATTTAGGTAAATATTAGCAGAATAGGTCTGCTGATGGGGCAGCTTCTATGCATAGTCACTTTAATATCTCTGCCTACATGTACATATTACCTCAACTAACCGGTGCCCCCAAACATTGACTCTGTACCAGTACCCCCCTGTACATAGTCTCGCTTTTGTTATTTTACTGCTGCTCTTTAATTACTTGTTACTTTTATTTCTTATTCTTATCCGTATTTTTTAAAACTGCATTGTTGGTTAGGTAAGTAAGCATTTCACTGTAAGGTCTACACCTGTTGTATTCGGCGCATGTGAATAATACAATTTGATTTGATTTGATTCAAAAAAGATTCCAAAAAAGCAGTCAGAATTGCGGGATTTTTTAGCCATTTCAAAAATATTACATTGAAACGCTTAGAAGATGTTTCAGAAGCATTCACTGATGTCTATTGATTAAAACCTTTCCTGCATTCAAATGACTAGTGGCCTGATGGGTAGAATGTTAATAATTTTCATAATTTCATAATTCATATATATATATATTTTTTTAAAGCCTGAAAATCTGGTGTTTCTATGTCAAACGGTTTTGTTATATTTCAGTCTTCTGTGATGTATAGAAAGTGTAATATTGGAATGCAAACTCAAAATGTAATACATTTCATCTCTATATCTGACACGGTACAGGTGTCTTCTCTTTTTAAGCCCAGAACCATGTGTATGAGGTAGAGGTCGACCGATTATGATTTTTCAACTCCGATACCGATTATTGGAGGACCAAAAAAAGCCGATACCGATTAATCGGCCGATTTTTAAAAATTTATTTGTAATAATGACAATTACAACAATACTGAATGAACACTTATTTTAACTCAATATAATACATCAATAAAATCAATTTAGCCTCAAATAAATAATGAAACATGTTCAATTTGGTTTAAATAATGCAAAAACAAAGTGTTGGAGAAGAAAGTAAAAGTGCAATATGTGCCATGTAAGAAAGCTAACGTTTAAGTTCCTTGCTCAGAACATGAGAACATATGAAATCTGGTGGTTCCTTTTAACATGAGTCTTCAATATTCCCAGGTAAGATGTTTTAGGTTGTAGTTATTATAGGACTTATTGGACTATTTCTCTCTATACGATTTGTATTTCATATACCTTTGACTATTGGATGTTCTTATAGGCACTCTAGTATTGCCAGTGTAAAAGTATAGCTTCCGTCCCTCTCCTCGCTCCTACCTGGGCTCGAACCAAGAACACATCGACAACAGCCACCCTCGAAGCAGCGTTACCCATGCAGAGCAAGGGGAACAACTACTCCAAGTCTCAGAGCGAGTGACGTTTGAAACGCTATTAGCGTGCACCCCGCTAACTAGCTAGCCATTTCACATCGGTTACACTAGCCTAATCTCGGGAGTTGATAGGCTTGAAGTCATAAACAGCGGTTTGAATGAATGCTTACGAGCCTGCTGGTGCCTACCATCGCTCAGTCAGACTGCTCTATCAAATCATAGACTTAATTATAACATAATAACACACAGAAATACAAGCCTTAGGTCATTAATATGGTCGAATCCAGAAACTATAATCTCGAAAACAAAACGTTTATTCTTTCAGTGAAATACGGAACCGTTCCGTATTTTATCTAACGGGTGGCATCCATAAGTCTAAATATTCCTGTTACATTACACAAGCTTCAATGTTATGTCATAATTACGTAAAATTCTGGCAAATTGGTTCGCAACGAGCCAGGCGGCCCAAACTGTTTTATATACCCTGACTCTTCGTGCAATGAACGCAAGAGAAGTAACACAATTTCACCTGGTTAATATTGCCTGCTAACCTGGATTTCCTTTAGCTAAATATGCAGGTTTAAAAATATATACTTCTGTGTATTGATTTTAAGAAAGGCATTGATGTTTATGGTTAGGTACATGTTGGAGCAACGACAGTCCTTTTTCGCGAATGCGCACCGCATTGATTATATGCAATGCAGGACACGCTCGATAAACTAGTAATATCATTAACCATGAGTAGTAAACTAGTGATTATGATTGATTGATTGTTTTTATAAGATAAGTTTAATGCTAGCTAGCAACTTACCTTGGCTTCTTACTGCATTCGCGTAACAGGCAGGCTCCTCGTGGAGTGCAATGAGAGGCAGGTGGTTAGAGCGTTGGACTAGTTAACTGTAAGGTTGCAAGATTGAATCCCCGAGCTGACAAGGTCGTTCTGCCCCTGAACAAGGCAGTTAACCCACCGTTCCTAGGCCGTCATTGAAAATAAGAATGTGTTCTTAACTGACTTGCCTAGTTAAATAAAGGTGTAAAAAAAATAATAATAATACTAAAATCGGCCAAATCGGTGTCCAAAAATACCGATTTTGTTATGAAAACTTGAAATCGGCCCTAATTAATCGGCCATTCCGGCAAAATTCCTTCATATTGAGTGTCCCAAATTTTACATAAAGCTAGTAAAGGTCTAAACAATGATGCATAGGTATTGCTGATTTAACTACAGGGTACACATTTTCCAATATGGCTGCCAACCAGCTCCATTGGTTTTAATTGGATTGGTCTGACATTGCCACAATTCTTCAAATAAAATGTGGAATATGCCTAATGATAATACAAAAATTACTATAGTTATGCAGATAACACAACTAATTTAGCCAGGTTTGCAAAATATATAGTCTTTGTAAAATATTAGCAAAAAATGTTTTTGTTGTTCCCTAAAACACTATTTATATATCTGTTTTTGATCGGTATTTGCATCCCTAATTTCTCTATTTTATTTTCAAACATTATATAATAATGATATACAAGATTATGCCGTATTGTTAAATACACTGCATTCCAACATAACATTATAACAAACCGCCTAATGATGAGGGCATCAACTTACAAAGCTGGTGAAGTATTAAAGCCTTAGGTTGACAGCCTTTATAGATGGTGCACAGTTACACTATTTGTATATTGTAGTATAGGGCCTACTGAAAAATGTATTGTTTAGTGGCTGTTGAGGGTTGTCGAGGGGACCAGCATTAGTCCAGTTGTTAAAAGGATGAATTTTTTCTAATTACCAATTGCATAATTTGTATTAAATTTGCCAACCATTCACTGAACTTATGGCTACAAAATGAGGTAGCATACAATATTTCATTAAATAACTTAGAGGGTTGAAGGTTAGTGTGCACTTTTAAGATCATGATGTCAGGTACAGAAGAGCTTTTAATCACCTTTACGATTAAAAGAGATAATTTGTCTTTACCTAAATCTTTGTGTTAACTTGCTGGGACAACTCTATAAATGACAGAGAACACCTTTCATCTTAGCATGCTGAGTATTGCTATACAGCAGACTATTATAGGTGACAACTATAAAACCAATACGTTACCAGATTCAATCTCTTGGACTTGCATTCTTTCCCAGTATGACCAATTTCCCTAAAACAAATACAGGTAACTGCCAAAATGAAGGAAACACCAACATAAAGTGTCTTAATAAGGTGTTGAGCCACCACGAGCCAGAACAGATTCAATGCATCTTGGCGTAGATTCTACAAGTGTCTGGAACTCGATTGGAGGGAACCGACACCATTCTTTCACGAGAAATTCCATCATTCGGTTGATGGTGGTTGAAAACGCTCAGGCGCTGCTCCAGAATCTCCCATAAGTGTTCATTTGGGTTGAGATCTGGTGACTGAGACGGCCATGGCAGATGGTTTACATCGTTTTCATGCTCATCAAACCATTCAGCGACCACTCGTGCCCTGTGGATTAGGGCATTGTCATCCTATGTGGGCATAGGCATGGTTGCCAAAATAAAGTGGACACATTTTCCAACTGGCCCATGGACTATTAAGCACTATTCTCTCTGCTTATCTATGCCTAATACTATAACACCTTTATTAATGAACTCAGTGATATTTATCCAACATAGCTATTCTTATACACATACAGTAAGTAGTCCACCAATATAGCTCATACCCTGTTATTGCTCCCTGAAAATTCAATGACAAGGCACAGGCAGGCACACAGAAATTGTGTTGTGTATTTTAAGAGAATGGCTGTGCAATATCCACTCTCTCCCACCTCACTTCCCTATACTGGAGGGGATGCAATCACTACAGGTCTGCTGACAGGGCAGCTTTTTCAGGTGCCTGTCCTTGAGCACAGTTCAATTACCAAGTACGATTGTTTAAATACAAGGTCTCTCTCGCTCTCTCTCTCTCTCTCTCTCTCTCTCTCGCTCCCTCCCTCTCTCTCTCTCTCTCTCTCTCTCTCTCTCTCTCTCTCTCTCTCTCTCTCTCTCTCTCTCTCTCTCTCTCTCTCTCTCTCTCTCTCTCTCCCTCTCGCTCTCGCTCTCTCTCTCTCTCTCTCTCTCCCTCTGTCTCTCTCTCGCTCCCTCTCTCTCCCTCTCCCTCTCTCTCGCTCCCTCTCTCTCCCTCTCTCTCTCGCTCTCTCTCGCTCCCTCTCTCGCTCTCTCCCTCTCTCGCTCTCTCTCTCTCTTTCTCTCTCTCTCTCTTTCTCTTGTCCTTTATCTATTTGTAAGAGCATGACTGTTCTGTTCTCCCTACTGGTTTCCTTTGGGAAATAACCATTCTCTGTATTCATCACAATCACTGAGCAGCGGCTTGACTTACAATACTTAATGCCTTTGTTTGCACACCAAAGTCACGACTTTAAATAGTCGCAGGTGACAAGGGAATTGCGAACAGAGCACAGGCACAGCGCACGGCTATCTTTTAATGTCTGTCCGCAGCAGAGAAGAGACCTGCGTTTAGTGTCTATTCTTCCAGACAGATGTTGAGCATGCTGATTCCCATCTGCTGTTTTAGTTAAGGTGCTCTGCTCTCTTCCAACGCGCCCTCTCACAATCTACCACTGTGTACCTACACACCTCACCTGCATCTCGCCGGACTGTAGTAGTGCCTTTTGCGTCCCTTTGATATTTTAAGTAGAAATTGTGCACCTGTTATATTCAATAAAGTGCCCTTTAATATGGACCACATGTAGAATTCAATAAATCCATAAAAAAAAAAATCTGAATAAAGAATTTGCTGAAGTGCTCAAATTTAGCCTTTTGACATGTCTCTCTGTACACCCTCGGTGACTTACAGGATGATTTTAACCCACTTAACCCCAAAAAGTTTTCACCATAATTGTAAAGCTAAGTTATTTTGTTGCTTTGACAAAGTCATTTCTAAAGTTGATTATTTATTTCATGTGATAAGTGATTCATTTTATGGTCAACCCTGTTATGTGAACTGAACCTTCTTTTCAGTATAGTGAAAATATAAATATTGAAATATTTTTTTCAAAAGACGCATTGAACATCTAATAGTCAAATCATAGTGTAAAAGCAGGTGAGCTGGTTCTACTCCTTTTGTTTTTTTCCTGGTGTTTTGTGGTGGAAAACTGAGTGGGTCGAGCATAACATGTCATCCCTGTTACCCATAGATTAAGGCAAATTAAATTAAAAATAGAACAATCTTGCATTTAATTCATTGCCCCTCCATGTTGCACAGAACAACTTCAATTTCCCCTGTTACAAGGAGATTTATGGCTAATTTAAGATAAAATCGTCAACCCTGTTATGGTCAACTGTGTTACTTTATTTGCACTTAATAGGCATTTACTACAGTCATTTTTATTTAACCTCTTGAGATGGGAATAGTCGTTAAAAAGAAGTAGCAGGAACTCTTCATGTATTCCAGAACAACCACAGGTTCACTTGCAGGGGATAAGTACTAGAAAAGCAAAAGGAAAAGCAAATAATGAATTGCTAGCACTTATTTGGGTTATACATTTTCCTTTTGCTCTTCTAGTGTTTTTTAGTAAGTTGAACATGTTCTCTTTATGACAGAATGTTAAAATGAGGTGAAATCAAAGTTTTTTTCACCAAGGTAGACATCTCAAAAGGCACTGAATTGGTGGAACGGACCAGTAGTCTACAACTGGGCAAATCTATTTCAAATTTTCCCCGGTCGGCAGTCTGCTACTGCGGCTTCTACTTCTTTCGCTCTGTCTTCATGTTCCTCTTTCCTTCTCTCCAACTGGGCCAGATTTGTAACTGACGCTTTGAATAATACGTCTCCATGCCATAACGTTGACCTGGTGGAGTAACTTACAGATATTAAGCCCCAATAATTTTCTCCTCTGATTGTCCCCGGCTCCTTGGCTCTGACCACAGGCACCTGCAGGGCCCTCCTATATGATCAAGGGACTCTCTGTGAAATTGCGATTGATTATTCAGTTTAGTGCGAGAGCAGGAGGTAAAAACCCAACCAGATGAACTGCCCAAGCTCGGTCTGCTGGTACAATTCCAACAACATGTTACAGACTTAGACCTGGAGTAAATGGATTCCAACATGAAAATGCCGGGCAGCCTACTACCTTACAACACCTGTCTGTCATTCTCTTAACTGAATGTCATACTAGCTTCTGAAGTAGCAGTAACTTGTTACATGTTACAGACCTGGAATAAATGGATTCCAACATGAAAATGCCGGGCAGCCTACTACCTTACAACACCTGTCTGTCATTCTCTTAACTGAATGTCATACTAGCTTCTGAAGTAGCAGTAACTTGTTACATGTTACAGACCTGGAATAAATGGATTCCAACATGAAAATGCCGGGCAGCCTACTACCTTACAACACCTGTCTGTCATTCTCTTAACTGAATGTTATACTAGCTTCTGAAGTAGCAGTAACTTGTTACATGTTACAGACCTGGAGTAAATGGATTCCTACTCTGTGGAAACGCTGGGTAGCCTACCCAACCTGTCTGTCCATCCGTCCATTCGTCTGTCTGTCTGGGTTCTATCTGTCACTCTTTTAACTGAATGTCATACGTGCTACGTGCTTGTAGCAGTAACCCCTGGCCAACCTCACTCACAAAGGAGCTGTGGCTCTGTAGATATTCCTAGTAAAGCATTCCTTAAGGATGTTGTTATAGAGAGAAGGCCCCGTGCTGGGCTTTACTTGGTGACATTTTGAAGTGGGAGTCCCCCGCTGATTGGAGTGCAATCTTGTTTAAAGGAATGCCATTTGAATCCAGGGTTCCAACACATACACAGTTCCACACAGAACACTACACGTGCACATGCTCTCAACTCCAAAGCCACAAAGAACTGATATGAAAACTAATTAAATATGACCAATACTTGGATGAAGAATGTTTGATAAGATAATTACTTATGTAGCCACCTACATTTTTGCAGTCCTTGGAGTCCCTCTGCACCCAGCTCTGCAGATCCTTTTACCCAGAAGCTTTCCAATTCCCAGGATTACAACAAATGGCTGCCTCAGACGAGAGGCCATGTCAGTGGCAGATCTACCCGATCCAGTCACAACCGCCCTATGCCTTACTGTGTGAGACTGCTTAATGCTGCTTAACTGTAGTATTGTATACAACATCTCATATTTTTGTATTTATTTGCTTACTTACATAGGCCTATGACTGCTGCAATTCAGCTTTTAGCTGAAAATGTTTACAATTCAAAATAAACCTTAAATATAATTTAATCACACTTTAAGTTAAACATTGAACATGTTTAGGCCTACACAGACAGAATTAAGGCACATATTTAGAATTTGGCCTTCAGTGCCACGTCAATTTGTTTTAGTGCACGATGCCACTGTTCATGGTTGTTGTCGGGGGACAATTTCCACTGATTGTTGTTCCATGTCATTTCAGCAAGCCATGACACCCACCGTCTCAAATTGTTCTGAAATCGTTTCTATAGTTAGAAACAGATAAGATAAGCATTCCGGAAGCATTATTTTGTTGAAATATAATTTGAATTTATAGGATTCATGTAATTTTCAATAATTATAGTACCTTACAACTTTTTTCTAACAGTGAGTAAGTCCAAAGAAGTGGTCAAAAGCCATCCACGGACCGCTCACTCCCCACGCCAATCCCACCCCAACAATGAGTATACAGTATCAGTTCTCTATGTTTGACAAGTAGTATGGAGCTGTGGCTTTGAGTATTGTTTCTTCATCCTATGTAATGTCTTCTCAATGATTTTGGGGATTCTTTTTTTCCGTTCAGAAATGTATTAGCATTGTTACGCTTCACATCCAAATCATCTAAAAGGAACATAATTGAGTTACACAATACATTTTTAGATACTTTACGATGATTTGGACATGAAGGGTGAAAATGCTCATGTAGGTTCCATTGACTTGCATTGGATTTGTGAAACAAATGCATTTGAAATAGGGGGCAGGTAAACAAAAAACAAAGCATGGGTTGCTGTCATACCAGAGGGGTTGTAACGGGTGTCGTCGTCGAAAGAGACCAAGGCGCAGCGTTCTTTGAGTACCACATAATTTAATAACGAAGTGAAACTTAGAAAGGACAAAACAATAAAGAATAACAACGACCGAACAGCTTCGATGTGCAAACTCCCTGCACACAAACAAAGAACAAGATCCCACACAGAAGGAGGGAAAAGGGCTGCCTAAGTATGATCCCCCCCCCCCCCCCAAAGTTGCGGACTCCGGCCGCAAAACCTGAACCTATAGGGGAGGGTCTGGGTGGGCATCTATCCGCGGTGGTGGTTCTGGTGCGGGACGTAGACCCTGCTCCACCTCTGGCTCACCCCACTTTGGTGGCGCCTCTGGTGCGGGGACCCTCGTCACCGACCCCGGACTGGGGACCCTCGTTGCGGGCCCCGGACTGGAGACCCTCGCTGCGGGCCCCGGACTGGGAACCCTCGTTGCGGGCCCCGGACTGGGGACCCTCGTTGCGGGCCCCGGACTGGAGACCGTCGCTGGAGACTCCGGACTGGAGACCCTCGCTGCGGGCCCCGGACTGGGGACCCTCGTTACGGTCCCCGGACTGGGGACCCTCGTTGCGGGCCCCGGACTGGAGACCGTCGCTGGAGACTCCGGACTGGAGACCGTCGCTGGAGACTCCGGACTGGGGACCCTCGTTGCGGGCCCCGGACTGGGGACCGTCGCTGGAGGCTCCGGACTGGAGGCCGTCGCTGGAGGCTCCGGACTGGAGACCGTCGCTGGAGACTCCGGACTGGAGACCGTCGCTGGAGGCTCCGGACTGGCGGCCATTATTGGAGGCTCCGGACTGGAGACCGTCGTTGGAGGCTCTGGACTGGAGGCCGTCGTTGGAGGCTCCGGACTGGCGGCCATTATTGGAGGCTCCGGACTGGAGACCGTCGTTGGAGGCTCTGGACTGGGGACCGTCTTTGGAGGCTACGGACTGGAGACCGTTGCTGGAGGCTCTGGACTGGAGGCCGTCGTTGGAGGCTTCATGCCATGACTCATCACTGGAGGCTTCGTGCCATGGATCATCACTGGAGGCTTCGTGCCATGGATCATCACTGGAGGCTTCGTGCCATGGATCATCACTGGGCCGTGGAGATGCACTGGAGGTCTGGAGAGCAGAGCTGGCACAACCCCTCCCGGCTGGATGCTCACCCTAGCCCGGCTACCGCGGGGCGTTGGCACAGGACGCACTGGGCTGCGAGAGCGCACCGGAGACACTGTGCGTAGAGCCGGCGCAGGATATACTGGGCCGAGGAGGCGCACTGGAGGTCTGGAGAGCAGAGCTGGCACAACCCGTCCTGGCTGGATGCTCACCCTAGCCTGGCAACTGCGGGGTGCTGGCACAGGACGTACTGGGCTGTGGACACGCATCGGAGACACAGTGCGCAGAGCCGGCGCAGGATATCCTGGACCGAAGAGACGCACTGGAGGCCAGATGCGCTGAGCCGGCACCATCCGCCCTGGCTGGATGCGCACTCTAGCCCGGCCGATGCGGGGAGCTGGAATATAGCGCACCGGGCTATGAGTGCACACTGGAGACACACTGCGCAGAGCCGCATAACATGGTGCCTGCCCGGTCACTCTCTCCCCACGGCAAGCACGGGGAGTTGGCTCAGGTCTATAACCTGACTCCGCCAATCTACCCGTGTACCCCCCCCAAAAAGAATTCTGGGGCTGACTCTTGTGCACGCCTCGTTGAGCCAACTCCTCGTAGCGTCGCCGTTCCGCCTTAGCTGCTTCCAGCTCTTCCTTAGGACGCCGATATTCTCCCGCCTGTGCCCAGGGTCCCTTGCCTTCCATTATCTCCTCCCATGTCCACTCCTCCAAGAAACGCTGCTTGGTGTTTTTGTGGTGGGATCTTCTGTAACGGGTGTCGTCGTCAGAAGAGACCAAGGTGCAGCGTTCTTTGAGTTCCACATAATTTATTAACGAAATGAAACTTAGAAAGGACAAAACAATAAAGAATAACAACGACCGAACAGCTTCGATGTCCAAACTCCCTGCACACAAACAAAGAACAAGATCCCACACAGAAGGAGGGAAAAGGGCTGCCTAAGTATGATCCCCAATCAGAGACAACGATAGACAGCTGCCTCTGATTGGGAACCACACTCGGCCAGAAACAAAGAAATACATAACCTAGAAATAAAGAACATAGAATGCCCACCCAAATCACACCCTGACAAAACCAAATAGAGACATAAAAAGGCTCTATAAAGGTCAGGGCGTGACAGGGGTATCCTATGAAGCAAGCTCTACTCAGGGTTTCTAAAGCTAACCAGCTTCAGTTAGCTTCACATTCCAGCTCAGGCTTCGTCCGTACTACGATGGTGGATATTGCTCGTCCGCATGCCGCTAACTCTAGCAGGCTTGTAACTATACATTCATGTTGCACATGGCTAGTCGAACGCCAAACTCTTCATTGAGACCATGCTGAAACATCGATCAACGGGCGAGTCAGTCCCACATTTTCATTGGTGCCGAAATCAAAATGAATGAAAAGTTATCTCGCAAATTCAGTAGGCTATGATATGACATTTAGAAGTGACGTCTTTATTTTATTACTTATCATTAATGCAGACTTTGATGTGCTTTGGTGTGATTATCGATGCACAACCACAAGCACATTTTCCCCACTCCTATCGAGTCATACTGTCACGTTCCTGACCTGTTTTCTGTTTAGTTTTGTGTGTTAGTTGGTCAGGACGTGAGTTTGGGTGGGCATTCTATGTTATCTGTTTCTATGTTGGTTTAGGGTTGCCTGGTATGGCTCTCAATTGGAGGCAGGTGTTTGGCGTTCCTCTAATTGAGAGTCATATTTAGGTAGGCTGTTCACAGTGTTTGTTTGTGGGTGGTTGTCTCCTGTGTCTGTGTCGATGTTTGCACCATACGGGACTGTTTACGGTTTGTTCATTTCATGTAGTCTGTTCCTGTTCATTTCGTTCTTCACGTTGTATGTAAGTTCGTTGTTCAGGTCTGTCTACTTTCGTTTTGTTATTTTGTATCATTTTCAAGTATAGTTCGTTTTCGTGTTTGTTCGTTTTGTTTATTTAATAAATCATTAATGTCATTTCAACACGCTGCACCTTGGTTCAATCCCTGCTCCTCCTCTTCGGATGAAGAGGAGGAGGACCGCCGTTACACATACAAAAGTGTTACTGTCCATGAAGTTTAAAATGTATTCTGTCATTACTAAATGTGTAATGTGATATATTTTAACATTACTATTTTTTAACACACAAACATTTGATTAATAAAATATTTTATCAGTTCTCCTCAAATGAAGGGGATGATGATGTAATCTTTGCAAGAGGGAGGGAATCTGATTTCATTTGTCCTCAACTCAGTCATATCACGCAGGGTAAGTGGAGTTAGCTGTGAGTTAGCCTGCCCTGGAGCAGGTTAGTTCTGAAGGATTCATAGAAATTTACCTGGCTAAAGGTGAGCCACTTTCGTGTGTCCGGTTATCCCGAGTTGAACTCAGAGTTGACCAAAGTTATCAGAAAGCACAGCTCCATGGATAAATTATTAAACAATATTAGTGATTTAAATACTTTGATGGCTCACAACTTCCTCCAGCTAAATCAAGACAAGACTGAGGTACTTATTGTTGTAGCCAAAGTACAGAGAGAGAATCTGGCCTCACATTTTAATTTATGGGCAATAAAGATAAAACACCAGGTTAAAAAAAAAATGTTATTTTAGTTTCTGAACTACTTAGAAACTATATTTATTTCAATATATATATATTTTTTACAAGAATTTTGCTATACCCGCAATAACATCTGCTAAACAACTATATGTGACAAATAACATTTGATTTGATTTTGTTTGGATTTCACAGTACAGTATAGTAGAGCACACTAGAGTAAAGTACAGTACAGCACAGGACTGTACTCTACTCTAGTGTGCTCTACTATACTCTACTGAACTTTACTCTACTATAGGCCTACTGTACTGATCTATACTCTACTCTACTTTTTATCACATTACTTAACTGTAATGTACTGTTCTGTACTCTACTGTGCTTCACTGTACTGTACTGTGATGTCCAAACTTTGGAAACATAGACGTCTATGATTGGTTCAGATTTGGTCTGGTCACCAATCATGGATGTCTATGTTTGGGCCAAATCAAGGCCAGGGCGGACTGACCAAATTTCAACTACTTTTCCACATCCATGGACCTCCAGTGTCGGTCAGTGCTCAGTGGGTGCGGATGCTGGTTACTGTAAATGGAAAGAGAAGGGGATCACGGGTAGGTGTCAGTAAGAGCCAGGAGAGGAAACATTAACTGGAGATAGAGAGGAGAGAGAGGGAGAGAGGCAGAGAGAGAGAGAGGGAGGGGTTGTCCAGACTGTTTTTACACACTTGCTTTAACCACCAGATGACAGAAAGAGAAAGAAAACCCTTATGAGCTGAACATAATACTACGCCAGTGGAAGGAAGGACAGTAGCAGGTGACCTAACTGTGGTTTGTGACTATATCGTTTCTCATTGTAGCCAATTCAGTTGCAGTAATTACGTTCATGATTTTAATTCTGTTACCGATTAGGCAACAGAATTAAGAGTTTTCATCACTTAATATATATATATTTTTTAATCAGTAGAAACACTAACTAATTGGTAGGTCTACCTTTAATTGTTACTTCTGTGAACTTTCATTATCCTCCCTCCTCATGAGGGAGAGAAATGATAAAATATCTTAAAGATATGTGGGGTTTTGGTAACGGAATTACAAGGCAGAAGTCAATGTTTCTTAAATGTACAGAAGGCAAAATATTTCTCCAAAACTAAATACAGTTGAAGTCAGAAGTTTACATACACTTAGGTTGGAGTCATTAATACTCGTTTTTCAACCACTCCACACATTTCTTGGTAACGAACTATAGTTTTGGCAAGTCGGTTAGGACATCTACTTTGTGCATGACACAAGTAATTTTTCCAACAATTGTTTACAGACAGATTATTTCACTTATAATTCACTGTATCACAATTCCAGTGTGTCAGAAGTTTACATACACTAAATTGACTGTGCCTTTAAACAGCTTGGAAAATTCCAGAAAATTATGTCATGGCTTTAGAATCTTCTGATAGGCTAATTGACATCATTTGAGTCAATTGGAGGTGTACCTGTGGATGTATTTCAAGGCCTACGTTCAAACTCAATGCCTCTTTGCTTGACATCATGGGAAAATCAAAAGAAATCAGCCAAGACCTCAGAAAAAATATGGTTCATCCTTGGGAGCAATTTCCAAACTCCTGAAGGTACCACGTTCATCTGTACAAACAATAGTACGCAAGTACAAACACCATGGGACCACGCAGCCGTCATATTGCTCAGGAAGGAGACGCGTTCTGTCTCCTAGAGATGAACGTACTTTGGTGCGAAAAGTGCAAATCAATCCCAGAACAACAGCAAAGGACCTTGTGAAGATGCTGGAGGAAACAGGTACAAAAGTATCTATATCCACAGTAAAACGAGTCCTATATCGACATAACCTGAAAGGCCGCTCAGAAAGGAAGAAGTTACTGCTCCAAAACCGCCATAAAAAAGCCAGACTGCGGTTTGCAACTGCACATGGGGACAAAGATCGTACTTTTTGGAGAAATGTCCTCTGGTCTGATGAAACAAAAAAAAAATGTTTGGCCATAATGACCATCATTATGTTTGGAGGAAAAAGGGGGAGGCTTGCACGCCGAAGAACACCATCCCAACCGTGAAGCACAAGGGAGGCAGCATCATGTTGTGGGGGTGCTTTGCTGCAGGAGGGACTGGTGTACTTCACAAAATAGATGGCATCATGAGGGAGGAAAATTATGTGGATATATTGAAGCAACATCTCACGACATCAGTCAGGAAGTTAAAGCTTGGTCGCAAATGGGTCTTCCAAATGGACAATGACCCCAAGCATACTTCCAAAGTTGTGGCAAAATGGCTTAATGACAACAAAGTCAAGGTATTGGAGTGGCCATCACAAAGCCCTGACCTCAATCCTATAGAACATTTGTGGGCAGCACTGAAAAAGCGTGTGCGAGCAAGGAGGCCTACAAACCTGACTCAGTTACACCAGCTCTGTCAGGAGGAATGGGCCAAAATTCACTCAACTTATGTGGGAAGCTTGTGGAAGGCTACCCGAAACGTTTGACACAAGTTAAACAATTTAAAGGCAATGCTACCAAATACTAATTGAGTGTATGTAAACTTCTGACCCAGTGGGAATGTGATGAAAGAAATAAAAGCTGAAATAAATCATTCTATCTACTATTATTCTGACATTTCACATTCTTAAAATAAAGTGGTGATCCTAACTGACCTAAGACAGGGAATTTTTACTAGGATTAAATGTCAGGAATTGTGAAAAAATGAGTTTTTGGCTAAGGTGTATGTAAACTTCAGACTTCAACTGTATAAGTGTTGATATTATACTGAACAAAAATATAAACTCAACATGCAAAAATGTCAACGAATTTACTGAGTTACAGTTCATATAAGGAAACCAGTCAATTTAAATAAATAAATTAGGCTCTTATCTATGGATTTCAGATGACTGGGCAGGAGCACAGCCATGGGTGGGCTTGGGAGGGCATAGGCCCACCCACTTGGGAGCCAGGCCCAGGCCCAGACAATCAGTATTAGTTTTTCCCCACAAACTGGGCTTTTTTACAAACAGAAATACTCCTCAGTTTTATCAGCTGTCCGGCTGGCTGCTCTCAGACGATTACACTGGTGAAGAAGCCTGAAATGAAGGGCTGACGTGGTTACACGTGGTCTGTGGTTGTGAGGCCAGTTGGACTAAAACGAAGTTGGAGGCGGCTTATGGTAGAGAAATTAACATAGAATTATCTGGAAACTGCTCTGGTGGACATTCCTCCAGTCAGCATGCCACTTGCACGCTTCGTCAAAACTTGAGACATCTGTGGCATTGTGTTGTGTGACAAGACTGCACATTTTAGTGGCCTTTTCATTTCCCCAGCACAAGTTGCACCTATGTAATGATCATGCTGTTTAATCATCTTCTTGAAATGCCAATCCTGTAAGGTGGATGGATTATCTTGGCAAAGGAGATGCTTACTAACAGGGATGTAAACAAATTTGTGCACAACATCTGAGAGAAATGTTTTTGTATGGAACATTTCTGGGATCTTTTATTTCAGCTCATGAAACAGGAGACCAACACATGTTGCGTTTAAATGTTTGTTCAGTATTGTTGGCAGGGGTCTTAACTTCAACATTAATGTGTTTTGATGTATTTCTAATGCCTTTTAAAACTTTTTCTGGTAGATGTTTTCTAAGACCCCCTTTTCATCTGTGTGATCAGAAATCAAAGCCATTACTTATAGCTAATTTCTAAGATGGAAAATGCTTGAAAAATGTATCTATGCCTTCATTTCCCCGAAATATGGACTCTTACCTTTTATTTGACCTTCAACTTGATATGGTCCTATAAACGTCATGGGTCCTTTTACATGACCATATGTAACGGTGATGCTTTGGTGAACCACACTAACATTGTGAAACTTACCTGAGACCAGAAACATTGCCTATAGTTTAGTTCAGCAGGCTAACAAAGTCTTATTATGGCACTTAATTATAAAAGATGAACGTTGCAAATGCTGTTGTTTTTCTCAGTAGCGGCTAGTACAACTAAAGTACACCTGACGAGAGAATTAGGGTCTAAAAACGTTCAATTAAAAAGACAACTTTTTAACTGAGAGTCCACTTTAAATAGTTGGAGGGTTTTTTGCTCGGTCACTTTGTTTTATCAGACTTGATTTCATGGCTGTGCAATTCCCCTCTACTCACTTTGAACTCCTTTCTATCGTATTGTAGCCCTGATTATGTCCCAAATGGCACCCTATTCCCTGTACAGTGCACTACTTTTGACCAGAGCCTATGTAGTGCACTACACAGGGAATAGGGAGCCACTTGGGACGCAACCCTGTCTGTGTTTGAAAGTGTAGGTCAATAAGGATGGGTACATTCAGAATTTCATGATCTGTGTAGTGGAACAAATTAAAAGCAAAGCCTGTATCAATCACTGTGAAGGGAGGGTTAATTGTTCGCTGCTTCACAAGGCGCCGGACAGATAAAACCAGTAATGAAATACTTACGGCTCTGACGTGGCAACACTTGAGGATGGAATGATAGAAAACAAAGAGGAAATGTTTTCCGATTAGAGATATAAGCTGGTGCAGTGACGAGAAGGACACTAGCTAAATGTTTATCATCTTTGATGCCCGTTATAAAAGAGAGAGACTGTTGTCCTTGTTACATTCTTAAATTGGTGTGTACTAGGGTATTGTTACCAGGGTCCAGTTTTTCACGACTTTTAAGAAATGATCCGGATTCTGTAATCCTCTTTTTTGCTGTCCAGGATCAGACCGATATGGCTGTTTTTTTTAGCTGTTTTTTCAGAAAATTATCAGGTCAGCTCATTCTGATCCAGATACCACAATGTCAAGATCACATAATCTGGATGATCAGTGCTTTGAACAGGTCTACACCTTGCCATCTACTGGACAGGTTGTGGAACTACTTCTACACTGTCATAGGGAAACAGAGATGAGTAAACTACATGATTTAAGGTACCTTGATAAAAAAATAATAGAGACCGCATATCACTTATAAGTAAGTAGATGGATTTATTTGACCCTTCTCACTATAACAGCTGACCACTATATTTTGGTCAATTTAACATAATGAACCTTTGGTTTTGAGATGTAAGAAAATATTGAAACTTCCTCACCTTAGTTACATTGCCATTTCTTGGTGCCTTTCACCTTTCTAAATCCACCCTGAATCCACCCTTCCAGTGGGATAAAGATAATCCTGATTTTCAGCATCAAAACTATCCTAATCACTACCTTTGAGTTTTGAAAAACGCAAAAAAACAGCATACCATCCTGATTAAAGGTCAGATTGGATTACCAAATCCGATACCCTATCCGGATGACCAGAATCTCATTTTTCAGTTTAGAAAAATCCAATTTTAACATTTAATCCTATCTGAAATCCGATCAGATAATTTCTGAAAAACTTGGCCCTGGGCTATAGAATCATTGTGTCCTATTTAATCTCATAGTGATAGAGCTTGGACAACGTTTTATCAAACAACCACAATCTGCAAACTGTATAAAATGGAAACACGTCCCAACGTAACAGTGTATAGATGCCTCCCCTTAGGTTACCTCTCCTGCTCTATGTGGATGAAGAACCATTGTTACCTTTGAGTTTAGTAGACGAATTAAAGCAAAAAAATCCATTAATTTTTAGAAAAGCTTATATTGGCTGGTCATGTGAATTTGCATATTTATCTTGGGCTTAGCTCTCCACTCGTTAAAGAATAAATGCTGAAAACGTAAATTGCAAAGTTTTCAAAATAAAGTGTAATCACATACACGCACGCACACGCACACGCACACACACACGCATACGCATACACGCACACACACACACACACACACACAAACACACAAACACTCACGTGCGAGCGCACGCACACTCTCCCATATATATGGCTATATGTGGTATTTAGTTAATTGAAGTCTGATGCCCATGACAGCTATCACAACACAGTGGGTAATTCTGAAAATTAATGAGAATGATAATGCTTAAAAGACTGTTCCAGAGTTTGCCCAAACTCATTAACTAAATCTCTCATTTAAATACATCCTAAAGACTTTCAAATAGAAAAAAAGACCATTATTGCCATATAAGCATTAACCTGATCTGAAAATGCTGAGGTGTAGAATTTGATGGAATAGTGAAAGTCTGTCAGGCAGTATTCAACCCTGGAATCCCTTTCTAAATAGTGGTTCTCTGCGTTAATACCTACAGATATACACTGTGGAATGGGGAAAACAACTTATTACCATTTTCTCAGGAGAAGGAGCCTGGAGCACTGACCGTGAACAGATTTTGGGAATTTAGAGATCTGTTATTTGAGAGCTTCAATTAGTGATCCTTAATGGGACAATCCGGGATTAGAAAAAAAAACAAATCCCTGATTGCCCCTTTAATGCGGAATTACCAACGGGGAAATCGGAAGCAGAGTTTGACCCCTCCATGCTGACTGTCTAAGTGCCATTCAGCTACATCATAGTGCTACAGCAGGGATGGGCAACATTGATGGGGGTGGGCGACACAAAATACCTGAACTCGTCATGAGGGGCCGCAGTGTCTCGCGGGTCTGCATGTACAATTGGCTCATTCATCCCCCTCCTCTCCCCTGTAACTATTCCCCAGGTCGTTGCTGCAAATGAGAACGTGTTCTCAGTCAACTTACCTGGTAAAATAACGGTAAAATAAAAAAAATAAAATAAATAAAAAATACCCACATCCATACCCACACGTGCAGTCAGAGCAGGCCCTAGACTTTTGGGAGCCTTAAAAAATATATCGTTTCAGAGTTAATTTCCTACAATTCGACGCTATGACTACTAGGAAGTTTAGATAGCTGGCCGGTAGACTCATTTACCAATCAAAAAAATTAGTGACTGTCAGTTTACTGACATAACAAGAGAAAAACTGATTATCCACAACAAAATTTCAAAATTGTACCTTGTGTCTTCCACTATTTTAACTCTCAACAGTAAGTTGAGACCCCAACTGAGTTCCTAAAATGTATATATATATACAGTATATATTATCATTTTTTAGGGGTGGAGGGGAAATTGATCCTCGGGCATACAAAATGGAGGCTTTGCCTGTGCTACAGTAATGTCACAATTAATGTTGTGTTGCTTAAGTACAGTACAGTGCTGTGGGGGTGCTTAGCACTGAGGGTCATACACAGCGCTGTCGTCCTGTTATGCAGATAATGTTTTGAAGTGCTGTCGTCGTCGTTATCTTTTGTGAAGCATTTCACAGCTTCATAGAGACACAGATAACACATTCATCTACTGCTCCTTATCACCATCTTGTGACTTTGTCAATTAGATTTGAACATATCATAGTTTACCCCCTCCTTCCTTCCCTTCTTTACAAACCAGCTGCAATTAGTGTGTATACGCTGGATTGACACAGCTCAGTAGGAGTGAATCGGAAGTGTTGAATTTTGTAATGAAACTTTCGTTTGTGTGTTAAGTGGCTTACTATGAAAGGGATTGAATCGTGACATTATGGATTGCATCATGGGTTCTTGTCAGAGAACTTGTAAGCTCCTATATTAACTATCATAGCAAAAAGGTCACACTTTACATGACGTTTCTCTTATACCTATGTCACAACACTGTAATTCCACTAGTAACAACATGCCACATAGTATTAACTAGTAACTCCATAGTAGTAGTGTTTATTTTGTAATCACACATAAAAAGGCATGATAATGTTGAGCATCATCAGTATAGTGTTGCAGATACTGACCTACAATGATTTGTCCTTCATATTCTGAGCCTATTTTGATGTACATAGTGATTTGTTGTGATTTCCTCTCAATGTCATGAGTTTTGATTCCCTAGCCTTTTTTCACAGTCCATTGACCGTTCCGGCCTCTAGCTCTCAGCTCTCTTCAGAACAGCACATGTAAAATGCCTTCGCTCTCTCCAGACTACATTCATAAGGTAATGACCTGGAAGGACGTGCTGATCATGGCCTTTCTATTGATCATGGAGAGGATATTCTGCAGTAAAAAAGCATCAGTCTATTGGCCGAGAGGAGATTCCACAGCAATAAGGTGTCAGTCTATTGGCCGAGAGGTGATTCCTTAGCAATGTATCAGTCTATTGGGCTGTTTCGCCGGGATGGCATGGTGTACTGTACTGTTCTCTACTGTAGGCCTAGGTCTTGGCAGCATGTGTACAGCTGTCAGTGCCTCTGAACTAAACCCTATATACAGTTGAAGTCTGAAGTTTACATACTCCTTAGCCAAATACATTTAAAATCAGTTTTTCACAATTCCTGACATTTAATCCTCGTAAAAATTCCCTGTCTTAGGTCAGTTAGGATCACCACTTTATTTTAAGAATGTGAAATGTCAGAATAATAGTAGAGAGAATGATTTATTTCAGCTTTTATTTCTTTCATCACATTCCCAGTGGGTCAGAAGTTTACATACACTCAATTAGTATTTGGTAGCATTGCCTTTGAATTGTTGAACTTGGGTCAAACGTTTCGGGTAGCCTTCCACAAGCTCCCTACATAAGCCATTGGGGTCATTGTCCGTTTGGAAGACCCATTTGCGACCAAGCTTTAACTACCTGACTGATGTCTTGAGATGTTGCTTCAATATATCCACATAATTTTCCTGCCTCAAGATGCCATCTATTTTGTGAAGTGCACCAGCCCTCCTGCAGCAAAGCACCCCCACAACATGATGCTGCCACCCCCGTGCTTCACGGTTGGGATGGTGTTCTTCGGCTTGCAAGCCTCCTCCTTTTTCCTCCAAACATAATGATGGTCATTATGGCCAAAAAGTTTTTTTTTGTTTCATCAGACCAGAGGACATTTCTCCAAAAAGTACAATCTTTGTCCCCATGTGCAGTTGCAAACCGTAGTCTGGCTTTTTTATGGCGGTTTTGGAGCAGTGGCTTCTTCCTTTCTGAGCTGCCTTTCAGATTATGTCGACATAGGACTCATTTTACTGTGGATATAGATACTTTTGTACCCGTTTCCTCCAGCATCTTTGCACTTTTCTCACCAAAGTACGTTCATCTCTAAAAGACAGAACGCGTCTCCTTCCTGAGCAGTATGACGGCTGCGTGGTCCCATGGTGTTTATACTTACGTACTATTGTTTGTACAAATGAACGTGGAACCTTCACGAGTTTGGAAATTGCTCCCAAGGATGAACCAGACTTGTGGAGGTCTACAATTTGTTTTCGGAGGTCTTTGCTGATTTCTTTTGATTTTCCCATGATGTCAAGCAAAGAGGCACTGAGTTTGAAGGTAGGCCTTGAAATACATCCACAGGTACACCTCCAGTTGACTCAAATGATGTCAATTAGCCTATCAGAAGCTTCTAAAGCCATGACATAATTTTCTGGAATTTTCCAAGCTGTTTAAAGGCACAGTCAACTTAGTGTATGTAAACTTCTGACACACTGGAATTGTAATACAGTGAATTATAAGTGTTATAATAATTATAATAATCTGTCTGTAAACAATTGTTTGGATAAATTACTTGTGTCATGCACAAAGTAGATGTCCTAACCAACTTGCCAAAACTATAGTTTGTTACCAAGAAATTTGTGGAGTGGTTGAAAAACAAGTTTTAATGACTCCAACCGAAGTGTATTTAAACTTCCGACTTCAACTGTACCTTTAACATTGGTCCAGCCCCAGAATGATAATTGGCACCTATTCAACATCACCCACTCCCAGCTTGAATTGTTTTGGGTCAGAATTACAGTGCTTTCGGAAAGTATTCAGACCCCTTGACTTTTTACACATTTTGTTACTTTACAGCCTGATTCTAAAATGGATTTAAAAAAAAATCATCCTCAGTGATCTACACACACAACCCCATAATGACAAAGCGAAAACAGGTTTTTAGAATTTTTTGCAAATGTTTAAAAAAACAAAATGGAAATACCCTATTTAAGTATTCAGCCCCTTTGCTACGAGACTCGAAATGGAGCTTAGGTGCATCCTGTTTCCATTGATCATCCTTGAGATGTTTTTACAACTTGATTGGAGTCCAGCTGTTGTAATTCAATTGATTGGACATGATTTGGAAAGCACACACCTGGCTATATCAGGTCTAACAGTTGACAGTGCATGTCAGAGCAAAAACCAAGCCATGAGGTCGAAGCAATTGTCCGTAGAGCTCTAAGACAGGATTGTGTCGAGGCACAGATCTGGGGAAGGGTACCAAAACATTTCTGCCACAATGAAGGTCCCCAAGAACACAGTGGCCTCCATCATTCTTAAATGTTAAATGGAAGATGTTTCAAACCACCAAGACTCTTCCTAGAGCTGGCCGCCCGGCCAAACTGAGCAATCGGGGGAGAAGGGCCTTGGTCAGGGAGGTGACAAAGAACCTGATGGTCACTCTGACAGCTCTAGAGTTCCTCTGTGGAAATGGGAGAACCTTCCAGAAGGACAACCATCTCTGCAGCACTCCACCAATCAGGCCTTTATGGTAGAGTGGCCAGGCGGAAGCCACTACTCAGTAAAAGGCACATGACAGCCCACTTGGAGTTTGCCAAAAGGCACCTAAAGACTCTCAGACCATGATAAACAAGATTCTCTGGTCTGATGAACCCAAGATTGACCTCTTTGGCTTGAATGCCAAGCATCACGTCTTGAGTAAACCTGGCACCATCCCTACGGTGAAGCATGTTGGTGGTGGTGTCAGGATCAAGAAAAATAATAATGGACCTAAGTACAGAGAGATCCTTGATGAAAACCTGCTCCAGAGCCCTCAGGACCTCAGACTGGGGCGGTTCATCTTCCAACAGGACAACGACCCTAAGCACACAGCCAAGACAACGCAGGAGTGGCTTCGGGACAAGTTTCTGAATGTCCTTGATTGGCCCAGCGAGAGCCTGGACTTGAACCCGATCGAACATCTCTGGAGAGACCTGAAAATAGCTGTGCAGCGATGCTCCCCATCCAACCAAACAGAGCTTGAGAGGATCTGTAGAGAAGAATGGGAGAAACTCCCCAAATACAGGCGTGCCAAGCTTGTAGCGTCATACCCATGAAGACTCAATGCTGTAATCGCTGCTTCAACAATGTACTGAGTATTGGGTCTGAATACTTATGTAAATGTGGTATTTCAGGGGTTTTTTAAATTATAAATTAGCAAACAATTATAAAAACCTGTTTTTGCTTTGTGGTTATGGGGTATTGTGTGTAGATTGATGAGGGGGAAAACAATGTAATCCATTTAAGAATAAGGCTGTAACGTAACAAAATGTGGGAAAAGTCAAGGGGTCTGAATACTTTCCGAAGGCACTGTACATCTCCATTTACAGGTCGTTAATGCAGGTTCAAGAAATCTATGTGGAACTAAATGATGGCCGACCATTTAAAACAGGCAGAAGAATGATGTCTCGAATAGGAAGAAGTGAGTCAGAAAGAATTGTCTTTAACTATAGTTCATGACAGTCTTGAGTCAAAGGAGAGCACAAATATAGTTACTGCACTCCAGGTAGCATCTGATATTTTGGATTTTTAAAAATAAATTATTTGATGGATTTTCAACTTGTGTAACGATCGTTTTTAAAATGAGTGACTTGTGTGTTAACTGCATGTCATTACATCAAGAAATCCACATGACTTGTCACCCGTACCTATATACATATAACAAGGTCCAATAGAAGGACTATATGTCAAGGAAAATCCCCAGCAGATGTTGAGCTGAGCTTCTCTCGTTGCTCCTCCTCAACGAGGAAAGGGTTAACCCAGTGGGGGTGGGAGTTGTGTGTCAATATTTGGACAGTTACTGTGTAGCACAGCAGATGAGCAGAGCATCTGCTTTGTGAGACAGGAGGGAGGGATAGAGGGGGACTGGGCTGGCATGGCACACAGGCAGGCAGGCAGCAGAATGCACCAGCCCTCATTGGCCAAGACACATTCCACACAGTCAGGATTCAGGAAGTGTTACTACTCCACTCCACTGATACACACTATCCCAATATTCGTCATAAATATTTAAGTAATATCATAACCCCTAACCATGCCCCATTCATTATACTAGCTAGAGAGAGAGACAGAGAGAGGAAAACATTTTGCTTTCTTCCCCCCCCCTCTACCTCTCCTCTCACTCCACTCCCACCACCCTCGTCTTCTTGAAGCCTTGTAAATTATTTTTCACGCCGCAAAATGTCAGTGTGTTTATTTTCCGATGAACTGCATCATTAGACATAACAAGAATAATCTTAAAAATCTCACTTCAGCAATATATAATCTGGCGCCTCACTTCAAAGCCAAGCCTGTTTACCATATCAAGGCGATGCTGTCACAAGATATTTCTCCTTGCTTGTTTACTGTAAAAATGGGCAAAATTGTTTGGAATTTGAAACAGAGAACATTTTTGTTAAGTTGTGACGCTCATTAAAGTGGAAACTCTCCCCCCTCTGGCCCTCATTCTCTCTCTTTGCTGGTAATGATCTGTTGAGACCATTTTCTAAACACTTAGAACATTTTGTATTCCTGCAGTCTTGTCTCTAAGGCTAAGTACGCCTTTGATTTAACCTGCTCCTTTGCTACATGTGATGTTGCTCTCCCCTCATTAAGCGCAAGTCTCTCTCTGTCTCTCTCTCACTCGACATTCAACAAACTCAGAAGAAACACATTCTCAAATCAGATCAAAATGTATTTGTCACATGCGCAAAATACAAATGCTTACTTATAAGCCCTTAACCAACAATGCGGGAGCATTTTGGTCCTAGACTTGGTGTTCCGGTACCGCTTGCTGTGCGGTAGCAGAGAGAACAGTCTATGACTTGGGTGGCTGGAGTCTTTGACAATTTTTAGGGCCTTTCTCTGACACCGCCCGGTATAGAGGTCCTGGATGGCAGGAAGCTTGGCCCCAGTGATGTACTGGGCCGTACGCACTACCCTCTGTAGCGCCTTGCGGTCTGATGCGGAGCAGTTGCCATACAAAGCGGTGATGCAACTAGTCAGGATGCTCTCGATGGTGCAGCTGTCAAACTTTTTGAAGATCTGGGAACCCATGCCAAATCTCCTGAGGGGGAATAGGCGTTGTTCACGACTGTCTTTGTGTGTTTGGACCATGATAGTTTGTTAGTGATTTGTTTTCCTGTAGTCCACGATCAGCTCCTTTGTCTTGCTCATGTTGAGGGAGAGGTTGTTGTCCTGGCACCACACTGCCAGGTCTCTGACCTCCTCTCTGTAGGCTGTCTCATTGTTGTCAGTGGTCAGGCCTACCACCGCTGTGTCGTCTGCAAACTTAATGATGGTGTTGGAGTCGTACGTGGCCATACAGTCGTGGGCGAACAGGGAGTACTGGAGGGGACTGAGCACGCACCCATGAGGGGCCCCCGTGTTGAGGATCAGCGTGGTAGATGTGTTGTTGCCTACCCTTACCACCTGGGGGCAGCCCATCAGGAAGTCCAGGATCCAGTTGCAGAGGGAGGTGTTTAGTCCCAGGGTCCTTAACTTAGTGATGCGCTTTAAGGGCACTATGGTGTTGAACGCTGAGCTGTAGTCAACGAGCAGCATTCTCACGTAGATGTTCCTTTTGTCCAGGTGGAAAAGGCAGTGTGGAGGGCAATATAGATTGCTATAGTAAACTGCTACAGCAGTTGTATTATCAAAGTATTATTTTTCATTCTGGGAGTATTACGGCCTACCTTAACGATACTCTACATCTCCAGCTGCAACACAACTACTGCTGTTTTGAAAGTATCCAATGCCCTGTATTTATTGTATAGCACAGTATATCACTGCCAGGGTGAATTAAGAGTTCCGGGCATGGCAATAGCAGACATTTCGTTTATATTCCAGGATATGGCAGTAATGGACCAAGGGCCTATGTCGGGACAGTCTTATTATGGTTGGCCTTCCCTGTGCTATGCCTGCATACAGGATGTCAGAGGAGGCTGGTGAGGGGAGGACGACTCATAGCAATGGCTGGAATGGAATGGATGGAATGGTATCAAACATGTGGAAACCGTGTTCCATTTATCCTGTTCCAGCCATCACTGTGAGCCCATTCTCCCATTTAAAGTGCCACCCGCAACCACTGCACTGCATCCACCCCTGTAGGTTCCCGTTGCCTGCTTCCTTCTGCCTGCTGCCTGGGTCCAGGAGCCTGGACAGACAAGACACGCCACCTATGATGATGAATGGAGCACCTTGTCAGTTAAAATGAGAATTCTGAGCTGTGCGATAGCTTTATATTAATGGCTGTTTTATGGATTGGAGCAAGTTGTCTGAGCAAGATGAATGTGCGTGATCCGTCGGGAGATACAGGATGAAATGGCTCCTCTTCTCCTCCACCACCGGCCACACTCCTCTACCGTCCTTCTGGGTACCAGGCAGCCAGAGGTGTGGCTTCTCTTTCTCCGGACGAACGCATGTTTTCCCAGGTACCATTGTGCTGCTGGCTGCTGCTGCTATTGTGTCTCGTCCTTCTCCGTGTGTGCATTCCATCAGTCTTGTGTGTCTGTCTCAGGGCATGGCCTGTCTCTGTCCCTCCCCTGTCTCCCCAGATCTGGCTTAATGCTCTGTGTTGTTCTGTCAGACGGAGAGAGAGAGAGAGAGAGAGAGAGCGAGAGAGCGAGAGAGAGAGAGAGAGCGAGAGAGAGAGAGAGAGAGAGAGAGAGAGAGAGAGAGAGAGAGAGAGAGAGAGAGAGAGAGAGACTTGCTGCCGACAGGCAGACAGCACAGCCTGAGCCTCACTCTCAAAGGGTGATCTGATCTGTTCAGGCGCATTAATTCACCACACATCAACTCACTCCCATGTTCACAGGCAGGCATGGCAGGCAGACAGCAGGCAAATCAATGTGGCTGAGTGAGAAAAGAGATGCACTTTACGTAATTTCAATGTTTACATCCTCAATTGGAGCCTCTTGTATAGCAGACCTATTGAAATAAAATACATCTGGTCTCAAAACAGAACGGTAATTACCGCATGATATAAAAAGTACCAGGACCAACAAACACATGAAAGGATGAATGGAACGGGAGTTGAGGGTTTGGGATCCAGCCACAGCAAGGGGCTTTTGAGTGAGAAAGAGGATGACTTGACTATTGAGAGATCCGGAAAAAGAAAGTGAGTGCAATGGAGAGAGAGAGAAAGAGAGAGAAAAAGAGAGAAAGAGGGAGAGAGAGTATCTTGCTGGTCATAACGCTGCAGTTGGTATCAAGGATCTGTGCGGACAGTGAATTTGAACAGAGCATATGTCAGCCTCCCACGGCTCAGGGAAATGGTTAGTTCCACTATGGGCTGCTGTAGTGTGTATTGGATATCATTGTGACAGTGGAAGGAGTTCCATATTATACATTCGTTTGGTCCACTGCTTCTCTATGGCACGGGCAGAATGGAAGATGTCAGCTCATCCACCGTCCACGCCTGTGGGGAGAAACCAAGAGAAATGTTTCTCGCGTGATGATAGCTCAAAGGCACATCACCACACGTAGCACCAGAGATTGTTTACGAATGGTTTCCCTGTCTTTGGTAACATATTGGTTTTCTGGTGGTTGTGTGTAACAGGACACAGTTGTGTTGTAATACTGCCAGCCCTTCACATGGCCCCTGTCCTCCACAAGGAAATGTTGGCATCCTGCTCTGAGGCGTTGACTGGTGGGAACAGACTGACTAGGAGGAGGGCGATTGTGTGTGTGTGTGTGTGTGTGTGTGTGTGTGTGTGTGTGTGTGTGTGTGTGTGTGTGTGTGTGTGTGTGTGTGTGTGTGTGTGTGTGTGTGTGTGTGTGTGTGTGTGTGTGTGTGTGTGTGTGTGTGTGTGTGTGTGTGTGTGTGTGTGTGTGTGTGTGTGGAAACACAAGATCATTAGGAAACCTCTGCAGACATACATTTGCACTGTATGGGTGTTTAGGTAATCATATATGAATGAAGGAATATTGTTGTTAATGAGACTACAGGATGATAAAGCATTGCCATGAATTGACTATTATAAAGGGATATGTGACATACTGTATGTAGCTGTATTTGGAGCGCAGAGATTACAGTGCCTTGCTCGCTTTCAGAGAGAGAGAGAAAAAACATATTTGATCAGTTTCGCTTGTCATTTTCTAACTATTTAATTACTTATTTAAATCCCCTAGGTAACTCAAATCAATATCCTGCCTTTCATGGTGTGATTTTATAGGATGTTTCTGTCTGCTCTGGCATGAGACAACGTCGAGTCGAGGCTCTGTTTGACTAAAAGAGAATAGTATATTATCAGCCAGGCTGACATCCTTGTCTCAGTGTCATCTTTGAACACATTACTCTCTAGAGCTCCATCATATGGTGTCTGGGCTGTGAGGGCGAGATGGGACTTTCCAGATCAGCAGTGGTCAGGGTTGTTTTTACCCAGTATTCCCTCCTTCTCTACTCTCATCATCTTTCTTCCTCTCCTCTCCTCTCCTCACTTCCCCTCTCCTGTCCTTTCCTCTCCTCTCCTCTCCTCACTTCACCTCTCCTGTTCTTTCCTCTCCTGTTCTTTACTCTCCTCTCCTCTCCTCTCCTCTCCTCTCCTCTCCTCTCCTCTCCTCTCCTCTCCTCTCCTCTCCTCTCCTCTCCTCTCCTCTCCTCTCCTCTCCTCTCCTCTCCTCTCCTCTCCTCTCCTCTCCTCTCCTGCTTGGCCCAGGGCTGGAGGGAGGCTGCAGGGAGAGAGTATTCATTCATCATGTGTCAGAGGATCCGTCTGTGCCCAGTGACTCCTGCCATCCCCAGTCTTTATTAACTGTCCTCTCATATCTTTCTTGTCTCTCCTCGGTACTCTCACACAACCCTTCAAACCCTCTATTTGGACTGTTTTCATCCTGCTCATACTGTAGTCTCATACTATGATCTGTCTGAATTAATAAAGCCCATTGCACACATAGTCACTTTCATTTTTTGTCTCGAGTTGTAGGGAGTACACTTGAGAATGGTTCAAATGAAATGTAGGACAGTTTTGTGTTGGGTGTTAAAGGAGTCATATGAGAAGTGTGTGTCTTGTCTGGTGTAAAACAAAAGGCTTGGTGTGTAAGGGCCTCAATCTTCCTTCATCTTTATTACTAGTCATTTCAATTTCTGTACTATGGTCATAAACTTATAAAATGCCATTATCTGGCTATGGCCTGTGGGCTTGTCTTATGTGGTGCTATAGTGATCACGTTAGATGTCATTACAGAACCATTCTTCAACCTCCCATTTGTTCCTCTGCTGCTGTAGTTTAGATCTGGCACAAATATAAAAACCACTGACATGGACTATTTTATTCGATTTTTGGGTATTTCATGAAATTCCACAGGCTGCCTGCCATAAGTTGTGTGTGTGCACGTATGTGTACATATGTGTTGGTGTGTGCGTCAATGTGTGTGTGTGTGTGTGGGGGTCTGTGTGTGTGTGTGTGTGTGTGAAACTGCGGCCCAGAGAGCCAGTGGTCCGTTCCGTTGCTGCCCCGCCCGGCTGATGCCTGTCATAGGGCCGGTGGGCGATGGATGTGCTCCTGGATCTATCAGCCTGGGGTTTATGTATATAGGTCATAGACAATGGACTGGAGAGGGAGACCAGTTCACACACTGATAAAGTGCGGCAGAAAATTAAATGTTGCTGTATGGTGGTATCATACAAATGACAAATGACATGTGGTAATCGTCTTAAGCTGATAGTGATAGCGCTGCAAGGCCCGGCCGCAGCGTCCACATTAATTCTCCCGGGAAGGCAGGCAGGGTTCAGCCTCAACACTCCTGTGCTAGCCTATATGTTATGACCTGTAGCGAAGACTATGTAATAGACTTAGATATTGCAGGCAGGAAGAAAAGCCTGAGGAGTTTTCAAAGATAAAGCGACAAGACTTTAAGAGGAAAAAGTATAGATAAAGTTCCTATTTATTTACATTTAAATAACTGTTTTGCAGACTACAGTGCCTTTCCCCGGACTGTTTGCTTTTTTCTTGTTGCGTTACTTTATAGCGAAAAAAAATCTATCATTTCAGAATTGTAATCGAAATGTGTCATTGGTTGGAAGATGAATATTGGTTTCTGTGGCTTGAGGGCCAACAGTCTGACCGTTTACTCCAGTGGGTTAATAAAATGGATATTTTTTTGCTCTTGTTTTGTTAATGGAACTTGTCTATAATTCCCAACCTGTAACAGGGAGGAGAGCGAGCGGGACTGGATAGTTGTCTCTTGATACACTATACAGCTCTTGAAAAATTAACCACTGCAAAATGATCAGTTTCTCTGGTTTGACTATTTATAGGTACTGTATATGTGTTTGGGTAAAAAAAACTATTTTTGTTTTATTGTATAAACTACTGACAACATTTCTCCTGAATTCCAAATAAAAATATTGTCTTTTAGAGCATTTATTTGCAGAAAATGACAACTGGTCAAACTAACAAAAAAAATCCAGTGTTGTTAGACCTTGAATAATGCAAAGAAAATAAGTTCATATTAATTTTTAAACAACACAATACTAATGTTTTAACTTAGGAAGAGTTCAGAAATCAATATTTGGTGGAATAACCCTAATTTTCAATCACAGCTTTCATGCGTCTTAGCATGCTCTCCACCAGTCTTTCACACAGAAGCACCCACGGGAAGGTGCTTCAGCGAGGCTGGAATCGGGCAGATTTGTCTTTGAGAAGGAGCAATGAATGAAGCCACGTACAAGGTTGTCCTGGAAGAAAACTTGCTTCCTTCTGCTCTGACAATGTTCCCCAACTCTGAGGATTGGTTTTTCCAGCAGGACAATGCTCCATGCCACACAGCCAGGTCAATCAAGGTGTGGATGGAGGACCACCAGATCAAGACCCTGTCATGGCCAGCCCAATCTCCAGACCTGAACCCCATTGAAAACCTCTGGAATGTGATCTAGAGGAAGATGGATGGTCACAAGCCATCAAACAAAGCAGAGCTGCTTGAGTTTTTGCACCAGGAGTGACATAAAGTCACCTAACATCAATGTGAAAGACTGGTGGAGGGCATGACAATATTTTTATTTGGAATTTGGGATAAATGTTGTCAGTAGTTTATAGAATAAAACAAAAATGTTAATTTTACCCAAACACATACCTATAAATAGTCAAACCAGAGAAACTGATCATTTTGCAGTGGTCTCCTAATCTTTTCCAGAGCTGTATATACAAAAGTATGTGGACACCACTTCAAATTTGTGGATTCGGCTATATCAGCCGCACCCGCTGCTGACAGGTGTATAAAATCAAGCACATAGCCATGCAATCTCCATAGACAAACATTGGCTGTAAAATGGCCTTACTGAAGAGCTCAGTGACTTTCAATGTGGCACCGTCATAGGATGCCACCTTTCCAACAAGTCAGTTCGTCAAGTATCTGCCCTGCTAGAGCTGCCCCGGTCAACTGTAACTGCTGTTTTGTGAAGTAATAGACTTAGAACATTCAGCCGCGAAGTAGTAGGCCACACAAGCTCACAGAACATCTGTCCTCGGTTGCAACACTCACTACCGAGTTCCAAACTGCCTCTGGAAGCAACGTCAGCACAAGAACTGTTCATCGGGAGCTTCATGAAATGGGTTTTGATGGCCGAGCATCCGCTCACAATCCTAAGATCACCATGGACAATGCCAACGTCGGCTGGAGTGATGTAAAGCTCGCCGCCATTGGACTCTGGTGCAGTGGAAACGCGTTCTTTGGAGTGATGAATCACGCTTCACCATCTGGGTCCAACAGACGTATCTGGGTTTGGCGGATGCCAGGAGAACGCTACCTACCCCAATGCATAGTGCCAACTGTAAAGTTTGGTGATGGAGGAATAATGGTCTGGGGTTGTTTTTCATGGTTCGGGCTAGGCCCCTTAGTTCCAGTGAAGGGAAATCTTAACGCTACAGCATACAATGACATTCTAGAGGATTCTGTGCTTCCAACTTTGTGGCAATAGTTTGGTAAAGGTCCTTTCCTATTTCAGCCTGAAAATGCCCCCGTGCACAAAGCACTTGACTGGCTTGCACAGAGCCCTGACCTCAACCTCATCGAACACCTTTGGGATGAATTGGAATGCCGACTGCGAGTGAGGCCTAATCGCCCAAAATCAGCGCCCAACCTCACTAAGGGTCTTGTGACTGAATGGAAGCATGTCCCCGCAGCAATGTTCCAACATCTAGTGGAAAGCCTTCCCAGAAGAGTGGAGGCTGTTATAGCAGCAAAGGGGGGACCAACTCCGTGTGAATGCCCATGATTTTGGAGTGAGATGTGTGACGAGCAGGTGTCCACATACTTTTGGTCATGTAGTGTCTGTGTCATCAGACATTTCTGTCCAGAAAATCAGTCGTAGTGTGAGCCAACAGGTTTATCAATTTGAACTGGATGGCCAAGTGCACAACTAAATGTATGTGAAAGTTAACAAATCCCTGAGGTGAATCGAGTCTGCTTTCTGGCGTCTGTGTGGAGCTACTGAGGTGCGACATGGTGGATTGAACCTAATGCCTCGGGCTACAGCAATCAAACACACAGTTCAACATTCTACAGCGCCCAGCTGGGATGGGGAGGGCTAGAGCAGAGAGAGACACTGGCTGCACTACAAATGATGGGCTTCACAAAGGAGGGAAAGGAAAGGAGTGAGGATTTGTTTTGTTTGATATAAACAGTAGGTATACTGTAATGGATGTTGTGTTTGCATTGATTTTGTCACGAGATTCAGACATGCCAATGGTTACCTATTTTTACACACACTACCGTTCAAAAGTTTGGGGTCACTTAGAAATGTCCTTGTTTTTGAAAGAAAAGCAACAAAAAAAAGTCCATTAAAATAACATAAAATTGATCAGAAATACAGTGTAGACATTATTAATGTTGTAAATGACTATTGTAGCTGGAAATGGCAGATTTGTTATGGAATATCTACATAGGCGTACAGAGGCCCATTATCAGCAACCATCACTCCTGTGTTCCAATGGCACGTTGTGTTAGCTAATCCAAGTTTATCATTTTTAAATGCTAATTGATCATTAGAAAACCCTTTTGCAATTATGTTAGCACAGTTGAAAACTATTGTTCTGATTAAAGAAGGAATAAAACTGGCCTTCTTTAGACTAGTTGAGTATCTGGAGCATCAGCATTTGTGGGTTCGATTACAGGCTCAAAATGTCCAGAAACAAATAACTTTCTTCTGAAACTTGTCAGTCTATTCTTGTTCTGAGAAATGAAGGCTATTCCATGAGAGAAATTGCCAAGAAACCGAAGATCTTGTACAACGCTGTGTACTACTCCCGTCACAGAACAGCTCAAACTGGCTCTAACCAGAATAGAAAGAGGAGTGGGAGGCCCTGGTGCACAACTGAGCAAGAGGACAAGTACATTAGAGTGTCTAGTTTGAGAAACAGACGACCTCACAAGTCCTCAACTGGCAGCTTCATTAAATAGTACCCGCAAAACACTAGTTTCAAGAGGTGAAGAGGCGACTCCGGGATGCTGCCCTTCTAGATAGAGTTGCAAAGAAAAAGTAATATCTCAGACTGGACAATAAAAAGGAAATATTAAGATGGGCAAGAGAACACAGACACTGGACAGAGGAATTCTGCCTAGAAGGCCAGCATCCCGGAGTCACCTCTTCACTGTTGACGTTGAGACTGGTGTTTTGCGGGTACCATTTAATGAAGCTTCCAGACTTGTATTTTATATTTGCTGTAAAGATGATTGATTGGGTGAATGGTACTGTACAGCATGGCACTTCTAATGTGTTCCTCTCGACTCCTTGTGAGATTTTCCATTTTCTATGGCGCTTGGTATTTCCATCTGGTCTGATGGGAGAGGCTCTGGGTACGAGACTTCAACTATGTAGCCTATATTTCTGAAAAGCTGTGATTTATTTGTTACTATAATGGTTAGTGATGGGGCAAAAAATCTATACAGTTACATATTGTGATTTTATTTTTGGATGATATTCTATCAATATTTGACTCCAAGCATCTATTTTTTGGGGGTTACTGTAGGTAGTGTTTGTTGTACGTGCTTCCCGTCATATAAACAAATAAAAGAAACAGTGCGATATTACTGTAGATGATCATTGATGAAAATGAGAGGGAGAGAAAACACAAAGCAATAACATATTTATTTCTAACACACGGTGAAATAAATCCATTTTCGTCTATGATGATTCTGTCCGAGCTGAACAAAGGAATATATCTCTATTTATCTCAGCCCTCGACGGTTTGCTTATAGAATGACACTCTCCCCTCTAACAAAGTAACACAGTCCATCTGGGATGCAGCCCAAGCTCCAGCCAACATCTGCAGCTTTTTTTTTTTTTACTGATGCCGCACTTGACATGTAGTTGGTTCTCTCTCAGGGAAAGAAGCAGTCGGAGCAGCGTAACGGCACTTGCAGCACTAGCAGCCTGGTCGGTCCTGAGGAAAAAGCCCAGATTACATTTCTCCCTCTCTCCAGAGAGGCTGCTTTCTGGATGTTCCATCCTGAATGACTGTGTAAAGTATTGACATCAGGCAAATAAATAAACATCAACTGGGCCTTTATGTGGTGGAGGGAGGGTGGAGGGAGGGTGGAGGGTGGAGGGAGGGAGGGTGGAGGGAGGGATGGATGCTGAATGGTCAGACGACTGCTGTACTCCTCTGTAACCCTGGTTGTACGCTCTCTCGACCCCTCTCTCTCTCTCTCTCTCTCTCTCTCTCTCTCTCTCTCTCTCTCTCTCTCTCTCTCTCTCTCTCTCTCTCTCTCCCTCTCCCTCTCCCTCACACACACACACACACAAAGCCAACAAGCCCAACTAGCCCTCTCCAATCAGGGCAGGGACATTTATCCATATAGCTCGCTAAATACATTGATTAGAAGGAGAGGAATCTCCTCCACTGTCGCTTTCTGCCTCAGTAGAAGTGCATTAGAATACCAGTTGGGAGGAAATTGCTCCCAGCCTCCGCCTCTCCCCCACTCCACCCTCTTTGTATCTCCCTCTCTCTCCCTCTCCCTTTCCTCCTCTCGCCTCTCTCAATGGGCTGTCTCCTACGGTGCTGAGAACAAGTGTTACATAGCGTCGGCGTTTCTGCTCTCTGAGCGTAGGCCTGTTCTGGTTCTGGACACCTGCCTGTCTCCCCCAACTTGTCTTTTGCATATGTTCACAATATAGTTAATGGGTCACTACCTGCAGTAGAAAGGATCTGTTTCTGCTAAGTCTGCAGTGTAAACTAGATGTGATGAGGCGCAGGCCAGAGCTGGCTGGACTCCTTTCAGATAATTCAGAGACAAAAGGGGCTGATTTCAAACCGCTTTCACACCCAGCCAGGCAGTACACATTTCATTTTTTTTTTTTTTTTTTTTTACTTCAATACAAATGGCTCTTCTCACCATTTGCTAAGAAAAGAGCTCTCTTTCTCCCAGTCAGTTGAATAAAGAGATTCTGTTTCTCAAGTTTTGCACTTAAGAGCCTAGAAAATAGTTTTTTTGAACCATTCCCTGTATAAGTAGTACCACTAGTGTCTCTGCATTTTTATTTTTGTTGTAACACAGGTCTGACAATATTGCTTAGTCAAAAAAGCATGAATATGAATAGAACCCCAAGCAGCCATTCATACCCATATGCTGGTGGGATTTATTTCTATCATGGTCATTTATTTAAAAGCACAATTATTGCCATTGAGGCTCCATTATACGTATGCTTATTTTTGGAACTCAAAAATACACGCACACACACACACACACACACACACACACACACACACACACACACACACACACACACACACACACACACACACACACACACACACACACACACACACACACACACACACACACACACACACACACACACACAATGTTGTAAATACCTCTGGTCTGCAGGAGATTTTAGCTCAGTTTTAAATTGCTGCCTACTGTAGCTGCCTGAGATGAATTCATTCAGGGCAAAGGAAGGAATTCAATAGCTATATTTAGTCAATTTTTTCCCCTTCAGTCTGCTGCTCTGGAGAGAATACATATGGAATGAGGATTTGGAAACATACAGTTACAGGGAATATTATTATGACAGGACATGTTAGAAAGATTTGATGCAAAAACATTCTCAGTCAAAAATCATTCAAGATGAACTAATTTGCCCGAAAAACAATGTATTGAATTGCCAGATGTAAAATGGCTGGCTAATACAACCTAATATTTCTCTTTAACTCCCATATTCTCAATATATTGTTGGCAGAGCACTGCGGTTGAGCTACTTCATCTCATTTATAGGAACAGCAAAACCCACATTTTACTAGAGGATAAAATAGCAGCATAGTGCAATTGGCTCTGCAAAGCTTTCTTTCATTGTTGATTCCTATTCTGTGGTATCATGTACAGTCAGCTGTAACACTGTGTTGTAGTCAGCTGTGTGACTGTGTACTGATGCGGTGTATTACAGCAGCATCTAGCCTGGCAGGGAGGCACACTGTCTGTCTGTATTGGATGAGGATATTACATTTCCCAAACAGATTGTCTTCTCCTGATGTTGCTCTGTGCCCAGAATGGTTCTGCTCTTGGACACACAGCTGACTGTGGTCAGACAGTGGCGGTGCACAACATGAAATATGCTTAGTTCTGTAATTCGGCAATTTTTCAGGACTGACTTCCTCTGGAGGTCTTTCTCATCCTGTCATCTCTTTAATCTATGTTTTTATAATAAAACACCATTATTCTGTGCTGCTGACACACATGAATGTTCCCGATCATACTGGTTAAGAAGGGTATACAATGCTTTACAAATGTTTTTCTCTTTACATACTAAACATGAATGGTGGTGTTAAAAAGAGCATGAGGTACTAGAAGTAACCAGCCTATGACAGGTCTGCATCATCGTAATGAGATGGAGGGGGCATTCATTCATTCATGTAGTGAAAGGCAGCAGTCCCCCTTCTCTTCTTCCCTTCCCCTCTTCCTCTCTCCGGACCTGCAGCTGAAGTGCTGCCACTCCACATAGGAGGATCCAGGCTGCAGATTAGCAGAACAAAGCCAGGCTGCTCCTCTCCTTTCCCCAGAGCCTGGCCGGCCTGCGGCTGCAGCGCGGAGCTGCCTTCCTCAGAGCTGTGAAGCCGTGACTCCGGAGTCAAGGAATTCCCATTCTGTCATGGGAACCTGCCACGGCTGAGGACTGAGGAGGACCGCTGCCTCTCCAAAGCTCTTTTGTTTGAATGCGTTTAATTGGGGCCTGCTTTGAAAAGGAAGGTGCTTATAAGAGGAACTCAAAACTTTTTTTTGGACAATAAAGACAAATTGTTCACCATTTAGGGAGGGGGATAAACTACTCCACATTTCTTTACATTGTGTTGTATTTAGTTAGTATTGTGGGAATTCCTAGCTGTTGTTGCCCAGGCTGATGCTGGAAGCAGAGAGGAGAAAGAAAGGAAGAGAGAGAGGGCGATGAGAGAGATAGAGAGAGAGAGGCTGTACTGTAGTAATGAGGCTTGTCACTGTGGCTGTGGACTGGACTGGCCAGATAACCTGACTATTAACAAGCTTTGTATCTGTGTGCAGAGATGGCAGTCAGCTGCTTCATATTAGGCCAATTTAATTAGTCTCGTTTCAATAGAATTAATTAGCAAAGTGCTACAAGATTTGAATGGGGAAGGTGAATGAAGTCGTGTTTTTCTGTTTCCATAAAAGAGCATTGTTTAATTATTTGAGTTTTATTTTATAGAAATGCTCTAATGAAATCTTGGATCTGTTAGCTGTACACATAAACTGTAAAATAGCAATCCTGAAGAAATTAAAATCTTTCATTTGAATTTTCCCACATAATTAGCCTACGGTATGGCCGAACGGATGTATCCAGTATGATATTTTTTATGTTTAGAGCTACAGTAATATTTGTATTTATTTAGTGATCGAAGTGATTGAAGAGAGAGTGGACACATGTACTATTCAACCTGAGTTGAGTTAATGAAGATGAATGAATCTAGGATAATACAAATCAAAACAGATTATTGTTATATATCACAAAACAACACCGCGGTGAATCGTACTATTTTCATTCTCTATTCTCATGGTAGAGGAGGAGTTCAGCCACAGGGTCCAAGCCCTGGTTTACTTGGTGGGTTGTTACAGCAGCTGTAGCAGTGACTGTACTGTGTCTCACTCAGCAGCCATTGATGGCAGCTACACATGAGCTGCTCCCTCTAGCCCTCTCTCTCTCTGCTACAGCCAAACCCTTCCCTTCCCTTTGCTCCGCTGCCTCCTCAGCCTTGCTCTTAATTCCCCCAAATGTCAAATACTCCGAGAAATAACAGGCCGGTTCAGTCTCCTACATGTGAACGTGGTGTAGTGTACACCGCGAGCATTCTGCCCTATATGATTTGTGCTGCCTGTTTTGGCAGTACAAGGCCGTCCACTGCTCTCAGATATATATGTTGCTCTTTGATATACACGAGAGCTTAAAAGGGTGATGGTATTTGCGTTTGCCATCTGACTGAAAATGCTGGGGGTTTTCCTGTAGACCTCAGCACACAATCCCTCTCTCCCGCTTCTCAAGTCTGAAATCTCCCAGAATATTTGATATGGAGATAAGATCAAAAAGAGATTTACATATCTGCTTGTTGCACAGCTGCATGTGGTAGGTAAATGTTTAATCAGTAGAGAAGCAAAAATGAATTTGGCATCTCAAAAAGGAGGAGCGAAACCAGAGGACGCTTAGAGTTCTATTAGAGGTGTTTTGTCATAACACAGCCTTGGTCTTCAACAGGCAAGAAAGACCAGGAGAAAAGAGCTGCTGCCTGTAATCAGTCTGTTTTATAGGTTAACATTCCCTTCTTACTTATCTAAACCTACTTATTAGATAATGTCATGTTTATAACATGCTTATGGATGTGTAATGTATACATTGTGAACATAGAGTTAATATAAAGGGTGACCGATCCGTTTTGTTGACACCTTGTACATGTTGCATTCTGCTCATCAGAATTGTTTGACGTTTAGATTCGCGTGTATTGTTGTGTGTTGTTAGACATTACTGCTCTGGTGGAGCTAGGAACGCAAGCATTTTGCTACACCCGCAATAACATCTGCTGAGTATGTGCGTGCGACCAATACAATTGGATTGGATTTGATTTGAAGATGGACATTTTAACATTCGTGGTCCAAGTGTATTGGACAAAGCAGTTGTCTGTGTTTCTTGCTGTCTATGTTCTACCTACCAGTACTGATCTATTCTAGTCTCCTGAGCAGCGCATTTAGACAATTCTTCATTGCTTTAAGCTGAAACTTTGCCTCAAGATCTTCTGCGAAATATTCTGTGCATCACTATCGGCCTGGCGTTTTTGATTAATTGTGCTAGACGCTGCTGGCTCGGCTGGGATTGTTGCCTTTCTGCTGCAACCTGCTTGACTTTGAAGGAATGCTGGATGGTAACAGATGGAGAGACTGAAGGAAGGAGTAGCTCCTGCCAAGTCCTTACTGAGGGGGACACAATTCTGCTTCAAGAGGGCCACCATTGTTCCTGTTCCCAAGAAAGCTAAGGTAACTGAGCTAAACGACTACCGCCCCGTAGCACTCACTTCCGTCATCATGAAGTGCTTTGAGAGACTAGTCAAGGACCATATCACCTCCACCCTACCGGACACCCTAGACCCACTCCAATTTGCTTACCGACCCAATAGGTCCACAGACGACGCAATTGCAACCACACTGCACACTGCCCTAACCCATCTGGACAAGAGGAATACCTATGTGAGAATGCTGTTCATCGACTACAGCTCAGCATTTAACACCATAGTACCCTCCAAACTCGTCATCAAGCTCGAGACCCTGGGCCTCGACCCCGCCCTGTGCAACTGGGTCCTGGACTTCCTGACGGGCCGCCCCCAGGTGGTGAGGGTAGGTAACAACATCTCCACCCCGCTGATCCTCAACACTGGGGCCCCACAAGGGTGCGTTCTGAGCCCTCTCCTGTACTCCCTGTTCACCCACGTGGCCATGCACGCCTCCAACTCAATCATCAAGTTTGCGGACGACACTACAGTGGTAGGCTTGATTACCAACAACGACGAGACGGCCTACAGGGAGGAGGTGAGGGCCCTCGGAGTGTGGTGTCAGGAAAATAACCTCACACTCAACGTCAACAAAACAAAGGAGATGATTGTGGACTTCAGGAAACAGCAGAGGGAGCTCCCCCCTATCCACATCGACGGGTCAGTAGTGGAGAAGGTGGAAAGTTTTAAGTTCCTCGGTGTACACATCACGGACAAACTGAATTGGTCCACCCACACAGACAGCGTTGTGAAGAAGGCGCAGCAGCGCCTCTTCAACCTCAGGAGGCTGAAGAAATTCGGCTTGTCACCAAAAGCACTCACAAACTTCTACAGATGCACAATCGAGAGCATCCTGTCGGGCTGTATCACCGCCTGGTACGGCAACTGCTCCGCACACAACCGTAAGGCTCTCCAGAGGGTAGTGAGGTCGGCAGAACGCATCACCCGGGGCAAACTACCTGCCCTCCAGGACACCTACACCACCCGATGTCACAGGAAGGCCATAAAGATCATCAAGGACAACAACCACCCAAGCCACTACCTGTTCACCCCGCTATCATCCAGAAGGCGAGGTCAGTACAGGTGCATCCAAGCAGGGACCGAGAGACTGAAAAACAGCTTCTATCTCAAGGCCATCAGACTGTTAAACAGCCACCACTAACATTTAGCGGCCGCTGCCAACAAACTGACTCAGCTCCAGCCACCTTAAAAATGGGAATTGATGGAAATTATGTAAAAATGTACCACCAGCCACTTTAAACAATGCCACCTAATATAATGTTTACATACCCTACATTACACATCTCTTATGTATATGTATATACTGTACTCTATATCATCTACTGCATCTTGCCATCTTATGTAATACATGGACCATTAGCCACTTTAAACTATGCCACTTTATGTTTACATACCCTACAGTACTCATCTCATAGGTATATACCGTACTCTATACCATCTACTGCACCTTGCCTATGCCGTCTGTACCATCACTCATTCATATATCTTTATGTACATATTCTTTATCCCTTTACACTTGCGTGTATAAGGTAGTAGTTGCGGAATTGTTAGGTTAGATTACTTGTTGTTATTACTGCATTGTCGGAACTAGAAGCACAAGCATTTCGCTACACTCGCATTAACATCTGCTAACCATGTGTATGTGACTAATAAATTTGATTTGATTTGATTTGAATTCAGGGGGTTAGCTAGCCTAGCTAGCCTACCAGCTACTGCCTGCCTGCTAGGAAGTTAACAACAGTACCACAACTCTGATCCTACCCTAGATACCCTCTTGCTTTCCAGAACAGTTTGGAATGAATTTCCATTTCACTCTTAACTCCCCGTTGTTCATACAGAATACAGTACAGATGTGGGATTTTAACTTGGTCACTCTTTTTCTGTTGAGAATTTGCTGAGGATTTGAGTTTTAAAGAAGCTTCTGAAGTTTGTAATTTACATTTTGAAATTTCAGACTTGATTTGCCCTAATGAAAAATGGAACAACCCCTACAAAAATGTCCATACTGTATGAATATCTAAAATTCACATTTCCTGTTGCTGCAGGATTATTTTCCTGCTACAGCAAACTGGCTCAAATGAAGATCCTACATCTGTAGTGGATCTAATCTTCTTTAGATATTCATACAGTACTAGTACATTCTGGAATGAATTTCCGTTGCATCCTTATGACTGTCGAACATAGAGTATTTGGATGAGCATTTTGTACTGAATTGAAAGCTGGTTCTCTCTAAGATGTAGTGAAGCAGCCTGGCCGCTGGTTATCAGTATCTAGAAACATGACGGTGTGTTTGATAACAGGCTGCTCAGTGTAAATGTATTCATTTGGATTGATTCCGTTCTGACTAGACCTGCCCTATTCCAACAGTACCGTGTGTGTCCCCAATGGCACCCTATTCCCTACACAGTGCACTACTTTTGATGGCGCACAACTTTTGACCAGAACCCTATGTAGGGAATAGGTTGCCATTTGGGATGCAGCCTGGGTGTGTCCGTCAGATAGTCTCTTTGCAGCCTCCCTCTCCGTCTGACAGCTAGCAGCATTGATCAGAAGATAAACTGGCAGCCTTTTTGCTCTATAATGGAACTTAATGGTTATGGGCTCCCCATCAAGACCCTTCTCAAAGCAAGAGAAATGGCACCCGTCCTCTATGGGTGATGGCTTGTGAAAATCATTGATGTGAAGAATCACTCCGCACTGTGCGCTTAAAGTCATGGTTATCCCACGGATCGCTATGCTATCTCTGTGCATCATGCATTGGTACTGTGCTCTGCTCTCTCTCTCTGCATGTTCATGCAGGAATGATGGAGCTGCGTTCGTTTGTTATTAAGTGCAAAATGTGTAGCGGTTGCATGTGACATTATGTAACGAAATACAGTCATATGTTTTACCTAAATCAGTATGTAGTAGAGTATACTTGTGCACACTGCATAATGAATTCACCTTCCACCCCCCCATCTTCTTGTCTTTCTCTCTTACAAGCCATCCTCACTTTCTCTCTCTCTCTCTCTCTCTCTCTCTCTCTCTCTCTCTCTCTCTCTCTCTCTCTCTCTCTCTCTCTCTCTCTCTCTCTCTCTCTCTCTCTCTCTCTCTCTCTCTCTCTCTCTCTCTCTCTCTCTCTCTCTCTCTCTCACATGCACACACACATACAGAGGGATGTGTACCCTTCGGATAAAAACTGTGATGTCCAGCTCCATTAAGTCCTGGTGAGATGGAGCATGTCTAGTGTCGAATCAGTGTTCCCCCCCACACACCCCTCACTCCCCCCCCACCCCCCCACCCACCCCAGCAGGCAGGGACCAGCAGCCCAGAGACACAGAGGGGGTTTGGGGTTCACTGGGCCCTGTTCCCCCAGGGCTGGCTGGATATAGACTACCTGAGTGGCATGCATTCATTTTCTAAAGCAAGACTCCATCATGGCTAACTGAGTAGAGTGTATCTGGACCGCGGGACTGGGAATACACACACACACACACACACACACACACACACACACACACACACACACACACACACACACACACACACACACACACACACACACACACACACACACACACACACACACACACACGCACAGGCATGTCTACAGCAAGCCACAAAACAGTTCTGACAGAAACTGGGCAGGAGGTTAATAACAGCACATTCATAGACTGCTGAAGGGCAAAATGTCACTAGCTCACATACAGTAGTTAGATCATTTTGTAGTTTCCATTATTGACATGCCAGTATTTCAAGCACTTGCTTCATCATTTTCCCAGCATTGGAATGCTTGCCACTTATGGTAATGTCACATATATTTCCATATGAGTTAAGCTAATCTACAGGTCCGCTGACTATTTTATACATTCTTCTACTGATCAGACACTGTAGCAACAGGAGGATATGTTGCGGGTGTCAGCCTGCCCTCTGATTGGGTAGCAGAGTGCTGTATCCTATTCATCCCTTCCTGTGGGATTTAAGGGGGGATTACCAGGCCTTTTTGAGTGAAGCTCCAGGATTTGTGCCTGCTTTTCATGAAAGAAGAAAGAATTCTCTTCGTTCTTAAGAATTACACAACCCTCCTCTCTGTCTGTTTGATGACCATTCAGCAGTACTGTATCGGAACAATATTGAAATATAAAAATATACAGTTTACATTATGATTAAGTGCTAAGATTCGAACATATCCTGCTGCAATCAGTGTAGGTAGTCACTCTTGGGGAAAGTTTTTTTGTGGGCTGAAAAACAGGTACGGATGTGTCTGCGATGTAATACCTTCACTTTGTATTGATTTTACTCTGGGCCTTGCTGCTGGTGCTGTGCTTCTTTCTGGTGTTGTCAGCTCTATGCCCTGTGATTTTTTTATTTAGAAAATAGTCCTTTGTTTGAGTTGCTTTCTCCGCTAGAACAGTCCAGTATTGAAGGATTTTCCCTTTTCAAGTGTGCTTGGTTGGGATCCGCTGGCCAGAGCGTTTCTCATTCATTTCATTATTTTTGTTGTTCCTGGAAGGTTGTCCTCTTATCCATTTCTGGACTGATGCCCACTCCTCCTCTCTGCCAAGTGTGTTGGCCTTCTCCACCTCTCCTCCTTTGGGCTCTCTCGCTCTCCCACATGTATTTCACACCCTGCCTGGCCGTCTACCGTACCTTAAGTTTGTAGTCCTATATAAAAGTGTTACGCGTGGCAAGTAATACAGAAATGATTAATGGATAAGGCATAATGTCGTAAAACATGTGCGAGAGCCATGAATAAGACCAGATATAACACCATATATATCTTCTTTTAGATTAGTGGCGTAATACCAAGTTGAAAACAGTTGCAAAATGATGTTATTAGGTGGGACAAAAAGGCCATACCGTAGGTACAGATGTAGGATCTTAATTTGATCACCCTTTTGTTTCTCAGAATTTTCCTCCACAGCATGGAATCCAAACGTGTAGTGTATTCAAGGTTTAAAAGGGCTTCTAAAGTTTGTAATTACCACTTTAAAATGTCAGACTTGATTTGCCCTAACAAAAAATGCATCAACCCCAACAAAACATTTAAATGTATTATAATCCACATAACAATTCACACATCCTGTTGCTGCAGGATTATTTCCTGCTGTAGCAAACTGGCTCAAATTAAGATACGGCATCTGTATACTTGTTTAAATAGAGAAAGCCATCTTGAAGCTACATTCAGGTAGTGCTATGAATACCACCAATCTATTTACAAAGTCATTTCGTCACATTACGTTTATTCCATAAATTAACACCTTTGTTACTTCATCTATGAAATATGACTCGAATCACCTTTTACAGCATCTGAGTACTACACTTCACTACCATGGGATAAAGAATGATAAAATTCACACTCCCAGCCTATTTCCGCTCTTGCCTGTAGAGGGGCCCTGGCCTGGTCAAAACATGCACCATATAGGGAATAGAGTGCCATTTGGGACGCTGGCGGTTTGAGCACTGAGCAGCAGTCACATCCAGCAAATGGCTTCTCAATCTGTCAAGGGTTTGCCTTGCTATGCGTCTCCACTGTTCCTGCCGCCCGTCCTCAGTGCATATTGCATGACTAGTAATTGCATGACTTGTAAAGCGGTCATAACAATACAGTGAAGCTGCTGACATGCAGGGGGGGAGTCCTCCGTGCCCTGGTGTTGTCATCCGTCATGTGAGAAACAGAGTCGTGAATTCAGCAGGCCCCACTGCGATTCTCCACTGCGAATATTTCATAATACCATAAAAAAAAACAAGCCTTACCCTCATTGCTTTTAGCCCGGGCATTTAAGAGGCATGGGAAATAAGTGTCCCCGTCTAGTGTGTGGGTAGGCAAACACTTTGTATTATTATCAATAATGGGTCAGTTATAGCTCGGCGGCCAGGGAGAGGAGAGGGAGAGGCAACGCAAGCCCTCTGAATCAGAGAGGTGATGGGGAATGCCTTAATAGGCGATGAAGATTTAGCAGGGCTTGCTGCGTTGTGGTGGACATCCACATGATTTACCAAAGTTGAGTGTTGTTTAACGCCTCTTTGATTAATCACTCTCTCTCTCTCGGTCCTGTTATGCTATCTGGGCCTAAGATGTGTTTATTGAGCATGATATGAGGCAGAAACAGAACAGTGAGCCAGCAGGCTAAAACGTATAGGCCACTCCTCAGGCCTGTATCATAGCCTGTCACCCAGCTGGTTTACTGGTTTAGTGGACCAGCAAACGGAATAACTAGGTGTTTTGTTGTGTCAGGTTGGTGGTGGTGGTGTGTTGTCGATGGAGAGGGAGTCTGTGTCTGTGCGTGTCTGCCTTGTGTGTGGAGTTGTGTTTTCATCATTACGTCGCGGGAGTAGTTGACATGTTTACGTGTGCTGTAATCTCCCAGCATCTTCTCTGCTTGTAGAATACACTGGGTCCTCCTGGCTCCTCATACAGGGTACAGGGTTTAGCAGTGGCACAGTCACACTAGAACTCATCAGGCCCCAATTCATCATGATTCGGCCCGAAAAGCGTTCGCCTTTTGAACCCTCCTCTCTGATTGGAATGAGGCATGACTCTGCCTGCGCCCCCTCCACCCTCCATCCTGCCGCGCTCTAGCCCGCCACGTCTGCCCCTGCTCCACTCTTCTCCGCGCTCTGTGCTCACCGCGTGAAATCGATACACTATATCTTTCTTCCTGACCTGCTCGCTGACCCCGATTGCTGCTTTCACACCGAACTGCAATTGGTTTGAACAGCTTTGGCCTGCAGAAAACAAGCAACACTGAGACACGAGGGTTTGGAAGGCGGCCTGGCGGGTGTGGACTGCGAGGCTTGTGTGGAGTAGCTGTCGGTAGCTCCTCTCTTTATAATATGCGGCTGGATAACCTTGGTCCTGCGTTATAATTATACATCACGTGAAAGGACAAATGCCTTTTATTATTGATCATGGTGAAGGTAAAGGTTCTACCCTGCTCTCCTCCTCTCTTGGAGCTGGGAGCCTCGCTGGGCTACTTTAAATAAGAACTGGTGACAGGTTTGTAGCTAGTGCCTCTCTCTCTCTCTCTCTCTCTCTCTCTCTCTCTCTCTCTCTCTCTCTCTCTCTCTCTCTCTCTCTCTCTCTCTCTCTTTCCTTATCTTGTACTGATGCACATCACCAAATGGGCGTTAACTTGTACTTTTAATGGAGCTCACAGACAGTCACCAGTTGGTTGCCTGACAACTCAAACGGAATCTTTCGACTGCATCATACAGCAGCGGTTTGTGGTAACTTCACACTGAGGGGTGTTGCACAAAACAAAGTCATCAGCGATTGGATCATCTCTAACAAATCAGAGTATCAAAGCCAAATATCCACTTTACTCACGTGTGTTCTGGCTCTGGCCCAACCCATCTGTTTCTAGGACCAGTCAGAACGGTTAGAATGTGTTTGCGTTCTAGAAATCGTCAGCAAAGTACTCAGATCCAGACCCGTTGCGGAGAAGAAACTAACTTCCGTGGGCGTGGTGTAGCGCTTTGACCGGTGCAAGTTTGGGTAGTCAGGCAAAACAGTCGGTAAATTACCACAGATTTTTGTATCAGGGTCACATTGTGCCCCTGAAACGTCTTATTTCTCTTTAATATAAAGGTCAAGATTGAGTCCTGGTGTTCCCTGCTGTATACAGTCACTGAGGCCAGACGAGGCCTGTGTGTGTGTTTACAGTTACATGATATTACATTCACTGGAGCTCTGAGAACAGGCGCTGCACAGTTGGAATATTGTATTCTCTCTCTCCGTCTCTCTAGGAATGAGCTCACTAAATGGCTTTGCTTGGCCCAGATGGGTTATGGGTCAATAGCATTTCTCTTCTCTTCTCTCACTACATCACAGGGTTCTGTAGACTTCAGCCCGTGTTGTTCTCTGTCTGGACCCCATAAACAAGTAAAGGTATTCTCATCATGTGAGTACCAAATGTCCTTGTGCTGAAATAGTAGTTTGGCTGTACTGGTCCGGGGCATAGACCACAGCTACACACTTTAGTGAATCATGTTGGTGCATGAGGGAAAAAAGGGTCCGAAAAATCATCTGTTGAATTGTTTTTGCACCAGTGATGCCTTTTTCACTTTTCTGTGCCATGTGTCATGGGATGTTGTCATGCAGTGCAAATTCGGTTTTGTGTTGATACGCATCTGTGCTATGAATACCTTTATCTTGATTGATTACCTCTGGTCAAAAGGTAGTGCACTGTAAAGGGAACAGGGTGTCATTGGGGACTCAGATTTTCTTCCTGCTTGTCATAATGGGATCTCATGCAGGCTGCTTGTCATAATGGGATCTCATGCAGGCTGCTTGCGGAGGTTGGTACCTGTCCAAATTCAACTTGAGGAGCTCATTCCTCCTGGTGGTTTTTCATGACTCCTGTCCTGACTACATCCACTCACATGTATGAAGTATCCCTGATGAGTTCTGCACATGTGTAACACTCTCTGCACATTAGGTGACTGACTCTTTTTCAACCATTCAGTGACTCCCTTTTAACCATTTAGTGCCAGTATACTTCATGCAGTCTGTTATTGTATTTATTTTTGTGTTATACATTGAGATACTGTATATTGTGTTGAGTATAAACTACCGCAACGAGAACGGAATACAAAATCCGCCATGATTAGGGCTGTGGTCACAATCCAAGTGCAAAGGTCCCAACCACTGTTCTGTTTTGGCAGAAATACCATGAATCCAATCCCAAACCTCCAGAACAACAAGATGTTGTGTGGACTGGGCAGAATAACACAGAATTCAATTCAGTTGACACTTTGTCTGTCTCTGTCTGTTTGTATTTGCCAATTGAACATTGTGTTTGAAGTTTTATTTCTAGGGAGATGGACAAGATAAATAGTTAACAACCCCTCTTTGATAGTTCAGAGCAGGGATTGAACTGGTGCATAAAGGACAGCTTTCATAGGCCAAGAGGACGTTGGCGACACACACACACACACACGCACGCACACACACACACACACACACACACACACACACACACACACACACACACACACACACACACACACACACACACACACACACACACACACACACACAGAGAGAGAGAGGAGCAGCCGAAGCAGCTTGGCTTCGATCCTACTCGACACACATCCAAAGCCAGAAAACTACATGCTCTGTCACCCTGTCGCAACCAAACGCCATAAACACACACACACATACACACACTGCGTGCCCGCACACATACCGCACGCACGCACACGCACACACACACACACACACACACACACACACACACACACACACACACACACACACACACACACACACACACACACACACACACACACACACACACAGAGCAGTGCCTCCTATCTCCCTCCTCCTCTCCACTTTAGACATTCTGCATTTGTTGTACTTACCACTGAATAGCAGGGGCCCAAGTTGTTTCTGGTTACGCATTGAAAGTGAAATGTGACTTCCAGAGCTTGTCATGGATCAGAATGTTGTGCTGGCAATTGTTTAAAAATATTGTTTCGCTATAAAGTAGCCCAGCCATGGTTTTCAGCTGAGCTGCCCAGAGATGGATTGCTTTCTGGAGTTTTTGACAGGTGTAATTGTTAAGGCGTCATCTGTTCTCGTTTGCACAAAATACATTTTATCCAACTGTAGGACTTGCCTGCTAATCTTTCTCCCATCATTCTATTCTTTGCTTGCCACTAGACAAATCCCCTGTTATTGGACCAGATGGTAGAGAAATCCATTCTCATGATAAGTTGCTGCTAGTTTGCATTTAGATTACCTGCAAGAATTTAACAATTTACTACTCTGCTTCCAACCATAACTTCCCCCTTTTCTTAGTATGGATTTGACTTACTTGTAACAAATTATATAAATCTTGATGAGTATGTTCAAAATAAGGGGTAAAGGAACACAGTGAACAGAAACAAACAAATACAGCGACCAGTAATGCGTTTAGACTCTGGCCCAGAATGCAATAGCAGCATCAATCAGCTAACAACAGAATCATAGAAGCCCAATTTAGAAACTAGTACCTAGACTTCTCACAAAGACTTGAATAACTCACTCTCCTCAAAGGAAAGACTTTTCAGCCCCCTAAACATTTCAAGCTCTTTTCTCTCTGCATAGTAACCGTTTCTAAAAAGAGATTTCAACTGAAAGCGAAACAATTCTGTTTATGCAAAATATATGTTTGAAAAACAAAATATTAAAATGAGCTGCATTGTGTAAATGTGACCTTCTTGGATTTCACATCGAGCCGTAGTGGTGGGAAAATTCTAACATTTCTGGAAATTAAGAAATGATAGTTTACATGCTTGAAGATGTGTAGAGACAATGTAAACGAGCTTGAACCCATCCCAGGTATAGCTATAAAACATAAAACTCCATGGTTCAGGTGATTAGCCCCTCTAGATATCTCCTGAAAGGTGCGTTGTGCATAAATTATCTGTCTTCTTTCTCTGTCTTGTCGAGCGGTGATGAGCGGTCATTTGCATAATCCTTTTAAGGAGTCAAATGATACTGTCATGTAGCAGATTTAACATGCTAGCAAGGAATCTATTGCTTTGCAGCTAAGTAGAATATACAGCACCTTCAGAAAGTATTCACACTCCTTAACTTTTTCCACATTTGGTTGTGTTACAGCCTGAATTGAAAATAGATTAAATTGAGATTTTGTGTCACTTGCCTGCACACAATACCCCATAATGTCAAAGTGGAATGATGTTTATAGAAATTTCTACAAATGAATTAAAAATGAAAAGCTAGAATGTCTTGAGTCAATAAGTTTTCAACCCCATTGTTATGACAAGCCTAAATAAGTTCAGGAGTAAAACTGTGCTTAACAAGTCACATAATAAGTTGCATGGACTCACTCTGTGTGCAATAATAGTGTTTAACATTATTTTTTAATGACTACCTCATCTCTGTACCCCACCCATACAATTATATGTAAGGTCCCCCAGTCGAGCAGTGAATTTCAAACACAGATTCAAACACAAAGACCAGGGAGGTTTTCTAATGCCTCGCAAAGAAGGGCACCTATTGGTAGATGAGTAAAAAAGCAGACATTGAATATCGCTTTGAACATGATGAAGTTATTAATTACACTTTGGATGGTGTATCAATACACCCAGTCACTACAAAGATACAGGGATCCTTCTTAACTCAGTTGCCCGAGTGGAAGGAAACCCCTCAGGGATTTCACCATGAGGCCAATGGTGACTTTTACAGAGTTACCGAGTTGAATGAGTGTGTTCGGAGAAAACTGAGGATGGATCAACAACATTGTAGTTACTCCAAAATACTAACCTAATTGACAGAGTGAAAGGAAGGAAGCCTGTACAGAATACAAAGGCGCTAAAGTAATACTGCAAAACATTTGGCAAAGCAATTAACTTTTTGGCAAATCCAATACAACACATTACTGAGTACCACTCTCCATATTTTCAAGCATAGTGGTGGCTGCATCATGTTATGGGTATGCTTGTAATCATCAAGGACTAGGGAGTTTTTCAGGATAAAAAAGAAACAGAATGGGAGCTAAGCACAGGTAAAATCCGAGAGGAAAACCTGGTTCAGTCTGCTTTCCTCCAGACACAGGACAATAACCTAAAACACAAGGCCAAATATACCCTGGAGTTGCTCACCAAGATGACATGAATGTTCCTGAGTGGCCGAGTTACAGTTTTGACTTAAATCTACTTGAAAATCTATGGCAAGACTTGAAAATGGCTGTCTAGCAATGATCAACATCCAACTTGACAGAGCTTGAAAATGTAAAAAATAATTTACATTTACATTTAAGTCATTTAGCAGACGCTCTTATCCAGAGCGACTTACAAATTGGATAATCATGTGCAAATATTGTACAATCCAGGTGTGCAAAGCTCTTAGATATTTACCCAGACAGATTATAATCTGTAATCGATGCCAAAGGTGATGCTAACATGTGTTGACTCAGGGGTGTGAATACTTATGTAAATTAGATATTTATGTATTTCATTTTCAATACATTTCAAAAATGTCTAAAAGCATGTTTTCACTTTTTCATTATGGGGTATTGTGTGTAGATGGGTTAGAAAACACTTGTATTTAATCCACTTTGAATTCAGGCTGTAAGAGAACAAAATGTGGAATAAGTCAAGGGGTGTGAATACTTTCTGAAGGCACTGCACATAACAGCACATTTCAATTTTTACTGCTGCTGCTCAGTTCCTCCTCTCAGCCACAGAGAAACAGTTCAATAAATACTGTAATACTGTCCTTTTCATGCCCACAAAACAATTTGGATGTGGTAATGAGTGGTTTCTCTGAAATTCCTGGAGGTTTAACTCTCTTAGCCGTTTCAGGCTGGAGTGGAAATGGAAACTCAACATGATTAAGGGAAGGAGGCCTCAGAGGACCCAGGGGGCTCTTGAGTTGTTGAATATTGAACATGTTCACATCGTTGTCATACTCAGATATTTATATATTGATAGCCAATGACACTAAGTCGTATGTTACAGTGGAAGTAGTTACTGTAACATGTTGTGAATTGTCATAGTGTAGTTATCTTTTGTCCCAATGCATGTCACATTGTAGTCTGCAGAGCTTGTTTTCAGAATGTTTACCATATAGTTGCTTATACAGTGTATAAAAACTCCTAGTACCGTAAAAGTAAACTTAGTTTGAAGATGAATTGCAGCTTTATGCAAAATTGGTCATTCAGATATATTTCATAAGCAGGCTTATTGGGCAAGTAAATGCCTCCAACCAGGTCTGGAAAATCTGAAATCATGCCTATTTCCCAAATGGCAACATATTACGTATTTTGTGCGTCCCAAATAGCAACATATTCCCTATATAGTGCACTACATCCAAACAGAGCCGTATGGGCCCTGGTCAAAAATAGTGCACTATATAGGAAATAGGGTGCCATTTGAGACACACATCTGGAGTTAAAATGCCCTGCTGCAAGTGTACACTAATGGAAAACTCAGTCCAGCTGCATACAGTCATGTTTAATACCCTTGATTTATGGTTGAAGGAGAAGATTTACATCAGAACATAAACTCATTTTGGAAAGGACACCATCTTATCGCCTTCTCAATTTTTCCTACCCTTCAACCATATCGAAAGAATCCACAAGTTGTTGCTGTAGTATATTCCTCTTGACCTCTTTATAAGGGACTCCAAAAAAATCATTTTGTTACTTTGAACATATTTTTGTTCTTATACAGTGGTGGTAGGGTAATCTTTACCTTAGCTTGGTGTCATATTCCATATTGGGCAATATTAGGGTTCTGCTGTGCTGCACAGACAGAGGCTGCGTCCCACATGTCAACCTATTCCTTTTATAGTGCACTACTTTTGACCAGGGCCCTATAGGCTTTAGAGCACCACATAGGGAATAGAGTGCCGTTTGGGATACGTCCAGGGACCAGGTCACCAGATAGCTGGATGGATGCTGAGGTAGTCTACTTATCACACCTCTTGTTTTCCCCTTGAATCCTCCAAACCAACAGGAAATTGAACACGCACAGACAGAGCAGTCTGTGTACCTTACCTCCACTCTTTATTTCAAAATGGATATCTCTAATGAAAATCAGAGGGGTCAGGAGGAGCAATAAAGGTTTGGCTGAGAGGCCTCTGGGAGCGACACGTTGTAATCATCTGATTTGGACGTTTTGGGGCCCCATCAGTTGATTATTTGGGCTTCCTCCCAAATGGCACCCTATTCCCTATTTAGTGCACTACTTTTGACCAGGATCCATAGGTACTGCCCTGTGCAGGTAATAAGGCTCCATTTGGGACGTAGCCTTTGCCTGGATGTGGTGCTCAACGCAGAATCCTCACTACACACAACTCCTGATCCCCATCTGAAATCAAGGACAAATTGGCAACTCAACAGACTGAATAGAATAGTGTAGTTAGGGATGGAGAAAGTCAAAATGGTCACACTCACACTAATTGCGATTAGAGCCATACTTTGATTCCCTTCTTCCCACCATTATTTGGCTTGGGCCTCTCTGTGTTGCCTTGCCATCATTAAATATCATGATTGTCTTGTCACTCGTCTCTCCCCATCGCTTCTCTTAGTATTTCGTCTGCTCCTCTTCCCTGTTATTATTTCAGTCAGTATTTAGTACGCCATTCAGTCAAGGTCATTGCTTTTGCACTTCTCTGTGTGTGTGTGTGTGTGTGTGTGTGTGTGTGTGTGTGTGTGTGTGTGTGTGTGTGTGTGTGTGTGTGTGTGTGTGTGTGTGTGTGTGTGTGTGTGTGTGTGTGTGTGTGTGTGTGTAGCTCTCAGCCAAGTGAGTCCAGATCATGCGGTCTGAACTGTGTGTCGTGTTGATCTCGTCCCATCGTTCTAACAGGAACAGCAGTGTTGACTAAATGCTCTTTATACGTCTGGACTTTCCATCAGTCTCTCGCTGGGAAAAGAGCTTATAGCTCCCAATGTTCCTGAACAGACTTAGTCTAAGGCAGGGATGGGCAACTTTGATGGGGGTGGGGGCCACAAAAAACGGATCTCATGAGCAGCCGCAGTGACTTGTGGGTCTGCGTACCCACATCCATACCCACACATGCAGTCAGTGCCAGCCCTAGCATTTTGGGGGGCCCTAAGCCAGAAATTGATCCGTGGAACTACAAAAGGCACGGTCGCCAGGTGCCCACCCCTGGTCTAAGGAATCGTCCCAAATGGCACCCTATTTCCTTTATAGGCCAATAGAGCTCTGGTCAAAAGTAGTGCACTACTGCATATAGGGAATAGGGTGCCATTTTGGACAAAGTCTAACACTTTACTGGGATGCCTGGTCCCTATCGGGAGATGCAGTATTTATTGTATACTGAGGTGTCTAGGAAAACAACTCTCTTTGCTCTGCTCCTTCCCAGACCTGAGACACCTCACAGTGTAGAGCTGAGACGTTCAGTCAAAATACAGTACTATTGGAAAATATGTGGGCATAGTTTTACAGTCACTACGTACTAGAGGTCGACCGATTATGATTTTTCAACGCCGATACCGATACCGATTATTGGAGGGCCAAAAAAGCTGATACCGATTAATCGGCCGATTTTTTAAATTTATTTGTAATAATGACAATTACAACAATACTGAATGAACACTTATTTTAACTTAATATAATACATCAATAAAATCAATTTAGCCTCAAATAAATAATGAAACATGTTCAATTTGGTTTAAATAATGCAAAAATAAAGTGTTGGAGAAGAAAGTAAAAGTGCCATGTAAGAAAGCTAACATTTAAGTTCCTTGCTCAGAACATGAGAACATATGAAAGCTGGTGATTCCTTTTAACATGAGTCTTCAATATTCCCAGGTAAGAAGTTTTAGGTTGTAGTTATTATAGGAATTATAGGACTATTTCTCTCTATACCATTTGTATTTCATATACCTTTGACTATTGGATGTTCTTATAGGCACTTAAGTATTGCCAGTGTAACAGTATAGCTTCCATCCCTCTCCTCGCTCCTACCTGGGCTCGAACCAGGAACACATCGACAACAGCCACCCTCGAAGCAGCATTATCCATGCAGAGCAAGGGGAATAGCTACTCCAAGTCTCAGAGCGAGTGACGTTTGAAACGCTATTAGCACGCACACCGCTAACTAGCTAGCCATTTCACATCGGTTACACCAGCCTAATTTCGGGAGTTGATAGGCTTGATGCACAGCGAAGAGCTTCTGGCAAAATGCAGGAAAGTGCTGTTTGAATGAATGCTTACGAGGATGCTGCTGCCTACCACCGCTCAGTCAGACTGCTCTATCAAATCATAGACTTAGTTGTAACATAATAACACACAGAAATACGAGCCTTAGGTCATTAATATGGTCGAATCCGGAAACTATCATCTCGAAAACAAGACGTTTATTCTTTCAGTGAAATACGGAACCGTTCCGTATTTTATCTAACGGGTGGCATCCATCAGTCTAAATGTTGCTGTTACATTGCACAACCTTCAATGTTATGTCATAATTACGTAAAATTC